>NC_136434.1:192107170-194507170 GCF_052849685.1 Lactuca virosa | reverse complement strand
ATCGCTTCCTCATAACCAATTGCCAATACCCTTCCTACGCCACCAGCATTCCTTGTCTTTGGGCAGTCTCTCTTGAAGTGTCCGGTTTCACCGCACCCATAACAAGCTTGACTTACTTCAATGTCAGGGACTTGGGTGATAGGTTGTGCTGGTGCTCTACAGAAACGAGCAGTGTGATATTTCTTGTTGCAGTTTTACAGTGCATTTCTTGGTAAACTCCCGTGTGATGGAAGTTGCATTTGGTACACTTAGGAAGTTTTTCAGCATATAGATTGGGAGGTGTTGGAGTAATAAGAGCTGTAGCAGGAATAGTAGCAGCACAATTTGTTGATTCTTTGAAGGCTCTTGTGATGATTGCCCCTTTCGTTTGTTCCAAAACTTCTTTTTGCTTCCACCTTCTTTGGGTTGTTCGGGAATGGCTGACATGGAGCCTTGGCGAACTCCATGGTCTACGAGTTTATGTGCGAGCCGCTTGGCACTATCGAAAGTAAGTGGATTGGCAACTATAACGTTTCCTTAAGTCGGGGGAGTTAACCCCGCGATGTACCTTTCCACTTTCTTACTCTCCGTGGTGACCATTTTGGGACACAGAAGAGCCAGGTCACTGAATTTGTCAGTGTAAGTAGTAATATCGGAGTCCTTCATCGTCAGACTCCAAAGCTCTTGCTCTAGCTTTTGTATCTCGCATCTAGGACAATATTCTGCCAGCATCAGAACTTTTAAGTCTTCCTATCTCATGGCATTGGCTACTGGGAGAGACAATGACTTGACATAGTCGTTCCACCAAGAGAGGGCTCTATCCATGAAAGTGCATGTTGCAAATTTCACTTTGCTAGTTTCAGGGCACGCATAAATTTCAAACACTGATTCGGTCTTCTAGAACCAGCGTATTAGAGCAATGACACCTCCAGTGCCAACGAAGGATTTAGGTTTGGCGTTCGTGAAATATTTATAAGAACACTCCCTTGGGTGTCCAAGACTTTCTTCGTGATTAGAGTTGTTGGCATTACTACCGGCGCCACTAGCACCACTGACGTTAATTTGCGTCATGGCGGTAGTTACTACTGCTTGGAAAACAGCAGGGTCATACTGTGGAGGTGGTGGCGGTGGTGGATTTGGTGGATTGTTATTGAAACGCCTATTTGATTTACTTGGCGACATCTTTTTCTATAAAGTTTAGAGAGGAAATGATGATAAGTCCTCTATAGTAGTTACGAGTCAGGTGATATTGAACAAGATATATCTTAGTTCTAAACGTATCATATCCTGACTTTCATAGTGTTCTGTGATTTACAATAGAAGTTTACTAATATAAGTAAACAAATCGCAATTTCAATTTATGAAATTTATAGCAACAGTTCTAAGGAATTTGTATAGTACGACTCATACTGGGTCCCACTATAATCACATAGTGTATACAAATTATATATAATAAAAACTAAATAGACCTTCGAATAAGTGATCCTACTCTAAGTCCACAACCAAACAAGGAACAGGAAATATAGCTAAATCACAATTTCTAAGTCTATAAAATCTTAATTATATATTACTCTTACGTAAACACTTAGTATTTATAGATCTACCAGTAATAGTCCTTTGTTTTCACATGATTGATTCTGGTAAGAAAGACCTTCTTGAATATTGGTGTTCTAGTGTTATAGCGCCATAAATAACTCCTATAGTATTTTAACTTTATGTTTGGTTCTAGAGTTCTTCTGGTATATTGATTTGGTAAGTTTTAGACTTGTTGCAACACCACGATTACTCCCAAACACATGTTGGTCGTATCTCAAATAAATAGAGTTGATAAGGCTATATTTATCCCAGATATGATCACATAATTGTCTAGGTTTAACTGCAGTGTCCAACATCTAAATACGTTTGTGTTGTTCTTACTGTGATACTGTTTCTGGTAGGTATGTATGTTTGCATACTTCTTATAAAATACTTAGGTTTTAAAAGTATACTTTTAGTCAGAGCGTTTCAGCCCCATTGTATTTATAGTTATATATCTTGTGTGGTTTGATATACTTAGTTCACTATAAACAATGCTCTGATAACAATCTATCACACCCCCAAACCAGAACAGCGGAAACGTTCGGGGGCGGAGGACGTCATGTACAGTATCACAACAATTGCATAATAGTAATCAAAGTACAACAACCATTACATTGATAAAGTATAGTTTTACATTCGTGTTCAAATCAATGTATACTTGACACCAAAATATATAGCAAAACTAAAAGACACGAGTCTATGAAGCTCCGTCTTCTCAAAACATATGGATACCTGTTTAAAGATTTCCTGAGAATACAAGTAATTTTGACAAGAGTGTCAACAATTAAGTTGGTGAGTTCATAAGCATGTTTGTAATTGAAATCTGACATTTATTCCTGGAAAAATTAAGTCTGTTTTCCCATAATATCCTATATTTCCTGTTGTAATGTGTTGTAGTCTTAATACCCTAAGACCAAAACGCGTCAATGTTATTGTACTCTGAGATAGTATATTGTATTTTTAGTTCCCATAAAACCATGAAAAGCATGTTTTCTCTGTACTAGAATAGTGTTCTGTATTTGTACTTGTATAAAAACTATGTAATTGTAAGAGCCTGGATTCACCAGCTGTATTGTAAAATATTGTATTGTAGTTTTATTATTTAATAAAACTATGTGAAGTTGTTTACTTATTCATACACTAATCGTATTGTTCAATACCAAATTGTGAGTTATCATAACCATGCTTGATGACCTAAGATGGCCTGAACACGATGCTCTTCAGGGGTCGGAATCGGTACAACATTTGTCACTCCAGGCCTGGCGGCGTAACTGTAGCGAACAGTTAAGGTGTGGGATTGTCAGTCCCGTATAGATCTATACACAAGTGTCACGCTCTCCCTCCAGGAGACTCTGGTTATAATTTTAGGGCTTGGTTGGTACTTAGATAAGTACGTGAAGTGTTTCTCACAAATGCTATATTGATGATTACATCTAGAATAATGAAAAATCATTTTTGTGATAAATAATCGTATGAATGTTACATAAACCACATCTATTATAGTTTATATCTTTGTTTTCTGTAATGTATTTTAAGCTTCGTAACATAGTACATGAGATCCATAAACTATACCTAGGTTAGTGTGCCAAAGAGATAAAATGGGGGTCTTCGACCCACAACACAACTGAAATCCTTGATTTCGGTCCAAAAGATCCCACCGAGGAGGGTTTGTGGTAAGGTTGTTTGCGGTCCAGCTATTTGTGGTCCGAAGAAGGGTTCCTACGAGAGTTCTCGGCCTTAACGGAAAATCCGATTTCGGTCCGAGGAGGTGGCGCCATGCGAGGGTTCTCGATGGTGATTTCGGTCTTCACATTTTGATTCACATTTGGTGTTTCGGCCAAGTGTTATAAATTTCTAAATTCTAAAACACTTATATAATAAAGTTATTTCTATTATTAAATCATATTTAATCCTTACGAACTTAACAAAATAAATAAAACTTAATTTTATTTAGCAAGTTTGACTTTTATTGACTGGAAATAATGGGTTGTTACAATTCAAACTGAGGATTTGGTAAATCTTTTCAAAAAGGAAAGAAAAATTATTTAAAAAGGGAAAAACAAGTTTTCTAATACAAGAAAAGGTGTGGTACATACAATCGACTTAGCTCAAGTAAGTTTCTCCCAAAATACACATACATGTTATGTGATATGATTTGACTTATGAATCTATGAATCGCATGCTAGTTAGGGCTAAGGATCTGCACAGTTTTGCATGGTAGAATGCAAGGAGAGATGCCTTGGTATGCCTGTTGTTTGAGCTTGTAGAGTTGCATGCTAGTTTTGATTAATAAGTGGTAGATTTGCCCTAATATGTGATGCCTTGTAGCCTATGAAACATAGGATGCTTGATTGGGTATAATTTGTACGCGGCAGGCAATCAGTAGCGGGAGTGGGAGCTCCTAGTATGAGTTGTAGTTTGCGGGATTGGATGCTCGTGATTATCTATGGATTGGAATGTTACTGCACGAATGTTGCTTGCATTGTGCTTTATGGAACTCATAAGTGATGTGAATTATCTATTAAGTGAATATTCCAGTCACATGAGGAAAATATTGGATAATCTCAGAGTGGCGGATTTGACCCAATTGTGCAGCATTTGTCTGACTCAAATCGTTGTAGGGATGAGTCTGTTACTCGAAGGATTATCTAAGCTTTGTTGCATGAGATTGTGTTCATGAGGTGGCTAACTGACATTATGAGGACTTCTTCAGCACCTGATGGAAGGGTGAGGTTGGGAATCTAGGAAAGCCTAGGGATTGCTTCAATGGGTTTAGTTGTACCGATTAGCGATCATGTGGAGTATCAGTTTGAGAAGGTGACTTAGAGAATTCGAGAGGATTCTTGAGGAAAGTATGAATTGGTGTGGAAGGTAGTATTAGGCGTGTACTACTGAAAGCATAGGATCCATACTCGAATCGAGGAGAGTCTTGGAGAATCTAGGAAGCCTGTGAGATGAGAATTCTTGGGTATGCTCCAATCTTTTGCATGTTGCTTTCAGTATGGTATCCAACACTCAAGGAATGGGGTTCAGGTTCAGGTTCTAGCTCATGTGCAAGTACTAAGCCGAACGATGCACAGGTCCGACAGTTTATCTCATCGGAGATTACTCGCGGTATTTTGGAATGGACCCCGGTGATCTTTGGTTCAGTTAGAAGAAGGGATTTTGGAGCTCTTGGATGGTCGTCTAGGGACCTTTCGAGCCGCGATTGTAGCGGGGCAGTTGGGGGCTCATTTGGAGCCCAAAGCTTGTGGATCCCCATGATCCTTCAGGAAGGAGGATCCTATTGTTAGCTCTTGTCCTTTGGGATCGGACGTGGGTTATTCACCATGTCCTCAGTATTGGATAAGGTGTCTAAGTCCATAACTACAATTGGTATGTACTTGACCCGATTTGGCATGGTCCATTTGGGTTACATGGCATTAGAACAATTTGGATAGAGCTTTGTGAGAAGAGGACATTTATGGTTTATTAATATATTATAAGTTCTAATATATTAATGTGAAATCATATTATTTAATTAGTATTGATCAAGAATTAGTTTGGAATTAATTTTGTGATCAAAATAGACTAATTAAATAAATGGGGATTGATTTGGTAAATCATTCATTCTTAATATAGTGGGCTTATGATCCATAGTTTTTCATGATGGGCTAAATCCATGTGGTGACCCATGGATACTCCATAGAGGTTAAAACCCATGGATTGTGAGGATTGTGGAAAGGCATGAGTTACATGGTGTAACCCTAATGTGCACACTATATAAAGAAGCCTCATCCTTGTTAAATCGGCACTTAAGTGATTCTAGTGAGGGCTAACCGATTTTGGTGCATATCAATCTTCTCTCAAGTTATTCCAAGTTGTTGGTGGTGTTGTGTGAAGCATTTGAGGCATCACATTTGGGGTGCTAGTCTCACAAGGTCATAAGGAATCCAAGCAACAAGAAAGGTATGTCATTCTACTAGTTTTTATATTACATATACCCCAATCATATGCTAGTACGGATGAAACCTTGGAAAAATGAATGTTTGCATGTATAATAAAGAAAACATAGATCCAAGGTTTTTAGGGTTGCATGCACAACATAGGAGTGTTAGAATGTTCAAAAATCATCAGTGGTATCAGAGACTACGCTTGTTTTCAATTATACTTGATGCAAATTGCTTGAACAAAATCGATTTTTCTGCTCACTCTTCAGTGAACTCGCCGATTCCATGGGGGGACTCGACGAGTCCATGTGAAAACTCATTCTACTCGTCGAGTAGGTTCATGCACTCGGCGAGTAGGAGGCCCAGAGTGTAGAATTTCGAGTTTTGTTGCTGGAATTGGACTAGGATCATTACCGTAAACTGTTTTTAGATTGTTGAACCTGTTTTGATGTGGTAATGATTGTGTTTATCCAATTTCAATGATAATTGTCAAAGTTTCAAGTTCTATATTAGGTTCATATGATTCTTAAAAATTGTTGATATGAATTATGCATGCTTATGAGTTTGTTAGATCATAGAAATTATTTGGCATGCTTGTTAGTTTAATTGGTGATCTAAATGCTTTTTAATGGACTCCATAACTCGTCCTCAAGTTTTGGAACTCCAAGAGTCTTTTCCATTAAAATCATTAAAACTCATAAGTTATAGAAATGAAAGGTTTTGAATAGTTTCAAAACTTTCCCTCAAGTTTTGGAATATGTAAAGTCACTTTAGAAAACTTTAATTCCAAACCCTAGAATTTTAAAAGTTTAAAATTCAACCCTTATGCTATTATATTATTTGAAGTGTAATAATTATATATATGTATAAGATCAAGTCAGTCCTACCGTTAGTAGGCCTCATTCACGAAGCTGGTCTATAAGGGGGGTATAAGGTTGTTGCCTATAAAATGGAAGCTTAATGAGTGTCCACTCTCACCCACCGCTTCCTTGACTGGTGGAGGGTCGTTAGCTGAACGGGTAGGACAAAGACTATAATTCTCATTAAAAGTATAATGATAAAGTAACTAAACCTTTTATAAATTTCCAATCTTAGTTACTTTAGGAAAATGTGAAATTGATGCTAACCCATGAAATTACACTTTGCACCTTGCTAAATTCATTAGTAGAGCGTGTGTAGTTAACCGGCACACTAACTTGTACTTAACAAGGGTGGATAAGGGTAGCTTAAGGTTTATGATAGATCGTTGGAGCGTGTGTGGTTAACCGACACATCGATTAGGTGATAAAATTAAGAGTACCAAGTTAATATGCATGGTTATCCACACCTTGTTTGTGATCCTTTGGTATCCCAGTCACAAACTTGAAGGGCATAATCGAGATTTAAACATGTCATTGAATTGTTCAATGAATCTCAAAATATGTAGGAGTTTCAATCTAATTAAAACCTAATAATCTATTTCGTTTATCCTGGTGGAAATTGGTAAATCGTCATTTACCTACCTTCAAATATTTTATAGCTTGGATTACGGCATCCCTCTTCCAAGTTATAAAATATTGTGTTGGGTCCTAGCCTTAATATTTCATTTGGGTGTCTTATTAAGGACTCTTTATCTAATCTAAACTTGTCTTTCTTCCTTTTCAGATGTCTTCCAACAATGCTTCTAGCTCAAATCTTTCTGGCCCCTTCTCTCTCATGAACCTTTGTGGGAGAGTCATCTTTGATGGTTCCAACTTCAATGATTGGATTAGGAACATCAGAATGGTCACTCATTTTGAGGACAAGGAATATGTCCTAGACAAGGAGCTGAAGGAAATCGATGAGTCTTCTGCTACTCCAGAGGAGATTGCTGAGTACACTAGACATGAGAAGGATGCCAGTAAGGTGTCTTGTATCATGTTGGCTACTATGACAGCAGGACCTGATGGAAAGATTTCTACTCTTATGAGTTGCACCAAGACATGATGGAAAGATACCATCAGAGTTCTCGTCAAGAGAGGTATGAAATCATCTCTTCCATGATAACAACCAGGATGAAGGATGGTGAACCCATCACGGGCCACTTGCAGAAGATGCAAAGGTTTATGGACCGATTGCTTAAGTTGAATGTGAACTTCCCTGAGGAACTGGCTATTGATATCATACAGCACTCCTTACCTCCATGTTATGATCAGTTTTGTATGACCTATCATATGAACAAGGAGGAGGTCACACTTAGCAAACTTCAAGGACTTTTGAGGACAGCCGAAACTGGTCTCAAAGGTAAATCGGTTGTATCTACTCCTACCACAGCCCCTGTTCTGGCAATCGGGCAAGGTAAGGGGAAAAATAGGAAGGCCTCTTCGAAGGGTACCAAGAGAAAGTCTCATTGATGGCTCCTATTCGAGTGGAACCAAGGTTGGTTCTGCTACTCCCTCTTCCAACCCGAAGGATGCTCAATGCTTCTACTGTCAGGAAAAGGGGCACTGGAAGCGAAACTGCCCCAAGTACTTGCAGGATGTTAAGGATGGGAAAGTAAAACCCACCCATGCAGGTATTTACACTATATTGTCTAATAAACCACCACATACTAATTCTTCGGTCATTGATACAGGGTGTGGAATTCACATATGTTCTGATTTGCAGGGCAAAAAAAGAAGTGAGGATGTGGAGCATGGGAAGATAAACTTGATCATGGGGAATAGGAAAGCTTCACCTGTCACCAAGATTGGAGTTTATTCTTTATTGCTTAGTAGTGGGTTAATATTAGATTTGAATAAATGTTGTTACTCTCCTGAAATGGCGAGAAATATTATTTCCTTCATGGTTTGTACAAACAAGGATTTACTTTTTCATTTGATAATGAATGTGGTGGTATAAATGCTTTTTATAATTGTGTTCTTTATTTTAAAGCATTACCTTGTGATGGTGTATATGAAACTGTGTCGGTTGTAGACAACTTAGGAAATAATGTTTTGCATATTGATTCTTCCACTAGTTTGGATAAGGCATCCTTGTGGCACTGTCGTCTTGGACATGTAAACAAGAAGCGCATAGGCCAACTCCAAAAGGCTGGAGTCTTGGAGTCATTTAACTTAAGGTCGGATGATAATTGTGAGTCTTATTTACTTGAAAAAATGAATAAGTCCCCTTTACTGGTACTTGTGCTAGGGGTGAGGGTTTGTTGGATCTCATACACACCGATGTGTGTGGGCCCTTCAGGACCGCCACAAGGGATGCTAACCGCTTCTATGTGACTTTTAATGATGATTACAGTAGGTATGGCTATATCCAATTAATCAAGCATAAGTTAGAAACCTTTGAGAAATTCAAAGAATTTAAACAAGAAATGGAGAATCAGTTGGGCAGGAAGATAAAGATGCTCCGATCCGATCGAGGTAGTGAGTATCTTAGTATCGAGTTCCTTGACTATCATAAGGAATGTGGAATTGTTTCACAATTGACACCCCCTAAGACACCACAGCTGAATGGTGTGGCTGAGAGGCGCAATCGAACCTTGTTGGACATGGTTCGTTCCATGATGAGTCGAGCTTCGTTACCAATCTCATTTTTGGGGTATGCCTTAGAGACTGTCTCCCATATCCTTAATCTAGTCCCTACCAAGAAGGTTGCCAAAACATCTCATGAGACGTGGACTGGGAAAGTTTTGACTGTAGACCACATCAAGATTTGGGGTTGTGAGGCTTTCGTGAGGTGCGATACTGACGACAAGCTCGAACCTCGAAGTGAGTGGTGTATTTTCATCAGCTACCCATAATAATCCTTTGGTTATCTCTTCTACAGACCGAGTAACAATGTTGTCTTCGTGGCGAGGAGAGGAGTCTTTCATGAGAGAGAATTCATAAGCAAAGTAAACAGTGGGAGGCAAATTGACCTTGATGAACTTCAAGAGTCAAGTGGTGAAGGAACCTCAAACACTAGCAATCAACCTGAGGAGGAAACTCCTGTTGAGCCGATTGATGGGTCCGTACCTCTGAGGCGTTCCACGAGAGTTAGGAGCACACTTAAATTTTATTATGGTTTCCATATTACTACAGAAGGTGATGCATTCATCAGTGATAGTACACTGATAAATTTAGATTAACCTAATAACTTTAAAGAAGCCATGGCAGACCCTGAATCTGCCAAATGGAAGGAGGCTATAGATGGCGAGATTCAGTCCATGTATGACAATCAAGTTTGGAACTTGGTTGACAATGTACCGGGTCGTAAGACAGTCAGCTGCAAGTGGATCTTCAAGAAGAAGACTGACATGGATGGGAAGGTACACACTTATAAAGCGTCACTAGTTGCAAAGGGCTTTACTCAAACTCCAGGAGTTGACTATGATGAGACCTTCTCACCAGTAGCGAAGATTAAGTCTATTAGAGTTATGCTAGCCATTGCTTCATTTCATGATTATGAAATATGGCAAATGGATGTCAAAACCGCTTTCCTTAATGGAGTATGTAAGCTTGAGAAATCCATCCATGGATTGAAACAAGCATCTTGCACATGGAATCTTTGTTTTGATGAGAAAGTCAAAGAGTTTGGCTTTTCGAGAAGCGAGGATGAGTCCTGTGTATATGTTAAGGCTAGTCGGAGTATAGTTAGATTTTTGGTATTGTATGTGGATGACATACTACTCATAGGAAATGACATCCCAACATTGCAGGAGGTTAAGTCCTGGCTTGGGAAGTGTTTCGCTATGAAGAACCTTGGAGAAGCTGCCTATATCCTAGGGATAAGGATATTGACAGAATGAGTAAGAGACTAATTGGACTTAGTCAGAGTACCTACCTAGATAAGGTGCTGAAAAGATTCAGCATGCAGGATTCCAAGAAAGGTGACTTACCGATCCAGAGTAACGCCAAACTGAGTAAGACTCAGAGCCCGAGTACAGAGGCTGAGATAGCTGAGATGAGTCGAGTACCATATGCTTCCGATGTAGGCTCGATCATGTATGTTATGACTTGTACTCACCCTGATGTGGACTTTGGTTTGAGCATGGTCAGCAGATATCAGGGGAATCCTGGCAAGTCTCACTGGACTGTAGTAAAGAACATTCTCAGGTACCTACGGAGGACTAGGACTGGCTCCTTACCCTTGGTGGGAGTGATGACTTGAGAGTAGTAGGGTACAGTGATGCTAGCTTTCAGACTGATAGGGATAATTTCCACTCTAAGTCGGGCTGGGTCTTTACCCTAAATGGAGGAGCAATTACTTGGAAAAGTTCCAAGCATGATACAGTAGCTGATTCAACTTGCGAATCAGAGTACATAGCAGCAAGCGAGGCGGAGAAGGAGGCAAATCAGAGTACCTTGGAGTTGTACCAGTTATAAAGGAGCCTATGGAGATTTTATGTGATAACAAGAGTGCAGTTGCCTTAGCAAAGGAACCAAGGGATTACGGCAGATCCAGGCACATCGACAGAAAATACCACTTCATTATACATCGAATAGAAGAAGGACTCCTCATGGAAAAGAGGGTATCATCGGATGAGAACCCAGCAGATCCCCTCACGAAGGGACTGTGTAGGGTTAAGCATTTACAGCATGCGAGGCGTATTGGGCTGAAGGATGATATTAGTTTTAGTAATTAGATAGCTTTCAAAACTTGTAATTGTTGAAATGTAATTGACATTTGATGTTTAAATAAAAGGTGTTTTTTTATTTACTAGTATGGTACTGTCTTGTGTCAATCATTTACTATTGTTTCATTTTGCATGTTTTGACTTCCAGAATAATTATGTTATGGTATATCATATTATTCAAACCATCCACAGTCGATCATACTTTGGAAGTAGGTATTGAAATAAGACTGTCATGAATTGGGTTTGTAGATTTGTTTGAATTGTATTAGACATAGCAATTGTTGCTGCAACATTCACGAGTGCTCATAAGTTCTGAGTATTGGATTCAACCGACGCTTACTTGTATCACTTCATGGAATTTATCTTGAGTGATAGTGAGACGGTAATATCATATAAGTCTTGAAACCAAGAGATATGAGTTGTTGACTATGAGTTGATTGTACATTGATAGTACAAAAACGCATCAGTAACTTGATGTTATAAAACGTGTTGTTGTGTATGATTTGATGATTAGTTAATACAAGCATATGAGTCGAAAGTTAATTTGTTCCTTTTAGTCCTTGGAGGATTAAAAGCGATATCTTGGGCCCCTCGATGATTTTGTTTTGACTTATGTGTCGGGCCCGGTCAGAACTAAATTGATGTGTTCGATTAAGTTCTATGTCAAACAAATCGGAAATCGGGAGACAAATTGCTGGACAATAAGTACGACGTTGTTCCATGTATTTTTCCGGCTAATATCTTGAACAAAGGATTATATGATCACTTATCTAAAATGGAACAACTTAGTTCTGCGAGACTTTGAAAGAGCTACGATTGATGGTCGGATCTTGAAGTCATATTTGCAGCTATAGTTATTAGACTTATTCAAGTGGGAGACTGTTGGATAAGGTTTCTATGTCCATAACTATAATTGGTATGTACTTTACCTGATTTGGCATGGTCCATTTGGGTTGCATGGCATCGGAACAATTTTGATAGACTTTTATGAGAAGAGGATATTTATGGTTGATTAATATATTATAAGTTCTAATATATTAATGTGAAATCATATTATTTAATTAGTATTGATCAAGAATTAGTTTGGAATTAATTTTGTGATCAAAAGAGACAATTAAATAAATGGGGATTGATTTGGTAAATCATTCATTCTTAATATAGTGGGCTTATGATCTATAGTTTTTCATGATGGGCTAAATCCATATGGTTACCCATGGATACTCCATAGAGGTTAAAACCCATGGATCGTGAGGAATGTGGAAAGGCATGAGTTACATGATGTAACCCTAATGTGCACACTATATAAAGAAGGCTCATCCTTGTAAAATCGGCACTTAAGTGATTCTAGTGAGGGCTAGCTGATTTTGGTGCATATCAATCTTCTCTCAAGTTATTCCAAGTTGTTGGTGGTGTTGTGTGAAGCATTTGAGGCATCACATTTGGGGTGCTAGGCTCACAAGGTCTTAAGGAATCCAAGCAACAAGAAAGGTATGTCATTCTACTAGTTTTTATATTATATATACCCCAATCATATGCTAGTTAGGATGAAACCTTGGAAAAATTAAAGTTTGTATGTATAATAGAGAAAACATAGATCCAAGGTTTCTAGGGTTGCATGCACACCAGAGGAGTGTTAGAATGCTCAAAACCCATCACTCAGGAGGGTTGAATCCATGATTGTATTTTCACGGAGGTTGTAGGAGCCTTACACGAGGAATTACTCGACATCATTGGGCGCTTCATTGATAGATTGGTCGCCAGGTTCGAGGGTCGGACCTCGGCTGTTCAGACGGTTAATATAATGGTTGGGGTAACTTAAGTGGAGGTCAGGATTCCAGCAGATGCTACTGCGGGTATGTTATCTTTTAATTTCTTCTTGTTTATTATCATAATTTATATTGCTTTGGATTTCTGTTTCGGTTTGGGTAAGCATTATCTTTGGTTTGGTTCTCTACTATTGTTTGGGTTATATTATCAAGGATTGTTATATGCTATTCTGCATGCCATGAATCAGTAGTGGGTCGTATCTTGCTAAGAGGGTTTCAGTGTGTTCGGTTGCTGTTTCGGGTCTTTTTCGGGATCAATTCAGGGGTATTGATTGAAGGTTCTATGATCGGATTAGCTAGTTAGCTCTCCAATGAATTCAGAGTTCATTCGTGTCAGCATCAAGTCTGGTTTGATCAGAAGTTGTCCATGGGAAAACCATTATGTTCAATCACTACCGTTGCTAGGGGAGGAGTGGTAGCAGGAAGATGGTGGTGTCAGTTGCAGGAGTTGTTTGGTCATTAAAAGTGCCAGGGTAGTTTTATATTCACATGGGTTGTAGATGGATAGAATTCAGTGATTCTTTGAGGATGGAACTTGGGGTGAAGAATCGCCAGTTCAGAGCAAGGGTGATGGTTTTATTGACATGCATAAAGGACTCTAGGATTTGGTTTGTTATCATGGGTGGTGATTGGGGTTATCAAATTTGATAAGAATTCAGGGAATATTCTTCTCGATTTCAGGAGTTGGACGAGCATCGAGATTGGATACTAATGGAACGCTAGTGATATGTGTTGAATGCACTAGTTTTACTCCTACTAATTTAAACACAAAATAAACACACGAAAGGTAGTGTACCTATCGATTAGCAATATAGTACAAGAAAGTAGGGTATTGAACACAGGGAACAGTAACAATTAATATTAACTACTAGAATTATCTAAAAAAAACAAGTAATAAAAAGAAGGATTTTCTTTAGTTTGCAAGACTAGAAACTTAAGCAATTAACTAACACTCAAACAAAGACAATTAACAACTAAAGGAAATAGAAGGTAACTAGATTTAATAATAAAAAAGACTTCTGTTCAGATTCGATTCACTTATTCATATGGTTGATTTCATGGCAAGTGCAATGGATTAATATATCATTGGCTACCGATTCCTAATGTGATTAGATTCATGTTCACTATTACTAATCCTTAACAAACATTTTAATTCAAACAGTGGACAATTGGTTAAACTAACATGCTTCCTGGTATTTTATTCGGATCAAGTAAGACCTGTAATGTTAGCTAACTAAATTTATCAATTCAATTAGCTCATGTATGGTTCTTCATCATATATGCTTACACATTAATGTACTTATTTTTCTAGCTAACCCTAGGTTCATATTCACAAATACTAGGCATACAACATTGTGTTCACAAAATTATATGATTCAAGCAATTAATAAGATGTTCATGCAACTTAACAACTTGATTATTAACAGAAAAATAATTATTATCAACACATAAGGGTCTTTAACAAGCTTAAAAAGACAATTCACCAAATCAAATTAATCGAAATCATAAAATTAAACAATATTCATAAGTTTATCTAGTCTAAACAGAAGTAATCATTTTTTATCTTGTATCTACAGCAATTAACATCCTAAAAACGGAATCTAATTATCCAAACATAGCGTATGCAAGAGATTAAGAAAAGAATATATGTATTGCCTTTGATCTCTTCCAAATTAATTTCTAGGTTGAATTCTAGAAATCCAGAGCTCCAAGAACACTTCTAATCGCCAATGAGTCGCCAAAAATCTCCAGAAAAGCTTAGGGTTTCGGGCAATAATGTCCTTTATATAGATTTCTGAAAACAAGGGAAAATCGTCGAATTCCTTCGGACGACTCAACGAGTCCTTCATTTAAAACCCGTGTACGGAAAGGCTTTGATGGTTCGTGAATTTTCCAAACAACTCATCGAGTTGATGGCCAACTCGCCGAGTTCTTTACCTTTTAAGCTCTATTTCTTTAAATTTCAATTCCCGAGCTTCCGATTGCTTAGTCCTGCTTCCTTTTTCACTTGAGCATGTCTTTAAGGCTAAAAACAAAATTTTAACATAATTAAGTACCTTTTGTTCAATAACTGAGAAAAGATAGGCAAAAAGTATTAAGATATTATACGAAATATATGACTAAATATGCACATATCAAAATACCCTACACTTGACTTTTGCTTTCCCCCAAGCAAAACTGAATTTTAGCACACTAGCATCCATAAGATAATCCCAATCGAACCCAGCCATTATGCCAAGACCGCAACACATGCATTTGTGTCTAAAGTTTTTCCTAAGGACCCTCCCTAATTCTAAATACTTACAATCCTCATAAACACTCGCCCACTTCTTTTGAACAATGCTCATTTTATGCATCCCTCAGAATCCATCTGTAGAATACTTTCTTAACCTCAAGTCATTTTTGGTTAAACAACTAAGCATACATAAATTCTAGAAAAATTACATCTTTGATCCCACAATGGAGCTCTTTGAATTCTTCACTTATTTGATCTTTGATCTCTTTGAATTCACCACCTTCTTTGTTTGGTTTTCGGTATCTTCAACTTTTGAATTTCTTTTGAATTTTGATCTTCGTACTTTGTACTTTAACTGGTCCAAAATTCTTTAACTTTTCGGTAATTTCTCTCTTTTTTTTAACATGTACCTCACTTTTTTTCACTCAAAACCTACATGCTTAAGAAAGGAGCTTAACTTCATCCTTTATTGGTTAAGGTATTAGTCTTATGTGCAATGACTACTTAAGTTTTCCTGGATACATTTCTGGTACACGATACTAAACATGTTGCATGCCTCAAACTAGGCGAGATTGTGTTTTTGTCTCATGATTTCACTAGAATAAAGGGTGCCATAAATGCATTATAACGTATGTAGGCTCAACTAAACATTTAGGTCCTCATAAAATCATCAAACACAATACTAGCATGGCATCCTAATTGCTTTTACCAAAATTTTCTAAATTAAATCCTAGCAAATTTAATGCAAGTTTTAAAAATTCTAAAATTTAACTAAAATTCTAAATTAACTAATATAACAACTCCCTACCCCACACTTAATTTATGCAATGTCCCATTGCATATTATGCATGATAAAAAAACAGTAAAGTAAAGAGGGAATTGAAACAAACTCCCCTTGGATAGTAGTTGCGAGGTTGATCCTCTTCATTTAAAGCTCCATCTTCAGCTGACATCAGGCATGGGAACAATGTCACACCCGCAAACCGGAACGGCGGAAGACGTCATGTACAATATCACAACAATTGCACAATAGTAATCAAAGTACAACAACAATTACATTGATAAAGTATAGTTTTACATTTGTGTTCAGATCAATGTTTACTTGACACCAAAATGTATATCAAAAGTTAAAAGAAATGAGTATATGAAGCTCTGTCTTTTCAAAATCTGTGGATACCTGTTTACTTATTTCCTGAGAATACAAGTAGTTTTGAAAAGAGTGTCAACAATTAAGTTGGTGAGTTCATAAGCATGATTGTAACTGAAATCTGTTATATGTTCCTTGAAAATGTAAGTAGGTATTCCCAGAAAATCCTATATTTTCTATTGTAATGTGTTGTACTCAAAACGTGTAAATGTTATTGTACTCTGAAATAGTATAATATAGTTTTAAATTCACATAAAACCATGAAAAGTATGTTTTCTCTGTACTGGAATAGTATTCTGTAATTGTAATTGTAAAAAAACTGTGTAATTGTGAGAGCCTGGATTCACCAGCTGTATTGTAAAATATTGTATTATAGTTATATTATTTAATAAAACTATGTGAAGTTGGTTGCTTATTCATACACTAATCTTATTGTTCAATACGAAATTGTGCGTTATTATAACCATTCTTGATGACCTAGGATGGCATGAATACAACGTTCTTCAGGCCTCGGAAATGGTACGACATTTGTCACCTCAGGCCTGTCGCGTAGCTGTTGCAAGCAGCTCAGGTGCGGGATTGTCAGTCCCGTATAGATCTAAACACAAGTGTCACGCTCTCCCTCCATGAGACTCTGGTTATAATTTCAGGACTTGGTTGGTACTTAGATAAGTACGTGAAGTGTGTCTCACAAATGCTATATTGACGGTTACGTGTAGAACAATGAAAAGTTACTTTGTAATGGATAAACTTGTAAGTATATCTCATAAACTATATTTATTATAGTCTATATGTTTGTTTTCCATAATGTATTCTGAATATGTAAAGTAGTGCATATGATACACAAACTATACCTATTATAGTTTATATGTTTATTTCCCGTATTGTAATCTGAACTTTGAAAGCAATATGTAAGGTCCATAAACTATACCTATTATAGTTTATATGTTTTTGTTTTACTGTGACGAAAACCTTTGTATTGTTGATAATTCGGTAAGTTGAAATCGAAATAATTTGTGTTACGGTTGTTTCGTGAAATTTTGATATTTATACCTAAATGTTATTAAAATAGTTTGCAAAAATTATATTTTTTTTAACAAGTTTAAAATACTTTTATACTTATATAAATATAATATTTATATAATTATGATTAAATAGACAATCGAATGAATAATTCTACCACAAGCCCACAACCAAACAAGGAACAGGAAATTGAATTAAATCATCAATTCTAAGCCTGTTGAACCCTAATTATATAATATATATATATATATATATATATATATATATATATATATATATATATATATATATATATATATATATATATATATATATATATATATATAATTTAAATAACAACAACAATTAATAAATATTGAAAACATTTGGATATTAACACAAATTTTCTTGTGCTACACTTGTATTGCCCCCGTGAAAAATCATTAAAACGTACGGGTATGAACTCACCTTGTGTGTGGGTTCCCGGTTGGTTACGATGTGGTCGTGAAAATTTTGGAGTTAGAACACGTGATTATAGATGTATCCTAATAATATTATCACGTAATATCGAATAATAATTAGATAAACTAATCATTCTAAACACATAATCATGTATGATTAATTAATATATGTGTTGTATAATACAAATTTTATGACTAAAACTTACCAAAAACTTAGGAGTGGTATGAAGATGTTTGTGAAGATCTTGGAATGAAAGCAAAATAAGGTTGATAATTTGAGAGAAAACGTGAAGGATTTTGTTTACTGTGAATGTTGTATGAGAAGATATTTTCGAAATGTATCTTTTATGTGAAGTATAATATGAGGCGGTTTAAAAAATAATATCCGGATATTATGGGTTTTCGGCCTAGAACTTATCTCGAGGAAAGGAGTAATTTCGGTGTGGAGAATACCCACCGAGGAAGGTTTGCGGTCAAGAGAATGGCGGGCAAGACGTTTGCGGTCCGAAGCAATTGGGATGATTTCGGTCTTGACCGAAATCTCGTTTGCTGTCCGAGAAGGTTTACGGTGGAGCATGATTTCAGTCCGAGGGAAAGGGTATCTGTGCGAGGGTTTTCGGTTGAGTGGGAAAAATCCCAGATTTTGCAACACTTATATTAATAAAGAGTTTATATATATTAAAATATAACTTAGTCTTAATAAAATAACAATTCAAAAATTTTGACTTTTAATTAACAAATTTTGACGTTTGTTGACTTTGGTTGACTTTTACAGACTGGAATATTATGGGTTGCTACAAACAGCTCATCCACGCCTTGGGTGTCAAATGTCTCGTGTGTACAGCTCCAAATATAAAGGAAAGAGCTCTTGGAAATGCTCGGAAAATAATCTTCAAAGTATATAATCAATGACCGCGTCAAATGGAATCAAATCATAAACTTGAAAATAAGAGATGAGCAACTCATCGAGTCCAGATGGTGACTCGTCGATTTATAGCTATATTGGCAGATTGGTCGCGTTTTCTCGATTGGACTCGTCGACTTTGGGTATGGACTCGATGAGTTTTCTTCACTGTATGTATAAAACCTTCGTTTCTGCTTCAGATCCGGTATTGAATTTTAGGATAGTTTTAAGACAATACTCCCCCTTTTTTTTCTTTAGTAAAAAGACACTTTTTTAGGTGTTCTAATCGTCGGACTCGTAATCGGACTCAAAACTCCTATCTTCTCATCTAGACTCGATTTCTCATGTTAGTCCTCACACTTTACTCATTCATGCAATCGCTCAACCTAAATTCTTAAAAGATCAAAAGCAAACACACAAGTAATAAAAAAGGAAAACAAACTAAGGATCCTACTTACCAATTGTTCAAGCATCAACCAACCCAATAAAAACCAAACACACCAAAAAAAATAAAAAAATGTGTTAAACAAGCCACACAATAAAAATAATAAAAGGATAATTAATCTTCATCCTCCTCCTCGGCTCCTCCAAATCTACTTCCGCCCGCTCCGCTTCTTCTTGCATTTAACTGTTCCTCCCAACTTCTCACATAGGGGTAATCGGGACCATCCATCCTTGGAATGTTCAAATGGCTCATCATGTGGGCGAGTGTCATATGGTTGTAGTTCATGCTCCGCCCTAATTCATGTTGATATTGCCTCGACTCCACGCTAGCCCAATCCATAGGCAACTCGTCATCAACCGGAATTATCGGGGAGTCTTCATGTACACTCTCTTGCCTTGGCCTTACCCGTCTTCCTGGTTGTTCGGGTACCACCACTTCATCATCATTCGGGATAGTCTAATCACCACCATAGTCCTCCATTATTTTCTCCCTCCTAAAAAGAATAGGTTTAAACGAAGGTGTTGGCAAAATGGTCAAAATATTCCTCCCCCCCCCTCTTCCAAGACACCAAATGATCTCGCCAATTTTGTTATAAACATTCCCCCACAAATTTTTCAAGTTTTTCTTTCCTTTACCGCCTTTTCACCCAAATATTTTGCCAAACAATACGAAATATTGCAAAAGGTATTTGGCATGATAATGCACCACAAGTAAAACACATCAAGGATCAGGACCTTGTCATCATCTTTGCGCATGTTGATGGTATTTGCGATGAGCCGGAGGATTAAACGGTGAATTGGTGACCGAATACTCCCTTCTTGAGCCGCGGATGGAATGTAGACATTGTTTGAAATCATGGTCCACCAATTTGCCAAATTCGTTCCATCCGGAAAAACTTTGTGACAACTCTCCAAGAAAATCCCAAAAGATTCAGTCATGACCACAGATTGGTCATATAGGCCCATTCTCCAACTCAAATCCGCCATGTTATACTCCCGTTATTCACCACCAAGACAAAAAGTCAAGGCGTTTGGATCATAAAAATCATCTCCCCCTCGGACTTATACCGTGACAAAGAACTCCATGCAAAGCTCCTGATATACTGGTTCCTGAATCTGGAACAGCCTCCTCCACGCATCACAAGTGATTGAGACCTCATTATGTACGAATACCACAGTCAAGTACGGGTTTAATGCCTCCACCAATCCCACTTAACCCATCCAATCCCAGTTCAACTCATTCAGCACAAAGAAATCTTTTGCCTTCAGTGTTTCAAGCCTTTTCCTCCACATAACCAAAGTTGACTTTGATCCAATTTCCAGGAAGTTGAACCAAGGGAAGTCCCCTTGGCCTCTTCTAAAACTTTGGCCTCTGTTACTGAACATTTCCTGCAAAATCAAACACAAGGAAAAAACCACACAAACCACATAAAATATTAAAAATTAAAATCTGGGAAACAACAGCATGGACTCGTCGAGTTCATAGTGCGACTCGAAGAGTCCGATGAACAACTCGCGAAAATCCTTTCTAATTCGAAACCAAATCGTCCATGTAAACTTAAAATTCATTCTAGGGGTTTGTCTAGGGTGGTAAACCAAGTGTTAATTCCAAAAAAAATTCAGTTAGAACACTCTAAATTATCCCAAATCAAAACCCTAAAAATGAAAAATCGGGCTTTTAACAAATTTCAACTGCTAAACTAGTAAAGATCGAACCTTTAATAAGAATATGCATGAAAAATCTTACCTTTTTGTCAGAAATGGGGAGAAATCACGAAAATGGAAGTTGGTTGCTTGAGAGAGTTTGCTCGTCGAGTGTGTGGCTGGAATGAGAAAGCTTTACCCTTTAGGGTAAAAAGCATAATTACAGAGTTTTAAATTTTTTTTCGGTAATATAAGTCTACTCGTCGAGTAGAGACGTGATTTCGCAAAATATCGGGGATTTTAAAATGGACTCGTCGAGTTCAGGTATGGACTCGGCAAGTTTTTGACTCTGTTCGAAAAATTTTGAAATTTTTTTGCTTTCTTCAAATTAATTCCACCACACCCCACACTCAAACTTTGCTTGTCTTCAAGCAATCATTTTAAGCTAAAAAAGATTTAGATTGAAAAATCCAAATAAAACACACAAACGAAATTAAAAGACTAAAAATAAAAAAAAAAGGAAAGGGTAAAAGAAAGCAAACGCAAACAAAGCAAAACGGTATCGCGAGGAACATTAGGGATATTGAAGTAGTCGGCTATGTCGTTGACCTCGTCGATATGCTTGTATGCGTCTTCATGATCTTTCCCGTAGAATGGGATGTCCTTGAGTTGGGCGAGTATGTGACCTTTTAGCTCAAATTAGCAGTTGCAGGAATCACGGGTTGCACGAGTCCTGGCCCGGTATCTTCATGCATTATTCGCTCGTATTCACCCATGGGTATGTTTGCAATGTTACCCATGGTGTTATCGGGTTCGCTTTCTTGCTCGCTTCCTTCTTCAAATTTCGTTTCGTACTCGGTATCCTCCTTTGTAATGTCTTCGGCTTTCAATGTTTTCTTGGCTTCTCCCACTTGCTTTCCCTTTTTCTTGCCAAAAACCGACTTGAGATTCTTAAAAGGTGACTTCTTTGGGGTTGCAGATTCTTCTACAGTTTTAGACTTGTTCTTCTTGAAAGCTGATTCTGAGTCTTCAAGTGGTGGGATCAAAGGTGTATTTGATCCTCGGGTCATAAAATACCTGAAAGAAAAACAGAAAACACGTGTAAAACGAACAAAAAGAAACAGGAAAAGAAACTGAAAAACGCGACAGACTCGTCGAGTAGCTTCGACTGGACTCGACGAGTTCAAGGCTTTCACAGAAAACTAAAAAAGAAAATTTTTTAAAACATAAAAACTTGTAACTTAAACGTAATAACTAAATAAAGAAAATAGTAACTTTGTGCAAGATAAATCTTACACAAAGGATCGCTAACACTAGCAATTAAGATAAGTATTAAAATCGTTCCACGGCAACGGCGCCAAAAACTTGATGTGTGTAAAATGCACTACTTTTTATCATACTAATTTAAACACAAAATAAACACATGAAAGGCAGTGTAACTATCGATTATCAATATAGTTCAAGCAAGTAGGGTATCGAACACAGGGACCAGTAACAGTTAAGATTAACTACTAGAATTATCTAAATAAAAACAAGTAATAAAAAGAAGGGTTTTCTCTAGTTTTGCAAGACTAAAAACTTAAGAAATTAACTAACACTCAAACAAAGAAAATTAACAACTAAAGGAAATAGAAGGTAACTAGATTCAATAACAAAAGAGACTTCTATTCAGATTCGACTCACTTATTCCTATGGTTGATTTCATGGCAAGTGCAATGGATTAATATATCATTGGCTACCGATTCCTAATGTGATTAGGTTCATGTTCACTATTACTAATCCTTAGCAAAGAAGTTAATTCAAACAGTGGCCAATTTGTTAAACTAACATGCTTCCTAGCATTTTATTCGGATCAAGTAAGACTTGTAATATTAGCTAACTAAATTTATCAATTCAATTAGCTAATGTATGGTTGTTCATCATACATGTTTACACATTAATCTACTTATTTTTCTAGCTAACCTTAGGTTCATATTCACTAATACTATGCATACAATATTTTGTTCACAAAATTATATGATTCAATCAATTAAGAATATGTTCATGCAACTTAACAACTTGATTATTAACAGAAAAATAATTATTATCAACACATAAGGTTCTTTAACAAGCTTAACAAGACAATTCACCAAATCAAATTAATCCAAATCATAAAATCAAACCATATTCATAAGTTTATCTAGTCTAAGCAGAAGTAATGAGTTTTTAGCTCATATCTACAGCAATTAACATCCTAAAAATGAAATCTAATGATCCAAACATAGTGTATGCAACAGATTAAGAAAAGAGTATGTGTATTGCCTTTGATCTCTTCTAAATTGATCTCAAGGTTGAATTCTCGAAATCCAGAGCTCCAAGAACACTTCTAATCGCCAATGAGTTGCCAAAAATCTATAGAAAATCTTAGGGTTTTGGGCAATAATGTCCTTTATATAGATTTCTGAAAACAGGGGCAACTCGTCGAATTCCTTCAGACGACTCGACGAGTCCTTCACTTAAAACCTGTGTACGGAAAGTATTTGATGGTTCGCGAATTTTCCAAACAACTCGTTGAGTTAATGGCCAACTCGCTAAGTTCTTCACCTTTTAAGCTCTATTTCTTTAAACTTCAATTTCCGAGCTTCCGATTGCTTAATACCGCTTCCTTTTTCACTTGAGCATGTCTTTAAGGATGAAAACATAATTTTAACATAATTAAGTACCTTTTGTTCCATAATTGAGAAAAAATAGCCAAAAAGTATTAAGATATTATACGAAATATATGACTAAATATGCACATATTAGCTAGTATTGATAAATGTAGGTGTGACAACCCGAAATTTCTACCTTGTAAAGCCAATCAATTCAATCAAAAGTCAGACTTGTTTCTGCTATCTTTTAGCATTGTTAAGGGTCTGTTTGAGTGTTCTAAGCGTAGTACATTCAAGTTTTGTGTGTTAGGATGTGTTAACTTAAGTTCGTTGAGTCGAAATCAGTAGGAAACTCCATCACAAGGAGTTCACAGCCGCAAACTAGGGTTTACGGTCGTAAACCCATGGCCAGCCGTGAACCCCTCCCTTAAGTATGAAGTTCCTTCATTTTTCCTTCATTTCTCACATCCTCCAGTCAAGAACACTCATTTCTCTCTCAAGTATCATCAAGAACATTTCCATTTCTCTTCTAAGTTGTAAGTATTTCTTTCATTGTTAGTTGAGATCCTTCCCATTCAAGTGAAACCCTTTGATTTCATCCATGAATCCAACTCTTTTGGTTTAGATCTTTAAATCTTCACCCATTTCACCAAGAACACACACTTGTTCTTGGTGGCCGTGAACACCCCAAAGGCTTCCAAAATCGTGAGTATCTCTTCTACCACCTTATATCCATTAGAAAGACTTACTTTCCAACCTTGAATCAAACATATTGTTCATGATCTTCAAGAGTTTACGGCCGTAAACCCTTCATGGTGGCCGTAAACCCTTCATAAGATCATGATGGTCGTAAACCCTTCATCCATGGCCGTAAACCCTTCATAGACCAAGCTTCGGTTGTGAACACTTCAAGTGTTCTTGGCCGTAAACACACCCATGGCCGCAAACACTCAGAAGTGTGGCCGTAAACTCCCTTTTACCAATCGTATGTGATTGATACACTCCATTATGAGTGATTCCTAGTTCCTAAGGGTGTTTTCCATACATGATTAGTTGTTATGTACACTAATTGTACACATGCATGTGTTATTCTATGTTTATTAGGATCGGTTTGTGCTCGGGATTTCACTTGGCATACTTAGCATCCTATCGATCTTTCATTCGAATCACTTACTACAGGTGAGTTCATAACCCTAACTTATCTTTTAAATGATTTTAAATGCTTTTATGGGGGGAATACAAGTAGAAAACATTATAGTTATAGTATCAATCACATGTGATTTATAACTATCAAACAAGTGGATTTCTTACACTTCAAACTGTGTTATCAAACAAACTATTTCAAAACATTTTATAAACTGACATCAAGTCATCTATAAACATTCAAATGGTTAAAACTCTTTTATATGCAAAACTCTTTATCAAAATATTTTAAAATTATATATTGTCAAAATCATGTCTATATAGATATAGTTATATAAATAAGGTTGAAAGGGCTTAGGACTGAAAACGCACTTTATTTCCTGTTCCTTGTTTGGTTGTGGACTTAGGGTATCGGTTTTTGGTCCGAGTGTCGTTTGAATCTTAGTTATATATTATGTATATGTGTATAGATATAAAAGTTCTTACATTATTTCAACACCTTTGGGTAGCAAAGGTGTACAAACATACTCAGTCATTCAAACAACATTGCTAGTAAACTATAATAGGTATAGTTTAGAGGACTACTACTCACTATTTCTAGTACAATGATACATACAAGAGTCAGTTCATACATGAGTCAGTTCAAACATACTGTAACGAGAAATAGAAAGAACATACTATAAAGAGAAACAGAAAGAACATACTATAATGAGAAACAGGGAGGAACATACTATACAAAGAGAACATACAACACACTAGAACAGATAGAACATACTATACAAATACAAGAATACTATAACATTTATGTGAGCCACTACTTCATGGCATGGCAATATACTATTGTGTCACGTTTTATAACCAGAGTCTCCTAGAGGGAGAGCGTGAGTTTGTGTATAGATCTATACAGGATTGACCATACAGTGGGACCTGCAGGTCTACGGGTGACGAATGTCATATCATTTCGACGTCTTTTATCGTCGTGTTTTACTATTTAATCAAGTATGGTTATAATCTCATCACATTTTACCTTAATTAAACAATTGGTTTAAGGTAGTTAGTACAATGGTAGTTACTATATACAATACTACGGTACATCTTTATTTTCCCACTACATTCACATTGTGATCTTCTCACATAAACGGTAATGTAAACTATTGTTTGCTAAGGATAGTCACACTTGGGAAAAACACTCACTTTTACAAGAGAACAACATACAGAACAGTCGGGTCTTGGTAGAAGACTACATTTCATAATAAAGTAGAAAATATAGGATTTTCTAGGAGATACAACATTTACATCAAACATTTACAACAAACATTTGCAAACACTTTCTTCAAACTTATACAAGCAATGACGCTAAAATACTTATGAACTCACCAGCTTAAATGCTGATCTACTCTTTCAAAATAACTTGTATTCTCAGGTCACCAGTAGACAAGTACTCTGGACCAGTTCCTAAGTTCCCTTTTACCAATCGTATGTGATTGATACACTCCATTATGAGTGATTCCTAGTTCCTAAGGGTGTTTTCCATACATGATTAGTTGTTATGTACACTAATTGTACACATGCATCTCTTATTATATGTTTATTAGGATCGGTTTGTGCTCGGGATTTCACTTGGCATACTTAGCATCCTATCGATCTTTCATTCGAATCACTCACTACAGGTGAGTTCATAACCCTAACTTATCTTTTAAATGATTTTAAATGCTTTTATGGGGGGGGGGGAATACAAGTAGAAAACATTATAGTTATAGTATCAATCACATGTGATTTATAACTATCAAACAAGTGGATTTCTTACACTTCAAACTGTGTTATCAAACAAACTATTTCAAAACATTTTATAAACTGACATCAAGTCATCTATAAACATTCAAATGGTTAAAACTCTTTTATATGCTAAACTCTTTATCAAACACTTTTAAAATTATATATTGTCAAAATCATGTCTATATAGATATAGTTATATAAATAAGGTTGAAAGGGCTTAGGACTAAAACTCACTTTATTTCCTGTTCCTTGTTTGGTTGTGGACTTAGGGTATCGGTTTTTTGTCCGAGTGTCATTTGAATCTTAGTTATCTATTATGTATATGTGTATAGATATAAAAGTGCGTACATCATTTCAACACCTTTGGGTAGCAAAGGTGTACAAACATACTCAGTCATTCAAACAACATTACTAGTAAACTATAATAGGTATAGTTTAGAGGACTACTACTCACTATTTCTAGTACAATGAAACATACAAGAGTCAGTTCATACATGAGTCAGTTCATACATGAGTCAGTTCAAACATACTATAAAGAGAAATAGAAAGAACATACTATAATGAGAAACAGGGAGGAACATACTATACAAAGAGAACATACAACACACTAGAATAGATTGAACATACTATACAAATAAAATAATACCATAACATTTATGTGAGCCAGTACTTCATGGCATGGCAATATACTGTTGTGTCACGTTTTATAACCAGAGTCTCCTAGAGGGAGAGCGTGAGTTTGTGTATAGATCTATACGGGATTGACCATCCTACACCTTGCTGCTAGCTACAGTGGGACCTGCAGGTCTACGGGTGACGAATGTCATATCATTTCGACGTCTTTTATCGTCGTGTTTTACTACTCAATCAAGTATGGTTATAATCTCATCACATTTTACCATAATTAAACAACTGGTTTAAGGTAGTTAGTACAATGGTAGTTACTATATACAATACTACAGTACATCTTTATTTTCCCTCTACATTCACATTGTGATCTTCTCACATAAACGGTAATATAAACTATTTTTTGGTAAGGATAGTCACACTTGGGAAAAACACTCACTTTTACAAGAGAACAAACATACATAACAGTCGGGTCTTGGTAGAAGACTACATTTCATAATAAAGTAGAAAATATAGGATTTTCTAGGAGATACAACATTTACATCAAACACTTACAAACATTTACAACAAACATTTGCAAACACTTTCTTCAAACTTATACAAGCAATGACGCTAAAATACTTATGAACTCACCAGCTTAAATGTTGATCTACTCTTTCAAAATAACTTGTATTCTCAGGTCACCAGTAGACAAGTACTCTGGACCAGTTCCTAAGTTCCCTTTTACCAATCGTATGTGATTGATACACTCCATTATGAGTGATTCCTAGTTCCTAAGGGTGTTTTCCATACATGATTAGTTGTTATGTATGTACACATGCGTGTGTTATTATATGTTTATTAGGATCGATTTGTGCTCGGGATTTCACTTGGCATACTTAGTATCCTATCGATCTTTCATTCGAATCACTCACTACAGGTGAGTTCATAACCCTAACTTATTTTTTAAATGATTTTAAATGCTTTTATGGGGGGAATACAAGTAGAAAACATTATAGTTATAGTATTAATCACATGTGATTTATAACTATCAAACAAGTGGATTTCTTACACTTCAAACTGTGTTATCAAACAAACTATTTCAAAACATTTTATAAACTGACATCAAGTCATCTATAAATGTCACACCCCGGCCGTCGACGGAAACACCGGGCGGTGTAACGTCATTTCTTGTATCATAGTTATCAACTTCCTGAAAACACATGCAATTTAAAATACGTCAACATAAAGTTGGTGAGTCCACAGGTTTTGACTCCATATAAAAATAATCCATTTTCCAAGTTCAAAAGTATAGTTTTGAAAGTATCATTTTGACTCTCCAATGTTTAGCATATATATCCTAAGTATAAAAGTTTACTTACCAAATAAGTAGTTTACCTATAAGTCTCATATACTATGAATATAAGTGTTTGTTATTCCATACAAACGAAAGTTGCTACGTATAAATCTTATTTCAATTCTATACGAGTAAAACCGCTACGTATAAATCTTATTTCAATTCTATACGAGTATAACCGCTACGTATAAATCTATTTCAATTCTATACGAGTATGTGTGTTAGGTATAATTATCTACTTAATATACAAGTAGTATACCTACCAGTTTCCTGTACCTAGAGTATAAGTGTTTGGGAAACTTATACTTAACATTAATACTTGTATAACGACAAAGTATAATGCTTCTAACAATTTGCTACCATGAGTCCGTAACCGCGGCTATATGACTAGTTTCAAACCTCCGCTTGATGCTACAAGTTTTGCATCTTGAGATAAGTTCCACACGCTTCATCAACGTCGGAACAATAAACAAACAAAAGGACAATTCGTCACTCGCACACGGTTTTGTTGTAGCTAGCAACCACGAGTGGGGTTGTCAACCCGTATCTTATTCATACACGACTTCCTCGCTCACACGGGATTAACGGTTACAGGTCAGAGGATTTTCCCTAAGATATCCAATCTTAGTTGATTAATACAATAGCTCATGTAGACTTGTCGAGTTCCGTTAGTTCTAGTAGTAAAATCATATTCGTGTCTGAAACCCTAAGTTATTAGACTATGCTTTTAACATTACTCGTAATATTTATAATACTTAGGCAGTACAACAGCTATAATTAGAATTAAAACCAGGTTTTATCTTGACATAAAACCAATAACAACAACATATAACATACCTGGTTTTATCTTGACATAAAACCAACAATAACAACATACTTATCAATTAACATATACAACTTCCGAGTATAACTATGGAACTATAGCACACACAACATATATAAAGAATCTTAAGTATAACTCAAGATCTACATTAGTATACTACTATAACAATAACATGCTAACAACTTTACGATAGTTGTATATTTTCAGATACGAAATAACTATATCCCGGTTATTATAACTATCTACGTTGATACTAATATACTATCATATAGACATAATAATAACGTATATACAATATTTAGCATGCGTTTTCCCCCAAAAACATTAGAAAGTGGGGCCGTGAAACTCACCTTACTAGCGTGATTTTATGTAATCTAAGCCGAAATGGTCAGCGTACGAGGTCGTCGGGGCTCGGGATGCAAGAAGGCTTCAGCAAAGGAGGGAGGAGAGAGAAGTTCAGGTGTAAGAATGGCTGGGGTCGATCTTGCTATTTATAGTAAGATTTTTGGCCCTCACGATGTGAAAAAATCATTGTTCACGTCGTGAGTTTGGATCTTATCTCTTCGTAGACTTGTCATCCGTCTTCTAGCTTCCGAAGGTGGCAAAATGACTCCTCACGTCGTGAAATATCAATATTCACGTCGTGAGTTTGGATCTTATCCCCTCCCAGCCTCGTCACACCTTCTAGATACGAAATATGGCGGTTTGACTCCTCACGTCGTGAGTTTTTGTGCTCACGTCGTGAGTTCAGTCAAATTAGGGTTTCTAACAACGAAATCTTCAGAAGGCTATAACTTTTGCATACGAACTCCGTTTTTGACGTTCTTTATATCCACGCGTAGGTAATTCCGAGTACTACAACTCTCTAATAGATTACAATAGCTAATTCTAAGCTTATTTTAAATTCCTCTTGTTATAAAGATTTTATAGTGTTCGGTTTATCATAACTTCTTCACGTGAAGCCAGATTTCGATGTTTTGTATATTTTTGGAATCGTATGGACGTATACTTTTATTTATACTATAAAGTATGTATGAAAGTTCATATTTATATTAGAATTATCATGAAATACATTGTAAGTTTACTACATTACTAGTTTTAACAAAATCATATTACATGATTGATATATTCACATGTGATTGTTATTGACCTACTTTTGACGGGTGTTACATTCTCCCCCGTTGATAAAATTTTGTCCCGAAATTTATCTTGTACTAGATTCCACTGCAGGGTCCTGGATAGCTTTCCTGCTTTCTGTTACTAATGCCCTGTCACGACCTAACTTCCTTGACTCCTTAACTTTGGACATTCCTTCTTAATATGTCCAATTTCACCACACTCAAAACATGCTCTTCCTTCATCATAGCCTGTTCCAGTGTTTGTTCCTTGATTTTCTGTTGTAAGTGTTTTGCTCCTGCAGAAATTGGCGGTGTGTCCCTTTTTGTTGCAGTGAGTGCATATAAAGCAGTTACCTAGATGGTGACGGCTACACTGAGTGCATTTTGGGAGTTTTCCTTCATACCGTCGTGGTTGTGTGGGTATTGATGTTGTGGCTGCATAATTAGTTGCCACCTCTTGTCTCTCCTCAGATGATTGTATGGGATTCTTCCCATTAAATTTGCGCTTGTTCGTTCCAGATTCGGGAGACTCAGCTATAAATCCCATTTGGATTTCTGTGTTGGTTAGCTGATGAGCTATACGCTTTGCATTGTCATATGTTGTAGGCTTCGATGCGATCACCATTCCTTTGATTTGCGATGCTAGACCCCAGATATATCGCTCGATCTTCTTGTATTCTAGGGTTACTAGTGCTGGACACATCACCGCAAGATCATTGAATCTAGCGGTATAAGCATTTATCTCTGAACCCTTCATGGTTAGGGTCCACAATTCTTGTTCCAGCTTATGTATTTCCTCCCTGGGACAATACTCCTCTACTAGCATCCTCTTCAGCTCTTCCCATTACATGGAATTGGAAGCATCAATACCCGTTGTATTCACATGGCTGTTCCACCATGTAAGTGCTGCATCAGCGAAGGTACATGCAGCAAATCGTACCTTACATTCGTCCGGACAGAAGCTTATTTGAAATACTGATTCTGCCTTTTCAATCCACCGGGTCAGGCTAACAACCCCTTCCGTTCCATGGAAGCTCTTAGGTTTGCAATTCATAAAATCCTCGTAGGTACACATTCTGGCGGTCCCTACATTGCCTTCATTTCTAACTCCTCCTCTTGTGACATTAGCAAGAGCTACAGCGATTCTCTGAGCTATGATTTCTTCAAGTTCTGTTGAACTTATTGGAGGGTTTGTTTCTGGTGGTGGTGGTTGCGGTTGTTGTTGTTGTGGTTCTGGTCGTTGGTTAAGGTTTAGCCGAGCGCTACTTCTTCTAGGCATGTTGTTTAGTTCTTATACATTTTAGATCACCAAGTGTTTAGTCTATCAAATATTACTCCCAATTTAAATAGTTCATATGATCTGATCATAATAAAATATAGTTGTACACCTACACCTAGTTATGATAAGATCTATGCACATATGAACTTTACTTGGAATATTTGATCTAAATCCTTGAGATCAAAAACATTCCGGGTATTTAGGTGTATTATCATCGCGAGTCTGAGTCTTCATATATGACTCTATATTTATTATTTGTTGTAATAATTCTCTATTAATTATTGTTCGTTACTTCAGGTCTAGCTGATAAGGCACCGTCCAGTTAGGACAGTTGAAGGGCAGGATCATTTTAGCATATAGCCGTTCTGAAATCCAGCAACCCAAATCTACATGTCTATCCTTGTCACCGCTCCCGTAAGTAGTCCTTTAGTAGTATAATTAATAATACTTTATATTTCTAGGCTAAGGGATATACATAAACCTAACAGAGTAAGCCCTAAACTATAGTCGTGCTTTCCTAAGAAAGTACTAATTCACTATAGTTAATAGCTCTGATACAAATCTATCACACCCCGGCCGTCGGCGGAAACACCGGGCGGTGTAACGTCATTTCTCGTATCATAGTTATCAACTTCCTGAAAACACATTCAATTTAAAATACGTCAACATAAAGTTGGTGAGTCCACAGGTTTTGACTCCATATAAAAATAATACATTTTCCAAGTTCAAAAGTATAGTTTTGAAAGTATCATTTTGACTCTCCAACGTTTAGCATATATATCCTAGGTATAAAAGTTTACTTACCAAATAAGTAGTTTACCTATAAGTCTCATATACTATGAATATAAGTGTTTGTAATTCCTGTTGGGTTTTGAGCATTGTAACACACCTAAGTGTACATGCAACCCTATTAAACCTTGGATCTATGTTTGTCTAGGATACATGCAAAATATTATTTTCCAAGGTTTATAACCTATCTAGCATGGCATGGGGTACATTTAACCATAAAAGAACTAGATGAATTACATACCTTTTGTTGATTGTTGATTCCTTGGAGTTTGAGAGTCAAGCACCAATAATGTGAATGCCTTAAATGGAAATCACAAATCACCACAAACTTGGAAAATGTATGAGAGAGTATACTAACTCTTGATTTTGGCCACCACACTTACACACACACTTAGGGTGTTTTTCATGCAACATAAGCTTGTTTATATAGTGTACATGGTTAGGGTGAAACCCTAATAACCCATGTCTTTTCCTCTTCCAAGGATCCATGGGTAAAAGCTCCATGGATCATCCATGGACTTCCATATAAGCTTAGCCCATTCCCAAATGAGTGTTAGCCCACACCATATAAATATAATAGCCCATGATTTAATTAGTCTTCCTTTTAATCACTAAATTAATTCATAATTAATTCAAGATTAAAACTAATTAAGTAACATGACTTTATATTAATATATTATAACTTATAATATATTAATAAATCGTAAGTATACAACTCTCATAAAATTATCCATAACTAGTTTGGGTGAAGTGCAACCCAAATGGACCATGCCGGGTCGGGTCAAGTATATACCAAATAAGTTATGGACTTAGACATCTTATCCAACAGACTCCCACTTGGATAAGTCTAATAACTGTATTTGCCTATATTACTTCAGGAACCAACCGGCAATCGTAGCTCTCGAAAACTCTTGTGAACTATGAAGCGCCATTTTAGATAAGTGATCATATAATCCTCTGCTCTCATGATATCAGCCGGACAAATACATGGAACAATGTCTTACTTATTGTCTAGCAGTTGTTTCTCGATTTCCGATTTGTTTGACAAAGAACTTAACTGAACACATCAATTTAGTTCTTACCGGGCCCGGTACATGGGTCAACACAAAATCATCGAGGGGCCCAGATATCGCTTCTATTTCTAGAAGGAACAGATAAACTTCGACTCATATGCTTGTTCTACTACTTATTGAATTGCACACAAAGGCACGTTTTATAACATCAAGTTACTGATGCGTTTACGTGCAATCAATGCACAACCAACTCATAGGTAACAACTCATATCTCTAGGTTTGAAGACTTATATGATATTACCGTCTCACGATCACTCGAGATAAATTCCATGAAGTGATACAAGTGAGCGTGGGTTTATTCCAATATTCATAACTTATGAGTACTCATGAATGTTGTAGCAACCATTGTTATGGCTAAACACCTTTAGTCATCTACAATCCCAATTCATGACAGTCTTGATTCATACCTACTTCCGACATATGACCGACTGTGGAGAGTTTGAATAAATTAATTATTCTGGAAGTCAAAACATGCAAAACTGAAACAATAGTAAATAATTGACAATGATAGCAACACTTTACTCATAAATAAATCACAAATTTTATTCATCATCAAACGTCGATTACATTTTACAAGTTTCAGAAAAAGGCTATCTAATCTGTAAAACTAATATCGTCCCTCAGCCCGATGCGCCTCGCATGCTGCAAATGCTTCACCCTCGTCAGTCCCTTCGTAAGGGGATCCGCAGGGTTCTCATCTGACGATACCCTCTTTGCCACGAGGAGTCCCTCTTCTATCTTGTGTCTTATGAAGTGATATTTTATGTCAATGTGTCGGGATCTGCCATGATCTCTTGGTTCCTTGGCTAAGGCAACCGCACTATTACTGTCACAGAAAATCTCCATAGGCTCCTTAATAGCTGGTACAACTCCAAGGTCTCCGATGAAGTTCCTCAGCCATATCGCCTCCTTTTCCGCTTCACTCGCTGCTATGTACTCTGATTCACAAGTCGAATCAGCTACAGTCTCCTGTTTGGAACTCTTCCAAGTGATTGCCCCTCCATTTAAGGTAAAGACCCAGCCCGACTGAGAGCGGAAGTTATCCCTATCAGTCTAAAAGCTAGCATCACTATACCCTACTAATCTCAAGTCATCACTCCCACCAAGGGTAAGGATCCAATCCTTAGTCCTCCGCAGGTACTTGAGAATATTCTTTACCGCAGTCCAATGAGCCTTGCCAGGGTTCCCCTGATATCTGCTGACCATGCTCAAAGCGAAGGCCACATCAGGACGAGTACAAGTCATAGCATACATGATCGAACCAACAGCGGAAGCATAAGGTAATCGACTCATCTCAGCTATCTCATCTTCTGTACTCGGGCTCTAAGCCTTGCTCAGTTTGGCATTGCTTTGGATCGGTAATTCTCCTTTCTTGGAATTCTGCATGTTGAACCTTTTCAACACCTTATCCAAGTAGATACTCTGACTAAGTCCAATTAGTCTTTTACTCCTTTCTCTTAATATCCTTATCCCTAGGATATAGGTAGCTTCTCCAAGGTCGTTCATAGCAAAGCACTTCCCAAGCCAGGACTTAACCTCCTGCAAGGTTGGGATGTCATTTCCTATGAGTAGTATGTCATCCACATACAGTACCAAAAAACTAACTATACTCCCACTAGCTCTGACATACACGCAGGACTCATCTTCACTTCTTGAGAAACCAAACTCTTTGACCTTCTCATCGAAACAAAGATTCCAACTTCGAGATGCTTGTTTCAATCCATAAATGGATTTCTCAAGCTTGCACACTCTATTGGGGTACTCTGCACTGACAAAACCCTCTGGCTGATTCATGTACACATCCTCAGCCAACTTTCCATTAAGGAAAGCGGTTTTGACATCCATTTGCCATATTTCATAATCATGAAATGCAGCAATGGCTAGCATAACCCTAATAGACTTAATCTTTGCTACTGGTGAAAAGGTTTCATCATAATCAATACCCTGAGTCTGAGTAAACCCCTTCGTAACCAGTCGAGCCTTATAAGTGTGCACCTTCCCATCCATGTCGGTCTTCTTCTTGAAGATCCATTTGCACCCTACTGTCTTACGGCCTGATACATTGTCAACCAATTTCCAAACTTGATTGTCATACATGGACTGTATCTCGCTGTCCATAGCCTCCTTCCATTTAGCAGACTCTGGGCCTGCCATGGCTTCCTTAACACTGTTAGGTTCATCCATATTTACTAGTGTACTGTCACTGATAAATGTATCACCTTCCGTAGTAATATGAAATCCATAATAAAACTCAGGTGTGTTCCTAACCCTTGTGGAACGCCTCGGAAGTATAGACTCATCAGCTGGATCAACAGGAGTTTCCTCCTCGGGTTGATTGCTAGTATTTGAGGTTCCTTCACCAATTGACTCTTGAATTTCTTCAAGGTCAATTTGCCTCCTACTGTCTCCTTGGCTTATAAATTCTCTCTCTCGAAAGACTCCTCTCCTAGCCACAAAGACCACATTCTCACTGGGTCTGTAGAAGAGGTAACCAAAGGATTTTTGTGGATAGCCGATGAAAATACACCTTTCACTTCGAGGTTCGAGCTTGTCATGAGTCTCACGCCTCACGAAAGCCTCGCAACCCCAAATCTTGATGTGGTCCAAATTGGGAACTTTCCCAGTCCACATCTCATGAGGTGGTTTGACAACCTTCTTTGTAGGGACTAGATTAAGGATGTGGGCGGCAGTCTCTAAGGCATACCCCCAAAAAGAGATTGGTAGCGAAGCTCGACTCATCATAGAGCGAACCATGTCCAACAAAGTTCGATTGCGCCTCTCAGCTACACCATTCAGCTGTGGTGTCCTGGGAGGTGTCAATTGTGAGACAATCCCACACTCCTTAAGATAGTCGAGGAACTCAGTACTAAGATACTCACCACCTCGATCGGATTGAAGCATCTTAATGTTCCTGCCCAATTGATTTTCTACTTCCTGTTTAAACTCTTTAAACCTTTCAAAAGTTTCTGACTTATGTTTGATTAAGTAGACATAACCATATCTACTAAAATCATCAATAAAAGTCACATAATAGCGATTAGCATCCCTTGTGGCGGTTTTGAATGGTCCACATACATCAGTATGTATAAGGTCCAACAAACCCTCACCCCTTGCACAAGAACCAGTGAAGGGTGATTTTGTCATTTTTCCAAGTAGACAAGACTCACAACTATCATCCGACTTGAGGTCGAACGACTCCAAGACTCCATCCTTTTGCAGCTGGCCTATGCGTTTCTTGCTTACATGTCCAAGACGACAATGCCACAAAGATGCTTTATCCAAGCTAGTAGAAGAATCAATATATAATACATTATTTCCTAAATTATCTACAACCGATACAGCTTCATACACACCATCACAAGGTAATGCTTTAAAATAACGAACATTATTAAAGAAAGCATTAATACTACCAACTTCATTATCAAAAGAAAAGGTAAAACCTTGTTTGTACAAAGCATGAAAGGAAATAATATTCCTCGCCATTTCAGACGAGTACACACATTTATTCAAATCTAACTTTAACCCACTATCTAGCAACAAAGTATAAACTCCAATCTTGGTAACAGGTGCAACCTTCTTGTTCCCCATGATTAAGTTTATCTTTCCGTGCTCCACATCCTCACTTCTTCTTAGGCCCTGCAAGTCACAACAGATGTGAATACCACAACCTGTATTAAGAACCCAAGAATTAGAATATGGTGAGTTATTAGACAATATAGTGTAAATACCTGCATGGGATGGTTTCACTTTCCCATCCTTGACATCCTGCAAGTACTTTGGGCAGTTTCGCTTCCAGTGCCCCTTATTTTGACAGTAGAAGCATTCAGCATCCTTAGGGATGGCAGAAGGAGTGATAGAACCACCTTTGGTTCCAGATGAGGAGCCTTCAAGGGACTTTCCCTTGGTACCCTTCGAAGGGTGCTTCCTCTTCTTCCCTTTGCCTTGCCCAATAGCCAAAACAGGGGTAGTAGTAGGAGTAGGAGTAGCAACCGACTTACTCTTAAGACCACTTTCGGCAGTCTTCAGAAGTCCTTGAAGCTTAATGAGTGTGACTTCCTCCTTGTTCATGTGGTATGTCATACGAAATTGATCATAACACGATGTCAAGGAGTGCAAAATGATATCAATTGCCAACTCCTCAGGGAAGTTCACATTCAGTTTCATTAGACGGTCCACATACCTTTGCATTTTCTGCATGTGGCTCGTGATTGGTTCGCTATCCTTCATACGGGTAGTGATCATGGAGGAGATTATTTCATACCGCTCTTGACGAGCACTCTGATGGTACCTTTCCATCAGATCCTGATGCATCTCAAAAGGGTAATAGTCCTCATAGGACTTTTGGAGTTCAGCTGTCATGGTGGCCATCATGATGCATGCCACCTTGGTGGCATCTCTTTCATGTGCCTGATACTCAGCGACCTCCTCAGGAGTAGCAGTGGACTCATCAAGCTCCTTTAGCTCCTTATCGAGGACATATTCCTTGTCCTCGTAACGAGTAACCATCCTGATGTTCCAGATCCAATCCATGAAGTTGGAACCATCAAAGATGACCCTCCCGCAAAGGTTCATGAGGGAAAAGGAGCCAGTAGGGTTAGAGCCCGAAGCTTTGTTGTTGGAAGACATCTGAAAAGAAGAAAACAAGTTTAGATTAGATATATCGAATCCTTAATAATACACCCAAATGTAATATTAAGGCTAGGATCCAACACAATATATTATAACTTAGAAGAGGGATGCCGTAATCTAAGCTATAATATATTTGAAGGTAGGTGAATGACGATTTACCAATTTCCACCATGAAAACGAAATGAATTATTAGGTTTAATTGGTTTTTGAAATTCCTAGATTCTTTTGAGATTCATTGAACTCTTCAATGGCATGTTTCAATCTCAATCGTGCCCTTCAAGTTTTGTGACTGGGATGCCGAGGATCACAAAACAAGGTGTGAATAACCATGAAAATTCACTTGGTACCCTTAATATTATCACCTAATCAATGTGCCGGTTAACCACACACGCTCCACCGATCTATGATAAACATTAAGTCACCCTTCGTGATCCTTACTAGTCCAAGTTAGTGTGTCGGTTAACCACACACGCTCCACCAACGACTTGGTAAGGTACAAAGTGCGAATTTCATGGGTTAGCACCATATTCACATTTCCTAAAGTAACTAAGATTGGGAATTTATAAAAGGTTTAGTTACTTTATAATATTCATCATACTTTTAATGAGAATTTATAAGTCCTTGTCCTACCCGTTCGGCTAACGACCCTCCACCAGTCACGCAAGCGGTGGGTGAGAGTGGACACCCATTAAGTTGCCATTTTATAGGCAACAACCTTATACCCACCTTATAGACTGGCTTCGTGAATGAGGCGTACTAGCGGTAAGACGACTTTGATCTTATACATATATATAATAATTAACCATTAATGTTATAAATAGTATAAGGGTTGAATTTTAACTTTTAAAACTCTAAGGGTTTGGAATTAAAGTATATTAAAGTGTGTGTAACTTTACAAATTCCAAAACTTGAGGACAAGTTTTGAAACTATTCAAAACTTTTCATTTCATAACTTATGAATTAAAGGTTCATAAAAATGAAGACTCTTCATTTCCATGTAACTTATGTGTTTTAAGTGTGTGTTTAAAAGAAGTGACCTTTGGATATCCATAACTTGAGGACAAATTATGGACTCCATTAAAACACATAAATGATCAAGAATTAATCCTAAACAATTCAGCAAATAATTCCTATCATCTTCTAAATTCATAAGAACATGAACATGATCATCAAAGTTTCAAGAATTATATGAACACATACAAAGCATGAAATTTTGATATAAGCTATTGTAAATGGATTAGAACAACCATTACACCAACTAAAACAAGTTTTAAAACACCAAAACAGTTTAGGGTAATGTTTCTAGTCCATTTCCAGCAGCAAAAGTCGAAAATATGCATTCTGAGGCTCCTACTCACCGAGTGCACGAACCTACTCGGCGAGTAGGATGAGTTTACACATGAACTCGGTGAGTCCCCCCATGGACTCGGCGAGTTCATCAGGCAGACAGCAAAAATTCGACTTTTTTCACTATTTTGCATCAAGTATCAAACAAACAAGCCTAGGCTCTGATACCACTGTTGGGTTTTGAGCATTCTAACACTTCCTAAGTGTACATGCAACCCTATTAAACCTTGGATCTATGTTTGTCTAGGATACATGCAAAATATTATTTTCCAAGGTTTATAACCTATCTAGCATGGCATGGGGTACATTTAACCATAAAAGAACTAGATGAATAACATACCTTTTGTTGATTGTTGATTCCTTGGAGTTTGAGAGCCAAGCACCAATAATGTGAATGCCTCAAATGGAAATCACAAATCACCACAAACTTGGAAAATATATGAGAGAGTATACTAACTCTTGATTTTGGCCACCACACTTACACACACACTTAGGGTGTTTTTCATGCAACATAAGCTTGTTTATATAGTGTACATGGTTAGGGTGAAACCCTAATAACCCATGCCTTTTCCTCTTCCAAGGATCCATGGGTAAAAGCTCCATGGATCATCCATGGACTTCCATATAAGCTTAGCCCATTCCCAAATGAGTGTTAGCCCACACCATATAAATATAATAGCCCATGATTTAATTAGTCTTCCTTTTAATCACTAAATTAATTCATAATTAATTCAAGATTAAAACTAATTAAGTAACATGACTTTATATTAATATATTATAACTTATAATATATTAATAAATCGTAAGTATACAACTCTCATAAAATTATCCATAACTAGTTTGGGTGAAGTGCAACCCAAATGGACCATGTCGGGTCGGGTCAAGTATATACCAAATAAGTTATGGACTTAGACATCTTATCCAACAATTCCATACAAACAAAAGTTGCTACGTATAAATCTTATTTCAATTCTATACGAGTATAACCGCTACGTATAAATCTATTTCAATTCTATACGAGTATGTGTGTTAGGTATAATTATCTACTAAATATAAAAGTAGTATACCTACCAGTTTATTGTACCTAGAGTATAAGTGTTTGGGAAACTTATACTTAACATTAAGACTTGTATAACGACAAAGTATAATGCTTCTAACAATTTGCTACCATGAGTCCTTAACCGCGGCTATATGACTAGTTTCAAACCTCTGCTTGATGCTACAAGTTTTGCATCTTGAGATAAGTTCCACACGCTTCATCAATGTCGGAACAATAAACAAACAAAAGGACAATTCGTCACTCGCACACGGTTTTGTTGTAGCTAGCAACCACAAGTGGGGTTGTCAACCCGTATCTTATTCATACACGACTTCCTTGCTTACACGGGATTAACGGTTACAGGTCAGAGGATTTTCCCTAAGATTTCCAATCTTAGTTGATGAATACAATAGCGCATGTAGACTTGTCGAGTTCCGTTAGTTCTAGTAGTAAAATCATATTCGTGTCTAAAACCCTAAGTTATTAGACTATGCTTTTAACATTACTCGTAATATTTATAATACTTAGGCAGTACAACAGCTATAATTAGAATTAAAACCAGGTTTTATCTTGACATAAAACCAATAACAACAACATATATCATACCTGGTTTTATCTTGACATAAAACCAACAATAACAACATACTTATCAATTAACATATAGAACTTCCGAGTATAACTATGGAACTATATCACACACAACATATATAAAGAATCCTAAGTATAACTCAAGATCTACATTAGTATACTACTATAACAATAACATGCTAACAACTTTACGATAGTTGTATATTTTCAGATACAAAATAACTATATCCCGGTTATTATAACTATCTACGTTGATACTAATATACTATCATATAGACATAATAATAACGTATATACAATATTTAGCATGCGTTTTCCCCCAAAAACATTAGAAAGTGGGGCCGTGAAACTCACCTTAATAGCGTGATTTTATGTAATCTAAGCAGAAACGGTCAGCGTACGAGGTCGTCGGGGCTCGGGATGCAAGAGGGCTTCAGCAAAGGAGAGAGGAGAAAGAAGTTCAGGTGTAAGAATGGCTGGGGTCGATCTTGCTATTTATAGTAAGATTTTTGGCCCTCACGACATGAAAAACTCATTGTTCACGTCGTGAGTTTGGATCTTATCTCTTCGTAGACTTGCCATCCGTCTTCTAGCTTCCGAAGGTGGCAAAATGACTCCTCACGTCGTGAAATATCAATATTCACGTCGTGAGTTTGGATCTTATCCCCTCCCAGCCTCGTCACACCTTCTAGATACGAAATATGGCGGTTTGACTCCTCACGTCGTGAGTTTTTGTGCTCACGTCATGAGTTCAGTCAAATTAGGGTTTCTGACAGCGAAATCTTCGGAAGGCTATAACTTTTGCATACGAACTCCGTTTTTGATGTTCTTTATATCCACGCGTAGGCAATTCCGAGTACTACAACTCTCTAATAGATTACAATAGCTAATTCTAAGCTTATTTTAAATTCCTCTTGTTATAAAGATTTTATAGTGTTCGGTTTATCATAACTTCTTCACGTGAAGCCAGATTTCGATGTTTTGTATATTTTTGGAATCGTACGGACGTATACTTTTATTTATACTATAAAGTATGTATGAAAGTTCATATTTATATTAGAATTATCATGAAATACATAGTAAGTTTACTACATTACTAGTTTTAACAAAATCACATTACATGATTGATATATTCACATGTGATTGTTATTGACCTACTTTTGACGGGTGTTACAATAAACATTCAAATGGTTAAAACTCTTTTATATGCAAAACTCTTTATCAAACTCTTTTAAAATTATATATTTTCAAAATCATGTCTATATAGATATAGTTATATAAATAAGGTTGAAAGGGCTTAGGACTGGAAACTCACTTTATTTCCTGTTCCTTGTTTGGTTGTGGACTTAGGGTATCGGTTTTTTGTCCGAGTGTCGTTTGAATCTTAGTTATATATTATGTATATGTGTATAGATATAAAAGTTCTTACATCATTTCAACACCTTTGGGTAGCAAAGGTGTACAAACATACTCAGTCATTCAAACAACATTACTAGTAAACTATAATAGGTATAGTTTAGAGGACTACTACTCACTATTTCTAGTACAATGAAACATACAAGAGTCAGTTCATACATGAGTCAGTTCAAACATACTATAACGAGAAACAGAAAGAACATACTATAAAGAGAAACAGAAAGAACATACTATAATGAGAAACAGGGAGGAACATACTATACAAAGAGAACATACAACACACTAGAACAGATAGAACATACTATACAAATACAATAATACTATAACATTTATGTGAGCCACTACTTCATGGCATGGCAATATACTGTTGTGTCACGTTTTATAACCAGAGTCTCCTAGAGGGAGAGCGTGAGTTTGTGTATAGATCTATACGGGATTGACCATCCTACACCTTGATGCTAGCTACAGTGGGACCTGCAGGTCTACGGGTGACGAATGTCATATCATTTTGACGTCTTTTATCGTCGTGTTTTACTAGTCAATCAAGTATGGTTATAATCTCATCACATTTTACCTTAATTAAACAATTGGTTTAAGGTAGTTAGTACAATGGTAGTTACTATATACAATACTTTAAGTACATCTTTATTTTCCCACTACATTCACATTGTGATCTTCTCATATAAACGGTAATGTAAACTATTTTTTGGTAAGGATAGTCACACTTGGGAAAAACACTCACTTTTACAAGAGAACAAACATACAGAACAGTCGGGTCTTAGTAGAAGACTACATTTCATAATAAAGTAGAAAATATAGGATTTTCTAGGAGATACAACATTTACATCAAACACTTACAAACATTTACAACAAACATTTGCAAACACTTTCTTCAAACTTATACAAGCAATGACGCTAAAATACTTATGAACTCACCAGCTTAAATGCTGATCTACTCTTTTAAAATAACTTGTATTCTCAGGTCACCAGTAGACAAGTACTCTGGACCAGGTTTTGAGAAGACAGAGAACATTCGAGACTCGTCTTTTATTTTGATTCATATTTTGGTGTCTTTCAAACTATACACAGAACACACTTGTATTAAATCATACTATTAATGAAATGGATGATGTTGTTGCTTGTTTACTATTATGCATTGATATGATACTATACATGACGTCCTCCACACCCGAACGTTTCCGTCATTCCGGTTTGGGGGTGTGACAGTAGGTCATAGGCGGTTCATGCTATATGAGGTTGGTGGGTTGGGAATCCATCAGATTTAAGAGATGAGAGAGCTTCATCGAATCCATGTGGGTGAGAATCGATCATGATTCTCGAGAATTAGGAACGGTGTGGAACTAAGGCAAGTTTCACATCCTAGTCAGGAGGAGAAACGACACGAGTAGCCATTTAGATTGAGGTTGTGTAAGTGGGAGTTGAGGAAACTTCCAACTGTTGGTCGGGGTCTTCTTTGTTATGCATAGCAGGCTTGTGGTTGAGTCGAGCTTGTAGGCTTTGGAGTTCGAAGCATGACCTGAACATCTGATTAGATGCAGTTAGATGCAATTTCGACTCAGAGTGACTGGGGAGGTGATGGTTCGGGTGTAATGAGACCATGGGTGGTAACTGTTGTCGGTTAGAAGTATCGCAAGACTACGATGGGATCGTAGCATCCACCAGTTGAGGTAGCGTATCGAAGAGGTGGTCACGAGTTTATAGGAGGATCAATTCGTGCCTTGGGCACGACGAACATGATTGTCGAGGTGCATTCCTCTATATTTCGTTGAGGACCATTAGGGTCCAAGGCGGAGTCGGCCCTGTCTAGCTCTAGATGGGTGGGACCCATGGGCGAGGCCGCTCCATGGTATGGTTTGGGTCGGACCCATGGGCGAGGCCCGCATGATTATAGAAATACAAGTGGGACCTGGTAGAGACCGTTGGATCACAGTATTGGATCTTGAGTTACAAGATTAAGTGTGTTGTTAGTGTGTGACGAAGAGGGGTTTATGGGCTGGGTAGCCTTATTATTTAGACTCTTGGGAACCTGGTGGCTGGACCAGGTGCGATACTGGTAGTCTCTGCGATCGTTTGGGAACCTTTATGTATCCCGGTTTAGTGAGGGGTCGTCGTGAATCAGAAGGTTTCGGGTGAAATAAAAGTGTAGGTCCTTGGATCTCGGATTATGAGTTAAGTACCAAGTTGGTTCTTAGTGGGAACTCACGTTGGGGACCACGGGCCTTTGTGTAAAGGCCTTCATTTCAGAGGGATATGAATTAAGGAATATGTATGCCAAACGTATCAGTTGGAGGGTTCAGAGTTAAAGGATGGTTTCAATTTTGATGGTAGATCAGGTCCTTATAATTGTGTTTTGCATTGGTTCTATCTGTGAGGGGTATCAAGATAAGTCAAGGCGTTATTAGTGATTTGGAACTCGTGTTTGGAGTCTCTTGTTATTTATGGAATATGCTAAGTCACTTGCAGCTTGGATTAAGTAATCTCCGAGTAGATGATTTGACCCTGTTGTGCAGCTCTCGTCTGAGTCTAACTATTGCAGGGATGAGTCTTCTACTTGTAGTAATATCTGAGCCTTCTGTCAAGTATAAGTGTTATGTATCAATAAATAGTTAGTGATTTTGTTCCCAATAGAAGCATCAAGTCAATCAAGGGTCGAAGCATTTTGTCTAAGTCTGGACTTTAATGAGGATTTGGCCTGGTACTGGTTTAGTATGGGCTGTCTGTCAGGGAGTCGGACCAATTCGAGAATTTAGATTTCAGGATGTGTAGATGTGATTATTTTGTATGGTTATTTTGCAAGGGATTGTTTTAGGCAGAGAAAGGATTCCTTCATCTTCGGGTTGAGGATCCTTGCTGGGGTTGGTTTCGGTTGCCTTAGGAAGGTTGAGGTACATTCGGGGTTGTGGCTGTGTAGGTCAAGTTGACTGGCGTGCCAGGGATGGTAAGGAATGATTTCAAGGACGAAATCTTATTGAAGTAGGGGAAATCTGTAACACCATGTTCCGAATTGTTTCTCATTTCAAGGCGGGTGATGTAATTTCGATGATCCGGGTGTCCAGTTTGTGTTTTGAAGCTAAGGGGTATTTCAGTAAAGTGTCACTTCGGGTTTTATGGAATTGGATTCTTGTTTGGGAAATTTTATGGCAGGTATGAGTTGATAAAAGCGTAGAGCTTCTCGTTACCTTTTCATGGATATAAGAATCATCGAAATCGGATTTATAACAAAGAAGTTACGGCCTTCAGAGTGTTTTAGGGTTTAAGAGGAAACCCTTCTACGCAGGGCGTACATAGGGAGTACGTGGGGCGTACTTGTGCGAAATGTAGTACGCGAGGCGTACTTTGGTGTATGCTTAGCGTACTGCGAAGGATGGATTGGGAGTGCGAGACCTCATACGCTGGGCGTACGAGGATTACGCAAGGCGTACGGGGAATAGTAGAAACCCTAATTATATGTGTGTACCCTATTTAAGCATCTTAAGTATTTAGGGCTGGCCTCTTTACCAGCCCCCAAGCCTCCTAAAACGCTAAATCGACGCTTAGCCTCCATTAATGTGCATTTGAGCTCTTGAGGAGAATTTGGTGTTGTTTTACTCATTTTAAAGAGATTGAAGAAGTATGAAAGTTCATAACTTGGTGGGGAACTTAGAGATGCAGAATCATTCATCACATTGCAGGCTCCTATAGGTATCAACTTCAAATCTTGACTTGTTAAAGCTTAGATCTATTATTGTCTTGATTTTAATGCTTTTGGTTTCCTTTTTGGGTTGATTGATGAGTTAAGATGTTTGAAGGACTTATTCTTTTAGATCTGAGTTTGTAATGGGGTTCTTGTTGGACTAGTGTCTAAGTCCATAACTATAATTGGTATGTACTTGACCCGATTTGGCATGGTCCATTTGGGTTGCATGCCATTAGAACAACTGGATAGAGAAAATGAGAAAAATGATACTTATGATTTATATTAATATATTATAAGTTCTAATATATTAATATGAAATCACATTATTTAATTAGTATTGATCAAGAATTAATTTAGAATTAATTTAGTGATCAACAGGAACTAATTAAGTATGGACTCTTATATATATAGGATGGGCCAAGTTCATTTAGGTTGGGCTAAGCTTTCATGGATAGTCCGTGGAGTGTTTAACCCATGGATCCTATGGAAATGAAAGCTCATGGGTATTAGGGTTTACATGAATGTAACCCTAATCCTCCACACTATATAAAGAGGTCCATGGTTCATGAAATGAGCACTAGTGTGTGTACACAAGAGGGCAAAACCGAATTGGTGCAAGTATCCTTACTCCCAAGTTATTCCAAGGGTTCTTGGTGTTGTGTGAACCATTTGAGGTGCAAAACATGGGGCACTAGGCTCTTAAAGATTCAAGACTTCAAGCTCCATCAAAAGGTATGTCGTTATACTAGATTCTTGTAGTGTAGTTGCTTCATATTATGCTAGTTAGGATGAAACCTTGGAATATTGAATATTTGCATGTATAATAGAGAAAACATAGATCCAAGGTTTATAGGGTTGCATGTACACCATAGGAGTGTTAGAATGCTCAAAATCCATCAGTGGTATCAGAGCCTAGGCTTGTTTTTAATTATACTTGATGCAAATTGCTGAAAAATGCTGAAAAAATTGATTTTCTGCTGTTCTGGACAGTGGACTCGCCGAGTCCACTGATGGACTCGCCGAGTCCATCCATAAAATCATCCAACTCGTCGATTTGGTTCATGCACTCGACGAGTTGGACCCCCAGACAGCATATTTTCGAGTTTTTTGGTTGGAATTGGACTAGGAACATTACCCTAAGCTGTTTTTGAACCTGTAAACCTATTTTTGATGTGGTAATGTTCATGCTAATCCAATTTCATAGATAATTGTCAATGGATTCATGTTTTGTATTAGTTTAATGGTTAGGATAATTTCATGAAAATTGTTTGATTTGAATTATCTTGTTCTTATGAGTTGATTTAGATTAATAGAAAAAGTTATGTGATAATATGTTTTCAATCCAAATTGATCTAAAAGTTGTTCATAATATGTGTTTTTGTAACTTGTCCTCAAGTTATATGAAAGGTCACATTTATGATTATTAAAACTCATAAGATTTCCATAAGTTATGAAAATGAAGAGTCTCACTTTTTAAATGTTTTAAAGTCTTCCATAACTTGTCCTCAAGTTATGGAACTTGAAGAGTTTTTCATTAAAACTACTTTAATCTCATAAGTTATGGAATTGAATAGTTTTTTGAATTGTTCAAAACTTGCCCTCAAGTTTTGGAATTTGTAAAGTTTCCCTTCATGAATATTTTAATTCCAAGTTAAACCCTTAGAATTTTAAAAGTTAAATTTCAACCCTTATACTATTATAATATTAATAGTTAATTGTTATATATATGTATAAGAACAAAGTCAGTCTTACCGTTAGTAGGCCTCATTCACGAAGCCGGTCTATAAGGGGGTATAAGGTTACTGCCTATAAAATGGCAGTATAATGGGTGTCCACTCTCACCCACCGTTTCCTTGACTGGTGGAGGGTCGTTAGCCGAAGGGGTTTGACAGGACTCTAATTCTCCCTTCATTATAAGTATAATGATAAATATAAAGTAACTAAACCTTTTATAAATTCCCAAACTTAGTTACTTTAGGAAAATGAGAATTTGGTGCTAACCCATGAAATTACACATTGCACTTTGTTTAAGTCGTTAGTGGAGCGTGTGTGGTTAACCGGCACACTAACTTGGATTTAACAAGGTTGGCAAAGGGTACCTTAAGGTTTATCAAAGAATCAGTGGAGCGCGTGTGGTTAACCGTCACATCGATTAGGTGATAAAAATTAAGAGTATCAAGTATATTTGCATGGTTATTCACACCTTGTTTGTGATCCTCGACATCCCAGTCACAAACTTGAGAGGGCACAATCGAGATTGAAACATGCAATTGAAAAGTTCAATGAATCTCAAAAGATCTAGGAGTTTCAAATCCAATTAAAACCTAATAAATTATTTCGTTTTTCCTGGTGGAAATTGGTGAATCGTCATTCGCCTACCTTCAAATATTTTATAGCTTGAATTACGGCATCCCTCTTCCAAGTTATAAAAATATTGTGTTGGGTCCTCGCCTTAATATTTCATATTGGGTGTTCTATTAAGGACTTAAATCAACTAACTTGAATTTCTCCCATTGTAGATGTTTTGTTCAGACAATTATGATCTTCCCAAATCTCTTGGAACAAGCTTTCCTAATGAAGATGATGTTCCGTGGTTGGATAATGGAAATCATACTTCTCTTCCTCCACCTCCTCCAATTATTCTCCCTAACCCACAAGTTTTTGAATAGTTCAAGGCCACTCAAGCCCTATTGGAAAGCAAAGTCTATGTGTGCTCACATCTTGGAAATGAAGTCACATATTGGCAAGCTGGGAGAGTTGGGTGTCAAAGTCTTGAGGAAGTTGGTCGTTGACTAGGTTCTTCAATCACTTCCTTAGTCACATAGTGAGTTCCTTTGGGACTACTACGTAACAGACTATGACATGACCCATAATGATCCTACCTATTTGCTTGATGCTGTTGAATTAGCAATGATTTGGAGCACTGGTAAAGCAAATTTGATTGGAAGATCGACTTCCCAAACTTCCATGGACATTGACAATGGTAACATTGGAAATCCAGAAAAGCTTTCTCTTCCCAATGGAAAGGGATCATCCATAGTCAACTCGGTTGACCAAATGGTAAAGAGAAAGGCTATATCTGAGATAGTCCCGTGTACCATTCACAAAGGGTCCCTATGTTTCTATTCCCAAAGGAAATGGCATTGGTTGCGAAGCTGCCCTAACTACCTGAAAGATCTGAGAGAAGGTCAAGTCAAAAAATTTGACTCTGCTTCAGGTAAGTCCACTATCTAACTTTATTAAGTTCCTATTTGAAGATTCTTAATACATTTTGATGTATGGCAGGATCAAGCAAAGGGAAGGAAACTTAAAGGAAGAGTATGTTGAATCTGATCGCGAAGATGGATTTCAATTGCATGGTTCGAAGATCGGATTCTTGAGCTACTACTTAGGAGTTAAAATAGATTGCTAGAAAATATGTAATAGCATAGTTTTCATTTAAAGTTGCATTGTAAGGAAAAAATTTTCCGCATTTTATAAATAAATAAAATTTTGTTTTATTTTATTATATCTCCTTGCAATGGCATTTATGAAAAATTGATGTTTGTATGTTTCTAGCAATAATGGAAATATGAATTTGATTCTTTCATGTGTGGTAGTGTCTAAATTTACCAAATAAAGAAAGATTCTCATCACCCAAGTTTCAATTGGACAGAAACTTCAAATCATGCAAGTCGTATGATGAATGAGAATTTTCATCTTTGGAAAATTAAGACTAATTCCTTGTTCACATGTATATGTGAGTCAAGTGAAGGACTAAGGGATCGAGTACACATTCTTGTGCACTGGTCAAGTCCACCACAAAAGATCGATAAGACTATTCGTCATTATTTACTAAAGTTTAGTAAATATGGTTATACTTACAAGATTAAGTATAATTCTGAAACATTGGAAAAGTTTCGATGTATGGCAGAATGAATGAGAAGAATCAAATTAGGCAGAAAGATAAAGTTTCTCAAATCTGAAAACATGGGAGAGTACTTTAGTATCATGTTTTATGATCATCTTAATGATTGTGAGACCATATCACAATTCATCCTCTAAGGACATCTTAGTGCATTCTTATGGCTAAGAAGAGGAGTCATGAATTGTTGAACTGGCTAAATCAAGAAGATGAGTTATACTTCGTTCCAAAACAAGTCTTAGAGTCATACTCCAAGATTGTAACTTGAGTGACACATCCTAAAGAAGGTTATTAACACTTTTCAAATGTAAGAGTAAAATGTGTTCTACTCTTGTACATTTGAAATTGGTAAGTTGTGATGTTTTGGATAAAACAAAGAACAACTAAGGCCAATTATGTGAAGTGTTTGTCTTGATAAGAATCTGAACTATCTCTTGAATATTTGTTTGTCAAGGAATAGGTCTTGGCAAGAGAGTCTTATATGTCAAGAGGACAGTGGGAGTCTTGAAGATCCTGAAAGAGTTTCAAGAACTAATCAAGAATAAAACATGTAGTTTATCACTAGCACACGACTTGAGGTTATAACCTATCGTGTTAACATATTCCTATTTCTGTGCCCATTCCAGTTAAAGTTGACTATGCATCTGAGTTCTACATGTTCTCAGTTGTTCGCATAACTACTTGGAAGCAATGACAGGCCCTTGTGCCGCCAGGTGACAAGAATTTAAGATTGCACAAGTTTAGTCCATATGAGTTTGGATTTGTCGCTAACCTTGTCTTGTGATTATGGTTTTGTCAAATTCACATGGATAGGAACACATACACCATAAAATCTAAGTGTCATAAGGTTTCTCTCCGATTCATGAAAATGATGGTGAGGAAACGCTTTCAGTAAGGAGATTTTAAGTAGATAGCAATTATGATATTTTTTTCATTCTCAAAGTTGTTAATGGAGTGTGTGTGGTTAACCGACACACTAACATGGACTTGTGAGAAATGACAAAGGTCTAAACAATTGGGACTATGATTACGGCATCCCTTTTCATAGTTCTAAGATTGTTTAGACACACATGTGAGCTATCTAAGGAAAGGTGTATGTTTTTAATAAAGTTTTATCAAAGCATCTTGTATCAGAAATATGAACTTTGGTATGAAAGTCAATAAAGTATTGTTTTCTAGAAGTTCAGTTGATTTCTGAGTACATGTCAAAGCTAGTGGGAGCATAAGTGTTATGCCAATAATCATCATGTTGAGTGGGAGCATGATAATTATGGTAAGTGTTGCAAGTTAGCAATGTTAATTATAGAAAACAAAAGTTTCAATTCGGAAAAAGTTGTTTTGCTATAATTAAGGGAGAGAAAATTATACTTCATTTCAATTCTAAAAGCTTAGATTGAGATTTTAATCATCTTTAGTCAAGGATATATATATATATATATATATATATATATATATATATATATATATATATATATATATGAATTTTATGTTGGAATAGTTCTACATAAGGAAATTCTATATATATTGCATTCTCAAATTCGATTATGATTACGGCATCCTTCTTCATAGTCGAATTATGAAAACATGGCAAATAAAAAAATATTGTAGCAAAAGACTGATCTAGAATCATTTCTTTATGTGATACATCATGAATCGTGTCCCATATGCTTCGGATATAGGATCGATTGCATGTGCTATAATATTCATATGTACTAAATTTTTCCAAATGCCTATGGCATTAAGAGGGAAAAAGTACTAGAACTGGATATGACTAAATTGATTAAGCAATTGTCGAGGACAATCTAAGGTTTACCAAAGATTGGTTGCTCATGGATAGTTGGAAGTATGGTGTAAATTTTTTGGAAAGGGTCATATTGGCATATTCTAAAAAGAGGTAGCTCTTGTTCAGAAGTGATAGTCAAAATGGGAATATGGAAATGTTCCCATAGGTGGAAGTTATTCATTAAATTTGTGTAAGATTAGGAAACGTAATGCAAGAAGGATGTTCAAATCAATGTACTTTGAATTTGAGACTTCGTTTCCATAGAATGATCTCCATTGGAATACTTTGTAATGTCTGTGGACAAGTCTTTGTGACTTTGTGCATAGTCATTACAAGAGGATCAATGCATATAAGTTTAGAATCTAACAGATTTTGGTAAATGGCAGGAATTTAGAATTCTTACATTTACGATAAGTATTCGGGATTGTGAAATGAGAATCATTGAAATTATGTTCAATTGATCTATTCCACAAAGTAAGGATCATAGAAAACATAGTGTGCATACTTGGTGTATGGCATAACTATAGTTTGGATAAACATAGTGTGCATGCTTAGAGCATGGCCTGACTATTGTTTTGATTCAAGTATAAAGTTGATATTTGAAACATCATACAATGAATAATGAGTAATCAATATGGTGTTTAAATAAAAGGTGTTCTATTTACTCTCAAAGGTGCTTAGGTCCATATTGAATTAGTATTATTCTTGTGTTTCACTTTGCATGTTTTGACTTCCCGAATAACTAAGTTATTCAAATTCTCCACAGTCGGTCATATGTTGGAAGTAGGTATGAATCAAGACTGTCATGAAGTTGGCTTGTAGATTTCTAAGGTGTTGGACATAGCAAGAGTTGCTACAACATTCATGAGTGCTCATAAGTTCTGAGTATTGGATCAAACCCACGCTCATTTGAATCACTTCATGGATTTTATCACGAGTGATCATGAGACGATAATATATTATATTCTTCAAACCGAGAGATATGAGTTGTTGACTATGATTTGGTTATACATTGATTGTACGAAAACGCATTGGTAACTCGATGTTATCAAACATGCCTTTGTGTATGATTCAACAAGTAGTAGAACAAGCATATGAGTCGAAGTTTATCCATTCCTTTTACCCTTGTAGGGATAAAAGCGATATATGTGGGCCCCTCGATGATTTAGTGATGACACCCCTAAGTGCTTGGCCAAGCCTGGACTGATTTGATTTGTTCAATTAGTCGGTCGTCATAAATCGGAAATCGTGAAACAACAAATGGACAGATAGAATGATTATAATCCATGTCTCAGTCCATATGATATCTAGAATGGAGGAATATATGATCCCTTATCTAATGGACAAGTCATTGACTAGGTCAGTGTTCGACAGCGGCATTAAGAGCTACGATTGCTAGTCGGGTTTTGGAGTCATACGCAACAATAGTTTTATACTTATCCAAGTGGGAGACTGTTGGATTAGTGTCTAAGTCCATAACTATAATTGGTATGTACTTGACCCGATTTGGCATGGTCCATTTGGGTTGCATGCCATCGGAACAATTGGATAGACAAAATGAGAAAAAGGATACTTATGATTTATATTAATATATTATAATTTCTAATATATTAATATGAAATCACATTATCTAATTAGTATTGATCAAGAATTAATTTAGAATTAATTTAGTGATCAAAAGGAACTAATTAAGTATGGACTCTTATATATATAGGATGGGCCAAGTTCATTTAGGTTGGGCTAAGCTTTCATGGATAGTCCGTGGAGTGTTTAACCCATGGATCCTATGGAAATGAAAGGTCATGGGTATTAGGGTTTACATGAATGTAACCCTAATCCTCCACACTATATGAAGAGGTCCCTAGTTCATGAAATGGGCACTAGTGTGTGTACACAAGAGGGCAAAACCGAATTGGTGCAAGTATCCTTACTCTAAAGTTATTCCAAGGGTTCTTGGTGTTGTGTGAACCATTTGAGGTGCAACACTTGGGGCACAAGGCTCTTAAATTTCAACACTTCAAGCTCCATCAAAAGGTATGTCATTATACTAGATTCTTGTAGTGTAGTTGCTTCATAATATGCTAGTTAGGATGAAACCTTGGAATATTGAATATTTGCATGTATAATAGAGAAAACATAGATCCAAGGTTTATAGATTTGCATGTACACCATAGGAGTGTTAGAATGCTCAAAACCCATCAGTTCTTATGCATAAAGGTGCAAGCTTTATGAGGTTTAAGGTCACATGCATGTGTTAAGTCACCCAATAAGTCCTTTTGAGCTTTAAGAGCTTCATTTAGTCATGCATAAACATAAACTAAACAAATTTACGTGATTATCCAACTCAAGGAAGTCAGATCTATGTTTTGAATTAATGTCTTAACGGACTAAGAAAGAAAAATGAGTTTGGGCTGAATGGAGAAGTACGATGGGCGTACAAGCCTGTGTGCGTAGCGTACAAGCCCTTAAGTCATTACGCTTAGTGTACAAGTTGAGTACGCCCCGCGTACTCAGCAGAATAGGATTTCGGTGTTTGGGATTCGGTTTGGGCCATCTTTTTGGGATTAGTTGCTTTGGGCCCTTTTGGGCCATCTGGTTTTGGGCTGATATTTATTTGTGGAGGCCTACTATGGGATTTGGGCCCAATTTGGAAAATTGGGCCATTAGATTGTTGGATTGGGCCTTGGCCTTGTGCAAAGTTATGGAGAGGGTAAAAAGGTGTTGGATTAATGTCTAAGTCCATAACTATAATTGGTAAGACTTGACCCGACCCGGCATGGTCCATTTAGGTTGCATGGCATCATGCATTTGGATAGACTATAATGAGAGAAATAACACTTAAGGTTGGTTAATATATTATAAGTTCTAATATATTAATAAGGTTATTTAATTAGTATTGATCAAGAATTAATTTGGAATTAATTAAGTGATCAAAAGGAGACTAATTAAATATATGGGTTGATTGTGTAAATCATTCATTCTTATATATGTGGGCTTGTGATCCAAGATTCCTTATGTTGGACTAAGTCCATGGGGTGACCCATGGATAGTCCATGGAGGTTAAAATCCATGGAGCATAAGGAATGGGTAAAGTTATGAGTTACATGGTGTAACCCTAATAGCCACCATATAAAAGAATCCCATGGCTCAAGAAATCGTGCACTAATGTGTGAATATGAGGGCTAGACGATTTCAAGGAGTGTTCCATCTCTCTCAAGCCATTCCATGTGTATTTGGTGTTGTGTGAACCATTTGAGGTGTCACACTTGGGGCACTAGGCACTCAAGCTTCATGGAGACAAGCTACATCAAACAAAGGTATGTATTCTATCCATTTGATTACCCAAGTATCAAGTATTGTATGCTAGATAGGGTAATACCTTGGAAAGTTCATAATTGCATGTATAATAGAGAAAACATAGATCCAAGGTATTTAGGGTTGCATGTACACTTAGGAGTGTTAGAATGCGCAAAACCCATCAGTGGTATCAGAGCCAAGGCTTGTTTTCTTGTTATACTTGCAAAATTAGCTGAAAAATCGAATTGTATTAGTTTAAAAGTTATGCTAATTAATTGAAAATTTTGATGTGAATTATCTTTGTTCATATGAGTTTATTAGATTAATAGAAAAGTTAATTGATTATGTGTTTTCAATCCATTTTAATCTAAGAGTTGATTCTAAAATGTGTTTTTGTAACTTGTCCTCAAGTTATATGAAAAGTCACATTTAAGTTTCATAAAACTCATAAAAAGTTGGCAATGGTTACAAAAATGAAGAGTTTTGTCCTCATTAAATGGTTTTATGACTCCATAACTTGTCCTCAAGTTATGGAGGTTCAAGAGTCACTTCATTAAATGATAAAATGTGTAACCTTAATTAGTTCCATAAGTTACAAAAATAAAGAAAAGTTACATTCTTTTATTAGTTTAAAGTCTTCCATAACTTGTCCTCAAGTTATGGAACTTGAAGAGTTTTTTTTTTAATTAAAACTACTTTAAACACATAAGTTATGGAATTAATTAGTTTTGAATATTTTCAAAACTTGCCCTCAAGTTTTGGAATTTGTAAAGTTTTCCCCATGAATACTTTAATTCCAAGTTAGCCCTTAGAATTTTAAAAGTTAAAATTCAACCCTTATACTTTATAGTATTATAAGTTAATAATAAATATATGTATAAGAGCAAGTCAGTCTTACCGTTAGTAGGCCTCATTCACGAAGCCGGTCTATAAGGGGGGTATAAGGTTACTGCCTATAAAATGACAGTTTAATGGGTGTCCACTCTCACCCACCGCTTCCTTGACTGGTGGACAAGGACTATAATTCTCCCTTCATTAAAAGTATTAATGATAAATACTAAGTAACTAAACTTTTTATAAATTCCCAATCTTAGTTACTTAGGAAAATGTAAATAAGGTGCTAATCCATGAAATTACACTTTGCACTTTTTTTAAACCGTTAGTGGAGCGTGTGTGGTTAACCGGCACACTAACCTGGATTTAACAAAGTAGGCAAAGGGTAACTTAATATTTATCATAGTATCGGTGGAGCTCGTGTGGTTAACCGGCACATCGATTGAGGGGTAAATATTAAGGGTACCAAGTATATTTGCATGGTTACTTCACACCTTGTTTTGTGATCCTCGGCATCCCAGTCACAAAACCTGAAGGGCACACTCGAGATTGAAACATGTCATTGAAAAGTTCAATGAATCTCAAAAGATCTAGGAGTTTCAAATCCAATTAAAAACCTAATTACATTATTTCGTTTTTCATGGTGGAAATTGGTAAATCGTCATTTACCTACCTTCAACTATTTTATAACTCGGATTACGGCATCCCTCTTCCAGTTATAAATAGGTTGTTGGATCCTAGCCTTAATATTTCATATTGGGTGTTATATTAAGGACTTTAGATCAACTATCTTGAATATCTCCCAAAAGATGTCTAGTTCAGACATCTATGATCTTCCCAAATCTCTTGGAACTTTACTTCCTCCACCTCCTCCAATTATTCTCCCTAACCCACAAGTTCAAGGTCACTCAAGCCCTAATGGCAAGCAAGGTCTATGTGTGATCACATCTTAGAGATGAAGTCACATATTGACAAGCTGGGAGAGTTGGGTGTCAAAGTCTTGAGAAAGTTGGATGTTCAATCACTTTCTAAGTCACATAGTGAGTTCCTTTGGGACTACTATGAAACAGACTATGACATGAACCTTAATGATCATATCTATTTGCTTGGTGCTGCTGAATCAGCAATGATTTGGAACGATAGTAAAGCAAATTTGATTAGAAGATCAACTTCCCAAAAACTTTATGGACAGTGACAATGGTGACACTGGAAATCCAGAAAAAGCATTCTCTTCCCAATGGAAAGGGATTGGCCATAGTCAACCCGGTTGACCAAATGGTAAGGAGAAAGGCTAAGTCTAAGATAGTCCCATTACCAAAGGGTCCATATGTTTATTTTGCCAAAGGAAGGGGCGTTGATTGCAAAGCTGCCAAGTTTACCTAAGGATGTTAAAGTCAATAAGTCTGACTCTACTTCAGGTAGAGCCCATTATCTAACTCTGTTAAGTTTCTATTCTAAGATCCTCATTACATGATGTGACTGGGTCACATGTTGATGTTTTAAGAATCAAAGAATAGAGAGAAAGCTTAAAGGAAGTATATGCTGATTCTGATCGCGTAGGTGGATTTCGATCGCATCAGAATTTTGAAGCTGTTACTTAGGAGTTATGATATATTGCTTAGGAATAGATAACAACAAGTTTTTCCGTATGCATTTGCACTATAAGGATAAGTTTTTTCCGCAAAGTTTTGAAATAAAATAAAAGTTTTTAATTTTATATTTATTTTAAATATCCTTACAAGTGGCATTTGTGAAAAATGGTTGTTTATATGATTCCATTGATAGCAATATTTGAAAAAAAAATGGACTTGATTCTTTCATTTGTGGTAGTGTCATAATTTACCAAATAAGGAAAGATTCTCATTCCCAAGGCTTCAGTTGGATAGAAACTTGGAATCATGCAAGTTGAATCGTATGATGAATGAGAACTTTCAAGCATTGGAAAATTAAGACTTGTTCACATGGATATGTGAGTCAAGTTAAGGACTAAAGGGATCGAGTACACATTCTTATGCACTGGTCAAGTCCACCACAAAGCTCGTTAAGACTATTCGTCATGATTTACTAAATTTTAGTAAATATAGTTATACTTACAAGTTTAAGTATAATTCTGAAACATTGGAAAAGTCTCAATGTATGGCAGAACGAATGGGAAGAATCAAATTAGGCAAATAGATAAAAGTTTCTCAAATCTGAAAAGATGGGAGAGTACTTTAGTATCATGTTTTGTGATCATCTTAATGATTAAAGAACCACATCACAATTGGTCTTCTAAGGACATCTTAGTGCATTCTTATGACTAAGAAGAGGAGTCATGAATTGTTGAAATGGTTAAATCAAGAAGATGAGTCATACTTCGTTTCAAAACAAGTCTTAGAGTCATACTCCAAGACTATAAGTTGAGTGACATATCTTAAAGAAAGGTTTATAACACTTGTCAAATGTAAGAGTAAAAGTGTCTACTCTTGTACATTTGAAGTTGGTAAGTTGTGATGTTTTGGATTAAACAAAGACCAACTAAGGCCAATTGTGTGAAGTGTTAGTCTTGATAAAGAATCTGCACTATCTCTTGAATATTTGGCAAGATAGTCTTATATGTCAAGAGGACAGTGGGAGTCTTAAAGATCCTAAAAAGAATTTCAAGAACTAATCAAGAATAAAACCTGAGGTTCTTCACTAGCACACGACTTGAGGTTTATAACCTATCATGTTGACATATTCTGTGCCCATTCCAGTTAAAGTTGGCTTTGCATAGGAGTTCTGAAAGTTCTCAATTGGTTGCATAACAACTTGGAAGCAATGGCAGGCCCTGTACTGCCAGGTGGCAAGAAGTTAAGATTGCATAAGTTCAGTCCATATGAGTTTGGATTTGTCATTATCCTTGTCTTGTGACTATGGTTTTGACGATTCACATGGATAAGAACGCATACACCATAAAATCTAAGGGTCATAAGGTTTCTCTCCGATTCATGAAAATGATGGTGAGGAAACACTTCCACCAAGTAGATTTGAAGCAGATGGCAAAAGGTCTAAACAATTGAGACTATGATTACGACATCCCTTTTCATAGTTCTGAAATTGTTTAGACACACATGCATGCTATCTAAGGAAAGGTGTATGATTTTGATAAAGTTTTATCAAAGCATCTCGTATCAGAAATCTGAAGTTTGGTAAGGAAGTCAATAAAGTATTGATTTCTAGAAGTCCAGCTGATTTCTGAGTACATGTCAAAGCTAGTGGGAGCATAAGTGTTATGCTAATAATCATCATGTTAGTGGGAGCATGATAATTATTGTTAGTGTTGCAAGTTAGCAATGTTAATTATAGAAAACAAAAGTTTCAATTCGTGAGGCTGCAAGGATTGAAAAAGTTGTTTTTCTATAATTAAGGGAGAGGATATACTTCATTTCAGTTCTAAAGGCTTAGATTGAGACCTTAATCATCATTAGTCAAGAATATATATATGAATTTCATGTTGTATTGGTTCAACTTAAGGAAATTTTATATATTGCGTTCTCAAAATTCGATTATGATTACGGCATCCCTCTTCATAGTCAAATTTTGAAAACATGGCAAATAAAAATATTGTAGCAAAAGACTGGTCTAGAATCATGTCTTTATGTGAGACATCATGAATCCTGTACCATTTGCTTTGGGTACAGGATCGATTGCATGTGCTATAATATTTTTCATTTCTAAATTTTTCCAAATGCCCAGAGGCATTAAGAAGGGAAAAGGTCTAGAATTGGATATGACTAAAATGATTAAGCAATTGTCGAGGACAATCTGAGGTTTACCAAAGATTGGTTGCTCAGGGACAGTTGGAAGTATAGTGCTCATTTTGGAAGGACCATATTGACATATTCTGAAAAGAGGCATCTCTTATTCAGAAGTGATAGTCAAAATGAGAATATGGAGTTGTCTCCATAGGTAGAAGTTATCTGTGTAAGATTAGAAAACTTAATGCAAGAAGCATGTCCAAAGCAATGTACTTTGAATATGAGACTTAGTTTCCATGGAGTTGATCTCCATTGGAATACCTTATAATGACTGTTGACAAGTCTTTGTGACTTTGTACATATTCATTACAGGAGGGTCAGTGCATATAAGTTTAAAATCTAAATAGATTTCGATAAATGATAGGAATTTGAAATTCTCACATTTTTCGATAAGGATTTGGGAGTGTGAAATTAGAATCATTGAAATTATGTTCAATTGGTTTATTTCACAAAGTAAGGATCATAGAAAAACATAGAGTGCATACTTGGTGTATGGCAAAGCTATTGTTTAAGAAAAACATAGTGTACATGCTTGGAGCATGGGACAACTAGTGTTTTTAATTCAAGTATAAAGTTGATAAAACCGAAACAATGAATAATGAGTAATCAGTATGGTGATAAATAAAAGTGTTTATTTATATTCATAGGGTTTGATACCATATTTGATTCATTTATTCTTGTGTTTCACTTTGCATGTTTTGACTTCCAGAATAACTAAGTCGCTCTTCCTGAATGATTAAGTTATTCAAACCATCCACAGTCGGTCATATGTTGGAAGTAGATATGAATTAAGACTGTCATGGGTTGGTTTGTAGAGGTCCAAGTTGGTGGACAAAGTGGTGCTACAACACTCATGAGTGCTCATAAGTTCTGAGTATTGGATTCAACCCGCGCTCATTTGAATCACTTCATGGATTTTATCACGAGTGATCATGAGACGATAATATCTTATATTCTTAAAACCTAGAGATATGAATTGTTACTATGAGTTGGTTGTACATTGATTGCACAAAAACGCATTCGGTAACTCGATGTTATAAAATGTGTATGATTCAACAAGTAGTAGAACAAGCCATATTAGTCGAAGTTTATCCATTCCTTTTACCTTCGGGATAAAAGCGATATATGTGGGCCCCTCGATGATTTAAAGATGATACATGTGAGTGCTTGGCCAAGCCAGGACTGATTTGATTTGTTCAAGCAGTCAGTCATCATGAATCGGAAATCGGGAAACAACAAATGGACAGAGAGAATGATTGATAATCCATGTCTCAGTCCATATGATATCTAGAATGGAGGAATATATGATCCCTTATCTAATGGACAAGTCATTGACAAAGGTCAGAGTTCATCGACAAGGTCAGAGTTCGACAGAAGCTTTTGAGAGCTACGATTGTTGATCGGTTCCTGAAGTCATACGCAATAATAGTTTTAGACTTATCCAAGTGGGAGACTGTTGGATTAATGTCTAAGTCCATAACTATAATTGGTAAGACTTGACCCGACCCGGCATGGTCCATTTGGGTTGCATGGCATCATGCATTTGGATAGACTATAATGAGAGAAATAACACTTAAGGTTGGTTAATATATTATAAGTTCTAATATATTAATAAGGTTATTTAATTAGTATTGATCAAGAATTAATTTGGAATTAATTAAGTGATCAAAAGGAGACTAATTAAATATATGGGTTGATTGTGTAAATCATTCATTCTTATATATGTGGGCTTGTGATCCAAGATTCCTTATGTTGGACTAAGTCCATGGGGTGACCCATGGATACTCCATGGAGGTTAAAATCCATGGAGCATAAGGAATGGGTAAAGTTATGAGTTACATGGTGTAACCCTAATAGCCACCATATAAAAGAATCCCATGGCTCAAGAAATCGTGCACTAATGTGTGAATATGAGGGCTAGACGATTTCAAGGAGTGTTCCATCTCTCTCAAGTCATTCCATGTGCATTTGGTGTTGTGTGAACCATTTGAGGTGTCACACTTGGGGCACTAGGCACTCAAGCTTCATGGAGACAAGCTACATCAAACAAAGGTATGTATTCTATCCATTTGATTACCCAAGTATCAAGTATTGTATGCTAGATAGGGTAATACCTTGGAAAGTTCATAATTGCATGTATAATAGAGAAAACATAGATCCAAGGTATTTAGGGTTGCATGTACACTTAGGAGTGTTAGAATGCGCAAAACTCATCAAAAGGTCTTTTAGACTAGTTCATACTTTTAGTATGAGTTGAGATCCCAGTATATATTTGGTTTATGTTTTGTGATTATAGCGTGGGGATTTTAGCGGGCCAACAGCTAGAGATTTATCTGTGGGATTCAGAAGTGCAAGGTGAGTTTCCTGACTGGGTTTAGTGGGTCAAAGGCACCAATGTCGACCCATGGTTTATATGTTAGGATGCTAGATGTATGCGTGACTCTTGCATGTGTTGTGTGATGATATGCTTATCGGGCAAGGACCGATGCCAGGCGGGGCACAATGAGTATATTATATGCTAGTTATCAGTATGTGTTTTTATGCTTACCGGCCGAGGCCCGATGTCGGGCGGGGTTCGATGAGTGTATGGTATGCTATAATATTTGTGATTATTGCATGTGCTCGTAAGATTATATGTTTATATGATTATATGGTTATATGATTAGGTGTGTATCGGGCGGGGCCTAGTGATTGATAGATCTATAATCCTAGCGGGGCTCGATGCCGGGCGGGGCTCGAAGCCGATCGGGGGTTTATGTCGGGAGGGGCTCAAGGTCGAGTGGGACTCGATACCAGGCGAGGCCTGATGGAGGGTGGGGGCCCAATAGTTGATTTATGTATGTGTGTATGTGGCATCTTGGGGAACTCACTAAGCTTTGTGCTTATGGTTTTTAGTTTATGTTTCAGGTACTTCGGTTTTCAAATGGAAGAGCTCGGGATGATTGCATGGCACACACCGCATGTTTCTGCATTCTGTGATTTACTCTGATAACAATGATGTATTAATAGAGTTTTGATTACCTTGGTTTATGAAATTGAGATGATGTACTATTTTAGTAATTTAAAAATGAAAAGTTATTGGGTCTTATAAGTGGGACATTACAACTTCTCAAGACTTTCTGTGATAAAACCAATAGAAATTATATTTTCGGTCCCTAGATATATATGATTTTTGCAAGTTTGGTCCCAAAATGTTTTCTCTTGCAATTTTTCTTTTTGCAACATTTTTGGTCCCTGTTCCAAGTAAAATGACGATATTTAGTAATTTTACTTGGAACAAGGACCAAAACTGCAAAAATTATCTATACCCAGGGACCAAAAATGTAAATTGCTCTAAAACCAAGAATTACTAGCCTTAGTGCAGAAATGCCAGCATCAACCTCAACTTAGGATATCCCATCTGTAGTACACACGTTTCATCAATAAATTATCTCATTTGGTTTTGAAGAAAATATAGTAGATAATCGCGTTTATCAAAAATTTAGTGGGGGTACATAAATAAATATATTAACCTGGTTTTGTATATTGATGGCATATTGTTGGCCATCAATAGATTAAAGTATTTTGAAACGAAGGATCTTGGGGAAGCCGATTTTGTATTAGGAATCCAAATTTAATAAGACAAATCTCATGAAATTCTAGGATTATCAATAAAAGGCGACATCAATAAGATTGAAAGATTTAGCATGAAAACCACAAACCAGGTGACACTTTTGTTGCTAAAAGTGATAACTTCATTCTCAATCATTTCGTAAAATTAACCTTACAGTTATAAAGATGTAAAAGATTCTTGTGACATCCCGAAATTTAGGTCTAAAATTTATGACAACCAATCTCGTTGTAATTCGACTCATTGAGTTTTATTGTGTCTTTTATAAATTAAGTGGGCTCATTTCGAGATATCCGATGAAAACTTACTTCCAAATATGTAAACTAACGGACGGACCAAACAACTCAAACTGCAACCCTAATTTGGGCGTCTAAAAAAAACTGAAAATTCATAATAAGCAGTTTTGAGCGAAGCAATTATTCTAGACTCATAGTACGTGTTCCCCTGTTTCTGAAAATGTAAAGAACGTCCAAAACGGAGTTCGTATGCAAAAGATACGACAGTTTTAAGAAAACAAACCGGCATAACACTCGTTTTACCTGTTTTAGGTAAACTATTTCACACCCTTGAGGTATTTATGCTTTGTTGACAAAGTTTCTGAGAGCATTTTTGGAATCAGACTATAGTCTATTATTTAATTTCATACTCGAAATATTTTTAGTAAGAATATTTACAAAAGTAGCGAAAATAGACGTAGTGATTCGTTTAGAGGCAAAACTTCGAACTCGATTTCCCAGAATCCCGTAACTCCAAAAATTAATCCGTTCGGGTTTTTGAAATCCTTGAGTTAAATCCAATCCATTGGTATATTCGAAAAATATTCTTGACATCCGGATCCCGACGTACCCGACTATGTGTACTTTTAAGCCATTAAAGAGGATGCAAACTTTTGGGTGGGACCCAGTAGATTTGGAAATGACAAAAATCATCAGCCCTTCCCTGAGATTTTTCCCACGTGCTTATCCCCATCCCTCTTTTCCTTTTTGCTTGCACTCCATCCCAAACCTTTTTCTTACACTCCGTCTCAAAGTTACATGAATAGTACCTGATTTGACTTAGAGAGCATGGCCTCTTTGGCCAAGGGGTGTCTCCTCCCACTATAAATAGAGGTCACCTCCTCACCATTTCAGCTCTCTCTTTTTCCTCTCTTGAATTTCTCTCACTTCTTCCTCTCCCAAAACTCTCTTTTTTCTTTGTCTCTCTAATATCCCAAGTCTTGCAAATCTCTCTCAAATCTCTCCCAAGTTTCTTGTAAATCTCTCCCGAATCTCCTTCAGTAACCAACTCACAAAATTATTTCATTATCCTAAATCACTCATCACCACACTTAGAACAGATTCATTAATCTCCCATATTATCCCAACCTTTCAATTGGTTGAAACCCACTCGAAAGGAGAGAAGAAAACTGAAAACAGTAAGCCAATTTCGGAGTTTTAGCCATTTAGGACCTGCTGGCTTCGGACCTCTCAGTCTCGGACCCAGCAGCCTCGGATCTTCCCTCCTGCTTCGGACTCTACTGAGCAGCTTTGGACTCACCTCGGCCTCGGATCCTGCTCACCTTGGAGTCTGACCACTTTGGAATTCAACCAACCTCGGAAGTCTGCTGACTTCAATTCAGACTTCAGCAGCTTCGGACATCAACAGCGGAACTCTGGTCAGTTTCGGATTTTTCCATTTCGGAGCTCCACTTCGGATTTTTGGCATTTCGCACCTTTTCTCATTTTCAGAGCTTTTAACTTCAGAATTTCCATCAGGTTCTGATTTGTTTTATCTCAGACCTTCTAACCTCATATTTTATGCCCATCTTGGAACTTTTACTATTTTGGACTTTTCTATCCTCGGAGTTTCAACAAATCTCGGCACTGTTTCACCTTGGAACTTCTGCATCTCGGAATTTATGCCACTCGGGATGCCTCCCACCATCATTAGAGATTTCTATAGTCTCTTCAATCATCAAGACTAATCTAATCTCGGAAGTTCAAATTCACAACAACGCATCCCGGTTCTCGCATCCAACTCTCGAAAACAACTCGCTAACCGCATACCGAGGTGAGAGTTACGACCCTTCTTTTATATTTATTCGTTTTGGGGGAGAATACATGTGCTACACAATATTTATATTACAAAATACATAAGCCTCATATGATATGCATGCTATAAGTTTAAAGTATTTCAAAGTTTCAAAGACTTCTATACATGAATACTTTATTGCGTAAGACTTTACATACATATACAACATCATGACATTGAAATAAATTTTTCTATGAAAGCGAATAATTTATACTATTATAAATACGTTAACCATACCCGACTTTTATGAATATTATACTATGAAATTCATTATATGAATACTTTTATGCATAAGGCTTTAAGGTATTTCAAAGTTTCAAAGACTACTACCCTTTAATACTTTTATGCATAAGGCTTTACACACTCATACAAGATCGCTATGTTGAACTACATTTCTCTATAAAAGCGAGTAGTTTATACTTTTATAAATACGACAACCATACTCGACTTTTACAAATGCTATACTGTGAAATTCATTAGGCCTGGTACTTAATTTTAATTAAGTTAGGGCTGAGAGTTATTCATAACTTTTCGTTAATGGTTTTTGAGTGAGACGCTACTATTCATTACTTGAGTTTAAGGGCGTGTTTGACAAAAGTAGTTGTTAGCTGGAAGCGGGTAGCGGGTAGCGTGTAGCGGGTAGCTGGTAGCTGGTAGCAGGAAACTGTAGCTTTTATTTGTTATATGAGTTTTTGGCAAAAGTAGCCGGAAGCTTTTGAAATATACAAAATTACATAAAATGACAATTGATTAAAAATAAATAAATATATAAATATATTTTTAAGGGTAATTATGGAAATTGATTTCAAAATCTCAGTAGCGTTTTGTTAAACGCTACATGAAGTAGCTTTTAGATTTGGAGCGTTTTGTTTAAAATAAAAGCTAAACGCTCGTACTACCAAACAAAGTTTTTGTTTAAAATAGAGCGTTTTGTCAAAAGCTAAAAGCTAGAAGCTCTCAAACGCTTTAAAAAGCTCCCTGCCAAACACGCCATAATTACTTATCCTACCCCATATTGTTATAATCGTTAATCTTCAGAACGAGGTACTTATGTATAGATCTATACATGGTTAACAACCCCACCTGCGGTCGCTAGCTACAACCTTCGACTGATCAATCGTAGCAGGTGATATGTGTCTACGATCAATACTAAGATGTCCAATGAAGCGTCATAGGGAGGGGTACTTTTCGTCCATAGCTCGATTATAGAACTCACTAGAAACAATAACACGAATCTCTCTCTCTCTCTCTATCTCTCTCTCTTACTACAACCATAGGTTTGGTTTCCCTCATGTACATTTTTAATTATGGAAATTACTTATACAAAGCATTCATTTTGGACTTTCAAGAAGTTATTACAAGTACATTTTAAGTATGTAAATTACTTATACAAAGCATTCATTTTGGACTTTCAGGAAGTTATTGCAAGTACATTTTAAGTATGGAAATTACTTATACGAAGCATTCATTTTGGACTTTCAAGAAGTTATTACAAGTACATTTTAAGTATGGAAATTTCTTATACAAAGCATATATTTTGACTTCCAGGAAGTTATTACAAGTACATTTTAAGTAAGGAAATTACTTATACAAGCATATAGTTTGACTTTCAATAAGTCATTACAAGTACATTTTTAAGTATGGAAATTACTTATACAAAGGATACATTTTGACTTTCAAGGAGTTATTACAAGTACATTTTAAAAGCATGAATTTACTCATACCAACAAACATTTTTTGCTTTTAAAGACTCTTCGCAAATACTGTTTTTGGACTATTGTCATATATACAAGGATAATACTTTTTGGACTTTTAAAAGTATTACTGCGTTAGCAGAAAACCTGTGACTCTCACCAACCTCGTGTTGACTTTCAAAATACATGTATTGTCAGGGCTCAAGCAAATTCGGACGACGGATATTCATGAATCTCAGACGATCTAGCTTACTACTTTTTATTATGTTCGCCTACCTGTTTAAGGAAACTACTATATTATTTAGTAAGAACCATGCATTCGAATTTGATGATGAAATATGAATGTTGTTTTATTTATCGTTGTACTTGTGTTATATATCCAGTTTATCTGTGATCCATGAACTTAGTCGTAAAGCCCGGCATGTTCTGCCTCGGCCAGGGGTGTGACAATTCCTTACATTTTCTTTGTTAGGAACTTGATGTATTCTCAAGTGTGTACATATTCCTATATTGTAGGATGTTGGGCAGATATCTGCGCAACCCAGTTTTTGATCATAAGAAAGGAGACAAACGGGTTTTGAGATATCTGTAGAGAGACTGCTTAAATATAGGAAATCAGATGTTTTAACATCACAATGGGATACCTTTACATGAAAACATGATGAGTCATTTCATGGAATAGACTTTGGTAGCTTCTTCCATAATGGCAGCATAATTTGTAGCATGTTATGATGCATCAAATCATGAAACATGGTTGCGGAAATTTGTCACGAGGGTGTATATTATTAGTATTGGAAGACCACTAAAGTTGTGACAATAAGTTAACAATATTATATTCCAACAACAGCAGAAGTTCTAATAAGTCAAAGCATATTGACATCAAGTTTATGGTTGTTAAAGAAATAGTGCAAACGGACAAATATTAATAAAGCACATCTAGACAAACTCCATGATAGCGGATCCTCTTATGAAGGGATTACCTACCAAGGTCTTTCATGAGCATACTACACGTTGGTGTGATATTTGGTTTTAGTGAGAGTTTTATGGTGCTTTATGTTTTGTTTAAAAAGATATATATATAATTTTCCGTGCAGAATCAAGAATTCAGTTAATTCAGTTATTAGTTGCACTTACTTGAAGTTTGATCTCACTTCAATCTAAAGAGGAACTCATAGGAAATCTATTTTGATTTCAAAACCACACATTTATGTTTAATCTATGTCATTTAATTATACATGTATATGTGACCATTAATGAGTTTAGTTATGTAAATTGTAACGAAGACCGCTTTGATCCTATACTATTGTGATTAATGGACGAGATTTTTTAAGGGCATCAGTATTATGATAATATTCATTAAAGCACTTATACAATTATATATACATTTATATATTCGTGGTCCAGTGGGAGATTGTTGGATATTTTGGGACCCCAAAAAAATATATATAAATAATGTTATCATTAATTTTATATTTATTATGGAAATTATATAAAATTGTTGATGGACATATTTTTTTAATAAATAAATATATACACTTACCATTTTATCTTGTAGATTGAGTTTCCGGTTTGACTCAAGATCTCCTAAATCTCAAATATCTCTCACATTAAGTTATATTTTTACCTATATAAATATGTGATGATCTACGACATGGGATATACACATAGAAATTCATGAGTCTCGTGCAGAGGGATTATAGATAGAGTTCTTAAGATCAACCAGAAAACTCATCCTGGTCTCCAGATCCAAAAATCTCAATGGAACAAAGGTATGTAATCGTTCTTTCATGTTTAAGTTTTCTTTTAATAGATTCGAGACTAACGATCTATGGTTTATGCTTCCACGTGTTTATGTTTTGGTTATGAAAATATCCAACATTGTATCTTAATTGAAGGTTTAGTTTCTTATCAAGGGTAGCTTTGTACCTGTATTTTACGGCGGCTAATTACTTTGTCCAAGTGCATGTAACAATCTGTAAAACCACCAAACCACCACCATTAAACCAATATTGCATCTTTTAAAAAACCCTAAACTAACCTGATGCGTCATTCCTTTGTCCTTCCATTGTTTGAAGGTCGAATTTAATTTTGTAATTATTGTTAAAATATTTCTGATGTGTCTTCGATTATTTATCAGAAAGATAATGTTTTTTTTCTAATTTAAGATGTAGACGGAATCAATTTCATTATGTATGTATGAATGTGGAGATTTCCGAGTTGGGTGTCAAGGAAACGAGTTGGGGGTAGGGGTGGTCTTTGATGGCTTGCTTATATAAACAAAAACGAATGAGAATGCTCACTTGATGAACATTACTAATGTAAGTACGTTTACTTACTTTGATCATGTCTTTTGAAACTGTCGTAAAAAAGTGCTCATTGCATTACACCTTCAACATGCTGACCTGAAAAAAGTTCCATAAGAGGTAATAATTGCATAAATCTAATTCTTACACAACATGTCACAACAACAAGACAATAAAAATAAACTGAATCCCATCCATAATGATAATAATTGTGATGATACACTTTAAATCGCATAATGATCCCAGGCTAGAAAAGTTCTTTAAGCACGAAAATGCCATTTTTTACCCGTTGACAATCGAATCTTGATTTTTTCTTATTACTGCATGTATCACCCACTTTATCATAAATAATTGTGAAACTTATGCGACTTATGTTCCTAAAATAGCAGAATTTATCATCACTATAACTATAGTTCTGCTGGGAACTCCCCAGAACAGTAATCGCTGCATTATCCTTCAAAATCATCGAACCGTGAATACTTTGTAAGTTTTCAAGAACACTTGATGAAGATTTAGAACCGAAATTATCAATCTTTTTCTCATTGAAACCCAAAGTAACATTCTCCACCTCCTCTTGGTTTCGGTCTCCATTGCCCACTATCTCCGTGTATAAATAAAATTAAAAAGATTTTAAAGATTTAGTGTTATGAACAGAAGATGCAAGCTTGGAGTCCACACTATCGTTAAACTCGATTGTTTGGTTCACAGTTTGTGAACCCCCCTCACGCCCCATCACCATGATGTTACTCAAATTGAAATCCTGAGTTGACTCGGTTACTATCTTCCCAAATGACGATTCCCATCCGTTTGACTTTATTGACCTCTGGACACTAGTAACGAATGTCCCATTAAAACCCATGAAATTGGACTTCAAAGATTCATGAAGTGGAGAGATGGTTTGATTCAAAAGCATCCCTTTTGTCTTTTCAATCTTTGCATCCAACCATACATGTAAATTTGCATCAATTAACCAAACATTTAAACCATTTGTAACACTGAATGCAAAATCATGGAGTCTTCCATTTAAAAGTGATCCCAGAATCAGAGTGATTTCAATATCATATGAAGGGAGATCAAATGATCCAATCGCCATAATTTGTCCCCATAAGTACGGATTAATAGTTTTTGTGAAAACTTCAGTAAGAGGCCAAACTGCACCAACTATTTTTCCATCTAAACTTACACCAACCTCTCTAAAGGTCCATTACCAGGTTGCCCAGTTATATTATTAGAAGAAATATAGTCATTAGGGAGATTTTTAGGCCACAACTCATCCGCATCGGCTTCATCAACTGAAACATACACTTCACGCACAGCCCTATATGCATTTGGGGAATCGCAAACTGTTTTGTCTTTACATCATTTGAATTATAGATTTTGAACCATAATGCATCGTTCAATGGTAAGTTTTGTGAAATGGGTATAATCAAATCAGCCCATTCCTTATACCCATGATCTTGATCTGAATTAACATGTAGAGTTGTCGTTTTCGTGTTGGTTTTGGTTTTCTTCTCAGGGGGATAATAATGAATACTAACATTCACATGGTATACACGATTTGTATTACTATCAACCTTATTTCCCAAATAAACAGTGAGGGTTTGTGTTTGATTGGACATAAGCAATGAATAATACCTAGTAATGTCCTTCTTCACAGTCCAAAAAAATCCCTCTAGCTCTAGGTTGAGCTGTGCAGCTTCTGAACAGTTCAACGCCGCTGAGCCAAATCCCAATAATCCTATCGAGCTGACGACCTTTACATGTAGCATTCCACTCGAGAACAATTTTAGCAAAATCGTTTGATGGGCAATTTGAGGGTCGGGTATATTGGGCGGAAGCTGGTTGGATGCCATAACTGTTTCCGAAATCATGTTGTAGAAGAAGGGTTGAGCAGGGTTTTGTGTTAGGGAGCTACGTCAAAGCAAGTGGTGGGTGGGATGCCGTTAGTGGTGGTGGTGGGTTGGGAGGTGAGGTGTTGCCGGAAAATTACGGCTTTTGGATTGGAATTGGCGGCGGAGATTATGGAGAAAGAGAGGAGGTGGAGGATGAAAGGAAGGAAGGTGGAATCTATGAGAATGGTGATGATGGTGGTTGAGAAAGTGTGATTCTTGTGAAGATCGGTAGGAGTGTCGTTGAGATATGAGATTTTGGAGGGAAAATTATAAAAAAATTAGTTTGTTAAAGATTAGGATCGGCAGATAATTTAGTACTTATTTTAAAGATTGATGATAAAATTGGCATTTAGTTCCTCAATTTTAAATCATCGAATCAAATTAAAATTTAAATTTTGTGATATATAATGATTTAGCCATTAGTTTATATGGTTTATATCATGTAATATCGAATCTAATGTGGCAAAATGAACGCATGAGCTTTTTTAATATATTATACCTTATATAGCCTAATGTTTTGTAACCTAGATTAAGAGTCTTTCTGTCTTTTGTTTTCAAAATCATGATGGCAGTTTTTTCTTGTATCCTAAATCAAGATCATATGGTTTTCAATTTAAAATGTCATCGTCTTCTAATTGCAACACTAGTAATTATATTTGGTATTACGAGCTAAGTAGAAACGTACGTTATGATCGTGTACTAAATATGAAGACTAAGAAATTGTAGACCGACGTAAACTTTGGAAAAAGATTTATGACTTGTGATCAGGGCCGGTCCAGACGGTGGGCAACCCGGGCGACCGCCCAGGGCCCACGAATCGAGGGGGCCCAAATTTTCTGGGCTTTGTAGTGTATATATATAAAAAAATTATTACCAAAATGATTTTTAGGGCCTAAAGTTGGTTCAAACTCAAAATAGCTCAAAAATAAACAATTTGGCTTATTTGTTATTGTTAATTGAACGTGTTTATAGTGAAGAATAAATGATTTTTTTTTGAATCTTTATTATATTTGTCTTTAAGGGGCTCTTTTTTTTTCTTTTCGCTCCGGGCCCCATATACGTTTGGACCGGCCCTGCTTGTGATAACTCCATGGTAATAATGTTTGTCTTTTGTGTCATTTTATTGTTAAGTGTTTTATGTTATTTGGTAGTATTTGTTGATTATTGTGATTATTTTGATTGTGTGGACCTTGAATTACCATGTAAGTGATATAAAATTCATATGATCAAACCCCATAAGAAATTAGAGGACCGTAAATGATCAAATTTTAATAAGATACATTTAAAAGTTTATTTTGAGAAGATGCTATCCATTATTGATGATAAGCTTGAAGCTTTGAAACTTAAATGAAAATGGATGAAGCCAAAGAAAATTGTATTAGTGGAAGACCTTCAATTAGTTCTCCCATTGGTCGTAGTAATAATAAGTTTTCTTTTGGTGTTTGGAAACGCTTGATGTTATAATGTATTTTGTAATCCATAATATGTTGATTAGGTTTGGTATTGTAATAAGTTCTTAAAGTTTGGTGTCGTTTTAAATTCTAGATCGCTAAAATTAATTAATACATTCGTTTAACTAGTGGTGTAATCGAGCCGAGTCGAGTTGAACATTGCCAAGCTCAAAACTCGACTCGACTTAAAAACTCGAGCTTGAAACCGGGTTTGAACTTCACTCGAACCTTAATATCAAGCTTCAGCTCGAGCTCGGCTCGCCCCCTTAGCTCTTAAAAAATAAAATCACATCAAATTACAATAGAAATACAACAATACAATGAAGCTCGTGAGCACGACTCGGCACGATTCTATAATATGTAAATATGAAGAAACAAAGGATAAAACTGTAAACATAACAATATTCGATTAAGCTCGCGAGTTTCATGAGCTGAGTATTTCTATAATCGAGCTCAACTCGATAATCTACTCGAGTAGGTCGAGCTCGACTTGATTTTAACAGAGTCGATTTCAAGTATTTTTCGAATCGGTCCTGAGTATCTCACGAGTTGGCTTGGCTCCTTTATACCCCTACTATTAATTGATATGTCAATCATTGATCTTTCAGTTGGGACTACTTTTGACATAACTGACATTACATTGATATGGAGAATAACACCAAAAGTTGACATGTAACAATTGAAAGAATATTAACGTTGTACTAGTGTGGATGGTTTTATACCATAATTTTTTGTTTGAAGTTTTATAATAACTAAATGGTTAAGCTTATGAATTTGGATTATGGATATATCTTGTTTTTATGTTTTAAAGCTGTCCAAACCACATTGCACCAGATAACATGGTTAATAACTTCGGCTGATATATAAGAAATTTTGTTAAAAGTGGTAACAAAGACCTACGAGGCAAAGAAGCTACAACCTATTTTGTGGTATTCTTATTTTGGGATGCCCTCTTTTAATTTCTTATTTTATGAGGATTCTTTTTTTATAAATACTCAACTTTACCGTTTGATCATACTTGTTCTTGCTTGTTTTTATTTTAACTATAGGTTTTCAGTGGTTTACTTACAAACAGTTTGTAAGGCATTAAAAATCAATGGTGGCTTAAAACTACACCAAATGTATGCGGTTAAAAAACCAAATTGCAAACGCATAAAAACCCAAGAAAATGCACGGCTAAAATGTTGAGTTTTTTGCTAGATGAAATAAAGGATGAAACTTTGGTGGACTTCAAGTTTATAAAAGAAGTCTAATGTTTTGGTTTCAAAGCACCCCAACCAACATACATTTGAAGTGTTTGGTTATTTCTTTCTTATCTTTTTTTAGAGTGTAGAAAGTGTTGGTTAACACTTTGGAAGAGTGTAGGACTTCATTTTTGGAGTTTTCATTTATATTCTTATATATAATGAGTAGAAGTAATTCTTAAATTTTCATAATTTTTGGAGAATTTTTTAAGGGTTTTTTATAAAAATTAAAAAATAAAAAAATATATTTTTTTCAAATTTTCATGATTACACTCATTATGTAGAGATTTTAAATTTTAAGAACTTTAGTTTTTTCAAAATTTCTTTTTTTCAAAGAAAAAAAGTTATTACCAAAAAACAATGTTGGAGGGAAAAAAATAAAAACTCATACAATAGCTGGGGGACAAGTAGCGTAGAGAGAAAAATAGGGGGGACAAGTAGCGTAGAGAGAAAAATAGGGGGGAGATGTTACATACCCGCCTAGTTCCTTTTTTTCTCATTAATACCCTTAAAACATTTAACATTTGTCAGAAAATACCAAAAATCTCGCACATAATTACCAAAACGTCATCTCATCCCACGAGATTTTGACGATAAATAAAATCAAATATCCACATTTTATTTTTTCAATCCTACGATAAATATTTGTCCTCACAATCTTCACTTATTTTTGGGTCATCACCCGATCAAACTTATATATATATATATATATATATATATATATATATATATATATATATATATATATATATATATATATATATATATATATATATATATATATTGTAACATCCCAAGTCCAGGTATACCTTAAGGCATTGTTCTTTTGGTAAATTGTCTATTTTAGCCCCTAATGCGAAAAGGTGGTAAATGAGTACGCGGGGCATACGCGAGTGTACGCTCAGCGTACTCATATGCGTGTTTGTGACGCGGAAGCCACCTAGTATGTTGGACGTACCAGAGGGTACGCTGGGCGTACTAGGCCCAGAGTCAAAACCCTAATTTAGGGTGTGTCCCTATATAAATGATATGATGGCCTCATTCCTGACCACCATTCTTAGACAACAAACTCTCTTAAACCCTAAACCTTCTTTTATAGAGCTTGTGAGTGCATTTGAGAGCCTTTGAGTGATTTTGTGTGTTCTTGGAGTGAAGAAGAAGCTTTGGAGAAGAAGGAGTGAGAGTCCAGGCCCTTGGATTTGAGCATAGCTGTGTTGGGACCTTCTCAAGTACACGGGAAGGCGCCGGCTTGATTGTACACACACCAGAGTTAGAGTTATGTTTTAAGAGGATCCTGGATTTGTGATATATACAATTTTGGACATGTGTTTTGATGATTTGATATTTGTGGAACTTTTGTGATTTTTTGAAATGAGATAAATGTGTTTTAAATTGAAAATTTTGGTTTGAAAATTTACGGTGTTACAAGTTGGTATCAGAGCGTTGGTTTGAGGGATTCGGATGCACCCCCAGGTGTGTTTGGACTCAAACTGAGGATTTGAGAAAAAATTTCAAAAGAAATGATTTTTCTAAAACGAGAAAGAGTTTTAATAAGAAAACAAATTGGAGCAGTGTGTACAATCAGCCAGAGCCCAAACAGTGATTTCCCAAAATACCCTTACTTATTTGTGATATGAGATATTTATGAGATATTAGAAATACATGCTAGAGAATAGGCTAGGTATTTCATATTCTAGGGCTAGAGTTACCTGATTTGTAATGCCTTAGCCTAGGAGATGCAATTGACCAGTCTTAACTGTTATTTTCCCTGAGTATGTGTTGAGTTCTGAGTTGAGGGGTAATCTAGGAGAGATACTTAGATGAGCATGCGAGTAACCTACTGAGAGAGTAGTCTAAAATTTGTGAGAGATAGAGTACTTGTGAATTAGAATCCTAGGAGGAGGATTTAGGGTGACTACAGGTTTGGTGTGGAAGGTAGTATTGGGCCCGTACTACTGAAAGCACCAGGTCTGTATGCAATCCAAGTAAGAATCCTTAAGATGCTAAGGAACAAGTAGGGGTGAGTGGTCGAGTGTGAGTATGCTCGAGCGAGTCTCTAATGATTTTTGTGTTGTGTTTTAGAGACATCATGGTGGGTACACGCCACAACCCCGAGAGCAGTGGGACTAGCGATGACAAGATTCGCAGCATGATTCATGATGAGGTGGCCGCAGCCATACGAGAGGCTATTCCGGAGATGTTTGGGTCTATTAATACCACTTTGATCGAGACATTTGACGAGCGATATGCTGCTGTTACTAAGTTGGCTGCTGTTGCAGCCACCGCAGCTGTCGCTGCTGCCAGGCCACAGGGAGGTGAATCATTGTTGTTTTGGGAGTTCAGCAACACGAAGCCACCGGAGTTTGATGGGACACAGGATCCGATTGTTGCTATGAGGTGAATCTATGATATTGAGGGATTTTTTTACACATGTTCTTGCCCAGAGCATCTGAGGGTTCAGTTCGCGTTGAACCAGCCTCACTTGGGAGCGAAGGACTGGTGGAAGTTTGTGATAGCCAGTTTTACTCCTGCAAAGCATACTGCAATGACTTGGGAGAGATTTACATTGATGTTCCGAGATGAGTATGTTCCCCCTGTGGAGAGGGAATGGTTGGCCCAAGAGTTTCTGTCTCTTAAGCAGAAGACATAGTCGGTGACTGAGATTACACGGATGTTTCACGAGAGGGCGTTGTTCTGCCCTGAGCATGTTTTGACTGAGCAGGCGTCCATGAGCCGATATTTAATCATTCTGAGGAGGGATATTTAAGATTTCGTGGCGAACTCGTCTTATCGGACATTTTATGAGCTTCAGGAAAATGCCAGGAGGAGGGAGATTGAGTTGGAGACTCAGGCCAGGGAGGAGGCGGGGTCTCAGGGGAGAGACCGAAGGCCGGCGTAGTCGCAGCCGGCAGCGAAGCGGGCTAAGCCCGCTGATATTAGGACTGGGGTCCAGAAGGGCCGCACTTGTGGAAAGTGCGGCAAGAGTTACGAGGAGTCGTGCCGAGCGAGGATTTGCTACAAGTGTGGCAAAGAGGGGCATATGGCGAAGGATTGCCCCAAGGGGTTTGCAGTTTGCTTCCACTATAACCAGACCGGCCATCGGAAGGCCGAGTGCCCCCAACTTCTTTAGGGATCTACACCTGCTGCTTTGTGTGCTACTAATAGTCGGCCGGTGAAGGCCGAGGTTCTGAGGGCTCGTGGGAGAGCTTTTCAGCTAACAGCGGAGGAGGTCCGCGCAACACCTAATGTCGTGGTTGGTACGTATTTCCTTATTTAATTATTTTGAGATTTATTGTGCTTAATCTATGCTGTATTTAGGTATATTTCTTGTGAGTTATGTACCTGCTTTGGTGTTATTTGACTCGGGTGCGAGTTGATCCTTCATGTCTTTAGCTTTTAGTCGTCACGTCAGTATCCGACGTGAGGCGTTGGGTCGACCTCTGAGGGTTTTCATAGCTGATGAGCATGCGGTTTTTGCTACTGATGTATTCCGAGGATGTGTGCTGGAGATTTTTGGTGTCGAATTTCCGATTGATCTGGTACCGATTGCGATGGGTGATGTCTGTGTCATCGTGGGCCTGGCTAAGTTGAGCCGTTTTGGAGCAGTGATCGACTGCGAGCGTCAGTTGGTGACTATACAAGACCCCAGTAGGGGAGTGCTTATAGTGTATGACGAGGGTACCAGGTCTGGGTCATCCTTCTGCTCTGCTGCCAGGGCGAGGACAAGTTTACAGCAGGGTTGTATGGGCTTCTTGGCGTACGTGATGGATACGCAGGTCGTTTCATGGAGGCTGAGTTCTATCTCCGAGGTTCCGATAGTGTGCGAGTTCCCGGATGTTTTTCCAGAGGAGTTACCAGGTGTGCCTCCCGAGAGGTAGGTGGAGTTCCGGATTGATTTAGTTTCGGGCGCGGCGCCTATTGCCAAGGCACCTTATCACCTTGCGCCACCAGAGATGCAGGAGTTATCCTCACAGCTCCAGGAGCTGCTGGGGAAGGGATTTATCAGACCGAGTAGCTCACCGTGTGGAGCACTGATCCTTTTTTTCAAGAAAAAGGATGGTTCACACAGGATGTGTATAGATTACCGGGAGTTGAACAAGATGACGGTCAAGAATCGTTATCCACTTCCGAGGATCGATGATTTATTCGATCAGTTGCAGGGGGCATCTTGGTTCTCCAAGATTGATTTGAGATCTTGATATCACCAGATGAGAGTATGCGAGGAGTATATTCAGAAGACGGCCTTTAGAACTCGTTATGGGCATTACAAGTTTGTGATGATGCCTTTCGGGCTCACCAACACACCGGCAACATTCATGGATCTCATGAACCGGGTGTGCAGTCCTATGTTGGACCGGTCGGTGATCGTGTTCATTGATAACATCTTAGTGTATTCGAGGTCCAGAGAGCAGCATAAGGAGCATCTGCTAGAGGTTCTTGGGGTATTGAGGTCGGAGAGGTTGTATGCCAAATTCTCCAAGTGTGATTTCTAATTACGAGAGGTCCAGTTCCTGGGACATCTCGTTAATCAGAATGGGATATTGGTCGATCCGGCCAAGATTGAGGCAGTTATGCGATGGGAGGTGCCGAGATCCCCATCCGAGATCAGGAGTTTTCTGGGATTGGCCAGCTACTATCAGAGATTTATCAAGGATTTCTCCAAGATTGCGGTTCCTCTCACCAGATTGACCCGGACGGGCATTACTTTTGTTTGGGGGGCCTGAGCAGTAGGCATCATTCGAGACTCTTCGCCAGAGATTGTGCGAAGCTCCGGTGTTAGCCCTTCCGGAGGGAGTGGAGGACTTCGTAGGCTATTGTGATGCGTCTATTTCAGGGATGGGTGCAGTGTTGATGCAGAGGGGTCACGTGATAGCATATGCGTCGAGGCAGCTGAAGCGTCATGAGACGAGGTATCCCACCCATGATTTGGAGTTGGTGGCGGTGGTGTTCGCCCTCAATATTTGGCGTCACTATCTTTATGGTGTCCGGTGTACCATATACACGGACCATAAGAGCCTGAAGTACCTAATAGATCAGCCCAACCTGAATATGAAACAGAGGAGATGGTTAGATGTAGTGAAGGACTACGACTGTGAGATCTTATATCACCCAGGCAAGGCTAATGTGGTAGCCGATGCCTTGATTCGTAGAGCCGAGAGCGCTCTGATCCGGGATGTGTGTATGAGGATGACGGTGATGACTCCAGTCTTAGATATCATCCGAGAGGCTCAGGTGGAGGCTGTGAGACCGGAGAACCGCAAGAGAGAGCGTGTGATTGGGTAGGTTTCCGAGTTTGTGACGAACAGTCGTGGGCTTATTACTTTCCATGGGCGGATTTGGGTGCCCTATACAGGTGGAGCTCGTCGTGTATTGTTGGAGGAGGCACATAGATCGAGATTCTTGATCCACCCAAGGGCCACTAAGATGTATTTGGACCTGAAGAGAGACTATTGGTGGCCCTGTATGAAAAGGGACGTGACATGGGTTGTAGAGAGGTGTTTGACCTGTCGTCGGGTTAAGGCGGAGCACCAGCATCCACATGGTCCTTTGCAGCCTTTAGATATTCCCCAGTGGAAGTGGGAACAGATTTCTATGGACTTTATCACCAAGTTACCGAGAACTGCGCATGGGGTTGACGCGATATGGGTGATTTTGGACTGATTGACGAAGAGTGCTCACTTCCTCGCTATCAGTAAGAGCTCTTCTGTAGAGAGACTGGCCGAGATTTATGTGAGAGAGGTGGTAGATCGGTATGGAGTGCATGACCTCAATAGTGTCAGATCGAGACGTGTGCTTTACTTCCAGGTTCTGGAAGAAATTTCATGAGGAGTTGGGTACCCGGTTACATTTCAGTACCGCATACCATCCACAGACAGACTGGCAGAGCGAGTGGACGATTCAGATGCTTGAGCACATACTGCGTGCATGTGTTATGGACTTTGGAGGAAGTTGGGACACTTATTTGCCCTTGGCTGAGTTTTCTTACAACAACAACCATCATTCAAGTATTGGTATGCCTCCCTTTGAGCTTCTTTATGGGAGGAGGTGTCGGACTCCCATTTGTTGGGGAGAGGTAGCGCAGCGAGTGATGGGTTGCATTGAGATAGTGCTGAAGACGACCGAGCAGATTCAGCAGGTCAGACAGATGTTACTGACAACCCAGAGTCGCCAAAAGAGTTACGCGGATCGGCGACGATCTGAGCTAGAGTTCCAGGTTGGAGATTTTGTCCACCTAAAGGTATCCCCATGGAAAGGGGTGATCCGATTCAGGAAACAGGGCAAGTTGGGGCCCCGATACATTGGTCCTTTCAGAGTGATCGCCAGAGTGGGTAGGGCGGCCAACCGGTTAGAGTTACCAGCAGAGTTGAGCCAGATTCATAACACCTTCCACGTGTCCCAGCTGAGGAAGTGTGTAGCCGATGAGACGGCAGTGGTACCATTAGAGGACATTTAGGTTGATGCGAGCCTGAATTATATTGAGAGACCAATTGCAATTTTGGATCGGAAAGTGAAGGTTCTGAGGAACAAGGAGGTGCCTCTGGTTCAGGTCCAGTGGCAACATCGGAAGGGGTCCGAGTGCACTTGGGAGCCAGATTCCGAGATGCGTGAGTAGTATCCAGAGTTATTTTCTGAGCCTGACTACGCGGACGATGTCTGATTCTAGTGGGGGAGAATTGTAACATCCCAAGTCCATGTATACCTTAAGCCCTTGTTCTTTTGGTAAATTGTAAAGTTTATCCCCTATTGTAAAAAGGGGTAAATGAGTACGCGGGGCGTACGCGAGTGTACGCTCAGCGTACTCATATGCGTGTTTGTGACGCGGAAGCCACCTAGTACGCTGGGCGTACCAGAGGGTATGTTGGGCATACTAGGCCCAAAGTGAAAACCCTAATTTAGGGTGTGTCCCTACATAAAGGATATGATGGCCTCATTCCTAGCCACCATTCTCAGACAACAAACTCTCTTAAACCCTAAACCTTCGTTCATAGAGCTTGTGAGTGCATTTGAGAGCCTTTGAGTGATTTTGTATGTTCTTGGAGTGAAGAAGAAGCTTTGGAGAAGAACGCGTAAGAGTCCAGGCCCTTGGATCTGAGCATAGCTGTGTTGGGACCTTCATATTGAGGTATAAAGCTTCAACCTTTCTCACTCTTTCATTTTGTGCATCATAGTAGAATATTTTAGGGTTTTTGTCCAAAAAGTTGGAGACTTTATGAGATATTGTGCTCCAGAGACTATGATCAACCCCTTTCAGTGTTTTCAGTGGTGTAGTGTCATAAAAATCAAGACTTGGACGTTGGAATCAAACCATGCATGAGATATGAGCATTTTGAGTTAAGAGAAAGAGAGGATTTTGTGTGTTTGTGACCTTATCAGCCATGCAAAGGCTTAAAGTCACTGACTTTATGGAATAAGAGCTATTAGGGAGTCCAAATCTATGAAATGAGCCAAGGTTTTAACTGATTAAGACCAAAAGAGTAGAAAGAGCAAAACTGGGGCGTACGTCGAGCGTAATCCCAATACGCGCAGCGTAGGGTTGAGAATCCCCGATGCATGCATGGCATCGGAGTACGCCCAGCGTAGAGATCTTGTACGCGCAGCGTACTTGCTGGCGTTGACTTTTGGTTGACTTTTAGGGTTTGGTCAATTTGTGGACTATTAAGGCCATTGAGGGGTAAAATGGTCTTTTACCCTTCTGTGAGTTTGTAGAAGGGTTAGTTTAGCTTCTTGAGAGCCATGATTAATTAGGGATAATTGTCGTATGTGTTAGGCGGAGGCTAGACCGGTGATTTGAGTTCGAGATTATCTGATTTCTTGCGAGGTGAGTCTTCTCACTATACTTACCATGAGTGGTATCTTTGCGTGACTGAGATGTCTTATGTGCTTACCTGTATATTATGATATTCTTCATTATGTCTTTGTGAGTCATGCTGAGTATTATTGTTATGAGCTTATTGAGTTAGGACCGGAGGGTCCATCCGAGTTGTGGGGCCGGAGGGTCTCCACTGAGACACATTGACCGGAGGGTCGTATTGAGTTAGCCGCAAGTGGCTAATGTGATGTGTGTGGTATTTTGGGGAACTCACCAAGCTTCGTGCTTACCGTGTTATGTGTTATGTGGTTCAGGTACTTCTCAGGTACACGGGAAGGCGCCGACTTCATTGTACACACACCAGAGTTAGAGTTATGTTTTGAGAGAATCCTAGATTTGTGATATATATAGTTTTGGACATGTATTTTGATGATTTGATATTTGTGGCACTTTTGTGATTTTTTGAAATGAGATAAATGTGTTTTAAATTGAAAAATTTGGTTTGAAAATTTACGGTGTTACATATATATATATATATATATATATATATATATATATATATATATATATATAGAGAGAGAGAGAGAGAGAACAGTTGAGTTGTAGTGTGAACCAAAAATCCCTAAAAGTTTGAAAACTTTTTTTCTACACACATTCAAAAAGAAAATTAAAAAAGAAGCTATAATACCACTATAAATCGTCTACAAAGATCGTTGGAAAAAATTTGATATATATATATATATATATATATATATATATATATATATATATATATATATATATATCGATTTTGTTGATATTTAGTCTCTTTTTATGTACAACATATAGTATCTAACTTATTAAAACTATTCACATTTTATTTTTGTAGCCTCAGCTCCCGATAACAAGAGTAGTATATGAACAGCTATAACAAATTGAATGTTATATATTTAAAAAATAAATAAAGCAAAATAAAATAATAATTGTTTTTTTATTTTATTTGAAAAAAAATCATTTAAATGTTTTTTTATTACCTCAACAATGCCCTTTCGAGGAGCATGGATGGCAAGACATAAACAATAATTGTTTTTCACGCGTTCATGGCTTCCTATATTGTCTTTATTTACAAGTGTTTCACCGAAAAGACAGATCACATCACGATACCCTTGAAATAATTGAGTTTATTTTGATATTTTGGATGAGAAGGGCATTCCTATCTTTTTGCACGGGTGAGATAAGAGAAAGCCCATGTCCCACCTTTTTTTGGGTGCGACAAAAAAAAAGGAATTTTTGTCCCATTATCGTAATACGCTAGGGCACTATAAAGAGTAGACAAGCTTTCTAGGTATATTTTCAGTGACGATGATGAAAAGGGCACTTACGTCTTTTTGCAAAGATGGGGGATTGAAAGCACGTTCACGTCCCATCTTTTTGGGCAAGACAAAAGATTGCAATTTTTTCCGCACTCACATCAGTCATAGTCATAGTCCAATGTATGACAATACAGTCTATACTAGTGTACTAGACTAGTCAATAACTACCAATGAGGGTATTCACGTCTTTTTACACAGACGAGACATTTAGACTAAGTCCTTGTCCTACCTTTTTGAGTGGGACAAAAAAAAAATTATATCAGTCTTAGTGCCTTTCAAACAAAATATGTTACTTTTCGTAACCGTACAACCATAAGGGCGCGGATGTCCAAGAACATAATACGGCCAAGTGAATCCGTTATTGCCACCAAAGTCCCGCTTGGCGATAAGATTAGCTTCTCCCCTTTTCTCGGGTGATCTTTCAAACATGTAAGGGGTAAAGCTTTAAATTTGATAAAAATAAGGTTATATTAGTTACTAATATGTCTTGAATAATAAAATTGTAACAATTAGAATAATGATAATAGTTTAAGACTAAATCTTTTAAAAAAACACTAGTTCAGAGACTAAATCGAAAAAATGGTGAAAGTACACGTTTTTGTAAAATGACAAAAGTAACCCTCACCTCGAGCAAATGCTCTTTGGTTCTGGCTTTTTTGCAGGTTGTTGGCTCCTTTAAACCAATTTAGTAAAAGAAGTTATTGTTGAAAAAGTTACACAGACAACTTTTGACAAAATCACCCCACAAAAGACATGCTTCGATCTTCAGAAAGCCTTTACAAAATTTAAAAAAAAAAGAAAAAAAAGAAAAAAAAAGAAAAACATGTAAAATCACTTCTCAAGACCTTCTGTGATAAAAACCAATAGAAATTATATTTTCAGTCCCTAGATATATTTGCTTTTTGCAAGTTTGGTCCCAAAACGTTTTCTAATGCAATTTTGCTTTTTGCAACATTTTTGGTCCCTGTTCCAAGTAAAATGACAATATTTAGTAATTTTACTTGGAACATGGACCAAAACTGCAAAAATTAACTATACCCAAGGACCAAAAATGTATTTTCCTCTAAAAGCAAGAATTACTAACCTAAATGGAGAAATTACAACATCAACCTCAACTTAAGATATCCCATGTGTGGTACACACGTTTCATCAGTTCATTATCTCTTTTGGTTTTAGAGTAAATACAGTAGATGATCGTGTTTATCACAAACTTAGTGGGAGTAAATAAATAAATATATTAATCTGGTTTTGTATGTTGATGGCATATTGTTGGCCATCAATAGATTAAAGTATTTTGAAATGAAGGATCTTTGAGAAGCCGATTTTGTATTATGAATCCAGATTTAAAAAGACAAATCTCATGAAATTCTAGGATTATCACAAAAAGGCTACATCAATAAGATCATTGAAAGATTTAGCATGAAAACCACAAACAAGGTGACACCTTTGTTGCTAAAAGTGATAACTTCATTCTCAATCAGTTTGACTCAAGATCTCCTAAATCCCGAATATCTCTCGCATTAAATTATATCTCCATCTATATAAATACGTGATGAGAGGCAGATTTATGACACACGATATGGATATAGAAATTCATGAGTCTCATGCAGAAGGATTATATAGAGAGTTCTTAAGATGAACTTGAAAACTCATCCCGGTCTCCAGATCCGAAAATCTCAATGGAACAAAGATATGTAATCGTCCATTCATGTTTAAGTTTTCTTTTAATAGATTTGAAACTAAAGATCTACGGTTTATGCTTCCGCGTGTTTATGTTTTGTTTATGAAAATATGCAACATTTTATCTTAATTGAAGGTTTAGTTTCTTATCTAGGGTAGCTCCGTACCAGGATTTTACGTCCGCTAATTACTTTGTCAAAGTGCATGCAACAATCTGTAAAACCACCAAACCACCACAATTAAACCCATATTGCGCCTTTTAAAAAACCCCAAACTAACATGATGCGTCCATTCCTCTGTCCTTTCATTGTTTGAAAATCGAATATAATTTTGTAATTAGTGTTAAAATATTTCTGATGTGTCTTCGATTATTTATCAGCAAGATAATGTTTTTTTTTTCTAATTTAAGATGTAGATGGAATCATTTTCATTATGTATGTATGGATGTAGAGATTTCCGAGTTGGGTGTCAAGGAAACGAGTTGGGGGTAGGGGTGGTCTTTGATGGCTTGGTTATATAAACACAAACGAATGAGAAAGCTCACTTGATGAACATTACTAATGTAAGTACATTTACTTACTTTGATCATTTCATATCTTTTGCAACTCTCGTAAAAAAGTGCTCATTGCATTACACCTTCATTGTTACATGCTGACCTGAAATGTATTATTGGACTTCCATAAGAGATAATAATTGCATAAATCTAATTCTTACACAACATATCACAACAACAAGACAGTAAAAATAAACTGAAACCCCTTCCATAATGATAATAGTTGTGATGATACACTTTAAATTGCATAATGATCCCAGGCTAGAAAAGTTCTTCAAGCAGGAAAATGCCATTTTTTACCCGTTGAAAATCGAATCTTGATTTTTTTGGTTTACTGCATGTATCACCCTCTTTATCATAAATAATTGTGAAAGTTACGCGACTTATGTTCCTAAAATAGCATAATTTATCATCACTATAACTATAGTTCTGTTGGGAACTCCCTATACCAGTAAACGCAACATTATCCTTCAAAATCATCGAACCTTGAATATTTTTTAAGTTTTCAAGAACACTTGATGAAGATTTAGAACCGAAATTATCAATCTTTTTCTCATTGAAACCCAAAGTAACATTCTCCACCTCCTCTTGGTTTCGGTCTCCATTGTCCACTCTCTCCGAGTATAAATAAAAATAAAAAGATTTTAAAGATTTAGTGTTATGAAATGAAGATGCAATCTTGGAATCCACAATGTCGATAAACTCGATTGTTTGGTTCACAGTTTGTGAACGCCCCTCATTCCCCATCACCATGATGTTACTCAAATTGAAATCCTGAGTTGACTCGGTTACTATCTTACCAAATGACGTTTCTACCCATCCACTTGACTTTATTGACCTCTGGACACTAGTAACGAATGTCCCATTAAAACCCTTGAAATTGGACTTCAAAGATTCATGAAGTGGAGAGATGGTTTGATTCAAAAGCATCCCTTTTGTCTTTTCACTCTTTGCATCCAACCATACATGTAAATTTGCATCAATTAACCAAACATTTAAACCATTTGTAACACTGAATGCAAAATCATGGAGTTTTCCATTTAAAAGTGATCCGAGAAATGGAGTGATTTCAATATCATATGAAGGGAGATCAAATGATCCAATCGCCATAATTTGTCCCCATAAGTACGGATTAATACTTTTTGTGAAAACTACAGTCAAAGGCCAAACTACACCAACTATTTTTCCATCTAAACTTACAATAACCTCTCTAAAAGGTCCATTACCAGGTTGCCCAGTTATATTATTAGAAGAAATATAGTCATTAGGGAGATTTTTAGGCCACAACTCATCGGCTTCATCAACTGAAACATACACTTCAAGAACAGCCCTATATGCATTTGGGGGAATCGCAAACTGTTTTGTCTTTACATCATTTAAATTATAGATTTTGAACCATAATGCATCGTTCAATGGTAAGTTTTGTGAAATGGGTATAATCAAATCAGCCCATTCCTTATACCCATCATCTTGATCTGAATTAACATGTAGAGTTGTCGTTTCCGTGTTGGTTTTGGTTTTCTTCTCAGGGGGATAATAATGAATACTAACATTCACATGGTATACACCATTTGTATTACTATCAACCTTATTTCCCAAATAAACAGCCAGGGTTTGTGTTTGATTGGACATAAGCAATGAATAATACCTAGTAATGTCCTTCTTCACAGTCCAAAAAATCCCTCTAGCTCTAGGTTGAGCTGTGCAGCTTCTGAACAGTTCAACGCCGCTGAGCCAAATCCCAATAATCCTATCGAGCTGACGACCTTTACATGTAACATTCCACTCGAGAACAATTTTAGCAAAATCGTTTGATGGGCAATTTGAAGGTCGGGTATATTGGGCGGAAGCTGGTGGGATGCCATAACTGTTTCCGAAATCATGTTGTAGAAGAAGAGTTGAGCAGGGTTTTGTGTTAGGGAGTTGGATTGGTTTCGTTACTTCAAAGCAAGTGGTGGGTGGGATGCCGTTAGTGGTGGTGGTGGTGGTGGTGGTGGGTTCGGAGGTGAGGTGTTGCCCGAAAATTAGGGCTTTTGGAATGGAATTGGCAGCAGAGATTATAGAGAAAGAGAGGAGGAGAAGGAGGATGATGAAAGGAAGGAAGGTGGAATCCATGAGATTGGTGATGATGGTGGTTGAGAAAGTGTCATTCTTGTGAAGATCGGTAGGAGTGTCGTTGAGATATGAGATTTTGGAGGGAAAATTATAAAAAAATTAGTTTGTTACGGATTAGGATCGGCAGATAATTTAGTACTGATTTTAAAGATTGATGATAAAATTGGAATAATTGTTATTTAGTTCCTCAATTTTAAATCATCGAATCAAATTAAAATTTAAATATTGTGATATATAATGATTTAGCCATTAGTTTATATGGTTTATATCATGTAATATCGAATCTAATGTGGCAAAATGAACGCATGAGCTTTTTTAATATAGTATACCGTATATAGCCTAATGTTTTGTAACCTAGATTAAGAGTCTTTCGTCTTTTGTTTTCAAAATCATGATTGCAGTTTTTTCTTGTATCCTAAATCAAGATCATATGGTTTTCAATTTAAAATGCCATCGTATTCTAATCGCAACACTAGTAATTATATTTGGTATTAAGACTTAAGTAGAAGTAGAAACGTACGTTATGATCGTGTGCTAAATATGAAGACTAAGGTGTTGTTTGTTTTTTCGAAGAGAAAATTCATTAAGTCTGCGGCCCATCTCTGCAATCCTCTGTAGCAGAAGAGGTGGAACAAACGGCTGCAGCCTATAATAAGAAGCGTGTTTGTTTTTTCATATCTGCAGACTGCCGCAGTAAGCTGAAATTTAAATAAACTAACTTTATAAACCGAAAATAGTTTTCAAACACCGAAATTTTAATAATTTTAGTCTTAAAACATTGAAAGAATACTAAAAAGAACATGTAAAAAAACAAAAATATAAAACTTTAAAAAAAAACTTAAAAAATATAAAAGAAGTTAACAGTTTTATTCTACAAAAAAACTAATTGTAAAACACATAAAAAACGAAAATAATAAAACAAAATTAAGAAAGTATTGCAAACGATGTCTATAAAATTCGTAAAAAAATTACACACGTTAAAAAAGATACAACCGAAACTGAAAATATTATTAACAGAAAATGTAAAAAAATTTAAAAAAATCAAAGTTTTTTTTTTATAAATCAAGTTAAGAAAAATTGTGGAAACTATAAAAAGAAATTGTATCAAATCCGTAAATAAATGTTTAAAAAAATCAAAGTTTTTTTTTAAATAAAAATTAAAAGAAAAGTTATACCAAAATTCTAAAAAAAACACTTGGAAAAAAATGAAGGCTGAAGAGGTTTGAAGAGGCAAGTCAAGTGCTACGTCACGCAGCACACGCGCAGAGGTTTTGTAGTCTGAAGCCTTTTAAAAAACAAACTGCTGCGAGAGGGAAAGTGTTGCGTGTGTGCTGCGCCGCGCAGCAAAAAGTGATTTGAAGAGGTTTTTCTAAAAAAACAAACAGCACCTAAGAAATTGTAGGCCGACGTAAACTTTGGTAAAAGATTTATGACTTGTGATAACTCAATGGTAACAATGTTTGTCTTTTGTGTCATTTTATTGTTAAGTGTTTTACGTTATTTGGTAGTATTTGTTGATTATTGTGATTATTTTGATTTTGTGGACCTTGAATATTACCATGTAAGTTGTATAAAGTTCATATGATCAAAATCCATAAGAAATTAGAGGACCGTAAATGATCAAAAGATACATTTGAAAGTTTATTTTGAGAAGATGTTATCCATTATTGATGATAAGCTTGAAGCTTTGAAACTTAAATGAAAATGGATGAAGCCAAAGAATATTGTATTAGTCGAAGATCTTCAATTAGTTCTCCCATCGTAGTAATAATAACTAGCAAAGAACTCGCGGCTACGCCGCTTTTGGGGTAATATGGGGAAAATCAACAAACTTTAAAAAATATGTGCTGAAAGTGTAAATCACCGCAAATAGGAGAGAAAGTCGACAACCCCTAAAATTAGATGTCCAAAGTGTACGACAACCAAAAGAAGGGACACTGGTGGAGAAAATCCAAAAATGTTGTGGCAATAATGTGAAAGTTGCCAAAGTTGATAAAATATGGTGGCAAAATTCTAAAGGATGTTTTTTATGTTTTTTATGTCAAAATGTGAAAGTTTTGACTATAAGGACGAAAAGTGTCAAATTCATTAAAGATTTGTGGCAAAAACACCAAAATATAAAACTTTTCACTGCAAGGAGGAAAAGTGTCAAAGTTACTAAAGATTTGTGGCAAAACCCTAAAAGCACAAAAACTTAATCAAAACACAAAATTGTAAAAGTTTTCACTTTAAGGACTAAAAGTGTCAAATTCACTAAACATTTGTGGCAAAAACCTAAAGACATAAAAGTTACTATTGCTAACTTCCTTTAGATTTAATATATAAACTAGTAAAGAATCCGCGGCTATGCCGCTTTTGGGGTATTATGGGAAAAATCGGCAAATTTTAAAAGATATGTGTTGAAATTGTAATCACCACAAATAGGGGAGTAAGTTGACACCCCCTAAAATTTATACAACCAAAAAAAGGGACATTGGTGGATAAAATCCAAGAGTGTTGTGACAATAATGTTAAAGTTGTCAAAGTTGAGAAAATATGGTGGCAAAATTCAAAAGGAGGTTTTTTGTGTTTTTTATGTCAAAATGTAAAAGTTTTGACTACAAGGACGAAAAGTGTCAAATTCATTAAAGATTTGTGGCAAAAACACCAAATGTAAAACTTTTCACTGCAAGGACTAAAAATGTCAAAGTCACTAAAGATTTGTGGCAAAAACCTAAAGACACAAAAACTTAATCAAAACATAAAAATGTAAAAGTTTTGACTTTAGGGACTAAAAGTGTCAAATTCACTAAATTCTTGTGGCAAAAACCTAAAGCTAAAAAGATTACTATTCATAAGGTCCCTTGGATTTAATATATATATATATATATATATATATATATATATATATATATATATATATATATATATATATAATAGAAAAGGACACGCGGCTCCGCCGCTTTTGGACTATGTCATAGAATTTAAATATCGGCAAACTTTAAAAGATGTGTCGAAAGTGTAAATCGCCACAAATAAGGGAGAAAACCGACAACCCCTAAAATTAGATGTCAAAAATGTAGAACCAAAAGAAAGAACATTGATGGAAAAAAACGAAAATTGTTGTGGCTATAATGTGAAAGTTGCCAAAGTTGGAAAAAATATGGTGACAGAAGTCTAAAGGAGATTTTTTGTGTTTTTTATGTCAAAATGTAAATGTTTTGACTGCAAGGTTGAAAAGTGTCAAAGTTACTAAAAATTTGTGACAAATACATCGAAATATAAAAGATTTGACTGCAAGGACGAAAAGTGTCAAAATCACTAAAGATTTGTGGCAAAAATCTAAAGGCACATAAACTTAATCAAAACTTAAAAATGTAAAAGTTTTCACTTCGAGTACTAAAAATGTCAAATTCATCAAACATTTGTGGCAAAAACCTAAAGCTAAAAAGATTACTATTCATAAGGTCCCTTGGATTTAATATATATATATATATATATATATATATATATATATATATATATATATATATATATATATATATATATATATATAATTTCTCTTTTGGTGTTTGGAAACGCTTGATGTTATAATATATTTTGTAATCCATAATATGTTGATTAGGTTTGGTATTGTAATAAGTTCTTACACTTTGATGTCGTTTTAAATTCTAGATGACTAAAATTAATTAATACATTCTTTTAACTAGTGGTGTAATCGAGCCGAGTCGAGTTGAACATTGCCAAGCTCGAAACTCGACTCGACTTAAAAACTCGAGCTTGAAACCTGGTTTGAACTTGACTCGAACCTTAATATCAAGCTTCAGCTCGAGCTCGGCTCAGCTCAACCACGTTAGCTCTTAAAAAATAAAATCACATCAAATTACAACATAAGTACAATGAAGCTCGTGAGCATGACTCAACTCGACTCTATAATATGTAAATATGAAGAAGCAAAGGATAAAACTGTAAACATAACAATATTCGATTAAGCTTGTGAGTTTCATGAGCCAAGTATTTCTATAATCGAGCTCAGCTCCATAATCTACTCGAGTAGGTCGAGCTCGACTCGATTTAAACAGAGTCGATTTCGAGTATTTTTCAAATCGGTCTCGAGTATCTCACGAGTTGGCTCGGCTCCTTTATACCCCTACTATTAATTGATATGTCAATTATTGATCTTTCAATTGCGACTACTTTTGACATAACTAACATTGCATTGATATGGAGAGTAACACTAAAAGTTGACATGTAACAATTGAAAGAATGTTAACATTGTACTGGTGTTGATGGTTTGATACCATAACTTTTTTTTTTTGAAGTTTTATAATAACTAAATGATTAAGCTTATGAATTTGGATTATGGATATATCTTCTTTTTATGTTTTAAAGTTGTCCAAACCACATTGCACCACATTACATGGTTTATAACTTCGTCTAATATATAAGAAATTTTGTTAAAAGTGGTAACAAAGACCTACGAGGCAAAGAAGCTACAATCTATTTTGTGGTAACCTTATTTTGGGATGCTATTTTGGGATGCCCTCTTTTAATTTCTTATTTTATTAGGATTCTTTTTTTATAAATACTCAACTTTACGATTTAATCATACTTGTTGTTGCTTGTTTTTTATTTTAACTATAGGTTTTCGGTGGTTTACTTACAAACGGTTTTAAGGCATTAAAAATCAATGGTGGCTTAAAACCACACCAAATGTATGCGGTTAAAAAACCAAATTGCAACCGCATAAAATCCCAAGAAAACGCACCGCTAAAATGTTAAGTTTTTTGCTATACGAAATAACGGATGAAACTTTGGTGGACTTCAAGTTTATAAAAGAAGTCTAATGTTTTGGCTTCAAAGCACCCCAACCAACATACATTTGAAGTGTTTGGTTATTTCTTTCTTATCTTTTTTTAGAGTGTAGAAAGTGTTAGTTAACACTTTGGAAGAGTGTAGTTGTATTTTAGGGAAGCTTGCATGAGAGATTATTATATGTGATTGTAACAATTTATCATATAATAGATCTTTCTCTATAGAGGACCGTGAGACTTCGTCTTTCGAGTTTCCATATATATATTCTTATGTATAATAAGTAGAAGTAATTCTTAAATTTTCATAATTTTTGGAAAAAAAAATTCAGGGTTTTTTTATAAAAATTAAAAAAATCAAAAATATTTTTTTTCAAATTTTCATGATTACACTCATTTTGTAAAGATTTTTAAATTTTAAGAACTTTAGTTTTTTTAAAATTTCTTTTTTTCAAAGAAAAAAAATTATTACCAAACAACAAAGTTGGAGGGAAAAAAATAAAAACTCAGCCATAGCTGGGGGACAAGTAGCATAGAGAGAAAAATAGGGGGGAGATGTTACACACCCGCTTAGTTCCTTTTTTTCATTGATACCCTTAAAACATTTAATATTTGTAGGAAAATACCAAAATCTCGCACATAATTACCAAAACGTCATATCATCTCACGAGATTTTAAGGATAAATAAAATCAAATATCCACATTTTATTTTATCAATCTTATGATAAATATTTGTCCTCACAGTCTTCGCTTATATATATATATATATATATATATATATATATATATATATATATATATATATATATATATATATATATAGAGAGAGAGAGAGAGAGAGGGGAGAGAGAGAAGAGTTGAGTTGTAGTGTGAACCAAAAATCCCTAAAAGTTTGAAAACTTTTTTTCTGCACACATTCAGAAAGAATATTAGAAAAGAAAGTATAATACCATTATAAATCGTCTACAAAGATCGTTGGAATATATATATATATATATATATATATATATATATATATATATATATATATCGATTGTGTTGATATTTAGTCTCTTTTTATGTACAACATATATTATCTAACTTATTAAAACTATTCATATGTTATTTTTGTAATCTCAGCCCTTGATAACAAGAGTAGTATATGAACAGCTATAACAAATTAAATGTTATATATTAAAATAATAAATAAATAAAATAAAATAAAAAGAGAAGCATTAACAAACTTAAGAATTCATTACTTTACGAGTCATTTCTCCTATTTAAAAATGTTTTTATTATAGATGCAAAACAATTTATTTGACCACTGTTTTAACCAAGAGAACCACATGAATCATACTTTGTTTGTCTTTTTCCTTGACTTACAAGCCACATGCCAACATAGTTCATTGATTCATAGCAACAAAGGTTATTGATTCCACATTGGCAAAATAAAGATCCCCAATTAAGTAGTTCAAATTATTTTATCGTTACCACTGTTGATGGAATGTTTATTTTGAAACCATCTCTATATTAACATTAAGAAGAATATCATGCAACATGTGCACTTCAAAAAGTGTAGCTTTAACCATTTACCCTTTTACCTCTATCCATTTTCGTACTTTTACGTGTATAAACATAAATAATTTTTATCAAACGCCAATAAAAACTTATCAACTTATTATGTTTTAGTAGCATATAACCTAATACAAACACATTTTCCTAAACTCCATTTTGATAAATAAGAAAACCCTAAACAACCCTTTTTAATTTACCACCGTAAACACAAGAAACCCTACACAAATAAAAGAAAAACAACAATCAATTTATCTTGAAAGTTCACCAGAATCTTCATTCAAAAAGAAAACTTCCAACAGTTTATAAGAGGATTCAGAAAGCATTGACGATCCAAATCTGTAAGTGGGTTGCAGTATTTTGCTTCCTTTCGGGCACGGGATTGTAAGAGTCCTAGGCCCCATTCTCATCTGCCAAATCTGTCAATTTTATAAATATTTTACTATTTGAAAAAAAAAAATCATTTAAATGTTTTTTTATTACCTCAACAATGCCCTTTCGAGGAGCATGAATGGCAAGACATAAACAATAATTGCTTTTCACGCGTTCATGGCTTCCTATACTGTCTTTATATACAAGTCTTTCACCAAAGAGAAAGATCACATCACGATACCCCTGAAATAATTGAGTTTATTTTGATATTTTGGATAAGAAGGGCATTCCTATCTTTTTGCACGGGTGAGATAAGAGAAAGCCCATGTCCTACCTTTTTTTGGGTGCGACAAAAAAAATTATCCCATTATCGTAATAGGCTAGGGCACTATAAAACTAGACAAGCTTTCTAGGGATATTTTTAGTGGCGTTGATGAAAAGGGCATTTACATCTTTTTGCAAAGATTGGCGATTGAAAGCAAGTTCACGTCCCATCTATTTGGGCTAGACAAAAGATTGCATTTTTTTCCCACTCACATTAGTCATAGTCATAGTCATAGTCAAATGTATGACATTACAATCTATAAAAATGTACTAGACTAGTCAATAAGTACTGATGAGGATATTCACGTCTTTTTACACAGATGATGCATTTAGACTAAGTCCTTGTCCTACCTTTTTGAGTGGGACAAAAAAATTTATATAGTCTTAGTGCCTGTCAAACACAATCTGTTACCTTCCATTATCGTACAACCATAAGGGAGTGGGTGTCCAAGAGGATAATACGGCCAAGTGACTTCGTTTTTGCCGCCAAAGTCCCGCTTGGCGATAAGGTTAGCTTCTCCCCTTTTTCTCGGGTGATCTTTCAAACATGTAAGGGTTAAAGCTTTAAATTTGATAAAAATAAGGTTATATTTGTTACTAATATATTTTGAATAATAAAATGGTAACAAGAGAATAATGATAATAATTTATGACAAAATCTTTTAAAAAAAAACACTAGTTCAAAGACTAAATTGAAAAAATGGTGAAAACATAAGTTTTTATGAAATGACAAAAATAACCCTCACCTCGAGCAAATGCATGTGGCTTTGGTTCTGGCTTTTTTGCAGGTTGTTGGATCCTCCAAACCAATTTAGTAAAAGAAGTTATTGTTGAAAAAGTTACAGGGACAACTTTTTACAAAATCACCCCCACAAAGACCTGCTTCGATCTTCAAAAAGCCTTTACAAAAATTATTAAAAAAAACATGTAAAATCACTTCTCAAGACTTTCTGTGATAAAACCAATAGAAATTATATTTTCAGTCCCTAGATATATTTGCTTTTTGCAAGTTTGTTCCAAAAAAAATTTCTCTTGCAATTTTGCTTTTTGTAACATCCCATTTTTCAAGTAGCCTCAAATTCATCCCTCGGATTTTAATTATGTCATTTTTGGCCCCTGGTTGGAAGGAAGTGGCAAGAAAGGACCATGCATGGCAAAGGTGGCAGCTGGGTGAGTATGCCCAGCGTAAGCTGGGGTAAGCCCAACATAGAAGGTTAAATGGTCGTGGGTGTTGGAGGCGTACGCTCAGTGACACTAAACCTTAATTTTAGGGTCAAGCACTATATAAAGAACATGAGGACTTGAACCCTATCCCCTTATCAGCCTCCCCAACCTCAAAAAAACCCTAAAACGTCTCATCCTTTCATTCTTGTGTGATTTTAATCTTGAGAAGCACATATTGGTGATTTTTAAGCTTGGAAGAGGATAGAAGAAATTGGCAAGGAAGGACTTGGGAAGTTTAAGCTCATAGATTTGGAATAACATCATCATTTGAGAGTCTTTGGAGGTATAAAGTTCATAACTTTCCTCAAGAATGCTTAGATCTAGTGTAGTGTGGTTTTGAAGTCATTTTGGTCCCAAGTATAGAACTTTATGGTTCAAATCCGATTTCTGGACTTAGAGTTGCCACTCTCAGTTCAAAATGAGTCCCTAAGGCAGAAAGTTACCATCTTTAATGTCTTATTGGATTCATGCATGAGTTAAGATCATTTCTATGAGAATAGAATGCTATTTTGGAGTTTGGGCTTATTAGGGTCATTTAAAGTCACCAAGTTAATGACTTTATGGATTAATACGTTGAAAAGGACTTGGATATGTGATTGTAGCTTCTGGATTGGAGTATTAAGAACTTAAGGGGAAAGTGACTTAATAGGGGAGTACGATGAGCGTACATGCAGGTACGCCCAGCGTACTCACCATTTAGCTAATACGTCCAGCGTACTCATCAGATATGGGCCTTGCGAGTTTTGGGCCTCGGTTTGGGCCATGCAAGGGATTTTGGTTCTTTGGGCCTTAGTGGGCCATCAGAAGTCATATAATGTGGGCCAAGAAGATGTTTGGGCTTACGGTAAGGCCCATTAGGGGGATTCGGCCTAATTTAGCAAATTGGGCCATTAGTGGGCCACTAGTGGGCTTGGAAGGCCAACCTAGTGTTGGGTTTTGTTTTGGTATTGGGCCTTGGCCCAAATTAGAGAAAAGACAAAATGGACTATATGGACCCTTAGTCGGGATTGATAGCCCATATGTTGACTCAGCATTCGTTATTTTGGATAGTACGGGATTTTCGGTGAGACAGCTCTTCGGGAGTCGATACTTCAGTTCAAACCGACATTGCCAGGTGAGTTATCCTCACCATATCAACAGGGTCTAAGGCACCAAGGCCGTCCCTTTATCAGATTTGTATCTGGGTATTTGCTTGATATGTTTATTGATCTGCTAGATCTGCATCCTGGTAGTTAGGATGGTATTATGTTAGTGACCTGGTTTAGGTCGGTATCCTGGTATATAGGATGATGTTATGTTAGTGACCAGTTAGGTCGGTATCCTGGTTATAGGATGGTGGTGGTGTTAGTGATCTGTTAGATCGATATGATTATCTGTTATATACATGCTAGCGTATGATATTTATGTGCACATGATTGTTTGATCGGTATGGGGGTTGGGTTGAGGCGGGTCCTGATTCGTGCTGTAGGCCAACATACCCAAGGCGGACCGGATATATTGCAGGCCCAAGAGGGCACATAGTCAGGCCGAAGGCCCGACGAGCGGTCCGGATAGGCTGAAGGCCCCGAGAGGGCGGTCCAGATGTGCCGAGGCTCGGAGAGTGGGCCAGATAGACTGAAGGCCCGGTGCGGGCGGTCCAGTCATAATGTAGACTCATAGAGTGGACCAGGTGGACTGAAGGCCCGGTGCGGGCGGACCAGTCACACTGTAGACTCGAGATGCATGGTTGTTCTGTGTTTGTTATATGATATGTTTATAGTTGTATGCGGTTGGTATTTTGGGGGGGTAACTCACTAAGCCTTCGAGCTTAAATTTGTCGATTATTGTTTTAGGTACAACGGATGACCGTGGGAAGGCAAAGGCGTGACCGTACACTCCCTCATATTTTGATTTGGACTTCTGGGATGCTCTGATATGAAACTATTTGGAAACCTTTTTGTAATAATTTTTAGTATTTGAAATGTTTTTAAAAGTTTAAAATCGGCATGATTTTTATGGGTGTTACACTTTTTGCAACATTTTTGTTCCATGTTCCAAGTAAAATGACGTTATTTAGTAATTTTACTTGGATCAGGGACCAAAACTACAAATATTAGCTATACCCAGGGACCAAAAATGTAATTTCCTCTAAAACCAAGAATTACTAACCTAAATGGAGAAATTACAACATCAACCTCAACTTAGGATATCCCATGTGTGGTACACACGTTTCATCAATTCAGTATCTCATTTGGTTTTGAAGTAAATACAATAGATAATCGTGTTTATCACAAATTTAGTGGGAGTAAATAAATAAAGATATTAACCTGGTTTTGTATGTTGATGGAATATTGTTGGCCATCAATAGATTAAAGTATTTTGAAACGAATGATCTTGGAGAAGCCGATTTTGTATTATGAATCCAGATTTAATAAGACAAATCTCATGAAATTCTAGGATTATCAATAAAATGCTACATCAATAAGATCATTAAAAGATTTAGCATGAAAACCACAAACCAGGTGACACATTTGTTGCTAAAAGTGATAACTTCATTCTCAATCAGTTCCTAAATCTGACCTTAAAGTTATAAAGATGTAGAAGATTTCATACGTTTTCTTTGTTGTAATTTGATGTGTGCTCAAGTATGTACATATTCCTATATTATAGGTGTTGGATTAGGTGTCTAGGCCCATAACTATAATTGGTATGTACTTGACCCGATAGTAGCATGGTCGTTTTGGGTTGCCTTCACCAAAGCAACTTGACTAGATGAATAATGGAGAAAGAGGATAAATGTGATTTATTAATATATTATATGAATAATATATTAAAAGAGAAATCATATTATTTAATTAATATTGGTCAAGAATTAATTTAGAATTAATTTTGTGGTCAAAAGAGGTTAATTGAATTAAGGGGACTGATATTGTAATTATAAGATAATTGCAAAGTGGGCTGAGGATCTCTTGGATAAGAGGTGGACGAAATCTTATGGAAGCCCATAAGGATTTCGTCCAAGGCTAGGTGTTCTGGAACATTCCTATGGGCTGCTTAGGGCTTAAGCAACCAGATTAGGTATTTGACTGAAACTCTAATTCTTCAGCTATATAAAGGACCCCTTGGGCACCTCAAATCGGCTACCTGAAACCCTAGAAAGATCCTAGAGTCGGTTTTGAGCCTCCTCCTCTCTCTCATATTCGCCAACTTGCTTCTTGGTGTTTGTGATCGATTAGAGGTATTACATTTGTGATACTAAGCTCTCAAAGTCAACGATCTTCAAGCTACAATTGAAAGGTAACATTCTTACTTGTTTCATTATGTTAATTTCGATTTCTATATGATAGATTAGGGTTTACAAGCTTTGGATGATTATTGCATGTACAATTAGAAAAACCTAGATCCAAAGCTTTAGGGTTTGCATGTGCACCATAGGATTGATGTTTTGCTTAAAACCCATCAGTGGTATCAGAGCCTAGGTTGTTTTTCTATTGTATTTGATACATAGCTAAATTGTTCAAAGCTGAAAAAGTCAAAAAATCTTCTTCTGCCTGATGACCTCGTGGAGTCCCCTGATGAACTCGATCAGTCTGGCTACTCGACGAGTCCAGTCAGTGATTCGGCGAGTCGGCTCGTCTGTTACCAGATTTTTCAGGATTTTGACTAGAATTGGGTTGGGATAATTACCATAAACGTTTTTAAGTGATAAAATTCGATTTTTTCAATATGGTATTGATTATCCTCATCCAATTAGAAGATAATTGTTAAATAATAAGATAATTACTTTTTTATATGATAAAATAAATTATTTGTATTATTTAATATGAATTATCTTGCCATAAACTGAATTAGGTCAAATTTAGATAATCACAAATTAAATTATTTGAAATTTTATCTAGAAGGTTTTGAAAAGTTTCAAAATTTTCCCTCAAGTTTTGGAATTTAAATTTTTGATTAATAGTTTTAATTTTGAAATATTTAAGTTCTAAACCCTAGAATTTTACAAGTTTAAAATTCAACCCTTATACTATTATAATATTATAAGATTAATAATTATATATATATATATATATATATATATATATATATATATATATATATATATATATATGTATAAGATGAGCTAGTCTTACCGTTAGTAGGCCTCGTTCACGAAACTGGTCTATAAGGGGTGTTTAAGGAAGCGACCTATAAAATGACCGACATTGGGTATTCACTCTTACCCACGACACTCTTGACTAGTGGAGGGTCATTAGCCGAACGGGTAGGATAGGGCAACTAACTCCTCATTAATAAGTATAATGATCTATAAAGTAACTTCATGTTTTTATAAATTCCCAATCTTAGTTACTTAAGGAAAAATGTGAAAATGATGCTATTCCGTGAAATTACACTTTGCACCTTGCCATGTCGTTAGTGGAGCGTGCGTGGATAACCGAAACACTAATTTGGGACTAACAAGGGTGGAAAAGGGTAGCTCGATGTTTATCATAGATCAATGGAGCGTGTGTGGCTAACCGGCACGTTGATTAGGTGGTAAATGACATCGAGAGTACCAAGTACATTTGCATGGTTATTCACACCTTGCTTGTGTTCCTCGGTATCCCAATCATAAACTTCAAGGACATATCGAGATTTAAACATGCCATTGAAAAGTTCATTGAATCTCAAAAGAATCTAGGAATTTCAATTCATTTAAAACTTAATTGTATTTTTCATTTTTCATGGTGGAAATTGGCAAATCGTCATTTACCTACCTTCAAATTATTTGCAATTAGATTACGACATCCCTCTTCTGAATTGTAAATAAGTGTGTTGGGTCCTAACCCTAATTTCTCATTTGGGTGTTAAATTTGGGATTCTTATCTAATCTAAATTTTGTCTCTTTTCTTTTTCAGATGTTTACTCCAACCAACAATGCTTCTGGCTTAACCCCTTCTGGCTCATTCTTACTAATGAACTTGTGTGGGAGGGTGATATTTGATGGGTCCAACTTTAACGATTGGATCCGCAACATTCGCATGGTCACCCGCTACGAGGACAAAGAGTATGTTCTCGACAAGGAGCTGAAGGAGATTGACCACAACACTGCTACTCCCAAGGAAATTACTGCATACGAGACTCATGAGAGAGATGCTACGAAGGTTCATTGCATCATGCTCGCAACAATGACTGTTGAACTCCAAAAGTCCTATGAGGACTACTATCCATTCGAGATGCATCAAGATTTGATGGAAAGGTACCATCAAAGTGCTAGGCAGGAAAGGTACCAGATCATCGCTGCGATGATCACTACTAAAATGAAGGATGGAGAGTCCATTACGGACCACTTACAGAAAATGCAAAGATATGATCAGTTTCGTATGACTTATCATATGAACAAGGAGGAGGTCACTCTAAGCAAGCTTCAAGGCCTGCTAAGGACTGCTGAGAGTAGTCTAAAAGGCAAATCTATTGCATCTACTCCTACTACTGTTGCCCCTGTCTTGGCTATTGGGCAAGGAAAAGGGAAGAAGAGGAAGGCTCCTTCTAAGAGCCACAAGCGAAAGTCCCATGATGGTACCTCTTCTAGTGGAACCAAAGCTGGTCCTGCTGCTCCCTCTTCTAACCCGAAGGATGCAAAGTGCTTCTACTGTTACGAGAAAGGGCATTGGAAACGAAGCTACCCGAAGTATCTGCAAGATATCAAGGATGGGAAGATAAAGCCCACCTTCGCAGGTATTTATACTATTCGATCTAATAACTCATCACATGATATGTCTTGGGTCCTCGATACAAGATGTGGTTTTCACATTTGTTCTGATTTGCAGGGTCTAAGAAGAAGTAGGGATGTGGAGCATGGGAAGATAAACATGATCATGGGGAATAGGAAAGTGTCGTCTGTCACCAAGATTGGAGTTTACTATTTAGTGCTTAGTAGCGGGTTTGGTTTAGATTTGAATAATTGTTGCTACTCATTAGAAATGACACGAAACATTATTTGTTTTCATGGTTTGTATAAACAAGGTTTTAGATTTTCGTTTAATAATAAAATTGGGTCTATTAATGCTTTCTTTAATGGTACTTTCTGTTTTGAAGCATTGCCTTGTAATGCAATATATGAAACTGTGATGGTTGTAGACAACTTAGGAAATGATGTGTTGCATATCGATTCTTCTAATGGTTTGGACAAAGCATGCTTGTGGCATTGTCGTCTTGGACATGTCAACAAGAAGCTCATAGCCCAACTCCAAAAGGATGGAGTGTTGGAGTCATTCGACCTTAGGGACGATGACACGTGCGAATCTTGTTTACTTGGAAAGATGACCAAGTCACCCTTCACTGGTACTTGTGAAAGGGGTGAGGGTTTATTGGATCTCATACATACCGATGTACGTGGGCCCTTTAGATCTACCACAAGGGATACAGACCGCTTCTATGTGACTTTCACCGATGATTATAGCAGATATGGGTATATCTACTTAATCAAGCACAAGTCAGAAACCTTTGAAAAGTTCAAAGAGTTTAAGCAAGAAGTGGAGAATCACCTGGGTAGGAAAATTAAGATGCTCTGATCCGATCGAGTAGGTGAGTACCTTAGTATTGAATTCCACGACTACCTCAAGGAATGCAGAATTGTTTCGCAACTGATGCCACCTAGGAAACCGCAGTTGAATGGTGTGGCTGAGAGGCACAATCGAACCTTGTTAGACATGGTTCATTCCATGATGAGTCGAGCATTGTTACCTATCTCATTCCGGGGGTATGCCTTAGAGACTGCCGCCCATATCCTTAATCTAGTCCCGACTAAGAAGGTTTCCAAAACACCTCACGAGATGTGGACAGGGAAAGCTCCCTCGTTGTCACATATCAAGGTATGGGGTTGCAAGGCTTTCGTAAGATGAGAGACTCACGACAAGCTTGAAACTCGTAGTGAGCGATGTATTTTCATCGGCTACCCGCAGAAGTCCTTTGGATATCTCTTCTATAGACCGAGTGACAATGTTGTCTTCGTTGCGAGGCGAGGGGTTTTCCGAGAGTGAGAACTCATATACCAAGAGGAAATTGGGAGGCAAATTGATCTTGAAGAGCTTCAAGAATCAAGTGGTGAAGGAACCTCTAACACTAGCAATCAACCCGAGGACGAAACTCCTGTTGAACCGATTGACGAGTCCTTACCTCTTAGACGTTCTAGTAGAGTTAGTGTTCCACCTGTGTTGTATGGTTTTCCATATAACAAGTGAAGGTGATACGTTTATTAGTGATAGCACACTAATAAATTTGGATGAACCTAACACCTACAAGGAAGCCATGGCGGGCCTGGAGTCTGCGAAATGGAAAGAGGCTATGGAAAGCGAGATTCAATCCATGTATGACAATCAAGTTTGGAACTTGGTTAAAAATGTGCCCGGTCGTAAGACCGTCGGGTGCAAATGGATCTTCAAGAAAAAGACCGACATGGATGGGAAAGTACACACATATAAGGCGTGATTGGTTGCGAAGGGCTTTACTCAAACTCCCGGAGTTGACTATGATGAGACATTCTCACCAGTAGCGAAGATTAAATCTATAAGGGTTATGCTAGCCTTAGCTGCATTTCATGACTATGAAATATGGCAAATCGATGTCAAAACCACTTTTCTTAATGGAAAGCTGGCTGAAGATGTTTATATGAGTCAGCCAGAGGGTTTTGTCAATGCAGAGCACCCTAATAGAGTGTGTAAGCTTGAGAAATCCGTTTATGGATTGAAACAAGCATCTCGCAGATGGAATCTTTTTTTCGATGAGAAAGTCAAAGAGTTTGGTTTTTTAAGAAGTGAGGATGAGTCCTGCGTATATCTCTTTCTCTCAGCAGAAGCACTAGACAACTTAACTCAATCACATACTAGGGACCCCTATTTCTAAGTTTGGTAGTCTCTCACTATAGAGCTGGGGCTTCCTTTTTGGTTTCATTTTAAGTCCTTATTTTTACTATTTTAGGAACTTTGCTAGAAGTAAAGCTTCTCAAGTGGTGTTTTAGCTTTCTCGTATTGTATGGGGACGACATACTGCTCATAGGAAACGACGTCCCAACCATGCAGGAGGTTAAGTCCTGGCTTGGGAAGTCCTTCTCTATGTAGGACCTCGGAGAAGCTGCTTATATTCTTGGGATAAGGATATTGAGAAATAGGAGTAAAAGACTAATAGGACTTAGTTAAAGTACTTACTCGGATAAAGTGTTAAAATGTTTTAACATGGAGAATTCCAAGAAAGGGGAGTTACCAATCCAAAGCAATACCAAGTTGAGTAAGACTCAAAGCCTGAGTACCAAAGCCGAGATAGCAGAGATGAGCCGAGTACCTTATGCTTCCGCAGTTGGCTCAATCATGTATGCTATGACATGTACTCGCCCTGATGTGGCCTTCGCTTTGAGCATGGTCAACAGATATCAAGGGAACCCTGGTAGGGCACATTGGACCGTAGTAAAGAACATTCTCAAGTACCTACGAAGGACTAAGGAATGGTTCCTTATGCTCGGTGGGAGTTATGACTTGAGAGTGCGAGGGTATAGTGACGCCAGTTTTCAAACCGAACGAGATAATTTCTGCTCGTAGTCGGGCTGGGTGTTTACCCTGAACAGAGGAGTAGTGACTTGGAAAAGTTCCAAGCAGGAGACCGTAGCTGATTCAACGTGCGAATCAGAGTACATAGCAGCAAGCGAAGCGCCGAAGGAGGCAATATGGCTAAAGAACATCATCGGCGACCTTGGATTTGTACATGCCATAAAGGAGCCTATGGAGATTTTCTGCGATAACGAAGGTGTGGTTGCCTTGACCAAGCAACCGAGGGATCACGGCAAATCCAGTCATATCAAAAAAAATATCATTTCATTAGACATCGGGTAAAAGGGGGACTCCTCGTAGTAAAGAGGGTATCGTCAGAGGAGAACCCAACAGATCCCCTTACGAAGGGACTGAGTAGGGTTAAGCACTTGCAGCAAGCTAGGAGCATTGGGCTGAAGGACGATATTAGTTTTAGTGATTAGATAGCTTTTAGAAACTTCTAATAGATAAATTGTAATTAACATTTGATGATTAAATAAAGGAGTATTATTTATAAGTAGAGTTATTGTCTTGTGTTAATTATTTACTATTGTTTCATTTTGCTTGTTTTGACTTCCTAAATAATAAGATTATTTAAACTATCCATAGTCAATCATACGTTGGAAGTAAGTATGAATCAAGACTGTCATGAATTGGCTTGTAGACTGTCTATAGTGTTTAGACATAGCAAAAGTTTGCTGCAACGTTCATGAGTGCTTTTGAAATATGATTTGAGTATTCGATTAAACCCGCACTCACATGAATCACTTCATGGAATTTAGTCACGAGTGATTGTGAGACGATAATATCATATAGTCTTTAAACCTAGATATATGAGTTTTTGTTTACGAGTTGGTTGTGCATTGATAATACGTAAATGCATCAGTAACTTGATGTTATAAAACGTATTGTTCTGTATAATTTGATGAGTAAATAGTACAAGCATATAACTCGAATTTTATCTGTTCCTTTTATCCTATGAGGTTAAAAGCGATATCTTGGGCCCCTCGATGATTTTGTTTTGACTTATGTGTCGGGCCCAGTCAGGACTGAATTGACGTGTTCAATTAAGTTCTATGTCAGACAAATCAGAGATCGAGAAACAAACTGCTAGATAATAATTACGACTATGTTCCATGTAATTTTCCACACGATATCTTCAGAACGGAGGACTATACGATCCCTTATCTAAAGGACGTGTCAGATTTCAACAGTGGCTTTTGAGAGCTACGATTGCTAATCGGATTTTTAAGTCGTACTTGCATTTATACTTATTAGACTTATCCAAGTGGGAGACTGTTGGATTAGGTGTCTAAGCCCATAACTATAATTGGTATGTACTTAACCCGATAGTAACATGATCCTTTTGGGTTGCCGTCACCAAAGCAACTTGATTAGATGAATAATGGAGAAAGAGGATAAATATGATTTATTAATATATTATGTGAATAATATATTAAAAGAGAAATCATATTATTTAATTAATATTGGTCAAGAATTAATTTAGAATTAATTTTGTGGTCAAAAGAGGTTAATTGAATTAAGGGGACTGATATTGTAATTATAAGATAATTTCAAAGTGGGTTGAGGATCTCTTGGACAAGAGGTGGACGAAATCTTATGGAAGCCTATAAGGAATTCGCCCAAGGCCAGGTGTTCTGGAAGATTCCTATGGGCCGCTTAGGACTTAAGCAACCAGATTAGGTATTTGACTGAAACCCTAATTCTTCAGCTCTATAAAGGACCCTTTGGGCACCTCAAATAGGCTACCTAAAACCCTAGAAAGATCCTAGAGCCTATTTTGAGCCTCCTCCTCTCTCTCATATTCTCCAACTTGCTTCTTGGTGTTTGTGATCTATTAGAGGTATTACATTTGTGATACTAAGCTCTCAAAGGCAAGGATCTTCAAGCTACAATTGAAAGGTTACATTCTTACTTGTTTCATTATGTTAATTTGGATTTCGATATGATAGATTAGGGTTTACAAGCTTTGTATGATTATTGCATGTACAATTAGAAAAACCTAGATCCAAAGCTTTAGGGTTTGCATGTGCACCATATGATTGATGTTTTTCTCAAATCCCATTAGTAGGATATTGGGCAGATATCTGCGTAACCCAGTTTTGGGTCATAAGCAAGTAGCTAAACGGGTTTTGAGATATCTATAGAGAGACTATATGCTTAAATATAGGTAAATGGATGTTTTAGACATCATTTGTATTAGGAATTTTATTTTATTGGATGCTAAAATGGTTATCGATCCACATCGGGATACCTTTACATGAAAACATGATGAGTCATTTCATGGAATGGAGTTTGGTAGCTTCTTCCATTATTGCAGCATAACTTGTAGCATGTTATGATGCATCAAATCATGGAATATGGTTGCAAAAATTTGTCACGAGGGTGCATATTATTAGTATTGGAAGACCACTAAAGTTGTGACAATAAGTTAATAATATTATATTCCAATAACAAAAAAAAGTTCTAATAAGTCAAAGCATATTGACATAAAGTTTATGGTTGTTAAAGAAATAGTGCAAATGGACAAATATTAATAAAGCACATCTAGACAAACTCCATGATAGCGGATCCGATTATGAAGGGATTACCTTACAAGGTCTTTGATGAGCATACTACACATTGGTGTGATATTTGGTTTTAGTGGGAGTTTTATGGTGCTTTAAGTTTTGTTTAAAAACAAATAAGATTTTTATTATAGAATTAAGAATTCAGTTAATTCAATTATTAGTTGCGCTTATTTGAAGTTTGATCTCACTTCAATCTAAAGAGGAACAAATAGGAAATCTATTTTGATTTCAAAACCACAGATTTATGTTTAATTTATGTCACTTAATTATACATGTCTATGTGACCATTGATAGGTTTAGTTATGTAAATTGTAACGTAGACCGCTTTGATTCTATACTATTATGATTAATAGATGAGATTGTTTAAGGGTATCAGTATTATGATAACATTCATTAAAGCGCTTATACAGTTATATATACATTTATATATTTATGGTCCAGTGGGAGATTGTTGGATATTTTGGGACCACTAATAAATGTATATAAATAATGTTATCATTAATTTTATATTTGTTATGGAAATTATATAAAATTGTTGATGGACAGATTTTATTAATAAATAAATATATATACACATACCATGTTTATCGTGTGGGTTGAGTTTCCAGTTTAACTCAAGATATCCTAAATCCCGAATATTTCTCACATTAAGTTATATCTCCATCTATATAAATACGTGATGAGAGGCAGATTTATGACACACGATATACACATAGAAATTCATGAGACTCGTGCAGAGGCATTATAGAGAGAGTTCCTAAAATCAAGTTGAAAATTCATCCTGGACTCCAAATTCGAAAATCTCAATGGAACAAAGGTATGTAATTGTTCTTTCATGTTTAGGTTTTCTTTTAATAGATTCGAAACTAAAGATATATGGTTTATGCTTCCGCGTGTTTATGTTTTGGTTAAGAAAATATCCAACATTGTATCTTAATTAAAGGTTTAGTTTCTTATCTAGGGTAGCTCCGTACCAGGATTTTACGCCAGCTAATTACTTTGTCAAAGTGCATGTAACAATCTGTAAAACCACCAAACCAACACCATTAAACCAATATTGCGCCTTGTAAAAAAACCCTAAACTAACATGATGTGTCCATTCCTCTGCCCTTCCATTGTTTGAAGATCAAATTTAATTTTGTAATTAGTGTTCAAATATTTCTGATGTGTCTTCGATTATTTATCAGCAAGATAATTTTTTTTCTAATTTAAGATGTGGATGGAATCATTTTCATTATGTATGTAGGGATGTAGAGATTTTCGAGTTGGGTGTTAAGGAAACGAGTTGGCGGTAGGGGTGGTCTTTGATGGCTTGGTTATATAAACACAAACGAATGACAATGCTCACTTGATGAACATTACTAATATAAGTACATTTACTTACTTTGATCATATTTTTTGCAACTCTCGTAAAAAAGTGCTCATTGCATTACACCTTCATTGTTACATGCTGACCTGAAATGTATTATTGGAGTTTCATAAGAGGCAGTCATTGCATGAATCTAATTCTTACCCAACGTATCACAACAACAAGACAATAAAAATAAACGGAAACCCCTTCCATAATGATAATAGTTTTGATGATACACTTTAAATTGCATAATGATCCCAGACTAGAAAATTTCTTCAAGCAGGAAAATGCCATTTATTACCCGCTGAAAACGGAATCTTAATTTTTTTTTGTTTACTGCATGTATCACTCTCTTTATCATAAATAATTGTGAAAGTTACGCGACTTATGTTCCTAAAATAGCAGAATTTATCATCACTATAACTATAGTTCTGCTGGGAACTCCCTATACCAGTAACCGCTACATTATCCTTCAAAATCAATTAACCTTGAACAATTTGTATGTTTTCAAGAACACTTGATGAAGATTTAGAACCAAAATTATCAATATTTTTCTCATTGAAACCCAGAGTAACATTCTCCACCTCCTCTTGGTTTCGGTCTCCATTGTCCACTATCTCCGAGTATAAATAAGAATAAAAATATTTTAATGATTTAGTGTTATGAACAGAAGATGCAATCTTCGAATCCACAATGTCGTTAAACTCGATTGTTTGGTTCACAGTTTGTGAACCCCCCTCATTCCGCATCACCATGATGTTACTCAAATTAAAATCCTGAGTTGACTCGGTTACTATCTTCCCAAATGACGTTTCTACCCATCCGCTTGACTTTATTGATGTAACGCATGGTTCCTGATATGCATTTAACTCATTAAATTATTTACTTTGAAAGGATAACTCAACGAGTTGGTGGCCCTAACTCGTCGAGTAGAGGGCAGATTATATGCGGGGTTTAAGCTACCTACTCGACGAGTCAAGAGCCCTCGACTCGACGAGTAGATCGGCTAGAGTGAAACCCTAATTTCGGGGTTTTGCACCCAATTTAAGCTCCTTAACCCCCCACTCCTTGGCCTCAATTCCAGCCTCCCTATCCCAAACCCTAATCCACGAAATGCTAGAGTGTTATTTGAGAGTGTGAGCCATTTTTTTAGTGATCTTTGTGTACTTTTGAAGCTTGTGGAAGAAGAAGAAGATAGAGGGCTCAAGAAAGGAAGAGTAGATCCAGAAACTACATGCCATTTGCTACATTTCCTGGCAATCAAGTTTCTATCTTGGCTATTAGTTCATTAGATCTCTTTATGTCCATCTTTATGAGGGTTTTTGGTCCAAGAATGATTGCTTTTGGAGAATAATCGACCCAAGTGGGTATTCTTCCTGATCTAGGACCTAGAGGGGCTGATATGACATAAAGGTGCAAACTTTATGCCATTGGAGCCCCCATGCAAGTCTTAGAGTGTCATATTGGCCTTTTTAGCCCCAAAAGGCCATGCATGTGGAAAAGGTGGGAACTTTACGTGTCCATTTAGTGTTAGGGGTGTAGATCTGAGGTTGTAAGCTTTATTTGGGTGTAAGGATGGCATAAGGACCAAGTTCTAGGTCCCAAGGAATTAGGGTTTGAGCTAAACCCTTTAAGAATAGGTACTAATGGGTAAAGTTAGAAACTTTACCCTTAAAAGGGCATTGTAAGGGTTTTTCTGAAGTGTGAAGCTTGGTTCTGAAGTGTAGGATTTTAATCCACTAAGATAGCCCAAACAGACAGGGGAAGTCGGCGAGTCCAGAAAGGGACTCGACAAGTTGAGTCGGGTTGTCCCGATTCTATGCTATGTAGAACTCGGCGAGTCTATGAAGGGACTCGACGAGTTGAATCGGTTGATCATGAGTCTGAGTAGTATAGGAACTCGTCGAGTTAGGAGGTAACTCGACGAGTTGAGTCTACTGGGAGTTGACCTTGACTTTGACTTTGACCAGGACGTTGACGTTCACCAGGGGTAAAATGGTCATTTTACCCTAAGAAGGATTATTAGATTTTGATTAAGTGTTACTGTGAAATTGATAGTCGTGGAGTCGTTGGAGCAGCCGTCGGAGATTCCTTATACGAGATTTCACAATAGCATACGAGGTGAGTTTCCTCCAGTAGGAACGGGTCTAAGACACCAAGGCCGACCCGTTTAGCTAGTAGTAGTTCCGGAGTACGGTCTGATGTCGGGTGGGGCCCAATGTAGGTCTATATGCTTTTCTGGATTTTGATCCGATGTCAGGGCGGTCCCGAAGAATGATTTTATGCTTGAAGTCTTTGTGATTCTTGCATGTGTTTGTACTTGTATGTTTCTGGACTTCGGTCTGATGTCGGGGCGGGCCCGAGGAATGTAGTATGTTTCCGGACTACGGTACGATGCCGGGCGGGGACCGAGGAATGTTTAAATGTTAATGATATATGCTTAGGTTTATGTGTATTATTTGACTGTGTTCACATGTATTCCGAGATATGCTCGATGTCGGGCGGGGCCTGATGTCGGGAAAGCCAATGTCGAGCCAGACTCGATGTAGCAGGTGCGAGGCCCAAGATATGTTTATGTGATATGAGTATGGTATGTGGTAGTTGGGGAGACTTACTAAGCTTCGTGCTTACAGTTTTCAGTTTTGGTTTTAGGTACTTCCACTATCAAGGGAAAGAGCTCGAGATGACTGCATGGCAGGCACCACAGTTTTTAGCCTGGGAGGATTCACTCTGACATTTGCCATATGATTTTGATACATTGATAGATGATTTGAGATTTTTAAGATACAAGATTTATGACATATTGATACTTGTGGTTTTGTTATTATGAAGTTTGACAAAATATGGTTTTTCTTAAATGATTTAAAACGAAACTTTTGGACCGTATTTTGGGGATGTTTTAAGTTGGTATCAGAGCCTTGGTTTGAGGGATTCGGTCACACTTTCGGGTGTGTCTGAACTCAAACTAAGGAATTGGTATAGAAATTTTCAAAAGGATAACCTTTTTATAAAAATGATTTTGAGAAAAAGAAAAGAATTTTAGAAAAAGCAAAAAGAACTTTGAAAAAGAGAAAAGGGTGTGGTGCATGCAATCAACCGAGCTCAAGTAAGTACTCCCAAATTACCAATACAAGTTTATGTTATGTTATATGTATCAGCTTTATGAGAACTACATGCTAGATTAGGACTAAGGATCTAGGAAAGATGCCTTGTGTGCCTTTTATATGTGTATCAGCTTTATGAACTGCGTGCTAGTACAGATTTGTCAGGGATAGCCTGAATGAGATATGCTTGATTATGTTTACTCAATGCTCGAATACTGCTTGCTTTGTGATTTTAGGAGTTCTAGTTGTCTTTTACTAACTAGTAAACAAGTATGTTAAGTTACACACTGTGAGGACTAAATAATTTCAAAAGTTTAGGTCTAGCTCTATTTCGTAGCTCTTGTTTTAGTCCAACCGTTGTAGGGTAGGATCTCTCATTTGAAGAATTATCTAGTCTTAGTAATAGTTAATGGTATTCGCAAGCTTGTTAGGGGGAGACAACATGGACTTCTTATGCAGCTGATGGCGGAGAGTGGGATGGTGATTACCCTAGGGCAAGCCTAGGATGAGAGTATCGCGTAAAGCAGTAGTAGTAGAAGGGACTTGGTGGAGTCAAGGAACTTCTTGAGGAAAGTACGGATAGATGTGGAAGGTAGTATGGGCCCGTACTACTGAAAGCAGAGGATCCGTACTCGAGTCAAGGAAGGCTAAGATGAATCCAAGGAACTTGTAGAATGTGAGATCCCTCGAGTCATGATGAGTATACTGATGTTTGTTATGGTGTATTTTTCAGTATGGTGACGCTACGCACTAGGCCAGTTGGCACTTTAGGGGTGAGGGATCAGGCTCGGGCTCTGGAGTCAGGCAGCTGGATGACCAGACAAGGGAGTTCATCTCGTCTGATATCACGCGCAATATTTTGGATCAGACTCCTGTGATCTTCGGCACGATGAAGGAGGGTATTATGGAGCTTTTGGATGAGAGGCTGAGTGCATTCCACACTTAGGTGGCAGCCATGATGGGGTCGCGCACACTGACTTTCAGGAAGTTCACGGCTTGTGGAGCACCCGACTATCATGGGGCTCGAGACCCCATTGCTAGCAGCAGATGGTTGGTTGATGTCGCCAACGTGTTCCGTACGAGCAGATGTACTGAGGGGGAAAAAGTCCGACTTGCATCCTGTCTTCTGAAGGACAGGGCACATGATTGGTGGGAGGAGATCGGACGAGCCATTGGGGATGATACAGTTCTAGATACTATGACCTGGAGTGATTTCTCGGCCAGGTTCAGGGCCGAGTTTGCACCTGTGATTGAGGTGCAACAGCTTGGGAGGGAGTTCCAGGATCTTGAGCAGACAATAGAGACAGTGGCGGAGATCACCACCAAGTTTAGGGAGAGGGCCCTTCTCGTTCCGCAGTACGTGGCGAACGAGGAGATGAAAAAGGCCCAATATCATGAGATGTTGTGGAGTGATATCCACCAGTTTGTGAGCCGCTCCAGTTGCAAGACCCTGGAGGATATGATTGCTAGGGCTCGAGAGAGGGAGTTGGATTTGGAGATGGATAGGAAGAGGAAACCAGATAGGGTTCAGACAGGCAGTTCGGGCAAGAATCCCAAGTTATCAAACCACATATCGAGGAGCCAGCAGGGTCGCAACCGGTGTAGCAAGTGCGGCAAGATGCACGAGGGGGCGTGCAGGGCGGCGAGTTCGGGCTGCTTCAAGTGCGGCCGAACTGGTCACATGAGCAGGGATTGTACAGCCACCACCACCACCATAGCAGTTTCAGATCTGATTTGCTTTCGGTGCAATCAGAGGGGCCACAAGAAGGCCTAGTGTCCGAGTTTAGCCGCAGCAGGACAGGTGGCTGCACCTGCTCCTACCACACTGAGGATTACATATGGCCGTCAGGGCCGGGCAGAGGCACCTTCGGCGAGGTGTAAGGCTTTTCAGCTTACTGCGGAGGAGGCACGTGTTGCACCCGATGTTGTGATGGGTATGTATTCTCTCCTTACATCTTTATTTATATTGATTATTTCTTATGTTTACTTGTTTGTTTATAGGATCGTTCTTAGTGAACGGTATATCAACTTCGATACTGTTTGATTCAGGTGCAACCTGATCTTTTGTGTCGCTCGCGCTTAGCAAGTGATTCGTAGGAGCTCCGGGGGAGCCGGATTGCCCACTGGATGTGGAGATAGCATATGACAGGACCGTCAGGGTTGCGAGGGTTCACAGAGGATGTACACTACAGTTATTCGATGAGCAGTTTTCAGTGGATCTGGTTCCTATTCCCCTGCGAGGGAATAAGGTTATAGTGGGTATGGATTGGTTGAGCCCCAATGGGGCATTGATCGACTGCGAGCAGCAGCTAGTGACGGTTTGGACTCCTAGTGGGGGAGGGCTAGTGATCCAGGGCGAGAGGCCACATCACGGACCGGTTTTATGTTCAGCAGCGAGGGCGAGGCGTCACCTTCAACAGGGTTGCGCAGGATATGTCGCATATGTTATGGATACCCGAGATAAGGGCAAGACGACAGTAGATGATGTACCGGTCGTGTAAGAGTACCCGGATGTATTCCCGAAGGATTTTCTCGGGATACCTCCGGAGAGACAGGTTGAGTTTAGGATTGACCTAGTCCCTGGTGCGGCTCCGATAGCCAAGGCACCATATCGGTTGGCTCCTCCCGAGATGCAGGAGTTGTCTACACAGCTGCAAGAGCTGCTAGAAAAGGGATTTATCAGACCAAGTAGTTCACCATGGGGAGCCCCAATCATGTTTGTGAAGAAGAAGGACTGCTCGCATCGTATGTGTATAGACTACCAGGAGTTGAATAAGGTAATGGTGAAGAACCGTTACCCCCTCCCGAGGTTTGATGATTTGTTTGACCAGCTACAGGTTGTATCTTGGTTCTCCAAGATTGATCTAAGATCAAGTTATCACCAGATGCGAGTCAGGGACGAGGATGTATAGAAGACAGCTTTTAGGACTCGCCATGGTCATTATGAGTTTGTGGTGATGCCGTTTGGGCTCACCAATGCTCCAGCCGCGTTCATGGTCCTCATGAACCGCGTGTGCAGACCGATGATGGATCGGTCTGTAATAGTCTTCATTGATGACATCTTGATTTACTCCAAGACTCAGGAGCAGCATGAGGAGCACCTGAGGGAGGCGCTGGAGACGCTGAGGAGGGAGAGACTTTTTACAAAGTTCTCCAAGTGTTCATTCTAGTTGCGCGAGGTGCAGTTTCTTGGGCAACTTGTCAACTAGAAGGGTATTCTGGTTGATCCGGCCAAGATAGAGGCCATGATGCAGTGGGAGGTTCCGAGGTCTCCAACTGAGATTCAGAGTTTTCTTGGTCTAGCGGGTTATTACCGGAGATTCATCCAGGATTTCTCCAAGATCGTTGTTCCTTTGACCCGACTGATCAAGAAGTCGATGACATTCTGTTAGGGGCCTAAGCAGAAGGCAGCCTTCGAGACCCTCAGACAGCAGTTATGCGAGACACTGATTCTGATCTTGCCAAAGGGAGTTGATGACTTTGTAGTTTACTGTGATGCTTCAATCACAGGTATGGGAGCATTTTTGATGCAGCAGGATCATGTGATAGCTTATGCTTCAAGGCAGCTGAAGCCTCACGAGGCTAACTATCTGACGCATGATTTAGAGCTGGGGGCAATGGTGTTCGTCCTCAAGATTTGGCAGCATTACCTCTACGGGGTCCGTTGTACCATTTACACGGACCACAAGAATCTGAGGTACCTCATGGATTAGCCGAATCTGAAGATGAGGCAGCGTCGGTGGTTAGATGTGGTGAAGGACTACGATTATGAGATCCTTTACAACCAGTGCAAGGCCAATGTAGTGGCCGATGCCCTGAGCCGCAAGGCGGTAGCGGCCCCGATTCGAGACATATGTCTGAGGATGAAAGTGATTACTCCATTGCTGGAGCAGATCCGAGAGGCGCATGTTGAGGGCCTGAAGGAGGAGCGCCGGAAGTGCGAGCGGATCATAGGCCAGGTGACTTCCTTTGATTACGGCAGCAGTGGGCTGTTGACCCTGCATGGGAGGGTCTGGGTACCGTACTGAGGAAGATGTATAGAGATCTTCGTCCTCACTACTGGTGTCCATGCATAAAGCGGGATGTAGCTTGGTACATGGAGAGATGCTTGACCTGCAGGAAGGTCAAGGCAGAGCACCAGAGGCCCCACAGCAAGATGCAACCATTAGACATTCCCATGTGGAAATGAGAAGATATCACTATGGATTTCATCACTAAGCTTCCCAGGACCACACGTGGGGTTGATTCGATATGGGTCATAGTGGATCGGTTGACCAAGAGTGCTCATTTTATCCCGATCCAGGAGAGCATATCTGCCAAGAAGTTGGCTGAGATTTATGTGCGAGAGGTAGTGGCACGTCATGGAGTGTCTGTCTCGGTGGTATCAGACCAAGATGTCCGTTTCACTTCCCGATTTTGGAAGCGGTTCCACGACGAGATGGGTACTCGTCTCCACTTTTGCACCGCTTTCCACCCCCAGACAGATGGACGGAGCAAGAGGACGATTCAGACTATCGAGGACATGCTTCGTGCATGTGTTTTGGATTTCGGTGGCAGTTGGGATACGTATCTTCCGTTAGCGTAATTTTTGTATAACAGCTACCACGGAAGCATAGATCGACCTCCCTTTGAGATGCTCTATGGGAGGAAGTGTAGGACCCTAATCTGTTGGGGCGAGGTTGGTCAGAGAGTCATGGGGAGTACTGATATAGTACTCAAGACTACAGAGCGGATCCAACAGGTCTGGAGCAGGCTTCATACTGCTCATAGTCGACAGAAGAGCTTCACCAACAAGCGGTGTTCAGACTTGGAGTTTTAGGTGGACGATATGGTCCTCCTGGAGGTGTCACCTTGGAAAGGTGTCATCCGGTTCTGGAAGCGGGCCAAGCTGGGGCCCAGGTACATTGGTCCTTTCAGGTTTATAGCTTGGGTGGGCAAGGTGGCATATCGGTTGGACCTTCCAGTAGAGCTCAGTTAGATCCACAACACTTTCCATGTTTCCCAGTTGCAGAAGTGCTTAGTGGATGATTCAGCGATTGTGCCCTTGAAGGATATTTAGGTTGACGACAGCCTAAACTACATTGAGAGACCGGTGGCGATTCTGGATCGCAAGAGGAAAACCTTAAGGAACAAGGTTGTTCTGTTAGTTAAAGTGCAGTGACAGCACCGCAAGGGTTCTGAGTGGACTTGGGAGCCCGAGGAGGAGATGAGGGAGCACTACCCGGAGTTGTTTTCAGACGCATCAGACTTCGAGGACGAAGTCTAAGACAAGTGGGGGAGCATTGTAACTCTTGGTTCCTGGTATGCATTTAACTCAGTAATTTATTTATTTTGAAAGGGTAACTCAACGAATTGGTGGCCCTAACTCATTGAGTAGAGGGCAGATTATACTCGGGTTTTAAGCTACCTACTCGGCGAGTCAAGAGCCCTCGATTCGGCGAGTAGATCGTCTAGAGTGAAACCCTAATTTCGGGGTTTTGCACCCAATTTAAGTTCCTTAACCCCCACCCCTTGGCCTCATTTCCAGCCTCCCTGTCCCAAACCCTAATCCACGAAACCCTTGAGTGTTATTTAAGAGTGTGAGCCATTTTTTTAGTGATCTTTGTGTACTTTTGAAGCTTGTGGAAGAAGAAGAAGATAGAGGGCTCAAGAAGGGAAGAGTAGATCCAGAAACTACACGCCATTTGCTACATTTCCTGGTAATCAAGTTTCTATCTTGGCTATTAGTTCATTAGATCTCTTTATGTCCATCTTTATGAGGGTTTTTGGTCCAAGAATGATTGCTTTCGGAGAATGATCGGCCCAAGTGGGTATTCTTCCTGATCTAGGACCTAGAGGGGCTGATATGACATAAAGGTGCAAACTTTATGCCATTGGAGCCCCCATGCAAGCCTTAGAGTGTCATATTGGCCTTTTTAGCCCCAAAAGGCCATGCATGTGGAAAAGGTGGGAACTTTACGTGTCCATTTAGTGTTAGGGGTGTAGATCTGAGTTTGTAAGCTTTATTTGGGTGTAAGGATGGCATAAGGACCAAGTTCTAGGTCCCAAGGAATTAGGGTTTGAGCTAAACCCTTTAAGAATAGGTACTAATGGGTAAAGTTAGAAACTTTACCCTTAAAAGGGCATTGTAAGGGTTTTTCTGAAGTGTGAAGCTTGGTTCTGAAGTGTAGGATTTTAATCCACTAAGATAGCCCAAACAGACAGGGGAAGTCGGCGAGTCCAGAAAGGGACTCGACAAGTTGAGTCGGGTTGTCCCGATTCTATGCCATGTAGAACTCGGCGAGTCTATGAAGGGACTCGACGAGTTGAATCGGTTGATCATGAGTCTGAGTAGTATAGGGACTCGTCGAGTTAGGAGGTAACTCGACGAGTTGAGTCTACTGGGAGTTGACCTTGACTTTGACTTTGACCAGGACGTTGACGTTCACCAGGGGTAAAATGGTCATTTTACCCTAACAAGGATTATCAGATTTTGATTAAGTGTTATTGTGAAGTTGATAGTCAGGGAGTCATTGGAGCAGCCGTTGGAGATTCCTCACACGAGATTTCACAGCTAGCATACGAGGTGAGTTTCCTCCAGTAGGAACGAGTCTAAAGCACCAAGGCTGGCCCGTTTAGCTAGTTGTAGTTTCGGACTACGGTCCAATGCCGGGCAGGGCCCGATGTAGGTCTATATGCTTTTCTGGATTTCGATCCGTCGCTGGGGCAGTCCCGAGGAATGCTTGTATGCTTGAAGTCTTTGTGATTCTTGCATGCGTTTGTACTTGTATGTTTCCGGACTTCGGTCCGATGTCGGGGCGGTCCTGAGGAATGTTAGTATGTTTCTGGACTACAGTACGATGTCGGGCGGGGCCCGAGGAATGTTTCAATGTTAATGATATATGCTTATGTTTATGTGTATTATTTGACTATGTTTTTGGTCTACGGTACGATGTCGGTCGAGGCTCGATGTCGGGCGGGGCCCGATGCCGAATAGCGTCTGATGCCGGGGGGGGGGGGGGGGGGGGCTCGATGCCGGGAAAGCCGATGCCGAGCCTGACTCGATGTAGCAGGGGCGGAGCCCAAGATATGTTTATGTGATATGAGTATGGTATGCAATAGTTGGGGAGACCCACTAAGCTTCGTGCTTACAGTTATCAGTTTTGGTTTCAAGTACTTACACTAGCAAGGGGAAGATCTCGGGATGAATGCATGACACGCACCATAGTTTTTAGCCTGGGAGGATTCACTCTGACATTTGACATATGATTTTGATATAATGATAGATGTTATGAGATTTTTGAGATACATGATTTATGACATATTGATACTTGTGGTTTTATTATTATGACGTTTGACAAAATATGGTTTTTCATAAATGATTTAAAACAAAATTTTTGGACCGTATTTTGGGGATGTTTCAATTGACATGTGGACACTAGTAACGAATATCCCATTAAAACCCATGAAATTGGACTTCAAAGATTCATGAAGTGGAGAGATGGTTTGATTCAAAAGCATCCCTTTTGTCTTTTCACTCTTTGCATCCAACCATACATGTAAATTTGCATCAATTAACCAAACTTTTTAACCATTTGTAACACTGAATGCAAAATCATGGAGTTTTCCATTTAAAAGTGATCCAAGAAACGGAGTGATTTCAATATCATATGAAGGGAGATCAAATGATCCAATCGCACTAATTTGTCCCATAAGTACGGATTAATAGCTTTTGTGAAAACTACAGTAAAAGGCCAAACTGCACCAACTATATTTCCATCTAAGCTTACAACAACCTCTCTAAAAGGTCCATTACCAGGTTGCCCAGTTATATTATTAGAAGAAATATAGTCATTAGGGAGATTTTTAGGCCACAACTCATCGGCTTCATCAACTGAAACATACACTTCAAGAACAGCCCTATATGCATTTGGGGGAATCGCAAACTGTTTTGTCTTTACGTCATTTGAATTATAGATTTTGAACCATAATGCATCGTCCAATGGTATGTTTTGTGAAATGGGTATAATCAAATCAGCCCATTCCTTATACCCATGATCTTGATCTGAATTAACATGTAGAGTTGTCGTTTCTGTGTTGGTTTTGGTTTTCTTCTCAGGGGGATAATAATGAATACTGATATTCACATGGTATACACCATTTTGATCACTATCATGCTTATTTCCCAAATAAACAGCAAGGATTTGTGTTTGATTGGACATAACCAATGAATAATACCTAGTAATGTCCTTCTTCACAGTCCAAACAATCCCTCTGGCTCTAGGTTGAGTTGTGCAGCATCTGAACAGTTCAACACCGCTGAGCCAAATCCCAATAATCCTATCGATCTGACGACCTTTAGTTGTAGCATAGCATACCATTCGAGAACAATTTTAGCAAAATTGGTTGATGGGCAATTTGAGGGTCGGGTATATTGGGTGGAAGCCAGTGGGTTGCCATAACTGTTTCCGAAATCATGTTGTAGAAGACGGGTTGAGCAAGGTTTTGTGTTAGGGAATTGGATTGGAAATGTTATCGCTCTATCGCTTTTTAGGAATATTGACGTTTAGTCCAACACCTTAACTCCAGCCCTAGATGGCACTGATGTTGTTTCGGTCATCTCGATCGTTTTCTATGATGATTGAAGGTCCCTGTGTTCACCCAATTTCTTCACTTCTAACATATTCTCTCAGACATCCTTCAAACCGTTTGAATTTAGTGTAAGTTATGGCTTCTTACCTACATAACTTCAAATTAATCGTTTCTTTTATTTGTTTCATTAGGTCTAAACATCATCTAATCGTGGGTTTGCAAGGTCGTGTATTATTTAAGTTAGTGAATAGTTTTATTGACCTTGTCGAGCTAAATTTGAAGTTACTTTTGATGAGTGCAGCTCTCAATTAATTTCGTCTAAAGGAAGATTATGAAAGCTGGCACTTATAGAGCTCCGGAGACAGTTGTTTGGTGATGGAGATAGTTTACTTTGGTGGATTCTGTGAAGGTATGAATACTCTTTAAACTTTTATCTTTTAATTTTAGTCATTTTAGAACTTATTATCATTTGTTTTTGCAAATTGTTTGTCTTCAAACTCTATCGATTGATGATAAGCTAAGGAAAAGTTTGGGGTTTTTTCAAACTCTCTCTTTTTATAAAGCAATTGATGAAAAAAAATGGGGGTAAAAGCTTACCATGTGAAAACCCCAGAACATGGGACCGTCTTCATCTTTTTCGCCTTCTCTATTTTCAGTTACATGTAACATACGACCACATTTTGTAAAAAACAAAATCAGTCACACACACATATATAGGTTTTTATTTAACTGTTTTTAATAGGTTTCTTTTTTCTTGAAGTAAATGATGAACTTTGAAGAACATATGAGGTGCATATAAAAGAGATGATATTTATGTCTTTACTTATCAAATTCTTTTTTTGTTTCTACTGTCCATCAAAAGGAAAGAAATTACATCCCTTTTCATTCTATATTTATTTATTGTTTCCTTTTTCTTTGCTTCCCGGAAAAATAATAAATGGTAGCTACTTTATGTGGTTGTCGCTAAAGAAAATATACATTCTTATTATGAGATTGCTTGATATCATATTAGCTTTAATTTTTTGGATTGCTTAGTCAGAACCATCATGATCACAATGCTTGATAAGATCATATTTTTTTGGTTTATTCAAGAAATTAGTGCTAAATTGGCTTTCAAAATAGTGTTTCTTTGATAAGATCGTGTTTTTTTGGTTTATTGAAGCAATTACTGCTAACTAGGATTTCAAAATAGCGTTTTTCTTTTTGTTTTCTCCTATATTTTTCATTATTTTCTCAATTTTTTTGTTTAAGATTGAGTTATAAATCTGTAGGACCTAGCGATGATATGCTCAATGATTTTAGTTTTACGGATTTATGACATAAATGTAATTACAGAACACAAAACTTATGTTTATGAAAATGGTGAATGAAATTTGTTGATATCATCAATGAAGTTTCATAAAACTGTTAAAGAAAAAATAACATTAAATTCTTAAAATTCACATAATAAAAAAAATGGATATCTGCCACATGTAAGCCTCACTACCAAGGTGCATTATAATTTTATATGATCTATTACATGAAAACAAATGCTTTTAGTTTCTTAGATGGATGTTGATTACTTTGTAAAAATGTTTGGACTTTATGGAAAGCTTGACTTTGCTATATAAGTTGGTGCAAGTATTGAACAAATGATTATCAGAATCTGATATGGCATTGGGTTTGGTATTCATGACAAAAGATCACACCTATGAAGGCATAACCATAGTTTCTCAACGACTAGAATCCTAAGCTTTGGGTTCTATTCTTCTGCTTATCGGTATTCTCTCTTCTTTACTTCATATTTATCTCTCCACTTCATGATAGAATCGAAAGTGGAGGACCATGTCACTTTATAGGCGTCATGTCTCTCTTTGAGCTAATAAGACATGACAGATATAACGTCATTATACAATACGAAGGGACAAGAAAACTTAAGGTATGTATATTTTAAATGTGTGTTGTGTGTGTATTGTAATCTTAAAATTGTCTGATCATTTCTTTCTATCTTATGGTCAATGTATGGCTAAAGTTTTTGCAAGTCCATTGCCATATTTTGGTGGAGACTACTTGCTTGGTGCGGTTGGGGATATAATTTATAATTGGGAATGCATGTAAACATCACCTTATTACAAATGGTTCCCCTTCAATATGGTTATATTATCTTATATTTGTTCATAATAGTTCTATATGGAATCAATTTTAGGCTTTTTGACCTTTTATTCGTCTTGAATATATCAAACATCTAATGATTAAAAATCAGATAGGTGGTTTTATGGAGTTCTCCCAGGTTTTGATGTTGATTTGTTATTTGGCTTATCCTTCTCAAATAGACTCTGATGAATATGAATTGTGTTCATTGCATTCTGTGTATTTAATTTTACTTTTTTGTTTATAATTACTCCGTATTTCCGTTATGAAAACCTGATTTGTTTAATTAGTTTACGTTTTATCAATTTATTCAGTTTTATTAATTTTAGCAGCATACATTTGTGATTAAATGTCATGTGTTTTGTTTGGAACTCAACCCTAAAAGTAAAGGGCAAACAACGTTTTCTATCTATAACGATGTTACAAATGGTGTGATACAGGACTAATATATTAGGTTTTCTTCGACAGACCTTTATCGGAATGGTGGTTTCTATTTTGTTGCTTTTTTTTTTTGTCTTTGTAAGCTTTCCTAAGAGGTAACCATTTGCTAATGTTGTACTCACTGTATACTTTTCAAGTTTACATCCCTTTTGGGTGTGTTTAGGTTGTGGTTTTAAATCAAACTATGTTAATGAGCATCTTTTGATATATGTCTTCATTTTCTTGCTATTGAAATTGGGGGATTTGTTGTTATTGAAATTAGGGGATATTGGCTTATTGAACTCATTGATGGCGAAGTATGATTTACTGGATAAGATTTTTTAACTATTTTTATTGATTTGACAACCAAAAATTTTCTAACCCCCGCAAAGCGGGATCCTTCCCTAGTCATCTTCTAATCACAACACTAGTAATTATATTTGGTATTACGAGCTAAGTAGAAACGTACGTTGTGATCGTGGACTAAATATGAAGACTAAGAAATTGTAGACCGATGTAAACTTTTGCAAAAGGCTTATGACTTCTCATAACTCCATGGTAATAATGTTTGTCTTTTGTGCTATTTTATTGTTAAGTGTTTTATGTTATTTAGTTGTATTTGTTGATTATTGTTATTATTTTGATTGTGTGGACCTTGAATTACCATGTAAGTGGTATAAAATTCATATGATCAAAATCCATAAGAAATTAGAGGACCGTAAATGATCAGATTTTAATAAGATACATTTGAAAGTTTATTTTCAGAAGATGCTATCCATTATTGATGAAAAGCTTGAAGCTTTAAAACTTAAATGAAAATGGATGAAGCCAAAGAAAATTGTATTAGTGGAAGATCTTCAATTAATTCTCCCATTGGTCATAGAAATAATAAGTTCTCTTTTGGTGTTTGGAAATGCTTGATGTTATAATGTATTTTGTAATCCATAATATGTTGATTAGGTTTGGTATTGTAATAAGTTCTTATAGTTTGGTGTCGTTTTAAATTCTAGATGACTAAAATTAATTAATATATTATTCTAGGGGTGTAATTGAGCCAAGTCGAGTTGAACACTGCCAAGCTCGAAACTCAACTCGACTAATAAACTCGAGCTCGAACCTCGGTTCGAACTTGACTCGAGCCTTAATATCAAGCTTCAGCTCAAGCTCGAGCTCGGTTCAACCCCGTTAGCTCTGATAAAACATCAAATTACAATATTAATACAGTGAAGCTCGTGAGCTCGACTCGGCTCGACTCTATAATATGTAAATATGAAGAAAAGAAAGGATAAAACTATAAATATAACAATATTTGAATAAGCTCGAGAGTTTCGTGAGCGGAGTATTTCTATACTCGAGCTCAACTCGATAATCTACTCGAGTAACTCGAGCTCGACTCGATTTAAACCAGGTCGATTTTGAGTATTTTTCGAACCGGTCTTGAGTATCTCACGAGTTGGTTTGCCTCCTTTATACCTTAACTTTTAAATGATATTTGAATCATTGATCTTTCTGTTGGGTGACAACAAAACAAGTTAAGCACTTCAGACAAATATCAAAACAAACTTCGGTGAACTTGCGCAAATAAACCTTATGAAAATGTAAATCAAGTGAACACAATATGTAACGTGGTTTGGTCATGGTGACCTACATCCATTAGCAAACGAGAGAGAAAGAGAGAGAGAGAGAGAGAGAGAGAGAGAGAGAGAGAAATAGGATTTTATTAACTTCCAAGAAAAATTACAATCACACACAAAGTCTACACCTCACTTGAGCTCTCAAAACAAAAGAATCTATTTTGCTTACTAAATGCTCCAATGGAGTGCTCTCAATCTCACAGTGATTACTCTCTTGAAATTTCTGCACATTCGTAACGATGGAGATACAGGGGTATTTATACTTGCGGAATCATACCTAACTAAAACCCTAATGAGCCAAGCCCATTGGCCCATAGGCCCATGAAATGTGACAACCAATCATATCCCACCATGCAGCATCTTCTGGAACATTCTTCCATGTCATACAACTCATGAGCATCAGCAACACACTTGATGGACCACCTTGACCATAGTGGAGCATAATGACCAGTAATGGTCCAACATCCATCATAGTGGCACAACTGGTTGATTAGGTGTCTAAGCCCATAACTATAATTGGTATGTACTTGACTCGAGAGTAGCATGGTCCATTTGGGTTTCCTTCACCAGAACAATCTGACATGACGGATATTCGAGAAAGAGGCTATTTATGATTTACTAATATATTATAAGTATAATATATTAATTAAGAAATTAATTAGTATTGATCAAGAATTAATTTGGAATTAATTTACTGATCAAAAGAGACTAATTAAATTAACGGGACTTGATTATGTAAATCAGTGATATATAGTGTTTGAGATATTGATCCATGATGGGCTAAGTTTATGTAAGTATCCATAAGAGTTAGCCCACATGAGATATGGATCAAAACCCAAGTGTATGGATTAGGGTTTACCCATGACTCTTGGAATCCTACACTATATAAATGTCACCCCTTAGCCAAAATGACACCTATGCATTCTAAGAGAATCATAACCAATTTGAGTGTGTCTAGCCTCTCTCTCAAAGTCCTCCTTTGTTCATGGTGTTTATGAACCATTTGAGGCATCACACTTGAGGTGCTAAGCTCTTGAAAGGCCAAATCTACAAGCTACAATAAAGAGGTATTCTTCTAATTTGCTTTTTATGATTAATGTACCAAAATTGTATGCTAGTTGTAGGCTTCAACCTTTGGAAATTTTATTGCATCTATAATTAGAGAAAACATATATCCAAAGCTATTAGGGTTGGATGTGCACCATAGGAGTGTTATAGTGCTTAAAACCCAACAGTGGTATCAGAGTCTACGATTGTTTTCTGATATATTTGATGCTTGTTGTGACACCAGTCAAATTTAGGTCAAAAATAAATTGATCAATAATCGTGATTGGGATGAACCAAGTGGTAGAGATTGTAACAAGGTTTCCAAAAATATAAAGAACACTGAAATCCGAGTTATAACGAAGAATTATGACCAATCGAAGATTCGCGACAAAACCGGCAAAACACTGTTCAGTGTAAAATGTGAATTTTCGATAAAAGGCTTTTTAGCCTTAACAATCTAAATGAAAGTTGTAGAATATGTTAAACAGAGAACTTTCATAAAAAAAACGTACAAATCTGATTTCGTATGAGGAAGTTATGATTTTTCTAATTTTCTGCTTAGCAGTAGACAGCTAAAAATTTGAAATATAAATCGATCAATATTTAGCCGACACAACTTAAACGAGAATTGAAGGTCTCGTCAAAAGTAGTACAACGGTAAAAAGACAGATGAAAACGGACGTCGGATGAAGAAGTTATGAATTTTTAACAGATTTCCTGTCCCAGTCTGTTAAAAATAATAATATTAAAAATAAACTCAAAACTAGCCGACGAAGTCTAAACGAAAGTAGTAGAGTATAATTTTACCTACGCGCGCATATAAAGAACGTCGAAAACGGAGCTCGTATACGAAAGTTATGATTTTCGCAAGTTTTTGGCACGAAAATCGAGAAATGTTGAAAACCGAGAAAAATCGCATGGACCCTCTTCGGCCACGTCACCCTCGCATGCGAGGCTTCCCCGTGTCCTCCACGTGTTCGCTTCTGATTGGACCGAAGTTGTCGTGGCATCTCCTGATTGGACCGAAGTTCGGTCCACTCCTGATCCGACACCACCGAGGAAGCTTCCGAACCTCGGCCTCATGGCCTTCGCTGCTGATGACGCGTGGCTGCTGACTCCCCTTCGCATTCGCCAGGTGTACGAACCGAAGCCACCCCCTCGCCACCTGTCCGAGACACGCGTCTCCTCCCCCTTGCTTCGGATCCGAGGCTTCAGACTATAAATAGCCCGCGAGACTCTCCGGATTTTTACACTTTTTCACCCCATTTTTGGTCCTTTTTCACCCCTTTCACTTCCATAACCTCACAAACAACCCCCAAGGCACCGGTATCGTATCTAAAACCCGAAGCAAGCCCCGAAGCCCCAGAATTCTCGAGAAAATAACCTCTTTCCAGTCGAAGCGCTGCCCGCATAAAGCCCAGTTTTTACTCAAAAATTCGCGGTTTCTTCGAGAAAGATGATCTATAGAAACGAAACGTTGCCCAAATCACCACTTATCAAGTGAGTTCATACCCCTATAATCTACCTTTTTAATGGTTTTTAAATGCTTTTTAGGGGGGGATACAAGTTTAACACAATATAAATTATGTTAATAATTGTATATGATAATAATCACACAAAGGGTTTCCTTATGCTTTTAAGGATTACCAAATACTTCCAAAATTACTTAAAGCCATGTTAAATCTTTAAAGTCTTGTAAACTCCGTTAAATTCTTTGAAAAAGGTTTTATAAACTATTTCAAATTATAATTTCCAAAATCATGTTTATATATGTATAAATATATAAATGATTTGAAGGGATTAGGACTAATGAATTATCTTATTTCCTTTTCCTTGTTTGGATGTGGAATTAAGGTGGTGTTATTTGTCCGAAGGTCGTTTCCTTCTTAATTATATATATATATATATATATATATATATATATATATATATATATATATATATATATATATATATATATTATACATATATGAATATAAAATGTTACTTCATTAGGTATCATTACCTTTGTATCATGTTGAGCAAAGGTGTTCATCCATGAGAAATCATGCTAATAAGATAGAACATATAAATTATAATAGGTATAATTTATGATTCAAAACTAAATATACAAGTATGATTCACATTCCAAGGAAAGTACCAACAATTCATTTACCTATATCAGGATATGTATAATACTTTTAGTATATGGATAATATATTAAAGAAGTAATAATACATCATACCGGGTTTGCATTAACAAGGGTACAATACAGAGTACCAGGGTTAGCAATCACGGGGTAATAATACATCATACCGGGTTTGCATTAACAAGGGTACAATACAGAGTACCAGGGTTAGCTATCTCGGGGTAATAATACATCGTAAATCTCGTTGAAACAATGAATATGTGAGACTCTTCATGGTGTACTTATCTAAGTACGACCTTAAGTCCTGACTTATTAACCAGAATCTCCTGTAGGGAGGGCGTGAATTTGTGTATAGATCTATATGGGACTGACAATCTCGCACCTTCACTGTTCGCTACAGTTTGGCCGGCAGTCCTAGGGTGTCAAATATCATATCATTTCCGACGCCTGAAGAACGTCGCATCAGGCACATCAGTCATATCAGTATGGTTAATAGAAGTCACATGGATAAAACAACGAGTAAATTACTTAGTAATATACTTCTCTTAAAACAGTAAGAAAAGATAATTACATCCTGACCAAATATACCTTCTGTTAGTTTTTACTTACAGTAAAAACTACGTATCATGAAATCAAGTATGGCAAATATACTTGTACCTCTGGTTTTGGAACATTTAAAACCACAAAGCAGTATTATGGATAATATAATATTTTCCAGGATTAATACTAATGTTTTACTGTAGAACGGATATAACTAAGAATACTTTTACAAATGAAACGGTTTATGGGATTAAACCACTTTTACAAATGAAACGGTTTATGGGATTAAACCACTTTTACAAATGAAACGGTTTATGGAATTAAACCACTTTTACAAATGAAACGGTTTATGGAATTAAACTACTTTTACAAATGAAACGGTTTATGGGATTAAACCACTTTTACAAATGAAACGGTTTATGGAATTAAACTACTTTTACAATTGGAACTTAGTCATTCACTCTTTGTAAACTAGTATAACATAAAGGACCTTTAGTGGTTAATTCTATAATTCCTTAGTTTTTACATCATGGTTATACATAAGTAATATCCGATTGATAGTGAAATGTGTGACTTCCGCCTTACTTCCTGTTCCTTGTTTGGTTGTGGGTTTAGGGCAGATACACCCATTTAACTGTTCATTCGATATTAGGTTATATATAATTAGTATAAACTAAGTAATTGTAGAGGGAACTATTGAGCTTAGCAGTTTATCACCTCAGGAAATATAGGATTTCCTGGAGGAACCAGCGAACTTTTCCAAGAACTTAGAGTATACATTATAGAACTAAAATACTTATGAACTCACCAGCTTAAATGATGATCTACTCTTTCAAAATAACTTATATTCTCAGGAATCCAGTAGACAGGTACACTCCTGAAGCTTTTGAGAAGACTACCTAGTACCGTACCGCGACCCTTGTCTTCTACTGTACCTACTTTGGTGTTTAAATATGTAATGTTTAAACACTTATGTAAAACATATACTTATTAATGCAATGGTTGTTTGTACTTTGATTACTATATTGCATGTGTTGTGATACTTACCTGAAGTCCTCCGCCCCCGAACGTTTCCGTCGTTTTGGTTTGGGGGTGTGACAGATTGGTATCAGAGCAGTGTTTATAGTGAACTCAGTATATCAGTCATAAAAGATATACAACTATAAACCCATTGGGATAAAAACACTCTGACCAAGAGTTATACTTTAATAATATAACAATATTTTATAAAAATATAAGTACATGCAGAATATATATACTAGAATGAGTATCACAAGAAGAACAAAACAAAAGTATTTGGATGTTGGACATTATAGTTAAACCTAGACAGTGACGTAATCATATCTGGGATCAATATAGCCTGATCAACTATATTCATTTGAGATATGACCAACATTTGTTTGGGAGTGATTGTAGTGTTGGAACAAGTCTAAAACTTACCTAGGTACCAGAAGAATTCTAGAACCAAACATAAAGATTAAAATACTATGGGAGTATTTTAGGATGCCATAACAAGAAAACTGAAAACTTGTCAAGTTCTTATATCTAGAAGTCCACGAATCAAACTTATAATTAAAATACCATGGAGGTATTTTAGATACCATAAATCACTTTGGGGAAATGTTAAAAAGATCTTTTCTGATAAGTCTATAATTACTAAATGGATATGGTAAGGTTATATATAGTTGAGATTTTATAGACTTAGAATATGTGATTTTCACTCTACTTCCTTTTCCTTGTTTGGATGTGGTTTTAGAGTAGGATTACTTATTCGAAGGTCTATTTGATCTGGATTATATATAATCGGTACACACCATATGATTATAGAAGGACCAGAAAGGATCACCTTTGTAAAAATTTAAATTTTCTCATAGATTCTTTAGAGATTCCCATTCTCGTATAAACCCCTTAGATAGATGTAGTCACTCCAGCAATCAATAGAAAAGTCAAGGAGGATCCAACAGAATTTCATCAGGAGAATTTCGAGAAAGAAACAGATGATAAGTAAATAAACTATAGAAATCATTTAGTGCCCTTACCCTATTAAGGACACCAATGAGAGATTCACATGAACTTCCGAGATTCAAAATCTTCATTACGAAGTAATGGGGATCGGTGTCAGAATCGGAAGTAAGATAGCTCAGGAATTCAATATACCTACGGAGGAGAAGGACACCCTATAGATACTAGGAGAGAACAAATCATTACCACCCAGAGTAGAACTGAGAATAGAGGAAAACCACGCATGATTCATGTGAAGGGTTTGAGCACCTTTTCATCTAAGTAATAACTAGTAAATCGATTCAACATAGTGAGTTAGTGATTACATTACTCACATTAGGTTTTGAGCTTATCCTCTTTTTCTGTCATGGCTAATAACAATAAATCAGATCACGAAATCTCAATTGATAGTAATTACTTCTGAAATTCATAAGTCTATTTTATGTAGACTTTATTATGCATTGTTTTCAAATCATTTCGAAAGTTGAAAAACGATATCCACCAATCGAAGGTAACTTAGTTCGGATGATACTCGGTTCATAACCATTCTAGAAACTTATTTATGTTCCTTACCAGGATTGCATCATAGGGATGCAGGTCGAATCATTGAGAACAATATAACAAAACGAAAGATTTATACGTAGATACAAATGGTTAGAATACATCTAGAGACAACGATAGTCGCTCACGAGCTCATTTTCTTATCATGAAACAGAATCATGCCTCCGAAGGAACGTAACCAACCCACCAGCAAAACACCAATACTTCAAATAGATGCGGCTACGTTTCAAGCTGCAGTCACAGCAGCTGTAGCAGCTGTCATGGCACACCTTAGTGCTAACAATTCAAATGTTAGTGGTAATGCTATCGGTAACCCCGATCGTGGTGATGGCCAAGTACAGCAACGAGCACCTACTTGTAAGGACACTTTGAACCTTAAGCCTAATATCCTGAAACGAAAGTTCGAGAACAAGAAAGGGAGTTGTTCACCTCAAGAACCTAACAGAGGGCAACGAACTGGGGCAGTTAATACCCCCATCAGCCCTGTTATTCCAGTACCGACCACGCCGTACTTAGGAAACCTCCCACACTGCAGCAAGTGCAACTACCATCATCATGGAGTTTGTCGAGAGCTGCATTGCAATAGATGCAACTCTGAAGGGGCATACCGCCCGCATCTATAGAACTCTGGTTGAGTTCATCACTTCAACTGCCAATGTCGGAACCATTCCCATATGTCACCTTTGTGGTAAAATAGGACATTACAAGAGGGACTGTCCAACAGAGAAGAACGATGGGGGAGCAGGAGGAGTTTGACACCAATGCATGGGAAGGCATCAAAGAACCCTGCTATATTTTGGTACGCTTCCAAACCCCGATAATTATCTATAATTATGATTACTCTCCCGTTCAAATTAAATCACATCATTCGTATAAAATTTGAAACCCTAACAGGTAAGCTATGATGACTTAGTGTATACATAAGGGTCATTTATAATTAAGATTTGTAGACTTAGAGTGAGTAATCCTGCCTCATTTACTGTTCCTTGTTTGGTTGTGGATTTAGGGCAGGGTTGCTTAGTCAAAGGTCTTACCAATCTTAATTATACATGACTTGTATACACCAAGCGATTATAGAGACCTAGTAAGAATCATTTCATGAAAGATCATAATTTCAAATTATCAGAATCCTCGTATTGGTAGCACCCGCCAATTTCGAATAAAAAAGCGGATACGTAACAGTAATAACAGAATAAAACCAAAAGCGCTGAAAACTTAGGTACATAGGATGGTTCATCATCCTAGTAATCATTCCTCCCAGAACGACTTAATATCTATTTCGTCGAGAAAATTCCGACATCCTCATTCGACATGGTTTGGCCTGGTCCTTACCATGTGAAAATTCTTATGTTGTGTAAGAGAACTTTTTCCTTAATCAGCCGTAAGATGGAATTCTTCCAATCCATAACGCAAACTCTTAGGTTGTCTCTCACTTCAAAACTTCAGAAGTACCCATGCGAAGGGTACCACGCTCTTTTAGCCTACTCAGTAGACAGGAAACTTCAAACGAAAAGCACCGAAGTAGTCTTAGAAGTCAGTTTCTACCGAAGTACACCAATAGATCTCATAGGAAAATCATTGTACCGCAGGTCAAGTTCAAGAATAGAGACTAAGAACTCATTAGGATAATCTATCGCTGCTAAGTGTATACACGAGAGTGGTATATAATTTAGACTTAACAAGATTTAGGATGTGTAATTCCGCCCTATCTCCTGTTCCTTGTTTGGTTGTGGACATTGGGCAGAGTCACCCATCCGAACGTTTTGTGAAATCTAAATTATATACGACTTGTATACACGAGGTGATGGTGGATGAGCCAAGTATGAGTCTTATCATGAACTTCGGAACAAAACCCTTTATCATATATTCTACCAGGAGGAATTCAACGTGAGACCATGACAGTGGGTCGAGCTACTAAATGACTACGAATTCGAAATTCGTTATCATCCCGACAAAGCCAATATAGTAGCTGACACCCTAAGTTGGAAAGAGTACTCAGGTCATAGAGCCAAACATTGACTATGATAACCCATTCAAATCTGTCCACACAAAGTAAGGAGGTTCAATAGGAAGCATTGAAACCTGAAAATATGACAGGTGAAACCTTGGGAAGAATGGATAAGAACGTATGTGATCGACCTTGGTAAAGCATGGGATACCCATTTACCAAGTAGTCGAGTCCTTTATCATGCTAGCAATTAAAGTTGCTCCATTCGAAACCTTCTGTGGTCGCAAGTGCAGATCCCATCTGCATTGGACTGAAGTTGGTAACACCCAACTAGCTAGAGGTCAAATTTCCACACAGCACCTTCGTTGGTCCGGAAATTCATCCGAGAAACTACCAAAAAGAAAATACGAATCAGGAAGCGACATAAAGCTTCCAGAGTTAATCAGAGAAGCTACGGCTTCGATAAAAGAAAACCCTTGGAATTCCAGGTTGATGACCTTGTCATATGAAGGTCTCACCCCGGAAGGACAAGATACGCTTGAGAAAGCGTGGAATACTAAATCAAAGGTACATAGGACCATTCGATATTCTTACCAGAATCGGTCTTGTAGCTTATAAACTTAACTACCACAAAAACTTAATAACATTCATCCCACCTTTCACATATCTAATCTAAAGAGGTGTCTATCCGATGCAACACTTGTTATTTCACTCGATGAAATCAAGTTAAATAAAAGTCTACACTTTGTAAAATAACCAATAGAAACCATGGATAGGGAAATCAAAAGAACCAAGCAAAGTCTTACCCCGTTAGTGAAGGTTCGCTGGATTACAAACCGGGGACCTGAATTCACTTGGGAAAGGGAAGATTAGACAAAATGAAAATATCCATATCTTTTCCCTAGTCAATGAGTATCACTTTAGACTTAATTTCGGGACGAAATTCCCTCTAACGGGGGGATAATGTGACACCAGTCAAATTTAGGTCAAAAATAAATTAATCAATAATCGTGATTGGGATGAACCAAGTGTTAGAGATTGTAACAAGGTTTCCAAAAATATAAAGAACACTGAAATCCGAGTTATAACGAAGAAGTTATGACCAATCGAAGATCCACGACAAAACCAGCAAAACACTGTTCGGTGTAAAATGTGAATTTTCGATAAAAGGCTTTTTAGCCTTAACAATCTAAATGAAAGTTGTAGAATATTTTAAACCGAGAACTTTCATAAAAAGAATGTAAAAATCTGACTTCGTATGACAAAGTTATGATTTTTCTAAGTTTCGGTTTAGCAGTAGACAGCTAAAAATTCAAAATATAAATCGATCGATATTTAGCCGACACAACTTAAATGAGAATCTAAGGTCTCGTCAAAATTAGTACAACGGTAAAAAGAAAGACGAAAACGGACGTCGGATGAAGAAGTTATGAATTTTTAACGGATTTCCTGTCCCGGTCTTTTAAAAATAATAATATTAAAAATAAACTCAAAACTAGCCGACGAAGTCTAAACGAAAGTTGTAGAGTATAATTTTACTTACGCGTTCATCTAAAGAATGTCGAAAACGGAGCTCGTATGCGAAAGTTATGATTTTCGCAAGTTTTTGGCACGAAAATCGAGAAATGTTGAAAACCGGGAAAAATCGCATGGACCCTCTTCGGCCACGTCACCCTCCCATGCGAGGCTTCCCCGTGTCCTCCACGTGTTCGCTTCTGATTGGACCGAAGTTGTCGTGGCATCTCCTGATTGGACCGAAGTTCGGTCCACTCCTGATCCGACACCACCGAGGAAGCTTCCGAACCTCGGCCTCGTGGCCTTCGCTGCTGATGACGCGTGGCTGCTGACTCCCCTTCACATTCGCCAGGTGTCTGAACCGAAGCCACCCCCTCGCCACCTGTACGAGACACGCGTATCCTCCCCCTTGTTCGGATCCGAGGCTTCGGACTATAAATAGCCCGCGAGACTCTCCGAATTTTTACACTTTTTCACCCCAGTTTTGGTCCTTTTTCACCCCTTTCACTTCCATAACCTCACAAACAACCCCCAAGGCACTGGTATCGTATCTAAAACCCGAATCAAGCCCCGAATCCCTGGAAATATCGAGAAGATAACCTCTTTCCAGTCGAAGTGCTGTCCGCATAAAGCTCAGTTTTTAAATGCTTTTTAGGGGGGGGGGGGGGATACAAGTTTAACACAATATAAATTGTGTTAATAATTGTATGTGATAATAATCACACAAAGAGTTTCCTTATGTTTTTAAGGATTACCAAATACTTCACAAGTGACTTAAAGCCATGTTAAATCTTTAAAGTCTTGTAAACTCCGTTAAATTCTTTGAAAAAGGTTTTATAAACTATTTCAAATTATAATTGCCAAAATCATGTTTATATATGTATAAATATATAAATAAGATTTGAAGGGTTTAGGACTAATGAATTATCTTATTTCCTTTTCCTTGTTTGGATGTGGAATTAAGATGGTGTTATTTGTCTAAAGGTTGTTTCCTTCTTAATTATATATATATATATATATATATATATATATATATATATATATATATATATATATATATATATATATATATATATATATATATATATACATATATGAATATAAAAGGTTACTTCATTTGGTATCATTACCTTTGTATCATGCTAAGCAAAGGTGTTCATCCATGAGAAATCATGCTAATCAGATAGAACATATAAATTATAATAGGTATAATTTATGATTCAAAACTAAATATACAAGTATGATTCACATTCCAAGGAAAGTACCAACAATTCATTTACCTATATCAGGATATGTATAATACTTTTAGTATATGGATAATATATTAAAGAAGTAATAATACATCATACCGGGTTTGAATTAACAAGGGTACAATACAGAGTGCCAGGGTTAGCAATCACGGGGTAATAATACATCATACCGGGTTTGCATTAACAAGGGTACAATACAGAGTACCAGGGTTAGCTATCTCGGGGTAATAATACATCGTAAATCTCGTTGAAACAATAAATTTGTGAGACTCTTCATGGTGTACTTATCTAAGTACGACCTTAAGTCCTGACTTATTAACCAGAATCTCCTGTAGGGAGGGCGTGAATTTGTGTATAGATCTATATGGGACTGACAATCCCGCACCTTCACCGTTCACTACAGTTTGGCCGGCAGGCTTAGGGTATCAAATATCATATCGTTTCCGACGCCTGAAGAACGTCACATCAGGCACATCAGTCATATCAGTATGGTTAATAGAACTCACATGGATAAAACAACGAGTAAATTGCTTAGTAATATAATTCTCTTAAAACAGTAAGAAAAGATAATTACATCCTGACCAAATATACCTTCTGTTAGTTTTTACTTACAGTAAAAACTACGTATCATGAAATCAAGTATGGAAAATATACTTGTACCTCTGGTTTTGGAACATTGAAAACCACAAAGCAGTATTATGGATAATACAATATTTTCCAGGATTAATACTAATGTTTTACTGTAGAACGGATATAACTAAGAATACTTTTACAAATGAAACGGTTTATGGGATTAAACCACTTTTACAAATGAAACGGTTTATGGGATTAAACCACTTTTACAAATAAAACGGTTTATGGAATTAAACCACTTTTACAAATGAAACGGTTTATGGAATTAAACCACTTTTACAAATGAAACGGTTTATGGGATTAAACCACTTTTACAAATGAAACGGTTTATGGAATTAAACTACTTTTACAATTGGAACTTAGTCATTCACTCTTTGTAAACTAGTATAACATAAAGGACCTTTAGTGGTTAATTCTATAATTCCTTAGTTTTTACATCATGGTTATACATAAGTAATATCCGATTGACAGTGAAATGTGTGACTTCCGCCTTACTTCCTGTTCCTTGTTTGGTTGTGGGCTTAGGGCATATACACCCATTTAACTGTCCATTTGATATTAGGTTATATATAATTAGTATACACTAAGTAACTGCAGAGGGAACTATTGAGGTTATCAGTTTATCACCTCAGGAAATATAGGATTTTCTGGAGGAACCAGCGAACTTTTCCAAGAACTTAGAGCATACTTTATAGAACTAAAATACTTATGAACTCACCAGCTTAAATGCTGATCTACTCTTTCAAAATAACTTGTATTCTCAGGAATCCAGTAGACAGGTACACTCCTGAAGCTTTTGAGAAGACTACCTAGTACCGTACCGCGACCCTTGTCTTCTATTGTACCTACTTTGGTGTTTGAATATGTAATGTTTAAACACTTATGTAAAACATATACTTATTAATGCAATGGTTGTTTGTACTTTGATTACTATATTGCTTGTGTTGTGATACTTACCTGAAGTCCTCCACCCCCAAACGTTTCCGCCGTTCTGGTTTGGGGGTGTGACACTTGTTAATTTTCAAAGCTAAAAAAATTGATTTTATCGCCTCTGACTGATGAACCCGCCGAGTCCAATGTGTGACTCGACGAGTCCACTCAGTAAAAGGGCAACTAGACGAGTCCAGTTCATGTACTCGTCGAGTAGATGCTTCTGATGGCAGATTTTCAGGATTTTTGTCCCGTTTTGGATTAGGATCATTTCCATAAAATGTTTTAGTTGCTAAAATTTGATATTGTTGGTATGGTAATGATCATACTCATCCAATGAAAAGATAACTGTTGGTTATATGATAAACAAAGTTACTTGTAAATTGTTGATATGAATTATCTTGCCTTATGACTTAGATTAGATCAATCATAGATTATATGATAATTCTATTTGTTAAAATTAATCTAAATGTTTTTAATGAGTTCCATAACTTCTCCTCAAGTTATGGAACATGAAAGGTCTCATCCATTAAAATGACATTAAACTCATAAGTTATGGAAATGAAAAGGTTTTCAAGAGTTACAAAACTTGCCCTCAAGTTTTGGTATTTGAAAGGTCTCAAATTATGAAAACATTAACTCTAGTAATTGAAAGGTTTCAAAAGATGCATCGCTTGGGTTCATAACTTAAAAATTAGTTAAATAGTTTGAATTTTGAATTTTTTAATAACCTGGATGCCTTAAATAGTTCAATTACACTTTATGGACTTTATTAAATTAATTAACGTGTTTAATTAAAAGAGAAGTTTAATAAATCCATAATAGCATAGTTTAAGATTAATTAAATTAAGAGTATAATTTATTAATAGATTAAACCATCTAGTATTTTAAAAGTTTCACACCCTTGTACTATATAAAATTAAAAAGTTTAATATATTATATGTATAAGTAAAAAGTCAGTCTTACCGTTACTAGACCTCATTCACGAAGCCGGTCTATAAGGGGGTATAAGGTTACTGCCTATAAAATGGTGGTTTAATGGGTGTCCACTCTCACCCACCGCTTCCTTGACTGGTGGAGGGTCGTTAGCCGAACGGGTAGGATAGGACACTAATTCTCATTAAAAGTATAATGAAAATACCAAGTAACTAAACACTTATAAATTCCCAATCTTAGTTACTTAGGAAAAATGTGAATTTGGTGCTAACCCATGAAATTGCACTTTGCACCTTGTTAAGTTGTTAGTGGAGCGTGTGTGATTAACCGACACACTAATTTGGGACTGACAATATGTGACAAAGGGTAGCTTGATGTTAATCATGGATCAATGGAGCGTGTGTGGTTAATCGGCATATTGATTGGATGATTTGTAACATTAAGTGTACCAAGCTAATTTGCATGGTTATTCACACCTTGTTTGTGATCCTCGATATCCCAGTCACAAACTTAAGAGGGCATAATGGAGATTAAAAATGTCATTGAAAAGTTCAATGAATCTCAAAAGATCTAGGAATTTCAATTCATTTAAAACCTAATGTTCGTTTTTGTTTTTCATGATGGAAATTGGTAAATCGTCATTTACCTACCTTCAAATAATTTTCAATTGGATTACGGCATCCCTCTTCCGAATTGTAAATTATTGTGTTGGATCATGACCTTAATATTTCAATTTGGGTGCTATATTAAAGATTTAAATCAACTAACTTGAATTTCTCACTTGTAGATGTGTAGTTCTGGCAACTATGGTCTTCCCGAATCTTATGGAAAAAGCTTTCCACATGAAGATGATATTCCATGTTTTGATCAAGGATCAGGAAATCATACTTCACTTCCTCCACCTCCTCAAACTATTCTCCCTGACCCACATGTTCATAGACTTGAAAAGTTCAAGGTCACTCAAGCCCTATTGGGAAGTAAACATGAAGATGGAAAGTCTGTATATGCTCACATCTTGGACATGAAGCTGCATATTGACAGGTTGGGAATGTTGGGTGTCGTGTTCCTATGGAAGTTGGCTGTTGACTTGGTTCTTCAGTCACATCCCGAGTCGTATAGTCAGTTTGTTAAAGACTACTATATGACAAACCTCGACGTGACCCTTATCGATCTTACCTATTTGCTTATTGTTGCTGAATCAGCAATGATTTGGCGCACTGGTAAAGCAAACCTGATTGGAAGATCTACTTCCCAAACTTCCATGGACACTGACAATGGAAACATTGGAAGTGCGGAAAAGATTTCTCTTTCCAAGGGAAAGGGAAAGGCTAAATCTGAGATTGTCCCATGTACCATTCCGAAAGAAGGGACATTGGAAGCGAAGCTGTCCTGACTACCTGAGAGATCTAAGAGATGGTAGAATCAAATTGTATGGTTCCAATTCAGGTAAGTTCATTATCTAACTCTATTAAGTTCCTATTTATTGATTCTTATTACATGATAATTGGGGCATAGGGGATGATTGTAGATAGACCATCAACATAATCAATTCTCGTAAACGAAGAACCATCAAGCAATTTCATGCCTTTGTTCCTAATTGGGTAAATCGGCTCATTCGCCTTTACCACTCCACTCTATTTGTAGGAAGGTACTTCCGGCCCTCCTCAAGGATACCCGCAATGATTGGGTCAAGATTTTTAGGTTGTGATGTAGGAACAGGTAAAGTTACATCTTGATGTTTTGCAGAATCAAAGAAAAAGAAGGAAGCTTAAAGGAAGAGTAAGCTGAGTCTGGTCTCGAAGAGATGGATTTCGATCACATGGTTCGATGATCAGATTTGAGAGCTGCTACTAGGAGCTATGATAGATTGCTTAGAAATATTTAGAAACATAGTTTTCATTTGTAATTGAATTGTTAGGAAAAAATTTTCCGCATTTTAATAACAAAATAAAATTTTGATTTTGTCTTATTTTATATTTCCTTGCAAAGGCGTTTGTGAAAGTTGATGTTTATGTATATTTTACCAATGTTGAGAATGAATTTGATTCTTTCATTTGTGGTAGTATCATAATTTACCAAATAAGGAAAGATTCTCATCACCCAAGTTTCAATTCGATAGAAACTTGGAATCATGCAACTTGTATTGTATGATGAATGAGTACCTTAATCTTTGGGAGATTAGGACTAATTCCTTGTTCACATGTATATGTGAGTCAAGTGAAGGACTAGGGATCTAGTACAAATTGTTGTGCATTGGTCAAGTCCACCACAAAGAACGAAATACTATTCGTCATGATTTACTAAAAGTTTAGTAAATATGGTTATACTTACAAGATTAAGTATAACTCTGAATCGTTGAAAAAAGTTTCAATGTGTAGAAGAACGAATAAGAAGAATCAAATTAGGCAGAATGACAAAAGTTTCTCCCATCTGAAAGGAAGGGAGAGTACTTGAGTATCGTGTTTTTATGATTACCTTAGTGATTATGAAACCATATCACAATTGATCCTCTAAGGACATCTTAGTGCATTTGTATGGCTAAGAAGAGGAATCGTGATATGTTGAAATGGTTAAATCAAAAGGTGAATCATACTTCGTTCCAAAATCAAGTCTTAGAGTAACACTCCAAGATCGAGCCTTGAATGACATAATATTAAGGAAGATTTATAATACTTATCAAATGTAGAGTAAAATGTTTACTACTCTTGTACATTTGAAATTGGTAAGTTGTGATGTTTTACATAAGACAAAGAGCAACTAAGACCAATTGTGTGAAGTGTTTGTCTTGATAAGAAACCGTACTGGCTCTTGAATATTTGTTTGTCAAGGACTGTTTCTTGACAAAGAGAATCTTATATGTCAAGAGGATAGTGGGAGTCTTAAAGATCTTGAATAGTTTCAAGAACTAATCAAAAATAAAACCTATTATTAATCACTAGCCCACGACTTGAGGTTTTTAACCTATCATTTTGACATATTCTTGTTTCTGTGACCATTCCAGTTAAGTTGACTATGCATGTGAGTTCTATGAGTTCTCAACTGTTTGCATAAGGCGAAGCACCTTGATCAGTGAAAGTTCATTAATCAGTAAGGGTGAGCTGCTCAACAACTTGGAAGCAATGGTAGGCCCTTGTGCTGCTAAGTGGCAAGAAATTAAGATTGAACAAGTTCAGTCCATATGAGTTTGGATTTGTCACTAACCTTGTCTTGTGATTAAGGCTATGAAAAATTCACATGGATAGGAACACATACACCATAAAATATAAGTGTAATAAGGTTTCTCTCCAATTCATGAAATTGATTGTGAGGAAACACTTTCACTAAGTAGATTTTAAGGAGATAGCAATTGTGATATTTGCATTCCTAAATTCGATTATGATTACGGAATCCCTCAACATAGTTCGAATTATGAGAAATGGCAAAAGGTCTAAACATTTGAGACTTATTGTTGCAAGTTCTAAAATTGTTTAGACACACATATGAGCTATCTAAGGAAAGGTGTATGATTTTGAGAAGCCTAGATAAAGTCCTATCGAAGCATCTCGTATCAGAAATCTGAACTTTGGTAAGAAAGTCAATAAGGATTGATTACTAGAAGTCCAGCTGATTTCTGGATACATGTCAAAGCTAGTGGAAGCATAAGTGTTATGCTAGTAAGATAATAATCATTATGCTAGTGGAAGCATAATTATTATGGTAAGTGTTGCGAGTTAGCAATGTTAATTATAGAAAACAAAAGTTTAAATTCACAAACTTGTAGAATTTGAAAAGTTGTTTTGCTATAATTAAGGGAGAGGAACTCATACTTCATTTCAAATCTAAAATCTTAGATTGTGAGATTTTAATCAAATTTAGTCAAAGATATATATGAATACTCTATATATGGAATTATTATAGCGAAAGACTGGTCAAGTATCATGTTTTTATGTAAGACATTATGAATCGTATCCTATATGCTTTGGGTATAGGATCGATTGCATATGCTATAATATTCTCGTGTTCTAATTTTCCAAAATTCCTGGGGCATTAAGTGGGAAAAAGGACTAGAACCGGATATGACTCAAGTTATTAAACAACTATTAAGGACAATCCAAGGTTCGCTAAGGATTGTTCACTTGTGGGCAGTTGGAAGTATAGTAATAGATGGACTATTTTGACATTATTATGAATAGACAGGATTCTATTAATAATGAGTTGTCATATGGCATATATGGAAATGTTTCCATAATGGGAGATGGATATTAGGAATCTATATGGAAGTTAGAAACATTTATGCAAGAATAATGTTCAAAGGAATGTACTTGGAAATTGAGACTTCGCTTCCATGGAATTGTTTTGTAACAATCTCCAAAGGAATACTTTGTAATATCGTTGGCAGAGTCTCTGTGACCAACATATATGGAAATGTTTCCATAATGGGAGATGGATATTAGGAATCTATGTGGAAGTTAGAAACATTTATGCAAGAAGAATGTTTAAAGGAATGTACTTGGAAATTGAGACTTCGCTTCCATGGAATTGTTTTGTAACAATCTCCAAAGGAATACTTTGTAATATCGTTGGCAGAGTCTCTGTGACTTTGTACCATGACATTACAAAAGGTTATATTGCATGATAGTTTAGAATCTAACACTAAGTAATAAGGATTTGGAATTGTGAAATGAGTGTCATTGGAAATTATTACAATTGATCTATTTCACAAAGTAAGGACCATAGACAAACATAGTGTGCATGCTTGGAGCATGGGATAACTATTGTTTTAATTCAAGTATTAAGTTGATAAATCGAAACATTATACAATGAATAATGTGTAATCAATATGGTGATTAAATAAAAGGTGTTTTATTTATATTCAAAAGTTTTGAGACCATATTGGATTCAATTATTCTTGTGTTTTCACTTTGCATGTTTTGACTTCCCGACTAACTAGGTTATTCAAACTATCCACAGTCGATCATACTTTGGAATTAGGTATTGAGGCAAGACTGTCATGAATCCGTCTGTAGATTTTCTAAAGTGTTTTAGACATAGCACAAGTTTGCTGCAATGTTCATGAGTACTTCTGGAATAAGATTCGAGTATTGGATTAAACCCACGCTCATTTGAATCACTTCATGGATTTTATCATGAGTGATTGTGAGATGCTAATATCTTATATTCCTGAAACCAAGACATGTGATTTGTAGTTTACAAGTCGGTTGCACATTGACATATGTAAACGAACCAGTAACTTGGTGTTATAAAACATATTGTTGTGTATGATTTGATGAGTAAGTACAAGCAAGCATTTGAGTCGAAGTTTATCCATTCCTTTCACCCAATGTGGGATAAAAGCGATATATCTGGGCCCCTCGATGATTTAGTGATGACAACCCTAAGTGCTTGGCCAAGCCTGGACTGATTTGATTTGTTCATGTAGTCGGCCGTCATAAATTGGAAATCGGGAAACAACACATGAATAGAGAGAATGATTATAATCCATGTCTCAGTTCATATGATATCTAGAATGGAGGAATATATGATCCCTTATCTAATGGACGCGTCATTTGACTAGGTCAGAGTTCGACAGCGGCTTTTGAGAGCTACGATTGCTAGTCGGGATTTTGGATTCGTACTTGAAATAATAGTTATTAGACTTATCCAAGTAGGAGACTGTTGGATTAGGTGTCTAAGCCCATAACTATAATTGTTATGTACTTGACCCGAGAGTAGCATGGTCCATTTGGGTTGCCTTCACCAGAACAATCTGACAGGATGGATATTTGAGAAAGAGGCTATTTATGATTTACTAATGTATTATAAGTATAATATATTAATTCAGAAATCATATTATTTAATTAGTATTGATCAAGAATTAATTTATAATTAATTTAGTGATCAAAAGAGACTAATTAAATTAACAAAGACTGATTATGTAAATCAGTGATATATAGTGTTTGGGCTATTGATCCATGATGGGCTAAGTTTATGTAAGTCTCCATAAGAGTTAACCCACATGAGATATGGATCATAACCCAAGTTTGTGGATTAGGGTTTACCCATGACTCTTGGAATCCTACACTATATAAATGTCACCCCTTTGCCAAAATCGACACCTATGCATTCTAAGAGAATCATAACCAATTTGAGTGTGTCTATCCTCTCTCTCAAAGTCCTCCTTTGTTCATGGTGTTTGTGAACCATTTGAGGCATCACACTTGAGGTGCTAAGCTCTTGAAAGTCCAAAACTACAAGCTACAATAAAGAGGTATTCTTCTAATTTGATTTTATGATTAATGTACCAAAATTGTATGCTAGTTGTAGGCTTCAAGCTTTGGAGATTTTATGGCATGTATAATTAGAGAAAACATAGATCTAAAGCTATTAGGGTTACATGTGCACCATACAAGTGTTATAGTGCTTAAAACCCAACAACAACATGGTGTAATCCTCGAGCAATACCAACTTCTGAGCATCCTTGAATGATCTTGAGCATCATAGAGGACTTCATAGTATATTTGGCTCATCAGGGATACCATGGCTTATCAAGGAACCAAAATTTCCCATCTTGCACCATGATGGCACAACATGTGCGCGCAACAGGCATAAAGTATGGCGCAAGAACTTCTAGGTTGGAGCAACATCACCATCTTGGCACAACAACAACATGCATGGCATAACATCATACTCCATGGCACAACAGGAGTACGTCATGGCGCAAGAGAAGTACCCCATGGATAAAGAGGGAGTAGTTTGGCGCAACAACATCCTTCTTGGCCCAACCCTTCAATAAATGGTGCAATAAGGTCCCCCTTGTTGCTCCATATCACTCCCACGTGCTCCAAATCTCTTCCAGATGCTCCAAACTCCATTCTATATGATCCGTTCCTTTGGCACTTGATCCGTTCCTTTGTCAGATGATCCATTCCCTTCTCAGATAATCCGTTCCTTTGTCACATGCTCCATGAACCTCAAGTTCTCTATTGAGTTCCAAGTGCTCCAAATGCTCCATGAATATGATGCAAAGGCTCCATGTTGGACAAGACTTCATACCTCAACAATCTCCCACTTGAAGGCTTGAAGAACTTCATCTTCCATTCAAAGTCTTCATCATTCTCTCAATCTCTCTTCCTCTCTACACCAACCCCCGTCCTCAAAATCTTGGAAGGGTAGCTGAAGCCATGCCTGGCTTCAACTTTCAGTGGTAAACACCTTAGTACATTCATATGCTGAGTTCTCCATACTAAGGACTTTCTTCAGCTTAGTATCCCATTGGTTCATTATCTTGAACTCTCTACTCAGCTGCATCTTAAGCTTATTGATCTTCTACGTGTTAGAACCAGCAATCAACACGGCATCAACATTTAATACGAGGATGATGTATGAGGAGCTTAATTTCTTCAAGTAACAACCATGATCAACCTCACATATTCTAAATCCACTCCTTCCCATGAATTTATCAAACTTTAAATACCACTGCTTAGAAGTTTGCTTCATGCCATATAGGTTTCTTTCTTCTTGAACACCAGCGTTTTCTTACCATCTATAAGAACATTTTAATGTTGTGACCTCAATATTTCTCTTTCCAAGTTATCATAAAGGAGATCAGTTGTATTCACATCTAGGTAATCTAGATGGAGATTTTTCAAAGGCCACTGCATTCAACATAGAAGTAATTGTAGTCATATTCGCAACTGGAGAATCGTCCTCTCCCTTCTGTTGTATTCCCTTGACTGCCAATTTTCCATTGCAAGTTTTACCACCATTTATCTCATCCTTAAATTGAAACATCTTACTGTTCTGCAGTCCGTTCAACTTGTCATACATAGCCTTTTCCCAATGTATGGAGTTCATCCTCAAGGCCTCTAGTTTTGACCCATTCCCACACATCACCGTGTCATTGGTTGATGGAGAATACCTCATTGGAGTACTTTGCTTCGTGGTCCACTAGATAATTATGTGAAGTGCTTCGAGTTAGCAATACTATTTATAGGAAACAAAGTTCTAATTTTCAAAGTTGCAAAGGTTGAAAAGTTGTTTCGCTATAGTAAGGGAGAGGATACTTATACTTTATTCTGAATCTAAAAGTTTAGATTGAAGTATTAATCAAACTTAGTCATGGATATATATATGAATACCATGTTGAATATTTCAACATTGGAAATTCTATATATGGAAATATTATAGCAAAAGATGTTGGGTTTTGAGCACTATAACACTCCTATGGTGCACATGCAACCCTAGATGCTTTAGATCTAAGTTTTCTCTAATTAAACATGCAATTTCATTTTTCCAAAGCATACACCCTACCTAGCATGCAATTGGAGATATACAACATAAAACCAACTTAGATGAATACCTCTTAATGTAGCTTGTAGTTCTTGGCCTTTAAAAGCTTTAGCACCTCAAATGTGATGCCTCTAATGTGTCACAAACACCAAATGCAAGAGGAGGCTTATGAGGAGAGGCTAGGTAGCACCAAAATCGGTTATGGTTCTTCTTTAGAATGCATGGGCCGATTTTAGGGGTTAAGGGGTTGCTTTTATAGTGTGGATCATTAGCCCAAACTATAAGTATTACCCCAAACTATAAGTATTACTGATTTACCATGCAAACCCTAATTCACCATGACTCTTCATATTTCTTAGGCCCTTTGGGTTAAACCTTCATGGACTATCATATAGGTTTAGCCCATCCCTAATCAACCATGGATCATTAGCCCAAACTATAAGTATTACTGATTTACTTAATCAGTCCCCGTAAATTTAATTAGTCTCTTTTGATCACTAAATTAATTCCAAATTAATTCTTGATCAATACTAATTAAATAATAGGATTTCTCAATTAATATATTATACGTATAATATATTAATAAATCACAAATAACCTCTTTCTCAAAAGTCCATCCTATCAAATTGCTCCGGTGAAGGCAACCCAAAAGGACCATGTTACTATTAGGTCAAGTACATGCCAATTATAGTTATGGGCTTAGACACCTAATCCAATAGTCACCCACTTGGATAAGTCTAATAACTATAACTGCCAATGCAACTTCAAAATCCGATTAGCAATCGTAGCTCTCAAAAGCCGCTGTCGAACTTTGACCTAGTCAATGACGCGTGATTTAGATAAGGAATCATATAATCCTCCGTTCTTCAAGATATCATGCGGACAAATACATGGAACATAGTCATACTTATTGTCCTGCAGTTTGTTTCCCGATTTCTGATTTGTTTGACATAGAACTTAATTGAACACATCAATTGAGTCCTGACTGGGCCCGACACATAAGCCAAAACAAAATCATTAAGGGGCCCAAGATATCGCCTTTAATCCTCTTAGGATAAAAGGAACATATATACTTTGACTTATATGCTTGTACTAACTACTCGTTAAATCATATAACATCAAGTTACTGATGCGTCCATCAATGCACAACCAACTCATAGTCAACAACTCATATATCTTGTTTTGAAGACTATATGATATTATCGTCTCACAATCACTCGTGATGAATTCCATGAAGTGATTCATGTGAGCGTGGGTTTAATCCAATACTCAAATCTTATTTCAAGAGCACTCATGAATGTTGTAGCATACTTTTGATATGTCTAACACCTTAGACAATTTACAATCCAATTCATGACAGTCTACCCTCATAACCTACTCCCAAAGTATGATCGATTGTGGATAGTTTGAATAATCTTATTATTCCGGAAGTCAAAACATGCAAAAGTGAAACAATAGTAAACAATTGACACAAGATAGTAACTTTACTTATAAATAAAACTCCTTTTATTCAACCATCAAATGTCAATTACATTTTAGCTATTACAAGTTTCTAGATATTTATCTAATCACTAAAACTAATATCGTCCTTCAGCCCGATACTCTTAGCATGCTGCAAGTGCTTAACCCTAATCAGTCCCTTCGTAAGAGGATCTGTTGGGTTATCCTCTGACGATACCCTCTTTACTACGAGGAGTCCTTCTTCTACTCGATGTCTTATGAAGTGGTATTTTTTGTCGATATGTCTTGATCTTCCATGATCTCACGGTTCCTTGGTTAAGGCAACCGCTCCTTTGTTATCGCAGAAAATCTCCATAGGGTCCTTTATGGATGGTACAACTCCAAGGTCTCCAATGAAGTTTTTCAACCATATCGCCTCCTTTGAGGCTTTGCTCACTGCTATGTACTCTGATTCGCATGCTGAATCAGCTACAGTCTCCTGCTTGGAACATTTCCATGTTACTGCTCCTCCATTTAGGGTAAACACCCAGCCCTACTGAGAGCGTAAATTACTCTGTCGGTCTCAATACCCTGTCACTCTCAAGTCATCACTCCCACCAAGGGTAAGGAGCCAGTCCTTAGTCCATCCTATCAAATTGCTCCGGTGAAGGCAACCCAAAAGGACCATGTTACTATTAGGTCAAGTACATGCCAATTATAGTTATGGGCTTAGACACCTAATCCAATAGTCACCCACTTGGATAAGTCTAATAACTATAACTGCCAATGCAACTTCAAAATCCGATTAGCAATCGTAGCTCTCAAAAGCCGCTGTCGAACTTTGACCTAGTCAATGACGCGTGATTTAGATAAGGAATCATATAATCCTCCGTTCTTCAAGATATCATGCGGACAAATACATGGAACATAGTCATACTTATTGTCCTGCAGTTTGTTTCCCGATTTCTGATTTGTTTGACATAGAACTTAATTGAACACATCAATTGAGTCCTGACTGGGCCCGACACATAAGCCAAAACAAAATCATTAAGGGGCCCAAGATATCGCCTTTAATCCTCTTAGGATAAAAGGAACATATATACTTTGACTTATATGCTTGTACTAACTACTCGTTAAATCATACACAATAATACGTTTTATAACATCAAGTTACTGATGCGTCCATCAATGCACAACCAACTCATAGTCAACAACTCATATATCTTGTTTTGAAGACTATATGATATTATCGTCTCACAATCACTCGTGATGAATTCCATGAAGTGATTCATGTGAGCGTGGGTTTAATCCAATACTCAAATCTTATTTCAAGAGCACTCATGAATGTTGTAGCATACTTTTGATATGTCTAACACCTTAGACAATTTACAATCCAATTCATGACAGTCTACCCTCATAACCTACTCCCAAAGTATGATCGATTGTGGATAGTTTGAATAATCTTATTATTCCGGAAGTCAAAACATGCAAAAGTGAAACAATAGTAAACAATTGACACAAGATAGTAACTTTACTTATAAATAAAACTCCTTTTATTCAACCATCAAATGTCAATTACATTTTAGCTATTACAAGTTTCTAGATATTTATCTAATCACTAAAACTAATATCGTCCTTCAGCCCGATACTCTTAGCATGCTGCAAGTGCTTAACCCTAATCAGTCCCTTCGTAAGAGGATCTGTTGGGTTATCCTCTGACGATACCCTCTTTACTACGAGGAGTCCTTCTTCTACTCGATGTCTTATGAAGTGGTATTTTTTGTCGATATGTCTTGATCTTCCATGATCTCACGGTTCCTTGGTTAAGGCAACCGCTCCTTTGTTATCGCAGAAAATCTCCATAGGGTCCTTTATGGATGGTACAACTCCAAGGTCTCCAATGAAGTTTTTCAACCATATCGCCTCCTTTGAGGCTTTGCTCACTGCTATGTACTCTGATTCGCATGCTGAATCAGCTACAGTCTCCTGCTTGGAACATTTCCATGTTACTGCTCCTCCATTTAGGGTAAACACCCAGCCCTACTGAGAGCGTAAATTACTCTGTCGGTCTCAATACCCTGTCACTCTCAAGTCATCACTCCCACCAAGGGTAAGGAGCCAGTCCTTAGTCCTCCGTAGGTACTTAAGAATGTTCTTTACTGCAGTCCAGTGAGCTCTACCAGGGTTCCGTTGATATCGACAAACCATGCTCAAAGCAAAAGTCACATCAGGGCGAGTACACGTCATAGCGTACATGATTGAGCCAATAGAGGAGGCATATGGCACTTTGCTCATATCCGTTATCTTTTCATCAGTTCTCGGACTCTGGGCCTTGCTCAGTTTGGTATTGCTCTGGATGGGCAATTCACCTTTCTTGGATTTCTCCATGTTGAAACGTTTCAACACCTTATCCAAGTAGGTACTTTGACTAAGTCCTATTAGTCTTTTACTCATGTTTCTTAATATCCTTATCCCTAGAATGTAAGCAGCTTCCCCAAGGTCCTTCATAGCGAAACAGTTCCAAAGCCAAGACTTAACCTCCTGCAAGGTTGGGATGTCGTTTCCTATGAGCAATATGTCATCTACATACAATACCAGAAAGCTAACTATACTCCCACTATCTTTGACATATACGCAGGACTCATCTTCGCTTCTCGAAAAACCAAACTATTTGACTTTCTCATCAAAACAAAGATTCCATCTGCAAGATTCTTATTTTAATCCATAGATAGATTTCTCAAGCTTACACACTCTATTAGGGTACTTTGCATTGAAAAAACCCTCTGGCTGACACATGTAAACATCTTCAGCCAACTTTCCATTAAGGAAAGCGGTTTTGACATCCATTTGCCATATTTCATAATCATGAAATGCAGCTATGGCTAGCATAACCCTTATAGATTTAATCTTCGCTAGTGGTGAGAAGGTCTCATCATAGTCAACTCCATGAGTTTGAGTAAAGCCCTTCGCAACCAATCGCGCCTTATACGTGTGTACTTTCCCATCCATGTCGGTCTTCTTTTTGAAGATCCATTTACACCCGACTGTCTTGCGACTTGGTACATTATAAACCAGGTTCCAAACTTGATTGTCATACATGGACCGAATTTCGCCGTCCATAGCCTATTTCCATTTTGTGGACTCGAGGACTGCCATGGCTTCCTTGTAGTTAGATGGCTCGTCCACATTTACCAGTGTGCTATCACTGATAAACATATCACCTTCAGTAGTAATATGGAAACCATAAAACTCCGGTGCCATCCTAACTCGAGAGGAACGTCAAAGATGTAATGACTCGTCAATAGGTTCAACAGGAGTTTCCTCCTCGGGTTGAGCGATAGTGTTTGAGGTTCCTTCATCACTTAACTCTTGAAGCTCTTCAAGGTCAATTTGCCTCCCACTGTCCTCATGGCATATGAGTTCTCTCTCTCGGAAAACCCATATCCTCGCAACGAAGACAACATTGTCACTCGGTCAATAGAAGAGATACCCACAGGACTTCTGCGGGTAGCCGATGAAAATACATCGATCACTACGAGGTTCGAGCTTTTTGTGAGTCTCTCGTCTTACGAAAGCCTCGCAACCCCAAACCTTGATATGTGCTAACGAGGGAACCTTTGCTGTCCATATCTCGTGAGGTGTTTTGGCAACCTTCTTAGTTGGGACTAGATTAAGGATATGGGTGGCAGTCTCTAAGGCATACCCCAGGAATGAGATAGGTAACGAAGCTCGACTCATCATGGAACGAACCATGTCGAACAAGTTCGATTGCGCCTCTCAGCCACACCATTCAACTGCGGTGTCCTAGGTGGCGTCAACTGTGAAACAGTTCCACATTCCTTAAGATAGTCGTGAAACTCGATAATAAGATACTCACCACCTCGATCGGATCGGAGCATCTTTATCTTCCTACCCAATTGATTCTCCACTTCTTGCTTAAACTCTTTGAACTTTTCAAAGGTTTCTGACTTATGCTTGATTAAGTAGATATAGTCATATCTGTAGTAATCATCAGTAAAAGTCACATAGAAGCGGTTAGCATCCCTTGTGGCGAATCTGAAGGGCCCACACACATCGATGTGTATAAGATCCAACAGACCTTCACCTCTTTCACAAGTACCAGTGAAGAGTGACTTGGTCATCTTTCCAAGCAAACAAGATTCACAAGTGGCATTCGACTTTAAGTCTAATGAGTCCAAGACTCCATCATTTTGGAGTTGGGCTATGCGCTTCTTGTTGACATATCTAAGACGACAATGCCACAAGCATGCCCTGTCCAAACCATTGGACGAATCAATATTCAACACATTATTTCCTATTTTATCTACGACTATCACAGTTTCATATATACCATTACAAGGCCAATGCTTTAAAATAAAATACACCATTATAGAAAGCATTAATAGAACCAATTTCATTATCAAATGAAAATCTAAAACCTTGTTTATACAAACCATGAAAGGAAATAATGTTTCTCGCCATATCCAACGAGTAGCAACAATTATTCAACTCTAAATTTAACCCACTACTAAGAAATAAAGAATAAACTCCAATCTTGGTCACAGACGACACTTTCCTATTCCCCATGATTAAGTTTATCTTCCCGTGCTCCATATCCATACTTCCTTTTAGTCCCTGCAAATCAGAACAAATGTGATAACCACAACCTGTATCAAGGACCCAAGAATTAGCATGTGATGAGTTATTAGATAGAATAGTGTAAATACCTGCGAAGGTGGGCTTTATCTTCCCATCCTTAATGTCCTGCAAGTATTTGTGGCAGCTTAGTTTCCAGTGCCCTTTTTCATGACAATGGAGCACTCTGCTTCATTTAGATTGGAAGAGGGTTTAGCAGAACCACCTTTGGTTCCACTAGAAGAGGATCCATCATGGGACTTTCCCTTGTGGCTCTTAGAAGGAGCCTTCCTCTTCTTTCTTTTCCCATGTCCAATTGTCAGAACAGGGGCAGCAGCAGTTTGAGTGGGCACAACAGACTTTCCTTTCAAATTACTTTCTACAGTTCTTAGTAGGCCTTGAAGCTTGCTCAGAGTGACTTTCATATGATAAGTCATTCTGAACTGATCATAACAAGGAGGAAGAGAGTGTAGGATAATGTCAATAGCCAACTCTTCATCGAAGTTCACATTCAACTTCAGCAAGCGGTCCACAAACCTTTGCATCTTTTGCAAGTGGGCCATGATGGACTCTCCATCCTTCATTTTGGTTGTGATCATGGATGCTATGATTTCATACCTTTCCTGCCGAGCACTTTGATGGTACCTTTCCATCAAATCTTGGTGTATCTCGAAGGGCCAGAAGTCCTCATAGGACTTTTGAAGCTCAGCAGTCATGGTAGCAATCATAATCCATGACACCTTTATCGCCTCCCTCTCATGAACCCTGTACTCCTCGATTTGCTCGGGAGTAGCAGTTTGTTCATCAATATCCTTTAGCTCTTTATAGAGGACATATTCTTTGTCCTCATAGCGAAGGGCCATACGAATGTTTCGAATCCAATCGTTAAAGTTTGACCCATCGAAGATAGTTCTCCCAACCAAGTTCATGATGGTAAAAGAGCTAGAAGGGTTGGAGATTGAAGCATTGTTTGGGATAGACATCTGAAAAGGAAAAAGAACAAAATTTATATTAGATAAGAATCCTTAATATAACACCCAAATGAAATATTAAGGCTAGGACCCAACAAAATATTCTACAATTCGGAAGAGGAATGTCGTAATCCAATTGCAAAATATTTGAAGGTAGGTAAATGACGATTTACCAATTTCCACCATGAAAAACGAAATTGATTATTAAGTTTTAAACGAATTGAAACTCCTAGATCACAAACGAAATTGATTATTAAGCCATTCAATGACATGTTTAAATCTCGATTATGCCCTTTAAGTTTGTGACTGGGATACCGAGGATCACAAACAAGGTGTGAATAACCATGCAAATTGCTTGGTACTCTTGATTTTACTTATCACCTAATCACTGTGCCGGTTAACCACACACGCTCCATTGATCTATGACAAACATCAAGCTACCCTTTGCCAACCTTGTTAGTCCCAAATTAGTGTGTCGGTTAACCACACACGCTCCACTAACGACATGGCAAGGTGCAAAGTGCAATTTCATGGAATAGCACCATTTTCACATTTTTCCTAAAGTAACTAAGATTGGGAATTTATAAAAGTTTAGTTACTTTATAATTTCATTATACTTATTAATGAGGATTAATGTCCTATCCTACCCGTTCGGCTAACGACCATCCACTAGTCAAGGGAACGGTGGGTGAGAGTGGACAACCCATTCAATCGCCATTTTATAGGCAATTCCCTTATACCCCCTTATAGACTAGCTTCGTGAATGAGGCGTACTAACAGTAAGACTGACTTGTATTATACATATATATATATATATATATATATATATATATATATATATATATATATATATATATATATTAACTTTTAATATTATAATAGTATAAGGGTTGAATTTTAGACTTTTAAAAATCTAGGGTTTGGAATTAAATGTTTCATAAGGACTTTACAAATTCCAAAACTTGAGGGCAAGTTTTGTAACTCTTCAAAACTTTTGAGTTCCATAACTTATGGAGTTTAATGTTCATGAATGAGACTTTTCATATTTCATAACTTGAGGACAAGTTATGAAACTCTCTTCAAGAACACTTAGATCAAAATATAAAATAATACAATTATCATATAATTTATCATTTACCAATTTGACCTAATTTAACTTATATAGCAAGACAATTCATATCAAACAATACAAATAATCAAATTATCATATAATCAAACCATTATCTTAAAAATTGATAATTGTCTTTTAATTGGATAAGGATAATCACTACCATATCAGAAAAAAACAATATAATGATACAAAACAGTTTGTGGTAATGATCCTAATCCAATTCTGGCCAAAAACTCATGAAAACTACCATCTGACGATCCAACTCATCGAGTCTGGCAATGGACTCGTCGAGTTCATCATCAAATTATCCAATTCGTCGAGTCCAATCATAGGACTCCTCGAGTCCAGCAGTCAGAGTCCAGAATTGCAATTTTTTCAGCTTTGAAAATAACACAATTGCATCAATATAATAGAAAACAATCCTAGGCTCTGATACCACTGTTGGGTTTTGAGAACTATAACACTCCTATGGTGCACATGCAACCCTGTATGCTTTGGATCTAAGTTTTCTCTAATTATACATGCAATTTCATTTTTCCAAAGCATACACCCTAACTAGCATGCAATTGGAGATATACAACATAAAACCAAGTTAGATGAATACCTCTTAATGTAGCTTGGAGTTCTTGGCCTTTAAAAGCTTTAGTACCTCAAATGTGATGCCTCTAATGTGTCGCAAACACCAAATTCAAGAGGATGCTTATGAGGGGAGGCTAGGTAGCACCAAAATCGGTTATCGTTCTTCTTTAGAATGCATGGGCCGATTTTAGGGGTTAAGGGTTTGCTTTTATAGTGTGGTGAAGACTAGGGTTTCTTCCATGCAAACCCTAATTCACCATGACTCTTCATTTTTCTTAGACCCTTGGGGTTAAACCTTCATGGACTATCATATAGGTTTAGCCCATCCCTAATCAACCATGGATCATTAGCCCAAACTATAAGTATTACTGATTACTTAATCAGTCCCCGTAAATTTAATTAGTCTCTTTTGATCACTAAATTAATTCCACATTAATTCTTGATCAATACTAATTAAATAATATGATTTCTCAATTAATATATTATACTTATAATATATTAATCAATCACAAATAACCTCTTTCTCAAAAGTCCATCCTATCAAATTGCTCCGGTGAAGGCAACCCAAAAGGACCATGCTACTATCGGGTCAAGTACATACCGGTTATAGTTATGGGCTTAGACACCTAATCCAACAAAAGACTGGTCAAGTATCATGTCTTTATGTAAGACATTATGAATCGTGTCCCATATGCTTCAGGTATAGGATTGATTACATATGCTATAATATTCATGTGTTCTAATTTTCCAAATGCCTAGGTCACTAAGAGGGAAAAAGGACTAGAACCGGATATGACTAAAGTTATTAAACAACTGTCAAGGATGATCTAAGGTTCGCTAAGGATTGATCGCTTTTAGTTGGAAGTATAGTAATGGATGGACCATATTGACATTATTATGAATAGACATGATTCTATTTATAATGAGTTGTCATATGACATATATGGAAATGTTTCCATAATGGGAGATGGATATTAAGAATCTATTTATGCAAGAAGAATGTTCAAAGGAATGTACTTTGAATTTGAGACTTCGCTTCCATGGAATTGTTCTTGTAACAATCTCCAAAGGAATACTTTGTAATATCAGTGGCAAAGTCTCTATGACTTTGGTACCACGACATTACAAAAGGAATCATTGCATGATAGTTTAGAATCTAACACTTGTGATAAAGATTTGGAATTGTGATATGAATTTCATTGGAAATGTCTTCTTTTGATCTATTTCACAAAGAAAGGACCATAGGTAAACATAGTGTGCATGCTTGGAGCATAGGATAACTATTGCTTTAATTCAAGTAATAAGTTGATTAATCGAAACATTATACAATGAATAACGTGTCAACAATATCGTGGTTAAATAAAAGGTGTTTTATTTATATTCAAAAGTTTTAAGACCATATTGGATTCGATTATTCTTGTGTTTAAATTCGCATGTTTTGACTTCCTGAATAATAAGATTATTCAAACCATCCACAGTCGATCATACTTTAGAAGTAGGTATTGAGGCAAAACTGTCATGAATCTGACTGTAGATTGTTTAAAGCGTTTAGACATAGCAAAGTTTGTTGCAGTGTTCATGAGTACTCCTGTAATAAGATTTGAGTATTAGATTAAACCCACGCTCATCTGAATCACTTCATGGATTTCATCACGGGTGATTGTGAGACAATAATATCTTATATTCTTGAAACGGAGACATATAGTTGCAGTTTACAAGTCGGTTGCACATTGATGATATGTAAACGCACCAATAACTTGGTGTTATAAAATATATTGTTGTGTGTGATTTGATGAGTAAATAGAGCAAACATATGAGTCAAAGTTTATCCGTTCCTTTTACCCTAAGAGGGATAAAAGTGATATCAGTGGGGCCCTCGATGATTTAGTGATGACACCCTAAGCGCTTGGCCAAGCCTGGACTGAATTGATTTGTTCAATTAGTCGGTCGTCATAAATCGGAAATCGGGAAATAACACATGAACAGATAGAATGATTATAATCCATGTCTCAGTTCATACGATATCTTGTAGAATGGAGGAATATATGATCCCTTATCTAATGGACGCGTCATTTGACTAGGTCAGAGTTTGACAGCGGCTTTTGAGAGCTACGATTGCTAATCGGATTTTGGAGTCGTACTTGCAATAATAGTTATTAGACTTATCCAAGTGGGAGACTGTTGGATTAGGTGTCTAAGTCCATTTTCAGTTTCATTCACCAAAGCAATTTGATAGGAAGGATATTTGAGAAAGAGGTTATTTGTGATTTATTAATATATTATAAGTATAATATATTAATGGAGAAATCTTATTATTTAATAAGCATTGATCAAGAATTAATTTGGAATTAATTTAGTGATCAAAAGAGACTAATTAAATTAACGGGGGACTAATTAAGTAAATCAGTGGTACTTATACTTTGGGCTAATGATCTATGTTGATTATGTGGACTAAATATTTGTGGAGTCCACGAAGATTTAGTCCAAAGGGCTTATCATATTGATTATTGGATTAAAGGCCCAAGGAAGTGGATTAGGGTTTACAAGTTGAAACTCAAGGAATTCCACACTATAAATGTAACCCTTAGCTCCAAAATTGGCACCCCAAGAGTTCCAAGTAGAACCCTAGCCGACTTTGTGTGCTCCTAGCCTCTCTCTCATTATCCTCCACTTGCTTATGGTGTTTTGTGAACCATTTGAGGCATCACACTTGAGGTGCTAAGCTCTTGAAAGGCCACATTCTACAAGCTACAACAAGAGGTATGTAACATCCCAATTTTCAGGTCCAAAAATTTCTTTTTAATTAACCAACACATAAAAACATTCATAAGAAAATACTGCGAAAACACATCATCTCATAAAACAATGTATCATGTCTGAAAACCCAAGCCATAGAATAATAACATATCAGAGTACAATCCCAGAAAACTCCATGCGGAAACCATATGTGTGTGTGTGTGATGCGATGCTACGCCGCCGGCTCCTTCCCCTTAGACGAAGAGGTACCTAAAACCAAAACCGAAACCGTAAGCACAAAGCTTAGTGAGTTCCCCCATCATACCACATACCATACAATATCATCGGTATCTCTCAAACGGTAATGATCATCGGTATCTTTCAACCGGTAACCAACATCGGTATCTTTCAACCAGTAATCGTCATCGGTATCTTTCAACCGGTAACCATCATCGGTATCTTTCAACCGGTAACCGTCATCGGTATCTTTCAACCGGTAACTGTCATCGGTATCTTTCAACCGGTAACTGGGGACTATTCCACCCCCTACCACTAGCATACAACAGCAAGGTACAATCATACAGTTAGGCATATCCGGGTACTTACCTACCCCACGACCCTAAGGGCCGCTGTCAGGGATCCTAATCCCTACTATACACGTAACATATCATGCAGATAATACTCGTGACCAAAGCACATAACCAAACCAAGATAATTATCACAAAGACAATCATCTTACAAATACTCCTCTTTGGTGGGCCGGCATTGTGGCCTTAGACCCACCCCTACTGGAAGGTAACTCACCTCGATGTCGTGCAGTGTTTGAATTATCCTCAGCGCACAAGTTGACTCCCCTCGACTCCTCGATCCCTACACGACGACCTTCAAGTCAACACACAACCAATACAACCCTAAACAGGGTCAGTCCAAGTCTAGTCAAAGTCAACTTCAAGTTGACCTGACTCGCCGATTTGGGCCGTCAACTCGCCGAGTCCCTCACCCTTTACTCGTCCTTATCCACGACTCGACTCGTTGAGTTGGGCCGTCAACTCGACGAGTTCCTCCCTCACATGAACATCGCATGAAACTCATCTGACTCGCCGAGTTGATGAACAACTCGTCGAGTTCACCTTCATCTGATGAACAAGTTCTGTCCTCGACTCGCCGAGTTGATGAACAACTCGTCGAGTTCATCTTCATCCTTAAGAAGATTGCCTTGGACTCGCCGAGTCTGTTCTAGCACTCGTCGAGTCCCATGAACTCTAGGTCTAAAATCACGTCCAATACATTGGGTAACTCTTCATGTCCGATTACAACCCTTCTAACACTCAACTGGGTTCCTTTGACTCTCAACAGATATGAGGCTCAAAGCCTCGGACTCGTCGAGTCCAAGAACGGACTCACCGAGTCAGTCATGTCCACACTCTAAATCCTTGAATTCTGATGTATAACCTTTGATCAAAAGATAGATCCAAGCTTCTATAATCGATCTAGCACGTAAAGTTACAAACTTTACGTGCTTGCATGGGACTTTGAGCTCAAAAAGACATAAAACAAGCTCTTAAGATGCATGGGGCCTTTCATGGGTGCAAAAGCAGTCCCCAACTGCCTTGTGACTCCTTTAATGACGTGATTCCGAAGCTCTAACCCCCAACCATGTTTGCAATCATGGTTGGCCATCAAAAGTGGCTTATAAAAGCCCTAAATCTCCCCAAAAAGGGATCTAACAAATGAAAGAGCAAGGTTACAGCTTTTTACCTTCAATGAACTGTAGAAGGTGCACAAACTTGGGTTCCCTTAGTCTTTACTTGCTTCCTCAAGCCTTTCTCCTTCCTTCTTAAGACCACAAGCACCAAAATCCACCAACAAGGCTTAGATTGCTTCAATAACGGCTAGGGTTTCAATGAGAGGTGTTCTGGGAGCATAAGGGACGTTGTGGCTGACATAACATTGTTTAAATAGGGTGCAAACCCTCGGATTAGGGTTTTTGTCCAGTCATAGTCTACTCGTCGAGTCTGGGACCCGACTCGACGAGTCCATCACTTAAATCCCGCGCCTCATCCCGCTTTTACTCGGCGAGTTGGTCCTTCAACTCGCCGAGTCCAAGGCCAAAAATGCAAAAATACTTAAATAAAAATACATACCAAGAACCAGGTGCTACAAATCTCCCCCACTTATTTTAGACTTCGTCCTCGAAGTCTGCTGCTCGATCCTGGAACAGCTCTGGGTAATGCTCCATCATCTCATCCACCGACTCCCAAGTCCATTCTGAGCCCTTCCGGTGCTGCCATTGCACCTTTACCAGCTCAACCCTCTTGTTCCTCAGATCCTTCGACTTCCGGTCAAGGATTGCTACAGGTCGCTCAATGTAATTCAGGCTGTCATCGACCTGAATATCCTCTAAGGGTACTACTGCTGAGTCGTCCACCAGGCACTTCCACAGCTGAGAGACATGGAAAGTGCTGTGGATCTGACTGAGTTCGGCTGGCAGATCCAACCTATAAGCCACCTTGCCCACCCGGGCTATAACCCTGAAGGGTCCAATATACCTGGGACCCAACTTGCCCCGCTTCCTGAATCGGATGACGCCCTTCCATGGCGACACCTTCAGGAGAACCATATCCCCGACCTGAAACTCCAGGTCCGATCGGCGCTTGTTGGCATAACTTTTCTGCCGACTCTGAGCGGTCTGAAGCCTGATCCTGACCTGCTGCATCCGTTCGGTCGTCTTGAGCACTACATCGGTGCTCCCCATGACCCTCTGGCCAACCTCGCCCCAGCATATCGGGGTCCTGCACTTCCTCCCGTACAACATCTCTAAAGGAGGTCGATCGATACTCGCATGATAGCTATTATTATACGAGAACTCTGCCAACGGAAGGTAGGTATCCCAGCTACCTCCGAAGTCTAAAACACATGCCCGCCGCATATCCTCTAGCGTCTGGATGGTCCGCTCGCTCTGACCATCCGTCTGCGGGTGAAAAGCGGTGCTGAAATGCAGACGAGTACCCAGCTCGTCATGAAACTTCTTCCAAAACCTGGAAGTAAACCGTACATCGCTGTCGGAAATCACTGAAATTGGCACCCCGTGCCGCGACACCACCTCCCGGATATAGATGTCGGCCAACTTCTCGGCCGAGATACTCTCCGGAATCGGAATAAAATGAGCGCTCTTGGTCAATCGATCGACGATAACCCAAATCGAATCCACCCCTCGCGCGGTCCTGGGAAGCGTTGTGATAAAATCCATCGTAATATCCTCCCATTTCCACAGCGGGATATCCAACGGCTGCATCTTGCCGTGTGGCCTCTGGTGCTCGGCCTTGACCTTCCTGCAGGTCAAGCACCGCTCCACGTACCATGCTACGTCCCGCTTCATGCAGGGCCACCAATAATCGGGACGAAGATCTCTATACATCTTCGTCGCTCCGGGATGGATAGAAAATCTGGATTTGTGTGCCTCCTCCATCAGGATCTGGCGCACGCCTCCATAATAAGGGACCCACACCCTATGGTGAAGAGTCAATAACCCTCGGCTATCATAGTCGAAGGAGGAAACCTGCCCTACAATCCGCTCGCTCTTCCGATGTTCGTCCTTCATGGCCTCCTGTTGGGCCTCCCGAATCCGCTCCAACAGCGGAGTCACCACTGTCATCCTCAGACAAATATCCCTGATCGGCGCTGCCTTGCGGCTAAGCGCGTCGGCCACCACATTGGCCTTCCCCGGGTGGTAGAGGATCTCACAATCATAATCCTTTACCACATCAAGCCACCGATGCTGCCTCATGTTCATATTTGGCTGGTCCATGAGATACCTCAGGCTCTTGTGGTCCGTGTAAATCGTACAACGAACCCCATAGAGGTAATTACGCCAAATCTTGAGGGCGAACACAACAGCCCCCAGCTCCAAATCATGTGTCGGGTAGTTTGCCTCGTGAGGCTTCAGCTGCCTCGAAGCGTAAGCAATAACATGCCCTCTCTGCATCAATACTGCGCCCAAGCCCGAGATGGACGCATCACAATACACGACGAGATCCTCCACGCCCTCGGGCAGGGCTAAGATTGGCGCCTCACACAATATCTGTCTCAGTGTCTCGAATGCAGCCTGCTGCTCAGGCCCCTAACGAAAGACCACGACATTCCTCGTTAGCCTGGTCAGGGGTAAGGCTATCTTGGAGAAATCCTGGATGAATCTCTGATAGTAGCCGGCTAATCCCAGGAAACTCCGAATCTCAGATGGAGACCTCGGAACCTCCCATCTCATCACGGCCTCCACTTTGGCCGGATCTACCGAAATCCCATTCTGGTTGACAAGGTGCCCAAGAAACTGCACCTCGCGCAACCAGAACTCGCACTTGGAGAACTTAGCATACAAGCTCTCCCTCCTCAAAGTCTCCAGAACCTCTCGCAGATGCTCCTCATGCTGCTCTCGCGTCTTGGAGTAAACCAAGATATCATCGATAAACACTATCACAGACCGGTCTAACATCGGTCTACACACGCGGTTCATGAGATCCATGAATGCGGCAGCGTTGGTGAGCCCGAAAGGCATCACCATGAACTCATAGTGGCCATAACGCGTCAGAAACGCCGTCTTCTGTACATCCTCCTCTCTGACCCTCATCTGATGATACCCTGAATGCAAATCAATCTTGGAGAACCAAGACGCTCCTTGTAGCTGGTCAAAGAGGTCATCAATCCTCAGGAGTGGGTAACGGTTCTTCACCGTTACCTTATTCAGCTCTCTATAGTCTATACACATATGATGCGACCCGTCCTTTTTCTTCACGAACAGAATCAGGGCTCCCCAGGGAGAACTACTCGGTCTAATGAATCCCTTGTCTAACAGATCCTGCAGCTGTGTAAACAACTCCTGCATCTCGGGAGGAGCCAACCGATACGGTGCCTTGGCTATCGGAGCCGCACCAGGGACTACTAGGTCGATCCTGAACTCCACCTGTCGCTCCGGAGGTATCCCAGGCAGCTCCTCGGGGAATACGTCCGCGAACTCTCGCACCACGGGCACATCGTTCACCGTCGCCCTACCCGCCTCCTGGGTATCCATAACATAGGCGACATAACCTGCACAACCCTGCTAGAGGTAACGCCTAGCTCTCGCTGCTGAACATAAAGTTGGTCCTCGCAGTGGCCTCTCGCCCTGAACTACCAGCTCTCCCCTACTTGGGGTCCTGATCCGCACCAACTGTTGCGCACAGTCAATCACTGCCCCGTTGGGGCTCAGCCAATCCATACCGATAATAACCTTGTTCCCCCGCAAAGGTATGGGAACCAGATTTACCAGATAACGCTCCTCAAACAGTCGTAGGACGAAATTTCGGTAAACCTCCGACGCTCGTACCGACCGGTCATCCGCAATCTCGACCTCTAGAGGGCAATTCAGCATGCCCGAAGACTCAGGAAACTTCTTGCTAAGCGCAAGAGAGACAAATGATCGCGTGGCACCCGAATCAAACAATACCTGAACTGGGATACCGTTCACATGGAACGATCCTAAACAGTGCACATACATAACATATCAAGATCACAGCGCCATATCATAAAAGCATAAGAAAGGAACCATACCCGTCACTACATCAGGTGCAGCGCGTGCCTCCTCGGCTGTCAACTGAAATGCTCGGCTCCGCACCACTGGAGCCTCTGTCTTGGCCTTCCGGCCATCTGCAACCCGCGCTGTCGCTGAGACCGGCGCCACTACTGGCGCCGCTACTGACGCTGCTGACAATCTCGGGTAGTTGGCCTTTTTATGGCCCCTCTGATTGTAATGGAAGCAAATCAGGTATGTCATCTGTACCGCAGGAGTAGGGGCGGTACAATCTCTGCCAAAATGCCCAACCTTGCCGCACTTATAGTAGCCTGAACCCGGCCCAGTGCGGCAAGCTCCCTCGTGTGACCGACCGCATTTCCCACAGCGGTCCCGCCCAGACTGGCCTTTCGGCCTACCATCGGATCCCTTGGGCTTCTTCCCCGAATCCCCGTCATCAGCCCCTCCGCTGCCTTCCTTTTCCGGATGTGCTCCAGATCAATCTCCCTCTCCCTAGCCCTGGCAATCATGGAATCCAGGGTAGGGCAAGCTGAGAAACTGACATGCTCCCGGATGTCAGCTCGTGACATATCATGGTAGCGGGTCCTCCTCATGTCCTCATCACCCGCATACTGGGGCACCAACAATGCCCTCTCCCGGAACTTGGCGGTGATCTCCGCCATAGTCTCTGTAGTCTGTCTCCTGTCCAAGAAATCTCTGGCTAGCTGCTGAAGCTCCACAGCTGGCGCAAACTCCGCCCTGAATCTGGTCACAAAGTCTGACCAGGTCATAGCCTCAACAGCCGAGGCTCCCAATGAGTCACCAACAGACTCCCACCAATCTCTAGCTCTGTCTCTCAAACACCCTACTACATATCTCACCTTCGACCCCTCGGGGCAGAAGCTGGTCAGCTGCGTAGACTCGATGTCTGCGATCCATCTCCTAGCAGCAATGGGGTCTTTCACCCCATGGAAATCCGGCGCACCGCTCCCTCGGAAGTCCTTAAAGGACAGTGTGCGCGTACTCGTCTGGCTAGACGCCATATCACTCCTGAATGCCCGGAGACAATCCTCCATCAGCTCAACAATCCCTTCCTTGATCGACCCGAAAATGACCGGGGTCGACTCAAGAATGCCTCTCGTGATCTCAGACGCGATGAACTCGCGCAGCCCGTCATCAACCTACTAGGATCCTGCACCCGAGCCCGATCCTGATCCTGATACGGAACCTCCTGCTCCATGTCGTGTGGTCACCATGCTGAAAACACACACATAAATGTCAGGATCCTACATACTTCCAAGAGGCCTAACACACTTTCCAAGGTTCCCGGTTCCATCTAGGCCCTCCTTGATTCGAGTACGGATCCTCTGCTTCGAGTAGTACGGGCCCATACTACCTTCCACATCTATCCGTGCTTTCCTCAAGGACTGTTTCGACTTCACCAAGTCCCTTTCACCGACACCCCTTTCCACTGACCTCATGCTAGGTTTTCCTAGGGCACTCTCCGACCTACCCTCCGCCATCAGCTGCACTAGGAGTCCCCATCACTTCCCCCTAACTAACTTGCGGATACTGTTACATATCCGTTCCTTAGCTAGTTGAAGGTGGCCAGAACCCCCATAGCACAAAGCAAGCAGCATTCGAGCATTGGGTAACCAAATCAGGCATAACCTACACAGGCCATTCCTACTGCTGACTAAACAGTCCTAGCATACAGCTCATACAACAGGCATATAAGGCATCCTCCTAGATCCTTAGCCCTAACTAGCATGCAATTCTCAAAATCATATATCAGGCACACAAGGCATCCTCCTAGATCCTTAGTCCTATTCTAGCATGCAGTTTTCTGAATCAAAACCATATAGCATAACATATCAAGTATGGGTATCTTGGGGAAAACTTACTTGAGCTCGGCCGGTCGCATGCATCACACACTTCGTCTTTCTTAAAATCCTTCCATTTAGATTTTAGAAAACCATTTTTCCTTGTAAAAACCTTTTAGCCCCTCAGTTTGAGTCCAGACACCCCCGAGGGTGTGTCAGAATCCCTCATACCAGGGCTCTGATACCAACTTGTAACATCCCAATTTTCAGGTCCAAAAATTTCTTTTTAATTAACCAACACATAAAAACATTCATAAGAAAATACTGCGAAAACACATCATCTCATAAAACAATGTATCATGTCAGAAAACCCAAGCCATAGAATAATAACATATCAGAGTACAATCCCAGAAAACTCCATGCGGAAACCATATGTGTGTGTGATGCGATGCTACGCCGCCGGCTCCTTCCCCTTAGACGAAGAGGTACCTGAAACCAAAACCGAAACCGTAAGCACAAAGCTTAGTGAGTTCCCCCATCATACCACATACCATACAATATCATCGGTATCTCTCAACCGGTAATCATCATCGGTATCTTTCAACCGGTAACCAACATCAGTATCTTTCAACCGGTAATCGTCATCGGTATCTTTCAACCGGTAACCATCATCGGTATCTTTCAACTGGTAACCATCATCGGTATCTTTCAACCGGTAACTGTCATCGGTATCTTTCAACCGGTAACTGGGGACTATTCCACCCCTACCACTAGCATACAACAGCAAGGTACAATCATACAGTCAGGCATATCCGGGTACTTACCTACCCCACGGCCGTAAGGGCCGCTGTCAGGAATCCTAATCCCTACTATACACGTAACATATCATGTAGATAATACTCGTGACCAAAGCACATAACCAAACCAAGATAATTATCACAAAGACAATCATCTTACAAGCTGACCCGACTCGCCGAGTTGGGTCGTCAACTCGCCGAGTCCCTCACCCTTTGCTCGTCCTTATCCACGACCCGACTCGTCGAGTTGGGCCGTTAACTCGACGAGTTCCTCCCTCACAAGAACATCGCATGAAACTCATCCGACTCGCCGAGTTGATGAACAACTCGTCGAGTTCACCTTCATCTGATGAACAAGTTATGTCCTCGACTCGCCGAGTTGATGAACAACTCGTCGAGTTCATCTTCATCCTTAAGAAGATTGCCTTGGACTCGCCGAGTCTGTTTTAGCACTCGTCGAGTCCCATGAACTCCAGGTCTAAAATCACGTCCAATACATTGGGTAACTCTTCCTGTCCGATTACAACCCTTCTAACACTCAACTGGGTTCCTTTGAGTCTCAACAGATATGAGGCTCAAAGCCTCGGACTCGTCGAGTCCTAGAACAGACTCGCCGAGTCAGTCATGTCCACACTCTAAATCCTTGAATTTTGATGTACAACCTTTGATCAAAAGATAGATCCAAGCTTCTATAATCGATCTAGCACGTAAAGTTACAAACTTTACGTGCTTGCATGGGACTTTGAGCTCAAAAAGACATAAAACAAGCTCTTAAGATGCATGGGGCCTTTCATGGGTGCAAAAACAGTCCCCAACTGCCTTGTGACTCCTTTAATGACGTGATTCCGAAGCTCTAACCCCCAACCATGTTTGCAATCATGGTTGGCCATCAAAAGTGGCTTATAAAAGCCCTAAATCTCCCCAAAAAGGGATCTAACAAATGAAAGAGCAAGGTTACAGTTTTTTACCTTCAATGAACTGTAGAATGTGCACAAACTCGGGTTCCCTTGGTCTTTACTTGCTTCCTCAAGCCTTTCTCCTTCCTTCTTAAGACCACAAGCACCAAAATCCACCAACAAGGCTTAGATTGCTTCAATAACGGCTAGGGTTTCAATGAGATGTGTTCTGGGAGCATAAGGGACGTTGTGGCCGACATAACATTGTTTAAATAGGGTGCAAACCCTCGGATTAGGGTTTTTGTCCAGTCAGAGTCTACTCGTCGAGTCCGGGACCCGACTCGACGAGTCCATCACTTAAATCCCGCGCCTCATCCCGCTTTTACTCGGCGAGTTGGTCCTTCAACTCGCCGAGTCCAAGGCCAAAAATGCAAAAATACTCAAATAAAAATACATACCAAGAACCAGGTGATACAAGGTAATTATCTAATTAGTTTTTATGTTTCAAATATCTAGGTTGTATGCTAGTTATAGGTTTCATGCTTTGGATAATTTTGTTGCATGTATAACTACAGAAAAATTAGATCCAAAGCATAAGGGTTGCATGTGCACCATAGGGATGTTGTAGTACATAAAACCCAACAGTCCTGTACTTCCACCCATAGAGCATCTGAAAAGGAGGTCGATCGATGTTGACATGATAACTGTTTTTATACGAAAACTCCACTAACGGAAGATGCGTGTCCCAACTACCGCCGAAATCCAGAACACATGCCCGTAGCATATCCTCCAGTGTTTGTATAGTTCGCTCACCCTGTCCGTCCTTCTACGGATGGAAAGTTGTGCAAAAATTCAGACAAATACCCAACTCCTCGTGAAACCTCTTCCAAAACCTGGAAGTAAACCGAACATCCATGTCTGAAACCACTGACACCGGCACCCCATGTCGGGCCACCACCTCCTTGATGTAAATATCATCCAACTTCTCCGCAGAGATACTCTCCTAGATTGGGATAAAATGCGCACTCGTGGTCAATCGATCCACGATGACCCATATCGAATCCACTCCGTACATCGTCTGTGGCAACTTTGTGATGAAATCCATAGTAATCTCTTCCCATTTCCAAACGTGAATGTCTAACAATTGCACCTTGTCGTGAGGTCACTGAAGCTCGGCCTTGACTTTCCTATAAGTCAAGCACCTTTCTACATACCAAGCTACATCCCGCTTCATACATGGCCACCAATAATCAGGACGGAGATCTCTATACATCTTTGTTGCTCCAGGATGAATAAAAAATCTCAAGTTTTGCGCCTCCTCCATCAAAACCTGTTGTGCACCACCCCAGTACAGAACCGACACCCTCCGATGAACGGCCAACAATCCACGGCTATCAAAATCAAAAGAAGCCACCTGCCCCACAGTGCGCTCACTCTTCTGATTCTCTTCTTTCATAGCCTCGATCTGAGTCTCTCTAATCTACTCCAACAACGGGGTAATAACCATCATCCTCAAACATATATCCTTGATCAGATCCGCGACCGCCTTGCGGATGAGAGCATCGGCCACCACGTTGGGCTTCCCCAGGTGATAAAGGATATCACATTCATAATCATTCACCACATCCAACCATCAGCACTGAATCGTGTTCGGATTTGGTTGGTCCATCAAATACCTCAGGCTCTTCTGATCCATGTAGATAGTACAACGGACCCCATAGAGGTAATTTCGCCAAATCTTGAGGGAAAACACCACTGACCCGAACTCCAAATCGTGCGTAGGGTAATTCGACTCATGAGGCTTCAACTGCCTCGACGCGTATGCAATCACAAGACCTCACTGCATCAACACCGCACCTAAACTCGTGATCGAAGCATCACAATATACCATAAAATCTTCCACTCCTTATTGCAGGGTCAGAAGCGGTGCCTCACACAACTTCTGTCTCAAGGTCTCTAAGGTTTCCTGCTGCTCAAGCCCCCAACGAAATGTGACAATCTTCTTCGTCAGTCTGGTCAAGGAATCGCTATCTTGGAGAAATCCTGAATGAATCTCTGATAGTAACCTACTAATCGAAGGAAACTCTGAATCTCGGATGGAGACCTAGGAACCTCCCATCCCATCACTGCCTCAATCTTGTCCAGGTCGACCAGAATACCGTTCTATTTGACAATGTGCCCTAGAAACTGTACCTCGCGTAACCAGAACTCACACTTGGAGAACTTCGCGTACAACCTCTTCCTCCTCAGAGTCTCCAATACATCCCTCAGGTGCTCCTCATGATGCTCTCGGGTCTTTGTTGGGTCAAAAATATGGTTTATACTTTGCTTTTCTAGGCAATTGGTTTTTCTGTAATGTAATATATATTTGCGGCTGTGTTCACGGCCAGGTGAGTGTTTACGGCCGTAAACCAGTTCACGGCCGTGAACCCATCTATGGCCCATGTTCCCCAAGTATATATATATAGATGTTAGGGGTGAGGAGTGAAAGAGTAGTGTACGGCTGAGAGTAGAGGAAATAAGAGAAGAGAGAGAAAGGAGCATAAGTGTGTGTAAGTGTGTGTGAATCTTGTAAGAGAACTTCATTCATATCATCAATTCAACAAGATTCATATTATTCTTCTTCTCCTTCTCTTCTAATTTGATCCGGCGTCATCCTTTTGATTGGTATTCCGCACCATCAAACGGATCTGATTGATACACAAGCAGATTGGGGACTTACAAGTGGTATCAGAGCTTGGATTGTATCAATCAATTTTGTCAGATCTGGAGCGTATTTGATCTTATTTTTGAAGGATTTCTGCGTTTTTGGATAGATCTTGGCAAAATAAGGGGGGTTTGTTCTTCGTGTTTTTTCACAAAAACGAGTCTTGGATCGAGTTTTGGAGCAAAAAGGGTGAAAAACGTCGTTTTTCTTCGCATCTGAAGCAGTGTTTACGGCCCTTAAAGGGTTCCCGGCCTTTCAAGGGTTCACGGCCCAAGAAGGGTTTGCGGTCCGAGGTTTACGGCCCTGAGTTCGAAGTTCGTTTACGGCCCACGAGGGTTTGCGGTCCGAGGTTCACGGCCGGTCTTCGCACGATCACGGTCCTCGGTGTGCGGCCAGCCTCGCACGTGTTCGGCCCAGCGAGTCTTCGATCAGCAGTCTAGGTCTCGATCAGCAGCAACCTCTTTCTCGTTCAGCGCTTATTAAAAAAAGAGGGATTTTTGGAGCTGCCAGGATTCGAACCCGGGTGCCTCGCCTCATCAGCCAACGCGTCTTACCAGTTGGACTAGCAAGCACCTTGTTCCAATCCTTCGCGATTTAATTCAAAAGGACTCCCATTCGATCCTAATTTCGCATTTTAACACTTTCAGCCCAAAAATTAAATTTTTTTTATTTTCAAAATCCATTTTCAACCAAAATTTTAGTTTTTAATTTTTGATTTTATTTTTGACTTTGACTTTTCAAGTTTGACCTTTGACTTTAAACTTTGACTTTCTCGTTTAACTTTCAAATTTTCAAATTTAGCTTTTCGGTTTGACTTTTGAGTTTGACTTTTTAAGTTTGACTTTTTAAATTTGAATTTTAAGGTTGACTTTTGAGGTTTTAAGTCAAAGGGCATATTTTTAAACAATGAGTTCCTCAAACATTCCGGTCCCTGAAAATTCTTGCTCTCAAACTAGCATTGACAATGTCAAAAATCTACATGAACATATTGATATTATGCGTAGAGAAATTGAGGAACTTAAATACAAGAGATATCAACTTAGGAAAGGCCAGAAACCCTTAAAGAACAACTAGAGGCCAAAACTAAGGACTTCAGGAAGCTACAGGCAGAATACAGTGATAAGTGCGTTGATTTTAAATGTATTGAACAAGAATTTGTTGTTGTAACTGCGGAACTTGACACATTGAAGGCTCGTTTTTCAAATGCTAAATTTAACTTAAAGAAATTCAATGGGTCAAGTGAAAGAGTTGCAGCAATAATCGAACATCAAATGAAATGGAAGGACCAAAAACAAGTAGGCATAGACTATGAGAGTGTCCCTCCCCCATATAACCACAATTACACTGCTACTCCTTTAACTCAAGAGGAGATAGACCGAGAACCATTTACGGTGTACGGTAAACCAGATCCTCAGGTGCCAAATGTGGTGCTAGAAATTAGATACTAATGTTTCTACTTCCGATGCAGATTCGTCTCTAAGCCAAGGATGGCAAAAGGCTGGAGAGAGAGTGTCTAATGATAAACCTGATGTTTTGATTTGTGATGATGTGGTTTCAAAATATGATGATTCTGATAAGAGTGATGATGTGTCTGATAAGTCTGATGCTTCTGTTACTAGCATATCCAATCCATCTACACCTGTCACACAATCTGTTTCTTGCACTTGCACATGTGGAAACAACCAGAAAAGAGGCAAGGGCACGCCACCAGGGGCAGGAAGAAACAACTTCACAGTGAACAAAAATACTTGCTTTCACTGTGGAACACCTGGACACATTGCCAGAAATTGTCCTAATCGCGCATACGTTCCTTACTACGCACAAGACTGGCAGAACGCGCCAAGATGGAGATACCTCAAAAGAAGCCCTTCAAGGTCAAAATCGCGAAATGGTGACTGGAATGCCAACAAGGCCAAGAATCCAACTCCCAAGACCAAGAATCAAAATCCCAACAACAAGGGAATGCCAACCAAGAAGCCAAATTCAAGAGATGCTCCAACGAAACAAGGACCGGTTAGGTCAAAGCCATCTCGACGGCCAGCTTCAAGTTCAAAAGCAAGTACTGAGGCACCCATTGGATCGAAAAAGAAATGGGTTAAACCCAACTATAGATGGGTACCAAAGGTTCAATCTCCCAAATCTTCTAATGATTCTAATATTTCTACATATTCTTTTTGTGATAAACAGGACATATCATTGGAGAAAGTATCCTGCGTTGATGACAAAGGTCGACCCAGTTTCAAAATGGACTGGGTTCCAAAGACCAACTAATCCCGCTTTGTGTCGGAGCAGCTATGGAGGCATATCATCAGACTTCGGTTTGTTGATAGTGGTTGTTCCAGGCACATGATAGGAGGCATCTCTCAACTGTGCAACACTCAGAACTTTGTTTGAGAGTATGTGTCTTTTGCGGGAAAGGAAGAAAGGAGAGGATCACATGGGGTTTGTGCTTAATGACATGAAAAATTTTCGGATCTGTTATGAGATTATGCGTGCTGTTCTCAGACCTTTTGGATGCAAATTCAATCGGTGACTTACGGTTTGAGTTTTCTTCTCTATTCTCCTGAGTTTATCTTACAATGATTCGTTTCAAAGACTATTTTTTAGTTTTTCGTTTGTATGTATTGTTATTGGGAAGTGATATCAAGATAAAGTGATAACGGGCAGTCTAAACCAATGTAAGGTATTGAATCTGAATTGTCTAGACTCTGTGTTCAATGTGCTGGTAGGCACGAAGGATTTGACATTGTGGATTTAGATAGGATTGTTTGGACTGACCATATGACGCTCGGGTAGATTGAGCAGTTAGATAAACACGGGAACCCACGGGATACACTAAATTAATACGCATCTAGAACTGTGGTTCGACTTTTCCTTGATGTACGGACTTATGTCCTTAATTCTGTTTCTAATAGGGCGACTGGGAGCTTCTGATAAAGTAGGTCTATAGGAAATTATTTTCTTTCTTTCTATCTGTGAGTCATATGTTGCCTTCTCTGCGTGATTGGAACATATCCGACCTGGACTGCAACATATGCAACTCTATTTCTATGCATCTTCTTTATCTATGCAATTCTTCCTATCTGTTAGCCATATGTTGTCTCCTCTGCGTGATTGAAATGATCCGACCTGGAACACAGCATATGCAACATTCTACATCTCAATCCCACTATCTTAGTTAGCCATATGTTGTCCCCTCTGCGTGATTGAAAGAGATCCGACCTGGGACACAACATATGCATCTATCTCTAAATTTGTCTTCCTCCTTAATAACTGTTTACTCACCTAAAGTAAGGAATCCTTAGGAAGTTCTTGATAACCAGGGTATATCGGGAAGTGGGGAACACGTTCTAGTGCAACTAAAATTGAACCATTTAGAGGTTGTATGTAGATCTCGCTGCTTAATTTAAGTGGACAACAATACCTGTGGTCATCATCAGCTAAATGGTTTATTTAGAAAATTGTGTTGATGTCCTTCGTGTTTAAGTGGACCACAATACTCGCAATTGACCAGATCTATTCATGAAGGTGAATGTACTGAAAAACAAAGTTACGACTGTCTTACAACTTTGATCCCAAATATTTTTGTTTTTGTTAAATTTGTTCATAGTTTTCCTCTATGCACAAATTTAGGGGGAGAATTAAAAATATCAAACATCAAACAAAACAAAATCATAAAAATCAAAAATCAAACAAAAAAAATCAAAAAAATCAAAAATCAAACAAAAATCAGAAAATTAAAAATTCAAAAATAGTGTTATTTCTGTTTCATTTCTTGTTCAAAAAAAATATGTTTGCTTTTGTTTTATTTTTCATAAAATTTGAAAAATCCAAAAAATATTGTGTGCTAAGTTTTCTTTTAGTTTTGTTTTGTCTTGAAAAGTGAATTCAAATGTAGTTGAGACTCATGGAGATTGTATCGAGATTTCTAAGCCAAGGCTTCATCTGTGATCATCGAAGAATTCTCATTCGAAGGAGCAAGAAATGAAGAATATTCTTTCAACATTAAATCCTTCAACCACAGAAGCAAGGTGAAGCTGCACTTGAAGGTTGTGTGACAAATTGCATTGAAGCCTCCTCAATCAATGTGTTGCTATCTTGTACCTGCTGAAGTGATCCAGAAGATTTGATCTCTCTATTCTCTCTGAAGATTCTCAAGCTGAAAGCACTATCTTTCAAGAATCAGTACATCAAGCCTCCTCACCCAATGTGCGTTCAATGTCAAATTTTGAAGAGAAGCCCAACTGCTCAAGATGAAGTCATTTATTGAAGATTCATCAAGTTCATCTTGAAGATATGAACTCATCAACAATTAAAGCTGAAGCCAAGCTCCAAATGAAGATTGACAAGAAAAGCCAGTTACTTTTTAGGGGGAGCTTGTTGGGTCAATTAGAAAAGAAAGCTATAAACCAAGGGGGAGATTGTTGGGTCAAAAATATGGTTTATACTTTGCTTTTCTAGGCAATTGGTTTTTCTGTAATGTAATATATATCTGCAGCTGTGTTCACGGCCAGGTGAGTGTTTACGGCCGTAAACCTGTTCACGGCCGTGAACCCATCTACGGCCCATGTTCCCCAAGTATATATATAGGTGTTAGGGGTGAGGAGTGGAAGAGTAGTGTACGGCTGAGAGTATAGGGCATAAGAGAAGATAGAGAAAGGAGCATAAGTGTGTGTAAGTGTGTGTGAATCTTGTAAGGGAACTTCATTCATATCATCAATTCAACAAGATTGATATTATTCTTCTTCTCCTTCTCTTCTAATTTGATCCGGCATCATCTGTTTGATTGGGATTCCGCACCATCAAACGGATCTTATTGATACACAAGCAGATTGGGGACTTACAGTCTTGGAATAGACTAGAATGTCATCAATAAACACAATGACAGACCGATTCAACATAGGTATGCATACGCGATTTATGAGATCCATTAATGCGACTGGAGCATTTGTAACACCCCGACCCTTGGGTACAAGTTTTAAGAACTATATGACATATTTATGGACCTACTCGACGAGTTGGTTTCCCCCAACTCGTCGTGTAGAGGCGGGTTAGCCCGCGTGGATTATTGGATCTACTCGACGAGTCGGAGGACCCAGACTCAATGAGTAGGAGCTGGGAGATGAAACCCTAACTTTTAGGTTTTGCACCCTATTTAAAGGACCTTAATTCCCTTCCTATAGTCCTTTACCACCCCCTTGACGGCTGAGAGAAACCCTAATCGATATTACCTTGTTCTTGAGTGTTTGTGAGGTTTAAAGAGTGATTTTGGTGCTTTGTGTGAAGGAGGTGCGAAGTATAAGAAGCTTGGGAAAGAGAGGAGTTTGTGGTTCTGACTCTACTTCATCTTGGCATCATTTTGAAGGTATCAAGTCGATACCTTGGCTTATCCTTAGTTAAATATCTTCATGTTTGGGTTTAGGGCTATCTTTAGCACATTTGGGAGTCATTTCGAGTATTGGGGCAAGATCTGAAGTTGTAACTTCAGATCTGAACTCCCCTTGGTCCCTATAGCTATAAAGTTATGATATTTGGCAAGCTAAGGTCCTTCCTTTTGGGCTAAAATTTCCCTTTCACTTGGTTTTGACATTTAGGACCATGCATGCACGTAAAGTTTGCAACTTTACGTGGAAACCATGCCCTAGGAGGTTAGATCTGCATTTTGGTAATTTAGGGTGGCTTAAAAACGTCTATATGAGAAAAATATTGAAGGGACTCGACGAGTGCATATGTAAACTCAAATAGTCGAAAGAGGGTTTCCCGTTTTTGGTTTCTGCATGGACTCGGCGAGTCAGTAAGACGACTCGACGAGTCAGTTAGGGTTTTCCCGACATTGGACACGCATGGACTCGACGAGTTGTTAGGAAACACGGCGAGTCAAATAGGGTTTTCAAGATTTCTCGAGTTCTGGAAGGACTCGACGAGTCAGTAAGCTGCACTCGACGATTTGGGTCAACATGGACTGTTGACCTTGACGGTTGACTTTGACTTTGACTAAGGGTTGACCAGTTTGACTTCTATGGGTATTTTAGTAAATTGGAAATTTATGGAAGTGTTGGTATGGTAAATATAGGTGGTGGAGTTCGTGGTTATGATTCGAGAGTTTGAGCTTATCACTTCAGTTCGATATTTGTGAGGTGAGTTTTCCTCCATATACTCAAGGGTCTAAGGCACCAAGGCCGACCCTTTTGGATTGTTATCTTGATATGTTATGTTAGTATTGTTGGATAAGGTGTCTAAGTCCATAACTATTTCTGGTATGTACTTGACCCGACCCGGCATGGTCCATTTGGGTTGCATGGAATCATGCATTTGGATAGACTAAATGAGAGAAATAACACTTGTGGTTTATTAATATATTATAAGTTCTAATATATTAATAGTATTATTTAATTAGTATTGATCAAGAATTAATCTAGGATTAATTAAGTGATCAAAAGATGACTAATTAAATATATGGGTTGATCATGTAAATCATCCATAACTTGTATAGTGGGCTAAAAGGCTCCATGGATAATCAAGTTGGGTTAAACCCATTGAATGCTCCATGGAGGCTCCATGGGAGTTACAAACCCATGGGTCATGGAAATGAAGAGTCATGCCACATTAGGGTTTACATGGTGTAACCCTAGATGTGACACACTATATAAGCAACATGTTCTCCACCAAAATCGGCGACAATAAGAAACAAGAGGGCTAGGCCGATTTTAGAAGTGTGTATTCTCTCTAAAGTCATTCCAAAAGCATTTGGTGTTGTGTGAAGCATTTGAGGCATCACACTTGGGGTGCTAGGCTCACAAGGTTTCAAGGATCATAAGCAACAACAAGGTAAGTTATTCTATCTTTCATGCAAGTTAAAATTTGTTCCCCATGTATGCTAGATAGGAATATAACCTTGGAATTCAACTTTGCATGATAATTAGACAAACATAGATCCAAGGTTATTAGGGTTGCATGTACACTTAGGAAGTGTTAGAATGCTCAAAACCCATCAGTGGTATCAGAGCCTAGGTTTGTTTGTTGTTTTTTTTTTTTTTTTTGTGCAAACAGCTTGAAAAAAAATCGTTTTTTCTGTTTTCTGCTCATATGAAAGTTTGCACATTTGTTGCTGGAAATGGACTAGAAACATTACCCTAAACTGTTTTGATGTTTTAAAGCTTGTTTTAGATGGTGTAATGTTTATGCTAATCCATTTACAATGGCAATTATTAAAATTACAAGTTTTTTTTAAGTGTAATTTTTGATTCTTGAAAGTGTTCATATTCATGTTCTTGAACTTATGAAGATTAGATGATCATAGGAATTGTTTGTAACCTTCATGGTAGTTTAATTCATGATCATAATGTGTTTTAATGGAGTCCATAACTTGTCCTCAAGTTATGGAAAACCAAAAGTCTCACTTTTATTAAAGCCATTAAAAGAACACAAGAGTTATAAAAATGAAGAGTCTTCATTTTTATTACTCAATTAATTCATAAGTTATAAGAAATGAAAAGTTTTGGAAGTTTACAAAACTTGCCCTCAAGTTTTAGAACATGTAAAGTCTTGATTAAAACTTTAGTTCCAACCCTTAGAATTTTAAAAGTTAAAATTCAACCCTTATACTTTATAATATTATAAGTTACTAATATATATATATGTATAACGTCAAGTCGTCTTACCGCTAGTACGCCTCATTCACGAAGCCGGTCTAAGGGTGTATAAGGTTGTTGCCTATAAAATGGCAACTTAATGGGTGTCCACTCTCACCCACCGCTTCCTTGATCGGTGGAGGGTCGTTAGCCGAACGGGTAAGACAAGGACTTATAAATTCTCATTAAAAGTATGATGAATATTATAAAGTAACTAAATGCTTTTATTAAATTCTCAATCTTATTTACTTTAGGAAAATGTGAATAAGGTGCTAATCCATGAAATTACACTTTACACTTTGTTTAAGTCGTTAGTGGAGCGTGTGTGGTTAACCGGCACACTAACTTGGACTTAACAAGGTAGGTAAAGGGTGACTTAAGGTTTACCATAGCATCGGTGGAGCGTGTGTGGTTTACCGGCACATCGATTGAGTGATAAACCTTGAGGGTACCAAGTGATTTGCATGGTTACTTCACACCTCGTTTTGTGATCCTCGGTATCCCAGTCACAAAACTTGGAGGGCACACTCGAGATTGAAACATGCCTTTGAAAACTTCATTGAATCTCAAAAGAATCTAGGAATTTCTAAGAACCAATTAAAAACCTAATATCTATATTTCGTTTTTCATGGTGGAAATTGGTGAATCGTCATTCACCTACCTTTCAAATATGTTATAGCTTGGATTACGGCATACCTCTTCTAAGTTATAATATATTGTGATTGGATTCTAGCCTTAATATTACATTTGGGTGTTTTATTAAGGACTGTCTTAATATCTAAACTAATCTTGTTCTCTTCTTTCAGATGTCTTCAAACAATGCTGCTTCTGGCTCTAATCCTAATGGCTCCTTTACCCTTATGAACTTGTGTGGGAAAGTCATTTTTGATGGATCCAACTTCAATGAATGGATCAGAAACATCAGGATGATTACCCGCTACGAGGACAAAGAATATGTCCTTGACAAGGAGCTTAAGGAGATTGATGAGACCACTGCAACTCCCCAGGAGATTGCTGACTTCCGGGTACATGAAAGGGATGCTACAAAAGTGGCATGCATCATGTTGGCCACCATGACAGCGGAACTCCAAAAGTCCTATGAGGACTTCTACCCTTTTGAAATGCACCAAGATCTGATGGAAAGATACCATCAAAGTGCACGACAAGAGAGGTATGAAATCATATGCTCTATCATAACAACCATGATGAAGGACGGGGAATCCGTCACGAGCCACATGCAGAAAATGCAAAGGTATGTGGATCGGTTGCTGAAGCTTAATGTGAACTTCCCTGAGGAGCTTGCAATAGATATCATTTTGCACTCCGTACCATCGTGCTATGATCAATTCCGCATGACATATCACATGAATAAGGAAGAGGTCACACTCAGCAAACTTCAGGGACTCCTCAAGACCGCAGAAACAGGTCTTAAGGGTAAGTCGGTTGTTAACACTCCTACTCCAAACTCCGCCCCGGTTTTGGCAATCGGGAAAGGTCGAGGGAAGAAGAGGAAGAGCTCTTCGAAGGGTACCAAGGCTAGGACCCTTGATGGCTCTTCTTCAAGTGGAACCAAGAAAGGTTTCGTCACTCCTTCTTCTGACCCTAAAGAGGCTGAATGCTTCTATTGCCATGAAAAGTCACATTGGAAGCGGAACTGCCCAAAGTACCAGCAAGATGTGAAGGATGGGAAAGTTAAACCCAACCATGCAGGTATTTACACTATCTTATCTAATAACTCACCCCATTCTAACTCTTGGGTCCTTGATACCGGTTGTGGTATTCATATATGTTCTGATTTGCAGGGACTAAGAAGAAGTGAGAATGTGCAGCATGGAAGAATAAACTTAATCATGGGGAATAGGAAAGCTTTACCTGTCACCAAGATTGGAGTTTATACTTTATCGCTAAGTAGTGGGTTTAGTTTAGATTTGAATAAATGTTGTTATTCGCCAGAAATGGCAAGAAATATTATTTCCTTTCATGCATTGTATAAACAAGGTTTAACCTTTTCATTTGATAATGAAGTTGGTTCGATTAATGCTTTCTTTAATAATGTTCTTTATTTTAAAGCATTACCTTGTGATGGTGTGTATGAAACTGTATCTGTGGTTGATAACTTAGGAAATAATGTATTGTGTATTGATTCTGTTAATGATAATAACTTGGATAAAGCATCATTATGGCATTGTCGTCTTGGACATATAAGCAAGAAACGCATAGGCCAACTCCAAAAGGATGGAGTCTTGGAGTCATTTGACCTAAAGTCAGATGATAGTTGCGAATCATGCTTACTTGGAAAAATGACAAAGTCACCCTTCACAGGTTCTTGTGAGAGGGGTGAAGGTTTGTTGGATCTTATACACACGGATGTGTGTGGGCCCTTCAAACATGCCACAAGGGATGCTAATCGTTATTATTTGACTTTTACTGATGATTACAGTAGATATGCATATGTCTACTTAATCAAGCATAAGTCAGAGACTTTTGAGAGGTTTAAAGAGTTTAAACAGGAAGTCGAGAATCAATTGGGAAGGAACATTAAGATGCTTCGATCCGATCGAGGTGGTGAGTATCTTAGTTCAGAGTTCCTCGACTATCTTAGGGAATGTGGGATTGTCTCACAATTGACACCTCCCAGGACACCGCAGTTGAATGGTGTAGCTGAGAGGCGTAATCGAACCTTGTTGGATATGGTTCGTTCCATGATGAGTCAAGCTTCGCTACCAATCTCATTTTGGGGGTATGCCTTAGAGACTGCCGCCCATATCCTTAATCTAGTTCCCACAAAGAAAGTTGCCAAAACTCCTCATGAGATATGGACTGGTAAAGTACCCAAACTAGACCACATTAAGATTTGGGGTTGCGAGGCTTTCGTGAGACGCGAGACTCATGATAAGCTCGAACCTCGAAGTGAGAGGTGTATTTTCATCGGCTACCCACAGAAATCCTTTGGTTACCTCTTCTACAGACCTAGTGAGAATGTGGTCTTTGTAGCTAGGAGGGCTTTCTTTCGAGAGAGAGAGTTCATAATCCAAGGAGACAGTGGGAGGCAAGTTGACCTTGAAGAAATTCAAGAGTCAAGTGGTGAAGGAACTTCAAACCCTAGCACTCAACTTGAAGAGGAAACTCCTGTTGAGCCAATTGACAAGTCTGTACCTCTGAGGCGTTCCACAAGGGTTAGGAATGCACCTGAGCATTACTATGGATTCCATATTACTGCGGAAGGTGATACACTTATCAGTGATGAGACACTGGTAGGTCTGTATGAACCTAACAGTTACGCGGAAGCCATGGCAGGCCCTGAGTCAGCCAAGTGGAAAGAGGCAATGGACAGCGAGATACAGTCCATGTATGACAATCAAGTTTGGAACTTGGTTGAGAATGTACCAGGTCGTAAGACTATAGGGTGCAAATGGATCTTCAAGAAGAAGACCGACATGGATGGTAATGTACACACTTATAAGGCACGACTGGTTGCAAAGGGTTTCTCACAAACTCCGGGAGTTGATTATGATGAGACCTTTTCTGAAGTGGCCAAGATTAAGTCTATTAGGGTTCTGTTAGCCATAGCCGCATTTCATGACTATGAAATATGGCAAATGGATGTCAAAACCGCTTTCCTTAATGGAAAGTTGGCTGAGGATGTTTACATGAGTCAGCCAGAGGGTTTTGTCAACACAGAGTACCCTAATAGAGTGTGTAAGCTTGAGAAATCCATTTATGGGTTAAAGCAAGCACCTCGCAGATGGAATCTTTGCTTTGATGAGAAAGTCAAGGAATTTGGCTTTTCTAGGAGTGAAGATGAATCTTGTGTATATGTCAAGGCTAGTGGGAGTATAGTTAGCTTTTTGGTATTGTATGTGGATGACATACCACTCATAGGAAATGACATCCCAACTCTGCAGGAAGTTAAGTCCTGGCTTGGGAAGTGTTTCTCTATGAAGGACCTAGAAGAAGCTGCCTATATTCTAGGGATAAGGATCTTGAGAGACCGGAGTAAAAGACTAATTGGACTTAGTCAGAGTACCTACTTGGATAAGGTGCTGAAGAGATTCGGCATGCAGGACTCCAAGAAAGGAGAGTTACCCATCCAGAGTAACGCCAGATTGAGTAAAACACAAAGCCCTAGTACTGAGGCTGAGATAGCAGAAATGAGTCGAATACCTTATGCTTCGGCTGTAGGATCGATCATGTATGCTATGACGTGTACTCGACCTGATGTAGCCTTTTCTTTGAGCATGGTTAGCAGGTATCAGGGGAACCCTGGCAAGGCACACTGGACTGCGGTAAAGAATATCCTCAAGTACCTACGGAGGACTAAGGACTGGGTCATTACCCTCGGTGGGAGTGAAGACTTGAGAGTTGTAGGGTATAGTGATGCTAGCTTTCAGACTGATAGGGATAATTTCCGCTCTCAGTCAGGCTGAGTCTTTACCTTAAATGGAGGAGCAATTTCTTGGAAGAGTTCCAAGCAAGAGACAGTGGCTGATTCAACTTGCGAATCAGAGTATATAGCAGCTAGCGAGGCAGCAAAGCAGGCGATATGGCTGAAGAACTTCATTGGAGACCTTGGAGTTGTACCAGCTATTAAAGAGCCAATGGAAATTTTCTGTGATAGTGAAAGTGCAGTTGCCTTAGCCAAGGAACCAAGGGATCACGGGAGATCCAGACACATCGACAGAAAATACCATTTCATCAGACATCGAATAGAAGAAGGACTCCTCGTGGCAAAGAGGGTATCATCGGATGAGAATCCAGCAGATCCCCTCACGAAAGGACTGACTCGGGTTAAGCATCTCCAGCATGCTCGGAGCATAGGGCTGAAGGATGATATTAGATTTAGTAGTTAGATAATCTTGAAATTTGTAAAGTGTAATTGACATTAGATGATGAATAAAAGGTGTTTTATTTATGAGTAAAGTGTTGCTATCTCTTGTCGATCGTTTACTATATTTCTTTTGCATGTTTTGACTTCCAGAATAATTATGTTTGGTATATCATATTATTCAAACCTCCACAGTCGGTCATATGTCGGAAGTAGGTATGAATCAAGACTGTCATGATTGGTTGCAGAGGTCTAAGTTGTTGGACATGGCTACAACACTCATGAGTGCTCATAAGTTCTGAGCATTGGACTCAACCCACGCTCACTGGAATCACTTCATGGAATTTATCTCGAGTGATCGTGAGACGGTAATATCATATAAGTCTTCAAACCTAGAAATATGATTTGTTACTTATGAGTTGGTTATGCATTGATTGTACCTTAACGCATTGGTAACTCGATGTTATAAAACGTGCTTTTGGTTATGCATTGATTGTACTAAATCTAAACCCTAAACCCTAAACCCTAAACCTAAACACTAAACCCTAAATCTAAACCCTAAACCCTAAACCTTAAACCTAAACCTAAACCCTAAACCCTAAACCCTAAATCTAAACTCTAAACCCTAAACCCTAAACCCTATTGTGTCTATCTTGAATTTACATCTTGAATTATTAATCGTGAATCCATTAACCGTAATCTTTATATAGTAAAACAATGTATTTTCAAGAAGTTTAGTACCTAAGCTTAGATGGGGCTGTAATGTATATTCCCTTTTCCCTATATATATATATATATATATATATATATATATATATATATATATATATATATATATATATATATATATATATATAGTCTTTATTCTTTAGTTAATCTTTAATCGGTATAGACCATTCCAAGATTTATAGTTATTAAGTTTAATGTTTAAGCATTAATTAGTTTATTAGTGGTTCTTAATAATAGCATAAAGAAATAAAAAAAAAAGTCGAACAAAAAGTAAGGGATAGTCATATAAGAGGAGGGCGTCGTTTACATGCAAAAAAAAAAAAAGAAAAAAAGAAAAAAAAAGGTGAAATTTTTATGATAAAAACACAATATTGGGTTTGAGTTTTGATTGAAGAATAAAGTATTGGGCATACTATAACCGTATATAACCAAAAAAAAGCATATGGCTCATTCATTTAATTCTGGATCTAATAACCTAAGTAGCCCATTGTTGATGAAAATCGAAAAGCGGTAATAGCGGTGATATTGCGGTCATAAGTTTCGCGGTTAATAGCGGTAAATAGCACCGATATTAGCGGTACCGCAATTACTAAACGCTATTTTGAAAATGTAGGTCCTAGAACATCGCGAACCGCTATAGCGCGCGATTGATAACGTAGTTTATAATTGAATAATGGTTTAATTTTATACCTAGAAACTCGGGTGTTACATGTTGCCGGCAAGTTGTTGATATTGGTGATAGACAAACTCTTAGATGAGCTCCATGGATTGACGATTTTCAGTAAATTGGACCTTCGCTCTGGGTACCATCAAATTCGGGTCAAGGCCTCTGTTGTGTACAAGACAGCTTTTAGAACTCATGATGGGCATTACAGATTCAAAGTAATGCCCTTTGGCCTCACAAACTCCCTCGTGACTTTTCAAACTTTGATGAATGATATATTTCGACCATAGTTGCACAAACTTATACTCTTCTTCTTCGGCGACATCTTAGTCTATAGCCCAAATGATGAGCTACATGCCCAACATTTGACAACATCCCGTGAAAATTTGGAAGAGCACCAGATGCATTTAAACTACAAGAAATGTGAGTTCGGGAGGTCAAAGCTTTCGTATTTGGGTCATGTGATCTCCAGTGAGGGGGTATCAGCTGAAGATTCCAAGATATGAGCTATGTTAGAATGGCCCACTCCATGAAACATTAAAGAATTAAGGGGATTCCTCAGTCTCACGGGATATTACAGGAAGTTTGTCCGAAATTAAGCTCACTGAATAGCTCAAGAAGGAATGTTTATGTTGGGGAAAGAAGCCGAACAAGCCTTTCAAAATCTCAAACAGGACATGACAACCATTCCAGCGTTATCTATTCCGGATTTCCAACAAATATTCATGGTTGAGACGGATGCATCCGAGTTTGGATTGGGAGCGGTCCTATCGCAAAACAATATACATGTCGCTTTTTACAGCTTTACCTTGGGAGCTAGGTCAAGGGAGAAGTCCATCTACAAAAAGGAGCTCATGGCAATTGTGTAATACGTACTCAAGTGGAGGCCATATCTTCTGGGATGAAAGTTTGTGGTCAGAACAAACCAGAAGAGTCTGAAATACATCTTGGAACAACGCATGATCAGGAATGATTATCAACGGTGGGTAACCAAGTTGATGGGTTTTGACTTTGATATACATTATAGTACTGGAGCTAGCAACTGAGTCGTCGATGCTCTATCACTAAGGGGCTCAATTGTCGATAGTAACACTGTGAGTATAACGTAATGGGTGGGATGGGACAAGTTGAAATAGGAGTTGGATCAAAATGTATTCGTCCAGCGGGTGAAACAAGACTTGGAAGCGGACCCCAACTCGCATAAGGGGTTTACAATCTTCTATGGAAATCTGCTATATAAAGGGAGATTGTTTATTGTAGCCGACTCACCTTGGATTCCGGAGCTCATTTCAACTTTTCATGATTCTCTCATTAGAGGTCATTTTGGGGTGAAGAAAACACATCAGCGAGCAGCATCAGAAGTTTTTTGGGTAGGAATGCGAGAAGCCATTATTGATTATGTCAAGAGGTGTATTGTGTGCCAACAACACAAAACTCTAACCTCCGCTCCAGCCAGATTGCTTAAACCCATCACAATACCGAATCAAGTTTGGGACGAAATCACTATGGATTTCGTGGAAGGCCCACCAAAATCTGGAGGGTGGGACACTATATGGGTAGTGGTAGATCGCCTCACCCAATACGGTCACTTTATTCCCTAGAAACATCTATTTTCGGCTTCTATTGTGGCAGGTAAATTCATGACTGAAGTGGTTAAATTATATGGAATGCCTCTATCCATTATCAGTGATAGGGATAAAATATTTATAAGTTAATTCTAGAGGGAACATTTCAAACTTCAAGGGGTGCACCAGAAACGGAGCACAGCCTACCACCCGCATTCGGACGGCCAAACTGAAGTCGTGAATTAGTGTTTAGAGATCTACCTTCGATGTTTTTGTTCAAGTATGTAACGTCCCAAAAATAAGACCCAAAAAATTCATTTTTAAAATTAATAAAACAAGTATCTCAAAAACATCCTCATACAAATCCAGATAAACAAAAGTATCAATCATCATATCACATCAGATTAAATCAAGAAAATGCGGAATGAGGTGGTGTGTGCTCTGCAATCATCTCGAGCTCTTCCCTTTAGAACTGGAAGTACTTGAAACATAAACTGAAAATCATAAGCACAAAGTTTAGTGAGTTCCCAAAAATACCACATACCATACATAATAAACATATAATGGGCCCCGTCCGGCATATATATAAATATATAACCTATAAACACATACACATGCAATAATCACAGAGAAACATAACATACAAAAAGGTCATCAGGCCCCGCCCGGTAAGCATACGACTACATAACACATGCAAGAGTCACACAGACATCTAGCATCCTAACATAACAAAATCATGGGCCGGTATTGGTGCCTTCGACCAGCTAAACACAGTGAGGAAACTCACCTCGAACTGCTGAATCACTCTGATAAATCTCTGACTGCTGGTCCAACAAATCCCCGAGCTATTAACATCCAATTAATAATTGGATTCCAATCCATAACCATCATTCTAAAATTAGGGTAAAAAGACCATTTTACCCCTTACCTAGTTTGGTCCAAGACTAAGGCCCAAACCTATAATCCAAAAGGCCTAAATACCAAAATAATCATCCAAAACCCAATCATGGCCCAATTTTCTAAATTTGGCCCAAATCTCTTTCATCGGCCATTTCCAAGATAACCCAAAATAGGAATCAGCCAAAAATTTGATGGCCCAACAAGTCCCTAAGCATCTAAGTCGAAAATGGCCCAAACTGAAACCCAAAACGTCTGAAGCCCAATTGGTTGGGTACGTGCGGCGTACTCAGCACGTATGTGCAGCGTACACGCTTTAGGGATTGTACGCTAAGCGTACCTGCTTGTACGCCCAACGTACTCCCATATTTGTCCATTTTCCAATTTCCAACTCTTAATCCATTAAGACATCACTCCAAAACTTAGATCTGGCTTCCTAGAGATGGTATATCATGTAAAGTTGGTAACTCTACGTGCATGCATGGCTTTATGAAGCTCTTAAAGCTCAAAAGGACATAATAAATGACTTAATGCATGTATGAGACCATAAACCCCATAAGGTTTCCAATGTTAAGCTTAATAAACTCATAATATGCCTAGATCTAAAAGAATAAGCCCCTGAAACGACTTAACTCATCAAACTAACCCAAAAAGGGACCAAAAGCACAAAAACCATGATATGAAGAGATCTAAACACACAAGGATAAAGGTTGGGACTTTATACCTCAAAATCACCAAAAGATGGAGCTAAATCTAGATCTCTAAGTTTCCTTCCAAAGAATGAGTCCACCAACTTCTTCTTCTTTCACTTCAAGGAGCATAAACCACCAAAATCAAGACCAAGCCTCAAGAACACTCAAAAAGGCTATTAGGGTTCGAGATTTGGATTTTAGGGTAATGGAGGTTGGTAAAGAGGCCAGCCCTAGGGACTTAAGGACCTTATATAGGGTGCAACACTCTAAAATTAGGGTTTTCTTATCCTCCACGTACACCATGCGTAACCCTCGTACGCTCAGCGTACAAGGGGTCGCACCCGTGATAAAACTTCTCCTTAGTATGCTAAGCATACCATGTGGTACACCCCGCGTACTAGCTTCTCAGCTAGTTTACTAAGCATACCATGTGGTACGCCCCGTGTACTAACTCCAAGGGCCAATAATTCAAAACTTTAAAATATAAAGGGAAAAAGGAAACATACTCATAACAAGCGCTACAATTCTCCCCCATTTGAATCAGACTTCGTCCTCGAAATCTGCGGCCCCAAATAACTCTGGATAGTGCTCCCTCATCTCATCTTCCGGCTCCCAAGTCCACTCTGAACCCTTTCAGTTTTGCCATTGCACCTTCACCAACATTACAAACTTGTTCCTCGAGGTTTTCATCTTCTGATCCAGAATCACCACCAGTCTCTCAATATAATTCAGGCAGTCATCCACCTAAATATCCTCCAATGGTACCACTGCGGAATCATCCACTAAGCACTTCATTGCTGAGAGACATGGAACGTGTTATGAATCAGACTGAGCTCGTCTGGGAGATCGAAGCAATAAGCAATCGGGACCACCCGAGATAAAACCCTGCAAGGTCCAATATACCTGGGGCCCAGCATGCCCCTCTTCTTGAACCGGATAACACCCTTCCAAGGTGACACCTTCAGTAGAAACATATCTCCCACCTGGAACTCTAAATCTGACCGGCGCCTGTCGGCATAACTCTTCTGCCGACTCTGATTTGTCTGGAGCCTGCTCCGAACCTGCTGAATCAGCTTAGTGGTCTTGAGTACCACCTCGATACTCCCCATAACCCGCTGACCAACCTCGCCCCAACAAATCGGGGTCCTACACATCCTCCTATAGAGGAACTCAAAAGGAGGTCGATCAATGTTGGCGTGATAACTGTTGTTCTACGAAAATTCCGCTAACGGAAGATACGTATCCCAACTCCCACCAAACTCCAATACACATGCCCGCAACATATCCTCTAGGGTCTGAATAGTCTGCTCACTCTGACCACGGTATGTGGATGAAATGTTGTGCTGAATTGGAGATGAGTGCCCAACTCATCATGGAACCTCTTCCAAAACCTAGAAGTAAACCGAACATCTCTGTCAGAAACCACCAAAATTGGCATCACATGACGTGCAACCACCTCCCTGATATAAACCGTAGCCAACTTCTCTGCATAAATACTCTCCTAAACCGGGATGAAATTCACGCTCGTGGTCAAACGATCAACGATGACCCAAATCGAATCAACTCTGCGTGCAGTTCGCGGTAGCTTCGTGATAAAATCCATGGTAATATCTTCCCATTTCCATACGGGAATCTCCAATGGTTGCATCTTTCCATGAGGTTGCTGATGTTCGGCTTTGACTTTCCTTCAAGTCAAGCACCGCTCCACATACCAAGCCATATGCCGCTTCATGCAGGGCCGCCAATAATTAGGACAAAGATCCCTATACATCTTCGTCGTCCCGGGATGAATGGAGAACCTAGACTTGTGCGCCTCCTTCATTAGAACCTGATGCACACCGCCCCAATACGGAACCCAAACTCACCGATGCAGAGTTAACAATCTACGAATGTCATAATCGAAGGAAGCCACCTTACCCACAATATGCTTACTTTTTCGGTGCTCTTCTTTCATAGCCTCGACCTGAGCCTCATGAATCTGCTCCAACATCGGAGTAATCACGGTCATCCTCAAACATATATCTCTGATCGGAGCCGCGACCGCCTTGCGGCTGAGAGATCGGCCACCACATTAGCCTTCCTCGGGTGATAAAGGATCTCACAATCATAATCCTTGACCACATCCAACCATCGACTTTGCCTCATATTCAGATTTGGATGATCCATCAAATACCTCAGGCTCTTGTGATCTGTGTAAATAGTACAACGGACCCCATGGAGGTAATGCCGCCAAATATTGAGGTAGAAAACCACAGCCCCCAACTCCAAATCATGTGTCGGATAATTCGCCTCATGAGGCTTCAGCTGCCTCGAAGTGTAAGCAATCACGCGACCCCTCTGCATCAACATTGCCCCCAATCTTGTGATCGACGCATCATAATAAACCACAAAATCCTTGACACCCTCTGGTAGGGTCAGAATCGGTGCCTCGCATAACGGCTGTCTCAAGGTCTCAAAAGCTGCCTGCTGCTCAGGCCCCCAGCGAAATGTAACCGATTTCTTTGTCAGTCGGGTCAAAGGAACAACTATCTTGGAGAAATCCTGGATGAATCTCCAATAATAACCCGCCAAAACAAGAAAACTCTGAATCTCAAATGGAGACATCGAAACCTCCCACTGCATCACGACCTCGACCTTGGTCGGATCGACCAAAATACCATTCTGGTTGACAAGGTGTCCCAGAAACTGCACCCCGCACAATAAGAACTTACACTTGGAGAACTTTGATAAAAGTCTCTACCTCCTCAACATCTCCATCACTTCTCTTAAGTGCTCCTCGTGTTGCTCCTGAGTCTTGGAATAAACCAAGATATCATCGATAAACACAATCACAGACCAATCCAGCATCGGTCTGCACACACGGTTCATGAGATCCATGAATGCGGGTGGAGCATTGGTGAGCCCTAAAGGCATCACCGCGAACTTGTAATGACCATAACGAGTCTGGAAAGATGTCTTCTGCACATCCTCATCCCTAACCCTCATCTGATGATAACGCGGTCGCAAATAAATCTTGGAGAACCAAGATGCACCCTAAAGCTGGTGAAATAGATTATCAATCCTCGGGAGTGGATAACGGTTCTTCACCGTTACCTTATTCAGCTCCCGGTAGTCAATGCACATACGATGAGACCCATCCTTCTTCTTCACAAACAAGATCGATGCTCCCTACGGAGAACTGCACGATCGAATGAATCCCTTGTTTAACAGCTCCTACAACTGTGTAGACAACTTCTGCATCTCGGGAGGATCCAACCGATACGGTGCCTTGGCTATTGGAGCTGCACCTAGAACCAGATCAATCCTGAACTCAACCTGCCTCTCTGGAGGCACCCCAGTAAAATCTTCTGGAAAAACATCGGGATAATTCCGCACAATCGGCACATCATCCAAAGTCGCCTTACCCTTATCCCGGGTATCCATAATATAGGCGACCTATCCAGAATAACCCTGTTGAATATAGCATCTGGCCCTCACTGCTGAACACAATACGGCCCACTCTGAGCTCTCTCCCTTAACCACTAACTCTCCCTCATTTGGGGTTCGAATCCGAACTAACTGCTGCATACAGTCGATCACCGCCCCATTAGGGCTCAACCAATCCATGCCCACGATAACCTTGTTCCCACGCAACGAAATAGGAACCAAATCTACTAAATACTACTCACTGAACAACTGAAGAGTACAACCCTGATGAACCCTCGCAACCCGAATAGGCCTATCATCACCAATCTCGACATCAAGAGGACAATCCAACTCCCCCGGAGCTCCAACAAATCTCTTGCTAAGCGCAAGCGATACAACAGATTGGGGATACCAATTGTAGTGACATAAGAACATGGTTTGGCATGCGGAATTAAAGATTGCACAATGAACATGATGATTTGGGTGTTCAAGAGATGTATTGATTGTATATGGTGTTACACAAAAAGGATCTAGATCTAGACTACACAAATAACACACACTTACACACTCACTTTTACATCTCTCAAGCACACCTCTACAAGTGGAATGAACCCACCTTATATAGAGGTGTTTAAAAGTCTCTCTCTCACTCTCTCTAACTCATGAGTCAAAAAGCTAATGCACCACATGCAAGTGGGTTTTACAAAAGTCATCACATTACAAAGTCAAACATGAATAACTTTGCACCCCAACATAGCCCCCGAATCAAACAATACTAACGCAGAAATACCGTTCACAAGGAAGGATCCTAAAATAAAGTGATAAGGTGAAGATACATACCCGTCACCACTTCGGGAGCAACACGAACCTCCTCGGCCATCAGCTGGAAAGCCCCGCTCTTCACCACAGGTGCATCTGCCCGGACCTGGCGTACGTCAGTAATCCAAAGAGTTGCAGGAGCAGGTGCTGACACCGGTCCTGCTACAGCCAAACTCGGACAATGGGCCTTCTTGTGGCCCCTCTGATTGCAATGAAAGCAAATTAGATTGGATATCGGGTTAGTGTTGGTGGTAAAAGTGCAATCTCTGCTAATATGACCAGTCTGGCCGCACTTGAAGTAGCCCGAACCACCTACCATGCATATTCCCCCGTGCACCTTGTCGCACTTGCCACAACAGCTTCGGACCTGATGGCCTCTCGACTTGGAATCAGATACCTTAGGCCTTTTGCCCAAACCCTCAACGCTCGGCACATCATTTGGCTTCCTCTTCTTCTCCATCTCCAGACCAATCTCCCTCTCTCTAACCCTCGCTATCATATCCTCCAACGTCTTGTAGCTGGATCGACTCACAAACTTGTTGGGTTTTGAGCAATCTAACACTCCTAAGGTTTTCATGCAACCCTAAAACCTTGGATCTATGTTTTAATATGAATACATGCAACTTTGTTTTTCCAAGGTTCATAACCTATCTAGCATGGCATGGGAACATTAAACATAATGACTAGAAGAATTACATACCTTTCAATTGTGAGTTGATTCCTTGGAGTTTGAGAGCCTAGCACCAATAATGTGGATGCCTCAAATGGAAATCACAAATCACCACAAACTTGGAAAAACCTTATGAGAGTGTATGCTAGCTTATAGAAATCGGCCACCTCTTTGCACACACACACAACTAGTGCCATTTCAAGCATCACAAGCTCATTTATATAGTGTGGAGGATTAGGGTTACATCCATGTAAACCCTAATACCCATGACTCTTCCTTTCCAAGGATCCATGGGTTAAAAGCTCCATGGACTATCCATGGACTCCCATGCATGCCAAGCCCATTCCAAATGAGTATTAGCCCACACTTATATAAATACAAGAGCCCATATTTAATTAGTCACCTTTTTGATCACCAAATTAATTCTAAATTAATTTATGATCAATACTAATTAAATAATATGATTTCATATTAATATATTATAACTTATAATATATTAACAAATCATAAGCATACAATTCTCAAAGGTTTAACCATAAATACTTCGGGTGAAGTGCAACCCAAATGGACCATGCCGGGTCGGGTCAAGTATATACCAAATAAAGTTATGGACTTAGACACCTTATCCAACAGTCTCCCACTTGGATAAGTCTAATAACTATATTTGCCTATATTACTTCAGGAACCAACCGGCAATCGTAGCTCTTAAAAACTCTGTTGAACTATGAAGCGCCATTTTAGATAAGTGATCTTATAATCCTCTGTTCTAGATATCAGCCGCACAAATACATGGAACAATGTCTTACTTATTGTCCAGCAGTTTGTTTCTCGATTTCCGATTTGTTTGACATAGAACTTAATTGAACACATCAACTTAGTTCTGACCGGGCCCGGTACATGGGTCAACACAAAATCATCGAGGGGCCCAGACATCGCTTCTAATCCAAGAAGGAACAGATAAACTTCGACTCATATGCTTGTTCTACTACTTGTTGAATTATACACAAAGACACGTTTTATAACATCGAGTTACCAATGCGTTTACATACAATAAATGTATAACCAACTCATAGGCAACAAGTCATATCTCTAGGTTTGAAGACTTATATGATATTACCGTCTCACGATCACTCGAGATAAATTCCGTGAAGTGATGCCAGTGAGCGTGGGTTTATTCCAATACTCAGAACTTATGAGTAATCATGAATGTTGTAGCAACCATTGCTATGGCTAAACACCTTTAGTCATCTACAAGCCCAATTCATGACAATCTTAATTCATACCTACTTCCGACGTATGACCGACTGTGGAAGTTTGAATAAAGTAATTTATTCTAGAAGTCAAAACATGCAAAGTTGAAACAATAGTAAATAATTGACAAAAGACAGTAACACCTTACTCATAAATAAATACACCTTTTATTCATCATCAAATGTCGATTACATTTTACAAGTTTCAGAAATAGCTATCTAATCTGTAAAACTAATATCATCCTTCAGACCTATGCGCCTCACATGCTGTAAGTCCCTAACCCTCGTCAGTCCCTTCGTAAGGGGATCTGCAGGATTCTCTTCTGATGATACCCTCTTTGTCACGAGGAGTCCTTCTTCTATCTTGTGTCTTATGAAGTGATATTTTATGTCAATGTGTTTGGATCTGCCATGATCTCTCGGTTCCTTGGCTAAGGCAACCGCACTATTGCTATCACAGAAAATCTCTATAGGCTCCTTAATAGCTGGTACAACTCCAAGGTCTCCGATGAAGTTCTTCAGCCATATCGCCTCCTTTGCCGCTTCACTCGCTGCTATGTACTCTGATTCACAAGTCGAATCAGCTACCGTCTCCTGCTTGGAACTCTTCCAAGTGATTGCCCCTCCATTTAGGGTAAAGACCCAGCCCGACTGAGAGCGGAAGTTATCCCTATCAGTCTGAAAGCTAGCATCACTATACCCTACTACTCTCAAGTCATCACTCCCACCAAGGATAAGAATCCAATCCTTAGTCCTCCGCAGGTACTTGAGAATATTCTTTACCGCAGTCCAATGAGCCTTGCCAGGGTTCCCTTGATATCTGTTGACCATGCTCAAAGCGAAGGCCACATCAGGGCGGGCACAAGTCATAGCATACATGATCGAGCCAACAGCGGAAGCATATGGTAATCGACTCATCTCAGCTATCTCAGTATCTGTACTCGGGCTCTGAGCCTTGCTCAGTTTGGCATTGCTTTGGATCGGTAATTCTCCTTTCTTGTAATTCTGCATCTTGAACCTTTTCAACACCTTATCCAAGTAGGTACTCTGACTAAGTCCAATTAGTCTTTTACTCATGTATCTTAATATCCTTATCCCTAGGATATAGGCAGCCTCTCCAAGGTCCTTCATAGAAAAACACTTCCCAAGCCAGGACTTCACTTCCTGCAAAGTTGGGATGTCGTTCCCTATGAGCAGTATGTCATCCACATATAGAACCAAGAAGCTAACTATACTCCCATTAGCTCTGAAATATACACAGGACTCATCTTCACTCCTCGAAAAGCTAAACTCGTTGACTTTCTCATCGAAACAAAGATTCCATCTACGAGGTGCTTGTTTCAATCCATAGATGGATTTCTCAAGCTTACACACTCTATTCGGGTGCTCTATACTGACAAAACCCTCTGGCTGACTCATGTAAACATCCTCAGCGAACTTCCCATTAAGGAAAGCGGTTTTGACATCCATTTGCCATATTTCATAGTCATGAAATGCAGCAATGGCTAACATAACCCTAATAGACTTAATCTTTGCTACCGGTGAAAAGGTCTCATCATAATCAACTCCCGGAGTTTGAGAAAAGCCCTTTGCAACCAGTCGCGCTTTATAAGTGTGTACATTACCATCCATGTCGGTCTTCTTCTTGAAGATCCATTTGCACCCAACTGTATTACGACCTGGTACATTGTCAACCAAGTTCCAAACTTGATTGTCATACATGGACTGTATCTCGCTGTCCATAGCCTCTTTCCATTTAGCAGCCTCAAGGCCTGCCATGGCTTCCATGTAGCTGTTAGGTTCATCCAGATTTACCAGTGTACTATCACTGATAAGTGTATCACCTTCCGCAGTAATATGGAAACCATAGTAATGCTCAGGTGCATTCCTAACTCTCGTGGAACACCTCAGAGGTACAGACTCGTCAGACGGATCAACAGGAGTTTCCTCCTCAGATTGATTGCTAGGATTTGAGGTTCCTTCACCACTTGACTCTTGAAGTTCTTCAAGGTCAATTTGCCTCCCACTGTTTCATTGGCTCATGAACTCGCTTTCTCGAAAGACCCCTCTCCTTGCTACAAAGACCACGTTCTCACTTGGTCTGTAGAAGTGGTAACCAAAGGATTTCTGTGGGTAGCCGATAAAAATATACCTCTCACTTCAAGGTTCGAGCTTATCGTGAGTCTCGCGTCTCACAAAAGCCTCGCAACCCCAAATCTTGATGTGGTCCAAGTTGGGAACTTTCCCAGTCCACATCTCATGAGTTGTTTTGGCAACCTTCTTTGTAGGTACTAGATTAAGGATATGGGCGGCAGTCTCTAAGGCATACCCCCAAAAAGAGATTGGTAGCGAAGCTCGACTCATCATGGAGCGAACCATGTCCAACAAGGTCCGATTACGCCTCTCAGCCATACCATTCAGCTGTGGTGTCCTGGGAGGTGTCAGTTGTGAGACAATCCCACACTCCTTAAGATAATCGAGGAACTTTGTGCTAAGATACTCACCACCTCGATCGGATCGAAGCATCTTAACGTTCCTGCCCAATTGATTTTCTACTTCCTGTTTAAACTCTTTAAACTTTTCAAAAGTTTCTGACTTATGCTTGATTAAGTAGACATAACCATATCTACTATAATCATCAGTAAAAGTCAGATAATAGCGATTAGCATCCCTTGTGGCGGTTTTGAAGGGTCCACATACATCAGTATGTATAAGGTCCAACAAACCCTCACCCCTTTCACAAGAACCTGTGAAGGGTGATTTTGTCATTTTTTCAAGCAAACAAGATTCACAACTATCATCTGACTTTAGGTCAAATGACTCCAAGACTCCATCCTTTTGGAGTTGGCCTATGCGTTTCTTGTTTACATGTCCAAGACGACAATGCCACAATGATGCTTTATCCAAGCTAGTAGAAGAATCAATACACAGCACATTATTTCCTAGGTTATCTACAACCGACACAGTTTCATACACACCATCACAAGGCAATGCTTTAAAATAAAGAACATTATTAAAGAAAGCATTAATACTACCAATTTCATTATCAAAAGAAAAGGTAAACCCTTGTTTGTACAAACTATGAAAGGAAATAATATTCCTCGCCATTTCGGATGAGTAAACACATTTATTAAAATCTAACTTTAACCCACTACTTAGCAACAAAGTATAAACTCGAATCTTGGTAACAGGTGAAGCCTTCCTATTCCCCATGATTAACTTTATCTTCCCGTGCTCCACATCCTCACTTCTTCTTAGGCCCTGCAAATCAGAACATATGTGAATACCACAACCAGTATCAAGGACCCAAGAGTTAGAATATGGTGAGTTATTAGACAATATAGTGTAAATACCTACATGGGATGGTTTCACTTTCCCATCCTTGACATCCTGCAAGTACCTTGGGCAGTTTCGCTTCCAGTGCCCCTTATTCTGGCAATAGAAGCATTCAGCATCCTTAGGGATGGCAGAAGGAGTAGCAGAACCACCTTTGGTTCCACTTGATGAGGAGCCATCAAGAGACTTTCCCTTGGTACCCTTCGAACGGGTCTTCCTCTTCTTCCCTTTGCCTTGCCCGATTTCCAAAACAGGGGTATCTGTAGGAGTAGGAGTAGTAACAACTGACTTACCTTTAAGACCACTTTCGGCGGTCTTCAGAAGTCCTTGAAGCTTGCTGAGTGTGACTTCCTCCTTGTTCATGTGGTATGTCATGCGGAATTGATCATAACACGAAGGTAAGGAGTGCAAAATGATGTCAATTGCCAACTCCTCAGGGAAGTTCACATTCAATTTCTGCAAACGGTCCACATACCTTTTTATTTTCTGCATGTGGGTCGTGATGGGTTCACCATCCTTCATTTGGGTTGTTATTATGGAGGAGATGATTTCATATCGCTCTTGACAAGCACTCTGATGGTAGCGGTCCATCAAATCCTGGTGCATCTCAAAAGGATAGTAGTCCTCATAGGACTTTTGGAGCTCGGTTGTCATAGTGGCCATCATGATGCATGTCACTTTGGTAGCATCTCTTTCATGTGCCTCATATGCAGTGACCTCCTCAGGAGTTGTAGTTGGCTCAAGATCCTTAAGCTCCTTGTCGAGGACATATTCCTTGTCCTCGTAACGAGTGACCATCCTGATGTTTCGGATCCAATCCATAAAGTTGGAACCATCGAAGATGACTCTCCCACAAAGGTTCATGAGAGAGAAGGAGCCAGTAGGGTTAGAACCCGAAGCATTGTTGGAAGACATCTGAAAAGAAGAAAGACAAGTTTAGATTAGATATATAGAGTCCTTAATAAGACACCCAAATGTAATATTAAGGCTAGGACCCAACACAATATATTATAACTTAGAAGAGGGATGTCGTAATCTAAGCTATAACATATTTGAAGGTAGGTGAATGACGATTCACCAATTTCCTCCATGAAAACGAAATGAATTATTAGGTTTAATTGGTTTGAAATTCCTAGATTCTTTTGAGATTCATTGAACTTTTCAATGGCATGTTTCAATCTCGAGTGTGCCCTTCAAGTTTTGTGACTGGGATGTCGAGGATCACAAAACAAGGTGTGAACAACCATGCAAATTCACTTGGTACTCTTAATATTATCACCTAATCGATGTGCCGGTTAACCACACACGCTCCACCGATCTATGATAAACATTAAGTCACCCTTTGTTATCCTTACTAGTCCAAGTTAGTGTGTCGGTTAACCACACACGCTCCACCAACGACTTGGTAAGGTACAAAGTGTGAATTTCATGGGTTAGCACCATTTTCACATTTTCCTAAAATAACTAAGATTGGGAATTACTAAAACATTTAGTTACTTTATAACAATCATTATACTTTTAATGAGAATTAAAGTCATTGTCCTACCCGTTCGGCTAACGACCCTCCACCGATCAAGGAAGCGGTGTGTGAGAGTGGACACCCATTAAGCTGCCATTTTATAGGCAACAACCTTATACCCCCCTTATAGACCGGCTTCGTGAATGAGGCCTACTAACGGTAAAACGACTTGATCTTATACATATATATAAATATTAACCATTAATCTTATAATAGTATAAGGGTTGAATTTTAACTTTTAAAATCCTAATGGTTGGAATTTAAAGTGTGTGTGTCTTTACAAATTCCAAAACTTGAGGGCAAGTTTTGAAACTCTTCAAAACTTTTCATTTCATAACTTATGAGTTAAGGGTTCATAAAAGTGAAGACTCTTCATTTTTATGTAACTTATGTGTTTAAATGTTCATTAAAAGAGGTGACCTTTGGAAATCCATAACTTGAGGACAAATTATGGATTCCATTAAAACACATAATTGATCAAGAATTAATCATTAAACAATTTAGCAAGTAATTCCTATGATCTAACATTAATTCATAAGAACATGAATATCCATATCAAAATTTCAAGAACATATGAACACATATAAACATGGAATTTTGATATTAGCCATTGTAAACGGATTAGAACAACCATTACACCATCTAAAACAGGTTTTAAAACATCAAAACAATTTAGGGTAATGTTTCTAGTCCATTTCCAGCAGCAAAAGTCGAAAAACTACATTCTGTGTCTCCTACTCGTCGAGTGCAGGAACCTACTCGACGAGTAGGATGAATTTGTGCTTGGACTCATCGAGTCCCCCCATGGACTCGGCGAGTCCACTGCCCAGACAGCTCAATTTTGCGACTTTTCAACAGTTTGCATCAAGTCTTCAAGAAAACAATCCTAGGCTCTGATACCACTGTTGGGTTTTGAGCAATCTAACACTCCTAAGGTGTTCATGCAACCCTAAAACCTTGGATCTATGTTTTACTATGAATACATGCAACTTTGTTTTTCCAAGGTTCATAACCTATCTAGCATGGCATGGGAACATTAAACATAATAACTAGAAGAATTACATACCTTTCAATTGTGAGTTGATTCCTTGGAGTTTGAGACCCTAGCACCAATAATGTGGATGCATCAAATGGAAATCACAAATCACCACAAACTTGGAAAAACCTTATGAGAGTGTATGCTAGCTTATAGAAATCGGCCACCTCTTTGCACACACACAACTAGTGCCATTTCAAGCATCACAAGCTCCTTTATATAGTATGGAGGATTAGGGTTACATCCATGTAAACCCTAATACCCATGACTCTTCCTTTCCAAGGATCCATGGGTTAAAAGCTCCATGGACTATTCATGGACTCCCATGCATGCCAAGCCCATTCCAAATGAGTATTAGCCCACACTTATATAAATACAAGAGCCCATATTTAATTAGTCACCTTTTTGATCACCAAATTAATTCTAAATTAATTTATGATCAATACTAATTAAATAATATGATTTCATATTAATATATTATAACTTATAATATATTAACAAATCGTAAGCATACAATTCTCAAAGGTTTAACCATAAATAGTTCGGGTGAAGTGCAACCCAAATGGACCATGTCGGGTCGGGTCAAGTATATACCAAATAAAGTTATGGACTTAGACACCTTATCCAACAAAACTGCCAAATGTCACTCCTCAACATCTCATGATACCGATCCTTTTTCATCTCCCCATCTGCCACATACTGCGGAACCAAAAGTGCCCTCTCCTGGAACATTGCGGTGATCTCAGCCACCATCTCAGTAGTCTAGCCGAGATCCTGAAACTCTCACGCCAACAGCTTGTTGGATTGGTGTCTAAGTCCATAACTATTTTAGTATGTACTTGACCCGATGGTGCATGGTCCTTTTGGGTTGCCTTCACCATAGCAACTTGACAGGGTGATCTATGAAGAGAGAGAAGATAATATTATTATATTAATATATTATGAGAATAATATATTAAAGGAATAATTATATCATTTAATCAATAATAGTCATAGATTAATTGGGAATTAATTTGGTGACTAAAAGAGGTTAATTAAATAAAGGGGGTTGGAACTGTCAATTGTGTGATAGTTGATTTTTGGGCTATGGATCCTTATGGGATATAGGGTGGCCGAAATTAAGGAGTATGGGCTCCTTGAATTCGTCCAAGCCTCCATCTAGAAGGATCCTTGGATTGCTTAGGGCCTAAGTTATTCAATTAGGGTTAAGGATGTAACCCTAGTAGCTCATAGTATAAATAGACCCCATAGGTGAGGGAAATCAGACACCTTGTTGTATTGGAAACCCTAGAGCCGATTTTCTCATCCCTCCTCTCTCTCCAAATCATCCTCTTGCTAGTTGGTGTTTGTAAGCCATTAGAGGAGTGACAATTGTGACTCTAAGCTCCAAGAACAAGAAGATTCAAGCAAGAAACTTAAGGTATTCTTCTAGATCTGATTTCATATGTTATGATTCAATTGTTTACTCTAGATCTTGCATCATAAGCCTTGGAAACATTGCATGTTCAATTAGAGAAACCTAGATCCAAGCATTAGGCTTTGCATGTGCACATAGGAAAGTTCTTATGGCTCAAACCCATCAGTGGTATCAGAGCTTAGATTGATTTCTATTGAATTGATGCTTTGATTGATTGCTTTTTACATGAAAAATCATTTTTTTTTGTGCCCCTGCCTGACAGACTCGGCGAGTCCCATTATGGACTCGGCGAGTAGCATGAACTCGGCGAGTCCATAATGGGACTCGGCGAGTCCGAGCGTCAGTCTGAGTTGATTTCGGGATTTCTTTCTGTTTTGCTTGAGGATACTTGCCTTAATTGTTTTGGGTCATTAAAATCCGAATTTTATCATATATTTGAGTATATCTTTGACCAAACAAAAGGATAATTACCATTTGATTGAATAATAATTTCCTTATATGATAATAATTGATTATTTGAATTAATTGGTAAATTTTCTTGCAAGTAATATTGACTAGGTCAAATTTAGATAATCATTAAATTAATTAGTTGATTTATATTATTTGCTATTTGATCCTTTATGTTTCGAAAAGTTCAAAACTTGTCCTCAAGTTTTGAAATTTAAGTTTTGTGATTAAAAGTTTAATTTGAACTATTTAAATTTCAAACCTTAGAATTTTACAAGTTTTAAAATTCACCCTTATACTTATAATATTATAAGATTAATAAATATATATGTATAACTTAAATGCTAGTCTTACCGTTAGTAGGCCTCATTCACGAAGCCGATCTATAAGGGGGGTAGAAGGTTATGGCCTATAAAATGGCCGTTTAATGGGTGTCCATTCTCACCCACCGCTTCCTTGATTGGTGGAGGGTCGTTAGCCGAACGGGTAGGATAGGGCAAACCTTTCCTCATTAAAAGTATAATGAATCTATATAAAGTAACTAAATGCTATTACAAAATTCCCAATCTTAGTTACTTTAGGCAAAAGTGAATTTGATGCAATTCCATGAAATTACACTTTGTACCCTTGCAAAGACGTTAGTGGAGCGTGTGTGGTTAACCGGCACACTAAATGGTTCTAAGCAAAGGTGGCAAGGGGTGACTCAATGTTTGTCATAGTTCGGTGGATCGTGTGTGGTTAACCGGCACATCAAATAGGTGACTGTAACATTGGGGGCACCATGTAAGTTTGCATGGTTATTCACACCCTGTTTTGTGATCCTCGGCATCCCAGTCACAAATCGAGGGGCATATCGAGATTTAAACATGTCATTGAAAAGTTCAATGAATCTCAAAGGATCTAGGAGTTTTTCAATACATTTAAAACCTAATCTCTTTTTCGTTTTTCATGGTAGAAAATTAGTGAATCGTCATTCACTTACCTTCAAATGTTCTGCAATTTGGGTTACGGCATCCCTCTCCCAAGTTATAGAGTATTGTGTTGGGTCCTAGCCTTAATATCTCATTTTGGGTGATTTATTAAGGACTCAATCAACTAACTTGATTTTTCTCCCGTTTTGTAAATGTCTGAATCTAACCGTGGTCTTCCCAAATCCCATGGAAAATGTTTTCCCACTCAAAGTGAAAGTCTTTTACACAATGAAGGTGAAAGATCAATCCTTGCATTGTGGACTATCTTGGTTTCACTTCCTCCACCTCCTCCTGTTGTTCTCCCAAACCCACAAGACTGAAGAATTGAAAGGTTCAAAATCACTCAAGCCCTGTTGGCAATGAAACATGAAGATGGAAAATTCGTGTGTGCTCACGTCCTAGGGATGAAATCACACATCGATAGGCTGATAATGTTGGGTGCGACTTTCCCAAAGGAGTTGGCTGTAGACTGGGTCCTTAAGTCACTCCCTAAATCATATGATAAGTTCATAAGAGAGTATTATATGATGGATATTGACGCAACCCTCATTGACCTAACTTACATGCTAATTGTTGTTGAATCAGAGATGATTTGGCAAAGTAATGGAGCATATTTGTCTGGTAACTCAACCAACCATGCTTCCGTAGTCGCTCCAGGAGAAGCCACCTGTTTCTGCTGCCAAGAGAAGGGGTGTTGGATACGAAGCTGCCCAGAGGACCTGATGAATCTAAGAGATGGGAGAGTCAAGAAGTATGGCTCTGCTTCAGGTAAAATCCACTATCTAACTCCATTAAGTTCCTATTCATTGATTCTTAATACATAATGTGATAAGATTACATTTGAATGTTTTGCAGGATCAGAGAAAAGAGAAGAAGCTTGATGGAAAAGCAAGATGAGTCTGATCATGAAGAAATGGATTACGATCGCATGGATTCGAAGATCAGATTTTGAGCTTAGAAAGTTATGATAGATTTGTTAGGAATATTTGATTACATAGTTTTTCAGTTGATTTTGCATTGTAAGGACGTGTTTTTCCGCTGCTTTATGAATAAAATAAATTTTTGGTTTGACTTATTTATTTATATCCTTGCAATGAAATCGTTGTGGAAAATTGATGTTTGCGTGTTTCTATAATAAATGGATGTGATTCTTAGTTATATTATTTATGGAAATTTTCTTAGTAAGGAAACATTCCCATCGCCGAAGTTTCAATTGGACAGAATCTTGGAATCATATGATATGAATCATGTGATGTATGGAAATCTTGATACTTAGAAATTTTAAGACTAATTCCTTGACAAAGAGTCAAGTGAAGGACTAGGAGAGCGGGTTCACGATGTTGTGCACCAGTTAAGTTCATTGTAAATAACAATTGGATTATTCGTCATATTTACTAAAGGATTAGTGAATGTGGTTATGCTTATAGGATTAAGCATGATTCTGAACCATTAAAAAGTTTCAATAAATGACAGAACGAATGAGAAGAATCAATTAGGCAGAAAGATAAGAAGTTTCTCCAATATAAGAAGAAGGGAGAGTACTTCTCTATCAAGTTTTATGATCGTCTTAATTGTAAAGAACCATATTACAATCCATCCTCTAAGGATACCTTAGTGCACTAGTTTGGCTAAGAAAAGGAATCAGGAATTGCTATAGTGGTTAAGTCGTTAAGATAAATCATACTTCGTTCCAATATCGAATATTAAAATTAAAATTATTACATTGAGTGACACATCTTAAGTAGGTTTATAACACTTATCAATTGTGGAATAGAGAAAGTTTTCTTATTCATACACATTTGGAATTTGTAAGTTGTGATGTCTTGAAGAAGACAAAGACCAACTAGAACAAATTAAATTAAGTGTTAGTCTTGATAGAATTTCGCACTAACTCTTGAATATTTGTTTTGTCAAGAAATGTTTCTTGACAAGAGAATCATGTATGTCAAGAAGTCAGTGGGAGCATAAATGATCTTGAAAAGCTTCAAGAATAAATCAAGAATAAACCTAATCAATGATCACTAGCACACGACTTGAGGTTTGTAACCTATCGTGTTGACAAAATTCTTTTCTGTGCCGATCCTGTTGAGTAATTATGCATATGAGTTCTACGAGTTCTCAATAGACTGCATAAAGCAAGCACCTTGTTCGATGAAAGTACATTGACTGGCATAGGTGAGCTGCTAGACAACTTGGAAGCAATGGTGGGACCCTTGGTGGCAAGAAATTAAGAATGAACAATTTCTGTCCATAAGAGTTTGAATTTGTCACAAACATTATCTTTCGATTATGCTTATGGCAAATTCACATGGATAGGAACACATACACCATAAAATATAAGTGTCATAAGGTTTCTCTCCTTCATGAAAATGATTGTGAGGAAACGCTTTTACTAAGAGAGATTTTAAGGAGATAGCGATTATGTAAATTACATTCTCAAATTCGATTATGATTACGGAATCCCTCTTCATAGTTCGAATTGTGAGATTTGGTAGTTAGTCTGAACATTTGGGACTTAGTAAAATAAGTTCTAAATTAGTTTAGACACACATGTGAGCTGTCTTAGGAAAGGTGTGTGATTTTGAGAAGCTTAGATAACGGCTTATCGAAGCATATCGTGTTAGAAACAATGAACTTTGGAAATCAATAAGTATTGTTTTCTAGAAGTTTAGCTGGTTTCTGAATACGTGTCAAAGCTAGTGGGAGCATAAATGTTATGTTGGAATGGATATAATCATCATGTTAGTGGGAGTATGGTTATTATTTAAGTATTGCAAGTTGGCAATATTAATTATAGATAAACAAAAGTTTCATTTGGCAAAGTTGCAGGGGTTGAAAAGTTGTTTTTGCTATAATTAAGGGAGAGAATGTTATGCTTTGTTTCCATTCTAAAAGCTTAGATCGAGAAATTTTAATTGAATTTAGTCAAGTGTATATTTATTATTTGCATTCTCAAAGTTCGATTATGATTACGGCATCCCTCTTCATAGTTCGAATTTTGAGAACACGACAAATAGAAATATTATGACAATATTATAGCAAAAAACTGGTAAAGTATCACGTTTTCGCTGCGGATTGTATCCCATACGCTTCGGGTATAGGATCGATTACATATGCTATAATATTCGACCATTCTAAAATTTTCCAAATGCCTAGGGCATTTAGAGGAAAAAAAGGGAATAGAACCGGATTTGACTAAAATAATTAAACAACTGCCAAGAACAATCTAAGGTTCGCCAAGGATTGGTCGCTTGTGGATAGTTGAAAGTATAGTCATGGATGGACCATATTGACATTATTATGAATAGATAAGATTCTATTTATAATGAGTTGTCATATGGAAGATATGGAAATGTTTCCATATTGGGAGTTGGATATCGAGAATCTATGTCTAGATTAGAAGCTTTTATGCAAGAAGGATGTTCAAAGGAATGTACTTTGAATATGAGACTTCATGACTATGGAATTGTCTTGTAACAATCTCTAATAGAGTATTTTGTGATTTTGTAATTTCATTGGCCGAGTCTTGGTGACTTTTGTGCCGTGACATTACGAAAGGACTGTTGCATAAAATGTTAGAATCTAACATATTCTAATAGTGGTGAGAATTTTGTATTCTTACACTAATGGATTAGGAATTGTGAAATGAGTGTGATTGAAAATGTTGTTTAATTATACTATTTCACAAAGTAAGGACCATAGGTAAACATAGTGTGCATGCTAAGAGCATGGGACAATTGTAGTTATAATTCAAGTAAGAAGTTGATTACCCGAAACAACAAATAATGAGTAATCAATATGGTGATTAAGTAAAAGGTGTTTTTATTTATACTCAAAGGTTTAAGGCCATATAGGATTAGTATTATTGTGTTTTACTTTGCATGTTTTGACTTCCCGAATGATGAGATTATTCAAACCCTCCACAGTCGCTCATTCTTTGGAAGTAGGAATGAAAGAAGACTGTCATGAATCTGACTGTAGATTGTCTAAAGTGTTTTAGACATAAGCAAAAGTTTGCTGCAGGGTTCATGAGTGCTGCTATAAGATTAGAGTATTGGAATAAACCCACGCTCACTTGGATAGCTTCATGGATTTTATCACGAGTGATTGGTGAGACGATAATATCTTGTATTCTTGAAACCGAGATGTGTGAGTTATATCTTGCGAGTCGGTTGCACATTGATAATACGTAAACGCACCAGTAACTTGGTGTTATAAAACGTATTGTTGTGTGTGATTCGGTGAGTGAGTGCAAGCGAGCATTGAGTCAAAGTTTATCCGTTCCTTTTACCCAAAGTGGGATAAAAGCGATATTTGTGGGCCCCTCGATGATTTAGTGATGACACCCTAAGCGCTTGGCCAAGCCGGGACTAAGTTGATGTGTTCAATTGTAGTCTATTGTCAGTCGTCATAAATCGGAAGTCGGGAAACAATACATGAACAGAGAGTATGATTAAAATCCATGTCTCGGTTCATACTATATCTAGAATGGAGGAATATATGATCCCTTATCTAAAGGACGCGTTACTGATAAGATCAGAGTTTAACAGCGGTTTTTGAAAGCTACGATTGCGGATCAGGATCTGAAGTCATACGCAGAATAGTTATTAGACTTATCCAAGTGGGAGACTGTTGGATTGGTGTCTAAGTCCATAACTATTTTAGTATGTACTTGACCCGATGGTGCATGGTCCTTTTGGGTTGCCTTCACCATAGCAACTTGACAGGGTGATCTATGAAGAGAGAGAAGATAATATTATTATATTAATATATTATGAGAATAATATACTAAAGGAATAATTATATCATTTAATTAATATTAGTCATAGATTAATTGGGAATTAATTTGGTGACTAAAAGAGGTTAATTAAATAAAGGGGGCTGGAACTGTCAATTGTGTGATAGTTGATTTTTGGGCTATGGATCCTTATGGGATATAGGGTGGCCAAAATTAAGGAGTATGGGCTCCTTGAATTCGTCCAAGCCTCCATCTAGAAGGATCCTTGGATTGCTTAGGGCCTAAGTTATTCAATTAGGGTTAAGGATGTAACCCTAGTAGCTCATAGTATAAATAGACCCCATAGGTGAGGGAAATCGGACACCTTGTTGTATTGGAAACCCTAGAGCCGATTTTCTCATCCCTGCTCTCTCTCCAAATCATCCTCTTGCTAGTTGGTGTTTGTAAGCCATTAGAGGAGTGACAATTGTGACTCTAAGCTCCAAGAACAACAAGATTCAAGCAAGCAACTTAAGGTATTCTTCTAGATCTGATTTCATATGTTATGATTCAATTGTTTACTCTAGATCTTGCATCATAAGCCTTGGAAACATTGCATGTTCAATTAGAGAAACCTAGATCCAAGCATTAGGGTTTGCATGTGCACATAGGAAAGTTCTTATGGCTCAAACCCATCACTGCTGCACCTCAATCACCGGTGCAAACTCTGCCCTGAACCTGGTCACAAAATCATCCCAGGTCATCGAATCAACAGCCTCATCACCAACTGCGCGCCTGACCTCCTCCTACCAATCCCGTGCAATGTCCTTCAAAAGATAGGAGGCAAGTCTTACATTTTTTCCCTCGGGGTAACTGCTAGTGCATAAGGCGTTAGCAACATCCATTAACCACCTCCTACTCGCTATCGGGTCCTTTGTCTTGTGATAGTCCAGAGCTCCACATGCCTGGAACTCCCTGAAGGTCAATGCACGCTCCCCAACAAAGGCCACCATCTCAGAGCGAAAGTTTCTCAACCGCTCATCCAGAACCTCCATAATGCCCTCCTTGGCCGTACCAAAGATCATAGGAGTCTGCTCAAGAATGCAACGCGTAATCTCAAACGAGATGAACTCCCTAGTCTGATCATCTAGCTGCCTGGCTCTAGAACCTGAGCCCGAGCCCTCTCCAGCACCAGAACTACCAACAGGTCTGCCTCGCAACGTCACCATACTAAAAATAGACCATATAAACCATCAGAATACGCATCAAAATATATCGAGGGATCACAATTCTACAAGCTTCATGGTTTCATTGCGACCCTCCTTGACTTGAGTACGGATCCTCTGCTTCCATTCGTACGGGCCCATACTACCTTCCACATCTATCCGTACTTTCCTCAAGGATTGCATCAATTTCGCCAAGTTGCCTTATATCCATATAATCCATCGTCATCAAAACAAGGCTTCCATCACTTGACCTCATCCTAGGTTTTCCTAGGGCAAACTCCACACCACTCTTCACCATCAACTGCAGAAGGAACTTCTGCTAACTTCCTCTAACTAGCTCACGAATACAATTACATAACGCTAAAACCAGATAATTCTTCGAATGAAAGGTCTCACACTACAACGGTTGGACTCAAAAAAGAGTTGCGCAATAGAGTTAAAACCTAACCTTCTAAAATTATTTAGTTCCCATAATATGTAACTTAGCATATTTGCTTACTAGTTAGCTGAAGTTAGTTAGTAATCCTAGAAAGCACCAAGCAAGCAGCAATCGGGCATCAAGTAACCAAAACCAAGAATAACCTAATTAGGCAATCCTAGCACTAACCGATCAGTACTAGCATGAAACTCTACAAGCTCATACAATAGGCATACAAAGGCATCTCTCCTAAAATTCTATCATGCAAAACTGAGCAGATTCTTATCCCTAACTAGCATGCGATTCACAGATTCACAGATCAAATCATACCAGATAATATGTATGGGTATTTTGGGAAAACTTAGTTGAGCACGGTTGATTGCATGCACCACACCCTTTCCTGTATTATAAAACTCTTTTCTTAAAAATACATCTCTATTTGAAAAAAAAACTTTAGCAAATCCTCAGTTTGAGTTCAAACATACCCGAGAGTATGTCTAAATCCCTCAAACCAAGGCTCTGATACCAACTTGTAATGTACCAAAAATAAGACCCAAAAATTTCATTTTTAAAATTAATAAAACCAGTATCTCAAAAACATCATCATACAAATCCAGATAAACAAAAGTATCAATCATCATATAATGTTGAAAAAAAAAAGTAACCCTCTTTAGCTAAGGAACCGCAGTCCTGGATTGCTGCTAATACGGTAGAAGAAAATGACTACCGAAGACTGATCTTATCTATTGTCAACCGCAGACCTGGAGAACTACCGCAGAGTTGAACGATTGCATGAAGATTTCTATGTTACTTTACTGACTAAGCGTGTTTACTTTGTTTTGTCCAGTGAACCTTGCATGGTCACTGAAGTCAGTAGTTTAGTATTTTTTTATTTCCAATGTAACTTTTCAGGACTCTATAAAAAGAAACTCCCTCTTCATCTAACACTTACCCACTTCCAGAACTATTATCGAAATACAAAGATCGTTCATATCTATTCTATCTTAACTGATATCTCGAGTTCCTCTTCACTTTAAGTTGATCACATTTTCTAATTTGTTTTTGCATGCAATCCTTGTTATGAATCAACTTAGTGTCTACTTGATATAACTTGCTGCTATTTACTTCCTTTATATTTCTACGATCTAACACTTCTAACTTATTATTATTGAGCTAACAAGATCCTTTGAGATTACCTTATTATTCCACAAAATTATCTTGTATTAATGTTTGTTCAATTTTTTCTCTCAACAATTGGTATCAGAGCCAGAGTGGTTGCTTTCTAAACAAAACTCTGATTTTAGAAAGCCTTCTATACCACTGAAGCTCATTCTTAAAAAAACAAGGAAATATGGCACAAGCTTTATTATTAAATGTTTCCAACAGTGTTGGAGGTTGGAATCGAGCTCCAATACTTGTTGCAAATGAATACCACCATTGGTCTCAAAGAATGGAAAGGTATCTTAAGAGGCTCGGTAGAGATATATGGAGATCTGTGGAAGAAAGACCCCATGTTCATGTTCTTACTCCCGTTCAAGCATATGGTACTCAACCACGACTAGGTGCAGGTCAAGCAGCCATGAATCGACCAACAAATGATGATCTTGAGAAGATGGAGAAATATGTCATAGCCTTCTATGAAATCTCATGTACTGTTGCTCCAGAGAACTTCGACATCATCATCAACTGCAAATCTGCCAAGAGATCTGGGATGTACTCAAGAATATTTACCACGGGTCGGAACAAGCTCAAGACAAGAAACTCACCACTGCTCTCAATGAGTTTAACAATTTTAAAGCTCTTCCCGGTGAAATTCTTGAAGATTCATTCAAAAGGTTCAACCACATCATCACAAAGCTTTCAAATGTTGGTGCACATACAACCCTAAATGCTTTGGATCTATTTTTCTCTAATTATACATGCAATATTGCTTCCAAAGCATTAAGCCTACAACTATCATACAAAATGATATAAACAACATGGAATTGAGTTATAGAGTTACCTCTTGGTTGTGGCTTGTAGAACTTGTTGTGTTTGGCCTTTAAGAACTTAGTGCCCCAAGTGTTGCACCTCAAATGGAATCACAACACACCTTTGGACAAAAGATGACTTTTGAGAGAATATCCTTACACTCAAATCGGCTCATGAACTCTTAGAACATCTTGATGGGTTTTAGGTACAACAAATAAACTAGAAAACAATTCCTAAGTTCACATGCAACCTACTTTGGATCTATGTTTTAACTATTGAACATACAACTTTGAATTGCAAAACTAGAACCTTAGAGGAGAGAGGCTAATTTCGAAATTAACAAACTAGGGTTTAGGGTTTACATACCTTTCAATTGTTATAGCAAACAATTGATATTCCCTTGATCTTGATCTTGATCTTCTTGGAAGCTTTAGCACCACAAGTGTAATGCCTCTAATGGAATCACACCCAATGACTAGCAAGAAGGAAAGTAGAAGAGAGAGGGGAGAGGGAGTATGCAAAATCTCGGCCTTAGGATTTCTTCAAAAGAAAGAGTGACCAAAAACATGAACCAGGAGGCTCCTTATATAGCTGAGGGATCTAGGGTTTAAGGGAAACCCTAGTTATCCTTTGCTTAGGGCCTAAGCAAACCCAAGGGCCTTATCCAAGCCCCTATGGACGAAATTATTAGGGTTTCCCCTAAAGATTTCGTCCACCCTCTTCCAAGGGGGTTCTAGAGCCTTCCACTCAACTATTAGATAATTGCAAACTAGTCCTTGCACCTTATAATTAATTCTTTTAACCCCAAAATCAATTCTGATTAATTTCTGGCTAACAATTAATTAAACATAATGATTTCTAATTAATATATTAATCCATTAACATATTAATAAATCATTTATATATATATATATATATATATATATATATATATATATATATATATATATATTAATTTATTAATCTTATAAATTAATATCTCTCCTTTCATAATTTCCTTGTCCAGTTGCTAGGTTGAGGGCAACCCAAAAGGACTGTGCTGCTATCAATTCAAGTACATACCAATTATAGTTATGGGCTTAGACACCTAATCCAACAGTCTCCCACTTGGATAAGTCTGTAACTATAATTGCTAGTATGCCTTCTAAATTTGACCAGCAAATTGTAGCTTCCAAAAAGCTGCTGCCGAACTCTGACCCAGTCAGTTACGTGTCCTAAGATAAGTGATCATATAACCCTTCGTTCTGCTTGATATCCCCAGACAAAAGACATGGAATGTAATCAATCTGTTTGTCCAGAATCTATGTTTCCCGATTCCTGATTTGTGATGATGTAGGACTTCTAATCGAACACATCAATTTAGTCATGGCTGGGCCCAGCACATAAGTCAACACCAAATCATCGAGGGGCCCACATATATCGCTTTTCCTGTTAGGGCAAAAGGAACGAATAAACGTTGACTCATATGCTTGTATCTTTTACTCATCAAATTATGCATGACAATACGTTTTATAACACCAAGTTACTGATGCGTTTTCGTATCACCAATGCACAACCGACTTGTAAATTACAACTCATATATCTTCGTTTCAAGATTATAAGATATTATCGTCTCAGTATTACTCGTGATGAATTCCATGAAGTAATACTCTGAGCGAGGGTTTATCCAATACTCAAATCTCAATTTCTGAGTACTCATGAACGTTGCAGCAATTCTATTGCCATGTCTATCCTTAGACAATCTGCAATCCAATTCATGACAGTCTTAATTCACTACTTACTTCCAAGAGTACGAGCGACTGTGGAGTTTGAATAATCTCATTATTCAGGAAGTAAAACATGCAAAAATGAAACACAATAATAAACAATCGACAAAAGGTAGTAGCCAAACTTATAAATAATACTTTATTATTTAATCACCAAAAGTCAATTACATTTACTTTGTTACAAGTTTCAAAAACTAATCTAACTACTAAAACTAATATCATCTTTCAGTCCTATGCTCCGAGCATGCTGAATATGCTTAGCCCTACTCAGACCCTTTGTGAGAGGATCTGCTGGGTTATCTTCAGATGACACCCTCTTTACTATAAGATGGCCTTCTTCTACTCTATGTCTGATGAAATGGTACTTTCTGTCGATATGTCTGGTCTTACCATGATCTCTTGGTTCCTTTGTCAAGGCAACCGCTCCTTCATTATCGCAGAACAGTTCCATAGGCTCCTGGATGGTTGGAACAACTCCGAGATCCCCGATGAAGTTCCTCAACCAAGTTGCTTCTTTCGACGCTTCACTTGCTGCTATGTACTCTGATTCACAAGTAGAATCAGCCACCGTATTTTGCTTGGAACTCTTCCAAGTAACTGCTCCTCCATTCAGTAAAAACACCCAGCCTGACTGAGAACGGAAGTTATCTCTATCCGTCTGAAAGCTGGCATCACTGTAACCATCTACTCTCAAAGTATCACTGCCACCAAGCACAAGGACCCAGTCCTTTGTCCTTCGCAAATACTTGAGTATATTCTTAACTGCTACCCAATGAGCTCTACCTGGGTTTCCCTGATAGCGACTGACCATGCTCAAAGCAAATGCCACATCAGGGCGAGTACATGTCATAGCGTACATGATCGATCCGACAGCGGAAGCATAAGGTACACGACTCATGTCATCTATTTCAACATCTGTACTCGGGCATTGAGTCTTACTCAATTTGGTATTGCTCTGGATAGGTAGCTCTCCCTTCTTGGAGTTTTCCATACTAAACCTCTTTAGTACCTTATCCAAGTATGTGCTCTGACTAAGTCCAATTAGTCTCTTCTTTCTATCTCTCAATATTCTAATCCCAAGAATATAGGCAGCTTCTCCAAGGTCTTTCATGGCAAAACACTTTCCAAGCCAAGACTTAACTTCTTTCAAGGTTGGAACATCGTTACCAATGAGTAATATGTCATCGACATATAACACCAGAAAAGTTACTATACTCCCACTAGCCTTGATATACACACAAAACTCATCTTCACTTCTAGAGAAACCAAACTCTTTGACTTTCTCATGGAAGCAAAGATTCCAACTGCGAGATGCTTGTTTCAATCCATAAATGGATTTCTCAAGCTTGCACACTCTATTGGGGAACTTTGCATCAACAAAACCCTCTGGCTGACTCATGTAAACATCTTCAGCCAACTTCCCATTAAGGAAAGCAGTTTTGACATCCATTTGCCAGATTTCATAATCATGAAAGGCAGCTATGGCGAGCAATATCCTAATAGATTTAATCTTAGCTACTGGTGAGAAGGTCTCATCATAGTCAACCCCTGGGGTTTGAGTGAAACCTTTTGCAACCAGTCGAGCCTTGAATGTGTGCACATTTCCATCCATGTCTGTCTTCTTCTTGAAGATCCATTTGCACCCAACTGTCTTGCGACCTGGTGCACTATCAACCAAATTCCAAACTTGGTTGTCATACATGGACTTAATCTTGCTGTCCATTGCCTCTTTCCACTTGGAAGCCTCTGGGCCTGCCATTGCTTCCTTATAAGTGACTGGTTCATCTAAGTTTACCAGTGTTCTGTCACTTATGAATGTGTCACCATCTGAAGTAATATGAAAACCATACAACTCAGGTGGCACACTCACCCTAGTGGATCTTCTAAGAGGTAATGAGTTATCAATTGGTTCAACAGGAACTGTTTCCTCTGGTTGAGTGCTAGTGTCATCTAAGGTTCCCTCATTGGCTGACTCTTGAATTTCTTCAAGGTCAATAGTGCTCCCACTGTCCTCTTTGAATATGAGCTCTCTTTCAAGAAAGATTCCTCTTCGTGCTACAAAGACCACGTTCTCACTAGGCCTGTAGAACAAATATCCAAAAGACTGCTTTGGGTAACCAATGAAAACACATTTCTCACTTCTAGCTGCTAGCTTGTCGTGAGTCTCTCGTCTTACGAAAGCTTCACAACCCCAGACTTTAATATGCGCTAACGAGGGAACTTTCCCTGTCCACATTTCGTGAGGTGTTTTGGCAACCTTCTTTGTAGGGACAAGATTGAGGATGTGGGCGGCTGTCTCTAAGGCATACCCCCAGAAGTGAATAGGAAGCGAAGCCCGACTCATCATAGAACGAACCATGTCTAACAAGGTTCGATTGCGCCTCTCAGCTACACCATTTAACTGTGGTGTCCTAGGAGGAGTCAATTGTGAGACTATCCCACATTCTTTCAGATAGTCGTTAAACTCGATACTAAGATACTCCCCGCCTCTATCGGATCTAAGTATCTTTATCTTTCTGCCCAATTGATTTTCGACTTCATGCTTAAACTCTTTGAACTTTTCAAAAGTTTCTGACTTATGCTTGATCAAGTAGATATATCCATATCTGCTATAATCGTCAGTGAAAGTCACATAGAATCGATTAGCATCTCTTGTAGTTGATCTGAAGGGCCCACACACATCCGTGTGTATGAGATCCAACAGACCTTCACCTCTTTCACAAGACCCTGTGAATGGTGATTTTGTCATCTTTCCCAAAAGACAAGATTCACACATATCATTTGATTTTAGGTCAAATGATTCCAACACTCCATCCTTTTGGAGTTGGGCTATGCGTTTCTTGTTAATGTGTCCAAGACGACAATGCCACAAGCATGCCTTGTCTACACTATTAGACAAGTCAATATTAAGTACACTATTTCCTAGGCTATCAACACAAGTCACTGTTTCATACACACCATTACAAGGAAAAGCTTCAAACATAAAAACACCATTCTTATAAACAGAAATTGAACCATTCAAATCATTAAAAGAATATGTAAAACCTTGTCTGAACAATGCATGAAATGAAATAATGTTTCTCATCATCTCAGACGAATAGCAACAATTTATTAAATCTAATCTAACATCATTACTAAGCAGAAGCTGATAAACTCCGATCTTGGTTACTGGTGAAGACTTTCTGTTTCCCATGATCAGGTTTATCCTTCCTCGCTCTATCTCCTCACTTTCCTTTAGACCCTGCAAATCAGAACAGATATGAAAACCACATCCTGTATCAAGGACCCATGAACGAGAAGATAATGAGTTATTAGCAGAAATAGTGTAAATACCTGCCGAAGATGGCTTCACTTTGCCATCCTTGATATCTTGCAGATATTGTGGGCAAGATCTCTTCCAATGCCCCTTTTGGTTGCAGTAAAAGCAAACTGCCTCTTTTGGATCAGAAACATGGGGAGTGGAACCATTGGGCTTAGCCTTTGGGCCATTACTAGATGACCCAGCTTGAGCCTTGCTCTTCCAGTTTTGCTTGGGAGGACCTTTCCTCTTTTTCCCCTTTCCCTGTCCAATAGCCAAAACAGGGCCACTCGTAGGTGTGGAGGGTATACTTTTACCCTTCATCCCTGCCTCAGCTGTCTGCAACAAGTTGTGCAATTGGGCCAAGGTCTGCTCAGTATTGTTCAAATGGTAATTTAGAATAAACTGACCATAACATTCAGGAAGTGAGTTCAAGACCATGTCAATGGCCAATTCCTCATCAAAGTGAATATTGAGCTTGACCAAACGCTCTATGTAGCGTTGCATTCTTTGCACATGTGACACTACCGACTCTCCATCCTTCATCTTGCAAGCCATGAGTGACTTGACTACTTCGAACTTTTCTTGACGAGCTCGCTTATGGTACTTATCCATAAGGTCCTTGTTCATCTCGAAAGGCCAGTAGTCCTCATAGTACCTCTGCAGTTCTGGGGACATAGTTGCCACCATGATGCATGCCACTTTGGTAGCATCATCGTAATGTTTCTTGTAGGCAGCAAGATCTTCAGGAGTAGCTTCATTCTCATCAAGCTCTTTGAGCTCCTTTTCAAGAACATATTCTTTGTTCTCAAAACGAAGAGCCATCTTGATGTTGTGCATCCAATCGTTATAGTTTGAGCCATCCATAACGACTTTGGAGCAGATATTGAGCAAACAGAAGTTCTGGTTGGAGGAGGATGAAGCAGAAGTGTTTCCAGGAGTAGACATCTGAAAAGAAAGAAAGTTTTAGTTAGATTTCAAGATACCTTAATAGAATAACCCAAAGATATAATATCAAGGTTAGGATCCAACTATGAAGATTCACAACTTAGAAATGGGATGCCGAGATCCAAGTGCAAATTTCATAAAGGTAGGTGAATGACGATTCACCAATTCCACCATTAGACGAAACAAACGAAGTGAAATTCCTAATTCTTTTGAGATACATTGAAACTATTCAATGGCATGTTTTAATCTCAGATTATGCTCTTCTATTTGTGACTGGGATGCCGAGGATCACGAACAAGATGTGAATAACCATGCAAATGTGCTTGGTAACCTCATTGTCTTTATCATTAACTATTGATGTGCTGGTAAACCACACACGCTCCATCAAAATGACAATTATGAGATACCCATTACTACTCTTTATTAGTGCCTTTTAGTGTGCTGGTTAACCACACACGCTCCACTAACGACCAATAAAGCATAATGTGCAATTTCATGGATTAGCATACTTTTCACATTTTTCCTAAAGTAACTAGAGTTGGGATTTTGAAAATAATGTTCTAGTACTTTCTTTAATATCATTATACTTTTAATGAGAAGTAGTTGTCCTATCAAATCCGTTCTGCTAACGACTCTCCACTAATCAAGGAAGCGGTGGGTGAGAGTAGACACCCATTCAACTACCATTTTATAGGCAGTTTCCTTATACCCCCCTTATAGATTAGCTTCGTGAATGAGGCATACTAGCGATTTGACTGACCATGTTCTTATACATATATAATATTAAACTTTTAATTATAATATATATATATAAGGTGTGTTTTAAAACATTTTAAAACTTCAAGGGTTTATAAATTTCGAAATTTAAGCTATTAAATTTAAATTTAAATAAACCAATTAACTAGATTTAATATTTATCTTTTAATTAACTATTAATCAAATTATTAAATCTTGTAAGGATTATCTAATTAAATTAATCCATTAATTTAATCCTAATCCTTATCCCTCTAAATTTCGAAAAATAGGGTAAGGATAATTATCCAATTAATCTAATTAAGTAACAATTATCCAAAACAAGAAACCCTAAAACTTCTAAGCAAATTTCGAAATTTACAAGGGAGGAGGCTAGGGTTTTCAAAACCCTAACCCTAATTTCGATTAGGGTTCTTTGGAGGCTAGGGTTTTCGAAAAAACCCTTTGATCCAAAACCCTAGAAATCGAAAATTTTGGCCTTTAGGGTTTAATAGCTATAAACCCTAATTTGCAATTCAACAATTGTAGCAATTCAATTTAAAACAACAATGGCTCTGATACCACTGATGGGTTTTAGGTACAACAAATAAACTAGAAAACAATTCCTAAGTTCACATGCAACCTACTTTGGATCTATGTTTTAACTATTGAACATACAACTTTGAATTGCAAAACTAGAACCCTAGAGGAGAGAGGCTAATTTCGAAATTAACAAACTAGGGTTTAGGGTTTACATACCTTTCAATTGTTATAGCAAACAATTGATATTCCCTTGATCTTGATCTTGATCTTCTTGGAAGCTTTAGCACCACAAGTGTAATGCCTCTAATGGAATCACACCCAATGACTAGCAAGAAGGAAAGTAGAAGAGAGAGGGGAGAGGGAGTATGCAAAATCTCGGCCTTAGGGTTTCTTCAAAAGAAAGAGTGACCAAAAACATGAACCAGGAGGCTCCTTATATAGCTGAGGGATCTAGGGTTTAAGGGAAACCTTAGTTATCCTTTGCTTAGGGCCTAAGCAAACCCAAGGGCCTTATCCAAGCCCCTATGGACGAAATTATTAGGGTTTCCCCTAAAGATTTCGTCCACCCTCTTCCAAGGGGGTTCTAGAGCCTTCCACTCAACTATTAGATAATTGCAAACTAGTCCCTGCACCTTATAATTAATTCTTTTAACCCCAAAATCAATTCTGATTAATTTCTGGCTAACAATTAATTAAACATAATGATTTCTAATTAATATATTAATCCATTAACATATTAATAAATCATTTATATATATATATATATATATATTAATTTATTAATCTTATAAATTAATATCTCTCCTTTCATAATTTCCTTGTCCAGTTGCTAGGTTGAGGGCAACCCAAAAGGATTGTGCTGCTATCAATTCAAGTACATACCAATTATAGTTATGGGCTTAGACACCTAATCCAACACATCTAGTGCCCGATTTTGGATGCTAAAGGGCTTCTTATATAGTGTGGCAAAATTAGGGTTACACCATGTAAACCCTAATGTGTATGACCTTCCATATTCCTTAGGCTCCATGGGTTTAAACCCCCATGGATCATCCATGGGTTGTAACATTGGTTTAGCCCAACCTAAAGAATCATGGATCATTGGCCCACACCATAAGAATGAAGGATTTACCAATCAATCCCCTTACATTTAATTAGTCTCTTTTGATCACTAAATTAATTCTTGATCAATACTAATTAAATAATATGATTTCATGTTAATATATTAGAACTTATAATATATTAACAAATCATAAATAACCTCTTCTCAAAAGTCCATCCTATCAAATTGTCCTGGTGACATGCAACCCAAATGGACCATGCTACTATCGGGTCAAGTACATACCAATTATAGTTATGGGCTTAGACATCTAATCCAACAGCGAGGGTCTGAATGCACTGAAGAATGTGAGGATTAAATGGAACCGAAGTACCCACCTCTTTCCCTTATCCATAACTAACCACTCAAAATTCGAATTTCGGGACGAAATTCCCTCTAACGGGGGGATGATGTGACAACCCGATACTTTTCCAGTCAACAAAAGTCAATTCCGTTAAATAAAATTTCGAATTTTATTTATTCCGTTAAGTTCGTAAGGGTTAGAAAACCATTTAAATTATATGAATAAAATTTATATAAGTTTCAGAACCAAAAACACACGAAAAATCAAGTTTTTCCCTCGAAAAACAGCAAAACTCGTTCAGCTATGCGTTTTCGGCCGAAAACCCTCAGGCCAAAAACCGATATCGGCCAAGAACCCATCCTCCGGCCGAAAACCCAACCGTTATAAAGGCTTTCATCCGAAAACTTGGTCATTTCTTCACCTTTCCACCCGAAAACTCTCTCAATTCTCTCCCAAGGATGATCCAAGAACACTCATATAATTTTTTTTATTATATTTTCTTACCGTTAACATGCATTTGAACGTGAAACTTACTAAACACGACAAACATTGTTACTACTAGACTTACGTACAAATTACAAAACACGTTAAGACACAACTAATTTACGAGCACAACTTTTAACACGGAAACAAACTTATAAATTATTTTAAGTACAGTTTATGGAACGGACGAATTACTTCTATAAAGATACATGTTATTTACAGAAAAGGATTTTCATGGTATTATTCGTGAATTGTTGAGGGAACCAATTTGTGAGACACGTCTTCGAGTGCTTACCCAAGTACCAAGGGAAGTCTAACCTTATGAACCAGAGACTCCTGGAGGGAGAGCGTGAGTTTGTATATAGATCTATATGGGACTGACAATCCCGCACCCTGACTATTAGCTACTGTCGTTCTGGGTGACAAACGTCATTAACATTTACGACGTCCGAAGTACGTCGTAGGGTTTAACGTCCATCTGTATGGTTATAAGAACTCACATGGATAAAACAACAATTCGTTCACGTAATAATATACTTAACAAACAGTCTCCAGGGTTAATAACTATGTGATTAGTTAGTATATACAAGAGTGATATGAAATTAACATCCGACATGCAGTGGGATGTGTGAATTCCGCCTCATTTCCTGTTCCTTGTTTGGTTGTGGGCTTAGGGCAGAATCACCCAATCGACTGTCTGTTCGATCTAGATTTCTATAACTCGTATGTACTAAGTGACCACGGGAGGGTATTAACATCACTTCCAGTTTACAGAACAAACACGTTTTCGGCTAGTTTTATTTAATAATAAAGCTACACTTTAACAACTTAAGTATGGGATAATACTTGTACTTTTCAGCTTTGGAACATTTAGTACAACAACTCACTTTTATGGAAAATATAGGATTTTCCAGGACAAACATCAGTATTTTACAAGCAAACAGTTTACCAATCAACTAACGAACAATCATGGTTAATTTTATAATTTCTTTAGTTTATACATCAAGGTTATATATGAAGAATATCTGATAGGCAGTGGAATGTGTGGTTTCCGCTTTACTTCATGTTCCTTGTTTGGTTGTGGGCTTTGGGCAGATCCACACAATCAACTGTCCGTTCAATTTTGGTTTATATATAACTAGTATAAACTAAGTGGTCATAGAAGGAACTGGTATTATCATATTTCATATTAAGAAAATACAGGATTTTTTTAAGGAACACTTTCAACATATTTCAAAGGACTAATACAGTTAACTCTATAAGTACCTAGTGAATACGTCAGGGTTATATATATGAGGATCCGACAGACAGTGGGATGTGTGGCCTCCGCCTCATTTCCTGTTTCTTGTTTGGTTGTGGGCTTGGGGCAGAACCACACAATCGATTGTCTGTTCGATCTGGATTGTATATGACATGTATACACTAAGTACTCGTAGAAGGAATAGGTACAAGTCATTTCACTTATCATTTATTACATCATAAAATATAGGATTTTCTGGAGAAACACATCATGTTTTACAAAGAACAAAGAACCTGTTTTCCAAAACAAAACGCTTATGAACTCACCAAATTTAATGTTGACACTCTGTCAAAACCACTTGTATTCTCATGACACTAGTAGATAGGTACACGCAAAGGTTTCTAGAAGATGGAGCATAGTAGCTTCAAGTTTTTACTTTGCTATTTACTTTTGGAGTCAATCATATACGATTCGAATGCAATGTAAACATTTTTAATATCAATAAAATGGTTGTTGTTGCTTTGATTACTATTATACAATTGTTGTGATATTGTACATGACCTCCTCCGCCCCCGAACGTTTCCGCCATTCCGATTTGGCGGTGTGACATTTACTGAAGCAGTTCCAATGGTGGTTCTTTTCAAATGTGCCTTCTCAGCTTTCCGGCCTAGCAACAACCTTCAAGAGTTTCATTTTAATCTGATTGATGATTCTTTGGTAGTTCTCACCAAGGAAAAGTTCCTCACTGTCATTAATCTCAGAATGCTGCCTTCAACGAAATTTTACTCTCCAAGCACAACCGATGTGTTTTCTGCCCTATATCAAATGGGGTATCAGGTGAAATTAAAAGGTGTATGCGAATTCAAGAAGAACAAACTACCAGTTGTATGGAAATTTGTTTGCCATTTCGTGATCAGATGTCTCTCAGGCAGAACAGGAGGGACAGACAACATGGGGATCAAGCTACTAGAAATCATATGGAGTATCTTCACAGGAAATGCAGTCAATCTTAGTTAAATCATATGGGATGATTTGTTGCAATATATCTCCAAGGAAGCACCAAAAGAAAACATGACAGAGCTTACATTTGCAAGGTTCTAGTCGTTGTGCATACATGATCTACACAAGGATGCTCAACTCAGGATGGGCAACGACACAACTCTTTTCTCAACCCGCGATCTCAAAAGGTATACTGCTTCCAAGGATCAAACTATTTTTGGTCCTATTCGTAGATTAGCCATGTACATCTTAGAGTCCATTAGACTCACTACCATAGAGGCGGCTGACCATATCATGGCTACGAGTGATATTGCCCCATATCACTCTTCCCTGCCAAGACCCAGTCAGCCCACCACAACACAGGACCCGCAGACTACCACATACCAAGACCCTCAACCAAAACCCAAAAGAGTCAAATATCTTGTTGTCAAAAGGAAAACTCCCAAGAACATTGTGAAAAAGGGAGTTGCTTCCTCAAAGAAACGTAAAGCTAAAACCACAGAGCCTACCCCTATAGCTCCAGTTCATGACATACATGGCAATGTTCTTGACGAAACCAAGATGAGATTTCAGAATCCCATGATATCTTCAGGAGAAAGAAATTGAAGTTAAACCCCAGTCATAGCCAATGCGTACCATGGAACATACAAGAGTCTCTAAAAAGACTCCTGTAGCCGTTCGTGTCACCGCAGACTCACCCTCAAAAACCCAAACTCATCACTCAGATACAGAAAGTGTATTTGTTTCATCACACGATGGAGAGATACCCCCAATTGGAACCCAAGGGATCCAATTGTTACGAGTCACCCTAAGGTCTCCAAGGCATCTAGGTTGCACGTTTTTGAACCCGAGGAGTTAAACTCCATTTTGATTCGAGTCACACATACACTTGATACACAAGTTGCACAGCAGGGGACTTCTTTCTTAGCCCTTGCCAGAACAGAGCTGAGGCCAAACTTGATTCTAGATCAAGGAGACCGAGGAAGCTCTAGAAATCCTATACCGCCATCATTACTTACAAGTGGTCTAGGCACGGGGAGCAAAAATATGCAAGGAACCGTGAACCCGAGGGACACGTCGGCGAATCAAGGATTTGACGGTTACGCAACGGATGAATCTTGGACTCGATACCGTCCAACTACAGAGTCTTGAATGAGAAAATTTGAAGCTTTCAAGAGGGCAGTGCAAGCTCGAAAGGCTCAACAGGTGCAAAAACAACAGCAAAATGAGGAAGCTATTCAACTTGTAGCAAAGTATTGGGCTTCTATGATAAACAATGCCAAAACTGTTCACGACATCATGGCGATTAAGCAATAGATGACCGCAATGGAAGATACTGTTCAACAAGCTCAAAACTTAGAGGATGGTGTTGGTCCTTCAAAGCCCCCTCCAAATGAAGAAGCTTATGACTCAAACGAAGATGGTACCGCAATCGAAATAAGCTCAGCTCCCATGTTCGGTCTGGATGATGACAACTATGATGATATTTAACAACCCCTTCCTTCAGACGATTTCATAATGGTACTTGATGATGAAGAATCGAGTGGATAAGAAAGAAGAAGAAGAAGAGAAGAAGAAGGAAGAAGAAGAAGAAGAAAAGAAGAAGAAGAAGAAGAAGAAGAAGAAGAAGAAGAAGAAGAAGAAGAAGAAGAAGAAGAAGAAAGAAGAAGAAGAAGAAGAAGAAGAAGAAGAAAGAAGAAGAAGAAGAAGAAGAAGAAGAAGAAGATCGCAGTCTCTAGGAAAGATTTCTCAGTCTGCAGGCTAAAGTTGATCAAATTCTTGCTGCCGTAACCACTCAAGCACCACATAACATTGAAACTCCAACACCTTAGTCACTTATTGATTGTATTGAAATTTTAGAGACAAGAGAAAGGATGAATGCTCAAAGAATCCTTCTGAGAATTGAAATGGGAATCAGGGATATTGATAATCGAAGAACAATAGATCACAAGGAGTTCATGTTAACAGGTGAAAATCTCATCAAGGAGGTAATTGAACTAAAAAATGATTTCAAACAGACTCTTGAACAACAAGCAAGTCACCTCCAGGCAGCTTGTCAAAGAGACCCACACTACATATTAATCAGGGCTTGCGGTCCTCCAAAACACCATCAATTGGTTAAGGTGATCACTCACTGCAAATTTGAGTGTTGATGAAATCCCCCGCCTTACAAAGGAGAATTATCAACTACTCTTCAACAAGGAGATCCCAAAAATCAAAAAGTTTGTAAACAAATGAAGACCCAGTTCAATGAAACATTTCAGAAAATTGACGGGTTAAAGCAATGGTTTGAGGAGCAACAGAAGATTGCTTCCTCAAAAGGGGGAAGTGAAAGTAATCCAAGAAGAGAACATGAACAAGATCCTTCACAATCTAAGACTCCTTCAGTTCATCAACAAAAAACTCCTCCACGAGATCAACCTCCTCCTACTGCAAATCTCAACAAACAACCAACTCCGCAGTCTTCACTGAAGTCTCCACATAACTCAATCTCTCAATACTCTCCACAACAAATTCCTCCTCATTTCAAAAACTTAGCACCTGAAATGTCATATGAACATTTTGATGACTCTCTGGCCACTGTTGAAAGAAAACGTGACTGGACAGCAGCAAAGTTTGTAGAACAAATTTGGAGAGCTCACAGTTTCAACACAATGATGGATGATTCGTTAGTCAATTCTTGGGTAAATCCTAGCTGCAGACTACTGGATGATGATTATCCTCCAATCCTCACTTATGCTGAACCTCCATCACATGGATACTGGGACATACCTATCTCCCCAAACTCCAAGTTTTTTCCAGTATTCCAATCATTTCATCCAAGGCTTCCGGATGACAAAAGACTCCCCATGGAGTTTGAACACCTGAATCTCTTTCATGCTAAGCATGGTTCTGAATTTGAGAAAATGTGGTCTAGTGATAGACCAGACGGGGTAAAGAACTACAAAGTGAGAAAATTCATGAAGGTTGAATTCTATCAATACACCCTGACCAGAAGAGGAGATGAATACGCCAGAACCCAAATAGACTTTGTGAACATGAACCCTAAAGAAATATTCTTGATAGCTCGGGTATTTCAGTTCAAAGCTGAAAAATATCCAAAGATGAAAGTTGCTCATGAAAGAGCTTGTGAATTCCTCAAGGCATTGATATGCGACTTTGGAAAGATTGATGAAGAAATTCATCCAGTCCTTGCCAAGAAGTTCGATTTTCCTGACTTCGAGCATGTGCCAACCTACATTGAAGGAATCCAAGACATGTCACTCGGTGCAACAAACTTCACTGAGCTAGGGGTCGTGTACAAGAAAGCTCAAGGTGGTCCCAAATACTTCATTCCGGTGACCGCAATCCATCGATTAACCAAGAAACAACTAGACATCACTCTGGATTTGGTGCAACGGTCAAAGCACACAACAGATGAAGTCAAGTTTGAGATAACTAGAAGAATCCAGTGGCTGATTCAAGTGAGAAAATTATAGTGGATTATCATCCGGTTCCTCAAATTGAATAAGTGAAGAAAACAACTAAGAGGTCACTTTGGGGGAAATTCTTGAAACAAAAGGTGACCCTCTTTAGCTACGGAACTACAGTCCTGGATTGTTGCTGATACCGTAAAAGAAAATGACTACCGAAGACTGATCTTATCTATTGTGAACCGCAAACCTGGAGAACTACCGCGGAGTTGAACGATTACATGAAGATTTCTATGTTACTTTACTGACTTAGCGTGTTTAGTTTGTTTTGTCCAGTGAACCTTGCATGGTCACTGAAGTCAGTAGTTTAGTATTTGTTTATTTCCAATGTAACTTTTCAGGACTCTATAAATAGAGACTCCCTCTTCATGTAACACTTACCCACTTCCAGAACTATTATCGAAATACAAAGATCGTTCATCTCTATTCTATCTTAACCGATATCCCGAGTTCCTCTTCACTTTAAGTTGATCGCTTTTACTAACTTGTGTTTGCATGCAATCCTTGTTATGAATCAACTTGGTGTCTACTTGATATAACTTGTTGCTATTTACTTCATTTATATTTCCGCCATCTAACACTTCTAACTTATTATTGTTGAGCTAACAAGATCCTTTGAGATTAACTTATTATTCTACAACATTATCTTGTACTAACGTTTGTTCAAGTTTTTCTCTCAGCATATAACATCAGAGTAAATCAAGAAAATACGGAACGAGGTGGTGTGTGCTCTGCAATCATCCCGAGCTCTTCCTTTTAGAACTGGAAGTACCTGAAACATAAACTGAAAACCGTAAGCACAAAGCTTAGTGAGTTCCCTAAAATACCGCATACCATACATAATAAACATATAATGGACCCTTCCCGTCATCGGGCCCCGCCCGGCATCGAGCCCTACTCGGTATACAGATCAGGCCCCGTCCGACATACATATAAACATATAACATATAAACACATACACATGAAATAATCATAGAGATACATAGCATACAAAATGGTCATCGGGGCTCGCCCGGTAAACATACGAGTACATAACACATGCAAGAGTCACGCATACATCTAGCATCCTAACATAACAAAATCATGGGCCGGCATTGGTGCCTTCGACCTGCTAAACACAGTGAGGAAACTCACCTCGAACTGCTTAATCACTCTGATAAATCTTTGGCTGTTGGTCCAACAAATCCCCGAGCTATCAATACCAAATAACATCCAATTAATAATTGGATTCCAATCCATAACCATCAGTCCAAAATTAGGGTAAAAAGACCATTACCCCTTACCTAGTTTGGTCCAAGACTAAGGCCCAAATACCAAAATAATAATCCAAGGCTCAATTTTCCAAATTGGGCCCAAATCCCTTTCATGAGCCTTTTCCAAGAGAACCCAAAACAGGTATCGGTCCAAAACTTGATGGCCCAACAAGGTCTTAAGCATCTAAGTCCAAAATGGCTCAAACCGAAGCCCAAAACGTCTGAAGCCCAACTGGATGAGTACGTGGGGCGTACTCAGCACGTATGCTCAGCGTACTCACTTTAGGGCTTGCACGCTAAGCGTACCTGCTTGTACGCCCAACGTACTCCCTCATTTGGCCATTTTCCAATTTCCAACTCTTAATCCATTAAGACATCACTCCAAAACTTAGGTTTGACTTCCTAGAGATGGTTTATCACATAAAGTTGCTAACTTTACGTGCATGCATGGCTTTATGAAGCTCTTAAAGCTCAAAAGGACTTAATAGATGACTTAAGGCATGCATGAGACCATAAACCCCATAAAGTTTGCACCGTTAAGCTTAATAAACTCATAATATGCCCAGATCTAAAAGAATAAGCCCCTCAAACTACTTAACTCATCAAACTAACCCAAAAAGGGACCAAAAGCACAAAAACCATGATATGAAGAGATCTAAACACACAAGGATAAAGGTTAGGACTTTATACCTTAAAAGTCACCAAAAGATAGAGCTAAATCTATATCTCTAAGCTTCCTTCTAAAGAATGAGTCCACCAACTTCTTCTTCTTTCACTTCAAGGAACATAAACCACCAAAATCAAGACCAAGGCTCAAGAAGACTTAAAGAGGCTATTAGGGTTCGAGATTTGGGTTTTAGGGCAATGGAGGTTGGTAAAGAAGCCAGCCCTAGGGACTTTAGGACCTTATATAAGGTCCAACACCCTAAAATTAGGGTTTTCTTATCCTCTACGTACGCCATGCATAACCCTCGTACGCCAAACGTACGAGGCCTCACACCCACGATTAAACTCCTCCTTAGTACGCTAAGCGTACCATGTGGTACGCCCCGCATACTAACTCCAAGGGCCAATAATGCAAAACTTTAAAATATAAAGGGCAAAAAGGAAACATACTCATAACAAGCGCTACAGTTCTCCCCCACTTGAATCAGACTTCGTCCTCGAAGTCTGCGGCCCCAAATAACTTTGGATAGTCCTCCCTTATCTCATCTTCCAGCTCCCAAATCCACTCTGAACCCTTTCGGTGTTGCCATTGCACCTTGACCAACTCTTCAACCTTGTTCCTCAAGATTTTCGTCTTCCGATCCAGAATCGCCTCCGATCTCTCAATATAATTCAGGCGGTCATCCACCTGAATATCCTCCAATGGTACCACTGCGGAATTATCCACTAAGCACTTCTGCAGCTGAGAGATATGGAACGTGCTATGAATCTGACTGAGCTCATCTGGAAGATCTAAGCGCTAAGCAACCCGACCCACCCAAGCCAAAACCCTGAAAGGTCCAATATACATGGGGCCCAGCTTGCCCCGTTTAGTGAACCGGATGACACCCTTCCAAGGTGACACCTTCAGGAAAACCATATCTCCCACCTAGAACTCTAAATCTGACAGGTGTCTGTCGGCATGACTTCTACCGACTCGACTCTCTGTCTGGAGCCTGCTCCTAACCTGCTAAATCAGCTCAGTGGTCTTGAGTTATATGTACAACTTCAAACAAATTTGATGTTATATAACGTAAAAAAAATAATAATAATAAAATAAAATAAAAATAAATTAAAAAATAAGCATTAACAAAATTAAGAATTTGTTACCTTTACTAGTCATTTTTCGTATTTAAAAATGTTTCTATTACTCATGCAAAACAATTTATTTTAACTTTACTACTGTTTTAACCCAAAGAACCACATGAATCATAGCTTTGTTTGTCTTTTTCCGTTACTTGCAAGCCACATGCAAATATAGATCATTAATTCATAGCAACAAAAGTCCTTGATTCTACATTGGCTAAAAAAAATGCCCAATTATGTGGTTCAAATTATTTTATCGTTACGAAACCATCTTTAAATTAACATTAACAAGAGTACCATGCTGCATATGCACTTCAAAGAGTGTAGCTTTAACCATTTACCCTTTTACCCCTATCCATAATGGTACTTTTACTGTTTTACGTGTATAAACACAAACAATTTTCATCAAACACCAAAAAAAACTTATCAACTTATTACATTTTAGTACCATATAACCTAATACAAACACATTTTCCTAAACTACATTTTGATAAACAAGAATATCCTAAACAACCCCTTAATTTACCACCATAAACACAAGAAACCCTAAACAAATAAAAGAAAAACATCAATCAATTTAATCTTGAAAGTTGACCAGAATCTCCATTCAGAAAGAAAACTTCCAACGGTTTATAAGAGGATTCAGAGACCGTTGATGACCCAAATCTGTAAGTGGGTTGTAGTATTTTGCTTCCTTTTGGGCACGGGATTGTAAGAATCCTGGGCCCCGTTCTCATCTGCCAAATCTGTTAATTTTATAAATATAAGTATTTGAAAAAAAAAATCATTTAAATGTTTTTTTTTATTACCTCAACAATGCCCTTTCGAGGGGCATGAATGGCAAGACATAAACAATAATTGTTTTTCACGCGTTCATGGCTTCCTATACTCTCTTTATTTACAAGTCTTTCAACAAAAAGACAGCTCGCATCACGATACCCCTGAAACAATTGAGTTTTTTTGTTATTTTGTATGAGAAGGGCATTCTCGTCTTTTTGCACATGTGAGATAAGAGAAAGTCCCTATCCCACCTTTTTTTTGGTGGGACAAAAAAAAACAATTTTTGTTCCATTGTCATGGGCCAAGACACTATAAAGACTAGGCAAGCTTTCTAGGGATATTTTCAAAAATTGAGGATGAAAAGGGCATTTACGTCTTTTCGCAAAGATGGGTGATGGAAAGCAAGTCCATGTCCCATCTTTTTACGTGAGATAAAAGATTGCACTTTTTCCCAATGCATGACAATACACTCTGTACTAGACTAGTCTGTAAGTACTAATGAGGGCATTCACGTCTTTTTGCACGGATGAGGCATTTAGACTTAAGTCCTTGTCCTACCTTTTTAGGAGGGACAAAAAAAAAGTTTTTATATCAGTCTCAGTCCAATACATGTCAACCATAGTCTGTTACCTTCCATAACCGTACAACCACAAGGGCACGGGTGTCCAAGAGCATAATACGGCCAAGTGAATCCGTTATTGCCGCCAAAGTCCCGCTTGGTGATAAGGTTAGCTTCTCTCCTTTTCTCGGGTGATCTTTCAAACATGTAAGGGGTAAAGCTGTAAATTTGATCAAAATAAGGTTATATTAGTTACTTATATATCTCGAATAATCAAATGATAACAATAGAATAATGATAATAGTTTAAGACTAAATCTTTTAAAAAGAACACTAGTTCAAACACTAAATCGATAAAATGGTGAAAGTACAAGTTTTTATGAAATGACAAAAATAACCCTACTCACCTCGAGCAAATGGTTGTGGCTTTGGTTCTGGCTTTTTTGCAGGTTGTTGGCTCCTCCAAACCAATTTAGTAAAAGAAGCTATTGTTGAAAAAGTTACAGGGACAACTTTTGACAAAATCGCCCCCACAAAAGACCTGCTTCGATCTTCAGAAAGCCTTTACAAAAAAATCACATTGTAAAATCACTTCTCAAGACTTTCTGTGATAAAACCAATAGAAATTATATTTTCGGTCCCTTAATATATTTTCTTTTTGCAAGTTTGGTCCCAAAAAAGTTCTCTTGCAATTTTGCTTTTTGCAACATTTTTGGTCCCTGTTCCAAGTAAAATGACGATATTTAGTAATTTTACTTGGAACAGGGACCAAAACTGCAAAAATTAGCGATACCCAGGGACCAAAAATGTAATTTGCTCTAAAACCAATAATTACTAACCTAAATGCAGAAATTGCAGCATCAACTCCAATGGTGACAGCACAATAATAGCGATCACTCGACTGCTCAACAATAAAACCAGCTGAATTCAAATACCATAAATACCCTCAGAAAGTCTCCAAAACTCATAAAGACAGAGGGGTAAAATGGTCATTTTACGATGTTACCTGTAGTTCAAGAAGAGGAGGCGACATGACACCTGTGATGGCAGCATCAGTACATGAACCGTATCCATTGACATTCCAAACTTGGTATGGAATTCGGGTGAAGGAATTTTCAGATTCTTCATCTGGATCTTTAATGGAATTCCAGAATTGATTTTGAGTTTCTTGATACCATTTTTGAAGTACTTTCTGCATGTCATTGTCAACCACAATTTACTTCACCAGAATCATGTTTTTTTTTTCTTCCTAATTATCATTAAATGTTGAAAAGACTACACTAAAGGACATTGAAATCATTTCTTCCAGAATCATGTTTTTTTTTTAATTGTACATATAACATATCCCATTCCTTCAAGAAAAACCAAACATGATAATAGAATGTAATAACCCATTCCATTACCTTTCTTGTTTCATTACTTTGTTCATTCCATTCCATCATACTAAAAAGATAATAGGTGCCCAATGTCCATTCATTTTCTTAAATGTATATTATCCATCATCTATGGTTATCTTAATGAAAAAAAGGAAACAGAGGTACCTGAAGATCAGATCCATCAAATCGAGCAATTATGCCTGCTATAACAACACATACTTCTTCAAAAGATGATGTATCTTCTGTAATATCTCGCTTGGTTCCACGTACTCTTAACCTTAGAATCCTTCCAGGGTATACAAGCTGCAAAAACATCATGGCAATTTACTTTAATTTTCCTTGATCTTGCTTCATGGAGAAAATCAAACTCTCAATGTCTCAATTCTTTTAGCTCATTTTACCTCGCTCCATGGCGAAAAGTGTGACTATTTGAGCGATTGGGTAAAACTGATTATGCAATTCATAGCACTCATATTGAATTTTTTGTAGTTAGCAATTGGTTCTGAACGAGTTCAATTTAGAAGCATATTCAAAATCGAAGTGCAGTAATGGAAGTAATCTAATTGAGGGTACCTGTTTGTGAATAAGATCGCCTCCAAGTGAGTAAATCAAAAAGTACCCACAAGATGTTCCGATTGCAATAACCCTAATATCATCAAAAACCAACCACTCAAGAGCAGATACATACTCCGCCTCAATTGGGGAAAGATTGGGTCGGATCTTGACCCGAAAGCTAGCAGTACCAGAGGCATTAGACCACTCGAGAACAAGGATGTAGTATCGATTGGCGATTGCAAGAGAATTTGTATCGAGAGCACAGAGGAGATTGGGATTATCAAGCCAGCCTTCCTTGCCTGCGCCAAGTTCGGTCAGATCAACGTTGGCGATGCTTCCGAGATCTGTCAAGTGGGTTCTAGGAGCCATGAAATTTGGGTTGTTTATGCTTCGGCCATTGAAGTAATTCTCTCGAAAGAAGGGATGGATGATATCGTGGGATTGGTGTTGGTGATGAACAACAGAACAAGCGTTGAGAAAAGTTTCTTTGATCGATGGAATCCGAGTATTATACCGTGCATTCTCAAATACGTATGTTAAAACTTTATTAAATATTAAGTAATTACAACTTTGGTCCTCTATTTTACTCAAAATCACAGTTTCAGTCCAAATTTTGAAATCTTCCCATTGTTGTCTTTAGGTTTGTATTTTCTTACGGATATGGTTCCTATGGTTTACTCAAAATCAAAATTTTATTCCAAAGTACAAAATTTCATAAGTCGCCATGTGGTTTCCAAAAAAATGGCAATTTAAAAATAAAGTTTGTTAACACTATATCGATGGTTGCGGTTTCAAAATTAGTGGTTCTAGGTGCAGGGTTCCAAGGGGTGGGATTTAGGGCCAGCGCCCTGGCGGTGGTTCCGCAATTTCCCGCCCCGAAACCTAAACGGAATTTACATCGGCTCCATGCAATTTCCCGTCAAAACTCTCCTGATGACATCTTGATGATGTAAGCGTTAGTTATGTCCAGTGGCAAATCTAGGATTAAAACTCACGGGTGTCCACTTTAAATAGTTGTCAATAATACTTCATATAAAAAAAATCAAACTTAGTTCAAAAAGTACTAATAAATATTTTACGATGTTCACGATAAATTTTTATATTTTGAAAACATTCTATAAATGAATCTATAATAATAGACACTTATTAATAAGTTGATCAATAATTTTATTAAACAAAACATTGTTTATCAACTTTTATATATTTTGAATGTGTTTGTTGCTCACCCTTTCCATGTGTTTTTTCATGATTATGAGACAAAACATTTGTTTTTTTGTGTTTAACATTATGACCCAAATAAAAACATAAAAATATACTAAATTAATAAACAATATACAACTAATATTATTCTTAGATTTTCTTTAAATTATACATATAAATATATAATGATGATCTAAATATCTAATGAAAACATATAACTATTATAAAGAGATGAAGAAAAAGGTTAGAAATTAATAACTTAATGTTTATTAAACCAAGGCACAAGAGATTGCTCTAACAAAATATTGTTATATAGTCGCTTGCATGCTATTACTAGGTTGTAGGTTGATACGTAATATTACTATATATATTAGTTTTATCAGCTATCTAACTAACTATTACGATTTAAGGCAGTGTATTTTCTCGCAACTATTATAGCACTAACAGTCGGGTATCGAACACAATGAACAGATTTAATTATCTAATTTAATTACTAAAAATTAACCTAAAAACAAGCAAAAGTTAAACTGGTTTTTATCTGATTTTGCAAGTTCGGGCAAACTTAAACACTTAACTAATGATTTCAATCAATTCTTAAAAACACTTCTGTTTAGTTCAAATCCACTTCTCCTCTATGGTTAGCTACTAATTATGGGTTATTAAAGTTGGTTATAAAATATTATGTTATTAGCAATTCAAGTCCAAATTTACTAATGTTTTCACTAATTCATGTAAAACTATGCATGACCATACACTAGCAAACACAAAATCGGTTATAGGATATAGATAAGCTATGTAAGATTGATCCAAATAAACACAATTATGGTCATAATTTATGTTCTCCAACACAGCTAAATTAGTTACTTTTATCATTTATCTAAGATTTGGTCGATCCTAGCTCAAGCAATTTAATAGTCACTAAACTACTAGGTAACAAGGTCATGTAATTTTAATTGTCACTAAGCTATACAGAACCTGAATTCAAGCAATCAAAGTATCAAATATTAACATGCTAGGTAATGATAATCAAACACAAGCTCAAAACCAACTATTAAAATTCATAATTTGATAAACTAAACCATAGAGTTAAAGCTTCATCTAGCTAAACGAAAGCAACTAAATTCAGCTACTCATGGTTGAAAACATAGACAAAATCTCCACATAAATTGACATGATTAAAGTAAACAAACCAAAGTAATGAATGTGTTCTTCAATCTCTTGATCTCCAAGCTAATCTCCTTCATAGAATGCTTTATGCCGTTTCTGGACTTTAAATTCGGTTTCTCTGAATAATTCTCCTTCAGAAATCTCTATGAAAACCCTTTCAAGCCTCTTTTAATCGTAAAAATGAATGAGTATTTATAGTTTTGAAAATATCGTGCTTCACGACGTGAACAAGGATTTCACGTTGTGACTTGGGTACAAATCCTTATCGGGTAAGGATTATGACTTACCGCGTACTTATCTTCTAGAATACTCACTCTATGTCGTGATTTGTGTTTTTCGCTGGAATTTTCTTCTTTTAAGCTTCCATCCTCCAAAGTTCCAATTCTTGTCAATTATGGTCCTTATTCTTCAACAGTGTTCCTTTTGGCTACATAAAACAATTTAATTCAATAAGTACCATATATCTTTGCAAATAATCAAAATATTAATAAAAATGTATTAAAATATTGCCTAAAAATATGTATAAATATGGCAATATCATTGGTTTTGACTATTCAATTCAAACTCATATTTATTTTGCTTCTACTACAACACACTAAACTAGAATTAACCTAAAAGAAGAAAGAAAGGTACCTCAAAATAAAGGAGTCGAATATCCAAAGGAGTCGAGGAGAAGTAGCTTGCAAACGACGGTGGAGAGAGATTAAGAAAACGAACAGTGTCCGGTTGCACCAAAAATTAGTAATTTTCTTAGGTTTTTCAATTTTTACACTTTACCTTCTATTATGTTTAGCAAGAAATTATATTAAGTTTGAACTTTGAATTATCTTTTTATTGTTATATTTATAGAAAAGATTTGGTTTTGTTAAACGCCTCCTAAATTTGTGTTCCTAAAATTTTTACAAGTTTTAAAAGTTAAAAATATATTTGATTGAAAAGCTTGAAATATCAAAGTCGGTTATTATTTTTTGTTTCATGTTACATCCAAATCCAAAAGGTATCTTCTTTTTTATGCCCATAGGTGTCCTTTTTAAACTTACTGCATATACTGTAAATATAATTTTAAAATTAAGGGTGTCCATGGACACCCTTAAGAAACATGTAGGCTCGCCTCTAGTTATGTTTAATAACTACCGAGTTTGGCGTCAAATCTAGAGGCAACCGTCGTGACCTCTTTTCCCTCTAGCATAAGAACATTTCTTTGGTTTTAGAAAAATGGTTGGACTCATATACATGAAAAGTATATTTTGTTCTCTATCTCTACAAAACACAAAACAGTAAGATATATTTCTATGTTTTGATTTTAGAAGTGGCCTGGTTTTCAAAATTGCATTTCTTGGATTATCCCAAATCGGATTTCATGATATCCCAGACATAAGGGTCGAAATCACAAATTTTGGAAAGTGATTGCAATCACGATCCTAGAAATGATCGAAGTTAACTGATATTCTAAGACCTAAAATCTTACATCACTCAACCCCTAAATATACACATCTCGTCATCAATGGTACTTGAACCCTCAATCTTTGGTTAAACGATACTTATCGTCAACTTCTGATACCGCTAGGCCAAAAAACTCTTTGATAATTAGTTATTATTGATATGTTGTGTTTTTTATTAAATAATTATTAGTTTTGTTTTGATGTTATGAAAATGTCATGGTATTAAAATAACGATGTTATTAACAGGTAATCAAAACTTTATAGTTAATTTATTGTTATTGAATTGGAATTTTTGTGAAATACGTTGTAACAATATCAATATTTATGTGTTTTTTATATACAACATTGCCTCATTGGTAACAATACTATTAAGAAATAAATAATTATTACAGTCGATAAAAAAATTCATATTGTTGTTATTAACTTAATATATATTTTGATTTCAGAAAAACTCAAACAACATGTTACTGAAATTTTCTGAAACAACAAAAAGTCACTTAAATAACATTTTTTTATTATTTAATATCACATAAATCAACTCTAAAACAAACATCAAAACAACCAAAATATAAGGAAAATATTGTTTAAATTATTTTAGATAATTTGAACTACAAAATATTATCATTAAAAAAAAATGGTGTGTCTTCTATATCAGTGGAGCTTTATCTCTTGTCTTTCACTGATTGCGAGATGCTGCCACAAAACCCTTCCCTGTCTAAAACCCTAAACCCCTGTTTCTCAACCTTCACACCTTATCCATATCCCCTAACGAAATTCTCAAACCCTCTTTACAGAGCCATAATTCCACTTCACTCATGCCCCAAACTCCCAAAAACCTTATCAATCAGTTCATTTTTCCAACCAAACAATGCGTCTTGCAGACCAGATGTTCGATCATATGCCGGGCGTAGCAAGAAAATAGCAGGGGGCGCTCCCGGCGGCGGCCGCATCGAAGGAACCGCCGAGCTACGTAGAGAAGCAAAACGAAATGCTCGACGGAAGAGCAAGAAGCTCGCTGAAAGCCTGTTCTATAGGCTGAAGAATCCCCACGGCAATTACCCTAATAACTTTTCTGAAGATGAGCTGCAAATGATTGGGTTAGGATACGATCGAATGGTTCAGTTTATGGAGAAAGACGATCCGAATCTTAAGCACCCATATGATTGGTACAAGTATGGTGAATTCGGACCATATTCATGGCGTGGGGTGGTTTTAGGAGAACCAATCCGTGGTCGATTTTCAGATGAAAACGTGACTTTGATTGGCGAAGTTAGAGATCAAGAAGAGTGGGAAAAGATCGAACAGTTTGAAATGAGTCAAGATTTTGGTCAGAGATTGGAGTCGCTAGATAAAACCGTTGGATTCAGATACTTTTGGGTGTTTGTCAGGCATCCAAAATGGAGAGTTTCAGAGCTGCCATGGGAGCAATGGACTCTTGTTAGTGAAGTTGTAGTTGAAGCTGGAAAACAGAGGTTAGATAAATGGAATTTAATGGGTAGACTCGGGAACAGAACCAGAGCTTTGATAACAAAATGTGCAGCATGGATGAGACCCGATATCATATACGTAAAAAGACCCGTTTACCAATGTCGATTTGAACCTCAAGATGAGTTTTTTAAATCAATGGCACCTCTTCTTGACCCTGAAACCGAGCAAGATTTTATGTGTCAGTTGGAAAGTGACGATGGTGGGGTGGAAATGTGTACTTATTTTGGTGGGTTATGTAAGATTTTGAGAGTGAATCCAAAAGCTTTTGTGGATGATGTGGTGAAAGCTTTTGAGAAAGCTAGCGATGAAAAGAAGTCAAAATGTTTGGAGTTTTTACTCGGGAATCATCCAATTGAGTTACTTCATCCGTATACAAAGGAATGGAAAGCTAAATTAGAGGAAATGGAATTGGGTTGTGATGCCCCCGATGAGAATGATGATGGTGGCGCAAAAGGGGAAGTTTTGGATTGGATCGAAGATGATGATGATGAAGAAGATGATGTAGTGCTTGATGCGGAGCTCAATGATGATGATGTTGAAGATGATCATGATGATGATGATGGTGTGGAAGAAGAAGAAGATGAGAAGTATTGGGAAGAAGAGTTCAAGAAAGCGGTGAATAGCAATGAAGAGATGGAGGTAATGGCGAGGCGAAGTGTGAAAATGACAACGAAATTGTATGAGAAGCAATCGAAGGTGATGGAAGAGAGGAAAAAGGAGGAGACAAAAGGAGATGAGAGTGAAGAGGGAGAATTGGGAATGAGGGGTGGTAGGGCTAAGATAAGCCCGGAAGAGTGGAAGCAATTAGGGTATGGCCCACGGATGAAGAAGATTAAGAAGAGTAGGATTCCACCGGGTCAATTCTTGAGAGCTGCTGTAAGACCTTTTCTTTACAAGAATCTTGTTAAAGAGATTGTGTTGACGAGGCATGCTATTGTAGAAGGTGAGATTGGTGGTGGGAAGAAGAAAATGTAAGATACCAAGAAAAAAAAAATCGTTTCGTGTATTTTATTCATGTAATTTCTATTGGTGTTAGAAAAAACTATTTTGCTATTTTTCCTGTTTAGTTTATTATTTTAATAATTAAATAATAAGGAAAAATGCCCACATTATTATTCTACAACGCAAGATGAGATAAAGACCTTAAATACACATCAAAATTATCGATATAAGACCGTTTTCGTGACTTGTACATTACGCATGAAAATTTACACAAACAAAAAGATCATGACAAAAGAAGTGAAACTATCACCAATGTATTATTAGATTACAAGCAACCATAAGTAGAGATCTCTTATATCAGAGACCAAGTGTCAAACAGACAAAAGGGTAGACTTGTAATTATACCCTAATAACAACACCTCCCATCTTTCATTGATCAAAGTATTCTTCTGGAAGGTAAAACTTCAACCCAATATCCTACAACAACAAAAATGTTCCTTTCTCAAATTACAAGAAATAGCAACATACTTTATTACTTACCCAAAATAGCAACATACTTACAATTCTTTAGAAATAAGTACATTGCTATTATGGGTTTCATCTAAAAGTACATTGCTATTATCAGTGAAGACAATGTAAGTATAATTAATTAATTCATTATTACCTCTGCAAATTTCTTGTCAGCATCACTATGATCATCTTTTCTTCCAGCAGCATCACCAACATAAAACGACCTATAATAAATACATCACACCAGTTATTAAGATTAGAAAATTACATTTTTGGTCCTTGAGATTATCTGATTCTTATAATTTTGGTCCTTATTTGAGATGCTTGTAACATTTTTGGTCCCTGTTCCAAGTAAAATAACTATTTTTTGTACCAAAATTGCAAAAACCTCAAACAAGGACCAAAACTGCAAGAGAAAGCTATACTCAGGGACCAAAAATGTAACTTACTCAAAAATTTATGTATATGAAGTTATGAAAGAAGGAGCATATACTTATCCATATCAATTGGAATTCCAGAATTAAAATGTTGTTCCATAATTCGCCACATTCCAGTTTTTGGCTTGCGAAAGGGGTCATGTTCTTGGCCTTTACTTACACCACAAGCAATGAAAACCTGCATAATTATTATTATTATAATAAATTGATAATAATAGTTCAGTGGCTAAATCTGTGAAGATAGTCAAAGGACATTATTGTCCTTTTACAATTACCTGAATTGGGACATTTGCGAGTTTAATGAAGCTGTTGAGTCTTCCGATCTTGGAGTCAACTGCCACCTGTCGCTTGTTCTTCCAACGTTCGATATTTGATTCATTTGTGAAAATAACCTAATGATAATAAAAGATGTTATAGAGATATAGATGATAAAAAATAACATGTTATTGTTTTAGAATATTGAAATTAAATAAATAAATAAATAAGGGAATTGCAAACCAGTTTGAAACCATCATTGTACAAGCTTTGTAACTTGTTTGGGATTGAAGCATACATAAGAGACCAAGCACTTGCACCTACTCTGTAATTAATTATATGTACATGATCAGAAGGGCATTTTCGTCTTTTTGCAAAGATGTTCTGTCATGTGTACCTTTGAACTGATGTTTTTGCAAGACATCCATCAAAATCAAAAGCAGCAATTTTACTTGAATCTTGGAGACCATCTTCCTACAAAATGATTATGAGTATAAGTACATTTTTGGTCCCTGAGGATAGATGATTTTTGCAATTTTGGTCCTTATTTTGTAGTTCTTGTGATATTTTTGGTCCCTAAGAAAAATAACTATTTTTGGCCCCAAAGATAGTCCTTTTACTTGGAATAGTGACCAAAAACGTTACAAAAACCTCAAATAAGGACCAAATTTGCAAAAATCAGATATACTCAGGAGCCAAAAATGTAAATTACACTAAAAAAAGAACTAACCCGTTCTAGATATATAAGGGTCTGGAACACCTTCCATTTTGGCTGTAATGTTGCACCCTAAAACAAATAAAAACCATAAGTATTTACATATGCATAAAAGTAATAGAAGTTGGGTATAAATTGAACATTTTAGTATAAAATTTTCACAAAATCAAGCAAAAATTGTTGATTGATCTTACCTTGTAATTGTCCTTGACATCATTAGCTGAAAAGTCTATCTTCAATCCAATGTCTTCATCAAGTTTATCAGATGTCTAAAAATGGAAACTCAAATCATTAAAATGACTGGTTTAAACTTTGAATAGTTTTCTAATTCGTTAAAAATGACAAAAATAGTAAACAGTAAATAGTACCTTCTTAGAAGATTGATCCTTTTCTGTCACAAGTTTCTTCAGTTTTTCTTGATCATTGCTCTGCATAACAAACACCAAAAAATACAGCAAAAACAGTTGACAAAATAGTGATTCTGATTATAAGTGAAGAAAAAAAATTGTTAATCAAAAGAAAATGAAACTGGGCCCCACCTTGAGTTGTGAAAACCCTTCGATTGATTCTGCTGACAACAAGTTTGCATCAACAGGGAAGAAACAGTCTGAGTGATACCATTTGGTGTTTTCATACCCTCGTGGGTCCCATATACTCAATCCCAATCTTAAAGATTTTGAATCGATTTTTTCAGAGCATTTTTTGCATGAAGATCTTCCTGACTTTGCATACTCTGCAACAATCTTGATACAAGTGGAGGAAGAAGACATAAGGGTATGTTTGTAATTTGGCTATAGTCCATTTTAGTAGCATAACAGTATACCTTTTCATTTGTTGCATTCTTTTTTTCTTGCCCGGTTTTCTTATCTTCATCAATCTATAAATACAAACCAGATTTTCATGTATACTATCAGTTTCTTAAAAATATGGAAAAGTGTAAAACAGGCCATATAAGGAAAATTTGACAAAATGATCCCTGAATATGTATGGTGTATCTTTTCAATTGCATACCTCTATATAAAGATTTATCAATAACATACTTACATTCTCAATATAATTTCAAATACATTCAAATTGATTAAGATGTGAAACCATGTGATCTAATATGTCTAAATGTTCAATAGTTGATTGTCTATGCCTTATTTCACAATGATTTTTTCATTTATTAAGAGTTGCATAGAAAGGTAACATACTTTGGCCATATTTCTATTTATGGTAATGATTAATGAACAATGTTTTGCCCAAAGATAAGGCAACGTATTTGCAAAAACTTCTATTTGAAGTAAACAGGCTAATGAGTTGAGTTGAGTTCCTGCTTATGAGTTACATTGAATGCCACGTGTTTAAAATGATGATGTGGCATCCACATGTCATTCTTCAAAAAGGGAACATATTTTAGCCAATTTTTATATATATAGTGTAATTGTTTTGACCCAAGAAAAGATAACTTACTTTCAAAAACTTAGAAAACTGAAATAAAGTTTTAGAGGTAAGAAAAGAAATCACCTTAAAATACAATTTCCCCTTAATACAGAAAAAACAAAACTTTGCTATACATTATAGAAATTTGGCCACAGTAAGTTGCATTCCTAATTCATATGCAATTTCCCCTTTTTCATTTATTAAAATCATTAACATTCCTCAAATTTGAACTTAATTTGTTATTATGGATGAAAATGGAAAGAAATTATGTAGTTGATATGACTATTAACATCCAAGTATCTTCCTGATAAATCTTTTTGTAGTTGTATGTATTAAAAAAAAGAAAGAAAGAAAGAAAGATATGATAAACATACCACATCTCCATACCTTTAGTTTCTTTAAATCCCTTTTGTCAGACTCACAATCAACATCTCCTTCTCTCTGTTATATCAAAACAGCAAATATGTCAACATTAAAAAAGCTCTCATCAACAAGTATATGGAGAAGAAAAATAAATGAAACATTTGAGACATAGCTTATTACATGTATTTCAATACAAGATCACATAAATTCTTTTCATTTTTATGATCTATAAGACAAAGCAGAGCCATATTTAACAACACAGATGCAAAAATGAATTCAAAATTATATTATTAAAGTGTTGTGCTTTAAATAATATGTTAAAAAGAAAACAAAAAGCTAGAAATTTGGGTAAACAATACTGAGTTTATTTCTAAATTATATAAATATACCATTATTCGATTATCGATTTAAAAATTTTAATACCTTTCCACTCTTTTGATCCCTTTCTGTCACAAGTATCTTCAATTTTTCTTGATCATCGTTCTGCATAGCAAATACCAAAAAAAAAAATTCAACAAAAACAGTTATCAAAATATTGATTCTGACCATATGTGAAAAACAAAAATGGTTATCAAAAGAAAATAAAATCAGTAGCTAGAAAATTAAACTGGGCCCCACCTTGAGTTCTGAAAATCCTTCGATTGATTCTGCTGACAACAAGTTTACATCAAGAGGAAAGAAACAGTCTGAGTGATACCATTTGGTGTTTTCATATCCTCGTGGGTCCCATATACTCAATCCCAATCTTAAAGATTTTGAATCGATCTTTTCAGTGCATTTCTTGCATGAAGATTTTCCTGACTTTGCATACTCTGCAACAATCTTGATACATGTAGAGGAAGAAGACATAAGGGTATGTTTGTAATTTATCTATAGTCCAATTGAATAGTATAACAGTATACCTTTTCATTTGTTGCATTCTTTTTTTCTTTCACACTTTCCTCATCTTCATCAGTCTATAAATACAAAGCAGAATTACATGAATACAATCAGTTCCTTAAAGATATGGAAAAGTGAAAAACATATCATAATATGAAAATTTGGACAAAAAGATCACTGAATATTCATGGTATCTTTTCAATTGCATGTCTCTACCTTTAGTTTCTTTAAATCCCTTTTGTCTGACTCATCATCAACATCTCCTTCTCTCTGTTATAGCACAATAGGAATTAGGTCAAAACATGCACCATCAACCATGGTCAAAACATGAATCATAAAGTTTTTGCAGAAGGCATCCTATATGTAGGTACAACTAAAAGCAGCTTAGATGAGCAAATACCTTCGTAGAAGTTCGACCCTCTTCACTCACCATCTGCTTCAACTTATCTTGATCACTGCCCTGAATGGTAGAAGGAAGAATATTCAGCTCAAAACCATACAAAACATAATGAGCTTGCACTTTGTCGGATAATGGAAGTTTATATCTGATAGTGTGTAAAAGGCTTTGCTCATAAACAGGAATGCTCTTCGTTTTATACATCATAAAAATTGGGGGAATAATAGAAAGCCAAACAAAGGAAGGGAAACAATTTAAGGTTTACCTTCAGTTCAGAAAACCCTTCGAACGTCTCGGCCGAAGAAGCCGGAATGGAATCCAAAGAAAAGAAGCAGTTGATGTGATGCCATTTAAGGCTATCATACCCTCGAGGGTCTCGACTCTTCAACCCTAATCTCAGGGATTTCGAATCAATCTTTTCGGAGCATTTCTTGCATGAAGATTTACCTGATTTTGCGTACTCCGCGACGATCGTCGTTGGCGAAGGCGATGACATTGTATGAAGAGCAAATATTACTGACCTAGGGTTTCTTGAAAAGAATGAAATGCAACGATTAGCAACTATAAGCATACGTTGGAGCTTAACGATTGAATTCAGACAGCCTAGGGTCTTGGGCCATTGGCCGGTGCTATGGGGGCTGTGATATTCGAGTATGTTCCCGCCATTGTTGAGCTAGAGGTATTGCTTTGCGTTGTTTATTGTTATGTTTTATTTTTTTATTGATAAAGCATGATCAATGATATTGGCTATGTGTTGCTTTTATTTGCAATCATTTTTTTTCTTTTAATATGTGTTGTTTTTGTGTAATTGAAAGTCTAATGATGATATATTCTTGATTGATTTATGTCGATTGCTAGTTGGAATTAAATTCTTATTTGTTATATGAATATTTTATATTTGTAGTTAAACTTTAATGATGATGCCTTTTTGATTGATTTATGTCGACTGCTAGTTGCAATCAAATTCTTATTTGTTGTATACATATTTTATATTTGTAGTTAAAGTGTTATTGATGATGACTTCTTAAAGATGAATCGAAAGTGCTCAATATGGATTATGAAAAAATAAGTTTATTGATGATTTCTTCTTGTAAATTCCTTATGAAGACATAATTGAAAATTGTCTAAATGAAATATTAGAAGGGTGTCAATTTTAAGTATGAAGTAAGATTTTCTTAGTAATATATTTTATATGAAAACATTTGTTATTACTATATCATTAAATGAAAAATCTGTCTTAATAAAAAAGTATGTTTTATGCTAAATGGCACCTTTAGAAACTCTGTGTCAAAGTGTAATTTTCTTAATGTTTTTCATTTTGAGCGTGCTCAGCATGGAGCACTTAGGAGCTTCAAGCATCCAGTGTTTGATAAAACATTCCGTTTTGAACAGAAACTATCGTTTGACAATATAAGTGTCTAACATTTAAATTAAACAAAACGTTTCAAATCTAAAAGTTATTTCATATAGCGTTTAACAAAACGTTGCTACTTATCCGCTACTCACTACCCGTTTCCAGCTAATTTTGCCGAACACGTATTTTCGTTTCCCGCCCATTCAACCTTATGTTTTGCTAAAACCATTCCTATAGATTAGGAATTTAATTTTAAATTAATAATCCAATTATAATGATATAAAGATGATAAATTGAATAACAATAAAAATAGATAATCAATTAGACAACAAATCATGAATAATTTAATTCAAATTCATTGAAATTCAAATATATTTCGGTTTCAATTGTAAATTTCATATTTAAGATAATATCATTTGCATAACATCTAGAATACTTGATCAAACTTACTTTAGAGATTGATCATTTTCATTCTCATATTCATATTTAGTGTTCATTTTCTTTTGAGAGTGTAGTATAAAGTAATGCATGTTTTCAATAATTGTTTTTTTTGATATTATTGATTATTGATAATATATATATATATATATATATATATATATATATATATATATATATATATATATCCTATCTTAATAAATAAGTACATATATTGCCATGTGGCAACTCATCAGCCCATCTCTAACTTATTTTCCCGCCTATATTATCAAGCCGAATTTTTGATTATACCCTTATACTCCTATAGAAGCGATGCCCACTAAATCCGGCTGGAAGAACGAGATGTAATGATATATTTGAATATGAATTCAAATTTGATTACTTTCGGTTTTATTAGCAAGAAAATCAATGAAACAGCTGTCAAATCGCAAAAAATCAGGAAGCAATATCATTTTCAAATTTGAATTGTATTTTACTAAACTTCAGTCGTCTCCATGTATTATCTCAATCGCTTCTACTCCTGGTCTCTCTCTGCAAAACACATATGTTGCTATGGAAGAACTGGGAATCAAAAATTGATGGTAATCTTCTCCGACAACTTGAGGTAAAACATTGTTCAGGAACTAACCCTACTATTTTGTATTTATTGTGTTAGTAGCAATGGTTGTGTTGGTTCTACTCTTTTTACCACAAGAAAATCATTAGAATCTAACTGTATGGAAATCAACGGTTGACTGTCATGAAAATGAAACGTGATATTTGGTTATTCAGAATGCTTACAAGGTAAATTTTAGTGACACTCAATTCTTATCGAGACAATGATTTTAGGGAAACCATATCATACTGGTTAGTAAGTATGTATTCTTTGTTTCATCTAATTATGCCCGGTAATTAGCTATGGAACGACTTTAACCTTCTCCCCCCCCCCCCCGAATGACGTAAGCAATGACATAAGAAGCCATTATTAAAGAAGACACATTATTGAAGACATGTGGCATTTCAATATGAAAAGGAATTTGTAATTATTTATGGTTTTGTCTTTTATAATTATTGTATGCAAAGTGTCGGTAGCATAGTAACATAAAGTGTGTAAGTCCCTCAATAGTCTAGGGGGCTATAATGTAAATAGGTTTGTCATATTGCAATCAAACGATTGCAACTCAATTATTGTACTCGGCTCCTTTGAGCCTATAAATAGGGCCTTTGCCCATATGGAATAAACAAGCTAAGTTTGAGTGTTTAAGATTTGAGTTGATCTCAATCTTCTTCTGTTGAAATAGCTCGTCTATTTCTGAATAGCAGAACCCTATCCAAACATATCCATATATTCATATAAACATATCAAACCCAGACAATCAATCCATCGTCAATCCATTCCAACGCATCATTCAGGTATATTCTGTCTTAATTTTATTAATTCACGTACCATGTCGTTAATTTTGGTATCAGAGCTAAGTAACGTTCTTATTATTCTTATTATCAGTTTGCATATTCAATCTATCGTTAATAAGAATATATGCATATGCAGCATCATAAACATGATAATGAATAACCATTGTTTTTAAATATTCATATTTAAAAAAAAAGTTATCAACAATTAAAATATTTATCGTAAGAAGATTTAATACTATAAAAAATGTCTCAGGAAATAGAAAACTCACCAATAGTTATTAATAACGAAGAAAATGAATCTGGATACACTTTTGATGCTTTAATTAATAAAAATAACATCAATAAAGACGCTATAAGAAAATCAAATTTCACACTATCCGAAAGACACAATTTTAGATATAACACATTTAAAAATTTCTTTTCTAGAAAAAATATTATATATTATGGAAAAATTATAGGAAAACAAGCAATACCTATAGAATTAACTCAAGGAAATATTACTATACCCATAATAAATAAACAACAAATTAGAAATAGATTATCTCATATTAAAGAAACAGATAGAATAAAAATTGCTTATATTCATATATCAACTATTCAAATAATCTTAAAAAGTACTGTAAGTAATTTAAATACACCAATAGAATTAGAAATCAGAGATGATCGTATAATTAATAACCAAGAAAGTATTATTGCAAAAGGAAAAGGTAATTTAATTAAAGGAAAAATAAAATTTGATATTAATATTCAATTAGGATTAAGTCTTAAAGATAAAAATTTAAGTAATAGTATTATTGTACGATATAAATTATTAAGACAAAATTTTATGATAAAAGGTAATCATCCATTTACTATTACATATCAAATAAATTATGCATTAACAAATTCTCATCATAGTATTACATTTAAAACAGAAGATAGAATTTATATAGATAAATTATTTACCCCTTTATTATCCTTTGAATCACCAAATATGACTAATAATAGAATATTTAATGAAACTAATTTTCAACCAATAATAACTACTCCGTTAATAAAAAGAAGTCCAATTATAGAACCTCCATTTTCAACTATAATAGGTAGATCTTCTATTTCAGAATGTCAGCCTTCAACATCTAATGAAAATAACGATGAAAAGTTAGAAGATATTAAAGAAATAATTAGATCATTAAGTTTAAGAATATGACAGAATCATCTAGTAATTCCCTAAAATATTTTAAAACACTTGAAGGATCATATCAAAATACAAAACCATGTATACCAGATAAAGAAATGATTATAGAAATACCGCAAAATTTACCACAAGGAACAATATATAACATCGGTCTTAATCCTGAAGAAGATAAATCAGTAGGAGAAAAATTAAACATAATTAATCAAAAATTAAATAATATTATAGAAGTAGAAAGTTTAATTGTATTAAAACAAATTCCTGAATTATTACAAAATTTAAATCAACAAAAAATTCTACTTGAAAAATATTTAAAAATAAAAACTATTAAAGAAGAACCACTTAATGAAAAACAGCTACTTAAAGAAAAACCACTTACTATTAAACGACCTTTCACATGGTAAAATAAAAATTATGAGTAATAAAACTCAAGTATATTATAGTTACGATAATAAATATAAAGTTGATCTACTTAAAAAATTATGGAAAGATTTAGAAAAATCCACAAAACATTTAAAAGAAAAAGAATCTGAAGTACACGAACTAATTTATAAAAACAAAAATCATACTGCATATCAATTAGTTAAAATTGGAAGATTAAAAATTGAAGTTAATCATTTAAAAATAGTAATAAAAAATATTAACAATTCAATTAATTTTCTTTCAGATACCTTAGTAATTTGTTAAAATGAGTAAAAGAAAAACAAATATTAACCCAAACAGTACCTTTATTACAACCAAAATACAAGAAAAAGAATTAGTTTCATATATAGATACAGGGGCTACTTTATGTTTTGGAAGAAAAAAGATATTAAAAAATTGGGAAAAATTAGAAAAACCATTAAAAATAACAATTGCTGATAAATCAATTCACAAAATTTGGTTCGTAGGAAAAGATATAGATATAGTAATTGAAAAAACACCATTTAAAACTCCAACTATATATCAACATGATTCAGGAATAGATTTAGTTATAGGAAATAATTTCCTTAAATTATATCAACCATTTATACAAACAAATGACGATATAAGTCTCAATCATCCAACAAAAGGTTTTATAAAAACTGCAATTATCAAACATTATGATCTTATTAAAATAATCAAACAAGAGGTTGGTTTTCAATTACGCATATTACTAACATTTGCTAAAGAAATTGCTGAAAAACAACTCGAAGAAGTATGTAGCGAAAACCCGCTAGATCATTTAAAAAATAAAAATAATCAAGAAATAGTAATATTATTAAAAAACCCTAATGATGAAATAAATGTTCCAAATAAAATTCCATATAGTATAAAAGATGTTTCTGAATTTAAACAGGAATGCACTGAACTATTAGAAAAAGGAATCATTCGACCTAGCAAGAGTCCTCATTCTGCACCTGCATTTTATGTAGAAAATAATAATGAAATAAAACGAGGCAAACGAAGAATGGTAATTAATTATAAAAAGATGAATGATGCTACTATAGGAGATTCATATAAATTACCACGAAAAGAATATATTTTAGAAAAAATAAAAGGAAATACACATTTTAGTACATTTGATGCAAAATCCGGATATTGGCAATTACGCTTACATGAAAATACGAAACCACTAACCGCTTTCTCATGTCCTCCTCAGAAGCATTATGAATGGAATGTTCTTCCATTCGGTTTAAAACAGGCACCAGCAATATATCAGCGATTCATGGATGAAACCTTAAATGGTTTAGATCATATTTGTCTTGCATATATTGATGATATAATTGTTTTTACAAAAGGAAACGAACAAACACACATTGATGCAGTGATCAAGGTTTTACAAAGAATTAAAGAAAAGGGTTTAGTTTTATCAAAAAAGAAATCAAAACTTTTTCAAACTACAGTTGAATATCTCGGTTTAAAAATTGGAGAAAATGGTCAATTATCGTTAACAGACAATATACGAGAAAAATTAAATATGTTTCCTAATAAACTTGAAAATAGAAAACAAATACAACGATTTCTTGGTTGTTTAAATTATATTGCAGAACAAGGATTTTTAAAAAATTTAGCAAAAGAAAGAAAAGTTTTACAAAAGAAAATATCAGAAAAAATACCTTGGTCTTGGACCAATACAGATACTATTTTAGTACAAAATATAAAACAAAACATTCAAGTTCTCCCTACTTTATATAATGCAAAAATAGATGATTTCTTAATCGTAGAAACAGATGCATCACAAGACACTTGGGCAGGATGCCTAAAAGCAATTATACGGGGAAAAGTATTATTGAGATTAGATAGTGAGGGAAACCTCATATCTAACTCATCAAAAGTATACAATGATAAAGCACACATTGGTATGAAAATACCATCTGAAGTAAACAATGATAAAGTATACAGTGATATGAAAATATCACCAAAAGCATACATTGATACAGATGTATCATCTGAAGTATTAAAAACAGATAAATACGAGCAAAAACTATGCAAGTATATATCGGGAGCATTTTCCCAAACGGAGCAAAATTACAGCACACATGAACGAGAAACACTAGCATGTCTCAGAACATTGAAAAAATGGAAAGTCGAGCTTCTACAAACAAGATTCGAGTTACGAACAGATTCCAAGTATCTACTTGGATTTTGGCGCTATAAACTTCAAGAAGATTATTGCCGTGGACGATTGATTCGCTGGCAATTACAATTACATCAATTTCATCCTTATCTTAGATACATCAAAAGCGCAAACAATCATATAGCAGACACTTTGACGAGAGAATGGAAGCCATCATGAAGCAAGAACAACAACAGTTCAAAAAAGCATTCATTCATGAAAGAAACATTGTGAACACCATTAACGTCAGCCATGACACAAGCAAACATTATTCAAAAAACATGTCTTTTCGGAGGCGGGAGTAATGACGTAAGCAATGACATAAGAAGCCATTATTAAAGAAGACACATTATTGAAGACATGTGGCCTTTCAATATGAAAAGGAATTTGTAATTATTTATGGTTTTGTCTTTTATAATTATTGTATGCAAAGTGTCGGTAGCATAGTAACATAAAGTGTGTAAGTCCCTCAATAGTCTAGGGGGCTATAATGTAAATAGGTTTGTCATATTGCAATCAAACGATTGCAACTCAATTATTGTACTCGGCTCCTTTGAGCCTATAAATAGGGCCTTTGCCCATATGGAATAAACAAGCTAAGTTTGAGTGTTTAAGATTTGAGTTGATCTCAATCTTCTTCTGTTGAAATAGCTCGTCTATTTCTGAATAGCAGAACCCTATCCAAACATATCCATATATTCATATAAACATATCAAACCCAGACAATCAATCCATCGTCAATCCATTCCAACGCATCATTCAGGTATATTCTGTCTTAATTTTATTAATTCACGTACCATGTCGTTAATTTTGGTATCAGAGCTAAGTAACGTTCTTATTATTCTTATTATCAGTTTGCATATTCAATCTATCGTTAATAAGAATATATGCATATGCAGCATCATAAACATGATAATGAATAACCATTGTTTTTAAATATTCATATTTAAAAAAAAAGTTATCAACAATTAAAATATTTATCGTAAGAAGATTTAATACTATAAAAAATGTCTCAGGAAATAGAAAACTCACCAATAGTTATTAATAACGAAGAAAATGAATCTGGATACACTTTTGATGCTTTAATTAATAAAAATAACATCAATAAAGACGCTATAAGAAAATCAAATTTCACACTATCCGAAAGACACAATTTTAGATATAACACATTTAAAAATTTCTTTTCTAGAAAAAATATTATATATTATGGAAAAATTATAGGAAAACAAGCAATACCTATAGAATTAACTCAAGGAAATATTACTATACCCATAATAAATAAACAACAAATTAGAAATAGATTATCTCATATTAAAGAAACAGATAGAATAACGACATGACGGAATTAATAAAATTAAGACATGACGGAATTAATAAAATTAAGACAGAATATACCTGAATGATGCGTTGGAATGGATTGACGATGGATTGATTGTCTGGGTTTGATATGTTTATATGAATATATGGATATGTTTGGATAGGGTTCTGCTATTCAGAAATAGACGAGCTATTTCAACAGAAGAAGATTGAGATCAACTCAAATCTTAAACACTCAAACTTAGCTTGTTTATTCCATATGGGCAAAGGCCCTATTTATAGGCTCAAAGGAGCCGAGTACAATAATTGAGTTGCAATCGTTTGATTGCAATATGACAAACCTATTTACATTATAGCCCCCTAGACTATTGAGGGACTTACACACTTTATGTTACATCACAATAATACAATAGACATATAATAATTATCCTACCGACACTTTAATTTAATAACAATCCCTTCCATATTGAAAGGACACGTGTTTTCAATAATGTCTTCTTTAATAATGGCTTCTTATGTCATTGCTTACGTCATTCCTCCCGCCTCCGAAAAGACATGTTTTTGAATAATGTTTGCTTGTGTCATGGCTGGCGTTAATCTTCCATGAATGGTGTTTCTTCTGTGTTTTCTGAACAGTGACTGCAATTGTGTCTTGGAGCATGCATAATATGTTTGCAAAGTTGTTTCTTGATATCATCGGGTAATTCAGCCAGTTGATGAGAAAATTTTTCGAAAGGTTGTTCGAATGTTTCAATTGCTTTCATTGCTTCCGGAGTGATTTCATTGTCTGTTAAAGAGTAGATAATGAAAGTTTTACTAGCATAATTTACTCTGATTCTTGACCTTTGATCTTTACCGTTGCCAATGCGTGATGATGCTAAATAAACACCGGCAAGTGCAAAGATTAGATGTTCTTGTGTTGGGGATTCATGGGGTAGATCATCTTTTGTTGGTTTTGAGCCGTTGCTTATTCCCATGTTTGCAAAAGTAATACTTGGGACAATTAGTTGAGATTCTTCATCAAAAATTGGGTAGCTAGAATGCATTTTGATGAATAATCCTCTTTCTTGTTTTGCAAAGCGTATTTTATAATTTCTGATGATAGTTTGCACAGCAGAAGGGAATTCGCTGATGCAGTGTAGATTGGTGCCTTCTAGATAGATGGTGTCGATGAACCCATGAATAAAATAATCCCATAAAGTCATAGGATCTGATAAGTCGGCTAAGAAAACTGCTTTAGGACCTGGTCGTCTGGCTACTGGGTAAAAGCCCATCAGAGAATGGACTTCGGTGTATGAGATTAGGCTGTCCCATAATTCGGCAAATTTTTTGGCAGATGGTTTTTTCATGGCTTCTTTTTCTTTGGTTGATAGAATGGATTCAAGGGCAATTTTTGCATTTAATTGGTTAAGGGATCTTGGGATGGATACAGGTTTTTGTGGTGTGAAGCTGGTCATAGATTTTTGTGGTGTTAGGAGAACTGTTTTTGAACATTCTACGTTATCTTTTATTACTGCTTTGTATGCTTCGTTGTATGCGGCTTCTGCTTCATTTTTTGTTTTGTAACTTTTGTGAATAATATTTCTTCCAAGAATATATGAACTGGCAATTCCCCAATTGTCATATACTCCTTTGTTTTCTTCGTTGAAAATCACGTACCATTTCTTTATATTTTGATCTGCTTGAAGTGGTGGATATTCTTCTGGATTTTGTATTATAGGTTGTTTTTCTGACTTGAGCATTGTTTATGGCTGACTATCATCGGATGAAATTTCTTGAATGTCTTCTTTTGGTTGCTTCGTTGTTGAACTGCTAGCTGCTTCTTCTTTAGGTACTGATTGAGATGATAGAATTTGTATTGTTTGTCGTAGTTGTTCTTTTTCTCGTCTGACTGCTTCGAGTTGTCTGACTAATGATGCTTCTTGATCTTCTTTCTGTTTGAACTGGTGTTTGATTTGCTTCATGATTGCTTCCATTTCAATGTATTTGTGGACTGAATGTTTGCGTCTCTTGGGTACCTGAATAATTGCTGAAAATTGTTTGATATGAAAATTTTCATATCAATGTATGCTTTTGGTGATATATTCATATCACTGTATGCTTTTGGTGATATTTTCATATCACTGTATACTTTATCATTGTTTACTTCAGATGGTATTTTCATACCAATGTATGCTTTTGGTGATACTTTCATATCACTGTATACTTTTGATGGGTCAGATATGAGGTTTCCCTCGTTATCTAGTCCCAATAATACTTTTCCCATAGGATTATGTACCTGCATCTTAATCAGAATCAGTTGTATATGCATAAATATCTATATCTGAATTTATGTCTGAATCTTCTATGGGTTCGTATCCAAGGTCGTATGCAATTTTTAATATATTTGTTTCTTTTTCGTTTTTAGTCTTTTTCGGGCATTCATAAGCTTTGTGTCCTTCTTCTTGACATATCCAACATTTACAGTCTTTTTTATTCGATGGGCAATAATTTGTTTTGGATTGATATTTTTGTTTATATTGTTTTCTATTTCGGAAATATTTTCTTTCCCCTTGTTTATAATATTCTTTATATTTGGGTTTATAAGTTTGTTTTTTCCAAATTTTCTTTTTACTTTGTTGTTTTTCTTTACAACCATATTGATTTACTTTGTTAGAAAGGATGTCACAACATAAATCAATTTTTGCATCTTGTGCTGTTTTTTGTTCTAAACATTTTTTCTGCATCCATGCTTTTAATATGCTTATTCGTGCTCCTAAGGTGTCTGCAACTTTATTTTGTTGTAATGCTTCTTGGAAATCTTTTATTACACTTTGGCTTACTAATGATGGTAATTTTTGATAAAACATATCTAATGCTGCCTTTTTTCTAATGGAATCTAAATTATAATAATGTTCAGAATATTCACATATAAATGGTTCTAAATAACACATATTACAAATTCGTAAATTAGTTAAATGCCATAGTGATTCTAATTGAAAAGCTTCTTTTGATATTTTATCTTCAATTTGTTTTCCTATGAATTCCTGAATAAGACGGCTTAATACATTTTTAAATGTTTCCATAGCATCGGTGGTGGCTATCATCATTGTTTCGGTTTCATCAAGAGATGAAAGGAAACGATATGCGTTACCTTGTGTTTTATGAATGATATAATTAAGAAAGTGTTTTGGGTGTAAATTTCTTAATTCTTCGGTTAACTGAATTTGTACTCCCATTTTATTACTCCATTCTTGAATTTTTGCTTCAGGATTTTGGTCACAATCAATAAAAAGAATATCTGAATTTGTTGGAAATGTAAATAATTTAGGTATGTATTGAGGAGGTATTTTTTCCCATTTGTTTTGTTTATTTTTAACCATTCCTTGTCTATATAAAAAATTTTCTTCTAATGAAGGTGGTCCATAAATATATTGACTTTGATAATCATCTTCAACATATGATTGTTTTCGTTTTAATCCAAAATTGTTTTGTGAATCTCTATATGGATTTGAATAAGGGTTTTCATCATCTGAAGAAAAATCATATATTACTTCTGCGTCATTATCATCTGAATTATTTTCTATTTCTATATTATTTTCTTGCGTTTCAGATGGAATTTCTAGTGCTGCAAATAATTTAGTTAGTGTTTCTACTTTTTCTTGTAAAGTGTCCATATATAAAATTTTTAGTTTCTTTTTTCTAGTGAAGTAGTTGTTTTTTCTATCATATTTAACAAATTAATTTTGTTATTTTATCTTCAAGATTTTTTATTTGTTCTTGTTTCCAATTTATACTATTATTTATTATATGTATTGCTTCAATATTAGATATACAATTTATCATTGATATGTCAGAATCTATTTTTAAGACTAAAAGAAATTTTTTAGATTGTTTCAATGTTTTACGAAAAAATTTTAATTCTTGTTTATTTGTATCTAGACTTGAAAAACTCATGATTATAATTTTATAATAATAATAGTTTAGTTTCGTTTTAGATTTAAAGTTACGATTAAAATTTATTTAATAGTAGTGTTTAAAAGACATATGTTTTAGAATACAAATAGTTTTGTTTTTACACGTCGTATTTGCTTGTAACGGATTTTAATACTAGTTCTTATGAAATATTTAACATCATGAATATGATTATTGTTTAAAATCGTACCTTGATTATTAGGTTTGTAAGAATCCTTGAGATTTTTCTTAGAATTATTTATAGATTCTTGGATTTGTTGTATTCTTAAAATAATATTTCTATTAGGAATACAATTCATCAGAATTTTGTTAGACATAAATATATATTTCAAGTATGAATTTGATTAATTTGATTATTAAGAACGAGTATTATTTTAATAAAAATTTCAAATTTTGTAGAATTAATGGTTAAAATAACTCGGAATGAGATTATCATGGAGAAATAATATAACAATTGAATAGAATATCTTGAGACATATTTATGATATTAAATCTTCTTTCGATAATTTTTAATTGTTTTAATAACGATGATTTTTTGAATATGGGTACTTAAAAATAATGATTATTTATTTTCATGTTTATGATGTTTATCATGTTTATGATGCTTATCATGTTTATGATGCTTATCATGTTTATGATGCTGCATATGCATATATTCTTATTAACGATAGATTGAATATGCAAACTGATAATAAGAATAATAAGAACGTTACTTAGCTCTGATACCAAAATTAACGACATGACGGAATTAATAAAATTAAGACAGAATATACCTGAATGATGCGTTGGAATGGATTGACGATGGATTGATTGTCTGGGTTTGATATGTTTATATGAATATATGGATATGTTTGGATAGGGTTCTGCTATTCAGAAATAGACGAGCTATTTCAACAGAAGAAGATTGAGATCAACTCAAATCTTAAACACTCAAACTTAGCTTGTTTATTCCATATGGGCAAAGGCCCTATTTATAGGCTCAAAGGAGCCGAGTACAATAATTGAGTTGCAATCGTTTGATTGCAATATGACAAACCTATTTACATTATAGCCCCCTAGACTATTGAGGGACTTACACACTTTATGTTACATCACAATAATACAATAGACATATAATAATTATCCTACCGACACTTTAATTTAATAAAAATCCCTTCCATATTGAAAGGACACGTGTTTTCAATAATGTCTTCTTTAATAATGGCTTCTTATGTCATTGCTTACGTCATTCACAAAATTAACGACATGACGGAATTAATAAAATTAAGACAGAATATACCTGAATGATGCGTTGGAATGGATTGACGATGGATTGATTGTCTGGGTTTGATATGTTTATATGAATATATGGATATGTTTGGATAGGGTTCTGCTATTCAGAAATAGACGAGCTATTTCAACAGAAGAAGATTGAGATCAACTCAAATCTTAAACACTCAAACTTAGCTTGTTTATTCCATATGGGCAAAGGCCCTATTTATAGGCTCAAAGGAGCCGAGTACAATAATTGAGTTGCAATCGTTTGATTGCAATATGACAAACCTATTTACATTATAGCCCCCTAGACTATTGAGGGACTTACACACTTTATGTTACTATGCTACCGACACTTTGCATACAATAATTATAAAAGACAAAACCATAAATAATTACAAATTCCTTTTCATATTGAAAGGCCACATGTCTTCAATAATGTGTCTTCTTTAATAATGGCTTCTTATGTCATTGCTTACGTCATTACTCCCGCCTCCGAAAAGACATGTTTTTTGAATAATGTTTGCTTGTGTCATGGCTGACGTTAATGGTGTTCACAATGTTTCTTTCATGAATGAATGCTTTTTTGAACTGTTGTTGTTCTTGCTTCATGATGGCTTCCATTCTCTCGTCAAAGTGTCTGCTATATGATTGTTTGCGCTTTTGATGTATCTAAGATAAGGATGAAATTGATGTAATTGTAATTGCCAGCGAATCAATCGTCCACGGCAATAATCTTCTTGAAGTTTATAGCGCCAAAATCCAAGTAGATACTTGGAATCTGTTCGTAACTCGAATCTTGTTTGTAGAAGCTCGACTTTCCATTTTTTCAATGTTCTGAGACATGCTAGTGTTTCTCGTTCATGTGTGCTGTAATTTTGCTCCGTTTGGGAAAATGCTCCCGATATATACTTGCATAGTTTTTGCTCGTATTTATCTGTTTTTAATACTTCAGATGATACATCTGTATCAATGTATGCTTTTGGTGATATTTTCATATCACTGTATACTTTATCATTGTTTACTTCAGATGGTATTTTCATACCAATGTGTGCTTTATCATTGTATACTTTTGATGAGTTAGATATGAGGTTTCCCTCACTATCTAATCTCAATAATACTTTTCCCCGTATAATTGCTTTTAGGCATCCTGCCCAAGTGTCTTGTGATGCATCTGTTTCTACGATTAAGAAATCATCTATTTTTGCATTATATAAAGTAGGGAGAACTTGAATGTTTTGTTTTATATTTTGTACTAAAATAGTATCTGTATTGGTCCAAGACCAAGGTATTTTTTCTGATATTTTCTTTTGTAAAACTTTTCTTTCTTTTGCTAAATTTTTTAAAAATCCTTGTTCTGCAATATAATTTAAACAACCAAGAAATCGTTGTATTTGTTTTCTATTTTCAAGTTTATTAGGAAACATATTTAATTTTTCTCGTATATTGTCTGTTAACGATAATTGACCATTTTCTCCAATTTTTAAACCGAGATATTCAACTGTAGTTTGAAAAAGTTTTGATTTCTTTTTTGATAAAACTAAACCCTTTTCTTTAATTCTTTTTAAAACCTTGATGACTGCATCAATGTGTGTTTGTTCGTTTCCTTTTGTAAAAACAATTATATCATCAATATATGCAAGACAAATATGATCTAAACCATTTAAGGTTTCATCCATGAATCGCTGATATATTGCTGGTGCCTGTTTTAAACCGAATGGAAGAACATTCCATTCATAATGCTTCTGAGGAGGACATGAGAAAGCGGTTAGTGGTTTCGTATTTTCATGTAAGCGTAATTGCCAATATCCGGATTTTGCATCAAATGTACTAAAATGTGTATTTCCTTTTATTTTTTCTAAAATATATTCTTTTCGTGGTAATTTATATGAATCTCCTATAGTAGCATCATTCATCTTTTTATAATTAATTACCATTCTTCGTTTGCCTCGTTTTATTTCATTATTATTTTCTACATAGAATGCAGGTGCAGAATGAGGACTCTTGCTAGGTCGAATGATTCCTTTTTCTAATAGTTCAGTGCATTCCTGTTTAAATTCAGAAACATCTTTTATACTATATGGAATTTTATTTGGAACATTTATTTCATCATTAGGGTTTTTTAATAATATTACTATTTCTTGATTATTTTTATTTTTTAAATGATCTAGCGGGTTTTCGCTACATACTTCTTCGAGTTGTTTTTCAGCAATTTCTTTAGCAAATGTTAGTAATATGCGTAATTGAAAACCAACCTCTTGTTTGATTATTTTAATAAGATCATAATGTTTGATAATTGCAGTTTTTATAAAACCTTTTGTTGGATGATTGAGACTTATATCGTCATTTGTTTGTATAAATGGTTGATATAATTTAAGGAAATTATTTCCTATAACTAAATCTATTCCTGAATCATGTTGATATATAGTTGGAGTTTTAAATGGTGTTTTTTCAATTACTATATCTATATCTTTTCCTACGAACCAAATTTTGTGAATTGATTTATCAGCAATTGTTATTTTTAATGGTTTTTCTAATTTTTCCCAATTTTTTAATATCTTTTTTCTTCCAAAACATAAAGTAGCCCCTGTATCTATATATGAAACTAATTCTTTTTCTTGTATTTTGGTTGTAATAAAGGTACTGTTTGGGTTAATATTTGTTTTTCTTTTACTCATTTTAACAAATTACTAAGGTATCTGAAAGAAAATTAATTGAATTGTTAATATTTTTTATTACTATTTTTAAATGATTAACTTCAATTTTTAATCTTCCAATTTTAACTAATTGATATGCAGTATGATTTTTGTTTTTATAAATTAGTTCGTGTACTTCAGATTCTTTTTCTTTTAAATGTTTTGTGGATTTTTCTAAATCTTTCCATAATTTTTTAAGTAGATCAACTTTATATTTATTATCGTAACTATAATATACTTGAGTTTTATTACTCATAATTTTTATTTTACCATGTGAAAGGTCGTTTAATAGTAAGTGGTTTTTCTTTAAGTAGCTGTTTTTCATTAAGTGGTTCTTCTTTAATAGTTTTTATTTTTAAATATTTTTCAAGTAGAATTTTTTGTTGATTTAAATTTTGTAATAATTCAGGAATTTGTTTTAATACAATTAAACTTTCTACTTCTATAATATTATTTAATTTTTGATTAATTATGTTTAATTTTTCTCCTACTGATTTATCTTCTTCAGGATTAAGACCGATGTTATATATTGTTCCTTGTGGTAAATTTTGCGGTATTTCTATAATCATTTCTTTATCTGGTATACATGGTTTTGTATTTTGATATGATCCTTCAAGTGTTTTAAAATATTTTAGGGAATTACTAGATGATTCTGTCATATTCTTAAACTTAATGATCTAATTATTTCTTTAATATCTTCTAACTTTTCATCGTTATTTTCATTAGATGTTGAAGGCTGACATTCTGAAATAGAAGATCTACCTATTATAGTTGAAAATGGAGGTTCTATAATTGGACTTCTTTTTATTAACGGAGTAGTTATTATTGGTTGAAAATTAGTTTCATTAAATATTCTATTATTAGTCATATTTGGTGATTCAAAGGATAATAAAGGGGTAAATAATTTATCTATATAAATTCTATCTTCTGTTTTAAATGTAATACTATGATGAGAATTTGTTAATGCATAATTTATTTGATATGTAATAGTAAATGGATGATTACCTTTTATCATAAAATTTTGTCTTAATAATTTATATCGTACAATAATACTATTACTTAAATTTTTATCTTTAAGACTTAATCCTAATTGAATATTAATATCAAATTTTATTTTTCCTTTAATTAAATTACCTTTTCCTTTTGCAATAATACTTTCTTGGTTATTAATTATACGATCATCTCTGATTTCTAATTCTATTGGTGTATTTAAATTACTTACAGTACTTTTTAAGATTATTTGAATAGTTGATATATGAATATAAGCAATTTTTATTCTATCTGTTTCTTTAATATGAGATAATCTATTTCTAATTTGTTGTTTATTTATTATGGGTATAGTAATATTTCCTTGAGTTAATTCTATAGGTATTGCTTGTTTTCCTATAATTTTTCCATAATATATAATATTTTTTCTAGAAAAGAAATTTTTAAATGTGTTATATCTAAAATTGTGTCTTTCGGATAGTGTGAAATTTGATTTTCTTATAGCGTCTTTATTGATGTTATTTTTATTAATTAAAGCATCAAAAGTGTATCCAGATTCATTTTCTTCGTTATTAATAACTATTGGTGAGTTTTCTATTTCCTGAGACATTTTTTATAGTATTAAATCTTCTTACGATAAATATTTTAATTGTTGATAACTTTTTTTTTAAATATGAATATTTAAAAACAATGGTTATTCATTATCATGTTTATGATGCTGCATATGCATATATTCTTATTAACGATAGATTGAATATGCAAACTGATAATAAGAATAATAAGAACGTTACTTAGCTCTGATACCAAAATTAACGACATGGTACGTGAATTAATAAAATTAAGACAGAATATACCTGAATGATGCGTTGGAATGGATTGACGATGGATTGATTGTCTGGGTTTGATATGTTTATATGAATATATGGATATGTTTGGATAGGGTTCTGCTATTCAGAAATAGACGAGCTATTTCAACAGAAGAAGATTGAGATCAACTCAAATCTTAAACACTCAAACTTAGCTTGTTTATTCCATATGGACAAAGGCCCTATTTATAGGCTCAAAGGAGTCGAGTACAATAATTGAGTTGCAATCGTTTGATTGCAATATGACAAACCTATTTACATTATAGCCCCCTAGACTATTGAGGGACTTACACACTTTATGTTACATCACAATAATACAATAGACATATAATAATTATCCTACCGACACTTTAATTTAATAACAATCCCTTCCATATTGAAAGGACACGTGTTTTCAATAATGTCTTCTTTAATAATGGCTTCTTATGTCATTGCTTACGTCATTCCTCCCGCCTCCGAAAAGACATGTTTTTGAATAATGTTTACTTGTGTCATGGCTGGCGTTAATCTTCCATGAATGGTGTTTCTTCTGTGTTTTCTGAACAGTGACTGCAATTGTGTCTTGGAGCATGCATAATATGTTTGCAAAGTTGTTTCTTGATATCATCGGGTAATTCAGCCAGTTGATGAGAAAATTTTTCGAAAGGTTGTTCGAATGTTTCAATTGCTTTCATTGCTTCCGGAGTGATTTCATTGTTTGTTAAAGAGTAGATAATGAAAGTTTTACTAGCATAATTTACTCTGATTCTTGACCTTTGATCTTTACCGTTGCCAATGCGTGATGATGCTAAATAAACACCGGCAAGTGCAAAGATTAGATGTTCTTGTGTTGGGGATTCATGGGGTAGATCATCTTTTGTTGGTTTTGAGCCGTTGCTTATTCCCATGTTTGCAAAAGTAATACTTGGGACAATTAGTTGAGATTCTTCATCAAAAATTGGGTAGCTAGAATGCATTTTGATGAATAATCCTCTTTCTTGTTTTGCAAAGCGTATTTTATAATTTCTGATGATAGTTTGCACAGCAGAAGGGAATTCGCTGATGCAGTGTAGATTGGTGCCTTCTAGATAGATGGTGTCGATGAACCCATGAATAAAATAATCCCATAAAGTCATAGGATCTGATAAGTCGGCTAAGAAAACTGCTTTAGGACCTGGTCGTCTGGCTACTGGGTAAAAGCCCATCAGAGAATGGACTTCGGTGTATGAGATTAGGCTGTCCCATAATTCGGCAAATTTTTTGGCAGATGGTTTTTTCATGGCTTCTTTTTCTTTGGTTGATAGAATGGATTCAAGGGCAATTTTTGCATTTAATTGGTTAAGGGATCTTGGGATGGATACAGGTTTTTGTGGTGTGAAGCTGGTCATAGATTTTTGTGGTGTTAGGAGAACTGTTTTTGAACATTCTACGTTATCTTTTATTACTGCTTTGTATGCTTCGTTGTATGCGGCTTCTGCTTCATTTTTTGTTTTGTAACTTTTGTGAATAATATTTCTTCCAAGAATATATGAACTGGCAATTCCCCAATTGTCATATACTCCTTTGTTTTCTTCGTTGAAAATCACGTACCATTTCTTTATATTTTGATCTGCTTGAAGTGGTGGATATTCTTCTGGATTTTGTATTATAGGTTGTTTTTCTGACTTGAGCATTGTTTGTGGCTGACTATCATCGGATGAAATTTCTTGAATGTCTTCTTTTGGTTGCTTCGTTGTTGAACTGCTAGCTGCTTCTTCTTTAGGTACTGATTGAGATGATAGAATTTGTATTGTTTGTCGTAGTTGTTCTTTTTCTCGTCTGACTGCTTCGAGTTGTCTGACTAATGATGCTTCTTGATCTTCTTTCTGTTTGAACTGGTGTTTGATTTGCTTCATGATTGCTTCCATTTCAATGTATTTGTGGACTGAATGTTTGCGTCTCTTGGGTACCTGAATAATTGCTGAAAATTGTTTGATATGAAAATTTTCATATCAATGTATGCTTTTGGTGATATATTCATATCACTGTATGCTTTTGGTGATATTTTCATATCACTGTATACTTTATCATTGTTTACTTCAGATGGTATTTTCATACCAATGTATGCTTTTGGTGATACTTTCATATCACTGTATACTTTTGATGGGTCAGATATGAGGTTTCCCTCGTTATCTAGTCCCAATAACACTTTTCCCATAGGATTATGTACCTGCATCTTAATCAGAATCAGTTGTATATGCATAAATATCTATATCTGAATTTATGTCTGAATCTTCTATGGGTTCGTATCCAAGGTCGTATGCAATTTTTAATATATTTGTTTCTTTTTCGTTTTTAGTCTTTTTCGGGCATTCATAAGCTTTGTGTCCTTCTTCTTGACATATCCAACATTTACAGTCTTTTTTATTCGATGGGCAATAATTTGTTTTGGATTGATATTTTTGTTTATATTGTTTTCTATTTCGGAAATATTTTCTTTCCCCTTGTTTATAATATTCTTTATATTTGGGTTTATAAGTTTGTTTTTTCCAAATTTTCTTTTTACTTTGTTGTTTTTCTTTACAACCATATTGATTTACTTTGTTAGAAAGGATGTCACAACATAAATCAATTTTTGCATCTTGTGCTGTTTTTTGTTCTAAACATTTTTTCTGCATCCATGCTTTTAATATGCTTATTCGTGCTCCTAAGGTGTCTGCAACTTTATTTTGTTGTAATGCTTCTTGGAAATCTTTTATTACACTTTGGCTTACTAATGATGGTAATTTTTGATAAAACATATCTAATGCTGCCTTTTTTCTAATGGAATCTAAATTATAATAATGTTCAGAATATTCACATATAAATGGTTCTAAATAACACATATTACAAATTCGTAAATTAGTTAAATGCCATAGTGATTCTAATTGAAAAGCTTCTTTTGATATTTTATCTTCAATTTGTTTTCCTATGAATTCCTGAATAAGACGGCTTAATACATTTTTAAATGTTTCCATAGCATCGGTGGTGGCTATCATCATTGTTTCGGTTTCATCAAGAGATGAAAGGAAACGATATGCGTTACCTTGTGTTTTATAAATGATATAATTAAGAAAGTGTTTTGGGTGTAAATTTCTTAATTCTTCGGTTAACTGAATTTGTACTCCCATTTTATTACTCCATTCTTGAATTTTTGCTTCAGGATTTTGGTCACAATCAATAAAAAGAATATCTGAATTTGGAAATGTAAATAATTTAGGTATGTATTGAGGAGGTATTTTTTCCCATTTGTTTTGTTTATTTTTAACCATTCCTTGTCCATATAAAAAATTTTCTTCTAATGAAGGTGGTCCATAAATATATTGACTTTGATAATCATCTTCAACATATGATTGTTTTCGTTTTAATCCAAAATTGTTTTGTGAATCTCTATATGGATTTGAATAAGGGTTTTCATCATCTGAAGAAAAATCATATATTACTTCTGCGTCATTATCATCTGAATTATTTTCTATTTCTATATTATTTTCTTGCGTTTCAGATGGAATTTCTAGTGCTGCAAATAATTTAGTTAGTGTTTCTACTTTTTCTTGTAAAGTTTCCATATATAAAATTTTTAGTTTCTTTTTTCTAGTGAAGTAGTTGTTTTTTCTATCATATTTAACAAATTAATTTTGTTATTTTATCTTCAAGATTTTTTATTTGTTCTTGTTTCCAATTTATACTATTATTTATTATATGTATTGCTTCAATATTAGATATACAATTTATCATTGATATGTCAGAATCTATTTTTAAGACTAAAAGAAATTTTTTAGATTGTTTCAATGTTTTACGAAAAAATTTTAATTCTTGTTTATTTGTATCTAGACTTGAAAAACTCATGATTATAATTTTATAATAATAATAGTTTAGTTTCGTTTTAGATTTAAAGTTACGATTAAAATTTATTTAATAGTAGTGTTTAAAAGACATATGTTTTAGAATACAAATAGTTTTGTTTTTAGACGTCGTATTTGCTTGTAACGGATTTTAATACTAGTTCTTATGAAATATCTAACATCATGAATATGGTTATTGTTTAAAATCGTACCTTGATTATTAGGTTTGTAAGAATCCTTGAGATTTTTCTTAGAATTATTTATAGATTCTTGGATTTGTTGTATTCTTAAAATAATATTTCTATTAGGAATACAATTCATCAGAATTTTGTTAGACATAAATATATATTTCAAGTATGAATTTGATTAATTTGATTATTAAGAACGAGTATTATTTTAATAAAAATTTCAAATTTTGTAGAATTAATGGTTAAAATAACTCGGAATGAGATTATCATGGAGAAATAATATAACAATTGAATAGAATATCTTGAGACATATTTATGATATTAAATCTTCTTTCGATAATTTTTAATTGTTTTAATAACGATGATTTTTTGAATATGGGTACTTAAAAATAATGATTATTTATTTTCATGTTTATGATGTTTATCATGTTTATGATGCTTATCATGTTTATGATGCTTATCATGTTTATGATGCTGCATATGCATATATTCTTATTAACGATAGATTGAATATGCAAACTGATAATAAGAATAATAAGAACGTTACTTAGCTCTGATACCAAAATTAACGACATGACGGAATTAATAAAATTAAGACAGAATATACCTGAATGATGCGTTGGAATGGATTGACGATGGATTGATTGTCTGGGTTTGATATGTTTATATGAATATATGGATATGTTTGGATAGGGTTCTGCTATTCAGAAATAGACGAGCTATTTCAACAGAAGAAGATTGAGATCAACTCAAATCTTAAACACTCAAACTTAGCTTGTTTATTCCATATGGGCAAAGGCCCTATTTATAGGCTCAAAGGAGCCGAGTACAATAATTGAGTTGCAATCGTTTGATTGCAATATGACAAACCTATTTACATTATAGCCCCCTAGACTATTGAGGGACTTACACACTTTATGTTACATCACAATAATACAATAGACATATAATAATTATCCTACCGACACTTTAATTTAATAACAATCCCTTCCATATTGAAAGGACACGTGTTTTCAATAATGTCTTCTTTAATAATGGCTTCTTATGTCATTGCTTACGTCATTCCTCCCGCCTCCGAAAAGACATGTTTTTGAATAATGTTTGCTTGTGTCATGGCTGGCGTTAATCTTCCATGAATGGTGTTTCTTCTGTGTTTTCTGAACAGTGACTGCAATTGTGTCTTGGAGCATGCATAATATGTTTGCAAAGTTGTTTCTTGATATCATCGGGTAATTCAGCCAGTTGATGAGAAAATTTTTCGAAAGGTTGTTCGAATGTTTCAATTGCTTTCATTGCTTCCGGAGTGATTTCATTGTCTGTTAAAGAGTAGATAATGAAAGTTTTACTAGCATAATTTACTCTGATTCTTGACCTTTGATCTTTACCGTTGCCAATGCGTGATGATGCTAAATAAACACCGGCAAGTGCAAAGATTAGATGTTCTTGTGTTGGGGATTCATGGGGTAGATCATCTTTTGTTGGTTTTGAGCCGTTGCTTATTCCCATGTTTGCAAAAGTAATACTTGGGACAATTAGTTGAGATTCTTCATCAAAAATTGGGTAGCTAGAATGCATTTTGATGAATAATCCTCTTTCTTGTTTTGCAAAGCGTATTTTATAATTTCTGATGATAGTTTGCACAGCAGAAGGGAATTCGCTGATGCAGTGTAGATTGGTGCCTTCTAGATAGATGGTGTCGATGAACCCATGAATAAAATAATCCCATAAAGTCATAGGATCTGATAAGTCGGCTAAGAAAACTGCTTTAGGACCTGGTCGTCTGGCTACTGGGTAAAAGCCCATCAGAGAATGGACTTCGGTGTATGAGATTAGGCTGTCCCATAATTCGGCAAATTTTTTGGCAGATGGTTTTTTCATGGCTTCTTTTTCTTTGGTTGATAGAATGGATTCAAGGGCAATTTTTGCATTTAATTGGTTAAGGGATCTTGGGATGGATACAGGTTTTTGTGGTGTGAAGCTGGTCATAGATTTTTGTGGTGTTAGGAGAACTGTTTTTGAACATTCTACGTTATCTTTTATTACTGCTTTGTATGCTTCGTTGTATGCGGCTTCTGCTTCATTTTTTGTTTTGTAACTTTTGTGAATAATATTTCTTCCAAGAATATATGAACTGGCAATTCCCCAATTGTCATATACTCCTTTGTTTTCTTCGTTGAAAATCACGTACCATTTCTTTATATTTTGATCTGCTTGAAGTGGTGGATATTCTTCTGGATTTTGTATTATAGGTTGTTTTTCTGACTTGAGCATTGTTTATGGCTGACTATCATCGGATGAAATTTCTTGAATGTCTTCTTTTGGTTGCTTCGTTGTTGAACTGCTAGCTGCTTCTTCTTTAGGTACTGATTGAGATGATAGAATTTGTATTGTTTGTCGTAGTTGTTCTTTTTCTCGTCTGACTGCTTCGAGTTGTCTGACTAATGATGCTTCTTGATCTTCTTTCTGTTTGAACTGGTGTTTGATTTGCTTCATGATTGCTTCCATTTCAATGTATTTGTGGACTGAATGTTTGCGTCTCTTGGGTACCTGAATAATTGCTGAAAATTGTTTGATATGAAAATTTTCATATCAATGTATGCTTTTGGTGATATATTCATATCACTGTATGCTTTTGGTGATATTTTCATATCACTGTATACTTTATCATTGTTTACTTCAGATGGTATTTTCATACCAATGTATGCTTTTGGTGATACTTTCATATCACTGTATACTTTTGATGGGTCAGATATGAGGTTTCCCTCGTTATCTAGTCCCAATAATACTTTTCCCATAGGATTATGTACCTGCATCTTAATCAGAATCAGTTGTATATGCATAAATATCTATATCTGAATTTATGTCTGAATCTTCTATGGGTTCGTATCCAAGGTCGTATGCAATTTTTAATATATTTGTTTCTTTTTCGTTTTTAGTCTTTTTCGGGCATTCATAAGCTTTGTGTCCTTCTTCTTGACATATCCAACATTTACAGTCTTTTTTATTCGATGGGCAATAATTTGTTTTGGATTGATATTTTTGTTTATATTGTTTTCTATTTCGGAAATATTTTCTTTCCCCTTGTTTATAATATTCTTTATATTTGGGTTTATAAGTTTGTTTTTTCCAAATTTTCTTTTTACTTTGTTGTTTTTCTTTACAACCATATTGATTTACTTTGTTAGAAAGGATGTCACAACATAAATCAATTTTTGCATCTTGTGCTGTTTTTTGTTCTAAACATTTTTTCTGCATCCATGCTTTTAATATGCTTATTCGTGCTCCTAAGGTGTCTGCAACTTTATTTTGTTGTAATGCTTCTTGGAAATCTTTTATTACACTTTGGCTTACTAATGATGGTAATTTTTGATAAAACATATCTAATGCTGCCTTTTTTCTAATGGAATCTAAATTATAATAATGTTCAGAATATTCACATATAAATGGTTCTAAATAACACATATTACAAATTCGTAAATTAGTTAAATGCCATAGTGATTCTAATTGAAAAGCTTCTTTTGATATTTTATCTTCAATTTGTTTTCCTATGAATTCCTGAATAAGACGGCTTAATACATTTTTAAATGTTTCCATAGCATCGGTGGTGGCTATCATCATTGTTTCGGTTTCATCAAGAGATGAAAGGAAACGATATGCGTTACCTTGTGTTTTATGAATGATATAATTAAGAAAGTGTTTTGGGTGTAAATTTCTTAATTCTTCGGTTAACTGAATTTGTACTCCCATTTTATTACTCCATTCTTGAATTTTTGCTTCAGGATTTTGGTCACAATCAATAAAAAGAATATCTGAATTTGTTGGAAATGTAAATAATTTAGGTATGTATTGAGGAGGTATTTTTTCCCATTTGTTTTGTTTATTTTTAACCATTCCTTGTCTATATAAAAAATTTTCTTCTAATGAAGGTGGTCCATAAATATATTGACTTTGATAATCATCTTCAACATATGATTGTTTTCGTTTTAATCCAAAATTGTTTTGTGAATCTCTATATGGATTTGAATAAGGGTTTTCATCATCTGAAGAAAAATCATATATTACTTCTGCGTCATTATCATCTGAATTATTTTCTATTTCTATATTATTTTCTTGCGTTTCAGATGGAATTTCTAGTGCTGCAAATAATTTAGTTAGTGTTTCTACTTTTTCTTGTAAAGTGTCCATATATAAAATTTTTAGTTTCTTTTTTCTAGTGAAGTAGTTGTTTTTTCTATCATATTTAACAAATTAATTTTGTTATTTTATCTTCAAGATTTTTTATTTGTTCTTGTTTCCAATTTATACTATTATTTATTATATGTATTGCTTCAATATTAGATATACAATTTATCATTGATATGTCAGAATCTATTTTTAAGACTAAAAGAAATTTTTTAGATTGTTTCAATGTTTTACGAAAAAATTTTAATTCTTGTTTATTTGTATCTAGACTTGAAAAACTCATGATTATAATTTTATAATAATAATAGTTTAGTTTCGTTTTAGATTTAAAGTTACGATTAAAATTTATTTAATAGTAGTGTTTAAAAGACATATGTTTTAGAATACAAATAGTTTTGTTTTTACACGTCGTATTTGCTTGTAACGGATTTTAATACTAGTTCTTATGAAATATTTAACATCATGAATATGATTATTGTTTAAAATCGTACCTTGATTATTAGGTTTGTAAGAATCCTTGAGATTTTTCTTAGAATTATTTATAGATTCTTGGATTTGTTGTATTCTTAAAATAATATTTCTATTAGGAATACAATTCATCAGAATTTTGTTAGACATAAATATATATTTCAAGTATGAATTTGATTAATTTGATTATTAAGAACGAGTATTATTTTAATAAAAATTTCAAATTTTGTAGAATTAATGGTTAAAATAACTCGGAATGAGATTATCATGGAGAAATAATATAACAATTGAATAGAATATCTTGAGACATATTTATGATATTAAATCTTCTTTCGATAATTTTTAATTGTTTTAATAACGATGATTTTTTGAATATGGGTACTTAAAAATAATGATTATTTATTTTCATGTTTATGATGTTTATCATGTTTATGATGCTTATCATGTTTATGATGCTTATCATGTTTATGATGCTGCATATGCATATATTCTTATTAACGATAGATTGAATATGCAAACTGATAATAAGAATAATAAGAACGTTACTTAGCTCTGATACCAAAATTAACGACATGACGGAATTAATAAAATTAAGACAGAATATACCTGAATGATGCGTTGGAATGGATTGACGATGGATTGATTGTCTGGGTTTGATATGTTTATATGAATATATGGATATGTTTGGATAGGGTTCTGCTATTCAGAAATAGACGAGCTATTTCAACAGAAGAAGATTGAGATCAACTCAAATCTTAAACACTCAAACTTAGCTTGTTTATTCCATATGGGCAAAGGCCCTATTTATAGGCTCAAAGGAGCCGAGTACAATAATTGAGTTGCAATCGTTTGATTGCAATATGACAAACCTATTTACATTATAGCCCCCTAGACTATTGAGGGACTTACACACTTTATGTTACATCACAATAATACAATAGACATATAATAATTATCCTACCGACACTTTAATTTAATAAAAATCCCTTCCATATTGAAAGGACACGTGTTTTCAATAATGTCTTCTTTAATAATGGCTTCTTATGTCATTGCTTACGTCATTCACAAAATTAACGACATGACGGAATTAATAAAATTAAGACAGAATATACCTGAATGATGCGTTGGAATGGATTGACGATGGATTGATTGTCTGGGTTTGATATGTTTATATGAATATATGGATATGTTTGGATAGGGTTCTGCTATTCAGAAATAGACGAGCTATTTCAACAGAAGAAGATTGAGATCAACTCAAATCTTAAACACTCAAACTTAGCTTGTTTATTCCATATGGGCAAAGGCCCTATTTATAGGCTCAAAGGAGCCGAGTACAATAATTGAGTTGCAATCGTTTGATTGCAATATGACAAACCTATTTACATTATAGCCCCCTAGACTATTGAGGGACTTACACACTTTATGTTACTATGCTACCGACACTTTGCATACAATAATTATAAAAGACAAAACCATAAATAATTACAAATTCCTTTTCATATTGAAAGGCCACATGTCTTCAATAATGTGTCTTCTTTAATAATGGCTTCTTATGTCATTGCTTACGTCATTACTCCCGCCTCCGAAAAGACATGTTTTTTGAATAATGTTTGCTTGTGTCATGGCTGACGTTAATGGTGTTCACAATGTTTCTTTCATGAATGAATGCTTTTTTGAACTGTTGTTGTTCTTGCTTCATGATGGCTTCCATTCTCTCGTCAAAGTGTCTGCTATATGATTGTTTGCGCTTTTGATGTATCTAAGATAAGGATGAAATTGATGTAATTGTAATTGCCAGCGAATCAATCGTCCACGGCAATAATCTTCTTGAAGTTTATAGCGCCAAAATCCAAGTAGATACTTGGAATCTGTTCGTAACTCGAATCTTGTTTGTAGAAGCTCGACTTTCCATTTTTTCAATGTTCTGAGACATGCTAGTGTTTCTCGTTCATGTGTGCTGTAATTTTGCTCCGTTTGGGAAAATGCTCCCGATATATACTTGCATAGTTTTTGCTCGTATTTATCTGTTTTTAATACTTCAGATGATACATCTGTATCAATGTATGCTTTTGGTGATATTTTCATATCACTGTATACTTTATCATTGTTTACTTCAGATGGTATTTTCATACCAATGTGTGCTTTATCATTGTATACTTTTGATGAGTTAGATATGAGGTTTCCCTCACTATCTAATCTCAATAATACTTTTCCCCGTATAATTGCTTTTAGGCATCCTGCCCAAGTGTCTTGTGATGCATCTGTTTCTACGATTAAGAAATCATCTATTTTTGCATTATATAAAGTAGGGAGAACTTGAATGTTTTGTTTTATATTTTGTACTAAAATAGTATCTGTATTGGTCCAAGACCAAGGTATTTTTTCTGATATTTTCTTTTGTAAAACTTTTCTTTCTTTTGCTAAATTTTTTAAAAATCCTTGTTCTGCAATATAATTTAAACAACCAAGAAATCGTTGTATTTGTTTTCTATTTTCAAGTTTATTAGGAAACATATTTAATTTTTCTCGTATATTGTCTGTTAACGATAATTGACCATTTTCTCCAATTTTTAAACCGAGATATTCAACTGTAGTTTGAAAAAGTTTTGATTTCTTTTTTGATAAAACTAAACCCTTTTCTTTAATTCTTTTTAAAACCTTGATGACTGCATCAATGTGTGTTTGTTCGTTTCCTTTTGTAAAAACAATTATATCATCAATATATGCAAGACAAATATGATCTAAACCATTTAAGGTTTCATCCATGAATCGCTGATATATTGCTGGTGCCTGTTTTAAACCGAATGGAAGAACATTCCATTCATAATGCTTCTGAGGAGGACATGAGAAAGCGGTTAGTGGTTTCGTATTTTCATGTAAGCGTAATTGCCAATATCCGGATTTTGCATCAAATGTACTAAAATGTGTATTTCCTTTTATTTTTTCTAAAATATATTCTTTTCGTGGTAATTTATATGAATCTCCTATAGTAGCATCATTCATCTTTTTATAATTAATTACCATTCTTCGTTTGCCTCGTTTTATTTCATTATTATTTTCTACATAGAATGCAGGTGCAGAATGAGGACTCTTGCTAGGTCGAATGATTCCTTTTTCTAATAGTTCAGTGCATTCCTGTTTAAATTCAGAAACATCTTTTATACTATATGGAATTTTATTTGGAACATTTATTTCATCATTAGGGTTTTTTAATAATATTACTATTTCTTGATTATTTTTATTTTTTAAATGATCTAGCGGGTTTTCGCTACATACTTCTTCGAGTTGTTTTTCAGCAATTTCTTTAGCAAATGTTAGTAATATGCGTAATTGAAAACCAACCTCTTGTTTGATTATTTTAATAAGATCATAATGTTTGATAATTGCAGTTTTTATAAAACCTTTTGTTGGATGATTGAGACTTATATCGTCATTTGTTTGTATAAATGGTTGATATAATTTAAGGAAATTATTTCCTATAACTAAATCTATTCCTGAATCATGTTGATATATAGTTGGAGTTTTAAATGGTGTTTTTTCAATTACTATATCTATATCTTTTCCTACGAACCAAATTTTGTGAATTGATTTATCAGCAATTGTTATTTTTAATGGTTTTTCTAATTTTTCCCAATTTTTTAATATCTTTTTTCTTCCAAAACATAAAGTAGCCCCTGTATCTATATATGAAACTAATTCTTTTTCTTGTATTTTGGTTGTAATAAAGGTACTGTTTGGGTTAATATTTGTTTTTCTTTTACTCATTTTAACAAATTACTAAGGTATCTGAAAGAAAATTAATTGAATTGTTAATATTTTTTATTACTATTTTTAAATGATTAACTTCAATTTTTAATCTTCCAATTTTAACTAATTGATATGCAGTATGATTTTTGTTTTTATAAATTAGTTCGTGTACTTCAGATTCTTTTTCTTTTAAATGTTTTGTGGATTTTTCTAAATCTTTCCATAATTTTTTAAGTAGATCAACTTTATATTTATTATCGTAACTATAATATACTTGAGTTTTATTACTCATAATTTTTATTTTACCATGTGAAAGGTCGTTTAATAGTAAGTGGTTTTTCTTTAAGTAGCTGTTTTTCATTAAGTGGTTCTTCTTTAATAGTTTTTATTTTTAAATATTTTTCAAGTAGAATTTTTTGTTGATTTAAATTTTGTAATAATTCAGGAATTTGTTTTAATACAATTAAACTTTCTACTTCTATAATATTATTTAATTTTTGATTAATTATGTTTAATTTTTCTCCTACTGATTTATCTTCTTCAGGATTAAGACCGATGTTATATATTGTTCCTTGTGGTAAATTTTGCGGTATTTCTATAATCATTTCTTTATCTGGTATACATGGTTTTGTATTTTGATATGATCCTTCAAGTGTTTTAAAATATTTTAGGGAATTACTAGATGATTCTGTCATATTCTTAAACTTAATGATCTAATTATTTCTTTAATATCTTCTAACTTTTCATCGTTATTTTCATTAGATGTTGAAGGCTGACATTCTGAAATAGAAGATCTACCTATTATAGTTGAAAATGGAGGTTCTATAATTGGACTTCTTTTTATTAACGGAGTAGTTATTATTGGTTGAAAATTAGTTTCATTAAATATTCTATTATTAGTCATATTTGGTGATTCAAAGGATAATAAAGGGGTAAATAATTTATCTATATAAATTCTATCTTCTGTTTTAAATGTAATACTATGATGAGAATTTGTTAATGCATAATTTATTTGATATGTAATAGTAAATGGATGATTACCTTTTATCATAAAATTTTGTCTTAATAATTTATATCGTACAATAATACTATTACTTAAATTTTTATCTTTAAGACTTAATCCTAATTGAATATTAATATCAAATTTTATTTTTCCTTTAATTAAATTACCTTTTCCTTTTGCAATAATACTTTCTTGGTTATTAATTATACGATCATCTCTGATTTCTAATTCTATTGGTGTATTTAAATTACTTACAGTACTTTTTAAGATTATTTGAATAGTTGATATATGAATATAAGCAATTTTTATTCTATCTGTTTCTTTAATATGAGATAATCTATTTCTAATTTGTTGTTTATTTATTATGGGTATAGTAATATTTCCTTGAGTTAATTCTATAGGTATTGCTTGTTTTCCTATAATTTTTCCATAATATATAATATTTTTTCTAGAAAAGAAATTTTTAAATGTGTTATATCTAAAATTGTGTCTTTCGGATAGTGTGAAATTTGATTTTCTTATAGCGTCTTTATTGATGTTATTTTTATTAATTAAAGCATCAAAAGTGTATCCAGATTCATTTTCTTCGTTATTAATAACTATTGGTGAGTTTTCTATTTCCTGAGACATTTTTTATAGTATTAAATCTTCTTACGATAAATATTTTAATTGTTGATAACTTTTTTTTTAAATATGAATATTTAAAAACAATGGTTATTCATTATCATGTTTATGATGCTGCATATGCATATATTCTTATTAACGATAGATTGAATATGCAAACTGATAATAAGAATAATAAGAACGTTACTTAGCTCTGATACCAAAATTAACGACATGGTACGTGAATTAATAAAATTAAGACAGAATATACCTGAATGATGCGTTGGAATGGATTGACGATGGATTGATTGTCTGGGTTTGATATGTTTATATGAATATATGGATATGTTTGGATAGGGTTCTGCTATTCAGAAATAGACGAGCTATTTCAACAGAAGAAGATTGAGATCAACTCAAATCTTAAACACTCAAACTTAGCTTGTTTATTCCATATGGACAAAGGCCCTATTTATAGGCTCAAAGGAGCCGAGTACAATAATTGAGTTGCAATCGTTTGATTGCAATATGACAAACCTATTTACATTATAGCCCCCTAGACTATTGAGGGACTTACACACTTTATGTTACATCACAATAATACAATAGACATATAATAATTATCCTACCGACACTTTAATTTAATAACAATCCCTTCCATATTGAAAGGACACGTGTTTTCAATAATGTCTTCTTTAATAATGGCTTCTTATGTCATTGCTTACGTCATTCCTCCCGCCTCCGAAAAGACATGTTTTTGAATAATGTTTACTTGTGTCATGGCTGGCGTTAATCTTCCATGAATGGTGTTTCTTCTGTGTTTTCTGAACAGTGACTGCAATTGTGTCTTGGAGCATGCATAATATGTTTGCAAAGTTGTTTCTTGATATCATCGGGTAATTCAGCCAGTTGATGAGAAAATTTTTCGAAAGGTTGTTCGAATGTTTCAATTGCTTTCATTGCTTCCGGAGTGATTTCATTGTTTGTTAAAGAGTAGATAATGAAAGTTTTACTAGCATAATTTACTCTGATTCTTGACCTTTGATCTTTACCGTTGCCAATGCGTGATGATGCTAAATAAACACCGGCAAGTGCAAAGATTAGATGTTCTTGTGTTGGGGATTCATGGGGTAGATCATCTTTTGTTGGTTTTGAGCCGTTGCTTATTCCCATGTTTGCAAAAGTAATACTTGGGACAATTAGTTGAGATTCTTCATCAAAAATTGGGTAGCTAGAATGCATTTTGATGAATAATCCTCTTTCTTGTTTTGCAAAGCGTATTTTATAATTTCTGATGATAGTTTGCACAGCAGAAGGGAATTCGCTGATGCAGTGTAGATTGGTGCCTTCTAGATAGATGGTGTCGATGAACCCATGAATAAAATAATCCCATAAAGTCATAGGATCTGATAAGTCGGCTAAGAAAACTGCTTTAGGACCTGGTCGTCTGGCTACTGGGTAAAAGCCCATCAGAGAATGGACTTCGGTGTATGAGATTAGGCTGTCCCATAATTCGGCAAATTTTTTGGCAGATGGTTTTTTCATGGCTTCTTTTTCTTTGGTTGATAGAATGGATTCAAGGGCAATTTTTGCATTTAATTGGTTAAGGGATCTTGGGATGGATACAGGTTTTTGTGGTGTGAAGCTGGTCATAGATTTTTGTGGTGTTAGGAGAACTGTTTTTGAACATTCTACGTTATCTTTTATTACTGCTTTGTATGCTTCGTTGTATGCGGCTTCTGCTTCATTTTTTGTTTTGTAACTTTTGTGAATAATATTTCTTCCAAGAATATATGAACTGGCAATTCCCCAATTGTCATATACTCCTTTGTTTTCTTCGTTGAAAATCACGTACCATTTCTTTATATTTTGATCTGCTTGAAGTGGTGGATATTCTTCTGGATTTTGTATTATAGGTTGTTTTTCTGACTTGAGCATTGTTTGTGGCTGACTATCATCGGATGAAATTTCTTGAATGTCTTCTTTTGGTTGCTTCGTTGTTGAACTGCTAGCTGCTTCTTCTTTAGGTACTGATTGAGATGATAGAATTTGTATTGTTTGTCGTAGTTGTTCTTTTTCTCGTCTGACTGCTTCGAGTTGTCTGACTAATGATGCTTCTTGATCTTCTTTCTGTTTGAACTGGTGTTTGATTTGCTTCATGATTGCTTCCATTTCAATGTATTTGTGGACTGAATGTTTGCGTCTCTTGGGTACCTGAATAATTGCTGAAAATTGTTTGATATGAAAATTTTCATATCAATGTATGCTTTTGGTGATATATTCATATCACTGTATGCTTTTGGTGATATTTTCATATCACTGTATACTTTATCATTGTTTACTTCAGATGGTATTTTCATACCAATGTATGCTTTTGGTGATACTTTCATATCACTGTATACTTTTGATGGGTCAGATATGAGGTTTCCCTCGTTATCTAGTCCCAATAACACTTTTCCCATAGGATTATGTACCTGCATCTTAATCAGAATCAGTTGTATATGCATAAATATCTATATCTGAATTTATGTCTGAATCTTCTATGGGTTCGTATCCAAGGTCGTATGCAATTTTTAATATATTTGTTTCTTTTTCGTTTTTAGTCTTTTTCGGGCATTCATAAGCTTTGTGTCCTTCTTCTTGACATATCCAACATTTACAGTCTTTTTTATTCGATGGGCAATAATTTGTTTTGGATTGATATTTTTGTTTATATTGTTTTCTATTTCGGAAATATTTTCTTTCCCCTTGTTTATAATATTCTTTATATTTGGGTTTATAAGTTTGTTTTTTCCAAATTTTCTTTTTACTTTGTTGTTTTTCTTTACAACCATATTGATTTACTTTGTTAGAAAGGATGTCACAACATAAATCAATTTTTGCATCTTGTGCTGTTTTTTGTTCTAAACATTTTTTCTGCATCCATGCTTTTAATATGCTTATTCGTGCTCCTAAGGTGTCTGCAACTTTATTTTGTTGTAATGCTTCTTGGAAATCTTTTATTACACTTTGGCTTACTAATGATGGTAATTTTTGATAAAACATATCTAATGCTGCCTTTTTTCTAATGGAATCTAAATTATAATAATGTTCAGAATATTCACATATAAATGGTTCTAAATAACACATATTACAAATTCGTAAATTAGTTAAATGCCATAGTGATTCTAATTGAAAAGCTTCTTTTGATATTTTATCTTCAATTTGTTTTCCTATGAATTCCTGAATAAGACGGCTTAATACATTTTTAAATGTTTCCATAGCATCGGTGGTGGCTATCATCATTGTTTCGGTTTCATCAAGAGATGAAAGGAAACGATATGCGTTACCTTGTGTTTTATAAATGATATAATTAAGAAAGTGTTTTGGGTGTAAATTTCTTAATTCTTCGGTTAACTGAATTTGTACTCCCATTTTATTACTCCATTCTTGAATTTTTGCTTCAGGATTTTGGTCACAATCAATAAAAAGAATATCTGAATTTGGAAATGTAAATAATTTAGGTATGTATTGAGGAGGTATTTTTTCCCATTTGTTTTGTTTATTTTTAACCATTCCTTGTCCATATAAAAAATTTTCTTCTAATGAAGGTGGTCCATAAATATATTGACTTTGATAATCATCTTCAACATATGATTGTTTTCGTTTTAATCCAAAATTGTTTTGTGAATCTCTATATGGATTTGAATAAGGGTTTTCATCATCTGAAGAAAAATCATATATTACTTCTGCGTCATTATCATCTGAATTATTTTCTATTTCTATATTATTTTCTTGCGTTTCAGATGGAATTTCTAGTGCTGCAAATAATTTAGTTAGTGTTTCTACTTTTTCTTGTAAAGTTTCCATATATAAAATTTTTAGTTTCTTTTTTCTAGTGAAGTAGTTGTTTTTTCTATCATATTTAACAAATTAATTTTGTTATTTTATCTTCAAGATTTTTTATTTGTTCTTGTTTCCAATTTATACTATTATTTATTATATGTATTGCTTCAATATTAGATATACAATTTATCATTGATATGTCAGAATCTATTTTTAAGACTAAAAGAAATTTTTTAGATTGTTTCAATGTTTTACGAAAAAATTTTAATTCTTGTTTATTTGTATCTAGACTTGAAAAACTCATGATTATAATTTTATAATAATAATAGTTTAGTTTCGTTTTAGATTTAAAGTTACGATTAAAATTTATTTAATAGTAGTGTTTAAAAGACATATGTTTTAGAATACAAATAGTTTTGTTTTTAGACGTCGTATTTGCTTGTAACGGATTTTAATACTAGTTCTTATGAAATATCTAACATCATGAATATGGTTATTGTTTAAAATCGTACCTTGATTATTAGGTTTGTAAGAATCCTTGAGATTTTTCTTAGAATTATTTATAGATTCTTGGATTTGTTGTATTCTTAAAATAATATTTCTATTAGGAATACAATTCATCAGAATTTTGTTAGACATAAATATATATTTCAAGTATGAATTTGATTAATTTGATTATTAAGAACGAGTATTATTTTAATAAAAATTTCAAATTTTGTAGAATTAATGGTTAAAATAACTCGGAATGAGATTATCATGGAGAAATAATATAACAATTGAATAGAATATCTTGAGACATATTTATGATATTAAATCTTCTTTCGATAATTTTTAATTGTTTTAATAACGATGATTTTTTGAATATGGGTACTTAAAAATAATGATTATTTATTTTCATGTTTATGATGTTTATCATGTTTATGATGCTTATCATGTTTATGATGCTTATCATGTTTATGATGCTGCATATGCATATATTCTTATTAACGATAGATTGAATATGCAAACTGATAATAAGAATAATAAGAACGTTACTTAGCTCTGATACCAAAATTAACGACATGACGGAATTAATAAAATTAAGACAGAATATACCTGAATGATGCGTTGGAATGGATTGACGATGGATTGATTGTCTGGGTTTGATATGTTTATATGAATATATGGATATGTTTGGATAGGGTTCTGCTATTCAGAAATAGACGAGCTATTTCAACAGAAGAAGATTGAGATCAACTCAAATCTTAAACACTCAAACTTAGCTTGTTTATTCCATATGGGCAAAGGCCCTATTTATAGGCTCAAAGGAGCCGAGTACAATAATTGAGTTGCAATCGTTTGATTGCAATATGACAAACCTATTTACATTATAGCCCCCTAGACTATTGAGGGACTTACACACTTTATGTTACATCACAATAATACAATAGACATATAATAATTATCCTACCGACACTTTAATTTAATAACAATCCCTTCCATATTGAAAGGACACGTGTTTTCAATAATGTCTTCTTTAATAATGGCTTCTTATGTCATTGCTTACGTCATTCCTCCCGCCTCCGAAAAGACATGTTTTTGAATAATGTTTGCTTGTGTCATGGCTGGCGTTAATCTTCCATGAATGGTGTTTCTTCTGTGTTTTCTGAACAGTGACTGCAATTGTGTCTTGGAGCATGCATAATATGTTTGCAAAGTTGTTTCTTGATATCATCGGGTAATTCAGCCAGTTGATGAGAAAATTTTTCGAAAGGTTGTTCGAATGTTTCAATTGCTTTCATTGCTTCCGGAGTGATTTCATTGTCTGTTAAAGAGTAGATAATGAAAGTTTTACTAGCATAATTTACTCTGATTCTTGACCTTTGATCTTTACCGTTGCCAATGCGTGATGATGCTAAATAAACACCGGCAAGTGCAAAGATTAGATGTTCTTGTGTTGGGGATTCATGGGGTAGATCATCTTTTGTTGGTTTTGAGCCGTTGCTTATTCCCATGTTTGCAAAAGTAATACTTGGGACAATTAGTTGAGATTCTTCATCAAAAATTGGGTAGCTAGAATGCATTTTGATGAATAATCCTCTTTCTTGTTTTGCAAAGCGTATTTTATAATTTCTGATGATAGTTTGCACAGCAGAAGGGAATTCGCTGATGCAGTGTAGATTGGTGCCTTCTAGATAGATGGTGTCGATGAACCCATGAATAAAATAATCCCATAAAGTCATAGGATCTGATAAGTCGGCTAAGAAAACTGCTTTAGGACCTGGTCGTCTGGCTACTGGGTAAAAGCCCATCAGAGAATGGACTTCGGTGTATGAGATTAGGCTGTCCCATAATTCGGCAAATTTTTTGGCAGATGGTTTTTTCATGGCTTCTTTTTCTTTGGTTGATAGAATGGATTCAAGGGCAATTTTTGCATTTAATTGGTTAAGGGATCTTGGGATGGATACAAGTTTTTGTGGTGTGAAGCTGGTCATAGATTTTTGTGGTGTTAGGAGAACTGTTTTTGAACATTCTACGTTATCTTTTATTACTGCTTTGTATGCTTCGTTGTATGCGGCTTCTGCTTCATTTTTTGTTTTGTAACTTTTGTGAATAATATTTCTTCCAAGAATATATGAACTGGCAATTCCCCAATTGTCATATACTCCTTTGTTTTCTTCGTTGAAAATCACGTACCATTTCTTTATATTTTGATCTGCTTGAAGTGGTGGATATTCTTCTGGATTTTGTATTATAGGTTGTTTTTCTGACTTGAGCATTGTTTGTGGCTGACTATCATCGGATGAAATTTCTTGAATGTCTTCTTTTGGTTGCTTCGTTGTTGAACTGCTAGCTGCTTCTTCTTTAGGTACTGATTGAGATGATAGAATTTGTATTGTTTGTCGTAGTTGTTCTTTTTCTCGTCTGACTGCTTCGAGTTGTCTGACTAATGATGCTTCTTGATCTTCTTTCTGTTTGAACTGGTGTTTGATTTGCTTCATGATTGCTTCCATTTCAATGTATTTGTGGACTGAATGTTTGCGTCTCTTGGGTACCTGAATAATTGCTGAAAATTGTTTGATATGAAAATTTTCATATCAATGTATGCTTTTGGTGATATATTCATATCACTGTATGCTTTTGGTGATATTTTCATATCACTGTATACTTTATCATTGTTTACTTCAGATGGTATTTTCATACCAATGTATGCTTTTGGTGATACTTTCATATCACTGTATACTTTTGATGGGTCAGATATGAGGTTTCCCTCGTTATCTAGTCCCAATAATACTTTTCCCATAGGATTATGTACCTGCATCTTAATCAGAATCAGTTGTATATGCATAAATATCTATATCTGAATTTATGTCTGAATCTTCTATGGGTTCGTATCCAAGGTCGTATGCAATTTTTAATATATTTGTTTCTTTTTCGTTTTTAGTCTTTTTCGGGCATTCATAAGCTTTGTGTCCTTCTTCTTGACATATCCAACATTTACAGTCTTTTTTATTCGATGGGCAATAATTTGTTTTGGATTGATATTTTTGTTTATATTGTTTTCTATTTCGGAAATATTTTCTTTCCCCTTGTTTATAATATTCTTTATATTTGGGTTTATAAGTTTGTTTTTTCCAAATTTTCTTTTTACTTTGTTGTTTTTCTTTACAACCGTATTGATTTACTTTGTTAGAAAGGATGTCACAACATAAATCAATTTTTGCATCTTGTGCTGTTTTTTGTTCTAAACATTTTTTCTGCATCCATGCTTTTAATATGCTTATTCGTGCTCCTAAGGTGTCTGCAACTTTATTTTGTTGTAATGCTTCTTGGAAATCTTTTATTACACTTTGGCTTACTAATGATGGTAATTTTTGATAAAACATATCTAATGCTGCCTTTTTTCTAATGGAATCTAAATTATAATAATGTTCAGAATATTCACATATAAATGGTTCTAAATAACACATATTACAAATTCGTAAATTAGTTAAATGCCATAGTGATTCTAATTGAAAAGCTTCTTTTGATATTTTATCTTCAATTTGTTTTCCTATGAATTCCTGAATAAGACGGCTTAATACATTTTTAAATGTTTCCATAGCATCGGTGGTGGCTATCATCATTGTTTCGGTTTCATCAAGAGATGAAAGGAAACGATATGCGTTACCTTGTGTTTTATGAATGATATAATTAAGAAAGTGTTTTGGGTGTAAATTTCTTAATTCTTCGGTTAACTGAATTTGTACTCCCATTTTATTACTCCATTCTTGAATTTTTGCTTCAGGATTTTGGTCACAATCAATAAAAAGAATATCTGAATTTGTTGGAAATGTAAATAATTTAGGTATGTATTGAGGAGGTATTTTTTCCCATTTGTTTTGTTTATTTTTAACCATTCCTTGTCTATATAAAAAATTTTCTTCTAATGAAGGTGGTCCATAAATATATTGACTTTGATAATCATCTTCAACATATGATTGTTTTCGTTTTAATCCAAAATTGTTTTGTGAATCTCTATATGGATTTGAATAAGGGTTTTCATCATCTGAAGAAAAATCATATATTACTTCTGCGTCATTATCATCTGAATTATTTTCTATTTCTATATTATTTTCTTGCGTTTCAGATGGAATTTCTAGTGCTGCAAATAATTTAGTTAGTGTTTCTACTTTTTCTTGTAAAGTTTCCATATATAAAATTTTTAGTTTCTTTTTTCTAGTGAAGTAGTTGTTTTTTCTATCATATTTAACAAATTAATTTTGTTATTTTATCTTCAAGATTTTTTATTTGTTCTTGTTTCCAATTTATACTATTGTTTATTATATGTATTGCTTCAATATTAGATATACAATTTATCATTGATATGTCAGAATCTATTTTTAAGACTAAAAGAAATTTTTTAGATTGTTTCAATGTTTTACGAAAAAATTTTAATTCTTGTTTATTTGTATCTAGACTTGAAAAACTCATGATTATAATTTTATAATAATAATAGTTTAGTTTCGTTTTAGATTTAAAGTTACGATTAAAATTTATTTAATAGTAGTGTTTAAAAGACATATGTTTTAGAATACAAATAGTTTTGTTTTTAGACGTCGTATTTGCTTGTAACGGATTTTAATACTAGTTCTTATGAAATATCTAACATCATGAATATGGTTATTGTTTAAAATCGTACCTTGATTATTAGGTTTGTAAGAATCCTTGAGATTTTTCTTAGAATTATTTATAGATTCTTGGATTTGTTGTATTCTTAAAATAATATTTCTATTAGGAATACAATTCATCAGAATTTTGTTAGACATAAATATATATTTCAAGTATGAATTTGATTAATTTGATTATTAAGAACGAGTATTATTTTAATAAAAATTTCAAATTTTGTAGAATTAATGGTTAAAATAACTCGGAATGAGATTATCATGGAGAAATAATATAACAATTGAATAGAATATCTTGAGACATATTTATGATATTAAATCTTCTTTCGATAATTTTTAATTGTTTTAATAACGATGATTTTTTGAATATGGGTACTTAAAAATAATGATTATTTATTTTCATGTTTATGATGTTTATCATGTTTATGATGCTTATCATGTTTATGATGCTGCATATGCATATATTCTTATTAACGATAGATTGAATATGCAAACTGATAATAAGAATAATAAGAACGTTACTTAGCTCTGATACCAAAATTAACGACATGACGGAATTAATAAAATTAAGACAGAATATACCTGAATGATGCGTTGGAATGGATTGACGATGGATTGATTGTCTGGGTTTGATATGTTTATATGAATATATGGATATGTTTGGATAGGGTTCTGCTATTCAGAAATAGACGAGCTATTTCAACAGAAGAAGATTGAGATCAACTCAAATCTTAAACACTCAAACTTAGCTTGTTTATTCCATATGGGCAAAGGCCCTATTTATAGGCTCAAAGGAGCCGAGTACAATAATTGAGTTGCAATCGTTTGATTGCAATATGACAAACCTATTTACATTATAGCCCCCTAGACTATTGAGGGACTTACACACTTTATGTTACATCACAATAATACAATAGACATATAATAATTATCCTACCGACACTTTAATTTAATAACAATCCCTTCCATATTGAAAGGACACGTGTTTTCAATAATGTCTTCTTTAATAATGGCTTCTTATGTCATTGCTTACGTCATTCCTCCCGCCTCCGAAAAGACATGTTTTTGAATAATGTTTGCTTGTGTCATGGCTGGCGTTAATCTTCCATGAATGGTGTTTCTTCTGTGTTTTCTGAACAGTGACTGCAATTGTGTCTTGGAGCATGCATAATATGTTTGCAAAGTTGTTTCTTGATATCATCGGGTAATTCAGCCAGTTGATGAGAAAATTTTTCGAAAGGTTGTTCGAATGTTTCAATTGCTTTCATTGCTTCCGGAGTGATTTCATTGTCTGTTAAAGAGTAGATAATGAAAGTTTTACTAGCATAATTTACTCTGATTCTTGACCTTTGATCTTTACCGTTGCCAATGCGTGATGATGCTAAATAAACACCGGCAAGTGCAAAGATTAGATGTTCTTGTGTTGGGGATTCATGGGGTAGATCATCTTTTGTTGGTTTTGAGCCGTTGCTTATTCCCATGTTTGCAAAAGTAATACTTGGGACAATTAGTTGAGATTCTTCATCAAAAATTGGGTAGCTAGAATGCATTTTGATGAATAATCCTCTTTCTTGTTTTGCAAAGCGTATTTTATAATTTCTGATGATAGTTTGCACAGCAGAAGGGAATTCGCTGATGCAGTGTAGATTGGTGCCTTCTAGATAGATGGTGTCGATGAACCCATGAATAAAATAATCCCATAAAGTCATAGGATCTGATAATATAACAATTGAATAGAATATCTTGAGACATATTTATGATATTAAATCTTCTTTCGATAATTTTTAATTGTTTTAATAACGATGATTTTTTGAATATGGGTACTTAAAAATAATGATTATTTATTTTCATGTTTATGATGTTTATCATGTTTATGATGCTTATCATGTTTATGATGCTTATCATGTTTATGATGCTGCATATGCATATATTCTTATTAACGATAGATTGAATATGCAAACTGATAATAAGAATAATAAGAACGTTACTTAGCTTTGATACCAAAATTAACGACATGACGGAATTAATAAAATTAAGACAGAATATACCTGAATGATGCGTTGGAATGGATTGACGATGGATTGATTGTCTGGGTTTGATATGTTTATATGAATATATGGATATGTTTGGATAGGGTTCTGCTATTCAGAAATAGACGAGCTATTTCAACAGAAGAAGATTGAGATCAACTCAAATCTTAAACACTCAAACTTAGCTTGTTTATTCCATATGGGCAAATGCCCTATTTATAGGCTCAAAGGAGCCGAGTACAATAATTGAGTTGCAATCGTTTGATTGCAATATGACGAACCTATTTACATTATAGCCCCCTAGACTATTGAGGGACTTACACACTTTATGTTACATCACAATAATACAATAGACATATAATAATTATCCTACCGACACTTTAATTTAATAACAATCCCTTGAATGACGTAAGCAATAACATAAGAAGCCATTATTAAAGAAGACACATTATTGAAGACATGTGGCCTTTCAATATGAAAAGGAATTTGTAATTATTTATGGTTTTGTCTTTTATAATTATTGTATGCAAAGTGTCGGTAGCATAGTAACATAAAGTGTGTAAGTCCCTCAATTGTCTAGGGGGCTATAATGTAAATAGGTTTGTCATATTGCAATCAAACGATTGCAACTCAATTATTGTACTCGGCTCCTTTGAGCCTATAAATAGGGCCTTTGCCCATATGGAATAAACAAGCTAAGTTTGAGTGTTTAAGATTTGAGTTGATCTCAATCTTCTTCTGTTGAAATAGCTCGTCTATTTCTGAATAGCAGAACCCTATCCAAACATATCCATATATTCATATAAACATATCAAATCCAGACAATCAATCCATCGTCAATCCATTCCAACGCATCATTCAGGTATATTCTGTCTTAATTTTATTAATTCCGTCATGTCGTTAATTTTGGTATCAGAGCTAAGTAACGTTCTTATTATTCTTATTATTAGTTTGCATATTCAATCTATCGTTAATAAGAATATATACATATGCATATGCAACATCATAAACATGATAAGCATCATAAACATGATAAGTATCATAAACATGATAAACATCATAAACATGATAATGAATAACCATTGTTTTTAAATATTCATATTTAAAAAAGTTATCAACAATTAAAATATTTATCGAAAGAAGATTTAATACTATAAGTATGTCTCAAGAAATAGAAAACTCACCAATAGTTATTAATAACGAAGAAAATGAATCTGGATACACTTTTGATGCTTTAATTAATAAAAATAACATCAATAAAGACGCTATAAGAAAATCAAATTTCACACTATCCGAAAGACACAATTTTAGATATAACACATTTAAAATTTTCTTTTCTAGAAAAAATATTATATATTATGAAAAAATTATAGGAGAACAAGCAATACCTATAGAATTAACTCAAGGAAATATTACTATACCCATAATAAATAAACAACAAATTAGAAATAGATTATCTCATATTAAAGAAACAGATAGAATAAAAATCGCTTATATTCATATATCAACTATTCAAATAATCTTAAAAAGTACTGTAAATAATTTAAATACACCAATAGAATTAGAAATCAGAGATGATCGTATAATTAATAACCAAGAAAGTATTATTGCAAAAGGAGAAGGTAATTTAATTGAAGGAAAAATAAAATTTGATATTAATATTCAGTTAGGATTAAGTCTTAAAGATAAAAATTTAAGTAATAGTATTACTGTACGATATAAATTATTAAGACAAAATTTTATGATAAAAGGTAATCATCCATTTACTATTACATATCAAATAAATTATGCATTAACAAATTCTCATCATAGTATTACATTTAAAACAGAAGATAGAATTTATATAGATAAATTATTTACCCCTTTATTATCCCTTGAATCACCAAATATGACTAATAATAGAATATTCAATGAAACTAATTTTCAACCAATAATAACTACTCCGTTAATAAAAAGAAGTCCAATTATAGAACCTCCATTTTCAACTATAATAGGTAGATCTTCTATTTCAGAATGTCAGCCTTCAACATCTAATGAAAATAACGATGAAAAGCTAGAAGATATTAAAGAAATGATTAGATCATTAAGTTTAAGAATATGACAGAATCATCTAGTAATTCCCTAAAATATTTTAAAACACTTGAAGGATCATATCAAAATACAAAACCATGTATACCAGATAAAGAAATGATTATAGAAATACCACAAAATTTACCACAAGGAACAATATATAACATCGGTCTTAATCCTGAAGAAGATAAATCAGTAGGAGAAAAACTAAATATAATAAGTCAAAAATTAAACAATATTATAGAAATAGAAAGTTTAATTGTATTAAAACAAATCCCTGAATTATTACAGAATTTAACTCAACAGAAAAATCTACTTGAAAAATATTTAAAAATAATAAAAACAATTAAAGAAGAACCACTCAATGAAAAACCACTACTTAAAGAAAAACCACTTACCATTAAACGACCTTTCACATGGTAAAATAAAAATGAATAATAAAACTCAAATATACTATAATTACAATGATAAATAAAAAATTATGGAGTTATAAAAACAAAAAATCACAAAATCAAAATCTAAAAACAATACGCAATGTTTCAACCACTCTAACAAACACAACTTGTTAATATAAAAGCTTTACAAGAAAAAACATCAATTAAAAGAAATTTATAAACTAATCCTAAAATGAGTAAAAGAAAAACAAATATTAACCAAAACAGTACCTTTATTACAACCAAAATACAAGATAAAGAATTAGTTTCATATATAGATACAGGAGCTACTTTATGTTTTGGAAGAAAAAAGATATTAAAAAATTGGGAAAAATTAGAAAAACCATTAAAGATCACAATTGCTGATAAATCAATTCACAAAATTTGGTTCGTAGGAAGAGATATAGATATAGTAATTGAAAAAACACCATTTAAAACTCCAACTATATATCAACATGATTCAGGAATAGATTTAGTTATAGGAAATAATTTCCTTAAATTATATCAACCATTTATACAAACAAATGACGATATAAGTCTCAATCATCCAACAAAAGGTTTTATAAAAACTGCAATTATCAAACATTATGATCTTATTAAAATAATCAAACAAGAGGTTGGTTTTCAATTACGCATATTACTAACATTTGCTAAAGAAATTGCTGAAAAACAACTCGAAGAAGTATGTAGCGAAAACCCGCTAGATCATTTAAAAAATAAAAATAATCAAGAAATAGTAATATTATTAAAAAACCCTAATGATGAAATAAATGTTCCAAATAAAATTCCATATAGTATAAAAGATGTTTCTGAATTTAAACAGGAATGCACTGAACTATTAGAAAAAGGAATCATTCGACCTAGCAAGAGTCCTCATTCTGCACCTGCATTCTATGTAGAAAATAATAATGAAATAAAACGAGGCAAACGAAGAATGGTAATTAATTATAAAAAGATGAATGATGCTACTATAGGAGATTCATATAAATTACCACGAAAAGAATATATTTTAGAAAAAATAAAAGGAAATACACATTTTAGTACATTTGATGCAAAATCCGGATATTGGCAATTACGCTTACATGAAAATACGAAACCACTAACCGCTTTCTCATGTCCTCCTCAGAAGCATTATGAATGGAATGTTCTTCCATTCGGTTTAAAACAGGCACCAGCAATATATCAGCGATTCATGGATGAAACCTTAAATGGTTTAGATCATATTTGTCTTGCATATATTGATGATATAATTGTTTTTACAAAAGGAAACGAACAAACACACATTGATGCAGTCATCAAGGTTTTAAAAAGAATTAAAGAAAAGGGTTTAGTTTTATCAAAAAAGAAATCAAAACTTTTTCAAACTACAGTTGAATATCTCGGTTTAAAAATTGGAGAAAATGGTCAATTATCGTTAACAGACAATATACGAGAAAAATTAAATATGTTTCCTAATAAACTTGAAAATAGAAAACAAATACAACGATTTCTTGGTTGTTTAAATTATATTGCAGAACAAGGATTTTTAAAAAATTTAGCAAAAGAAAGAAAAGTTTTACAAAAGAAAATATCAGAAAAAATACCTTGGTCTTGGACCAATACATATACTATTTTAGTACAAAATATAAAACAAAACATTCAAGTTCTCCCTACTTTATATAATGCAAAAATAGATGATTTCTTAATCGTAGAAACAGATGTATCACAAGACACTTGGGCAGGATGCCTAAAAGCAATTATACGGGGAAAAGTATTATTGAGATTAGATAGTGAGGGAAACCTCATATCTAACTCATCAAAAGTATACAATGATAAAGCACACATTGGTATGAAAATACCATCTGAAGTAAACAATGATAAAGTATACAGTGATATGAAAATATCACCAAAAGCATACATTGATACAGATGTATCATCTGAAGTATTAAAAACAGATAAATACGAGCAAAAACTATGCAAGTATATATCGGGAGCATTTTCCCAAACGGAGCAAAATTACAGCACACATGAACGAGAAACACTAGCATGTCTCAGAACATTGAAAAAATGGAAAGTCGAGCTTCTACAAACAAGATTCGAGTTACGAACAGATTCCAAGTATCTACTTGGATTTTGGCGCTATAAACTTCAAGAAGATTATTGCCGTGGACGATTGATTCGCTGGCAATTACAATTACATCAATTTCATCCTTATCTTAGATACATCAAAAGCGCAAACAATCATATAGCAGACACTTTGACGAGAGAATGGAAGCCATCATGAAGCAAGAACAACAACAGTTCAAAAAAGCATTCATTCATGAAAGAAACATTGTGAACACCATTAACGTCAGCCATGACACAAGCAAACATTATTCAAAAAACATGTCTTTTCGGAGGCGGGAGGAATGACGTAAGCAATGACATAAGAAGCCATTATTAAAGAAGACACATTATTGAAGACATGTGGCCTTTCAATATGAAAAGGAATTTGTAATTATTTATGGTTTTGTCTTTTATAATTATTGTATGCAAAGTGTCGGTAGCATAGTAACATAAAGTGTGTAAGTCCCTCAATAGTCTAGGGGGCTATAATGTAAATAGGTTTGTCATATTGCAATCAAACGATTGCAACTCAATTATTGTACTCGGCTCCTTTGAGCCTATAAATAGGGCCTTTGCCCATATGGAATAAACAAGCTAAGTTTGAGTGTTTAAGATTTGAGTTGATCTCAATCTTCTTCTGTTGAAATAGCTCGTCTATTTCTGAATAGCAGAACCCTATCCAAACATATCCATATATTCATATAAACATATCAAACCCAGACAATCAATCCATCGTCAATCCATTCCAACGCATCATTCAGGTATATTCTGTCTTAATTTTATTAATTCCGTCATGTCGTTACATAAGCAATGACATAAGAAGCCATTATTAAAGAAGACATTATTGAAAACACGTGTCCTTTCAATATGGAAGGGATTGTTATTAAATTAAAGTGTCGGTAGGATAATTATTATATGTCTATTGTATTATTGTGATGTAACATAAAGTGTGTAAGTCCCTCAATAGTCTAGGGGGCTATAATGTAAATAGGTTTGTCATATTGCAATCAAACGATTGCAACTCAATTATTGTACTCGGCTCCTTTGAGCCTATAAATAGGGCCTTTGCCCATATGGAATAAACAAGCTAAGTTTGAGTGTTTAAGATTTGAGTTGATCTCAATCTTCTTCTGTTGAAATAGCTCATCTATTTCTGAATAGCAGAACCCTATCCAAACATATCCATATATTCATATAAACATATCAAACCCAGACAATCAATCCATCGTCAATCCATTCTAACGCATCATTCAGGTATATTCTGTCTTAATTTTATTAATTCCCCCCGGGGTGTTGTGATGGTGATGGAAAGTTGGTTTTAGGACATTTCATTGATGAAGGTAATGGAAAAGGAATATGAATACAAGCGTAGATGTTAACAAATTTGCTAATTTTTCCTGCAATCATTTTGTTAACAAGCTCAATGGTTATTAGGCTCTTGATTTTGCCTTTCTTTTGGAAATTTTCTAGAAGCAGGAGAAAAGAGCTCGATAATTAAGGAACTAAAATGATTAGACAGAAGGATGCTTACATAAAAATGATCAAACTATGAGAAAGGGAAATGATCTAGCTTTAATATGGTTTAAATCGGCACAAAACTCAAACTAGAAAACTCATTACAAAAAGTTATTTGTATGCAGAATTTAGTTTCGTTTATCTTTTTTGCTGTTGGAACTCATTACAAAGTATATTGCTATCTCGTGTATCCACTGCTAATTTTATTACTATTTAATGAGACTTATCTTCATGGTTCGTTGTCTTTTTTTGTCCCTACTATATACTGTGTTGATCCAAAGGGCTTTTAAAAATTGGTGTTACCAAGAACTTGTAATTGATAATGTACAAGACAGAAATGGTTTTTTTTATTAACCGAAAGATAAATATAAAGAAATAGTCAATCTGTTATATTTCACGTGATGTTTCTATCAAAGATTTCTTGGTTCAAGAATTAAAATGCACTTTATATTTATATCATCAATCATAAACAACTTTCAACAAGCATTTAATTTCATTTTATTTCTATTTAGGTTTAAAAATCAATCTTTACTTCAATAACTTTTATTTATGTATTAGATTATCTATGTTTGTTAAAAGGTATTTAACCGAAAATGTTAATAAAATTTAAAACCACATCGTCAAATAATGTTCTCAATGTTTTTACTTATTTTTGATTAATTCAAATTTGTAAATTGTATTTAATATCAAATAATTGTTTTTTAACAAGACATATTTTTGTTGTTTTAAGTGCTTTTAAACGCTTTTAACGATACCCGACGTAAGTTGATTGGGTTTAAAGTTGGGTTGTTGGGGTTTGATGAAGAAAATGGGGAATTCCCATTGAAAAAGAGAATGTTTAATTTTTAACTGATTGTGAAAATTTACGTATTTTGATTGTTTTTAGGATTCATTGGTGCTTCGAAGATGAAGAGGAAAGGAATGTTGAAAATCAATGGTGGCATGGTCTGGTGTGATAAAAATAATAAAGGGCAAAACGGTCTTTTTTATTAAAAGTAAAATTGGATGCTCTGCTCGTGTTTGTATACAGTTGGGTTGGTCTTGCTGGTAAAAGAAAATCAAAAGGAGAAGCAAAGGGCATAAAGTCTTTTTATGGTAAAAAATTAAAAACACATGTTGAAGAATACTAGAGATTTCATGCTCTGGTGCAAAAATAAGATTAAAGGTCAAAATTGTCTTTTTTTAGGATATGTGGATTTTGTTATGTTTTTTTTCATTGTTTGTAACCATGACCACGTTTGTAGCAAGAATTGGAAGGAATGGTCTGATTTTAAATATTGGTGTAATTAAATTGTAAAATGGTATTTCAGCCCTTCTATGGATCAAAACTTTGGTGAAAAAAAATTATAATCCTATTTTGTCACTTTTGATATTAACTGCAAATTGGTATAATAAAAATTCTGATCTTATTACATTAAGATTTTTAGGCTTTGTTTTATATGAAATGTTTTGTATAATGTCTTTCACTACTTAAAAACCATTTTTACTTTAGATAACAAGAACTTAATTTTCTTTAGCCACTGTTTCATTTTAACTGGGTTAGGTAAACATGATATCGATCTCTTCTCTTCAATACTGCTCCTATTTTTCGAAGATGTTTAGGCAACCAAACAATGTACCAATGATAAACCAAAGGGTCCAATGCAATTCATGTCTCTACTCATGTTCATAACTGATCCCCATTTCTCTTTATTAGACTTGAACAAACTCTATGAGTAAATCATATTTAGCAATGTGTTTTAGGAAGATAACTAAATATGACAATTAGCTTTGATTCTAACACATGAGCCAAGCTTTTAAATATATTTTCACTTCTCATGTTTGGAGTTATTTGATTACACCACTTTATGAATGATTACATTTTGTTTTGTTTTGTTTTGTTTTTCAATGTTGTTTTTCTTTTTTAACCGTGATTTTCACGGGTTTAAATCTAGTATGTATATATATATATATATATATATATATATATATATATATATATATATATATATATATATATATATTCAACAAATCATACTATGTTAACTGAGCTAAATGTACTAAAGGAAGTAGACACTTTGAAGATACGAATCATCAAGATGTAGAGCCTGAAATCTGTTCGGAACAAAGACGAGACTCCATTAAGTTGGTGTTAATAGACGAAAAAGTAATTTACAAACTTTATTTTTTACGAATCCAACATTACAAAACCACAAAATCCAACAATCTTACAAAGACAAATCCAACATCACAAATGCAAAATGCAAAATACCACAAATCCAAAATTACAAATATAAATTTGGTCAAGAATTACTAAAACACAACACCAAAATATTCCCAATTTTTCTCCCAACCCTCTTTCTTTACATTCTACATGCATGTTTCATTGTAACCAAATTTGTTTAGCTGCTCAATTGCACCCCATATATTTTGTATTTTCAGCTCTAATTTATGAATTTGGTCAAGAATTGAAGCTTCATGTCTGAGAAAAGGTATACTATATACACACGGTGATATCAATTTCTGCTTTGATTTCCATGCATTTTAGTTGCTTTGCTGTCAATTTATTTGAATTCTTGTTGGATTCATTTGCTATTTAAATGCTAGCTGATTTCTTACGTTTTCATTTGCTGTCAATTTACAGTGTAATTGCAATTGGTATGATTTTAAGCCAAAAGGTATATCAATTATCATATATGCTTCTATTTCTCTATTACTCTGTTATACTCTTCATTTCTTTAGAAGCTTTGTTAAGTATGAACTGATATAAGATAAAAGACAATAACAATCAGACTATCGTGCTTTACAATAAAGTAGAAGCAGTTCGAGAAAAATCAGATGCTGAAAAGTTGATTCTTTCTAATGATTATGTTGCTGCTAGAACAAAACTAAAGAAAGCCCAACAACTTTTTTCCAGCACTCGATCATATTTCCAGAACACATGAATGTTTTGAAATAAGAGATATTTGGGTTGTTCATTGTTGTTTACATGAGCTTTCATTGGTGGTAGATACGGCGAAATTTGTAAAAAATCAGGAGGTGAAATTGAAGTTACATGGTTGAAACTGATTCCGGTTACCGAAGGTGAAAGAAGATGGTAAATCAAACAATCCATAAATCAAACTCTCAAGTCTCAATTGTATCAGAGAAGGAAAGAAGGAAATTAAGGGTACATTACCACTTACCAGGGATGTGAAGTCACAGGCTTACAGTCGACTGTGGTGATTCCGATTCGTCGACTGTCGTGATTCGTGAAGACTGAAGACCGGTGAAAGGGTGTCGGCAGGCGGAAGGGCGTAGGCGGCGGTGACGGGAAACGTCAAATGCGGGTCGCCGGTCGCGTCTTGGGTGGGAGTTGGAGAAGTCGCAGTCGGAGTCGATCGTATCTCGTATTCTCGTCAATCTCCAGTCCAAGCTAGAAAGTTGTCGATTGTGATTTGTGAATTTGTATTTTACATTAAATATATATATATTTTTTACATTAAATATATATATATATTTTTTATAATAATAATAATAATAATAATAATAATAAAACTTGAAAATAGAGACAGTGTTTGATTCTTCGCTAAAATCTCTCCCAACCTTCGAAAACCTAGTTCTTGATCTTGGTTTTCAATGGATCCACACTACGAACAGAGGTTAGTGGACGAAGTAATTTACCTCCATTCTCTCTGGCACCAAGGCCCTCCCTCAAGATCATTACCCTATACAAATCTACAACCTATCACTCCCACTCAATTCAAGAAACACAAGAAAACCCCCAAATTTAAACCCAGGAACCCCAAGAAGGTCGGCAGTTTCTCCGGCACCGAATGGCCAGTGAAACCTCTTCCCGAAGCCCCTCAATTAACTCAATCTGGATGGCCGGAACTGAAGCTAAAACCTAATCCACAACAAACAACTCGTTTGCTAACACCAGAAGAACTAGAAAACCAGAACTGGAACCAGATCCAGCAAAGGGCATTGAAGGCCGCGAAAGAATTTTATTCCAGAAATAGAGGTAGCGATGATGAAGAGAGCGATGAAGACGACGAAGACGACGATATGGATGAAGAAGACGGTGATTTTAGTGAGAAAGAATACGATTTCTTTTGGAAAATGTTTAACGAAGATGAAGAATTGAAGGGTTATTATGTAAAGCATTGTGGTGGTGGAGGTGAATTTTCATGTCTGGTCTGTGGCGGAGTGAATGAGAAGAAGCATCTGAAAAGGTTGAAAAAGTTTAAAGAATGTGTTGCTCTGGTTCAACATTCGATTTCCATTGCAAAAACGAAGAAGATTAGATCACACAGAGCTTATGGCCGAGTTATCTGTAAAGTTCTTGGGTGGGATATCGATAGGGTTCCTTCTCAAATCGTCACAGAGCATAATTCTAGTGAATTACAGGTATCCCATTACTGAAACTTGATTGAATTTGATTAAAAAGTTCATAATTTCTTGTATTTGCAGGGAAATGATGTTAATGGTGCTTGTAATTCGGGTTTTAACAAGATTATGGATGATGGGTCGTTGAATCCTGATGAAAAAGCTCATGTTTCAGAAACTGTTGATGATGAATCCATGGTTTGTGAGGAGCCTTTGACAATATCAAATGTAGAAGAAGAAAACATAGGGAAACAGGCTTTGAATGATGTGGAAACGACCACAAGGGGTGTAGTCAACAATCTTGTGAGAATTATTAAACATTTTTCCCATTATACCCTTTGTAGAGTTGGTGCACCATGGTCATTGATAATAAGGTGGTTTATATAGTGCAGGAACATGTCATCAACAATGGTGCTAGAAGAAGCAGCAGAAACAAGAAAGTAGAGATGAATTTGCTGCTGGAAATGTAAGTTATAATACATTGATGTGCTACCTAGAATTTTAATATGGTATCATCATATTATATAATCTTTAGGTTTTTTTTATTGGTTATTCTATTTAGAAATTACCTCTTAAATTGCGGTTTCTAGTTTAGAATTGTGGACAGAGTTTGATAATTAAATTATATTAGTGAGTTGAGATTTTCATGACAATGTAAGCATGTACTAAAGGGTCTTTGGCCTAACAGTATCAGGTGTTTATGTTTAGTCTGATTTCTATCATAACTTTTATTATGTAACACTCGGAATAGTCCAATATCATTGAGACGGACTCATTTTTATCGCATAATGATATAAATTTGTTGTAATTCGATACATATTATGACATAATTTCTGTCTCAAATCAATTTTTCTTTATATCTATGTGAAATACATTTTTTCCCGTTTTATATTGTTATAAAGTACGGTTTTCCAGCCTAAATATCTTCTAATCATCATAAAGCGAGTTCAACGAAAAGTTCTTTATCAATATAGTATATCACCAAACCACAAAATTAAATTAGATCGCGTCCATGTAAAAAATATCAAAACGACTTTAAATAAACTAATAAAATAATTATGGACACTGAATTATGTCTCAAATCAATAATTTAATCAAATTCCACAATAATGGAATTATTTTCTTCGTAACATCATTTAAACCAGTGGGTGTGGACTTGGCTACCAGTTCGGCGGCATCGGCATGCCGAGCTCGGCTCGGCAACTCGGCGATTGTTAACCGATGAGAGATTTTTTTTTTCTTTTAACCAATTTATTACTTAAACCTTTTTTTTTTAAATTACCTTCTTTCCAAAAAATATCCATTTTAAAAATATAACTGTTTTTTTCTTCAAAATTTCAAATTGTAAACTCTCAATCTTCAACTATAAATACCCCTATCCTTATTCACTATTTATCCCATTCAGATCTCCTTAATTCTATTCTCTTAACTTTCTTACTTTTCCATCATTTTCTACACATCGTCACTAAAATGGCTATTGTTTGGTCGACTGAAGAAGAGATCTTACGCGCTCGTTCATGGATTGATGTAGCAGAAGATTCACACCACAATGACTACCCTTCGACTACTTTTTGGAGTAGAGTTGCCGACATATACAACCGCTAAACCCTTCAACCTCGAAGAAAAGATCTACTCTACGCAAAATGGAGAAACACACACGCAATCGCAACTCGGTTTACCATTGTGTTTCGTAGGGTGATGCATGATGGCGTAAATGATGAAAACGAAAATACTTTGCTAGAGAATGCTCTTGAGGCTTACCGTGTTGAACCTGACAAATATTTTAAGCTTGTTGAGTTTTGGCAAATTGTGAGGCAGAGCCGCAAATGACGTCCTAAATGATAACTCTACCGCCTGAAAATTTTCTAGTGTGATGTTTCTGAATTTCTAGCGGTCTTAGTGGTATTTTTAATTTCTATATTTTTTTTTGAATTTCTAGTGTAATGTTTTTTTTAATAGAATTCAAGTTTTTAAAAAAATAATATGTTTTTAATATTTATTTTCTAAATTAATTAAAGAAAATATATATTTAACATGACAAGTAGTGACAGAACCTATATAGTGACAGAACCTGTATGGAGAAAAAATGTTGTGTACGAATCAACGCCCTAAATGATAACTCTACCGCCTGAAAAATTGCTCATCGGGAAATAATGTCACCAACAGAGTCCTGAAATTTGCTGGAATTCTCACCGGTGAACATCGTTGCTACCGCCGGAGTGCTGATCACTCCCTCTATCCTCTTTGCCGTTGCTGAATCTGTGCTTTGTCTCTTCGCTTTTGTAAAGTTTTTTTTCTTGCTCTCACTCTCACTCTGGCTCTGGCTCTCTATTTCTCTTTCTCTTTTCTTGAATGTGATAATATAAAGTGTAGGAAGGTGAAAAAGATATGAAAAGCTAAATGAAAACATGTGAAAGTAAAACCAAAAGCTGAAAAACAATTTATTTATTATCTGTTAATTTATGATTTTTTTTATTAAATCAAGGAGTGTGACTGAAAATGTTATAGAAATACTTAATTTGCAGTTTAATTTTATTTGCTTTTTTATATTTATTAGTTAGTATTAAATAATTTTGTAATTTCTTAATTGTTGATAAGAGTATTACAATAAAATTTGTAACACAATTCAAGTAAAGTTAAAAGACAATTTTATATTTATTAGTTAGTATTAAATAATTTTGTAATTTCTTGCTCTCACTCTCACTCTGGCTCTGGCTCTATATTTCTCTTTCTCTTTTCTTGAATGTGATAATATAAAGCGTAGGAAGGTGAAAAAGATATGAAAAGCTAAATGAAAACCTGTGAAAGTAAAACCAAAAGCTGAAAAACAATTTATTTATTATCTGTTAATTTATGATTTTTTTTTACTAAATCAAGGAGTGTGACTGAAAATGTTATAGAAATACTTAATTTGCAGTTTAATTTTATTTGCTTTTTTATATTTATTAGTTAGTATTAAATAATTTTGTAATTTCTTAATTGTTGATAAGAGTATTACAATAAAATTTGTAACACAATTCAAGTAAAGTTAAAAGACAATTTCTAAAAACATTTCGTATTAATTTTTTTTTATTTACATTTTTAATATGCTTTAAATTTATACTATAATATTAAATTTGGCTATGTTTTGAAATTTTGGTTTTGGCCCCTCCAGTTTTATATCTTATGTTCGCCACTGATGGCAAGTGTGACAACCCGCGCCTACCAATGATAAGTTTGGCTAAAGTGTGGCAAAAATGACATGGCGCCTACGTGGGCGGAACCTGCAAGTAAAATGAATTGCTAAAGGAATGAAGAAACATTGTTGGGAAAATTGACCATGCTTCAATGTTTTGGTCATATCTCAAGTTCTGGAGCTCCGATTGACATGATTCAAGAAGTTCTGGAAACTAGACAAGATTTGCTATAACTTTCGTGTTTTGAGTTTCTGTTAGTTATGTAATTTTGATCACCAAAACTTGCACGAAAGGTGAAGGACGCCTCTAGGCGTCTAAGACGTCCCCAAGGACGTCCAAGTCAAACGGTTAACATCTAGGCAAATTTCGGAGCTAAAAAAAGGAGGACCCCGTCTGCGTCTTACATGGCGTCTAAGACGCCCCCTAGGACGTCTTGGCATTTTAGGGGCGTTCCGTGTTCGAACGACGTGTTTCGGAAAGCATAGGAATCAATGAAGTGTTGGATAAGGTGTCTAAGTCCATAACTATATTTGGTATGTACTTGACCCGAGAGTAGCATGGTCCATTTGGGTTGCATGGCACCAAAACAATCTGAAGGATGGACATTTGAGAAGAGGTTACTTATGATTTATTAATATATTATAAGTTTTAATATATTAATATGAAATCATAGTATTTAATTAGTATTGATCAAAAATTAATTTGGAATTAATTTAGTGATCAAAAGAGACTAATTAAATATATGGGGATTGATTGTGTAAATCATTGTTTCTTATAATGTGGGACAATGATCCATAGTTCTTTAAGTTGGGCTAAACCAATGTCATAACCCATGGATGGTCCATGGAGGTTTAAACTCATGGAGCATAAGGAATATGGAAGGTCATGCATATTAGGGTTTACGTGGTGTAACCCTAGTTTTGCCACACTATATAAGAACCCCCTTGGCTCCTAAAATCGACACCTAAGTGATCTTTGGAATAGTCATATCCGATTTTGTGTGTAAGGCATTCTCTTTCAAGTCCTCCATTGTTGGTGGTGTTGTGTGAAGCATTTGAGGCATCACATTTGGGGTGCTAGGCTCTTAAAAGTCCAAGGAATCAAGCTACAAGAAAAGGTATGTCATCTAACTAGTTTTTGTTATACAAGTACCCATGTTTTGTATGCTAGTTAGGATAATGCTTTAGAAAATCAAATTGCATGTATAATTAGAGAAAACATAGATCCAAAGCATTTAGGGATGTATGTGCACCTTAAGGTTGTTAGGATGCTCAAAACCCATCAGTGATATCAGAGCCTAAGATTGTTTTCTATTATACTTGATGTTTTATTGGTTTTCAAAGTTAAAAAATCGAATTTCTGCATTCTGTTCAGTGAACTCGCCGAGTCTACTCATAAAATGACCAACTCGACTAATCCAGTTCATGTACTCGCCGAGTTGGTGCTCCAGTGGGCAGATTTTCGACTTTTGGCAAGAAATTGAATTAGGATCATTACCCCAAACTGTTTTTTAAACCATGAAATCTGTTTTTTCATTTGGTAATGATCATGCTTGTCCAATTAAAAGATAATTGTCATAATTTCAAGATTTGTATTAGTTTATATGATTAGGCTAATTTCTTGAAGATTGATGATATGAATTATCTTATGCTTATGAGTTCAATTAGATCATGTATGAATTTTTGATTATTGTGTTAATTAAATTAATGATCTTAATGGCTTTAATGGACTCCATAACTTGTCCTCAAGTTATGGAAAACCAAAAGTCTTTTCTTTAAAAGTCATTAAACTCATAAGTTAAGAAAATGAAAAGTTTTGAATAGTGTCAAAACTTGTCCTCAAGTTTTGGAATTTGTAAAGTCACACTTATGAATACTTTAATTCCAAATCCTAGAATTTTAAAAGTTTAAAATTCAACCCTTATACTATTATAATATTATAAGTTTAATAATTATATATATGTATAAGACAAGTCAGTCTTACCATTAGTAGGCCTCATTCACGAAGCTCGTCTATAAGGGGGGTATAAGGTTACTGCATATAAAATGGCAGTTTAATGGGTGTCCACTCTCACCCACCGCTTCCTTGACTGGTGGAGGGTCGTTAGCCGAACAGGTAGGATAGGACATTAATTCTCGTTAAAAGTATAATGAAAATTATAAAGTAACTAAATGTTTTATTAAATTCCCAATCTTAGTTACTTTAGGAAAATGTGAATTTGATGCTAATCCATGAAATTGCACTTTGCACCTTACCAAGTCGTTAGTGGAGCGTGTGTGGTTAACCGGCACACTAACATGGACTAGTAAGGGTGACAAAGGGTATCTTGATGTTTGTCATAGATCGGTGGAGCGTGTGTGGTTAACCGGCACATCGATTAGGTGATAAATGACATCAAGTGTACCAAGTTAATTTGCATGGTTATTCACACCTTGTTTGTGATCCTCGGTATCCCAGTCACAAACTTGAGGGCGTAATCAAGATTTAAACATGCCATTGAAAAGTTCAATGAATCTCAAAGGAATCTAGGAATTTCAATCCAATTAACACTTAATAACAATTTCGTTTTTCATGGTGGAAATTGGTAAATTGTCATTTACATACCTTCAAATATTTTGTAAGTTGGATTACGGAATCTTTCTTCCAAATTGTAAAATATTGTGTTGGGTCCTAGCCTTAATATTTCATTTGGGTGTTATATTAAGACTCTTATCTAATCTAAACTTTGTCTTTCTTTCTTTTCAGATGTCTTCCAACACTGCTTCTGGCTCAAACCCTACTGGCTCAAACCCTACTGGCTCCTTCTCTCTCATGAACTTGTGTGGGAGAGTCATATTTGATGGTACCAACTTCAATGACTGGATTAGGAACATCAGGATGGTCACTCGCTATGAGGACAAGGAATATGTCCTAGATAAGGAGCTTAAGGAAATCGATGAGTCTTCTGCTACTCCTAAGGATATCGCTGGGTTTAGGACTCATGAGAAGGATGCCACTAAGGTGTCTTGTATCATGTTTTGGACTCTTCGAATGTTTTATAATGTATTTTACTAGGGTACTTTTTTTCGAAGCTTTAGAGTCAATGCCTTAGTATATTTTGTACGCTTTCAGTTCCCTATAAATAGGGTTATTTACTAGAGTTAGATAAGAACTTTTACAAACTTGTCTATTGTACTCTGTAAAGAATTCGAAAGCGTAATAGAGCATAACAAGATCATATTTACATCCTGTGTTCAAATCTCGCATTCTTACTTGAATTCATACTCTGATTAATTCATTACTCGATTCTTTGATTCATCAATTGGTATCAGAGCAGGAATCACTTCTATGATCTGATTTTCATTCATTCAAAAAGTTTTTGAATCAAATTTTGGTTCAAAAGATTCCGCACTTTTTGATTGTGAAAAAGTTGTCTAGATTTCAGTTTGTGATTTGATTCTGCATTTGAATTGTTGAATCGAGTGTTCTTCTTATAATTCCGATCTGATTCAGCTAGTTTGTTTTCAAACATTCCAAACTTTTTTAAATTTTTTTTCAAAATCAACTTCCATACAACAATGGCGAGCTTCAATCTCAATTCAATGACCTCATTCTCTCATCTGTTAGGATCATCGACTAAAATTCCAATGCTAATTCCTGAATATTATGATCAGTGGGCTGATCGGATGCAGGATTATCTGAATGGTCTTGATGAAGAATTATGGACATGTATCACTGGAAGTGTTAATGCTCCAGTAAATGTTCAATCAATCGGATCTTCTTCCACAAATTCTGGTGTTGATAATCAAACTGATCGTCTGAAGAAACTGGAGAAAAGGTGTATGAGGGAACTGCGAGGTGCTTTACCTCCAGTTGTGTACAATTACGTTAGGATTTGTACAACTGCAAAGGAGGTCTGGAACAATCTGAAAGATAAGTTTCAAGGAAGTGAGAAAACGAAAATCAATTCAGTCAAACAGTGTTTGGTTGAGCTGAAAGATTTCAGACAAAAGGAAGGTGAAACAATTGAAGTCTATTATGATCGACTGAACGAGTTAATCTATCGTTGTAATCGCTATGGAATTACAAGGACTTCAATGGAATTCAATCTTATCTTTGTGATGGGGCTTCGAAAAGAATGGAGAAGTGTGAGTATGATGGCGAAGAATCAGCAAAGTTTTGATTCATCAACTCTTAATGATCTATACAATCAGTTGAAAACACACGAAATTGAGGTAAATGAAATTGCTGAGGAGTCGAAGTTGAATTTGGGAGGTCCGTTAGCTCTTGTGTCAAAGATTTCTGAGAAAGAAGCTGAAAATGGTGATTCTGAGGAAGAAGAAGGATTCATCATGAATTCGGATGATGAAGCAACAACATTTACTCAAATAATCGTGTTAAGAAATTTTTCAAAAAGCCGTTCAATTCGAAGACTAAGCTTGCTGAGGTGAAAGGAAGTTCTGTGAGTAAAAATGTTGTTGAGGAGAAAAAGAAAGTTGAGAAGCAAGATTCGAAGATAGCTGATGGAAAGGGTGAGAAGAAGCTGAAAGGTGATGCTGGAATAGATTGTCATTATTGCAACGGTGCTAATCATCTTGCGAATGACTGTATGCTTCGGAAGAAGGATGAGAGGAAGAATAAAGTCAAGGATGAGGCGTATTATGCAGAGAAGCTTGAGGTGGTTCGTGCTAAAGCCAAGAATTTGTCATTGGTTGCAAAGGGTGAGCATGAGGATGAAGATGGAACTTATCAAATCTGGTCATCCGGGTCAGACGATGAAGAAATGAGGAATCCAACACATGGAGCGATGTATGCGAAAATGGAGGAGGATTCAGATGATGAGAAATTCGAAGTGAGAGGACGATGCTTCGTATCCAAAGCGGCTGACAAATCTCCAATGACAACAAAGGTACGTAAAATTCTCGAATCCTTTAATATTCCTACACATGCTTATGATTCTGAACTAATTTCTTTTGATGAGACGGTTACTTATTTTGATTCAATTGTTGTGTCTGCTAGCAATGAGGCCAACAAGTTGTCAATGGAGTTGTTAGAGGTCAAAAAGAGATTAGACTTGAAAATAAGCAAAATTGAATGTTTGGAATTACAAATAACGAATATAATGTGTGATAGGGATACGTTATCGAGTGATGTTAAACTTTTGCTAGCACAAAGAAACATTTATTATAATTCTGCAAAACGACTTTATAGCAAATTAACTGATTTACATCATTCATGTGATATAAGTAAAGAGCAACATAGAAAATTACTACCTTTTCTAGCATTCGAAAGAGCCAAGGTAGATAATATTTCGTATGATTGTGAGCAAATAATAGCTGATTTTGACAAAGTTCCTGATGATAGATATAAATATGGAATTGTCAAAATTGATGAATGTCTGGATGCGAATGAATTAGTTGATATAGTGAATGATACTTTGACTAAATCAGAACAAATTCAAATTTTGAAAAAGACTGAGAATTCAACATCTGATTCTCAATCTAATTTTGCTGATATTGAAGATAATTCTGACAATATTAGTGAAATTAGTGAACTTGAAGATGTTGATTGTTCTCAGTTGTCTATTGTTAATGTTGCTTCAACATCTAAAGGGAAAGAAAAAGTTAATGATTTGATGGTTGAAAATGAAACTGATATACCCTCAACTTCGAAAGTTTGTGATATGAACTTTGTGGATCTCAAAGACAGCCAAACTGATGATAGTGATGATGAAGATGAAACGAACATTTCAAAGGAAAAGAAATCTTCAAAGGAAGAAGAAACTCCTCGAATAGTGGTTGATCAAGTGTATGGTGATACACAAAAGTTCGAAAAAGTAATGAATGAAAAAGGTGAACACTATCTTGAAACGAATACAGTGGTTTATCCAAATTTCAAATGTACAGATGATGTTATTTTTCCAAATCAAGTTTTCGTAACTACTGGAAATGTTGAGAATATCAAACCAGAATTAAAGAAGTTAGTTGAGGAGGATAATACAAAAACAACTGAAGAAGGTTTTTTCTCAAATCAAAGCACAGTTGAAAACAACTTAACTAAGAATTCGTATGTGTTCCAACGTCAAAAACCACAAAGACAATGGGTTGACAAATCAAAAATTGAAAAAGAGTTTTCAAAACAAGTTGTAAAGGAAAATGAAAAGGTGGTCAGACTAAATTCTAAGGAATTTAAAGATCAAATTGACAAATTTTCGAAGGAACACAGAATTTCAAAAAGACAAGCAAGAAAGAAAATATTTTGGCAAAATATTGAGTCTCAAAAGATGTCTGAATCACAATCAACCAAAAATGTTATCAAAGCTAAAAATTCCTCTTTTTCAACAAAACCTCAACAGTCATCTAATCCAAATCATTCAAGGTCTGAAGTGAATAAACAAACAAGGTTTTCGAAAGTTTCAGCAACTAATAAATCAAGTGCATTTTCAAATAAATCTAATTCAAATCAACAATTCTTTCAACGTCAACATGTTAAATCAACAATTGATTCATCATATGCTCACTCATGTATATCAAATCCAAAAGTTGATTTTGTTCCACAAAAGCCAAATTTTCCTAATCATACGAAGAAAGAAACAATGAAAAATTCACGGGAAAAATGAATGACTTCAAGGAAGAACATTGATCATTGGCTTAAAGGCAAAGGAAAAATGTATCAGTCAAATACATTTTCAAATGAGCAAATTCACGAAGCTTATGAAAAGTATGTGAATTCATCATCAAACGGAAGTTCATCTTCTAAGGATTCGAACATATCAGTCAAAGCTTGGAAACCAGTACTAAAAGCAAAGAATGTTCATTCATAACCTCAGAATTCGAAGGGTAATGTCAGTGAAGATTCGAAACCATCAAAATCTTATGTTTCGGTTCCTTTAAATGATGAAGTGAACTTAATTGATAGTCTCAAGACTAAAGTTTGTGATTGGGTTAAAAGTTCTTCATTACATTCAAAATTGAAATCTAATTTCCAAGGACCCAAAAAGCCTTGGGTACCTAATTTTTTCCAATGATTGCAGATACTATGTGACGAGCAATATGATAACAAGTGGTACATTGATAGTGGTTGCTCTCGTCACATGACTGGGAAGAAGGAGAACTTACGAGATTTTCGAAGTCTCAAAAATGCTGGAGTAGTAAAGTTTGGGAACAATCAAAAATGCCAAGTCAAAGGATATGGGAAGATCACGAATGGACAATTCACAGTGAATCGTGTTGCATATGTTGAAGGTCTTCAACATAACTTGATCAGTGTTTCTCAACTTGTTGTGGGCACTGGCAATCAAGTTCTTTTTAATGAAGAAGGAAGTGTTATTTCGAATGTCAACACAAAAGAAGTGTTACTGAAATCCAAAAGGAAAGGTGACATGTTCACTTTGGACATCGATCCAATAGTAGGGAAACCTGCTATATGTCTTCTTTCGAAAGAAACAGCCGATTTAAGTTGGCTATGGCATCGAAGACTTTCTCATCTCAATTTTCGAAACATCAATAAACTTGTGGTACAAGATCTGGTAAGAGGTTTACCTGTTCTTAAATTTGACAATGATTCTTTATGTGCTGCTTGTGAAGTTGGCAAGCAACATAAACAAGGTCATCCAATCACGATTGATTCGAAAATTGTTGCACCTCTGGAGCTCTTACATATTGATTTGTGTGGTCCTTCGACAGTTTCAACTCTCAACAAGAAACAATACATTTTAGTTATTGTTGATGATTTTTCCAGATTTACGTGGGTTTATTTTCTCAGGCTTAAATCTGAAGTTGCACAAATCATGATTGGCTTCATCAAAAAGATGGAAACATCATTGAAGAAGATTGTTCGAAAAATTAAGAGTGATCATGGAACTGAATTTAAGAACAAAGTTCTTGATTCATTTTTGGTTGACAAAGGGATTTCGCATAATTTTTCATCTCCATACATACCACAACAAAACGGTGTTGTTGAACGAAGAAATAGGTCACTATACGAAGCGGCAAGAACTATGTTGGCATATGCGAATCTTCCACAATATCTTTGGGCTGAAGAAGTATCAACCGCATGTTTCACTCAAAACAGATCGTTCATTCATCGTCGTTTTAACATTACTCCATATGAAATTCTCATCAATCGAAAACCTAATGTCAAAATTTTCCATGTTTTCGGAGGCAGGTGCTTCATTATGAATCTCAAGGATAATCTTACGAAGTTTCAAGCAAAAGCAGATGAAGGGATTTTCTTGGGATATTCACATAATTCAGTTGCATATCGTGTGTTGAATAAAAGAACACGAAAAGTTGAAGAAACTTTTAATCTTACATTTGATGATTACTACATTAAACAAACAACATCATAGTTTGAAAATCATCATATTCTGAAAAACATACAAGATGAATCTGAATCCTCACAAACATTAGATACTGATTATGATTTAATTTTTGGAATTTCAGATCATGCTGTTGATGCTGAAATAAATGCAAATGATAATCATCTCTCTGAACTAACAAAGCTTACTAATGATTCAACATCAAACTCTCCAGAGAAAGGCGAAAGTATGCAAAACAATCCTGTGGAGGGGGAGCACTTGGATTCGAATACATTAGATGACGAAGAGCATTCTTTCGAGGGGGAGAAAGAAAGAATAAATGATGATGTTGAGGGGGAGCATAATGTCGAAAAGGAGCATTTAGAAAACATTGAGAATAATAATGATTTTGATGATGTTTGTTCGATTGTAGGCTCAGAAAACGATGATACATACGAAGATGCACCTTTGGAATTTGATCCAGCATATCCACCAATGGAAAAGTGGACAAAAGATCATCCGAAGGATCAAGTAATTGGGAATCCACAAGAGAGAGTTTTAACAAGAGCTCAAATTCGAGCAAAGAATGAGGTATTGAATATTCATCAAGAATTTTGCATGTTCAATGTTTTCATCTCTAAAATTGAACCAAAAACAATTAAGAATGCAATGGAACACTCAGACTGGGTTGTTGCAATGCAATCTGAATTGTCTGAATTTGAACGAAACAAGTTTTGGAGATTAATTCCTAAACCTAAAAATGTTTCGATTGTCGGGTTAAAATGGATTTTCAAAAATAAAACCGACAAAGATGGAAACATTGTTCGAAACAAAGCCAGACTTGTTGTCAAAGGATATTCACAACAAGAAGGAATCGACTATGAAGAAACTTTTTCCCCTGTCGCAAGACTCGAGGCTGTTCGTATATTTCTGGCTTATGCAGCTCACAAAGATTTTGATGTTTATCAAATGGACGTGAAGTGTGCATTTCTAAATGGAGAGCTTGAAGAAACTGTTTACGTGGAACAACCCCCAGGTTTTATTAACGAAGAATTTCCAAATCATGTTTATATTTTAGATAAGACAGTTTATGGTTTGAAACAAGCACCACGAGCATGGTATGCAACTCTTACCTCATTTTTGAAACAATCTAAATTTAAACAAGGATCTGTTGATCCCACATTATTTCGAAAGAAAGTGGGGAATCATCTAATGCTTGTTCAAATTTATGTTGATGATATTATTTTTGGCTCAACTGACCCTGCCTTGTCTAGAGAATTCGAAGATCTGATGAAAAGCAAGTTTGAAATGAGCATGATGGGAAAAATCAATAATTTTCTTGGACTGAATATTCGTCAAAACAGAGAAGGGATTTTTATTAATCAGGAAAAATATACGAAGAATCTGCTCGAAAAATTTGGGTTGACGAATAGCACAAAGTTACGAGTTCCAATGGCAACGGGCATAAAGCTAACACCGTCGTTAGATAAACCTGCTGTTGACATAACTTTATATAGGAGCATGATTGGTTCATTACTTTATCTTACAGCAAGTAGACCTGATATCATGTTTTCTGTGTGTAATTGTGCTAGGTATCAGTCTAATCCACGAGAACCACATCTCACTGCTGTGAAGAATATCTTTCGTTATCTTAAAGGAACAATTTCGTTAGGATTGTGGTATCCTTCGAAAACTGGGTTCTTTGTACAAGCATATGCGGATGCAGACTTGGGTGGTTGTAATCTTGATCGAAAAAGCACAAGTGGTGGATGTCAATTTCTTGATGGCAAATTGGTGAGCTGGCAGTCGAAAAAGCAAACTTACGTATCAATTTCAACAGCTGAAGCAGAATATGTGGCTGCTGCTGCTTGCACTTCACAAATAATATGGATCCAAAGTCAATTGCGTGATTATGCAATAAATATGAAGAAGATTCCATTATATTGTGATTCTCAAAGTGCGATAAGAATTTGTCATAATCCTGTGCAGCATTCGAAGACTAAACATATAGCTCTTCGTTATCATTTCATCAAAGATCACGTGGAGGATGGAAATATTGAAGTACATTTCGTGAAAACAACTGATCAGTTAGCTGATATTTTCACAAAAGCATTAGATGAAAAATCTTTTGTGAAAATTATAGAAGGACTTGGAATGATTGATGGAAATTCTGTTCCATGCGAAAAAGGAGAATGATGGTTGACAAGAAATGAATCAGAGGCGCTGAATAAAAGGCAATGCAAAGTCATTCAGCATTCAGAGGTTACTGTTCATAGTCAACGCTTCGACCCCTTCGAATTTGCACATTTGTTACTTATTTTAAGGGTTGATTCAGAGGTTACTGTTCATAGTCAACGCTTCGACCCCTTCGAATTCGTACATTTGTCACTTATAAAGGGATGATAAAATTTCGTGTTTTTGTAACAAGTACAATATATTTTAAATTTTCGAAAAATCAAAAATCCAAAAAGATTTTCTTTTATTTTTTGTCATTTAAATTTTCGAAAAAAAATCAAAAATCCAAAAAAATTTTCTTTTATTTTTTTTTGTCATTTAAATTTTCGAAAAATTCAAAAATCCAAAAAGATTTTCTTTTATTTTTGTCATTAAATTTTTGAAAATTCAAAAATTCAAAAAGATTTTCATTTGTTTTTGTCTTGTCATTTAATTTTCGAAAATTCAAAAATCCAAAAAGATTTTCATTTATTTTGTCTTTATTTTCGAAAAATCAAAACAACAAAAATATTTTGATTCTTATTTCTTTTTAGTATTTTGTTGCAGATTATCATGAAGATACAAAGGAGATTATGCTTGCAGAACTAGGGTCAGGTACATTTTTCGTATGAATCGATAAATTTGTCATCAATCGAACTAGTTAGGTTGTCCCTAGAAGCATGCTGCAGTATGTTAACCAAAGCCTCCATGACTCAATGTGTGTGTAGGAAAGCCTTAATGAAATTATTCATACGAAGATTTCTTCCCAATCAGGCTTATATTCACATTAGTCTCTGAGCTACCTTACTCTTCTCAAAATGAGTTAAGAGTTTACTGTTTGGTCCAAATATAACAGAGGTACTTTTCGTGTCCTGTATCAATCTTTTTCATCCATAAAGTTCTTACACGATCACACACGAAGACATATGTCCGAGAGGTCTCTGATCAAACCCATCGAGACTTAGACATATCAAAAATCTGTGTTTATGATCTGACATCATGAGACCGTGATGAAAGTGAAACCCATTAATCATTACCTTTTTAAGGAATTGACGGGGAACTAAGTTCCAGATTTTCACGAAACTTTTGTTTTTGTACCAAAATTCGAAACTCCAAATCATATTCTTTTCGAATGAGTGGTCTTGTCAAACATTCGAAACCCACGATGTTTGTTACCCAACAAGATCAAGCACACAAATTTTTTCCTTGAATATGATTTCCGTGTGAGTTTCATTCGAATGTCCTTGTCATTTCAAAATTTATCTAAATCATCTTGTCACTGAGTACACTGGTCAAACAAGTAATTTCTGTTACAATTTCTCACCTTATGTTTAGGATGATATGTAACGAAATTTTTTGAACTATCCACGAAGCATTATAAAAGAAGCCCTTCGATACTTATCAACAAGTATTCGATTGTAATTCACGGGAACCCACACAAGCTATTGATCATTTATCTTAATGATTAATGAAGTAATCTTTGCCCGAGATTTTATCTGCCTTTGTGTCAATGGTTTGACATCACAATAACCCATATTTTTCTTATCTTTGTTTCTCGTCTATATTTTTTGGCACACTGCACTCACGAAATCCTTGAGGCTCTGAGTAATACCAACTCAGGCTGATGATTTCGAACTTCTGGCGTATGACTTCGCTTTTCATCCCAAAAGTGAAAGAGCCTTACTTTCATTCGAAGGGTTCTGACGGTTACAATATTCTTGGGGAAAACAAGACAGGCTGTTTATAAATGACGTATGGTATTCTGTCCGTTTTTCAAGGCGATATGACAGCTACTTTTTGACGCATGGCTACTTTTACGCAGTAATGGTCCGATTTTCAAGGTGCCACGTCGGATATCATTAAATACATATCCCGCTTCAAATTCAAAATTAAGGGTTACATATAAAAGGGAATTCAAGGGTTCATTGCCAGTTTACGTGTTCAAAAAGCAAATTTCCCAAATTCTCTGTTCATCATCATCTTCAAACCCTAACAATGGCGACTTCTGCTCATGTTGATTCTCATACCACTGAAGATGCCTCTTCATTACCCATAATGAAGATTCAAGCAACAAACTATTACTTGGAGGGTGATGTTTCTCAGTACCCGGAAGAATTGAAGATGCTAATAGTTGCTTTGAAGAATTCTGTTTTGGCTAAGGCGATGTTCAATTCTTTCTCTGTTCCATTGTCCTGGCTTTCTCAAGCAGGATTAACTATGACTTACAACAAAGCATTTGATACGATTACTTTTCATCTGGTGAACGACAAAAAGGTCAGGCTAACCAAGAAACTCTTCTGCCAAATTCTTGATATTCCAAATTCGCCTCCATATGTTTCATTTACTTTTCCATAAATCGTTCACATGTTTAATGATATGGGATATCAGCCACCACTGTCCAAGATTAGTGATTTTAAGAAGTCTGGTCTTCCATGACTATGGAATTTCTTATTTGGTATTTTTCTACGATGTTTGACTGGAAGATCAGCTGGTCTTGATAAAGGAAGAATGGAGGTGTATGCCATGGTTGCTGGCATCTATTATGATCTTCAAGTGGATTATTCTACACAGTTGTGGAAGGAATTCCAAAAGGGTGTAGAACACACGAATGCTATTCATGGTATTTCGTGTGCAAGATACTGGAGTTTGATTTTGCAATATTTTTACAATAAGGAAGGGATTTTGGTACCCAATGATGAAGACAAAGCAGTTTTTCAATCATACCACTATCCGAAGGATGTCACAGATAGTGCTGAAGTTTTTCCATCAGTTGCTCGAATTCCAGATGCTATGCTTAAAAGAGTTGATCCTTCGAACTCTGTCTTGGTGACATATTTGCAGACCATCGATTCTACAATTGAAACTGGCATACTACTGGATAGAGATGATATAAAATCTAAGAAGACGAAGAAGACTGAAACTGAGTCAAAACCTTCGAAATCTCCAAAGAAGAAGCCTGAAACCGTTGAAGTATCAGTTGCTGAGACTCAAGTGATTGAGCCTATTCTTGAAGAAACCCAAGAGAATGTCATCATTCCTTCGAAGACTGGAATGTTTCGAAGAATCAAAATGAAATCAACCCATAAACGCAAGTCTCCTACACAAAAAGTGGTTCGAAAACCTCAAATCACTCATCAAGGCATTTTAATTCGAGAAGTGCCCGCACCTGTTTCTCCGGTGCCCAAGAAACGAAGGGCTGAGGATATGGCAAAGCGTTTGTCAAAGAAAAAGAAGAAGAAGACCCGAAAACTTGTAATCTCTACTGAGTCAACAGAAGATGATGCTGAGGTTACTCTTATCACAGAAAGTTCCACTCCTAAGAAGACAGTTGTCATCCCACCCGAAGATTCGATTGCCAAATCAGTTTCTGAGGCGGTTTGAACTTCAGGCATCCCTGCACACGTATCTGATACGGATGCAAATGTCAGTATGGGTGAAGGAGGTTCGAAAACTGACTCTAAAGGTCCATCTACTTCTGTTCCTTTCGAAAGCATTGTTTCATTACCAACATCTACTACTCCTCTTACTTCAACCACAGATTCTCCAACATTCAAACACATTCTTGATCAACCCTTTACTTCTATTTTTTCTTCACAATCTACTGAGCCACCTAAACCAACTTCACCAGTTCAAGAAACCATTTTTATGGAGACAGAAACTGATAATGAGGGGTTTGGAGGTATGTTTGAGGAATTGGAATTCCAGGAAGAAGATGAGCAGTTTCCAGATCATATGTTGATGACCATGAAACAATTTAAAATCCTGAATCAGAAGTTGAATTCGATCATTCAATCCCAAGCTGATCTGGGGGGTGGTTCATCTGTTTCAAGCTTGGAGATTGATTCGATGTTGAAGATGTTCGAAGCCAGAGTTATGAGCAATGTATCTGGAATGATTACAGATTCTGAATCACAAATTTTGGAGAAAGTTGATCTCAATGATCAAACCAATGAAATTCGAATCAATTCTCAAACTTCGAAATTTGCTGGTGATCTGAAAGAGTTGAAGAACGTTGCAAAGGAAAGACATGTTCTTTTTATTCAAGATGTGAAGAAAGTTCGAGAGGATGTAAACTTACAAATTCACGAACTTCGTGAAGATATGCAAAGAGAAATAACTACTGTTCAACAAGACTATGCATCATTGAATCAAAAGGTTGATATAATTTGTGACGCCGTCACCAAATTTGTCAAATTATATGAAAGTTTGAGTCCACAACTTACTCAAATTTCATCAACTGAAAGTGAAAACTTTGAGGAAGTGATTACTTTACTCAAGGAGTTAAAAGAAATTTCTGACAGGCCGGTGTTTTCTTCCTTGATTACACCTAAATTTTTGTCACAAAAGTTTGTCCACTTCGAAGCAATTCTGAACAAACAACTTGCTCCTCTCTTTCGCATATCAAGTCTTCTTCCAACAACAAATGCACCACCTGTTTTCACAGGGGTGCAAGGAGGAGAAAGAAAAACTAGTGTGTCGAAGACTAGTGGAGAGGATGCGAAAGTTGTGGGAAAAGTATTTTCTTCGAAGATTCCAACAACAAAGCCAGTGATAGTTTCTGCTGAGATGGTGACTTCAACAGTCGTAACAACATTACCTATTACAAGACCTATTTCGAAAGGAATTGTAATTGGTAAATCCACAGAGACTGGTGAAAGTGGTTCAAAATCAAAAGAGGCAATTGACAATCCAACATTGAAAGATAAAGGAAAATCGATTGTAGTGGAATTGTCAAAAGAAGAAAAGAAGGCTGCAGCAGAAGCTGAAATCGAAAAACTGAGATTGGTTCAAAGCATTATGGCTCAGCGTGCTGGTGATCCGAAGGGAATGGACAAAGGTGATCCTACCAAACATTATAATTACGAAACAATGGAGGCCAAGGTAGTGTATAATCACATGTATTCGTTTGAGAAGAAACCAAAACAAAGTTATTTGGTCACGAATACTGATGCAAGCCAACTGGATTTTCCTAAAAATGAAATGATGTTTATCATGCCTCAGTTCAAAGCAGAAGGGAATTTTAAAGATAAGGATGAAGGTACACACATGAAAATTCGTTTTCATGATGTTCTTGGAAAAGCCCCTGAGGATGTGTGGTCGTTGATTAAAATCAAGAAAGTGATCAGTATGAAAAAGGATGTGATTTTCGAAAACACAGTCCAGAATGTTAAGTATGTGGTTGCCAGGGCAAATGGAAAGATTTGCGAATTTACGATTGCTAATTGTCCATTGATGAACTTGTATAATCTTATACAAGTTGCATTGCTTTTAAAAGACAAATCATTTTCATTCCTTCAAAACACTGAACCGGATGAATTCAAGCTTGGAGTTGCTCACATCAAGATTTTTATCGAAAACTATTATGAGTGCTTAGCACTAACAGATGTGGAATTAGCTACTGCCAAAGGAATGAAAATAAAAGCACCGATGGCTCCAACGAAGACTTAGGCGGAATTGAAGAAATATGCCGATGGTGAAATTTGCCTGAAGCCTTTTGGAATGGTCTTCGCAGGAAAAGACAAAGCTGGAAAAGCTAAACGATTCTTATTCCAGGCAAGCGAAGTGGAGAGATATTCAACATCTCAGTATACGAATTTAATTGTTCGTATGAATCATTGCAAGAAGAACAATGAAGGTGATAAGAAAGAGATGAAGAAGATTATTTCATGGTACACAGAGATTCGAAGAGTGTTACTGTATTCCATCACACTTCTTACAAATTGAAGACTTCGACTATGATTACAAAGGGGGAGATTGTAAGGGTCGAATTGTTGTAATTAGTCGAAGTATGTTTTGGACTCTTCGAATGTTTTATAATGTATTTTACTAGGGCACTTTTATTCGAAGCTTTAGAGTCAATGCCTTAGTATATTTTGTACGCTTTCAGTTCCCTATAAATAGGGTTATTTACTAGAGTTAGATAAGAACTTTTACAGACTTGTCTATTGTACTCTGTAAAGAATTCGAAAACGTAATAGAGCATAACAAGATCATATTTACATCCTATGTTCAAATCTCGCATTCTTACTTGAATTCATACTCTGATTAATTCATTACTCGATTCTTTGATTCATCACTTGTATCATGTTGGCCACCATGACAGCTGAACTCCAAAAGTCCTATGAGGACTTCTACCCTTTTGAGATGCACCAGGACCTGATGGAAAGATACCATCAGAGTGATCGTAAAGAGAGGTATGAAATCATCGCCTCCATGATAACAACCAAGATGAAGGATGGTGAATCCATCACGGCCCACTTGCAGAAAATGAAAAGGTTTGTGGACAGTTTACTAAAATTGAATGTGAACTTCGATGAGGAGCTGGCTATAGATATCATTCTACACTCCTTACCTCCATGTTATGATCAGTTCCGCATGACCCATCATATGAACAAGGATAAGGTCACACTTAGCAAAACTTCAAGGGCTTTTGAGGACTGCTGAAAGTAGTCTCAAAGGTAAATCGGTTGTTCCTACTCCTACATCAAATGCCCCTGTTCTAGCAATTGGACAAGGAAAGGGGAAGAAGAGGAAGGCTCTCTCCAAGAGCCGCAAGGGAAAGTCTCTTGATGGATCCTCTTCAAGTGGGACCAAGGCTGGTTCTGCTGCTCCCTCTTCCATTCCTAAGGAAGTAGTGTTTCTACTGCCATGATAAAGGGCACTGGAAGCGTAGCTGCCCCAAATACTTGTAGGATGTCAAAGATGGAAAGGTTAAGGCCACCCATGCAGGTATTTATACTATTCTATCTAATAACTCATCACATTCTTGTTCTTGGGTCTTTGATACAGGTTGTGGAATTCACATTTGTTCTGATTTGCAGGGACTAAAAAGAAGTAAGGATGTGCAGCACGGGAAGATAAACTTGATCATGGGGAATAGGAAGGTTTCACCTGTCACCAAGACTGGAGTTTATTCTTTATTGCTTAGTAGTGAGTTAGAATTAGATTTGAATAATTTTTGCTACTCATCTGAAATGGCGAGAAATGTTATTTCCTTTCATGGTTTGTACAAACAAGGTTTTAGTTTTTCATTTGATAATGAAATTGGTGCTATTAATGCTTTTTATAATGGTGTATTTTATTTTAAAGCATTTCCTTGTAATGGTGTATATGAAACTGTGATGGTTGTAGACAATTTAGGAAATAATGTGTTGCACATTGATTCTTCCAATGAATTGGATAAGGCATGCTTGTGGCATTGTCGTCTAGGACATGTCAGCAAGAAGCACATAGGCCAACTCCAAAAGGCTGGAGTTTTGGATTCATTCGACTTAAGGTCGGATGACACTTGCGAATCTTGCTTACTTGGAAAGATGACCAAGTCACCCTTCACTGGTACTTGTGAAAGGGGTGAAGGTTTGTTGGATCTCATACACAGCGATGTGTGTGGGCCCTTTAGAACCGCCACAAGGGATGTTAACCGCTTCTATGTGACTTTTAACGATGATTACAGTAGATATGGCTATGTCTACTTAATCAAGCATAAGTCAGAAACCTTTGAAAGATTCAAAGAGTTTAAGTAAGAAGTGGAGAATCAGCTGGGCAGGAAGATAAAGATGCTCCGATCCGATTGGGGTGGTGAGTATCTTAGTATCGAGTTCCTAGCATATCTTAAGGAATGTGGGATTGTTTCACATTTGACGCCACCTAGGACACCACAGCTTAATGGTGTGGTTGAGAGGCGCAATCGAACCTTGTTGGACATGGTTCGTTCCATGATGAGTCGAGCTTCGTTACCTATCTCATTCTGGGGGTATGCCTTAGAGATTGCCGCCCATATCCTTAATCGAGTCCCAACTAAGAAGGTTGCCAAAACACCTCACGAGATGTGGACATGAAAGGTTCCCTCATTAGCACACATCAAAGTTTGGGGTTGCGAGGCTTTTGTGAGGTGTGATACTCACGACAAGCTCGAACCTTGAAGTGAGCGGTGTATTTTATCGGCTACCCACAAAAATCCTTTGGTTATCTCTTCTACAGACCGAATGACAATGTTGTCTTCGTTGCGAGGAGAGGGGCCTTTCGCGAGAGAGAGCTCATAGGCCATGGAGACAGTGAGAGACAAATTGACCTTGAAGAGCTTCAAGAGTCAAGTGGTGAAGGAACCTCAAAAACTAGCAATCAACCTGAGGAAGAAACTCATGTTGATCCAATTGACAAGTCCGTACCTCTGAGGCGTTCCAGTAAAGTTAGAAATACACCTGAGTTTTATGGTTTCCATATTACTACTGAAGGTGATACATTTATCAGTGATAGCACACTGGTAAATTTGGATGAACCTAACAACTACAAGGAAGCCATGGTAGGCCCGAAGTCTGCTAAATGGAAAGAGGCTATTGACAGCGAGATTCAGTCCATGTATGACAATCAAGTTTGGAACTTGGTTGACAATGTACCGGGTCGTAAGACAGTCGGGTGCAAATGGATCTTCTAGAAGAAGACCGACATGGATGGAAAGGTACATACTTGTAAGGCACGACTGGTTGCGAAGGGCTTTACTCAAACTCTGGGAGTTGACTATGATGAGACCTTCTCACCAGTGGTGAAAATTAAGTCTATTAGGGTTATGCTAGCCATAGCTGCATTTCATGACTATGAAATATGGAAAATGGATGTCAAAACCGCTTTCCTTAATGGAAAGTTGGTTGAGGATGTTTACATGAGTAAGCCAGAGGGTTTTGTCAATGCAAAGTACCCTAATAGAGTGTGTAAGCTTGAGAAATCCATTTATGGATTGAAACAAGCATCTCGCAGATGGAATCTTTGTTTCGATGAGAAAGTCAAAGAGTTTGGCTTTTCGAGAAGCGAGGATGAGTCCTGTGTATATGTCAAAGCTAGTGGGAGCATAGTTAGCTTTTTGGTGTTATATGTGGATGACATACTACTCATAGGAAATGACATCCCAACCTTGCAGGAGGTTAAGTCTTGGCTTGGGAAGTGTTTCACTATGAAGGACCTTGGAGAAGCTGCTTACATCCTAGGGATAAGGATATTGAGAGACAGGAGTAAGAGACTAATTAGACTTAGTCAAAGTACCTACTTGGAAAAGGTGTTGAAAAGATTCAGCATGATGGATTCCAAGAAAGGTGACTTATCGATCCAGAGCAATGCCAGACTGAGTAAAACTCAGAGTCCGAGTACAGAGGCTGAGATAGCTGAGATGAGTCGAATACCATATGCTTCCGCGGTTGGTTCGATCATGTATTCTATGACTTATACTTGCCCTGATGTGGCCTTTTCTTTGAGTATGGTCATCAGATATCAAGGGAATCCTGGCAAGGCTCATTGGACTGCGGTTAAGAACATTCTCAAGTACCTGTGGAGGACTAAGGACCGGGTCCTTACCCTCGGTGGGAGTGATGACTTGAGAGTGGTAGGGTATAGTGACGCCAGCTTTCAGACCGACAGATATAATTTCCGCTCTCAGTCGGGCTGGGTCTTTACCCTGAATGGAGGAGCAATAACTTGGAAAAGTTCCAAGCAGGAGACAGTAGTTGATTCAACGTGCGAATCAGAGTACATAGCAGCAAGCGAGGCGGCGAAGGAGGCAATATGGCTGAAGAACTTCATCGGAGACCTTGGAGTTGTACCGGCTATAAAGGAGCCTATGGAGATTTTCTGTGACAGCGAGAGTGCGGTTGCCTTAGCCAAGGAACCAAGGGATCATGGCAGATCCAGGCATATTGACAGAAAATATCACTTCATAAGACATTGAAAATAAGAAGGACTCCTCGTAGCAAAGTGGGTATCGTCAGAGGAGAACCCATCAGATCCCCTCACGAAGGGACTGAGTAGGGTTAAGCACTTACAACATGCAAGGCACATCGGGCTGAAGGACGATATTAGTTTTAATGATTAGATAGTTTTTGAAACTTGTAATAGTTGAAATGTAATTGACATTTGATGATTAAATAAAAGGTGTTTTTTATTTATAAGTAATGTTACTATCTTCTGTCAATCATTTACTATTGTTTCATTTTGCATGTTTTGACTTCCAGAATAATTATATTATTCAAACTGTCCACAGTCGATCATACTTTGGAAGTAGGTATTGAGGCAAGACTGTCATGAATTTGGCTTGTTGATTGTCTGAAGTGTATTAGACATAGCAATGTTTGCTACAACATTCATGAGTGCTCATAAGGTCTGAGTATTGGATTAAACCCACGCTCACTTGTATCACTTCATGGAATTTATCTCAAGTGATCGTGAGACGATAAAATCATATAAGTCTTCAAACCAAGATATATGAGTTGTTGACTATGAGTTGGTTGTACATTGATAGTGCGAAACCGCATTAGTAACTTGATGTTATAAAACACACTATTATGTATGATTTAACAAATGATTAGTACAAGCATATACTGTTGAAGTTTATCTGTTCCTTTTAGTCCTTGGAGGATTAAAAGTGATATCTTGGGCCCCTCGATGATTTTGTTTTGACTTATGTGTCGGAACCGGTCAGAACTCAATTGATGTGTTCGATTAAGTTCTATGTCAAACAAATCGAAAATCAGGAAACAAACTGCGGGACAATAAGTATGACATTGTTCCATGTATTTGTCCAGCTGATATTTTGAGAACAGAGGATTATATGATCACTTATCTAAAATGGCGCGTCACGGTTCAACAGAGGCTTTTAAGAGCTACGATTGCTAGTAGGTGTTTGAGGTCATACTTACAACTATAGTTATTAGACTTATCCAAGTGGGAGACTGTTGGATAAGGTGTCTAAGTCCATAACTATATTTGGTATGTACTTGACCCGGGAGTAGCATGGTCCATTTGGGTTGCATGACACCAAAACAATATGAAGGATGAACATTTGAGAAGAGGTTACTTATGATTTATTAATATATTAAAAGTTCTAATATATTAATATGAAATCATATTATTTAATTAGTATTGATCAAGAATTAATTTGAAATTAATTTAGTGATCAAAAGAGACTAATTAAATATATGGGGATTGATTGTGTAAATCATTGTTTCTTATAATGTGGGCCAATGATCCATAGTTCTTTAAGTTGGGCTAAACCAATGTCATAACCCATGGATGGTCCATGGAGGTTTAAACCCATGGAGCATAAGGAATATGGAAGGTCATGCACATTAGGGTTTACATGGTTTAACCCTAGTTTTGCCACACTATATAAGAACCCCCTTGGCTCCTAAAATCGGCACCTAAGTGATCTTTGGAAGAGTCATAGCCGATTTTGTGTGCAAGCCATTCTCTCTCAAGTCCTCCATTGTTGGTGGTGTTGTGTATAGCATTTGAGGCATCACATTTGGGGTGCTAGGATCTTAAAGGTCCAAGGAATCAATCTACAAGAAAAGGTATGTCATCTAACTAGTTTTTGTTATACAAGTACCCATGTTTTGTATGCTAGTTAGGATAATGCTTTGGAAAATCAAATTGCATGTATAGTTAGAGAAAATATAGATCCAAAACATTTAGGGTGGTATGTGCACCTTAAGGTTGTTAGGATGCTCAAAACCCATCATGAAGGACGTCCTAGAACGCGTCTAAGACGTCCTCTAAGATGTCTAACGTTTTAGGCTAATTTTTAGTGTATTTCAAGGACGACAGAAGGCATATAAAGACGACGAAGAACGCCTAGGCGTTATAAATGACGTCTAAGACGTCTCCTATGACGTCCAACGTCCCACATCGCCCAATTTCGCTATTTTCTGCCAAATATTATATAGGGACCTAAGCATTCGTTTTTAGGGTTCCACATCCGATTTTCAAAGCTTTTTGCTGCGTTTTTTAGGCTTCTAAAACCATTGGAAACATTTGGAAACACAAATTCGTTCCATTTTCAATCCAGATTCAAGGCAAGAGTTCATCGATTTCATCATCAAGCTACAAGTGAAGATCATTTCATTGGTTAATATTCATCAGTTCTTTATTTTCCAGAAATTATTTCTTCTTCCCCAAGGTTTAATTGTTCTATACTTTGATAATCATTACGCTACATTGTTTGATGATTCTAATTTTGTTTATGGATTTTATTAATCATTTCATTTATTTCCTTCAAGTAATTTGTTTTATGAACTCAATGAAAGGCTAAATCATTAGGTTACTTCCAGGGATGTTTAGGACTTTTGGATGAACATATTTGATTATTGCTTGGTTCTAGTTAATTTTAATTGTTATTTTATGTTTTATATGATAATCTTTTGGTAATAATGATTGAAATTGGGTTATATGAATTTGTGTGATTTCATAATTAAGATAGTACATTGTCAATTCACCGATTGTTCCAGGTTCAAGTAGTTTAGGAATAAAGACAATTAGTTGAATCCACATGTATTATTCCAACTTGTGATATTAAATCCTAATATTGTAATAGTTAATTGCAAGACACTTTATTGCTAATTTACTAATTGTTCCTAATCCAAGTAGTCATAGGGAGTAAGACAACTAGTTGAATGAACATATTGTGTACCCAAAATTATGTGTTGCAAGATAATAGACCCCAATTACATCTAAGTAACCGAACTAGGATTTTAGGGAATAGAGTGTGTAAATATGAACTGTCCGACAACTGAACCGGGAGTACCTTGGTTTCTCATTCATAGTATTTGTTTTAACAACCAATTGCAAGTATTAAGGTTTTTTTTTTTTTTTTTTTTTTTTTTTTTTTTTTTACATTTGAATATTTTAACACAAGGTTTAACCACGAACTCCTCGTGGATTCGACCCTTATTTACCCTAGCTATCTAGTGGTTTTTGAGGTTATTTGTGATTGAGACAACGACCTTGATCAAAATTTGGCACCGTTGCCGGGGAGATTATGTGCTTGAATTATTGTGTTTAAGTAGTTATAGGCTTTTATTTTTATTTTTAGTTCTCGTTTGCAGTTCACGTTTGTTTTATTTGTGTTGTGCAGGCACACCGGTGCATGCATACAAGACATAGCGGACGCACTTCACCGCTTCCATTTGATCCGGAATTCGAACGAACGACTCACTCAAATCGGGTCGCCAAAAGGAACATCAACACCATGAGTGTAGATAATGTGGTCATGGAAGATGTGGTCGAGGGGCATAAGGATGCAGTCAACAATCCTCCACCACAAGTTCCTCCAGTAGCTCCTTAATTCCTAAACAACAACAATGAGAACAATGGAAACAACAACAATGTCGGTGCACTACTCATCCAACCAGTACAACCAAAACTGAACAGAAACAACCGTGGTCATAACGGTGGGAACGGAGGAATTTAGGCACAAAATATGGGAGGCAATGGAGGAAACCACAACGGTGGTAATGGTAGAAATCAGAACCAAAATCCTAGAAATGTTGGTCCTCAATTCATTAATGGTGGTAATGGCGGTAACGAAGATGACCGGGACTTTGAAGATGGAAGTGACAATGGAATTGGTTGGAATCAGAACCACAACGGTGATAATAGGCGGAATCAAGTCAATCGGGGTGCAAGTGGGAACTACAACAATAACTAGAACAATTAGAATTTCCACAACGGTGGCAACAATGACTACAATGATGGGTTCGTGAATCAAGGCTTTGGGAATCAATACCGAAGGAATCCAAATGGTGGATTCAACAATGAAAATGGAGGGTACTACAATGAAGGTAACCAATTCCCTCGTCTTTACTTTCCATAACCTAATCGACAATCCGTGGCGTCTCATTTTCAGCCGGGAGAGTATGATGCTGCTTCACCTATACTCTTCACGGAAGGAAATGAGCACCATATGGAAGTAAGGCCACAACTAATTAGTGTCTTACCTGTCTTTAAAGGCCATAAAACCGATGATCCATATAATCACCTTTATGAGTTCCTTGCAATTGCTAACATGAATACTCCGCGAGGAACTAATAGAGATTCCTTTAGACTTCACTTATTTCCGTTCACTTTAAAAGAAAAAGCTAAGTATTGGTTTACTTCTCTTGCCCCTCATAGTATTACTACGTGGGAGCAATTAAAAACTAAACTTTTGCAAGAGTTTTACCCTGCTAGTAAAACAATGGAAATAAGGAAAGCAATATAATATTTTTCACAAAAAACCCAATGAAGAATTTGATGATGCATTTGAACGCCTCAAGGAATTGTTGCGTTCATGTCCCCATCATGAGTTTACCCATTGGCAACTTTTACATTTCTTTTATGATGGATTCGACACTGCCAATCAAACCATGATTAATGCCTCGTCTGGCGGCACTATCATGATGCAAGATATTGAAGACGCTTGGAGATTCTTGGAGCAGTTGAGTTATGGTTCAAAAACCAATTACTCAGCTAAGAAACAGGACACCATAGTTTCATCTGTTGCTTCAGTTGGAATAGACAAAAAGTGGAAAAATGAAGTCAAATATGATATTAATTATTTAAATAAAAAATTTGACTTACTACTCTCTAGTCTAGGCAAAGAGAAAGGTGTGTTTTTTTTCATAGGGACAGAAGATATGTGTAAGCTGTGGAGATTCAGGACACATTGCGGATGAATGCATGAAAAGTTAAGAGGAGATCAATCAAGTGCACGGCTATGGTCAATTCCAAAATAGTTCACGATCATTCAATCGGAACTATAACCAAAGCGGGAACTACAACAACAATGGAAATTTCAACAACAACCATCAAGAGAATTACCAAAATCAAAATCAACCAAAACAGTTCCAGCAGTCCAACTTCAACCAAGGTGGAACATCAAAGAAGGGGGAAAATGATAGTAACAAGTTAGACAAAATCATGGAGTTCATAACCCAAACATATCAGAAAGCCGACACTAACTCCAAGTCCATAGCTGCTACCGAGAAGCAAATTGCTCAACTGGCGGAGCAAATTGGGAAAAGAGAAGATGGCAAGTTCCTAAGTACCACCACAGTCAACCCGTCCCACAACCAAAGACCGGGAAAAGAGCATTAAGTGAACGAGGTAATCACCTTGCGTAGTGGGAAAAAGGTCGACAACAAGGTAAGTGCTCCTACCTTAGATAATAACAGTGACACTGAAGTCATCTTTGATGAAAAAAGAATAGTTTGAGAAATGTTTGAAGTCTGAAAAACAAAAAGTAGTTAAGGGTAAAGATGACTCTAAAGTTGGGGAGCATGGTGTGGAAGATTTCTATTACCCAATTGATTTTCTTGTGCTTGACACTGAAAGCACCTATAAAGAAAGTCAACATGCCGCCCGTTTTTGGCAACAATAAATGCATAAATTAATTGTAGAACGGGTGACATGGATATCTCTTTTGGAAATAGTAAACTTACAATTAATGTGTTTAATACGTTTCCTAACTCACCATCGGATTATGAATGTTATCGGGTGGATGTGGTTGATGACTTAGTGCATCAATTCACTCCCAAAATTTTACACCCCGATCCGTTGGAGCTTTTTCTTTCTAATGACAAGGACGAAGTGTTAGACTTGGAAGACATCAAGATGGTTGAAGAAGCATTTGAACAATGCTATTGAGCAAGGGAGGCCACCATGGAGTCATCAAGTTGAAAAATTGCCAACAATATTTTCGGACCCACTTAAGCCATCTTTGGAGGAGCCACCCACTCTTGAACTTAAAACTCTTCCTTCATATCTTAAATACTATTTTTTAGGATCTAACGAGAACTTACCAATTATCATATCTTCTGATTTGATAGGTCCACAGGAAGAAGCATTATTGAAGGTGCTTGCTAAGTACAAGGGAGCAATTGGATTGACCATAGTAGACTTGGAGGGAATTAGTCCAGCCACATGTATGCATTGAATCATCACTGACGCCGGAGCAAAGCCATCCCGAGATGCACACCAAAGGCTCAATCCGAATCTGCGAGAAGTTGTTAAAAAGGAAGTGTTGAAATGGCTTGATGCGGGTATTATCTACTCAATATCTGATAGTGATTGGGTGATCCCGACACAGAAAATGCCAAAGAAGTCGGGCATTACAGTGGTAGATACGGAAGATGGAGAGAAGATCTCAACAATACCGGTCACAGGATGGAGAGTTTGCATCGACCATCGCAAACTTAATGTTGCAACGTCAAAGGACCATTTCCCTCTCCCATTTATTGATTAAATTATTGAAAAATTATCCAGCCAAAAGTTTTATTGATTTTTGGATGGATACTCAGGGTATAATCAAATTTCCATCCACCTCAAGGATCAATCCAAAACCACATTCACATGTCCTTGTGGCACATTTGCTTTCTGAAGAATGCCATTCGACTTGTGTAATGCCACCGCCACATTTCAAAGGTTTATGATGGCTATTTTTTCAGACATGGTGGGGGATTATCTAGAAATTTTTATGGATGATTTTTCAACTTTTGGATCTTCCTTTGAGACATGCTTAGACCAATTAGAAAAAGTTTTAAAACGTTGTATTGAGTCTAATTTGGTTTTAAGTTGGGAGAAGAGTCATTTCATGGTAAAAGAGGGAATTGTACTTGGCCATGTTGTCTCCGAGCGTGGTTTTGAAGTCGACCGAGCCAAAGTACAAATGATTTCTACACTTCCCCCACCCACTTCGGTAAAAGGCATCTGTTCTTTTCTTGGGCATGCCGACTTTATCGAAGATTTATCAAGGATTTTAGTGCAATCTCAAAACCTCTTTGCAATCTACTTTTAAAATATGCACCATTTTCCTTTGATAAAGCATGTCTTGAAGCATTCACCATTTTAAAAAATAAACTTGTTGAGCTCCTATCTTGCAATCACCCGATTGGACTTTACCTTTCGAAATTATGTGCGATGCGTGTGATTACGCGGCAGGGGTAGTTTTGGGACAACGGGTGAATAAAAAACCTATTGCAATATGTTATGCTAGCAAAAAAATTTCAGATGCACAATTGAATTACACTACTACCGAAAAAGAGTTGCTTGCGGTCATGTTTGCACTCGACAAGTTTAGATCCTACACTTGGGGGTCTAAAGTTGTAATTTTTACCGACCATAGTGCCATCTGCCACCTCTTGGAAAAGAAGGATGCCAAACCACGTCTCATTAGATGGATCGTTCTTCTTCAAGAATTTGATCTTGAAATCCGAGACAAAAAGGGTTCCGAAAATGTTGTGGTGAATCATTAATCTAGAATAATTAATAATGACAAGTCACCGAAAGTTATTCAAGAAAACTTTCCGGATGAGCGTATTCTTGCTGTCAAAACTATACTATGGTTTGCTAATTTAGTGAATTACTTTGTGACAGGGGAAACTCCATCATATTGGAATGCTCAACAAAGGAGGTTCTTCCACTCTCAAACAAAATACTACATATGGGAGGACCCAGATCTTTTCAAAAAATTGGAGCGGATCAAGTGATTAGGCGATGTGTACCACACACGGAACAAGAAGACATTCTTCGACATTGCCACTCATATGCATGTGGAGGGAATTTTAGTGCCAAAAAGACAGGGCACCAGGTTCTACAAAACACTTTTTTTTCTGGCCCTCTATTTTTAAAGATGTACATACATTCGTTAAAGTTTGTATTCGTTGCCAACATGTTGGGGGGGGGGGATTTCACGATGGGACATGATGCCAATGACCCCAATTTTAGTAGTTGAAATTTTTGATGTATGGGGCATTGATTTCATGGGTCCGTTCCCCACTTCTTTTGGTAATCTATACATTCTTGTAGCCGTTGATTATGTGTCAAAATGGGTCGAAGCCGAGGCTACACGTACGAATGACCTTAATGTTGTTTGTAAATTTGTCAAAAAGAACATATTTTCTAGACATGGAATTCCTAGAACTATTATTAGTGATGGGGGTTCCCATTTTAAAAATTGGCATTTTGCAAAGTTACAAAAACAATATTGTGTCACACATAGGATAGCCACCCCATATCATCTACAAACGAGTGGACAAGTAGAAGTGTCAAATAGGGAAATTAAACGCATCTTGGAAAAATATGGCCGCCCCGACTGACAAGATTGGTCCTTAAGATTAGATGATGCATTATGGGCATATCAAACAACCTATAAGACACCAATTGGAATGTCCCCGTACCGACTTGTTTTTGGAAAGCCATGCCATCTCCCGGTAGAGTTGGAACACCGTGCCGTGTAGGCCATAAAAAATGATAACTTTGAATTGAGTGATGCAGGTACGGATAGAAAACTTCAACTTGTTGGAAGAGATTTGAAGGGAAGCTTACGAAGGCTTAAGTATCTATAAAGAAAACAATACGCTGAAGGACAATTGGTGTGTTTTATTCCATTTTTGATGCGTTTTAGAGTGATTTTGCTGCACCTTCTTGACTTCTACTTATTTCACTGCCATGGCCGAGAGCACATTCTAAAAATCGATTTTTCTTGATTTCTTCCTCAAAACTCAACCAAAATTCTTGATATTTGTTGCAATCTTCAAGAAATCAAGTGAGAAACATCACATTGCAAGATTTTCACACTTAAATCACTTCTTTTGGCCGATTTTTAAAACCCTCAAAAACTAGGGCTTTGAATTTTGGACTTATTTTCGGGTTTTTGCTTCAAGTTAGTGTTTCTTCTTCACTAGAAACACCATCTTAACAAGGTATGTGCTTCAAAACTCCATCTTTTTGGTTAATTTCGAAATTTCTCTTATATGTTCATATATGGTAGAAATTTTGATTTTTTTTGGAAATATGACATATAATCAAAAATGCACATATAATTGGTGTTTGTAGTTGTTAGGAGTATGTTCCAAACAAGTTGCATGTGTTGATTTGGGAATTTTTTGAAAATAGAATTTTTGTTGTTAATTGTTAAAAATCAAAAATGCACATATAATGTTGGAAAATCATTGTTATGTTTACACTTGTGTTTAGATTAAAAATTCAAGTTTTTAGAAATTTTCAGAATGACGCTGAATTTTGACACTGCATTGTTGGTCTGAATATTTACCAGTTACAGTTCTGTTTTGGTTTTAGTTAGAACTTGTCAGTTGCAGTTAACCTTTGGTTTAGCTGTGTTTTTACTGATTGGATAAATTTTTGAAAAATATATAGTTACTGAAAACATAATAGGACTTAAAACAATTATTTATTTAGTCTGCGTTTAAATTAAATGTGTTTGGAACAACTTGCCAATTGAATTATTGTTTTATTTTTGTGAGATTTGATATGTTTAATGCAAGTTTTGTTTTGTGTGTGATTAATTTTGCAGATGCCAGCAAAGAAAGCAAGAGTAGCACCAACAGACGGTTCATCAGGAAGTAGACAACCTGCGAGACCTGCTAGACAACAAGTCAGACAACCAGAACCAAATATACATGTGGCTTTTAACCCACAACATCAGACACTTCATGAGCATCCAGATGATATCCGTTCGACAGTTTATGAGGCCACTCACCCGCTCACTGGATTTATTGTGGAGTACATGGTGGAGCGACATAGCTTTGTTGGGTACAATATTGTGGAGACATTTGAGCGTTATGGATGGGGTGAAGCTCTTGAATTCAACCATACACAAATTTGTGTTGATATTGTGTTGGAGTGGATGAGGACACTTCGACGTGTCGAGGTGCCTTGCAGGCCGGAGGAGCTACAGTTGATTGGTATGGTTCAGACTCATGACATAGTGATGACTGTACATGGCATTAGAGATACTTTTCATGTAGATACTGGATATTATTTGCATGATTCGGAGAACCAGCCAACCGACCACATTTGTATGGATACGAGGGGGAGGGGGGGGGGTAACCCTGGGATTATCATGGCAAAGGTGTACCGCACGGTATTCCATTAGGGGACGAGAGTATATGACAAGTTTTACGAATTGGTGCCTTTAGCAAAGGCATTGCATAACATTATCACGGAAAATGTGAACCCGAGGAATAGCGATCCCAGGGCGGTGAGGACACAGGACTTATATGTGTTATATGGATTGATGATAGGATCCATCTTTATCTATTATGCATATAATGATATGTGCAACATATGGTCCTGTTTTGATATCTAGAACAGAGTCACCACCCCCCATGTCGCCCTGATATCGACATATGTGACTAGGGAGCTGGGGAATAGGATCAGGGTCCCGCGAGCTACCCCATACCAGCGTACCCTTCGCCTTATTGCCACTTCTTTCATACAAATTTCATTTCATAATATAAATAGGAGACATACTCTAAGGGATTATACAACAAATTTGACTTACACGACACCACTTGGGGTGGGGGATGATGAGCCATTTGTTGGTGATTTTTAGGGTGATTAGCAACAACAATAGGGACAGGCAGCAAGTCAGGGATGGAACATGCGGGCAGCTTAGGAGGGCTTTGTAGGGAGGCAAAACACGTATAACCAGGAGGTGCAGGCTTGGATGGGGAGAACAAATATTTGGATGGAGAGTGTCGACACGACAGTAGCTGATCTTAATGAGCAGATGCAACATGTTGGCATTACAACTGACAATACTTATAGTGTTGCTACTCGTCAGCTATACCAACAGGGGTACTATACGGATGCGGCTTACAGGCACAGTCGTGTACAACATGACTCGTTGGACATTGATTTACCACATCGATCTCAAGCACCAGCACCAATTTTTTACCGATATGGGGACCCGAGTGACTATCCATCACCATCGGAGTACGAGCACTATCATCCACCACCAGCTACAACAGACAACATTCGATTTGATAATTTAGCTGGATCGATCTTTGGTTATCCTCCACCATACCCATGATGTCCGCCACAGTCGCCTCCACAGTAAACCTTGGTGAGGTCCTCTTTTGATTTTGATTTTTATGGTTATTTGATAAAGACTTTTTATTTCTTATTTTTCTTTTGATTTTTATGTCTTTTATTCGGGATGAATGTACTGCTATCTTAAACTCATAATTATTATTATTCTCTCTTGGGTTGGTACTATGAAATATGTGATGAGGTAGTAGCTTCTCTATATCTTGAATGTAACTCATCAAGATGGAAAATGATAGGAGTTTCGTACATCGAATCATAATATATATTTAATATTGATTTTGTGGGTTGCTCAGCCGGTTTGGAAATATTTTATATATATATATATATATATATATATATATATATATATATATATATATATATATATATATATATGTATATATATATATATATATATATATATATATATATATATATATATATATATATATATATATATATATATATATATATATATATATATATATATATATATATATTGTTATGTGAAATACCCAAGTTTGAAAAATGAAGGTTTTTGGCTCGAGCCTACGATCTTTCAATTGACGACCCAACCGAACAATATGTGTCATCATGCTCTGATTACTTGGTCTTACTTATTCCTGCGCCTTTGGGGTTAAGAGGGAACTATTGTTGTTTTCACACAACCAAAAAGCATCAGAAGACATTGAAGAACTTCAAAGTATCTATATTCAAGCTCAAGTCAAATACAAAGATGATCAAATACGATGAAGCCATCAAAGAACTTGAAGAATGCACAATCAAGATAAATATGAAGGAAAGTTCAAGTGGAAGACATTGTGTGAAACAATATGTGACCCCTTGATAGCCGGAGTGTATGGGTTGGTCCATTAAGTGTTGCCGATCGCGCTAACCATGTTAGTGAACCTTAAAACGGGACTTTGGCAATGAGTTCAACTGATTACTAATGAGGTTGATTATTGGAAAGGGTTCAAAAAGTGGAGGGTTTCAAACAACAAAGTAAAATAAGCATAACATGTATTTTGAGTTTAAAAGTCCGGATAAACAACTAATAATCCCCAAAATCGATATATCGTGCTTATTGAATATGTGTTGATAAGGTGTATGGAATTCGTGATTCCATTGAGTTTTTCTTAGGATAAGAGAGTAAGACTACGCTGATTATTTCAGGCCAATCTCGGGACGAGTTTGGAATAAAGTTGGGGAGGTTTGATAAGTCAACTTTATGGATGTACTAAATTGTCATAAATCTATTGAACTGATGTATAATTGTTCAAGAATGGAACTACTTTGATCAGTTGTTGAACTTCATATGCAGGTCAATATGTAGTACTAAAAGTGGGCGGAACCTGCAAGTAAAATGAATTGCTAAAGGAATGAAGAAACATTGCTGGGAAAATTGACCACGCTTTAATGTTTTGGTCATATCTCAAGTTCTAGAGCTCTGATTGACATGAATCAAGAAGTTCTGGAAACTAGACGAGATTTTCTATAACTTGTGTGTTTTGAGTTTCTGATAGTTATGTAATTTTGATCACCCAAACTTGCACGGAAGGTGATGGACGGCTCCAGGCGTATAAGACGTCCCCTAGGACGTCCAAGTCAAACGGTCAACATCTAGGCAAATTTCGGAGTTGGAAAAAAGGGATAACCCGTATGTGTCTTACATGACATCTAAGATGCCCCCTAGGATGTCTTGGCATTTTAGGGGTGTCCCGTGTTGGAACGACGTGTTTCAGAAAGCATAAGAATCAATGAAGGATGTCTTAGAACGCGTCTAAGACGTCTAACATTTTAGGCTAATTTTTTGTGTATTTCAAGGATGACAGAAGGCATGCAAAGACGTACGAAGAACTCCTAGGAGTTACACATGACATCTAAGCAGTCTCCTAGGACGTCCAACGTCCCACATCGCCCAATTTCACTATTTTCTGCCAAATATTATAAATAGGGACCTAGGCATTCGTTTTTAGGGTTCCACCTCGGATTTTCAGAGCTTTTTCCTGTGTTTTTTAGGCTTCCAAAACCCTTGGAAACATTTGGAAACACAAATCCATTCCATTTTCAATCCGGATTCAAGGCAAGAGTTCATCAATTTCATCATCAAGCTACAAGTGAAGATCATTTCATTGGTTAATCTTCATCAATTCTTTATTTTCCAAAAATTATTTCTTCTTCCCCAATGTTTAATTGTTCTATAGTTTGATAATAATTAGGCTACATTGTTTGATGATCCTAATTTTGTTTATGGATTTTATTAATCATTTCATTTATTTCCTTCAAGTAATTTGTTTTATAAACTCAATGGAAGGCTAAATCACTAGGTTACTTCCGGGGATGTGTAGGACTTTTTGATGAACACATTTGATTATTACTTGATCCTAGTTAATTTCAATTGTTATTTTATGTTTCATATAATAATCTTTTGGTAATAATGATTGAAATTGGGTTATATAAATTTGTGTGATTTCATAATTAAGATAGTACATTGTTAATTCACCGATTGTTCCAAGTTCAAGTAGTTTAGGAATAAAGACAATTGTTTGATTCAACATGTATTATTCCAACTTGTGATATTAAATCTTAATATTGTAATAGTTAATTGCAAGACACTTTATTGCTAATTCACTAATTGTTCCTAATCCAAGTAGACATAGGGAGTAAGACAACTAGTTGAACGAACATATTGTGTACCCAAAATTATGTGTTGCAAGATAATTTACAACGACCTCGATCAATATACACCATCAAGAGTAAGGAACTTGGAATGCTAGTTCCTTCTAGTATTCTTGGGTGTCTTAAGCCTTTAAGTGCTTAAATCAAATAAGCACTAAAGGAGACAACTCAAGGAAGCTTTAAACCACCAAACTAACTTTAAAAGAGAGAGAGGAGGAGGAGAGATAGATAATTTTCGGCCACTGGTAATAAGAGGAGGATTAAGACTCAAATAACCAAAAAGTTTTCTTCATAAGACTCTCTTATATACTCCATTCATGCATAAAGGCTACTCCTTATTTTATTCTAAAGTAATACTCTAGAAAGGAAGGCATGATAGACAAGTTATTTAGGTTGAAAAGCAACCTCCATACATCTTACACCACTTTCGGCCATAGCTCTAAAGAAAAAAAAAATCTTTTATTTTTTATAAACTCAAAGTTTATAAAATATAAACCTTGTCTTTAGGTAAAAGAAAAAAGATCAAACTAGTCTAAAAGGTTGCGCATGACTTATTAATTCATACCATATGAAATAATAACTAGTTATACTCTCTTATAATTATTATTTTCACAAAACAATAATTATTCCCTAATTAAAATACAAGAATTGATATTATTTATTAATAATCATATTAGTAATAAATATACAAAATGTGCCAACTTGATAAAGTGTGACTCTATACGATCATATATTATTAGCAATGTCACTCAATAATGATTATTGGGCATATAGATTCAACAACCTCCCACTTGCACAAGATTCATTATAAACTGATATAGACAGTAGCTGACGTATAACAACTGGATACTGCCCCTAACAACATATGTAGGGTGCCATCTCATCAACAACCAATTCCAATAGCTCTAAGCTACAATTGTTACTGAAGGTGTGGTATCAGTTATTCCTTTGTCTCAGACATTATGTAAAACATGAGATATGGATCGCGATCAATCTCATTTAGTGTTCAACTTTTATTAAGACCGTAGATGTCTAACTCTCAATGAATAAGGGGGACAAATCTAATCTTGAATACGTACGCCCATCAATGTAGTTAATGTCATACCAAACGATGACCCTTACGACTGACTTTTACGGAACATCGTTAAACCATGTCAAAGCACAACAATTCTTACACTTTAAGTCCCAAATATGTATCTCAGGTCTAAGAATACAAAGATACAACCTTGATCAAAACATCACTCTTGACTACGATCCATAAAGTGATTTTAATGCGGGTCAGGTCCAATATTTATTCTCCTAATCAAGTATCTACGAAGTTGGTAGCAGCTCTTGCTATTCTCATCTCCATGCGAATCAACCAATCCACTCATATTAGTCTTACCTCATAGATGCTCCTACAACTATGAAAGACTATGGACATTTGGAATAACCTAGTTATTCAAGGATTTAAACATGCTAATATAGAAACACAACAATTATTCAATGAAAGACTCATATCCAATATCTCAACTCATTACAATATATGTTGCTTTTTTGTTCCAATACCTAAATACTAAATTTCAATCAAATACATCTACTTATATAGACAAGGCCCTATAGCACCAGCTTGACTTTCATGCTTTTGCTAATGAAAGATCTTTGTTAAGTAGATTTATCAAACTTGATTTTTAAAAACTTTGCAAATACAAACATTTTCAATTATATATATATATAATTAATATATAGAGAAAACTATTGAGAATGTATTAGATGCTTAAATATGACTTAGATACCAATACTTGCGTAATGGGTTACTCATAGTCACCATGAACTATACATTAAGCATCTTTGTATGTGGTTCCCCGAACAACAATGTAATCTAACTCTGATGTGTAACTATAAATGAAATCTACTTGGAAACACTATCCATGTAAATTTCTCTCCATTCATAATGAGGACATGCCCGATTGTGACTGAGAGTCATCTCAATCTATTTGAAAGTTTAGCACATGTGTAATAGCTTTAAATATAGTTTTCTTTGAAACACCCCGCAAATAAGGAATATTTATTTATTTCTCGCAAGTACTTTAGAACGTTCCTTTAAGTCACACCAGTTTATTCTCAGATTATACTGGTATCATTCGACATGCTCCAAGCATACGACTTATTTGGCCGTTATATATAATCATGACCTATATGATTAATTCAATTGCAGCAGCATATGAAATACAATCATATTATCTAGTTCAAAAACTTTGCACTAGGATTTTATCATGCAAATACTGAGCATATCCTTAGCCCTAACTAGCATGCGATTCACAGATTTACAAATCAAATCATATCAGATAACATGTATGGGTATTTTGGGAAAACTTACTTGAGTTCGACCGATTACATGCACCACACCCTTTATTGTATTAGAAAACCCTTTTATTTAAAAACATTTATTTTTTGAAATTTTTTACCAAATCCTCAGTTTGAGTTCAGACACACCCGAGAGTATGTGCGAATCCCTCAAACTAAGGCTCTGATACCAACTTGTAACGTCCCAAAAATAAGACCCAACATTTCATTTTTAAATTAATAAAACAGTATCCCAAACATCATCATAAATCCCGAGTGGAACAAATGTATCAATACATCATAAAATATCAGACTTATCATGAAGATACGGAACAATATCATGTGTGCACAGCAATCACCCCGAGCTCTTCCCTTTTGCACCAGAAGTACATGAAACATAAACTGAAAACCGTAAGCACGAAGCTTAGTGTGTTCCCCCAAATACCACATACCACACATATCAAATATATAATTGGCCCCGTCCGATGAGTGTAACGGGCCCCGCCTTACCTCGCATAACGGTCCCCGCTCACTGAGTATAACGGGTCTCACCCTAACTCTCACAACCGGCCCCACCAAGCATACAAACATACAAGTATAACAAACAATAACATGCATATTACCCATTGGTCCTCGCCCGCTAAGCATACAAACACATACACATGAAAGAGTCATGCAGACATCTAGCACCCTAACATAATAAACCATGGGTCAGCATTGGTGCCTACGACCCGCTAACCATGATGAGGAAGACTCACCTCAGACTACTGAATCTCACAGATAAATCTTTGGCTGCTAGTCCAAAAATCCCCGTGCTATCATCATAAAATATCATCCAATTAATAATTAGATCCCGACTCATACTAAGAGTCCGAACTAGGGTAAAAGACCATTTTATCCTTTACCTAACTTGGCCTAAGGCCAATTCCCAAACTAATTACTCAAAAAGGCCCAATTCCAAAAATGGTCGCACAAGCCTAATTATGGCTGAATCTTCCAAATTGGGCCCAAATCCCTTCGTGGGCCTTCATCCAAAAGAGTCCAAAAATAGAAATTTGATGGCCCAACAAGGCCCTAAACTCCTAAGGTCCACACATGGCCCAAAACCGAAGCCCACCTGTTAGGTACCCGGGGGGTACTCAGCTCGTACGTTTAGCGTACTCGCTCTGGGGTGTGAAGCGTACCAGCTTCTACGCCCAACGTACTCCCCTGTTGGTCACCCTACCTCAATAAGGACTTAATCCATTCACCCTGTTGGTCACCCTACCAAAAGATGATTTATCACGTAAAGTTGGCAACTTTACGTGCATTCATGGCTTAATGGGGCTCTAAAGCTCAAAAGATCTTAACAAAGGGTCTTAACACATGCATGAGTCCATATACACCATAAAGTTTGCTATTTTATGCTTAAGGGACCCCTAAAATGTCCATATCTAAAAGGCTAGGCTTCTGAAACGGCCTTAGCTCACAAGGACCAACCAAAATTGGCATAAACAAATCTAAGAGAAGATCTATACAAGGAGTTGACAAGTTATGGACTTTATACCTCAAAAGTCAGGAAATAAAGAAGCTAAATCTAGATCTCTAAGCTCTTCTCCAAAGAATGAGTCTTCAATCTTCTTCTACCACTTCAAGATACACAAAAACATACCAAAAATGCTTCACAAGAGCTAAAGAACACCAAAACAAAGGCTAAGGGCAAGGTTAGGGTTTTCAAGATATGGAGGGTGGTCAAATTGGCCAGGGGATCGGTTTAATAAGCTGAAATAGGGCACAAACCCTAAAAATTAGGGTTTGTCCCAAGCCAGCGTACGCCCAACGTATGTGGTCGATGCCCACGATCATGATCTAGCTAGTACGCTAAGCGTACTCATAAAGTACACCCCGCGTACTAGCTAGAGGAACAAAAATGCAATTATTATATTAAGCAAAGGTAAAAAGCGAACTTACAAGGTCCGAATGTTACATATCACCACCAACATCTTTCATTTTTAGAAAAGGACCATCAAGCAACCATTTTTATGAATCTACAAGACCTAACATGCATGAAAGGACATCTAATATGCTCTGGAGTGTCCCAAACTCATAAAGGTCCAAACTTTGGGACAAAAAGCTCATAAAACCCAACTATAGAAATCAAAAAGGAAACACATGAAGGTATAGACTTTATACCTTCAAAAGATGCACAAGGAAGAGTAGTTTCTGGATCTATAACCTTGCAAGAAACACCTCCTTCTTCAATGGTCTTCTTTTTCAACCAACAAGCACCAAAAGTCACTACTACGCTCTAAACTCTCACAACCCAGCTTAAACTTGAGATTTCAGTTTTTGAGGGAAGGTGGCTGACAAGGAATGTCGAAGGGAGGCATAAGGTGGTTTAAATAAGGAAGAAAACCCTTAAATTTACGGTTTTGAGGCTGAGCTAGTATACCCGGCATACCTCACGTACGCCCAACATACTAGTAGGACTTCCGCGATCAGATCACATGAGTACGCTGCACGTACCCACATGTACGCCCATTGTTCGAGATGAAATGTGAAAATCACTAAATGGAACCAAATATGAAAACTCAAATAGGTTAAGGGCTAAAATGGAAATACCTGATATTCGGATGCTACAAATCTCCCCCACTTGAATCAGACTTCGTCCTCGAAGTCCGCTGCCGGAAATAACTTTGCGTAATACTTCCTCATCTCTTCCTCAAGCTACCACGTCCATTCTGAACCTTTGCGGTGCTGCCGCCACACCTTTACCAACTCAACAACCTTGTTCCTCAAGGTTTTCATCTTCCTGTCGAGGATCGCTACCGGTCTCTCAATGTAGTTCAGGCGGTCATCCACCTGGATATCCTCCAATGGAACCACTGCGAAATCATCAACTAAACACTTTCGCAGTTGAGAGACGTGAAAAGTGTTGTGAATCTGAATGAGTTCCTACGGAAGATCCAATCGATAGGCTACCCTGCGCACCTGGGATACAACCATGAAAGGACCAATATAGTTGGGGCCTACTTGCCCCGCTTCCTGAATCGGATGACACCTTTCCAACATGACACTTTCAGGAGAACCATATCCCCAATCTGAAACTCTCGGTCTGATCGGTGCTTATCGGCATAACTCTTTTGCCGACTCTGAGCTGTCTGAAGTCTACTCCGAACCTGCTGAATCAACTCGGTGGTCTTGAGTACCACCTCAGTACTCCTCATGACTCGTTGACCGACCTCACCCCAGCATATCAGGGTCCTGCATTTCCTCCCACAGAGCATCTTAAAAGGAGGTCAATCGATGCTAGCTTGATAACAATTGTTATACAAAAATTCCACTAACAGGAGATACGTATCCCAACTACCATCGAAATCCAGAAGACATGCCCACAACATATCCTCCAATGTCTGGATGGTCCGCTCACTCTGACCATCAGTCTGTTGGTGAAAGGCCATGATGAAATTCAGAAGAGTACCCAAGTCCTCATGGAATGTCTTCCAAAACCTGGAAGTAAACCGTACATCCTTGTCTGAAATCACCGAAACCGGCACCCCATGCTGTGCCACAAACTCCTTGATCTAAATGTCAACCAACTTCTCTACATAGATACTCTCCTGTATAGGAATAAAGTGCGCGCTCTTGGTCAATAGATCTACAATGAACCAAATCGAATCCACTCCGTACGCTATCCGAGGAAACTTCTTATTGAAATCCATGGTAATCTCTTCCCATTTCCAAACGGGAATGGGTAACAGCTGAATCTTGTCGTGAGGCCACTGATGTTCGGCCTTGACTTTCCTACAAGTCAAGCACCTATCCACATACCAAGATACATCCCACTTCATACATGACCACCAATAATCAGGACAGAGATCTCTATACATCTTCGTCATCCTGGGATGAACGGAGAATCTCGATTTGTGCGCCTCCTCCATCAGAACTTGATTCGCACCACCCTAATAAGGACCACAACCTCCGCATGGAGAGTCAATAAACCCCAACTATCATAATCGAAGGAAGCCACCTAACCTACTATGCACTCACTCTTTCGGTGCTCTTCCTTCATAGCCTCGACCCGCGCCTCTCGAATCTGATCCACGAGTGGGGTAATCACTGTCATCCTCATATAAATATCTCTGATCGGAGCCGTGAATGCCTTGCAGCTGAGAGCATCGGCCACCACATTGGCCTTCCCCGGATGGTAAAGGATCTCGCAATCATAATCCTTCACCACATCCAACCACCGACGCTGCCTCATATTTAGATTCGGCTGATCCATCAAGTACCTTAGGCTATTGTGATCCGTGTAAATAGTACAACGGACCCCATAGAGTTAATGTCACCAAATCTTGAGGGCAAAAATCACAGCCCCTAATTCTAAATCATGCGCCAATAACACGACCCCTCTGCATCAAAATCGAACCCAAATTCGTGATCGACGCATCACAATAAACCATGAAATCCTCAATACCCTCTGGCAGTGTTAGAATAGGCGCCTCACATAATCTCTATCTCAGGGTCTCAAACGCTGCCTACTGCTCACTCCCCTAGCGAAAAGCGGCAGTTTTCTTCGTTAGTGGAGTCAGAGGAACCGCTATTTTAGAGAAATCCTGAATAAATCTATGGTAATAACCTGCCAACACCAGGAAACTCCAAATCTCAGATGGAGACCTCGGAACCTCCCACCTCATCACGACCTCGACCTTAGCCGTATCGACCAGAATACCATTCTGGATGACAAGGTGCCCCAGAAACTGCACCTCGCGCAACCAGAACTTCACATACAATCTCTCCCTCCTCAGGGTCTCCAATACCTCCCTCAAGTGTGATGGATTTTGAGCACTATAACAATCCTATGGTGCACATACAACCCTGGATGCTTTGGATCTAAGTTTTCTCAAGTTATACATGCAATTTCATTTTTCCAAAGCATGGAGCCTAACTAACATACAACTTTGATAATTGAAACATAAAAACAAGTAAGATGATTACCTCTTTGTTGTAGCTTGTAGAACTTGGCCTTACAAGAGCTTAGCACCTCAAATGTGATGCCTCGAATGTGTCACAAAATACCAAGAACAAATGGAGGATTATGAGAGATGTTTAGGAGGCACCAAAATCGACTAGATTCTTCTTAGAATACTCTTGTGTGTCGATTGTAGGGCTTAGGGGTTACATATATAGTGTAGAATTCCAAGGGTCACTTGTAAACCCTAGTCCATTCACTTAGGATTTTGATCCAATAATTCATTTGGACTAACACTTCATGGACTCTCACATAAGCTTAGTCCATCACTAATCAATCATGGATCATTATCCCAAACTATATGTATCACTGATTTATATAATCAGCCCCTATTAATTTAATCAGTCTCTTTTGATCACTAAATTAATTCCAAATTAATTGTTGATCAATACCAATTAAATAATATGATTTCTCAATTAATATATTATTCTTATAATATATTAATAAATCACAAATAACCTCTTTCTCAAATATCCTTCCTATCAAACTGCTCTGGTGAATGCAACCCAAATGGACCATGCTACTATCGGGTCAAGTACATATCAATTATAGTTATGGGCTTAGACACCTAATCCAATAGTCTCCCACTTGGATAAGTCTAATAGCTGTAACTGCACGTACGACTTCAAAACCCGACTAGCAATCGTAGCTCTCAAAAGCCGCTGTCAACTTTGATCCATAATGCGCCCTTTAGATAAGGGATCATATAATCCTCTGTTCTTCAAGATATCATGTGGACAAATACATGGAACATAGTCATACTTATTGTCCAACAGTTTGTTTCCCGATTTCTGATTTGTTTGACATAGAACTTAATTGAACACATCAATTGAGTCCTGACCGGGCCTGTCACATAAGTCAAAACAAAATCATCGAGGGGCCCAAGATATTGCTTTTATACCTCTTAGGATAAAAGGAACAGATAAACTTCGACTTATATGCTTGTACTAATTACTTGTTAAATTATACACAACAACACGTTTTATAACATCAAGTTACTGATGTGTTTACGCACTATCAATATACAACCAACTCGTAATCAACAACTCATATATCTCAGTTTGAAAATTATATGATATTATCATCTCACAATCACTCGTGATAAAATTCCATGAAGTAATTCATGTGAGCGTGGGTTTAATCCAATACTCAAATCTTATTTTAGGAGCACTCATGAATGTTGTAGTAAACTTTTTCTATGTCTAAAACACCTTAGACAATCTACAAGCCAATTCATGACAGTCTAACCTCATAGCCTACTTCCAAAGTATGATCAACTGTGGATGGTTTGAATAATCTTATCATTCTGGAAGTCAGAACATGCAAATTGAAACAACAGTAAACAATTGACACAAGATAGTAACTTTACTCATAAATAAAACTCCTTTTATTCAATCATCAAATGTCAATTATATTTTTATCTATTACAAGTTTCTAAACAACGACTAATCACTAAATCTAATATCGTCCTTCAGCCCAATACTCCTAGCATGATGCAAGTGCTTTACCCTACTCAGTCCCTTCGTAAGGGGATCTGCTAGGTTCTCCACTGACGATACCCTATTTACTACGAGGATTCCTTCTTTTATCCGATGTCTTATGAAGTGATATTTTCTATCGATGTGCCTGGATCTGCCATGATCCCTTGGTTCCTTGGTTAAGGCGACCACACTCTCGCTATCACATAAAATCTCCATAGGATCCTTTATAGCTGGTACAACTCCAAGGTCTCCGATGAAGTTATTTAGCCATATCGCCTCCTTCGACGCTTCACTTGCTGCTATGTACTCTGATTCGCACGTTGAATCAACTATAGTCTCCTCTTTGGAACTTTTCCAAGTTACTGCTCCTCCATTTAGGGTAAATACCCAACCCGACAGAGAGCGGAAATTATCTCTGTCGGTTTGAACACTTGCATCACTATACCCTGTCACTCTTATGTCATCACTCCCACCGAGGGTATGGACCCAATCCTTAGTCCTCTGCAGGTACTTAAGAATGTTCTTTACCGCAGTCCAGTGAGCTCTACCAGGATTCCCCTGATATCTGCTGACCATGCTCAAAGCAAAGGCCACATCAGGGCGAGTACATGTCATAGCATACATGATCGAGCCAACTGCAGAAGCATATGGTACTAGGCTCATCTCTGCTATCTCGGCATCGGTAGGGCTTTGAGTCTTACTCAATTTGGTATTGCTATGGATAGGTAATTCTCCTTTCTTGGAGTTCTCCATGTTGAAACGTTTCAACACCTTGTCCAAGTAGGTACTTTGACTAAGTCCTATTAGTCTTTTACTCCTATTTCTCAATATCCTTATCCCTAGAATGTAAGCAGCTTCCCCAAGGTCCTTCATAGCGAAACACTTTCCAAGCCAGGACTTAACCTCCTGCAAGGTTGAAATGTCGTTTCCTATGAGAAGTATGTCGTCTACATACAATACCAGAAAGCTAACTATACTCCCACTAGCTTAGACATACACACAGGACTCATCCTCGCTTCTCGAAAATCCAAACTCTTTGACTTTCTCATCGAAACAAAGATTCCATCTGCGATATGCTTGCTTTAATCCATAAATGGATTCTCAAGATTACACACTCTATTAGGGTACTTCGCATCGACAAAACCCTCTGGCTGACTCATGTAAACATCTTCAGCCAACTTCCCATTTAGGAAAGTGGTTTTGACATCCATTTGCCATATTTCATAATCATGAAATGCAGCTATGGCTAGCATAACCCTTATATACTTGATTTTGGCCACCGATGAGAAGTTGTCGTCATAGTCAACTCCAGGAGCTTGAGTAAAGTCCTTCGCAACCAATCGCGCCTTATATGTGTGTACTTTCCCATCCATGTCGGTCTTCTTCTTGAAGATCCATTTGCACCCGACCGTCTTACGACCAAGTACATTGCCAACCAAGTTCCAAACTTGATTGCCATACATGAACTGAATCTCGATGTCCATAGCCTCTTTCCATTTTGAAGACTCGGGCCCCGCCATGGATTCCTTGTAGTTATTAGGCTCATCTAAATTTACCAGTGTACTATCACTGATAAACGTATCATCATATGTAGTAATATGGAAACCATAAAACTCAGGTGCCATTCTAACTCTACTGGAACGTCTCAGAGGTAAGGACTCGTCAACTGGTTCAACATGAGTTTCTTCCTCAGGTTCAGTGCTAGTGTTTGAGGTTCCTTCATCACTTAACTCTTGAAGCTCTTCAATGTCAATTTTCCTCCCACTGTCCTCTTGACATATGAGTTATCTTTCACGGAAAACCCCTCTTCTCGCAACGAAGACAACATTGTCACTCGGTCTATAGAAGATATATCCAAAGGATTTCTGTGGGTAGCCGATGAAAATACAACGCTCACTACGAGGTTCGAGCTTGTCATGAGTCTCTCGTCTTACGAAAGCCTCGCAACCCCAAACCTTGATATGTGCCAACGAGGGAACCTTCACTGTCCACATTTCGTGCGATGTTTTGGCAACCTTCTTTGTTGGGAGTAGATTAAGTATATGGCGGCAGTTTCTAAGGGATACCTCCAGAATGAGATAGGTAACGAAGATCGAATCATCATGGAACGAACCATGTCCAACAAGGTTCGACTGTGCCTCTCAGCCACACCATTTGGCTGCGGTGTCCTAGGTGGCGTCAATTGTGAAACAATTACACATTCCTTAAGATAGTCGTGGAACTCAATACTAAGATACTCACCACCTCGATCGGATCGAAGAATCTTTATTTTCCTGTCCAGCTGATTTTCCACTTATTGTTTAAACTCTTTGAACTTTTCAAAGGTTTCTGACTTATGCTTGATTAAGTAGATATACCCATATCTGCTATAATCATCGGTAAAAGTCACATAGAAGCAGTTAGCATCCCTTGTGGCGGATATGAAGGGCCCATATACATCGGTCTGTATGAGATCCAACAAACCCTCACCTCTTTCACAAGAAGCAGTGAAAGGTGAATTGGTCATCTATCCAAGCAAACAAGATTCGCTCATGTCATCCAACTTTAAGTCAAATGACTCCAACACTCCATCCTTTTGGAGTTGGGCTATGCGCTTCTTATTGACATGTCTAAGACAACAATGCCACAAGCATGCTTTGTCCAAACCATTGGACAAATCAATATGTAATACATTATTTCCTAAGTTTTCTACAACCATCACAGTTTCATATATACTATTACAAATCAATGCTTCAAAATAAAAAATACCATTATAAAAAGCATTTATAGAACCAATTTCATTATTAAATGAAAATCTAAAACATTGTTTATACAAACCATGAAAAAAAATAATGTTTCTCGCCATATCTGACGAGTAGAAACAATTATTCAACTCTAGCCCTAACCCATTACTAAGCAATAAAGAATAAACTCCAATCTTGGTGACAGGTGACGCTTTCCTATTCCCCATGATCAGGTTCATTTTCCCGTGCTCCAAATCCCTACTTCTTTTTAGACCCTACAAATCAGAACAAATGTGAAAACCACATCATGTATCAAGGACCCAAGAATTAGCATGTGATGAGTTATTAGAATGAATAGTGGAAATACCTGCGAAGGTGATCTTTATCTTCCCATCCTTGATGTCCTGCAAGTATTTGGGGCAGTTTCGTTTCCAATGCCCTTTATCATGACAATAGAAGCACTCTACTTCTTTCGGATTGGAAGAGGGAGTAGCAGAACCACCTTTGGTCCCACCAGAAGAGGGTCTATTACGGGACTTTCCCTTGTGGCTCTTAAAAGGAGCCTTCCTCTTCTTCCCTTTCCCATGTCCAATTTCCAGAACAGGGGCAGCAGTAGTAGGAGTAGGTACAACAGATTTTCCTTTCAAACTACTTTCAACAGTTCTAAGAAGGCCTTGAAGCTTGCTTATAGTGACTTCCTCCTTGTTCATATGATAAGTCATACGGAACTGATCATAACAAGAAAGTAAAGAGTGTAGGATAATGTCGATATCCAACTCTTCATCAAAATTGACATTCAACTTCAGCAAGCGGTCCACATATCTTTGCATCTTTTGCAAGTGGGCCGTGATGGACTCTCCATCCTTCATTTTTGTTGTTATCATGGAGGAAATGATTTCATACCTTTCCTATCGAGCACTTTGATGGTACCTTTCTGTAACGACCCAAAAATCAAGGGTAAAAATTTCATTTTTAATATAGCTAAAACATTGATACCACTTATTCCAAACATTTCAATTCATCATTAAGTAAAACATTTATCAGAGTTTATCCCAAAATCAGTCATTGCGGAAATCATAGGTGTGTGCACTTCGATCAATCCGAGCCCTTCTTTTTCAAATCAATGATACCTGAAACAATAACTGTAAACCATGAGCATGAAGCTTAGTGAGTCCCCCAGATCATACCCCACACACAATCCACATAACACATATAATATTAGCTATAAAATCTATCTCTACCACATAACACATATCATATTAGGTATAAAAGCTATCTCTACCGCATAACGCATATCATATTAGCTGTAAAAGCTATCTCTACCACATAACGTATATCATATTAGCTGTAAAAGCTATCTCTACCACATAAGCCATGCATACAAACATATAAGGATGCCATGGGCTGCCCCCAAGGTCTTACTCCAGGATGCCATGGGCTCCCCCACATGGTCTTCCACCTAAGTGTCATGGGCTCCCCCATGGTCTTTAGCTAGGAATGCCATGGGATCCCCCACATGGTCTTATATGCAACTGCCACGGGCTCCCCCCGGGGTCTTAACTGCAAATCACATACATAATCAACTAGCATATCATATATCACGGAGATATCTATCATGCTACCTAAAACATACACAAACATATATGGATGCCGTGGGCTCCCCCAAGGTCTTACTCCAGGATGCCATGGGATCCCCCACATGGTCTTACACCTAAGTGCCATGGGCTCCCCCCATGGTCTTTAGCTAGGAATGTCATGGGCTCCCCCACACGGTCTTATATCCAACTGCCATGTAACATCCCAAAATTTAAGGCCAAAAATTTCGTTTTGATTAATTAATAACCGCTTAATAAATCTTGCTCAATCAATTAATAACATTCTTAATAAACAATTATCAGAGTTTTAAATCCCAAAGATCATCTAGTGCGGAAAACATGGTGTGATGCGCTGCGATCGCCCCGAGCTCCTTCCTTGGAAAAACATTAGTACCTGAAACAATTAGCTGAAAACCGTAAGCACGAAGCTTAGTGAGTTCCCCAGATACCACATACCATACATATCAACTGATCCATACATGCCATACGTAACCATGAGCCATACATAACAAACATATCCATAATCAAGTAAGGTGCTATGTGGCAAACATAGTCTTGCTGTTTTGCCACGGGCCGCACATGGTCCTTCTTGTCAAGCCTGGGGCCACTCCCTGGGTCTTACAGACAAGTGCCAAGGGCCACCCCCTGGTCTTCCATGCAAGCATCACAAAGACAACTATACATACTACTCTACTAGGCTACTCAGCATACAGTGTGCCAGGAGCCACCTCCTGGTCTTTCGTACATGTTGCCTAGGGCTAACCCCCGGGTCTTCCTACCAAACATAATAACATACTGTGTGCCAGGAGCCTCCTCCTGGTATTTCATGCATAATGCCTAGGGCTGACCCCCGGGTCCTCCTACCATACATAATAACATACTGTGTGCTAGGAGCCTCCTCCTGGTCTTTCATGCATAATGCCTAGGGCTAACCCCCGGGTCCTCCTACCATACATAATAACATACTGTGTGCCAGGAGCCTCCTCTTGGTCTTTCATGCATAATGCCTAGGGCTAAACCCCGGGTCTTCCTACCATACATAAACTAAACGGGCCGTCATTGTGGCCGTAGACCCATACAAACAGTGAGGAGACTCACCTCGCACTGCTGAGAACTCGCTGAACACTTCTAACTGCTAACCGGCAACTCCTGAACCGCTGACCGTTCGGCTTCCTGAACTATCAATACCCAAAATAACATTTAGATCACAATAATCCCAAAAGTCAACCCAGGTCAACTTGGTCAAAGTCAACGATCAAAGTCAACCTCCAGTTGACTTGACTCGCCGAGTTGGTCTACCAACTCGTCGAGTCCATACTCCTCCAACCCCATACAACCCCGACTCCACTCGTCGAGTTTAGCAAGGACTCGACGGGTTCTCCTTCAACGATACAATCGGGACCATCTTCATCCGACTCGCCGAGTTCGACCTTGAACTCGTCGAGTTTATCATCCACATAAGAATGTGTCTAGGCTGTGACTCGCCGAGTTGTATGAACAACTCGTCGAGTCCATCTTCATAAACTAAGGAGATTGCCTTAGACTCGCCGAGTTCTTCCTTGAAATCGTCGAGTACGATGAACTTCATGACCACTATGGACTCAGACTGGCTGAGTCCGTAACCATTCAACTCATACCCTTTAACAGAAGGGTTTTGGGGGCAATAACTGGCTTGACTCGCCGAGTCCCACAAGTGACTCGCCGAGTCCCACAAGTGACTCGCCGAGTCCCACAAGTGACTCGCCGAGTGCCTCTATGTATAACTCTATTCAGACGATTTCAATCAAGCACAAGGCATCCAAGATCCAGATCTAGCCTACTAGGGTCGGAATAACACGCAAAGCCATAGCCTTTGCGTCCATGCATGACCCTTTTTGCTCAAAAGGCCATAACAACCTCTTAAACTTTTCATGGGGAGTTCTATTGGCATAAAGCTTCCACCTTTATGCCTTAACTACTCCAAATACTCCCAGATCTGAAAGGATCTGGCTTGGGGACGTCCAAATCCCACAAGAAATCATTCTTGGTCCATAAACTTCATAAAAAGGGACATAGAGAGATCTAACAAACTAGAAGTCAAGGAAGGAACTTGATTACCAAAATGAGCAGCAAATGGAGTGAATCTTCTGGATCTACTCCTTCCTCCTTGAACCTCCAACCTTCTTCTTGTTCCCCCAAGCTTCAAGAATGCTCCAAAACTCTCAAAATGACTCACAACGCAAGGTAGGCTCTAGGGTTTTCGTTTTGGACTTGAGAGAGTATCAAGGGGGCTGATGAAGGCTATAATATTCCTTAAATAAGGTACAAGGCCCGCATTTAGGGTTTTCCCCAAACTTGGCCAACTCACCGAGTCAGTCTTCTGACTCGTCAAGTAGCTCACTAAACCCGCGACCAAATCGCGCTCCTACTCGTCGAGTCACCCATCTACTCGACGAGTCACTTCCTCATTTGAGGTTTTCTTCTCTTTTCCGACCTTCTAAATTCAGGGTGTTACAACTCTCCCCCACTTAAACTAGACTTCATCCTTGAAGTCCGCCACGGTCCACTACTTTACTATCCAATTACCACTAGGTACACTCTTCGTCTATCCGATCCAATCCTTGAAAACGTCACCCTCAGAACAATCCGATCACTACTACCTTCGAGTACAACATCTTTACCCAACCGGCAGCCCTACCGGTACTCCCAGTGCACTTACACTGATACACAAAGGGTTCACCCCTTTTCCTTGCACTGACACTGGCCCTTCCACGACGACTTCCCATGAGCAACAATCTTTCCGATCCCCATCAAGAACAAATCTTCTGCTGAAACCACAATCCTGGCCACTCCCAGTGCCGACCATCACACCAGTACTCACGAAATAACCCCTCATACGATGCTCCAATACTGAAAACTCCACCCAACGCGTGAATTCAGACCATCATTTGAGTAGCAGATTCATCCCTGTAACGGTTAGACTCATACGAGAGCTGCGCTACAGGGTCAAACCCATCGGCTACTAATTCCAGCTACTAATTCCAGCACAATCTCTCAGTCGCTTCCAGCGACCTCCGAAGAACTTCAGCTATCAAAACCCCTCGATCCACACCCTTACTCACGGCTCTAACATTCCTGCTGACCCTACCGATCGTACTGTCTGACTACTCTTTGTCAGTGAATCTACTACTAAAGGTGAATGCTACTAAAACCATTGTAGTCTTACATCACTCCTGGTCTCCAATGACCTACCGCCTTCCGAATCTAGTCATAATGTGGCCTACTCACATCTGAGCGGCTGCCCCGCCCTATCTTAAACTATCTGAAAAACCCCGCCAGCGAATCACGCATTTGATATATTCGTACTGTCGAATAAGGACCGAGGAATGCTACAGGCCACCCCGCAGTCTTGCGCTTCCATATTAACGGACCACTAGTGGATGCCACGGGCCACCCCGTAGTCTTATTATACTCGTTCTGCCAACTAGTGAATGCTACAGGCCACCCCCATAGTCTTACAACACTTCTGCGCTACCAGCCAACTAATGCTACGGGCCACCCCGCAGTCTCACCACACTTCTACACTATCTGCCGACTAATGCTATGGGCCACCCCACAGTCTTACTATACTAATGCTACGGGTCACATCGCAGTCTAACTATACTAACATACGAATGTTACGGGCCACACTGCATTCTTACAACGCCCTTACTCTATCTGCTAACTAGTGAACGCTACGGGCCATCCCATAGTCTTACAACACTCTACACTATCTGCTAACCATTGCTACGGGCCACCCCGCAGTCTTACCACACTTCTCATACTATCTGACCACTGGTGAATGCTACGGCTATCCGGTAGTCTGACAACACCTTCCACACCGACCGGCTGCTAGTGGATGCTACGGCTAACCCATAGTCTTACAACACCTTCCACACTGACTCGTCCGCTGACCATGGTCTTTTGGTGACTACTAATCCGAACATACCCATAATCGAGCATACAAACACAATCTAGTACCCCAAGCTGTACTTATGTCCCAACTGAAACTCCCAACCGATTCTTCTGCAACCTGCTATCAGACATCCCGAGAATGCGATCTCACAATTGGCAAGTTTTCCGAACTTCCAATTCACACTATCCTCAATTCATACAGCCGCTTGGGCCGTCTTTCTCCCTGACAAGAGAGCGAAACTTATCCCAGTTTCAAAACCGCTCCTGCTCCCGTAACATGATTGTTTCTCCCCCACTTAGCTTCGACTAAGTCTTTACGGCTCACGAAAATCCAACGATTTCCATTCCTTCCTCCCTTACACGATAGGCATGATAACTACTATCGCCTTAATCTTGCTAGCGATCCGTCACTAGCCCACTCCAAATACCGTACGATTACCGAATACTAGATGAACACTTTCTGCATCTCCGATACTGCTAATCCCCTGAGCTCAAACTGATGTCCTTAAGGTCCGAATAACTAATGCTCAGAGCAACCTCTTTAGTGATAGACCACTTCCCTTGATGCTTCCAAAATCTATCCCAAACACCAAGACTAGAACCACTGAATCCTGATGATGGTGGATGACCACTCCATGGACCCTGCCCACTGACCTCCACGTAACGCTCCTGAACCGTTTTCAGCCGTAACCGAGATAATACTGGACACTTCGAACCCGAAGTGAGAGATAACCTTACACTAGCTACTAATAGTTCCTAGTATGCAATTGGCATATGACAATTCTGAAAATACAATCCGAATATGAGCAGAGAGATAACTCATACATACTATCACCTGAGACCGAGGTAAGAACAATCATAATACATATATAATCGAAAATAGCCATTGATACATACCTACAACATTCCCTGCTGTAATCCAGATCTCCCTCATCCGTCACTGCAAGGCCCTACCCTCTCACCCATCCGTAATCCTCAAAGTTGTCGGGGCAGACGCACTCCCTGCTCCTCCCCTCATCATCGGGCAGTCGGCCGTCTTGTGGCCCACCTGATTGTAGTGAAACATAATGGGCTTGCCCGCTGTGTTGGCAGTCCCTGCTGACATGACCATCACTGCCACACTTGTAGCAGCCTGAACCCCTGGAACAACAAACTCCCTCATGCAGTTTCCTGCACGTGCTGCACTGACTTCGGCCCTGCCGACCTACTAATCGCTGATCTGAAGTCTTGGGTCTCTTCCCGGGACCCTCCAAAGTATGCATCTGATCCGACCTCCTCTTCGCAATGCACTCCAAATCAATCTCCCTTTCCCGCGCCCTGGCAATCATAGAGTCCAGGGTCGGGCATGCCGAGAAGCTGACATGCTCCCGGATATCAGCTCTCAACATGTCATGATAGCGGGTCCTCCGCATCTCCTCATCCTCTGCATACTGAGGCACCAATAAGGCCCTCTCTCGGAACTTGGCGGTAATCTCCGTCACCGACTCTGTCGTCTGTCTCATGTCTAGGAACTCCCTGGCCAGCTGCTGAAGCTCCACATCCGGCGCAAACTCCGCCCTAAACCTGGTCACAAAGTCGGACCAGGTCATAGCCTCAATGGCTGAGGCTCCCAAGGAATCACCAACTGACTCCCACCAGTCTCTAGCTCTGTCCCTCAAGCATCCTGCAGCAAATCGAACCTTCGACCCCTCAGGGCAGAAAATCGTCAACTGTGCAGACTCAATGTCTGCAATCTATCTCATGGCAACAATGGGGTTCTTCACCCCGTGGAAGTCTGGCTTGCTACTCCCCCTGAAATCCTTGAAGGATAGTGTGCGCGATCCTGACTGGCTGGATGCCATATCACTCCGGAACGCTCTGAGGCGATCCTCCATCAACTCAATAATCCCTTCCTTGATCGACCCGAAAATCACCAGGGTTGACTTAAGGATACCTCTCGTGATCTCAGACGCAATGAACTCACGTAATCCCTCATCCACTGGCTTGGAACCTGTACCCGAACCTGATCCTGAACCGGATCTTGATCCTCCCGCCCCGTGTCGCGTAATCATCACCATTTTGAAACGGAACACATAATTATCAGGGTCGTACGTAACCTCAGAAGGTCTCACATACTACAAGTTTCCTGGTTCTATCTCGGCCCTCCTTAACTCGAGTATAGATCCTCTGCTTTAAGTAGTACGGGCCCATACTACCTTCCACATCTATCCGTACTTTCCTCAAGGATTGCTTCGACTTTACCAAGTCCCTTCTACTACTGCTGCTCTCTACTACTCTCCTCCTAGGCTTACCCTAGGGAAATCTCCAATCCCAAACCCAGTCCTCAGCTGCTGAAAGACTCTTAATGATGCCAATTAACCACTACATGAATACCACCACATGTGACGAGGCTCGGATAATCCTTCGAGTAAAGGACTCACCCCTACAACGGTTAGACTCAGACAAGAGCTGCGCAATAGGGTCAAGTCCAACACTTTGAGATTATTCAACCTTGATCACATGTGACTTAACGCATTCATCTTGTAGCTAACTCCCATTACTTAAAGTCCCACAAAGCACAAAGCAAGCAGCATTCAGACAAACGGAAAATCTAACCAAACAAGCCATACTATCCTCTTATTAGGAATCTACACTAGCATGCAATTCAAGGGCTCATAAAATCAGGCATAACCTAAACAGGCCATCCTACTACTGGTTGATCAGTTCTAGCATTCAATTCTACAAGTTCACATAAGCATACAAAGGCATCTCTCCTAGATCCTTAGCCATAATCTAGCATGCGAATCACATAATCATATCATATCACATATAAAACATGTATTGGTATTTTGGGAACCACTTAATTGAGCTTGGTCGATTGCACGCATCACACACCTTGTTCTTTTCCAAGTTCTTTTCTCTTTTCAAATACTTTTCAAGTTCCTTTGAAAATTTTCATATAAAGTCCTCTGTTTGAGTCCAGACACACCCGAGAATGTGCCCGAATCCCTCAAACCAAGGCTCTGATACCAACTTGTAACATCCCAAAGTTTAAGGCCAAAAATTTCGTTTTGATTAATTAAAAACCGCTTAATAAATCTTGCTCAATCAATTAATAACATTCTTAATAAACAATTATCAGAGTTTTAAATCCCAAAGATCATCTAGTGCGGAAAACATGGTGTGATGCGATGCGATCGCCCCGAGCTCCTTCCTTGGAAAAACATTAGTACCTGAAACAATTAGCTGAAAACCGTAAGCACGAAGCTTAGTGAGTTCCCCAGATACCACATACCATACATATCAACTGATCCATACATGCCATACGTAACCATGAGCCATACATAACAAGCATATCCATAATCAAGTAAGGTGCTATGTGCCAAACATAGTCTTGCTGTTTTGCCACGGGCCGTACGTGGTCCTTCTTGTCAAGCCTGGGGCCACTCCTTGGGTCTTACAGACAAGTGCCAAAGGCCACCCCTTGGTCTTCCATGCAAGCATCACAAAGACAACTATACATACTACTCTACTAGGCTACTCGGCATACAGTGTGCAAGGAGCCACCTCCTGGTATTTCGTACATGTTGCCTAGGGCTAACCCCCGGGTCTTCCTACCAAACATAATAACATACTGTGTGCCAGGAGCCTCCTCCTGGTCTTTAATGCATATTGCCTAGGGCTGACCTCCGGGTCCTCCTACCATAAATAATAACATACTGTGTGCCAGGAGCCTCCTCCTGGTCTTTCATGCATAATGCCTAGGGCTAACCCCCGAGTCCTCCTACCATACATAATAACATACTGTGTGCCAGGAGCCTCCTCGTGGTCTTTCATGCATAATGCCTAGGGCTAACCCCCGGTTCTTCCTACCATACATAAACTAAATGGGCCGACATTGTGGCCGTAGACCCATACAAACAGTGAGGAGACTCACCTCGCACTGCTGAGAACTCGCTGAACACTTATGACTGCTAACCGACAACTCCTGAACCGCTGACCCTTCAGCTTCCCAAACTATCAATACCCAAAATAACATTTAGACCACAATAATCCCAAAAGTCAACCCATGTCAACTTGGTCAAAGTCAACGGTCAAAGTCAACCTCCAGTTGACTTGACTCGCTGAGTTGGTCTACCAACTCGTCGAGTCCATACTCCTCGAACCCCATACAACCCCAACTCCATTCGTCGAGTTTAGCAAGGACTCGACGGGTTCTCCTTCAACCATACAATCGGGACCATCTTCATCCGACTCGCCGAGTTCGACCTTGAACTCGTCGAGTTTATCATCCACATAAGAATGTGTCTAGGATGTGACTCGCCGAGTTGTATGAACAACTCGTCGAGTCCATCTTCATAAACTAAGGAGATAGCCTTAGACTCGCCGAGTTCTTCCTTGAACTCGTCGAGTACGATGAACTTCATGACCACTATGGACTCAGACCGGCTGAGTCCCTAACCATTCAACTCATACCATTTAACAGAAGGGTTTTGGGGCAATAACTGGCCTGACTCGCCGAGTCCCACAAGTGACTCGCCGAGTGCCTCTATGTACAACTCTATTCAGACGATTTCAGTCAAGCACAAGGCATCCAAGACCCAGATCTAGCCTCCTAGGGTCGGAATAACACGCAAAACTAATACCTTTGCGTCCATGCATGGCCCTTTTTGCTCAAAAGGCCATAACAACCTCTTAAACTTTGCATGGTGGGTTCTATTGGCATAAAGCTTCCACCTTGATGCCTTAACTACTCCAAATACACCCAGATCTGAAAGGATCTGGCTTGGGGACGTCCAAATCCCACAATAAATCATTCTTGGCCCATAAACTTCATAAAAAGGGACATAAAGAGATCTAACAAACTAGAAGTCAAGGAAGGAACTTGATTACCAAAATGAGCAGCAAATGGAGTGAATCTTCTGGATCTACTCCTTCCTCCTTGAACCTCCAACCTTCTTCTTGTTCCTCCAAGCTTCAATAATGCTCCAAAACTCTCAAAATGACTCACAACTCAAGGGAGGCTCTAGGGTTTTCGTTTTGGACTTGAGAGAGTATCAAGGGGGCTGATGAAGGCTATAATATTCCTTAAATAGGGTACAAGGCTCGCATTTAGGATTTTCCCCAAACCTGGCCAACTCGCCGAGTCAGTCTTCTGATTCGTCGAGTAGGTCACTAAACCCGCGACCAAATCGCGCTCCTACTCATCGAGTCACCCATCTACTCGATGAGTCACTTCCTCATTTGAGGTTTTCTTCTCTTTTCCGACCTTCTAAATTCAGGGTGTTACATGCCACGGGCTTCCCCCGGGGTCTTCCATGCAATAACATACATAATCACTAGCATACCACTTATCATAAAGCTAACTGTCATACCACATATCTATACTACAACTAGTGTACCACATATTATAAAATGGGCTGGCCTTGGTGCCGTAGACCCATTGGTATGGTGAGAAGACTCACCTCGAATGCAGAAGCTTCCCGAATGACATCCTTAGCTGCTGATGCGCCGACCTCCCGAGCTATCAATACCCAAATATCACCCAATTAGCAATTGGGTTCTATACCATGATCTATAATCCATACTTGGGTAAAATAACCATTTTACCCCTGGCCCACGAGATACTTACATAAGGCCCAAGTCCAAAACCAATAGAGTCCAAAACCATAAACCCCATAATAACCATTTGGACCCTATCCTAAAGTCCAAACACCTTCATAGCCCAAAACCTTTCACAATGGCCCAAAAGTCTCTCCTTACTAACGGGCCTAAAGTCTATGTTCAAAACTATTTAAATGGGCTATATGGCCCAATAAGGCCCAACCATAGTAACCATGGCCCAAAACAGATAAATTGGTCCACCAATCCAACCCAAGTCCAAGCCCAAAACTGGCCAAGTCCCAGAAAGGCTTACAGCCCACGCGAAGCCCAAAATCCTTTTGAGTGCGTACGCTCAGCGTACCCCTTCAGTAGGCTTAGCGTACTAGGGTTTGGTCAGTACACGCTGCGTACATGCTGCTACGCGCAACGTACAAGTCAGTCATGCATAAATGGCTATTAAGCACTTAATACCTTAAGCCACAAGTCCAAACCACAGATCCGAGTTACTCCTAATGCCTAAATCCATAAAGTCACGGACTTGGTGACTTTGCATGCCCACATAAGCTCAAACTCCAAAAATGATAATCTACTTCCATAAAAATGGTCTTAACTCATGCATGAACCCATTAAGACCTCCAAGATGGCAACTTTCTGCCTTAGGGACGCATCTAACACTGAGAGTGGCAACTCTAAGCCTAAGAATCAGATTTTAACCATAAAGTTTCATCCTTGTGACCAAAATGAACAAAAACTCACAAATGGTAGATCTAAGAGATGACTGATCAAGTTCAAAGCTTTATACCTTCATCAAGCTGAGAATGAGTCCCAAAAGCCAGATCCATAAGCTCCTCCTTGATTCCCATCTTTGCAACAAGCTCCACCTTCTTGAAAATGCACCATAAACCACCCAAAATGCACCCACAAAGCTCACAACACTCTTGGATGAAGCTACCATTCGAAATTAGGGTTTATGGCTCTGAGAATGAAAGGGAGGCGCACCCCCATGGACTTAAGGTGCTTTAAATAGTGAGCCAACCCTAAAAATTAGGGTTTTGGAGATCCTGGACGTACGCTGGGCGTACTCCTTATAAGCTGGGCGTACGTCCCTTGCACCCGCGTTTCATTATTCAGCACTATGCTAGGCATACCCCAGCTTACACTGGGCGTACTCACCTGGTTTCCACCTTGCATGCATGGCTGAAATGCAAGCTTTTCCATTTAGGGACCAATTCTGCCAACAACTTCAAAGTACTATAACTTCTTTGTTCTAAGTCCGTTTCCAACGAACTTTATATCCACAAAAAGGTAACAAGAAGCCCTACGCTCCTAGCTACACCCGAAGCCTTAAAACCTTTCAAACAAAACCCGAGACCCATAAAAGACCGAATCGTTAGATTACGCTTTTGCCCTTGGCCTCCGAAGATACAATCGAACACTTTCAAAACCGGGTGTTACAACTCTCCCCCACTTAAATTAGATTTCGTCCTCGAAATCATTCCTTGCCATTCCTTATGCCAAATAACTTGGGCAATATGGTCATAGCCCTGAGCATACCATAGCCTTTCCAAGGCAACCGAAACCAACCCTCGTAGGGTTTTAGAACCCGATGATGAACGAATTCCTTGCAAAATGGTCACATCTGCTCCATCTGAAATCTGAAGTCTCGAGATGGTCTGTTTCCTTGACCGACTTGAGGCTTCCAAAAGAACAAAATCATCGATCAACTGCGGCTACCGAATAACAAGCAATTCCACATACGGACCCCAAATCACTGAAGTCGCTCCAACTCCTCTTGCTGTCACATAGCTGCTTTCCTGAAGAACAATCGGGACCTCCCTGGTCCCAACTTGTTTGCCAACTGTATGTAACACCGAACACCTCACCGATTGCCGAGCCAAAAACACAAGCAACAGTACCATGCGACCTCCGAAGGATACATCGTCTAGCAATAACTACCCTTATCTATACCGCCACTCGTGGCTCCTTCAATCCATTTGATCCATCCGATCGTGATAGGCTGACAACCTGTTGCCACTGATTCCGACGCAAAAAGGTGAATACTACCAAGATAACTGTAGTCTTACGTCATACCCGGTCTCCTTCGACCTACCGTTTCCTGATTCCAACATGTCGTGGCTCTATTACGGATAGAGCCGCCCGAGACACATCACAATAGCTTAAACTACCATCAAACCAACCCGTTCATCACCCTGGAATTCTGCCCTCGATGCCCTTGGCGTATAGATGCCCCACATCTCATCTCCCTGAAACAAAATCCTGCAACAAACATGCGCAAATTTCGATTCGGGACCCTATCCAAAACCGAATTGGTACTCCGCTCCTATCCAGAGATCCTGGAATCGGCATTTGCATAACGCACCACGACTTCCCGTCATCCCTTACTTGTCCGATTAATAAATACCCTTAGCCGATTCCCTGAGACTACCAGTCTCGCACCCGGTGCAACTATCAGGTTCCCAAGAGATCCAATATCAGGGCTACCCTTCCGTAGCCCTACTGTGACACGCACTACTCATCCACATGATCCTGCAACTCAAGATCCAAACCCTTGACCCTACGGTCTCTACTAGTTCTATCCCGAATTTCCATAATCACCCAAGCTCGCCCACGGACACCGAAGATCCTCAATCCCAAAACAGAGAATAATTCCCTAACGACCCTGGCCGGCGTGCCCAAAGCACAAGCTGATCTCCCTTTCGTGCCTGTGACCATCACATAAATAGTCTAATTCGGACCGATGAATGCTACAAACCTATCGCAGCCTAGCACTAATTCCATCCAACCATGCTTACCATACTCCACTATCACATCGCCGCACCTATCGAGCCGAATCCTATATCCCATCAGGAGTTCGGGGCACACCTATGGATTCCCACTGCTCACTATGCATAATCAAGGTGATGCCAACCGACGATTGGGAGTTTCCTGAACTCCCACCAACACAACCGAGGCCTAAACAACCACTTGTTTCTCCCCCACTTGGGCTTGATGATGTTCTTCCACCTCTTACACCTTATGGATCTCCGATCCATTTCCATCAATATGCATGACTCGCCCAAATCCTACGCCGGACAACACGAGCGTCCCATAATTAGCCAAACACAATGATCACTCAGCTCATAAATATTGAAGAATACTCTTGTATTCTTAACCAATCAAATGATCCAATCACTCCCCAAGGCGCCCTTTTTCCAAAGAAATCCGAAGGCGAATCCAAATTTACCACCATCTTACCGCTGTCTAGGGACCGTTAGATGCTACGGGCTACTCCGTAGTCTCAGAACACTCTCGTCCCGACTGATCACTAGTGTATGCCACAACTTCCCACCCATGTAGTCTTACAACACTATCGCCTCACCAAAACTATCCAAAACCTTACCGCCGATCCATCAGATTGGTCACACCCAAGGTCGAGCATCCACTCGCAACGTCACCTGCTGACACGATCAATCATGCTACGCTTGTAGCAACCCATACTCCTGGAGCGATATCTCCATCGCACAGTTTCCCGCGTGTGCCGTACTGACTCCGGCCCTACTGGCCTCTCAAACGTTGCGCCGAAGTCTTGGGTCTCTTCCCGAGACCCTCCACTAAATGCACCTGACATGAACCTCTCTTCTCGAGGTACTCCAAATTGATCTTCCGCCCTCGGGCTCTGGGATCCCCAACATTCAGGGTCTCGCACCCTTACACACTCACCATCTCAATCGTCAACAGCTGAACTGCAATAGCTGGAGCAACCTCTGCTCTAAACCGGGCTACACATTACCCCCAAGACATAGTCTCCAGTCCCGAAAGTGCAATAGGTCGCACAATTAATCCTTGCCGCCTGATACAAGAGATCCAAGGCGAACTCAAAATCCTGACAGTCCTTCCACTAACTGGCTCACCACCGGAGCTGGGACCTAACCCTGGTCCTTCCCCTACGTACCCATCCTCATTCTGCAAAGCAGCTATTCCCACGATCAAGGCATAACTAAAAATTCTCCTTCCCATAAGCTTCTCAGATTCTCCAAGACTCTCACCGATTCGAGTATGGATCCCGTGCTTTCAGTAGTACGGGCCCAATACTACCTTCCACACCTATCCATGCTTTCCTCAGCAATCCTCCCGAATCCTCTAAGTCACTTACTCCACCGATATACTAAATGTCTGCTAAACAACGACACGATCTCTACCGTAGCACCTCCTAGGTTCCCAACTTCACCGAACCTCCCCACTAAGCTCACTGGAGCATATCATAGGCTTTCCTAGGTTCCCAACCTCACCCTGCCCTCAGCTGCTGAAAGATTCCCATTAATGTCAACTAGCTACCTCATGATTGTAGCCACATGTAGCAGAGATCAGATAATCCTTCAAGTAAAGGACTCATCCCTAGAACAGTTGGACTCATACAAGAGCTGTGCAATAGGGTCAAGTCTATCACTCTGAGATTATCCATTCTGTGCTACATGTGACTTACCATATTCACTTAATAGCTAACTCACATTAATAAGAGTCCTACAAAGCTCAAAGCAAGCAACATTCAGGAAATCGATAAATCTAACCAGCATACACTAGACAAGTCAGTCTATCCACACATACAATCCACAAGCAGGTAACACCTGTCGCTATCCTCATCCTAGGCTTACCCTAGGGTAGTCTCTGACCCAGGAACTATCATAAAACATTCGGCCCACATACCACCACTCATGCTGTCCACATCCATTCATCCTCGCTGCCGGCTGCCTTATGCATGCATATTATACACATAACAGGATCTAATAGACCGTCGAATAATAGACTCTACCCTAGGACCACAGGAAATAATAGACTCTACCAATACCAATAGTCATTCTCATTACAGCATAGCATACAATATCTCCAAAGCTACAGACATCACATATTTGGCCAATCTATCGCTGACTACTCAGCACTAGCATGTAAGTCTACCAGCTCATACAAATTGTAAAGGCATCTCCCCTAGCCCTAACTAGCATGCGATACACAGATTCATAAACAAATCATAACAGATAACAAATGTGGGTATTATGGGGAAACTTACTTGAGCTCGGCTGATTGCATGCACCACACCCTTTCTTGTCTTAGAAAACTTTTCCTTAAAAACATTTTTCTTTTTGAAAACTTTATAGATCCTCAGTTTGAGTTCAGACACACCCGAAAGTATGTCCGAATTTCTCAAACCAAGGCTCTGATACGAACTTGTAACGACCCAAAAATCAAGGGTAAAAATTTCATTTTTAATATAGCTAAAACATTGATACCACTTATTCCAAAATTTTCAATTCATCATTAAGTAAACCGTTTATCAGAGTTTATCCCAAAATTAGTCATTGAGGAAATCATAGGTGTGTGCATTGCGATCAATCCGAGCCCTTCTTTTCCAAATCAATGATACCTGAAACAATAACTGTAAACCGTGAGCACGAAGCTTAGTGACTCCCCCAGTGCATACCCCACACACAATCCACAATCCACATATCATATTAGCTATAAACGCTATATCTACCACATAACGCATATCATATTAGCTGTAAAAGCTATCTCTACCGCATAACGCATATCATATTAGCTGTAAAAGCTATCTCTACCACATAACGCATATCATATTAGCTGTAAAAGCTCTCTCTACCACATAAGCCATGCATAAAAACATATATGGATGTCATGGGCTCCCCCAAGGTCTTACTCCAGGATGCCATGGGCTCCCCCACATGGTCTTACACCTAAGTGTCATGGGCTCCCCCATGGTCTTTAGCTAGGAATGCCATGGCCTCCCCCACATTGTATTATATCCAACTGCCACGGGCTCCCCCAGGGTCTTCCCTGTAAATCACATACATAATCAACTAGCATATCATATATCACAGAGATATCTATCATGCTACCTAACACATTTACAAACATATATGGATGCCATGGGCTCCCCCCAAGGTCTTACTCCAGGATGCCATATGCTCCCTCACATGGTCATAGACCTAAGTGTCATGGGCTCCCCCATGGTCTTTAGCTAGGAATGTCATGGGCTCCCCCACATGGTCTTATATCCAACTGTCACGGGCTCCCCCGGGGTTTTCCATGCAATAACATACGTAATCACTAGCATACCACTTAGCATAAAGCTAACTATCATACCACATATCTCTAATACAACTAGTGTACCACATATTATAAAATGGGCCGACCTTGGTGCCGTAGACCCACTGGTATGGTGAGAAGACTCAACTCGAATACAGAAGCTTCCCGAATGACATCCTTAGCTGCTGCTGTGCCGACCTCCCGAGCTATCAATACAAAAATATCACCCAATTAGCAATTGGGTTCTATACCATGATCCATAATCCCTACTTGGCTAAAATGACCATTTTACCCCTGGCCCACGAGATACTTACATAAGGTCCAAGTCCAAAACCATAAACCCCATAGAAACCCATTAGTGGCCCAATTTTCCAAATTGGGCCCAAACCCTTATTTGTAACGCCCTGATTCTCATGTATTGATTTATGGCTATAAATTTTCATGATTTCAAGGTCTACTCGACGAGTTGGTTGCCCTGACTCGTTGAGTAGCAGCGGGTTGGTCCACGTGTTTAAGTGACCTACTCGCCGAGTCCAAGATAAGACTAGACGAGTAGGAGCTGGAGGATGAAACCCTTATTTCCGGGGTTTTGCACCCTATTTAACGGATCATTAGCCTCCTTTGGCCTCCTTACAGTCCCTTAAGAGCTCAGCAAACCCTAATACGTGTGTGTGTGCTCCATTTGTGTGTTTTAAGATTTGGAAGAGGATTCTTGGTGATAAGAGCTTGGAGAACAAGTGACTAGAAGCAAGGAACATGTGGGAATCAGAAATCTACCTCAGTTAGCATCAATTAAAGGTATCAAGTCGTTATCTTGAACTCATTTCCTTCTAGATCTCATTTGGGTGAAGTTTAGGGCTTTTCTAGCATATTAGGAGGCTTTTCTTGTGTATGAGCTAAGATCTAAACTTGCAACTTCAGATCTGAGCTCTGTTGGGTCTCTAAGTCCATAAAGCTTCTAGCTTTTGCAAGTGTGAAACTCTCCTTAGGTGTAAAGCTCCATTACAAGCTTGGATTTGTCATTTAGAGTCTTTAGAGCCTTGCATGCACGTAAAGTTTGCAACTTTACGCGATAAACTTGCCTTGGGGAATTGGATCTGCAATATGGAACCTTAACATGGCTTAAAAAGTATCTGAATGGATGAAGGACTGAAGGAACTCGGCGAGTTGCCTGGTCAACTCGACGAGTCCGATGAAGATTTGTCGTGCAAGACTTCTGCATGGACTCGGCGAGTCAGTGGGGTGAATCGACGAGTCAACTAGGGTTTTAACGACATTGGACACACATGAACTCGGCGAGTTGTAGGGAAACTCGATGAGTCAGTGGGGGGATTTCACGACTACTCGAGTTTTGGAAGGACTCGACGAATCGATGACTGCACTCGACGAGTCGGGTCAACATGGACTGTTGACCTTGACCGTTGACTTTTACTTTGACCAAGGGTTGACTATTTGACTTCTGGGGCATTTTGGGAATTTATGAACATGGTGGTGTGGCGAATATAGGTGGTGGAGTTTGTGGCGGTGATTCGAGAGTTTGAGCTTATCTTTCAGGTCGAAATTTGTGAGGTGAGTTATCCTCACTATACTAAGGGGTCTAAGACACCAAGGCCGGCCCATTGGATATGATATCCTAGCAGTTGGTAGTATGATGAGTATGAGTTAGTGCTGCATGCTAGTTGCTACGCCAGTTAGGTAGATCTGTAAGGCTACCAGTGTTGTTATATGATTAGCTGTATGCTCAGTGGTTGTGTTATATGTTGATATGTTATGTGGGATGGGTTGAGGTGATACTGCTCCGTGCGGTAACAAACAAACCCAGGAGCATTCCAGATACAAGCTAAGGGAGACTCGTATTGTGGGCTCGAGATCATTCCAGTTACGAGCTGAGGGATGGCAAGCTAGATATGAGCTGTGGGCCCGTAAGGCAATCTAGACTCACACTGTGGGCCCAGGGGGGGGGAATCCAGTCTATAAAGCTGTGGACCCAGTACATGCTGTTGTTTATATATGTGTTATGTGAAGTGTATCGGTATTTTGGGGGAACTCACTAAGCCTCGGGCTTACATTTTCAGTTTATTGTTTCAGGTACATCAGGGATCGCGGCAAGGCGATGGTGTGATCGTACAGCTCCTCATGTTTTGTTTATGTTTATGGGAAAGCTCTGATATAGACTATTTTGAAAACAAATTTGTAATAACTGTTGGTTTTAAATGTTTTGAAAAGTTTTAAATTGGATTGATATTTATGGGTGTTACAAGTTGGTATCAGAGCCTTGGTTTGAGTGAATTGGAGGAACATTCGTGTGAATCCAGTCTCAAATTAAGGAAAGATTTTCAAAATGGTTTCTAAATGGTTTTCAAAATAAGTAAAGGAGGATGCAGGGTGTACGATCAGCCGGAGCCAGTAAGTAGACCCCAAAATACCATACAGTTATTTGAGTATGTGATATAATAGAACAACATGCTAGTACTAAGATAGGGATCCTCAGGAATCGTATGATAGAATTGCCTGATCTCTGATGCCTTATCTTATGTAGGGTACCTTATTGATTGTTTATGACTCTTTCGCGTGTGAACTAACTAGTGGGTGAATAATCTAAGTCACATGTTACATGGGTTAAATGGTCTTAGGGTAAGGGATTTGGCCCTACCGCACAACTCTTGTCTGAGTCCAACCGTTGCAGGATTAAATCCTTTAGTCTAAGATTGTTTAAGCCATGCGGCATGTGATTATATTCATGCAATAGTTAACTGGCACCAATGGAGGGTCGTGTGGCAGTTCATAGAAGGGTGGGTTGTGCGAGGCCGAGAGGTCAGTTATGAGATATTTAGCATTCCTATAGGAGTGAGGATTGAGCGCTCGCCATGTTATGTATACAGTTAGGGCGTTGTGATGATACTTGAGACAAATATGGGTAGGTGTGGAAGGTAGTATGGGCCCATACTACTGAAAGCATAGGACCCATACGCGTAGCAAGGAAGTCACAACCCTTGGGGTTTTGGGTTGGGAGTTGGTTCCCAGATTGTTATGAGTAGTATTTGATATATTTACGGTATGTTTTCAGCATGGTGGTTATGAGGCGTTTCGTGACGAGATCCGGATCAGGATTAGGACAGGATGATCAGGGTGCTCCGGCAGCACCCGAGGTCATCAGTCAGGATGGACCAGCATTGACAGAGGATCGATTCAGGGAGATCATCCGCGAGGAGGTGCTTGAGATTGTCCGAAGTCAGATTCCGGAGTTGTTTGGGTCTATCAAGACCGTTACGATGGAGTATTTTGATGACAGATACGCAACCCTAGCTGAGACGGCTGCCGCAACATCTTCAACAGCTGTAACAGCGGCAGGGGGAGGAGCTAGCGGACAGGATAGGCCAATATTTTCCATTGATCAGATGTGGGAGACAATTCTCGTGGAGGTATCTCAGATTGTGCAAAAGGAATTGTTCGGTGTCGTGAACCGGGTCACCGCCAAGGTGATCGCCAAGTTCGAGGAGCAAGTTGCAGCCTTGCATTCTGTGAGAGATGTTGCTATCGGGGTGACTACTGGGGGAGTGCCAGTGGTGGGGTCACAACTAGGAAAGAGGAAGAGGGACTTTTCAGCAGAGGACGAAGAGTTGGAGACAGCTAACCTAAGTACTGGAAGTCAGAAGGGTCAGGAAGTGTGTGGCAAGTGTGGGGGAACCCACATATTTGCTTGTCACAAGTTCAGGTGCTACAAGTGTGGGGAGAGAGGGCATGTGCAACGGGATTGAAAGAAGGATAAGATATGTTTTCACTGTCACTAGCCAGGTGATTTCAGATCCAGCTGTCCTACGTCGAGGGCGGAAGAAATTCGGACTCCAGCAGTGATCGTTCCTCAGGAGGTCAAAGTCGAGCTGCAATGAGCCTCTAGTATGTAATTGGAAACCCCTATTCTGTAGTAATATTATGGTCAAATTGTCCTTGATCGGTATTTATTTTGTCTTGGAATATTGTTGAGTATGGATAAGCAGTAATTTCGGGTTAGTTGCCTGTTTTGTCTGATCTATGTGTTGCGGAGTTTCATGAGTTGTTAGGTCATTGGGAGGTGTCAGGAGAATTTTATTATCAAAGGATTGTAAGTGATTAGAGTTCATGGATTTATTAGAGGATGGGGAGTAGAATGGTCGATTATAAATTTATCATCTATGGCAAGGGTTGTATCCTTTCAGTTTTCCTAAGATCACAGGAGTTAGTAGGCTTGTGATCCCAGAGTCAGGTTATATTTCCAGCCCGGGTCCGCTGGTCACAAGGGTTGGCAGCAATATTTCAGTGCTGGTAAGCGTGGGTGGGTCGATGTGGCATAAGTATCTTGTGAGGTCCGGTTCGCCTTGGATCTCTTGTATCGTGACGCAAGGATTGATTGTGCGATATTTTGCGCCTTCGAGACTGGAGACTATGTCTTGGGAGTAGTTTGTAGCCCGGATTAGGGCAGAGATTGTTTTAGCTACTACAGTTCAGCTGTGGACGACTGAGCGGATGAGCGAGTCAGGGTGCGAGACCCTGAATTGTATGATTTCTATAGCCGAAAGTGGGAGATTTATTTGGAGCACCTTGGCAAGAGAGGTATAATGTGGAAGGTCTACGGACAGGGTCCCACAGGATGGTTATTCAACATTGTTGGAATTCAGTGGTTTTAGTAACCGTTATTGATTGGCGGATGAGAGCGCCAAGGGAAGTAGCTCGTGGCTGAGATATTAGTTGGAGCAACTATCTTTAGGTCTTCAAGATTTGAGTGTGGGATCATTCAAGTACTAGGGACTGCCGGTTTCCCTGGATCCAGGAAGTGTTGAACTAGCTCCTAGGAGTGTGTGATCACTTGGGATTGGCTGGAAATGGAGCACTAGATGGAAAGAGTTGGTTGTCATCGGGTCGATCGTAGGAAGGTGAGAAGAATTGGGAATTCTCCAATTTTCACGCATGGTCAAGAACTAGTCGAATCTAAGTGGGGGAGAATTGTCCCGGAATGCAGAAGCAGGAGCGATTTTGAGACTGGGATAAGTTTTACATTCCCGTCAGGAAGGAAGGAGGCCCAAGTGACTTTTTAGTTTGGGGTTGTGTTGGTTGGGGGTTCGATAAAACTCCCCAGCATGAGAAACGCGTCTTCTTGGTGCTTGATAGCAGAATTTGGGGAACCCAGTTGGGGTTCTAGTCATGAATATAGTTCAGTTCGGGCGTTTGGTCTAGTGTGTGTTCGACTCTGAGGGTCTTTGGAATGATAGATTGAGGATGTTGTTTAGCTGCCAGGACTCGACAGTACATTCAGCACGGGTGTGCGGGCTATTTAGTGTATGAGGTAGATATGCGGGTCAGAGATCAGACCACAGTTCCCGAGAGGGCGGGCAATCAACATGAGGCCTAGAGTTAGGCCGAGAATATAGTCCACTGATTGGATCAGGAGTTCGGAACCCCAAGTGGGGGAGAACTGGCTATATGGGAAAGGGCACCAGGATGGGTCCATATTTATGCACAACAGACTTAGAGCGGTCCGGATAGACTGAAGGCCGCGGGGCATGCCAGTTGGGCCAAAGGCTCGAAGAACGGTCCAGACATGCTGAAGACTTTGTATGGATTTGTTAGTTATATGATTGGGTAATGAGTATATGTTATGCGATTGATTAGTTCTCACCTATAGAATGCTCTTAGGAAATTTCAGTGGTTATGAAGGAGAGTTTGGAAGCTCTGGAGTAGCAACTTGTTTTATAAGTGGATAGTGTAGGGTGAGGTTTCAGTATCGTGACACTTGTTGTTGTTGTGAAAGACATTGATTAGGCCTTCATGGGCAATGGAGGAGGTGAGTATCTCTAGGGTGGAGTGATGGGCAACTGAAGGGACGACATCGGTGTCATTAGGTTAGCGGGAGCAATCCAGTCATGAGCTGAGGGCCAGAGAGGGCATACCAGACTCATGTTGTGTGCTCAGAAGCAATCCAGACCTATGCTGAGGACCATGTAAGGGTATTCCAGTCATAGGCTGTGGGCATAGAGATTGTGATGGTTATGTCTCTTTTAGGAGCGCGTTCGAAATGGATGTATTGTTGAGATTCGGAGGAGTTGTACTCGATTGTGACGAATCAGAGGATTGTGGATGAGACGCAAGGATAGATCCTTGGATATCAAGTTATGAGTAGACTCGAGTTATGTTTATAGAGGTATTCCAATCTAGGTTATTCCATCCTGAGGATGACCAGGCCCTATGATTGATTGGACCTAACATGTTTGGTATTCCAACCCGAGGGTTGATTGGGCCAAACATGTGTGTGATTGGAGGGTATTCCATACTAGGGATGACTGGACCCGTCATAGGCATGCCTGGTATTCCAGCCCGAGGCTGATTGGGCCAGGTATGAGTGTTCGTATTTGTTAGCTGGTTGTTCATGTGAGTTGTTCGGGAGCTGAAGGATGCATTATCATGTCAGCATGAGTGGAGTCATTTCAGAAACGGGAAAGGATGGGTCCCCGATACTTTGGATCATCAGGATCATTGCCAGGGTTGGCAAGGTGGCTTACAGACTAGAGCTACCGGAGGAGCTCAGTCATATCTACAACACTTTTCACGTTTCGCAATTGCGAAATTGCATTATGGATCAGGAGGCGGTAGTGTCGTTGGATGACATTCAGGTCCATGAGCGCCTGAATTATGTGGAGAGGCCCGCGGCCATTGTGGAGAGGAAGGTGAAGGTTCTGCGGAACAGGGAGATAGTGTTTGGCTGTCAAACCAACAAATAATGGGATAAAATAATATTAATAAAGCTCAAGTCACTGCTATTTCTTATACTAAAGATAGTATAGAGTAAGCAGGGTCGGTCCACAGGAATACATGACTTCTTATCTTGCCATATTTTCACACATAATACAAATAATATTAAAATGGGGGATTGTGTTTGAACTAGATTTAAACTTCATAAATAAACAAGATTGTTAACAGAATTTAGTAAAAGAAATACATTTCCGATTCTGATTCTTATACATGTATTATGTTGAAAGATGCAAAATGAATATGATTATGTTCTATCTAGGTTGGTAATTTAGATACTAATAAACTCTAATGTCCAAGTTGACAAAAAAATGTTTTATTTAAAACATGTTCTTCAAATAAAACTTCATTTAATTGATTTAATTCAAATAAGCTCTTTCATCAAATCATTAAATGACTTTAAGTTCTTGCAACAATTACCAACAATATTCAATATTCCTCATAAGCTTGGGATTATGAACATTTAATCTTTGATTACACTCATTTTGATTTAATTACAATCAATTAAGTGCATGTTACTAACATCAAATCATAAAACATATACGAATTTTACAATTTGATTAACTAGATTGATAAAAACCCTAATTCATTGATCAAGTGAAAAAGAGAATAAACCAAACACATGATTAAGATCAAATCAAAGATTACTAGATGTTAAACACAAATCAAGTTCAAGTTACAACCTAACAACACATACTTAAGAATTCAGATTCGGAAATGATAATGAAATCAACCATACATGTCTAGGTTAAACTACAAATCAAACAAGTTTAAACTTCATATTGACTTACAAAAAGGAAATTAAAGTGTTTCCAAGTGTTAATCTACTTCCAAAAGCTCTGAAAATCGCCTTCTCTTTGCCCAAAATCCGACCTAACCTCCCAAAAAAACCGATTGTCTGAATTATATGAGAGTAAAACTACTTTAAAAACTGTCGAGACGTTTACACGGCCCGTGTAAATTAAAGGGTGCCATTTACACGACCGTGTAAACAAGAAAAGTAGAATGCTCAATCCTTCCAGGCCTTCGAAGTAGAATGATCTTGTATATGCGTTTACACGGCCCGTGTAAATTATAGGCTTCCATTTACACGGCCGTGTAAACTCCTGTAAAACCAAAATCTTCATTTTCTTCATAACTTCCTCCTCGATGCTCCAATAGCCCTGAAATTTTGCCCTCAACTCTTTTTAACCTCCTAAAGCAAGATCCAACCTCCAAAAGTCCCTGAAATTTTACAAAAGTGTGTGAATGGAATTGCATCATGAAAAATCCCGAAAATATGCAAAATGCATGAGTTTAAACCTAAATGCAATGTACTTTTATGGATTAAAACTACAAAATGAATGCATGAAATGCATGTAACAAATCTCCCCAAGCTTGAACCTTTCTTGTCCTCAAGAAAGAACAAGAAAAATTTAAACTAGAGAAAATAGAATAAAATAAAAGAAAAGAAAATTAAAGTTAAAACTATTTGAAGCTTAATGCATGAAATCAAAACAAACATGAAAAGATCCAACCTAATTACCCTATTTTGTACCATAGTTGAGAATTTACCTGTCATGCCTTGAGTCAACTTGGCTTTAGTCTCATAATATTATATGATAATAGAAATAAGACTTTGGCCACTCCCTAATACAACTCAACAGAATCAAAGATCACAACACTAATTCCCTTTCAATATCATCAAGTCAATTCTTGGAACAAATTATGGTCTTACTCTCGTGAAATTATATGTGACAAAACATGCTCAACCATCTTTGTTTCATAAAATATAACAATGCCCGATTCCAGCTATTTGTTGGTCAACAACAATCTTTTTCTGAAAAATCTTTTCTAAAAATTCCCTAATATTTATCCAGATTGGTTACAAACTTCAAACCACTTACACCAGTCAAAGTAATTAACATTCAGTCCAATGTCATAAGTTCAAATCCAAGTCCAAGGGAATCTTTTGACAGCCAAGTATTTTTCCTAAACACAATATTCAATTAAACTATAAACACAATTATATACAAACTTCTTAATTATATTTTTTACAAATAAAGCTCATGGCTTTCTTTGAAATCCGTGTAACGGGCTTCCAACCAACACATCCAAATCAAATGACCTTAGTGTGCTAGATTTAAAGAGATCCCTCGGGTTTACTTGCCCGAACCTCAAAGGCCACAGATTAGCTTTATTTGCTATTATTAAGTTCATGACTTTCTATGGAACCCATGTAACAAATTTTCAACTCAATCAGTCCCAAACAATTTAGTTTTAGGCGATTAGGTGTAAAACACCCCTCAGAGTTTACTTGTTCGAATCCTAAAGGTCATAGATTAACTAAATAATAGTTTTTTTTTTTTTTTTTTTTTTTTTTTTTTTTAGCAACACATATACAAATAACTAAGTTAACACATAACACTCTTATTAATTAGTTAATTTATTTGGCCAATTTCTTTATATTTTCGTCCTTGACTTTCCTATTGTGGGACATCTCACGGTCTATTACCGTGAGGACTTCTAAGACATTTTTCAGGGGACTAAAGGTTAACATGCAAAGACCCGTAAGTATAGTTGAAAGCTATGTCCCCAAGCAGGGTATATAAAAGGGAATGAGTAGAAAGGACTTTTTAGAGCGCTGGAAGGCTCGGGACATTGAAATTTTGTATTCTTTTTATGAATTTTTGAATTTGGCATTTTAAGTTCAATTGAGCATTTACTACTCATAAGACCAGTCATATGTCCCAAAGAATCGACTCATACCTGCTGTTATGCTCAAATGTTGACAATCTTCTCACTTTCTGTTTTGCACAAGTAGCTTCGGGAGGTGTGTTCGTGTGCGATTAACTTGCTTTAAGATTTTTCAATAAAAAAGAGCAAGCTAATCTCAAGGCACATGAATCATTTACCAGCTCAACTGTTTCGAAAAGATTCGGTTGCTTGGGATTGGATCAATTTTTTTTTTATTTTTTTTTGTTTTTTTGGATTTTGAAATTTTTTCTAAAAATGACAAAGAAAAATAATGCAATGCAATGCAATATGTACAAAATTACATGCAACCTACATGCAACGGGATAATGCATGGATGGATGCCCCTCCCCAAGCTTAAAATAAGCATCGTCCTCGATGCTTGGAGAGAGGCATAGCCGACCTATTGAGGACCGGGCGGTGGAGGATATGGTGGGAACTGTGAAGGATAATCAGAAGGATAAAATGGAGGCCACTGGGGTTGGGATGATGATGGAGGCTGCTGCTGCTGGGTGGGAAGCATAAGTACTCGGTGGATATCGCTCATCAAATGATGAACATTGCGGTTATGCTGCTCTTGAGCCACCCATCGCTGATCCTGCTCGGCCCATCGCAGCTCTTGCTGGGCCCAACGCTCATCTTGAAGGTTTCGGTAGTCATGAAATTCAGAAGTGATTTCAGCAACTCCTGTATAAACCTCTCCTACTTCCTGCTGGAGGCTCGTGTAATGATGATGTAAGCGTGCAAACTCGCCCATGTAAAGGTTGTGTTCCGGAAAAGGAATGGGGCGAGACGAGCTGGAAGCACCTGCAGTTGCAGGTTGAGCAGGAGGAGTAGAAGTGGTGGTTGAAGGTCTACGGGCAGCAGTAACACCCAAGTTGGATTGAAGGTGCCAATTGGTAGAAGGGATGTCATTAGCCAAGACTAATATCTTCTTATTTCGGTTATCGACGCGTAAATATTCTTTACCATCGACTGTCCAATGAACATCCCCATTGGGATGGCGGTGAAAGAGATGCATGATTTCCAAAACCTCAAGTGATAAACGAGTACGGCCCGGAATTATATTGGTTGGATTGTTGGGTAGATGGAGGCCAAGATGTTCAGCTATAATAGATACCATGCCTCCACAATGTAGCTGGCCACCATTGCTCATGGCATTTCTGAGCATTTTCTGAACTACGCAACACCCAAAATGAGGGACTTCCTTGGGCTTGTTAATCATGCACCACAAAACTTCTAATTCTTTTTTGTTTGCTTTGCTAATCTCTTCTTGAGGAAATAAGAGAGAAGCAATAATCCGGTGGGTGACCTTCAGAACCGGATGAATAATACTAGAAGCTTTTGTCGTGCCTGATTGAAACTCATCTTCACAAGAGATAGTTCTCCAAAACGTTCCACAGTCTCGCTCAAATACAGCATTTCTTCTTCCCTTTGCTGTATATACATCTCTTTTCGCTTTTGGGGCACCAATAATATCACAGAGAGTATCAGCATGAATTCTATGTGATTGATTGAGTAAACGGAAAGTGAGGATGTGTGTTTGGTAATCGAAAGTGATGGATGACAAGAATTCCAACATAGGTGTTTGATAACTGACTGCATGTAGATTCAATAGCCCTTCCCAACCAATGTTCTTGAAGAGCTTGTGGACACCTTTATAGATATGTAGGTCTTTGAGGGCTTGGATGTCCACAAATTTTTGAGCCCCCATTACTCTTCCAATAAGGCTTGCATACAAAATGTTTTGTTGATTGGTCTCAAAAATAAGACCAAATTCATATGGGTTTTCCATGAATTGTTGGTCTTGTTCATCATTGGACTCTTGATCACCCATATGTGTGGTCCCAATTCTAGCCCTTTTTCCACGGGAGGCCATTGTCAAATTGGATTCAACAAAGTTTTGCACACAATGTATGGCAATTTAAACTCAAGAGTATGCACAAAAACTAGCAATATCACAAAAATCACCCAAAATCACCCCAAAAGATAACTATATGCACAAGTAAAGAGTTGGAACAATTATACCAAATTGTGCTTGAAAATGGTGGTAGGGTGATGTCCAATGCTTCCCCAAGCTTTCCCCAAGCTTTCCCCAAGCTTATCCTACAAGAAATTTCAACCATTAGGTCGAGATTTGGAGACCCAAAAATTCTAGGGTTTGCTCAAAACCCCCAAAATCGGCCATGAGAGGGTGAAATAGAGGTGGAAGATAAAGAAGATGAAGAAAAGAGAAGAATTTCATACCTTGGAGCTTGATTTTTGATGCAAAATTGAGGAAGATTGAGTATTTTGAAGGGTTTTTTTCGAAGTGGGCAGTAAGGAGAGAAGGAGTCGCAGGTATTGAGAGAACAATGAGTGAAAAAAATCAAGTTTTGGGCTTAAAATCGTCCAGCTCTGTTTTTACGTTTACACGGCCCGTGTATACTAAAGGGTAGCATTTACACGGCCGTGTAAATGCTGAATTTTGATTGCGGTGGCTGGTCGTTTACACGGCCCGTGTAAACTATAGGCATACGTTTACACGGCCGTGGAAATCTCTGTAAAGGCAAAAAAAATTGATTTTTTCACTTTTTGAATTTGCAACCCGCTAAACCTCTACTGCCCGAAAAATGATTTTTAACCCTCTTTTAGCATGAAAAACAACTTGGAAGTTTGAAAACAAAGAAAATACAATGAAAATATAAGAAATGACAAAAATACCCCTGGGTTGCCTCCTGGTTAGCCGCCCCTTTTTAATGTTGTTGGCTCGACTTGGACCCCAACTATTTGTCAATCTTGATACTTTGGATCCATTACTTCCTCCACCTGTTCATTCTTGACTTGAAATCCTTCATAATAAGGCTTCAAACGGTGACCATTTACCTTAAAGATCTTCCCGGTTTTCTCACTTGTGATTTCTATTGCACCATGCTCAAAAACATTAGTGACAACAAATGGTCCCACCCAACGGGACCTTAATTTACCAGGAATCAATTTAAAACGCGAATGGTAAAGTAGTACCTTTTGACCTTTGTGAAATACCTTGCGTGTAATCATCTTGTCATGGAATGCTTTGGTCTTTTCCTTATAAAGAACCTCATTCTCATATGCTTCATTGCGGATTTCCTCAAGTTCTTGTATGTCCAGCTTCCTCTTCTTTCCCGATTCACTTAAATCCATGTTGAACTGCTTGATCGCCCAATAGGCCCTATGTTCCAACTCAACGGGTATTCGACACGGCTTTCCAAAAACAATACGGTATGGAGATATTCCAATTGGAGTTTTGTATGCAGTGCGGTATGCCCACAAAGCATCATCAAGGCATGTACTCCAATCTTTCCTTGTTGTATTTACGATTTTCTCCAAAATGCCCTTGATTTGTCGATTGCTCACCTCGGCTTGTCCATTTGTTTGTGGGTGGTATGCTGTGGAAACTTTATGAGTGACACCATATTTCTTCAAAACACTCCCGAGCATACGATTGCAAAAATATGTACCACGATCACTGATTAAGGCCTTTGGAACACCAAATCAGGAAAAAATGTTAGCCTTCAAGAAATCTATCACAACTTTTGAATCGTTAGTACGGGTAGCCTTTGCTTCCATCCATTTGGAAACATAGTCCACAGCCAAAAGAATATAAATAAAACCCGAAGATGATGGAAAAGGTCCCATGAAATCAATGCCCCAAACATCAAAAATTTCACAAACTAATATGGGATTGAGGGGCATTTGATTCTTTGAGCTTAAAGAGCCCATCTTTTGACATTTATCACAACTTGCATAAAAAACGTAAGAGTCACGGAAAATACTTGGCCAGTAAAAGCCACTCTCTAATACTTTTCTTGCAGTCCTTTGAGGACCAAAATGTCCTCCATAAGCATAAGAGTGACAAAATGTTAAGATAGAAGGTACCTCATATTGATCCACACATCGTCTAATCATTTGGTCAGCACAATATTTCCACAAATATGGCTCATCCCAAACATACCTCTTGGCTTCTTTCTTGATCTTGTCTTTTTGCCATCGAGTCAAATCTGGTGGAAATTGATTTGTGACAATGTAGTTCACAATATCGGCATACCACGGGGCAACTTTTGCTGAAAATAGGTTCTCATCGGGAAATGCATCATGAATGGGAGTTGAGTCATCGGGAGAAACAATCCTGCTAAGATGATCAGCTACAAGGTTTGACTTTCCGCTCTTGTCTTTGATTTCAATGTCAAACTCTTGCAAGAGTAATACCCATCGAATAAATCTAGGCTTCGAATCCTTCTTTGCAAGTAGATACCTAATAGCTGCATGATCAGAATAAACAATGACTTTAGAACCTAGCAGGTATTGACGAAATTTGTCTAAAGCAAAGACAATAGATAACAATTCTTTTTCAGTTGTAGAGTAGTTGGCTTGTGCACTATCAAGTGTTTTTGAGGCATAGTAAATGACATGAGGAACTCGGTCTTTTCTTTGCCCTAACACTGCACCAACTGCATGATTTCTGGCATCACACATGATTTCAAAAGGCAAACTCCAATCCGGTGATTGAAGTATAGGTGCTGTTATCAACAACTCTTTCAACTGATCAAAAGCTTGCTTGCACTCTTTGGAAAATTCGAATTCTGCATCTTTTTGTAGGAGCTCACACATGGGACGAGATATCTTGGAAAAATCATTGATAAACCTTCTATAAAATCCTACATGACCAAGAAATGAGCGTACCTCACGAACACAAGTGGGATAAGGTAAAGATTTTATGACATCTATTTTTGCTTTGTCCACTTCTAGACCCTTAGAAGACACAATATGACCTAGTATGAGACCTTTGTCAACCATAAAGTGACACTTTTCATAATTCAAAACAAGATTGGTCTCAATACATCTTTGCAAAATCCTTTTCAAATTACCCAAACACTCATGAAAAGAATTACCATAAACTATGAAGTCGTCCATAAAAATTTCAATGATTTCCTCAACATATTCCGAAAAAATACTTACCATGCACCTTTGAAAAGTGGCTGGAGCATTGCAAAGTCCAAAAGGCATTCGCCTATATGCAAATGTTCCAAAAGGGACATGTGAAAGTAGTTTTTTCTTGGTCCTCGGGTGCAACGAGTATTTGATGGAAACCGGAGTACCCATCCAAGCAACAATAATGTGTTTTTCCCGCTAACCTTTCCAACATTTGATCAATGAAGGGAAGTGGGAAATGGTATTTCCGGGTTGAGGAATTGAGTCTTCTATAATCAATGCAGACTCTCCACCCGTTTTGCACACGGGTGGGGACTAACTCACCTTGGTCATTCTTTGTAACGGTAATACCTGTCTTCTTGGGCACAACTTGGACCGGACTTACCCACTTGCTATCTGATATAGGGTAGATCATCCCCGCATTCAACAACTTCAAAATTTCTTTCTTCACTACCTCCATCATTGGAGGATTCAAACGCCTTTGAGCTTCTCGGGAAGGCTTGTAGTCTTCTTCCATAAGGATTTTGTGCATGCAAAGTGAAGGACTTAGCCCTTTGATGTCGGATATAGTCCACCCGATAGCTTCCTTGTACTCCTTCAAGATGGTGACAAGCTCTTCTTCTTCTTGTGTTGACAACTTGGTGGAGATGATCACTGGTAAAGTCTCTTTGTCTCCAAGATATGCATACTTGAGATGCTCGGGTAAGGTTTTGAGCTCCAATTCCGGTGCCTGCACAATAGAAGGAACAAGTTTCTCATTAGGCATTGATATTTTCAGCTTTGGAACATCAAACCTCATTTTCTTCTTCTCATCCATGCAAGATACAACCTCCATAATCTCTTTATCAATTGTAAATTGATTGGCAAGTTTTTCCACTCTTTCCTTTTGAAGATTCATGTCTAAAATGAGAGCTAACACATCAAGATTAGACAAATCAAAACACTCCTCTGTCAATGGTTCAATGACATCCACAAAATTCAAAGATGAAATATCACTTGGATATCTCATAGCATCATAGATATTGAAATTTATCACCTCTCCATCAAATTCCATGGACAATGTACCATCATAAAGATCAATTTTTGTCCTGGCTGTTTTCAAAAAGGGTCTTCCTAGGAGAATTGAACTCAAATTTGGTGAGTCATCATCATCCATGTCAAGGACATAAAAATCTGCTGGAAATACTAATTCATTCACTTGGACTAACACATCTTCTAGTACACCTTTGGGATGTACTAAAGATCTATCAGCCAATTGAATGATTACCCCGGTCTTCTTCAATATGCCAATATTTAATGTTTTAAAAATGGAATATGGCAAAACATTGATAGAAGCTCCAAGGTCTAGCATAGCTCGTGGAACATGAAGATTACCTAATTTGCAAGGAACCGTGAAAACACTCGGACCTTACATTTTTGAGGTAGTCTTTTCTGTAATACTGCAGATACATTTTCTCCTATTTAACAGTTTCATTCCCTTTCAACTTTTTCTTGGATGTACATAATTCCTTAAGGAATTTAGCATACCTAGGGACTTGTTTGATGGAATCAATAAGAGGAATATTCACCTCAACCTTCCTGAACATCTCCATGATTTCATTGTCTTCCTTCTCTCACTTTGACTTGCTTAACCTTGAAGGAAATGGGGGAGGAGTGACTTTTGCTTCAATAGGAACTTGCTTTGAAGGTGTTTTTGACTTCTCTTCTTTTTTCTCTAGCTCCATCTCTTCTTCTTCTTCAATCATTTTAGGACCTTCATATTCTTTGCCATTCCTCAAAGTGATGGCACATGCACTATGTTTTGGATTCTTCTCGGTTTGCGCGAGTAGTTTGCCTTGTGACTCCAATTTACTCATAGAAGTGGCGATTTGAGTCATTTGTTGCTCCAAAGTCTTGATGCTCGCCTTGGTCTCATTTTGAAATGTTTGAGTACTTGTGGCTAAACTCTTGACAATGTCTTCCAAAGACATTCCCGATCTGCTTGAACTGCTTCCTTGTTGCATGTTTTGAGGTTGGAATTGATATTGATGATGAGGTTGATTTGGCTGGAAATGTGGTTGAAAATTTTGTTGATGATGCATTTGATTTTGAAATGGGGGTCTTGGTTGATAAGGTGGTGGTCTTGGCTGAAAATTGGCATTAGGTTGATGCCAATTTGGATTGCTTCTTGGCTGGAAGTTTCCTTGTTGTTGACTTGAAAATCCCATAGCTTGAACTGGCTCTACATCTTCTTGTAACATTGGGCACATATCAGTGGGATGTCCAACTTGTGTACAAATACCACAAGGTCTAACTGTTGGTGGTTGCACGCCCTTGTGCTTTGCAAGCATCATCACTACTTTAGTCAACTCAGAAAGTTGACTTTCAATTTTTGGGGTAGAAATTTCTTTCACTCCTCTTGGTGCATCACTGTACCATTCTTCTTCTTGGACTGTATGCTTGGACTCTTCTGCCATGTTCTTGATAAGAACTCTGATTTCTGTTGGAGTCTTATCAGCTCTAGATCCACCACTTGATGCATTGAGTAATCTCCTATCCCAAGATGACATTCCTTCACAAAAATATTGCAACAACTAATCTTCTGTAATCCCATGTTTTGGACATCTTGAACACAATTTCTTGAACCGTTCCCAATAAGTATGCAAGGCTTCTCTCTTTTGTTGCTTGATACCAATTATCTCTCTGCGTAAAGCTGAAGCTCTCATTTCTGGAAAATATTTATCCAGAAACATCCTTGCAAGTTCATTCCATGTTGTGACTGACCCCGGTGGTAAGTCATATAACCACTCCTTGGCTGAATCTTGTAAAGCAAAGGGGAATGCCCTTAACTTTATTTGATCTTCTGTAACTTCATGTGGCTTCATACCCACACAGACAACATGAAATTCCTTAAGGAATTTATGTGGGTCTTCATTCTCAAGACCACGGAATGAGGGTAACAAATGGATGAGTCCAGACTTGAGTTCAAAGTTGATTGTTGCAGGGTAATTAATGCATAAAGGTTGTTGGGTGACATCTTGAGTGGCCCACTGTCTAAAGGTTTGTTCAAGTGGTGGGTTTGGAGGATTTTGGTTTCCTCCATGATTGTCTGCCATGGTAGGAGTAGGTGAAGATGGTGGGGTGGTACTTTTGGATGTTGGTGAAGATGTGGTTGATGGATTTGATGAAGAAGCTTCGGATTGTTGTTTCTTTAAAAGTTTAGCTTGCTTCCTTCTTTGTTTTGCAGATTTCTCTATCTCCAAATCAACTGGTAAAGGTGTACCTGTGCGAAAAGATCTTGGCATAAACAATTAGTACTACCGTATCCCCGGCAACGGCGCCAATTTGTTTGGCTGTCAAACCAACAAATAATGGGATAAAATAATATTAATAAAGCTCAAGTCACTGCTATTTCTTATACTAAAGATAGTATAGAGTAAGCAGGGTCGGTCCACAGGAATACATGACTTCTTATCTTTCCATATTTTCACACATAATACAAATAATATTAAAATGGGGGATTGTGTTTGAACTAGATTTAAACTTCATAAATAAACAAGATTGTTAACAGAATTTAGTAAATGAAATACATTTCCGATTCTGATTCTTATACATGTATTATGTTGAAAGATGCAAAATGAATATGATTATGTTCTATCTAGGTTGGTAATTTAGATACTAATAAACTCTAATATCCAAGTTGACAAAAAATGTTTTATTTAAAACATGTTCTTCAAATAAAACTTCATTTAATTGATTTAATTCAAATAAGCTCTTTCATCAAATCATTAAATGACTTTAAGTTCTTGCAACAATTACCAACAATATTCAATATTCCTCATAAGCTTGGGATTATGAACATTTAATCTTTGATTACACTCATTTTGATTTAATTACAATCAATTAAGTGCATGTTACTAACATCAAATCATAAAACATATACGAATTTTACAATTTGATTAACTAGATTGATAAAAACCCTAATTCATTGATCAAGTGAAAAAGAGAATAAACCAAACACATGATTAAGATCAAATCAAAGATTACTAGATGTTAAACACAAATCAAGTTCAAGTTACAACCTAACAACACATACTTAAGAATTCAGATTCGGAAATGATAATGAAATCAACCACACATGTCTAGGTTAAACTACAAATCAAACAAGTTTAAACTTCAAATTGACTTACAAAAAGGAAATTAAAGTGTTTCCAAGTGTTAATCTACTTCCAAAAGCTCTAAAAATCGCCTTCTCTTTGTCCAAAATCCGACCTAACCTCCCAAAAAAACCGATTGTCTGAATTATATGAGAGTAAAACTACTTTAAAAACTGTCGAGACGTTTACACGGCCCGTGTAAATTAAAGGGTGTCATTTACACGACCGTGTAAACAAGAAAAGTAGAATGCTCAATCCTTCCAGGCCTTCAAAGTAGAATGCTCTTGTATATGCGTTTACACGGCCCGTGTAAATTATAGGCTTCCATTTACACGGCCGTGTAAACTCCTGTAAAACCAAAATCTTCATTTTCTTCATAACTTCCTCCTCGATGCTCCAATAGCCCTGAAATTTTGCCCTCAACTCTTTTTAACCTCCTAAAGCAAGATCCAACCTCCAAAAGTCCCTGAAATTTTACAAAAGTGTGTGAATGGAATTGCATCATGAAAAATCCCGAAAATATGCAAAATGCATGAGTTTAAACCTAAATGCAATGTACTTTTATGGATTAAAACTACAAAATGAATGCATGAAATGCATGTAACAAATAGCTTTGGTAAAGGTACAATGGGATCACCGAAGAGGGTCCGAGTGGATGTGGGAGCCGAAGGCTGAGGTGCGGGAGCACTATCCGGAGTTGTTCACCACGACAGACTTCGAGGATGATGTCTAGTTCAAGTGGGGGAGAATTGTAACGCCCTGATTCTCAGGTATTGATTTATGGCTATAAATTTTCATGATTTCAAGGTCTACTCGACGAGTTGGTTGCCCTGACTCGTCGAGTAGCAGCGGGTTGGTCCACGTGTTTATGTGACCTACTCACCGAGTCCAAGATAGGACTCGACGAGTAGGAGCTGGAGGATGAAATCCTAATTTCCGGGGTTTTGCACCCTATTTAAGGGATCATTAGCCTCCTTTGGCCTCCTTACAGTCCATTGAGAGCTCAGCAAACCCTAATACGTGTGTGTGTGTGTGTGCTCCATTTGTGTGTTTTAAGCTTTGGAAGAGGATTCTTGGTGAGAAGAGCTTGGAGAACAAGTGGCTAGAAGCAAGGAACATGTGGGAATCAGAAATCTACCTCAGTTAGCATCAATTGAAGGTATCAAGTCGTTATCTTGACCTCATTTCCTTCTAGATCTCATTTGGGTGAAGTTTAGGGCTTTTCTAGCATATTAGGAAGCTTTTCTTGTGTATGAGTTAAGATCTGAAGTTGCAACTTCAGATCTGAGCTCTCTTGGGTCTCTAAGTCCATAAAGCTTCCAGCTTTTGCAAGTATGAAACTCTCCTTAGGTGTAAAACTCCATTACAAGCTTGGATTTGTCATTTAGAGTCTTTAGAGCCTTACATGCACGTAAAATTTGCAACTTTACATGATAAACATGCCTTGGGGAATTGGATCTGCAATATGGAACCTTAACATGGCTTAAAAAGCATCTGAATGGATGAAGGACTGAAGGGACTCGGCGAGTTGCTTGGTCAACTCGGCTAGTCCGATGAAGATTTGTCGTGCAAGACTTCTTCATGGACTCGGCGAGTCAGTGGGGTGACTCGGCGAGTCAACTAGGGTTTTCCCGACATTGGACACGCATGAACTTGGCGAGTTGTAGGGAAACTCGATGAGTCAGTGGGGGGATTTCACGACTACTCGAGTTCTAGAAGGACTCGATGAGTCGGTGACTGCACTCGACGAGTCGGGTCAACATGGACTGTTGACCTTGACTGTTAACTTTGACTTTGACCAAGGGTTGACTATTTTACTTCTAGGGCATTTTGGGAATTTATGAACATGGTGGTGTGGCGAATATAGGTGGTGGAGTTTGTGGCGGTGATCCGAGAGTTTGAGTTTATCTTTCGAGTCGACATTTGCGAGGTGAGTTATCCTCACTATACTAAGGGGTCCAAGGCACCAAGGCCGGCCCATTGGATATGATATCCTAGCAGTTGGTAGTATGTTGAGTATGAGTTAGTGTTGCATGCTAGTTGCTACGCCAGTTAGGTAGATCTGTAGGAGTACCTGTGTTGTTATATGATTAGCTGTATGCTTAGTAGTTGTGTTATATGTTGATATGTTATGTGGGATGGGTTGAGGTGATACTGCTCTGTGCGGTAACCAACAAACCCGGGAGCATTCCAGATACGAGCTAAGGGAGACTCGTACTGTGGGCTCGAGAGCATTCCAGTTACGAGCTGAGGGAGACTCATAACTATGGGCTCGATGGCAAGCCAGGATTGAGCTGTGGGCCCGTAAGGCAATCCAGACTGACACTGTGGGCCCAGGGGGGGGGGGTAATCCAGTCTGTAAAGCTGTGGACCCAGTACATGTTGTTGTTTATATATGTGTAATGTGCAGTGTATCGGTATTTTGGGGGAACTCACTAAGCCTTGGGCTTTAAGTTTCAGTTTATTGTTTCAGGCACATCAGGGGATCGCGACAAGTCGATGGCATGATTGTACAGCTCCTAATGTTTTGTTTATGTTTATGGGAAAACTCTGATATAGACTATTTTGAAAACAAATTTGTAATAACTGTTGGTTTTAAATGTTTTGAAAAGTTTTAAATTGGCTTGAATTTTATAGGTGTTACATTATTGGACCCTATCCTAAAGTCCAAACACCTTCTTAGCCCAAAACCTTTCACAATGGCCCAAAAGTCTCTCCTTACTAACGGGCCTAAAGTCTATGTCCAAAACTATTTAAATGGGCCATATGGACCAATAAGGCCCAACCATAGCAACCATGGCCCAAAACAGATAAATTGGTCCACCAATCCAACCCAAGTCCAGGCCCAAAACTAGTCAAGGCCTGGCTTATAGCCCACACGAAGCCCAAAATCCTTCTGAGTGCGTACGCTCAGCGTACCCCTTCAGTACGCTTAGCGTACTAGGGTTTCGTCAGTACGCGCTGCGTACAAGTTAGTCATGCACAAATGGCTATTAAGCACTTAATACCTTAAGCCATAAGTCCAAACCACAGATCTGAGTTCCTCCTAATGTCTAAATCCATAAAGTCACGCACTTGGTCACTTTGCATGTCCCACATAAGCTCAAACTCCAAAAAAGATAATCTACTTCCATGAAAATGGTCTTAACTCATGCATGAACCCATTAAGACCTCCAAGATGGCAACTTTCTGCCTTAGGGACTCATCTAACACTGAGAGTGGCAACTCTAAGCCTAAGAATCGGATTTTAACCATAAAGTTTCATCCTTGTGACCAAAATGAACAAATACTCACAAATGGTAGATCTAAGAGATGACCGATCAAGTTCAAAGCTTTATACCTTCATCAAGCTGAGAATGAGTCCCAAAAGCCAGATCCATAAGCTCCTCCTTGATTCCCATCTTTGCAACAAGCTCCACCTTCTTGAAAATGCACCACAAACCACCCAAAATGCACCCACAAAGCTCACAACACTCTTGGATGAAGCTACCACTAGAAATTAGGGTTTAAGGCCCTGAGAATGAAAGAGAGGCGCACCCCCATGGACTTAAGGTGCTTTAAATAGTGAGCCAACCCTAAAAATTATGGTTTTGGAGATCCTGGACGTACGCTGGGCGTACTCCCTGTACGCTGGGTGTACGTCCCTCACACCCGAGTTTCATTATTCAGCACTATGCTTGGTGTAACCCAGGTTACGTTGGGCATACTCACATGGCTGCCACCTTGCATGCATGGCTGAAATGCAAGCTTTTCCATTCAGGGACCAATTCTGCCAACAGCTTCAAAGTACTATAACTTCTTCGTTCTAAGTCTGTTTCCGACGAACTTTATATCCACGAAAAGGTAACAAGAAGACCTATGCTCCTAGCTACACCCGAAGCCTTAAAACCTTTCGAATAAAACTCGAGACCCATAAAAGACCGAATCGTCAGATTATGCATATACCCTTGGCCTCCGAAGACACAATCGAACACTTTTAAAACTGGGTGTTACACTTTCCATCAAGTCTTGGTGCATCTCAAATGGATAGTAGTCCTCATAGGACTTTTGGAGTTCATATTTCATAGTGGCAAGCATGACGCTCGACACCTTTGTCGCGTCCTTCTCATGAGCCCTATATTCAGCAATTTCTTCAGGAGTAGCAGGCGCTTCATCAACCTCCTTTAGCTCTTTATCGAAGACATATTCCTTATCCTCGTAACGAGTGACCATCCGAATGTTTCGAATCCAGTCATTGAAATTCGACCCATCAAAAATCACCCTCCCACATAAGTTCATGAGGGAGAAAGAGCTGGAAGGGTTGGAGCCAGCTGCGTTTGGGGGTAAACATCTGAAAAGAAAGACAAAGTTTAGATTAGATAAGAATCCTTAATATAACACCCAAATGGAATATTAAGGCTAGGATCCAATTGCAAAATATTTGAAGGTAGGTAAATGACGATTTACCAATTTCCACCATGAAAAACGAAAATTAGGATTAAGTTTTAATTGAATTGAAATTCCTAGATCTTTGAGATTCATTGAACTTTTCAATGGCATGTTTAAATCTCGATTATACCCTTCAAGTTTGTGATTGGGATACCAAGGATCATAAACAAGGTGTGAATAACCATGCAAATGTGCTTGGTACTCTTGATGTCATTTATCACCTAATCAATGTGCCGGTAAACCACACACGCTCCATTGATCTATAACAAACATCGAGCTACCCTTTTCCACCCTTGTTAGTCCAATTTAGTGTGCCTGTTAACCACACACGCTCCACTAACGACTTGGCAAGGTGCAAAGTGCAATTTCATCGAATAGCACCAGTTTCACATTTTCCTAAAGTAACCAAGATTGAGAATTTATGAAAACATTTAGTTACTTTTATAATTATACTTTTTAACGAGTATTAATGTCCTATCCTACCCGTTCGGCTAACGACCCTCCACCAGTCAAGGAAGCAGTGGGTGAGAGTGGACACCCATTCAATCGCCATTTTATAGGCAATTTCCTTATACCCCTATATAGACCAACTTCGTGAATGAGGCCTACTAACGGTAAGATTGACTTGTCTTATACATATACACAAGTATTAATCCTTTAATATTATAATAATATAAGGGTTGAATTTTAACCTTTTAAAATTCTAGGATTTAGAATTTAATGTTTCATAAACGAGACTTTTCAAATTCCAAAACATGAGGGCAAGTTTTGAAACTCTTCAAAACTCTTGAATTTTAGAATTTAATGTTTCATAAATGAGACCTTTTAAATTCCAAAACTTGAGGTCAAGTTTTGAAACTCTTCAAAACCTCTTGGATTCCAAAACTTGATGGCAAGTTTTGTAACTCTTCAAGACCTTTTTAATTCCAAAACTTGATGAAAAGTTTTGTAACTCTCCAAAGCCATTTAGATCAAATTTTAAACAAGTAAACTAATCACATATTTTTATCATTTACCAATTTGATCTAATTCAACTCATATAGCAAGACAATTCAAATCAACTAATACAAATAATTAGCTTATCATATCAACTAGCAATTATCTTAAAATTTTGACAATTATCTTTTAATTTGGATGAAGATAATCATTACCTTATCATAAAAAACGATTTTTTTTATTAGTCAAAACAGTTTGTGGTAATGATTCTAATCCAAAACTTGGCCAAAAAACTGAAAATCTTCCCACTGAACAGTCACCACGTCGTGGTAACTTTGACCACGTCGTGGTCATCAGGCAGATTAAAAAAACGATTTCCTTGCTTTGAACGATTACCAATGCATCAATATAACAGAAAACACCCTAGTCTCTGATACCACTGATGGGTTTTGAGCACTATAACAATCCTATGGTGCACATACAACCCTAGATGCTTTGGATCTAAGTTTTCTCAAGTTATACATGCAATTTCATTTTTCCAAAGCATAGAGCCTAACTAGCATACAACTTTGATAATTGAAACATAAAAACAAGTAAGATGATTACCTATTTGTTGTAGCTTGTAGAACTTGGCCTTACAAGAGCTTAGTACCTCAAATGTGATTCCTCAAATGTGTCACAAAACATGAAGAACAAATGGAGGATTATGAGAGAGGTTTAGGAGGCACGAAAATCGGCTAGCTTCTTCTTAGAATACTCTTGTGTGTCGATTTTAGGGCTTAGAGGTTACATATATATTGTAGAATTCCAAGGGTCACTTGTAAACCCTAATCCATTCACTTAGGCTTTTGATCCAATAATTCATTTGGACTAACACTTCATGGACTCTCACATAAGCTTAGTCCATCACTAATCAATCATGGATCATTAGCCCCAAACTATATGTATCACTGATTTACATAATCAGCCCCCTGTTAATTTAATGAGTCTCTTTTGATCACTAAATTAATTCTTGATCAGTACCAATTAAATAATATGATTTCTCAATTAATATATTATTCTTATAATATATTAATAAATCACAAATAACCACTTTCTCAAATATCCTTCCTATCAAACTGCTCCGGTGAATGCAACCCAAATGGACCATGTGTTGGATAAGGTGTCTAAGTCCATAACTATAATTGGTATGTACTTGACCCGAAAATAGCATGGTCCATTTGGGTTGCATTTCACCGGAACAATTTGACAGGATGGACTTTTGAGAAGAGGTTATTTATGATTTATTAATTTATTATAAGTTCTAATATATTAATGTGAAATCATATTATTTGATTAGTATTGATCAAGAATTAAGTTGGAATTAAATCAGTGATCAAAAGAGACTAATTAAATATACGGGGACTGATTTAGTAAATCAATGATTCTTATAGTGTGGGCCTACGGTTATTTAGGATGGGCTAAACAAATAATTTAGTCCATGGATAGTCCATGGAGGTTTAACCCATGGAGCCTAAGTAATATGAAAGGTCATGTCCAGTAGGGTTTACATGGATGTAACCCTAGACTTTGCCACACTATAAAAGGAGTCCCTTAGCTCCTAAAATCGGGCACTAGTTGTTCTAAGAGATCATAAGAGCCGATTTTTGTGCAAGTCACTCTCTCTCAAGTCCTCCATTGTTGGTGGTGTTTTTTGAAGCATTTGAGGCATCATATTTGGGGTGCTAGGCTCTTAAAGGTCCAAGTAAACAAGCTACAACAAGAGGTAAGTCATCTAACTAGTTTTTGTTGTTCAAGTACCATTGATTTGTATGCTAGTTAGGATAATGCTTTGGAAAATGAAATTACATGTATAGTTAGAGAAAACATAGATCCAAAGCATTTAGGGTTGCATGTGCACCATAAAGTTGTTAGAGTGCTCAAAACCCTTCACCATGCTACTATCGGGTCAAGTACATATTATATATAGTTATGGGCTTAGACACCTAATCCAACAAAGTGCTCCTCATGCAACTCCTATGTCTTGGAATAGACCAGGATGTCGTCGATGAATACAATCACACACCGATACAACATCGGTTGGCACACGCAGTTCATGAGGTCCATGAATGCGGATGGAGCATTGGTGAGCATAAAGGGAATCACCACGAACTCGTAATGACCATAACGAGTTCGGAAGGCCGTCTTCTACACATCGTCCTCCTTGACCCTCATCTGATGATAATTCGAACGAAGATCAATCTTGAAAAACCAAGATGCACCCTGAAGCTGGTCAAATAAATCATCAATCCTCTAGAGGAGCTAATCGATATGGTCCGTTGGCTATCGGAGCCGTACCAGGGACCAAGTCAATCCGGAACTCCACTTGCCTCTCCGGAGGCACTCCATTCAAATCCTCAGGAAACACATCTGGTTACTCTCGTACAATCAGCATATCATCTATAGTTTCCTTACCCTTCTCCCGGGTCTCCATAACATAGGCGATGTAACCTGAACAACTCTGATGAAGGTAGCGTCTGGCCCTAGTTACTGAACATAGAACCGGTTCGCACTGAGCGCCCTCTCCCTGGACCACCAACTCTCCCCCACTTGGTGTCCGAATACGCACCATCTGACACTCACAATCAATCACCGTCCCATTGGGGCTCATCCAATCCATCCCTACTATAACCTTGTTCTCGCGTAAAGGGATAGGAACCAAATCGATCGGATACTGCTTGTTGAACATATCTAGAACACAATCCCGATGAACCCTCGATACTCGGAAAGATTGATCATCTGCAATCTCAACCTCTAATGGACAATCCAACTCTCCCGGAGCTCTGCCAAACCTCTTGCTGAGTGCAAGAGACATGAAAGATCGGGTAGCCCCCGAATCAAACAATATCAAATCAGAGATATTGTTCACAAGGAACGATCCTAAAACAAAACTAAAAAATATAACCAGATAAATCAACGTAAATAAAGAGTTAAGGAGAAGATACACACCCGACACCACATCCGGTACAACACGTACCTCCTCAGATGTCAGCTGGAAACCCCTGATCCTCACAACGGGCACATCCGCCTTGCCCTGGCAGCCATCAATAATCCGTAGGGTCACTTGAGCAGGTGCTACTACTGGTCCTCCTGATGCTAAACTCAGGCAGTTGGCCTTCTTGTGGCCCCTCTGATTGCAACAAAAGCAAATTAGATCTGATGTCCAGGTGGTGATGATAACATCAGTGCAATCCTTGCTAAATTGCTCTGTCTTGCCTCACTTGTAGCAGCCCGAACCACCTGCTCTACAAACTCCATCACGCGAATTGTCGCATTTGCCACAGCGGCTCCGTCCCTGCTAGCCATTCAACCTAGAGTCGAAAACCTTGGGTTTCTTCGCTAAAACCCCAAGCGTCTACCCATGCTCCGCCTTCCTCTTCCCTATGTGCTCCAAATCAATCTCTCTTTCCCACGCCTTGGATATCATATCATCCAGAGTTGGCCAGGCAGAAAAACTAACGAACTCCCTGAGCATGCTAGTGCATACTATAGTAAGTGAGGTATTCAACCTAAAGTATACTAGGCACACATCGTACCATTACTTAGCAATTCAAGTTTAAGCCTAGAAATCCTTACCATTCCTAGTTCGCTTAAACTAATGCTCTAAAAATTTTGAAGTAGCTTAATACTTTAAAATATTAAGATTTATAATTATTTAATACTCCACTTAATTCTTTCCTATGGTTTGTATCCATATACTCCTAATGAATCCGTTCATATATTGAACTTCCGACGGTTTAAGTCTAAATACCAATCCGTGGTATTTAGTTCACTTAAACTACTTCTCTGATACCATAATTGAAAGAACCTCTTTCTAAACTTTACAATATTAATCCAAACATGCTACATGCCGACTAACGAGGTTTTTACAAAGTTTTATATATTACATAATTTCCTAGGAATTTATACACTAAATACAAAAGTCATAATATTATCTATTCTACATCTTCTAACAGTACATAACTATACTGGATGTTTATCACCTGCAATAATTAAACACTGAGAGGGATAAGCGGTGACGCTTAGTGAGTTTAATAATAGATACAATATAACGTTATGCCATATATATACCAACATGACAGAAACAAAGGGGGACAAAGAACAACAAAGGCAGATGTGTATCATATGACATGCTTTCCATATCAACAAATAATCTGATTCAAAGATTTACAATCAATGAGACATAACAATTTCAATACTTGATATACATCAATAAAACTTTTGCCCATATGGCATGGAAAAATAACCAATTTCTAAATAAACATTTTGCTAGCACTTTACAGGCTTTTCAGCCCTACCTAGCCTTCTGCCAATGCTAAAGGAATGCTTAATCATTCACTTCATGGTCAAAGGCTACATACCAATACCCAAGTGATGCTTAACCATTCACTTCAAGTCAAAGGTATAGCTCCGTTAGCATTCCGTTAGTATACAAGTCATGCTTTACATAGCCAAATGTATAAAACCAGAATAATACAGGAAAGCACATTGAACATATAACACATAACATACAATTGTTCATATATATTGAACTCACCGTGAAATAATCGAATGATAAAATGATAATTTGGGCAACACTTCGCCTCTAAAAATGACTTTCTTTAACGAAACCGGGATGTTTTCTCAAAAAACGGGCTTCACGCGGGCAAAGTTTCGTCTCGAAAAACACTTTTCTCGGGATATTCGGGCTCTCCGGGGCTTGCTTATGATACTAGGATAGTATTTTAGGGTTAGGGGTATTTATTGCAACTTAAAGGAAAGCATAGGGTAAGAGAAGTGAAAATTGTAAAGAAAAATCGGCTGAATTCGTTTGCTATTTATAGGGGACTGAAACACGGATTACGCTGGCCGTAAATCCTTATGTACGTGGGGCGTACTGCCCTGATAATCTCTTCGCTGGGCGTACACTCCATTACGCGGGGCGTAATGCATTGCGGCTCAGTACGCTGGGCGTACACCGAGTACGCTGCGCGTAGCGTGATGCGTGGCATAAGACGTGTCGAACCTGCGTGACATGTGTCGTATGCGAAGAAGGTGTTGACGTGGCCGACTTCGGATCACAAACATGAGTACTCTGGGCGTACTTGTGTACGCGGGGCGTACACTGATTTTCTAAACTTCTAAAATCCATATATTTTGCATACGAGCTCCATTTTTGACGTTATTTATATCCACGCGTAGGTGAGATGACACTCTACAACTTTCGTTTAGACTCTGTCGGCTAATTTTGACTTCATTTTTAAAGTTATATTTTTAACAGGCCGGGACAGGAAAAGTCCGTTAAAAATTCATAACTTCTTCATCTGACATCCGTTTTCGTCTGTCTTTTTACCGTTGTACTACTATTGACGAGATCTTCGATTCTCGTTTAGGTTGTGTCGGCTAAAAATCACTCGATCTTTATTTCGAGTTTCGGGATGTGTACTGTTATGCCGATGCTTAGAAAAATCATAACTTCCTCATACGAAGTCAGATTTAGACGTTCTTTTTATGAAAATTCTCGGTTTAAAAAATACTACGACTTTCATTTAGATCAATAAAGCTAAAAAGTAGTTTATCGAAAACTAACTTTTTACGTCATATGGCGTCGTGCCGGTTCTGTCGCGAAACTTTAAGGAGTCATAACTTCTTCGTTATAGCTCGGATTTCGAAAGGTTTTTGCCTAAATGTTTCTAACGAGATTCTTCACAACTTTCAATAATATAATTTTACTTATTTTCAACTTTATATTTTCGTTAATTTCAATAGTTGACTTTTGATTGGAATTTCATAAGACTTCCAATATTTTCCGAATGATTCTAAACATAGTTTTACTTCAATTATAGTAAAAACTATCATGTTAGAACTGAACGCTCAAATTCATATAATATTTCATTATATTATTCACTTTTAAAAAATTACATAACACGGTAACTGAACGTGTATGTTACAAATACCTCCTCCTTTTGAGGATTTCGTCCTCGAAATCACATCGATTTAAATAACTGGTTATATTTCGTTCTTATCTCATTCTTACTTTCCCAAGTATAATTTGGGCCTCGATGATGTTTCCACTTAATAAACACTAACTCTACTTCTTTATTACGTAAATCAACTGTTCTCTCGTTTATAATCTCTTTGGGCTCTTCTACATATCTTACTTTATTATCCAGTTCACCTCGGATAACGGTACCATTTCATCATATATGCTTAAACGTTTACGCAGATAACTTACATGAAACACATCATGAATACCTGCCAAATCTTCCGGCAATTCCAAGCGGTATGCTTGCTTACCAATTCTCTGGATGATTTTGAAAGGTCCAACAAATCTAGGACTCAATTTTCCTTTCTTCCCAAATCGCATAATGCCTTTCCACGGGGATACCTTTAGCATTACGAATTCATCCACTTGGAGTTCTATGGGTCGTCTTCTCTTTACTGCATAGGACTTTTGTCGATCCTGGGCCGCTTTCATTCTTTCTCGTACAATTTGAATCTTGTCAATGGTGTCTTGAATCATTTCAGGACCACCAAGGAATTTTTGTCCTACAACACGCCAACATATTGGAATACGACATTTACGCCCATATAATGCTTCATATACCTTCAGTATATTTTCTACTGTTTGGATTGTTCTCTCCTTCTGACCATCTGTTTGGTGATAATAATCTATGCTGAGAGTAACACGAGATCACAATTCACATTGCATACTTTCCCAAGGATGAGAAGTGAAGCTACTATCACGATCGAAAGTAATCTTTAGCGGTACACCATGTCTCGCAACAGTTTTATCCAAGTATGCTTGTGCGTATTTCTCCATTGGAGCTTCTGGAATTCCATATGGCTTTTGGTGCTCTGCTTTGACTTGTTAAACAAGCTCTTGGAATTCTTAATTGATGGTGGTGCTCAGACTTGCACTCTCTTCTCATTGCAGACTCTTGATTCTTCTTAAATTTGGTTTATAAACTCAACCCAAAATAAAGTCTTCACTTTTGCTATAACAACAACTCGAATGGTCATATTCTAACGACCATTGACTTCATAACGCAAGGACACACAACAAAACAGTCTCTTGTCTCTATTAGTCTAATACTATCACGGAAGAAATCTTCTTTCATATTTTAATGTGATATAATATTTTTATAGTAGGTAGCATTTCTAATTTATGGTTACTTAATCTTTTAATGAAGATTGTTATACTTCTATCGACTACCTCGACCATCTCCTTCTTCAATCTTCCGACTGAAATTTCGTCGCTACACAAAACATGGTTCTCTGAACCAATCAACTCACTTCGCAGATTTATACTAATCGGACTCGATTCTTTGTGACCACTAAGGTCTGAACGAAAATCATCTTTTAATTCATCACCGAAACGAAGGTAATGACATACTCAAACAAAAACGGAATCGATTACTGGCTTCTTGGTAACCTTGTGATTTTCCTTGATCCAAGTGTGAGTCTTGTGCTTCCAGTAGTATAGGCCTCTACTACTATTCACACCTACGCATAATCGTCCCAAGTATTGTCTCGCAGTTCCCAAGTCACCATTCAAAAGTTTTCACAAAGAAACTTTTCACACCTAAGTGTGTTCAAACAAGTATATACAATAATTTCTCCTAGACTCAACTAAGGATTTCATGTTTCTATCAAACATATTTTGGATTTCTTAAATTCACCTTCTAGAATTCTTTTCATGTATATGTTCGATCTAGTATATCCTAATACTTTTTCATAGGTCGATAGAAATTTTACTTCCAAATCATATAAATTCTTTCTCGGGTAGTGTCTACTCTGCAAGACACACTATACCAGAATTTACTCTAGTAGTGTGGAGACAAACGATCTCCAACTATCTGTATCATCTTCTAACTCATGCAAGTCACCATGCATAGTTATTTATTTCATTATCCTTTCATGAGATCGTCATTCCTTTATACGAGAAAATTTTTCTTCTCATGGGTGTATCTTTTAAGTCTACTTCATAGGAATCTATTCTAGGAAGTCCGCATCATAGCTGCATCTCAGCAAGCTCTACTAGCTTCAACTTGGTTCTCTGTCATTCCTAACAACAACATCTCTTCTCATACAACACTTTGAGTGTATATCTTCTTCAACTATATACTCTACCTTACTCTAACTAGTAAGTCATTCAACCTAACTAAATGACTCATTTCACCATCCTAATTAAGTATGTTAAACTTGGCTTAACACATAATGGAACTTTCATAAGGATGTGATATAAGTCAATCGTCACTCAGTATTATTAAATACTAAGTCTGAACATTACATATCAGCTCTTATCATACTACTCGAACTGCATACTACATCACAATGTTGGGCAAGGTCTTGGCCTATTGAGTCTGAAAACTTTGTTAGTCTTTACTTTGATCTTCATTGAATTCATCTAAATCTTGCATACTATCAATTTCGATATTATCGAAGTATTTATCACCATCTTTAGTTCTTCTAACTCTATAAACAATCACTGCTTCAATCTAGTTAGCGGTGGAACAACTTCATGGATTACACCAAAACATTCATCTCGTCTGAATGTACTTTAAACACACATCTCCCCCCTTCAAAGGTGTCATTATTTCGTCAAACATAGTTTGAATGTACAATACCACTCTATAGGTATTAATATACTATTTACGGTATCACTTGATAGGTTTTATTTTACGATATCCGTCGACCGTTTATTTATGAAGTTATCGATGTCAACTATCGTAAGTCTTCTTATTACTTTGAAAACTTTCATGCCGAGAATGATATCAAAGTTGGGCAAGGAGATAGGGTTCAGGTAAACAAAAAAATTTATATCATTTTATTTATATGATACAATCTCTATAGATTTTATCAGCAAGTATTGATTCACTTCTCGCGGTATGAAACGGTTGAACGAGTGTATAGTAAGCAATTTGAAAAGAAAGCGCAAATTCATGAGACACAAAAGAATCTGAGGCAACAGAATCAAATAAGATGTGAACAAGTCTAGAATTGACGAGAAATGTACCGGTCACAACATTCGGGTCCTCGCGTGCCTCCTCTGCGATAATCTGGTATGCATGGCCTTTAGCTTTTGGCACCTCTTCCTTTTTAGTTGAAGTACTCATCGATTGTTGAACGGAAGCATGACTTCCCATAATCTGGCTAAAAAGAGTAGGGCATAAACGCTTTCTGTGGCCAGTAGAACCATAAGCATTGCATGTAACATTCTTCCTCGGGAAAACGGGCTTCACGTGACCCTTTTCTCCGCATCCATAGAAAATCACCGGTCCTTTTCTGTTCTTCATTGACCCTGGTGATTCTTTCCACATTTTTCGACACGATGGTGACTGAAGAGAAAAAGTTTGTGACCTACCGCGGCCACGAAAGGTATTATGAGATTGTACTTGTCTTCTAGAATTAGATCGAGCAGATTGAGCCGATGGAATAGAAAAAACATAAATAGTTCTATCGACACGTGGATGCTTCGAAAGAGTGACACCACGTATCTCCAAGTCGTGCTCGCCCTTTCAGGTATTTTATTTATCTTTTAGCACATATTAGCATATAAGGCATCTCCGTTAAATCATGCTAGTGCATACTATAGTAAGTGAGGTATTCAAGCTAAAGTATACTAGGCACACATCGTACCATTACTTAGCAATTCAAGTTTAAGCCTAGAAATCCATACCATTCCTATTTCGCTTAAACTAATGCTCTAAAATTTTTGAAGTAGCTTAATACTTTAAAATATTAAGATTTATAATTATTTAATACTCCACTTAATTCTTTCCTATGGTTTGTATCCATATACTCCTAATGAATTCGTTCATATACTGAACTTCCGACGGTTTAAGTCTAAATACCAATCTGTGGTATTTAGTTCACTTAAACTACTTCTATGATACCATGATTGAAACAACCCCTTTCTAAACTTCACAATATTAATCCAAACATGCTACACGCATATTCATAAACATAGTTTACATATATGGTCTTATTACAAAAGACTGGATACAAACTGACTAACGAGGTTTTTACAAAGTTTACATAATTTCCCAGGAATTTATACACTAAATACAAAAGTCATAATATTATCTATTCTACATCTTCTAACAGTACATAACTATACTAGATGTTTATCACCTGCAATAATTAAACACTGAGAGGGATAAGCGGTGACGCTTAGTGAGTTTAATAATAGATACAATATAACGTTATGCCATATATATACCAACATGACAGAAACAAAGGGGGACAAAGAACAACAAAGGCAGATGAGTATCATATGACATGCTTTCCATATCAACAAATAATCTGATTCAAAAATTTACAATCAATAAGACATAACAATTTCAATACTTGATATACATCAATAAAACTTTTGCCCATATGGCATGGAAAAATAACCAATTTCTAAATAAACATTTTGCTAGCACTTTACAGGCTTTTCAGCCCTACCTAGCCTTCTGCCAATGCTAAAGGAATGCTTAATCATTCACTTCGTGGTCAAAGGCTACATACCAATACCCAAGTGATGCTTAACCATTCACTTCAAGTCAAAGGTATAGCTCCGTTAGTATACAAGTCATGCTTTACATAGTCAAAGGTATAAAACCAGAATAACACAGGAAAGCACATTGAACATATAACACATAACATACAATTGTTTCTATATATTGAACTCACCGTGAAATAATCGAATGATAAAATGATAATTTGGGCAGCACTTCGCCTCTAAAAATGACTTTCTTTAACGAAACCGGGATGTTTTCTCAAAAACCGGGCTTCACGCAGGCAGAGTTTCGTCTCGAAAAACTCTTTTCTCGGTATCTTCGGGCTCTCCGGGGCTTTCTTATGATGCTAGGATAGTATTTTAGGGTTAGGGGTATTTATTGCAACTTAAAGGAAAGCATAGGGTAAGAGAAGTGAAAATTGTAAATAAAAATCGGCTGCCTTCGTTTGCTATTTATAGGGGACTGAAACACGGATTACGCTGGGTGTAAATCCTTATGGACGGGGGGCGTACTGCCCTGATAATCTCTTTGTTGGGCGTACTCCATTACGCGGGGCGTAATGCATTGCGGATCAGTACAATGGACGTACACCGAGTACGCCGTGCGTAGCGTGATGCGTGGCATCAGACGTGTCGAACCTGCGTGACACGTGTCATACGCGAAGAAGGTGTTGACATGGCCGGCTCCGGATCACAAACATGAGTACGTTGGGCGTACACTGATTTTCTAAACTTCTAAAATCCATATTTTTTGCATACGAGCTCCGTTTTTGATGTTCTTTATATTCATGCATAGGTGAGATGACACTCTACAACTTTCGTTTAGACTCCGTCGGGTAACAGGCCGGGACAGGAAAAGTCCGTTAAAAATTCATAACTTCTTCATCTGACATCCATTTTCGTCTGTCTTTTTACCATTGTACTACTATTGACGAGATCTTCGATTCTCGTTTAGGTTGTGTCGGCTAAAAATCACTCGATCTTTATTTCGAGTTTCGGGCTGTGTACTGCTATGCCGATTCTTAGAAAAATCATAATTTCCTCATACGAAGTCAGATTTAGACGTTCTTTTTATGAAAATTTTCGGTTTAACAAATACTACAACTTTCATTTAGATCAATAAAGCTAAAAAGTAGTTTATCGAAAACTCACTTTTTACGTCATATGGCGTCGTGTCGGTTCTGTCACAAAACTTTAAGGAGTCATAACTTCTTCGTTATAGCTCAGATTTCGAAAGGTTTTCGCCTAAATGTTTCTAACGAGATTCTTTACAACTTTCAATAATATAATTTTACTTATTTTCAACTTTATATTTTCGTTAATTTCAATAGTTGACTTTTGATTGGAATCTCATAAGACTTCCAATATTTTCCGAATGATTCTAAACATAGTTTTACTTCAATTCTAGTAAAAACTATCATGTTAGAACTCAACGCTCAAATTCATATAATATTTCATTATATTATTCACTTTTAAAAAATTACATAACACAATAACTGAACGTGTATGTTACACATGGCCTCAATGGATGGGGCTCCCAAAGTATAACCGACCTCCACCCACCAATCTCAGGCTCGCTCCCTCAGACATCCTGCAGTGAACCTCACCTTCGACCCCTCGGGGCAGAAGCTCGTCATCTGGGCACACTTAATGTCAACTATCCAATGCCTGGCTGTGATGGGGTCCTTCACCACAAAGAAATCTGGTGCCCCACATCCCCCGAAATCCTTGAAGGAGAGAGTGCGGGTCGTAGACTGGCTAGTAGCTAGATCGGCCCTGAAGATCCAAAGGCGATCCTCCATCAGCTCGATGATACCCTCCTTGATCGACCCGAACATCATCGGGGTCACATCAAGGATGCCTCTAGTAACCTCAGGTGCAATAAACTCGCTTAGCCTCTCATCAGTCGGTTCGATGCTTGTACCCGAACCAGATCCCGATCCTAAACCCCCTACTCCATGACATGTCACCACTATATTGAGACATAACCACATAAACAATAAGAAATTACACGAGAAGGTTCACACTCTCGAGTTCCTTAGATTCATCGTGTTCTTCCTGGTCTCGGGTATAAATCATGTGCTTCCAGTAATACGTGCACAATACTACCTTCCATACCTATTTATACCCTCCTCAAGGACTACCCCAACTCCTCCACGTCGCTCTTCCCAACTAGTACATTCCTCATACTATAAGGCGTCTTACACACCAATGCATCTCTCAGGGATTTCCTAGGACTCCCTTCCTCATCCTTCTCTACTGTCAGATGCAAAAGGAACTTCCACTAATACCACCTAACTACTACGCAAAAACAATTATATACTATCATTACTAGATAATTCTTCGAATGACAGGTCCCACACTACAACGGTTGGACTCAAACAAGAGCTGTGCAATAGAGTTAAACTTACCCTTTTAAAATTATCCAATCACAATAATATGTAACCCAACACATTCATCCACTAGTTAGTTAGTACCAACATGATTTCCTAAAGCACAAAGCATGCAACATTCGAGCATCAGACAATTCAACTCAGAACATAACCTATAAAGTCCGCCCTATCAAGTAACTGATCTGATACTAGCATGCGAATCTATAAGCTCATACAAATAAGAACATAAAGTAATCTCTCCTAGCATTCTATCATGCAATTCTGAGCAAATCATTAGCCCCTAAGCTAGCATGGAATTTTCATATCATAGCATAAAACATATAAGATGTATGGGTATTTTGGGTAGACTAACTTGAGTTCGTCCGATTGCACGCATCACGCCCTTTTTTCTTTTATTAAAATCCTTTAATTAAAAATGTTTCTTTTAATGGAAAATCTACCAAACCCTCGATTTGAGTCCATGCACACCCGATAGTATGCCTGAATCCCTTAAACCAAGGCTCTGATACCAAGTTGTAACATCCTAAAAATACAGATAAAATTTTTGTTTTTAAATTCATTCAAGACATACGATACTCATATCAAATCAGTAAAAAGTGTATCACAACAACATATTGTTGGGTCAAAAATATGGTTTATACTTTACTTTTCTAGGAAAATGTATTTTTGTGTCTTGGACCGTAAACAGCTTGGTGTTTACGGCCGTATACGTGTTTACGGCTGTGTTTACGACCATGAACAGGTTTACGGGTTCACGGCCCATGTCTCATATATATAGGGTGAGGAGTGCATAATTGTAGAAAGGAGGAGAGCTTAAGTGTGTGAAACTTAAGGTGTTCTAGAGAGAGAAAGTGAGAGAGAAGAGAGGAACTTTAGTGTGTGTTAGTGTGTGTGAATCTTGTATCTGGATCTTAATTCATATCAATTCATACAAGATTCATCATCTTCTTCTTCTCCTTCTTCTTCATTTGATCTGTCATCATCCGTTTGATTGGGATTCCGCGCCATCAAACGGATCTGATTGATACACAAGCAGATTGGGGACTTACAAGTGGTATCAGAGTCTGGATTGTATCAGTCAATTTTGTCAGATCTGGAGCTTATTTGATCTTATTTTCGAAAGATTTTTGCGTTTTTGGATAGATCTCTGAAAATTAAGGGGGGGGGGGGGTTGTTCTTCGTGTTTTTCATAAAAACGGGTTTTAAATCGAGTTTTGGAGCAAAAAGGGGCAAAAATCGTTGTTTTTGGTCGTAACCAGCGAGGGGGTGGCGGCATTTACGGCCAGCAGCTTGGGTTTCCAGATTTTACGGCCTGAGTTTACGGCCCCAGAGTTTGCGGTCCGAGATTACGGCCCTCCAAGGTTTACGGTGCGAGCTTACGGTCCGAATTTCACGGTCACGTGTTCTATCCGTGGTTCACGGTCCTCGCACGTGTATGGTCCAACGTAGTTTCCGGTTCGCACCAGGTCCTCGCATCGCGTCGTCGGCCTCGTCCTCGCAAGCAGAAGCTTCGTCCTCGCATCAGCTTCGCATTAAAAATAAGGAAATCGGAATTGGGGGTGCCGGGATTCGAACCCGGGTCTCCTCCCTAGTCGACCAACGCCTTACCAGTTGATCTACCAAGCTCCTTGTTCCAAACCTTCCGTTTTTAATTCAAAAAGACTCCCCTTCGGTTCCTAATTTCGCAAATTGACACTTTTAGCCCAAAAATTCAATTTCTTTTATTTTAAAATTCCATTTTCAACCAAAAATTTTAGTTTTTAAATTTTGACTTTTATTTTTGATTTTTTACTTAAAATTTTGACTTTGACTTTTAAAGTTTGACCTTTGACTTTAAACTTTGACTTTCTCGTTTAACTTTTAAATTTTCAAATTTAGCTTTTCGGTTTGACTTTTAAGTTTGACTTTTCAAGTTTGACTTTTTAAATTTGACTTTTAAGGTTGACTTTTGAGGTTTATAGTCAAATGACATTTTTAAATTTAAGTTTGACTTTTAAGTTTGATTTTGGCTTCTAGTTGTGTTTTTAATGGCTTTTGAGGTCAACAAGGGAAATGAAGACATGAAAGAGAGTCAGGATATGTTAAGACAAAAATTCAACATGTTCAACTATATCCCTGGAGAAACCCTGGAAGCTCAGTTGCAACGATTTACTACACTTACTACTGAGATGAGTATAGCTGGGATTTTCTTCACTAAATCTGAGATAAATAAAAAGCTGCTGAATGCACTTCCAAAGTTGTGGGATATGAACGTGGATGTCATCAAGAAGACAAAAGATCTCAATCGTCTTAGTCTTGCTGCTGTAATTGAAGAACTTGACGCTTTGAAGTGTGGAAAAACAATGAGTTCCACAAACCTTCCGGTCAATGAAGTTTCATGTTCTCAATCATGTGAAGCTATGATTAAATTTCTTCGGGAACAAATTGATTTATTAAAAAGAGAAGTTGAGGACCTGAGATATGAAAGATGTCAACTTAGAAAAGGGCAAAAACCCCTAAAGGCCCAGTTAGAAACAAAAATAAAGGACTTTAGGAGACTTCAGGAAGACTACAGTAACAAATGTGAAAATTATGATTATATCAAGAGACAAAATGCTGAGTTAATTACTGAGCTTGATACATTAAAAGGGCAATTTGAAACTGCAAATTTTGATTTTAAAAGGTTTGATGTATCAAGCGAGGTAGTTGCCAACATGATTGACCATTGCCTGCAGTTCAAACGAAACCAGCAAAAGGGTTTAGGATACGATAATGTACCTCCTCCTTTTAATCATACATATCAGAATCACCCTTTGTCTAAAGATGAGATTGCCAACGAACCTTTCATGGTGTATGGAAAGCCATCTGGTTTTGTTTCAGGAGGATTTATTAATGTTGAAAGTACTAACCTTTCTACTTCCCCTGCAGATCAATCCTTAGATCAGTCACAGCACGAAGTTGAAGGATCTGTTTCTGATAACAAAGCTGAGTCTGAACCTGATGTTTTTGTTTCAAATGATAACTCTTTTGTTTCCGATGTTAAAATCAATGATACATCTTGTGATGCTTCAGCTCCGGATCATGTTGAGTTAAATTTTTTTGACATATTTGATGATTTGTTTGAAAATACTGATGTTCCTGTTTCTAGCACATCTACTTCATATGCAGGTAAAGTAGCAGAGGATGAGAACAAGGAGAAAACCATTGAACAAACCAACATCTCCTTGAACTTTGAATCTGTTGCTTCGAACTCAGCTGCTTCTGATCAACCTGCTGTTGAGAAATACATGCCACCAATTCCAGTGAAACAGAGTGCCTGCTGTAATTGTGCTTGTGGGAAAAATAAGAGACAAGGCAAGTACACGTCACCAGAGGCAGGAAGAAACAATTTCCCAGTGAAGAAAAAGACTTGTTTTCACTGTGGAACACCTGGTCACATTGCCCGAAACTGTCCAAATTACGCATATGTTCACTACTATGCACGAGGCTGGCAGAACGCGCCAAGAGGGAGATACTTCAAAAGAAACCCCTCAAGGTCACGTTCAGACCATGATGACTGGAACGCGCAGAAGGCCAGGAATCCAACTCCCAAGAACAAGAAGGGAATGCCAGCCAAGAAGTCCCATCCAAGAGATGCTCCTGTGAAGCCAAAATCAAAGTAATCTCAACGGCCGACATCAAGATCAAAAGCAAGTACTGAACCACCCATCAGATCGAAAAAGAAATGGGTTAAACCCAACTACAAATGGGTTCCAAAGGCTCACTCTCCCAAATCTTCTAACGATTTTAATATTTCTTCATATTCTGTTTGTGATAAACAGGATATGTCATGGGAGAGAGTACCGTGCAAGGATGAAAAAGGTCATTAGACTTCGGTTTGTTGGTAGTGGCTGTTCCAGGCACATGATAGGGGACATCTCTCAACTGTACAACATTCATAACTTTGTTTGGGAGTATGTGTCCTTTGCGGGAAGGGAAGTAAGGAAGGGATCACTCATGGGGTTAGTGCTTAACGATGTGAAGAATTTTCAGATCTGTTCTGAGATTATGCGTGCTGTTCTCAGACCTTCTGGATGCAAATTCAATCGGCGATTTACGGTTTGAATTTTTCTTCTCGATACTCCTGAGTTTTTCTTAAGCTGATTCGCTTTAAAGACTAATTTTTGTTTTAGGATAGTTTAAATTTGTGCATTTACTTTCGTTTCTCTCCTACGCACAAATTTAGGGGGAGAAATAAAAACAAAACAAAAATTTTAAAATTTTTAAAAAAAATACAAAAACATTAAAAAAATCAGAAAATCCAAAAATATGTTGGTTATGGAATGTTCTTGCAGGTGATGTGATGGGAAGTGATAACAGGCAATCTGAATCTGTGTAAGGGACTGAATCTGAATTGTCTAGGCTCTGTGTTCGATACGCGGGTAGGCACGAAAGATTAAAATGGACTTGACTAGGCATTAATGAACTTAAGGAATCTAGAGACTTGAAAAATCTTGACCTAGATAGATCCATTTAGCCTGACAATACGACGCTCAGATAGGTTGAGGAGGGAGATATACATGATAATCCACCGGTCACACTAAAATAATCTGTATCTAGAACTGTGGTTTAACTCTTCCTCGATGTACGGACTTTGTCCTTAATTCTGGTACTGATGGGGCGACTGGGGAATTCCGATAAAGTAGGTCTGTAGGAAATTATTTTCTTGATTTCTTTCTGTTAGTCATATGTTGCCTCCTCTGCGTGATTGAAATACATCCGACCTGGACTGCAACATATGCAATTCTATTTCTCTGCATCTTCTATCTATGCAATTCTTCCTGTCTGTTAGTCATATGTTGTCTCCTTTGCGTGATTGAAATACATCCGACCTGGTACACAACATATGCACCATTCTACTTCTCAATCCCTCTAAATCTGGTTAGTCATATGTTTCACCCTTTGCGTGATCGGAAGATCCGACCTGGGTGTATAACATATGCATTCTAAATCTGACTTCTCTCATAATAATTGTCTGCTCACCTAAAGTAAGGAGTACTTTGGAAGTTCCTGATTATTGGGGTATGTCAGGAAGCGGGAAACATGTTCTAGTACATTTAAAATTGAACAATCACTAGGTTGTCTGTAGATCTCGTTGCTCAATTTAGGTGGACAATAATATCTTTGGTCGTCGTCAGCTGAATGGTCCTTAAGGAATATTATCTAGGAACTTAGGATCACATTGTCTTGTCACTTATAGTATGTCCTAATTTTGTCACAATCTTTCGTGTTTAAGTGGACCACAATACCGGCGATTGACCAGATCTATTCATGAAAGGAGAGGTACTGATATCATCCGTTTGATTGCGATTCCGCACCATCAAACGGATTCATCATCAATTCATACAAGATTCATCATCTTCTTCTTCTCATTCTTCTTCATTTGATCTGGCATCATCCGTTTGATTGGGATTCCGCACCATCAAACGGATCTGATTGATACACAAGTAGATTGGGGACTTACACATATTATCAGAGTACAAATTCCCAAAATCTCAAAATGCAAAAATCATAGGGTGATGTGGTGCGATCAGGTTAGGCCCTTCCCCTTCAAACTGAAAGTACCTGAAACATAAACTGAAAACCGCAAGCACAAAGCTTAGTGAGTCCCCCAAAATACCCCATACCATACAAACATGCAACCAAACTTATCTGGGTGCTTGCAATCCCCTTCAGTCTATTTCAACCGGATACAATCAAGCATATCTAGGTGCTTGCAATCCCCTTCGGTCTATTTCAACCGGATACCATCAAGCATATCTGGGTGCTTGGATTCCCCTTGGGTCTATTTCAACCGGATACCGAGTCTATTTCACCCTTACCACTACCATATAACAACATAAAAAAGAATCATAGAGTCATCAAGCAAACACAGGCACAACTGGCAGTTGTCACAAAGTCAACCATCATACTACAACATAAACTAGTGGGTCGACATTGGTGCCTTCGACCCACAGATACAGTGAAGGAAGCTCACCTGATACTGAAGACAATTAAATCTCGCACCCAAACTGTCGGAACTAGACTCCACCTAATAACATAATAATTAACCCTAATTAATAATTAAGGTCCATTACTCAACTCGCGAGTCCAAGACCCCCAACCAAACCCCTTAAGGGAAAAAACACCATTTTGCCCCTACCATGTTCTAAAACCCTAAATCTTGACCAAAAGTCCAAAAGTCAATAAGAGACAATTGCCTAGCGTGTACGTTGGGCGTACTCTCCTCCTACACGGGGCATACCTCAGAAATTAGGTGGGATCGGGGTCTCACCTGGCTACGCTGGGCGTAGCCAGTAGTACGCGGGGCATACTCCATTTGACACCAAAAACCAAACACAAAAGGTCTTAATCATTAAGACATGCATCCAAACACAGATCTGACCTTCTTAGAATGTTTTAACCCATAAAGTCTAAAACTTTACGCCTTTGCATGGCTAAAAAAGGGCTTAAACCTTAAAACTCTAACTTAATCCACACTCATCAGCACCAAACTCTTGCATTGCTAGAAAAGGACCATCAAGCAACCATTTTTATGAATCTAAAAGACCTAACATGCATGAAAGGACAACTAATATGCTATGGAGTGTATCAAATTCATAAAGGTCCAAACTTTGGAACAAAAAGCTCATAAAACCCAACTATGGAGATCAAAAAGGAAACATATCAAGGTATAGACTTTATACCTTCAAAAGATGCACAAGGAGGAGTAGTTTCTGGATCTATAATCTTGCAACCTTCTTCAATGGTCTTCTTTTTCAACCAAAAAGCACCAAAAGTCACTACTAAGCTCCAAACATTCACAACCTAGGCTTAAACTTGAGATTAGGGTTTTTGAGGGAAGGTGGTTGATAAGGAATGTCCAAGGGAGGGATAAGGTGGTTTAAATAGGGATGAAAACCCTTAAAATTATAGTTTTGAGGCTGAGCTAGTACGCCCGACGTACTTCACGTACACCCAACATACTAGCAGGACTTCCACGATCAGATCACATGAGTACGTTGCGCGTACCCACATGTACGCCCAACGTACGAGATGAAACGCGAAAATCACTAAATGGGACCAAATGTGCAAACTTAAATAGGTTAAGGGATAAAATGGAAACACATGATATTCGGATGCTACAATCTCAAGTACCAAAAGCTTTACTCTCGAATAGATAGAAAATGCATCAATAAATTTTGAAGCAAGTTGACGAATGTCCCATTAAATTTTTTGATCGGTTTGCTTAGTTTGCGAAAATTGCTAGTTTATTGGTCTTTTATACGGTACTTGCCATGAACCATAACGATTAGGGATGAGCAGTGGAACTGGGAACCTGCTTTTGGAACCAAAACCGCCTTAAGCCAGTCAGCCCAAACTCATTCCCATGTCTTAATCCATTCAACCTTTACGTCCAAAACTTAGATCCAAACTCAAGATAACATATTAAGCCATAAAGTTGCAAACTTTATGCTTTTGCATGCATGGATGGGGCTCAAACCATGAATTAAGTCCATTAACTCACTTGGATGGTTACTAACACTTGCATGGTTCAGTCTTAACCACAAAGATCTGATTTTTATGACTCAAAACACTTCCAAGAGTCCAAAAGGACAACTCATATGGCATGGAGTTGCTCATACTCCAAGAAACCAAGCTATGGGACCAAAGGATGCCATATTCTACCCTAAACCTAGATCTAAGCTTGTAATAATCACGATTCAAACTTTATACCTTCAATAGGCTAGAAATGGTACATAACCTATGGATCTACAAGCTCCTTATTCTCCTTTGTTTCTTCTCAATTCCTCCTTCTTCTTCAAAACCACCGAAGAACACCAAAATACTCAAGGTAAGCTCAAAGATGCACTCAAGAAGGCTAGGGTTTGAGATTGACACTAAAAGGGCAGTGGAGGCTGAGAGGGTAACAGATTTGAGGAACATAAGTTCTTTAAATAGGGTGAAAACCCTAAAAATTAGGGTTTTCCCCTAACTTGAGTACGCCCAACGTACGTATGGGTATGCCCAACGTACGCCAGGGATCACCCGATGATGCGCATGCAAGGAGTAAGTTGTGCGTACCAAATGTACGCCCAACGTACTCACGAGTCCTCCACAACCTTTTTACTTGAAAAATAGAATGAATTAATAACTTCATACTTGGTGACTTGGGTGCTACACTTTGTTGTGAAAACTATCAATACTACCCTCATGAGTGCGAAACAAATTTTTTATTCCAAGTATCAAAACCTTGGGAAACAAATGCATCTTTCCCTCCTTTTTGTCCCATGAGGAGTCCATACACATAACAATATAAACAATATGCTCTATTTTTTTCACACTATATTCCAACCAATCAAAATCTTTAAACCATGAAGGATCGAAGCTTCTTAATCTATCACCTATTTTCTTTTTTGGAAACTTATGTGACATTATTTGACAAGGTCCTTGAAGTAAATAAGCTCTTCTTACATCATCTCTTACATTTGATTTATAACTTGTAATCTTTAGCCTATCCGTAGGGTCCTTTGGAAGATCTTTCAAATCAACACTTTCATTGGATTCATTAGAACATGATGTTTGTGGAATTGCATTAGAAACCGAAGGAATTGATTGATTGGTGATTGGTGTTTGAGAAGATCCTTCACCATTTTCATTAGGATTAGGTCTTGGTCTTTTTGTAAGAAAACCACCAAGGGTAACCTACAATTCAACATTAATCTAAATAACTACTAATTTCACCAAATCATCCAATAGCTTCAATAAAGCATACCAAATTGGTCAATAACATCAATAGAAACATAGAAATTTCAACAATTCAAGATAAGTCAATAAAGACAATAAGATTGAGAGTTGAGACATAGCAATTTTATTTCATCAAATCAAGTAATAAGTCAATAACATCAATAGAAAGATAGCAATTTCAATAATTCAAGATAAAAACATAGTAATTTTGATTTCAACCTAAACAAATTGGTAAAATTTCAACTTACTTGCTTCATTCTTATGCTACGGCTTGAAGATTACTTGGAGTCTTGGAGTCAAATTGAACAATGGGTGGGATGGGATTCATTTTTTAATAGTGAATTAACAAGACAACATTAGGATTTACACCCTGTTCCCAAGTTCATTTTAAGGAGAGAAAAGAAAGGAAATGGATGGAAGTGAGAGGAAAGTAAAAGAAATTTGTGTTCCCGAGTTTCATTAAAGGAAGGATCACTTTCCCTCCTAACTTTCCTTCCGATTTGGAAGGATTTGGAGAGAAATAACAAAATGTTTAATTTTCCTTCCACTTCTCTCCGACTCAGGAACACAAAAGACGAATTGTAACATCCTCAAAATTCATGACCAAAAATTTTATTTTTAATTACGTAATTATAAAAACCAGTAGTCTGAAAACATCAATAGTTTCATCCCATATCATAATCAAAAACGAATATCTCAATAACCAAAACATGTCATAAGAAAACAACATCAGAGTACAGCTCCCAAAGATCTCATGTGCGGAAAATCAGAGTGTGATGCGCTGCGATCATGCAGACTCCTTTCCTTTCGAAGCAGAAGTACCTAAAACCAAAACTGAAAACCATAAGCATGAAGCTTAGTGAGTCCCCCCATCACACCACATACCATACAATAAACATACTGCCTAGCATATTCGGGTGCTGGCCTACCCCTTCGGTCTCTTTCAACCGGTAACCGCCTAGCATATCAGGGTGCTGGCCTACCCTTTAGTCTCTTTCAACCGGTAACTGCCTAGCATATCAGGGTGCTGGCCTACCTCTTCGGTCTCTTTCAACCGGTAACTGCCTAGCATATCTGGGTACTGGCCTACCCCTTCGGTCTCTTTCAACCGGTTATGAGGTCTATTTCACCCATACCACTACCACATAATATCCTAGCATATAAGCACATAAATCACATACTACCTAGCATATCTGGGTGTTGGCCTACCCCTTCGGTCTCTTTCGACTGGTTACAAGTTCTACTTCACCCCTACCACTACCACGTAATAACGTAGTATACAAGCACAAAAACTCAACAGATAGTGGCATGCCAGACAATTATCACAAAGACAATCATCTCTATTGTAAACAACTACTAGTAGGCTGGTATTGGTGCTTTTGACCCACTTATACCGGGAAGGTAACTCACCTCGAAAACTGGAAGTAGCTGAACAGTCCCCGACTCCGAATATCAAACCAACTCAATCCCCCTACACATAAAAGATTTCCTTAATTACCCTTTCATACTCATAACCCTTTGGGTCAACTTTGATCCAAGTCAAAGTCAAAGTCAAAGTCAACGCTCCGAGTTGACTCAACTTGTCGAGTTTTCCCTTTAACTCGTCGAGTTCCCAAGAATCATGGAAGCGTGAAATCACGATCCAACTCGTCGAGTTTTTCTCCAACTCGTCGAGTTCTTCCTTTTCAATAGAATCGGGACTCCTCAATATAACTCGTCGAGTTCTTCAGTCTGTTAACTCTTCCTAATGAGATTAAGCTCAAACCCTAACCCAAAAAGGCCAAAGTCTTCATCCAAAGACCACCAAAACTACAAGATAGACCATGAGGTCATAGATCTGGACTTTAGGGACTGAAAGATCACGTAAAGTTCCAGCTTTCTCTACATGCATGGCCATTAGAAGCTCCAAAAGGCCAAAATAATGGTCTAAAGGTTGCATGGGACTTCCATGGACATAAAGTTGGCACCTTTATGCCATGAAAACCCCTCAAGACCCTAGATCTGAAGTGTTAACTCATTTGGGACGCCCAACTCCCAAGAACCATGATATTTGGGCCAAAACCAAGCAAAATAACCCAAAAAGGAGATCTACAACTACAAGGCAATGTTCAAGCTTTATACCAGAAAAGTGTCGTGGATGAGGCAAGGATTCTGGATCTATAAGCTTCTTCTTGTGTCTTCAAGCTTTTCCTTCTTCCAATGGCTTCAACATACACCAAAAACACCCAAAATGGCTCACAATCACTCAAGGTAGCTTAGGGTTTCCAGATTTAGGGTTAGGACAGTGGAGGCTGGGAAATGAGGCCAGCATGAAAGGTTTAAGGTGTTTAAATAGGGTGCAAACCCCGAAAATTAGGGTTTCATATCTGCCAGCCTACTCGTCGAGTTGATGCCTCCCAACTCGTCGAGTAGGTCACTTAAATACGCGGCCCTTATGATCTCTACTCGACGAGTTTGGGGCTCCCAACTCGTCGAGTTGCTCTATAAAATAACATAAATTATGAGTTAAATACATACCAGGAACCAGGCGTTATATGAGTTTTGTTTCTTTTCTTTTCTCTTCCTTTCTCTCATTACTTTCTTTTCTCTTCTCCTATTTTCTCTGCTACAACTCGGGAACGGGGTGTTAGGCAGCCATGGAGCTCATGGAACGGTCGAACGGAAGCAGCGCTGCAACAATCTTTAATCTGTCGAACACAGTGCCTCTCGAACTCTCAAGTCGAAGGGTTTTTTTTTTCCTTCAGCTAGTTAAGTCGAAATGTCCAAGTGGACCAAATCTAAACTCCCAATTGGACTATTTTACAAATGCCACTGGGCTTTTTTCTTAGGCTTATTTGTTTTTTTTTTTTTGGGCTAAAAATAATAGGGTTTTTGGACTACTAATTATGAGTTTAAGTTGTAAACTAATAATAACTTTAGGTTGTAAATATATTTTTGGTCTTCGTTGATCCAATAGAGTGACATTTTTTTACGTAGTTGCCGGTTTTTTTTACGTAGTGGCATAACAGGTACAAAAATCGAAAAAATTACCACTGCGTACGCCGCAGGAACTAGTTGTTACCGGTGCCACACCGGGCACCTAGTAAAAATCGCCCCTGATTAACACTCTGATTTATGTTTTCGAAACAATTGAATATTTACTTTTATGAATAAACGACATGATTTCCTTCGATTTTAAAACGAAAAAATTTGGTTTGAAATTTAGGACGTTACACCGACGTATCCAAAGGACAAAGATTCATAATCGGTGTTCTTGAACCACTCCCACACGATTTGTTTCAAATGGTTTTGGAGTGAGATTGGTAGGAGGATTGTTTGGATTCATTTTTGGAGTGAAAATATTAGTGTTTTGCTTGAAAGAAAAATTTTGGTCGGGTGAAATGTGTGATATGTAGTGGGGTATTTATAGTGGTAATTTAAGAAAAAAAAATCTTAAAAAAAAAAAGAAAACTAGCCATGTTGTAGCCATTGGAAGGACGTATTTAATTTTTCTCGTATGATAGACTTTTCATAGACACAACCCACCAACCCACGGCACCTTTGGTCGGTGTCATGGGTGCGATAACATGTCACCCAACGGTGGTGCATTGGATCTCCACTCCATGGGTGCGATAACATGTCACCCAACGGTGGTGCATTGGCAAAGCTTATTGAAAAAGACTTATGACTTTTTTGACTTATAACTTATTTAGTGAAATAAGAAGTTTTTAATAAGTAAGGGGTAGGTTACTTATCACTTTTTGAAGTTACCAACAGCTATAAGTTGTTTTTTATCAAAACACTTTTTTTGACTTATACCGGTATCAAACCGGTAATAAGTCAAAAAGCCCTCTTTTTAAGCTTTGCCAAACACCCCTTTAATAAAATATACAATGATTGATTTTAATTTAAAAGAAAAAACGAAGAGATTGATAATTGGTGAACATCAAGATCTCTTATAATTATAAGACAATAACTAATAATGACACCAGAACATCTTCCAAAATCCAGGCCTCAAGTGTAAGGTTAAAGAGGTATGGCAAGTGAAAGAAATTGCAGTCGATAAAGAATCACATGATAAAATATGAAACACAATTTAATAAAAATATAGAAAAATCTGACATTATTTTCCGTAAAAATGTTTTTTTTTTCCTCTTTCTCTCTTTTTTTTTTTCACTTTCTCCGGTTTTGGAATTTCAGAAATTCTGTGTTCTCGTGACTAACCTCCACAATTATGTAAATCTTGAATTCTTTATATTTACATTAATTAAATATTCCTATAATTATGGGCATTTCGAAATTTAAATCATTAATTACAATCGAATTTACATGTTTACGGAATATTATTTTTGTTTTACTTTATTAATAAAACTAGGTTATAACCCGTGGACACCACAGATGAAAAGCTAAAAAAATAGTAAAATTATAACTTAATTATTGAGCAATATAATGAAAAATTTAATAATTAGGAAATCATAGTTGGTAGATTACCCAATTGGCAATTTGTATTTTGAGATATGTTAGAAAATTATCATTTTGTAGAATGCAATATAAATTTAAAAAAAATTAAACATATATTGATATAATAATAAAATTGTACAAAGGTTTTATAAATTCCGAAAAACTTCTTTATACAAAATATTTGATGTTTTATTTGTTAGTTTACCACCCTTATCTAAAATTAACAATTTTAATCTCTCTCTACTATGAACTCTGGATAAAGCAACGTACAATTGGTCATGTGTACAAACAGGATCTTTGAGAAATAAACCAACCTTCGATAAAGACTGTCATTGGCTCTTATTAATTGTCATTGCAAAACATACAACCAATGGAAATTGTCTTCTTTGGAATTTGAACAGGATCTTATTTTCGGAAGGAGTTAAAGACATTTTTGGAATAAAAGTCCGGTTTCCAATATTAATTCCAGATATGATAACTGCCTCAATAACACGTAGTCTAGTGTCATTGCATAAGCCATTTTTCTGATCAATGTTTCTAAATTCTATAACCGGAACACCGATTTTTAAAATAAGCTTATGGTTTGGCAAACCTGAGACTTTTAGAACATCTAAAACATTAGGTGAGTATATATTTGCATCAAACTGATCATTAACAAAATCGGATTGGCAGAGGCTATCTGAACTTAAATATTCCGTTTGCTCTCCTGGAAACAATTTTAGCAAACGATCATTTATTTCTTGAACAACTTCATTCTTGGGAGCAAGTATTGCTCTTTCTTGAAAATAACCTGCAATGTTGAAGTTTTCAAGAATAGAAGGATATACAAACTTCATTAATGAACCTATAGGATCACATGGATCATTAATAAGAATATCTTCCAGAATTTCAACAATCGCTTCACCATCATTCGGACCACCAAGATTACCTTCTCCTATGTCCAAAAGCCAGTTTGAAAAACCCCTTATTTCTTCCATAGCAGATGGATCGCTTCCAACAGTCAATCTCATGTTTTTTTGTTAATTTATGGACTTTGCATTGTTGCCACAAATGAGAAGAACTCAAAGAAGCATTAACAATGTTTTGTCTACTACCACCCGGAACAACAGGTAGAATTTGTCTGAAATCACCTCCAAAAACAATAACTTTTCCTCCAAATGGAATATTTGAGTTCATTAGATTGACACACTTTAATATATCCTTCTAAGTTCGATCTAAAGCTTCAAATGCATGCTTGTGTACCATGGGTGCTTCATCCCAAATGATCAATGTGGTTTTTCTTACTAAACTTGGAAGATCACTATCTGGATCTATTCTACAAACAAAATCTTCGTTAAGAGTTAGTTGAATTATAAACCAAGAGTGTGCTGTCTTGCTTCCAGTCAATAATAATGAAGCGATCCCACTTGATGCAACATTTAATTCAATCTCACCTTGGGCTCTAATAGCTGCAGAAATTGTCTTCCAAAGAAATGTTTTACCCATTCCACCATAACCATAAACAAAGAATACATCTCCCTTATTATCTTTAACTGCACCTGTAACATCCATAAAAATCATGCCAAATTTAAACTTTGTAAAACATTCCAAAACCATTGATTATTACAAAACTTGTTTTCAAAATAGTTCAATGTAAAAATATCCCAGAATCAAATCATAAACAATAGGAGGTGTACGATTGCGCCTTCGCCTTCCCGCGCTCATCAGAAGTACCTGAAACAAAATCAACAACTGTAAGCCTGCAGCTTTGTGACTTTCCCCAAAACACCAACGCCATACAGATATAACCATATCATATAACAAACACATCATGCATAATGAGCCATCAGTCTGACTGGACCGCCTCGCAGGCCATCAGTCTATCTGGACCGCTCTCCGAGCCATTTGCACGTCTGGACCGCCCTCTTGGGGCCTTCAGCCTATCCGGACTGCTCGCCGGGCCTTCGGCCTGACTAGTATGCGCTAAACGCGTCTGCAGTCTATCCGGTCCGCCCTGGGTGTCTTGGCCTACAACACAAAGTAGGACCTGCCTCAACCCAATCCCAATCCCAACAAACATGTGCACATAATATCATACACTAGCATGCAATAACAGATAGTCATACAGATCTAACAGATCACTAACATGGCAACCATCCTATAACCAGGATACCGATCTAACCTATCAATAACATAGCAACCATCCTATAACCAGGATACCAATCTAACAGATTACTAGAATAACAACCATCCTAAAACCAGGATGAAATCTAACAGATCAATAACATAGCAACCATCCTAAACCAGGATGCAAATCATAAAAGGCCAGCCTTGGTGCCGTAGACCCTGTTGATATAGTGAGGAGGACTCACCTCACAAGTAGTTCGAATCGATAAAGTCAACTCAACCAAATGCAGCTCCAAATCTAACACCTACATCCACCGATGACTCGTTTCCATAAATTTCCAAATTACCAAAATACCCCCAGAGGTCAAACTGGTCAACCCTTGGTCCAAGTCGAAGTCAACGGTCAAAGTCAACAGTCCATGTTGACCCAAGTCGTCAAGTGCAGCTAGCAACTCGTCGAGTTCCTTAAGGGTCCAGAAGGTCATAAAACCCTCACTGACTCGCCGAGTTTACGACCAACTCGTCGAGTCTATGCGTGTCCAGAAGTTGGGGAAAACCCTAACTGGCTCGTCGAGTCGTCCCACTGAGTCGCCGAGTCCATGCAGAAACCATTCTCAGGCAATCTTCATCCGAATCGTCGAGTTGACCATGCAACTCGTCGATTCCGTTCAGTCCATTACTCATTCAGACGATTTTAAGCCACCCCAAAGCTCCAAGTTGTAGATCTAGCTTCCTAAGGCATGCTTATCACGTAAAGTTGCAAACTTTACGTGCATGCAAGGCTCTAAAGGCTTAGAATACCAAATCCAAGCTTAAAATGGGGTTTAACTCAAAGGGAATAGCTTACACTTGCTAAAGCTGGAAACTTTATAGTTATAGAGACCAAGATAAGTTCAGATCTGAAGTTGCAATTTCAAATCCTAGGCCATACCCGAAAATGTTTCACATACATGCTAGAAAGGCCCTAATCTTAAACATGAAGAGATCTAGAGGGAGGAAAGTCAAGGTAACGACTTGTTACCTTCAAAATGATGCCAATAAGCAGAAGAGTAAGATCCACCAGCTCCTCTGTACTTCAATCCTCTTATACTTCAAGCCTTCTTCTTCCAAATCACCTTCCAAGCTTGAAAATCACACAAAATGGAGGGCACACGCGAATTAGGGTTTCAGAGTTCAAGGGGACGGTGAGGGGAGGCCAAAGGAGGCTAATGACCCTTTAAATAGGGTGCAATACCCTGGAAATTAGGGTTTCATCCAACAGCTCCAACTCGTCAAGTCGTGTCCTCCGAATCTTCGAGTTGGTCACTTAAAACACGCGACTGATTTTGTTCCTACTCGACGAGTCAGGGCATCCGACTCGTCGAGTAGACCCTTTAAAATGGAAATAAAGCTGTAAAATTTATACCTGAGAGTCGGGGTGTTACAATTCTCCCCCACTTGAACTAGACTTCGTCCTCGAAGTCTGTTGCGGTGAACAACTCCGGGTAATGCTCCCGCATCTCAGCCTCCGGCTCCCAAGTCCACTCAGATCCCTTCCGGTGCTCCTATTGTACCTTTACCAAAGGTACTTCCTTGTTCCGGAGCACCTTCACTTTCCTCTCCAAGACGGCCACCGGCCTATCCACGTAGTTCAGGTGCTCATCAACCTGAATATCATCTAGTGACACTACTGCCCCCTCGTCCATAACACACTTCCGCAAATTCAAAACATGGATGGTACTGTGGATCTGACTAAGCTCCTCTGGTAGCTCGAGTCTATATGCCACCTTGCCAACCCTGGCAATGATCCGGAACGGTCCAATGTATCGGGGGCCCAATTTCCCCTACTTCCTGAAACGGATCACACCCTTCCAGGGTGAGACTTTCAGGAGTACCATGTCACTGACCTGAAACTCCAACTTAGATCGGCGACGGTCGGCGTAGCTCTTCTGTCGACTCTGTGCGGTCTGCAGTCGTTGTCTAATCTGCTGAATCATCTCGGTAGTCTGCAGGACTACCTCGGTCTGACCCATCACCCTTTGATCAACCTCGCCCTAACAGACTGGAGTGCGGCGTCTCCGTCCGTACAACAACTCATAAGGTGGAGCACCAATGCTGGAGTGAAAGCTGTTGTTGTAGGAGAACTCTGCGAGGGGTAGGTAGGAGTCCCAGCTCCTACCGAAGTCAATAACACAGGCTCTCAACATGTCCTCAAGAGTCTGTATGGTCCGCTCATTCTGGCCGTCCGTCTGCGGATGATAGGCTGTACTGAAATGCAGCCGTGTGCCCAGTTCCTCATGGAACTTCTGCCAAAATTGGGAGGTAAACTGAATATCACGGTCAGAGACGATAGAGACAGGAACCCCATGGCGAGCGAAAATCTCACATATATACACATCAGCCAATTTCTCGGCCGATGAGCTCTCCCGAATGGGCAGAAAATGAGAACTCTTGGTCAATCGATCCACGATGACCCAAATAGTGTCGAACCCCTTCGCCGTTCTCGGCAGCTTGGTGATGAAGTCCATCGTGATCTGCTCCCATTTCCACATGGGAATCTCAAGAGGCTGCAGCTTGCCATGCGGCCTCTGGTGCTCGGCCTTGACCATCCTGCAGTTCAAGCACCTCTCAACATACCAAGCGGTTTCTCACTTCATGCACGGCCACTAGTAACTCAATCGCAAGTCCCGATACATCTTGGTGGCCCCCGGGTGAATAGAGAAGCGAGACTTATGAGCCTCCTCCAATGTAGTCTGTCTAACCCCACCAGACATCAGAACCCAGACCCGACCGCAACGGGTCAATAATCCCCGGCTATCCTGAACAAACCGGGTATTCTCACTCGTAATCCTCTTAAGCTTCCAATTCTCCTGAGACATACCCTTTGCCTAGGCTTCCTTGATCAAGCCCACAAGTGGAGAGTCCACTAAAATCCTCATACATGTCACTGGAGTGGATGATCCAGCTGACTTGCGGCTCAGAGCGTCCGCCACCACGTTCGCTTTACCTGGGTGGTAAAGTATCTCACAGTTGTAGTCCTTGACTACGTCCAGCCACCTGCGCTGTCTCAGCTTCAGGATCGGCTGATCCATGATGTGTCTCAGGCTCTTGTGGTCCGTGTAGATGGTACAACCATAGAGGTAAAGTCTCCAAATCTTGAGAGTGAATACCACCGCTCCCAACTCCAAATCATGAGTAGGGTATCTCGTCCCATGCGGTTTCAACTGTCGTGATGCATAGGCTATCACACGTCCTCTCTGCATGAGGACCATTCCCAGTCCCGTGATGGATGCATCAAAGAACACCATAAAATCCTCAACTACCTCCAGAAGAGTCAAGAATGAAGCCTCGCATAGTCCCTGTATGAGGGTCTCAAACGCCCTCTGCTGCTCGGGGCCCCACCAGAAATCCACCCCCTTCCTCGTCAGACGAGTGAGAGGTACTACAATCTTGGAGAAATCATGTATGAATCTCTGGTAGTACCATGCTAATCTGTAACACCGTAAATTTTTCAACAAATTTTTCATTTTAAAACCACATACTTTTCATAACATATTGTATAGAAATCTCGTTTATTCATATTACAAGCACAACTCCATTAATTATCCAGGATCCTCAAAATATAACTCTTTCTCTGGTGTGTACAATCAAGCCGGTGCCGTCCCGCGATCCTGAGAAAACCTGAAACATATAACTGTTGGATATAGTGTCTAAGTCCATAACTTTATTTGGTATGTACTTGACCCGACCCGGCATGGTCCATTTGGGTTGCATGGCATTGCAATACTTGGATAGACTAAATGAGAGAATAAGGCACTTATGATTATTAATATATTATAAGTTCTAATATATTAATAATAGTATTATTTAATTAGTATTGATCAAGTATTAATCTAGTATTAATTTGGTGATCAAAGTGAGACTAATTAAATATATAGGGTTGATTATGACAATCATCAATTCTTTTATGGTGGATTAATGATCCATGGTTTATGGGTTTGGTTATAACCATATGGAGCTCCATGGATAGTCCATGGGAGTTACAAACCCATGGGTCATGAGAAATCAAGAGTCATGACAATTAAGGGCATTCATGTGTAAACCCTAATTGTGACAACACTATAAAAGGAACCCTATGCTAGCAAAATCATGACCTGGTGTTACTAGAGAGGGCATAACCGATTTTGAGTGCTAGAAGTATTCTCTCAAGTTATTCCAAGTCTTGTGGTGTTGTGTGAAGCATTTGAGGCACAACATTTGGGGTGCTAGGCTCACAAAGTCTTGAAGGAATCCAAACAACAACAAGGTATGTATTTCTACTAGTTTTATGTTCTATGTAATCCCCATGCCATGCTAGTAAGGAAACAACCTTGAAAAGAAATTTGCATGTATATAGAGAAAACATAGATTTAAGGTTATTAGGGTTGCATGTACACTTAGGAAGTGTTAGAATGCTCAAAAACTCATCAGTGGTATCAGAGCCTAGGATTGTTTTCTGTATACTTGATGCAAAACTGCTTAAAAATCGAAAATTCTGCATTCTGACGACTGGACTCGCCGAGTCCATGGGGAGGACTCGCCGAGTCCATGAACAAATTCATCCTACTCGGCGAGTAGAATAATGCACTCGGCGAGTAGGAGCGTGTTGGGCAGTTTTTTTCGAGTTTTGTTGCTGGAAATGGATTAAGATCATTATCCCAATCTGTTTTGGACTTGTAAAATCTGTTTTTCAAAATGATAATGATTATGTTAACACATTTTACATGGCTTTTATCAATTTTCAAGTATTGTATATAGTTATATGATTTCTTGAAATTGCTTGACATGAATTTGTGTTCTTATGAGTTTTTAGAAGATCATAGGAATTATATGTAACCTCCATGTGTGTTTAATTCATGATCTTAATGGCTTTGATGGTGTCCATAACTTGTCCTCAAGTTATGGATAACCAAAAGTCACTTCTTTTAAATTGTGATTAAAGAACTAAAGAAGTTTCATAAAATGAAGAGTCTTCATTTTATGAACCATTAAAACTCATAAGTTACAAATTGAAGAGACTTGGAATAGTTTCAATTCTTACCCTCAAGTTTTGGAATTTGAAAATTCTTACACTCTAATACTTTAATTCCAAATTAAACCTTAGATTTTTAAAAAGTTTAAAAATCAACACTTATACTATTATTATAATTTTGTTATATAGATATGTATAAGAATATGTCATTCTTACCGTTAGTAGGCCTCATTCACGAAGCCGGTCTATAAGGGGGGGTATAAGGTTGTTGCCTATAAAATGGTGACTTAATGGGTGTCCACTCTCACCCACCGCTTCCTTGATCGGTGGAGGGTCGTTAGCCGAACGGGTAGGATACGACTTTAAACACTCGTTAAAAGTATAATGAATTATAAAGTAACTATACATTATAAATTCCCAATCTTAGTTACTTTAGGAAAATGTGAAATTGGTGCTAGCCCATAAAATTACACTTTGTACCTTACCAAGTCGTTAGTGGAGCGTGTGTGGTTAACCGACACACTAACATGGACTAGTAAGAGTGGCAAAGGGTAACTTGACTTTATTATAGATCGGTGGAGCGTGTGTGGTTAACCGGCACATCGATTAGGTAATATTGTTGAGGGTACCAAGTCAATTTGTATGGTTATTCACACCTTGTTTGTGATCCTCGGCATCCCAGTCACAAACTTGAGAGGGCACAATCGAGATTCAAACATGCCATTGAAAAGTTCAATGTATCTCAAAAGATCTAGGAGTTTCAAAACCAATAAAACCTAATAATAAAATATTTCGTTCTTATGGTGGAAATTGGTAAATCGTCATTTACCTACCTTCAAATATTTTATAGTATGGATTACGGCATCCCTCTTCCAACTATAAATAGTTTGTTGGATCCTAGCCTTAATATTTCATTTGGATGAATTATTAAGGATTCCTAATCTAATGAAACTTGTCTTTCTTTCCTTTCAGATGTCTTCCAACAACGTTTCTGGCTCAAACCCAACAGGCTCCTTTTCCGTTATGAACTTGTGTGGTAAGGTCATCTTTGATGGATCCAATTTCAATGAGTGGATCAGAAACATCAGAATGATTACCTGCTATGAGGACAAAGAATATGTCCTCGATAAGGAGCTTAAGGTTGTGAATGAAGCCACTGCTACTCCTGAAGAGTTTGCGGAGTTTGTTGCACATGAAAAGGATGCTACTAAAGTAGCATGCATCATGATGACCACCATGACTCCTGAACTTCAAAAATCCTATGAAGATTTCTACCCCTATGAGATGCACCTGGATCTGATGGAAAGGTACCATCAGAGCGCGCGTCAGGAGAGGTATGAAATCATCTCCTCCATGATAACCGCAAGGATGAAGGATGGTGAACCCATCACCGGTCACTTGCAGAAGATGCAAAGGTTCGTTGACCGGTTGTTGAAGCTAAATGTTGACTTTCCTGAGGAAATGGCGATTGACATCATTCTCCATTCCTTACCTCCAAGTTATGATCAGTTTCGTATGACTTATCATATGAACAAGGAGGAAGTCACACTTAGCAAACTTCAAGGACTCTTAAGGACAGCTGAAAATGGCCTTAAGGGTAAAGCGGTTGCTACTTCTACTCCTTCAACAGCCCCTGTTCTGGCTATTGGGCAGGGAAAGGGTAAGAAGAGGAAAAACCCTTCGAAGGGTACCAAGGGTATGACTCTTGATGGTTCCTCGTCAAGTGGAACAAAGAAAGGTCCCATTACTCCTTCTTCAAACCCAAAGGAAGCACAGTGCTTCTATTGCCAGGATAAGGGACACTTCAAGCGAAGCTGCCCTAAATATCTGCAAGATGTAAAGGATGGGAAGGTTAAACCCACCCATGCAGGTATTTACACAATATTGTCTAATAACTCATCTAATGCTAATTCTTGGGTGCTTGATACAGGTTGTGGTATTCACATCTGTACTGATTTGCAGGCACTAAGAAGAAGTGAGCAAGTGGAGCACGGGAAGATAAACTTAGTCATGGGCAACAGGAAAGTATCACCTGTTACCAAGATAGGAGTTTATTCTTTATTGCTTAATAATGGGTTAATGTTAGATTTGAATAAGTGTTGTTACTCGCCCGAATTGGCGAGAAATATTATTTCTTTTCATGGCTTGTACAAACAAGGTTTTTCATTTTCATTTGATAATAAAAATGGTGTTATTAATGTTTATTACAATGATGTATTTTACTTTAAAGCATTACCTTGTGATGGTGTATATGAAGCCGTGAATGTTGTAGACAATCTAGGAAATAATGTGTTGTATATTGATTCTTCAGATAGCTTGGATAAAGCATCCTTGTGGCATTATCGTCTTGGACATGTTAACAAGAAGCGCATAGGCCAACTCCAAAAGGCTGGAGTCTTGGAATCATTTGACCTCAAGTCAGATGATAGTTGCGAGTCTTGTTTCCTTGGAAAAATGACAAAGTCACCCTTCACAGGTACTTGTGATAGGGGTGAAGGTTTGTTGGACCTTGTACACACGGATGTGTGTGGGCCCTTCAGAGTTGCTACAAGGGATGCTAATCGCTATTATGTGACTTTTACTGATGATTACAGTAGATATGGATGTATTTACTTAATCAAGCATAAGTCAGAAACCTTTGAAAAGTTCAAAGAGTTTAAGCAGGAAGTGGAGAATCAATTGGGCAGGAACATCAAGATGCTCCGATCCGATCGGGGAGGAGAGTATCTTAGCATTGAGTTCCTTGACTATCTTAAGGAATGTGGGATTGTCTCACAATTGACACCTCCCAGGACACCACAGTTGAATGGTATGGCTGAGAGGCGCAATCGAACCTTGTTGGATATGGTTCGTTCCATGATGTGTCGAGCTTCGTTACCAATCTCTTTCTGGGGGTATGCCTTAGAGACTGTCACCCATATCCTTAATCTAGTCCCTACTAAAAAGGTTGCCAAAACACCTCACGAGATGTGGACTGGGAAAGTTCCAAATTTGGACCACATCAAGATTTAGGGTTGTGAAGCTTTCGTGAGGCGTGAGACTCATGATAAGCTTGAACCTCGAAGTGAGAGGTGTATTTTCATCGGCTACCCACAGAGATCCTTTGGTTACCTCTTCTACAGACCCAGTGATAATGTGGTCTTTGTAGCAAGAAGAGGAGTCTTTCGTGAGAGAGAATTCATAAGCCAAGGGGACAGTGGGAGGCAAATTGACCTTGAAGAGCTTCAAGAGTCAAGTGGTGAAGGAACCTCAAATGCTATCGACCAACCTGAGGAGGAAACTCCTGTTGATCTGATAGGTGAGTCTGTACCTCCAAGACGTTCCACTAGGGTGAGGAACACACCTGATTTTTATTATGGTTATCACATCACCACTGAAGGTGATACATTTATTAGTGACAGTACACTAATAGATTTGGATGAACCTAATAATTACAAGGAAGCCATGGCAGGCCCTGAGTCTGCTAAATGGAAGGAGGCTATGGACAGCGAGATTCAGTCCATGTATGACAATCAAGTTTGGAACTTGGTTGACAATGTACCAGGTCGTAAGACAGTTGGGTGCAAATGGATCTTCAAGAAGAAGACCGACATGGATGGGAAGGTACATACTTACAAAGCGCGACTGGTTGCGAAGGGCTTTACTCAAACTCCGGGAGTTGACTATGATGAGACCTTCTCACCAGTAGCTAAGATTAAGTCTATTAGACTATTGTTAGCCATAGCTACATTTCATGATTATGAAATATGGCAAATGGATGTCAAAACCGCTTTCCTTAACGGAAAGTTGGCTGAGGATGTTTACATGGCTCAACCAGAGGGTTTTGTCGATACAAGATACCCTAATAGAGTGTGTAAGCTTGATAAATCCATTTATGGATTGAAACAAGCATCTCGCAGATGGAATCTTTGCTTTGATGAGAAAGTCAAAGAGTTTGGCTTTTCTAGGAGTGAGGATGAGTCTTGTGTGTATGTCAGGGCTAGTGGGAGCATAGTTAGCTTCTTGGTGTTGTATGTGGATGACATACTTCTCATAGGAAACGACGTCCCAACCTTGAGGAGGTTAAGTCCTGGCTTGGGAAGTGTTTCGCTATGAAGGACCTTGGGGAAGCTGCCTATATCCTAGGGATAAGGATATTGAGAGATAGGAGTAAGAGACTAATTGGACTTAGTCAAAGTACTTACTTGGATAAGGTGCTGAAGAGGTTCAGTATGCAAGATTCCAAGAAAGGAGAATTACCAATCCAGAGTAATGCCAAGCTGAGTAAAACTCAAAGTCCGAGTACAGAGGCTAAGATAGCTGAAATGAGTCATATACCATATGCTTCCGCGGTGGGCTCGATCATGTATGCTATGACTTGTACTCGCCCTGATGTGGCCTTTGCTTTGAGCATGGTCAGTAGATATCAAGGGAACCCTGGCAAAGCACACTGGATAGCGGTAAAGAACATTCTCAAGTATCTGCGGAGGACTAAAGATTGGGTCTTTACCCTCGGAGGCAGTGATGACTTGAGAGTGGAAGGATATAGCGATGCTAGCTTCCAGACTGATAGGGATAATTTCCGCTCTCAGTCAGGCTGGGTCTTTATCCTAAATGGAGGGGCAATTACTTGGAAAAGTTCCAAGCAGGAGACAGTAGCTGATTCTACTTGTGAATCAGAGTACATAGCAGCAAGTGAAGCAGCTAAGGAGGCGATATGGCTAAAGAACTTCATCGGAGACCTTGGAGTTGTAACAGCTATAAAGGAGCCAATGGAAATTTTCTGTGACAGCGAAAGTGCGGTTGCTTTGGCTAAGGAACCAAGAGATCACAGGAGATCTAGGCACATTGACAGAAAATACCATTTCATCAGACATCGAATAGAAGAAGGACTCCTCGTGGCTAAGAGGGTATCATCAGATGAGAACCCGGCAGATCCCCTCACGAAGGGACTGAGTAGGGTTAAGCATTTACAGCATGCGAGGCGCATTGGGCTGAAGGATGATATTAGTTTCAATAATTAGATTCCTGAAACTTGTAAAATGTAATTGACATTTGATGATAAATAAAAGTTGTTATTTATTTATGAGTAAGGTGTTACTATCTTGTGTTGATTGTTTACTATGTTTCAATTTTGCATGTTTTTACTTCCAGAATAATTATGTTATTATTCAAACCATCCACAGTCAGTCAAAACTTGGAAGTAAGTATTGATTTAAGACTGTCATGAATTTGGCTTGTATGATTTGTCTAAAAGTGCTTTGGACAATGCAATGGTTGCTACAACATTCATGAGTACTCATAAGGGCTGAGTATTGGATCCAACCCACGCTCACTTGCATCACTTCATGGAATTTATCTCGAGTGATCGTGAGACGGTAATATAATATAAATCTTCAAACCTAGAGATATGAGTTGTTGACTATGAGTTGGTTATTCATTGATTGCACGAAAACGCATTGGTAACTCGATGTCATAAAACGTGCCTTTGTGAATAATTCAACAAGTAGTTAGTACAAGCATATCAGTCGAAGTTTATCTGTTCCTTCTAGAAATAGAAGCGATATCTGGGCCCCTCGATGATTTGGTTTTGACCTATGTACCGGGCCCGGTCAGAACCTAATTGATATGTTCAATTTAGTTCTATGTCGAAACAAATCAGAGATCGAGAAACAAATGCTGGACAATAAGTAAGACCATGTTCCATGTGTTTGTCCGGCTGATATCATGAGAACAGAGGATTATATGATCACTTATCTTAAATGGCGTATCATCATCATCTCAGTTCCGAGAGACTTTGAAAGAGCTACGATTGCTAGTCGGATTTTGAAGTCATATTTGCAAATATAGTTATTAGACTTATCCAAGTGGGAGACTGTTGGATATAGTGTCTAAGTCCATAACTTTATTTGGTATGTACTTGACCCGACCCGGCATGGTCCATTTGGGTTGCATGGCATTGCAATACTTGGATAGACTAAATGAGAGAATAAGGCACTTATGATTATTAATATATTATAAGTTCTAATATATTAATAATAGTATTATTTAATTAGTATTGATCAAGTATTAATCTAGTATTAATTTGGTGATCAAAGTGAGACTAATTAAATATATAGGGTTGATTATGACAATCATCAATTCTTTTATGGTGGATTAATGATCCATGGTTTATGGGTTTGGTTATAACCATATGGAGCTCCATGGATAGTCCATTGGAGTTACAAACCCATGGGTCATGAGAAATCAAGAGTCATGACAATTAAGGGCATTCATGTGTAAACCCTAATTGTGACAACACTATAAAAGGAACCCTATGGCTAGCAAAATCATGACCTGGTGTTACTAGAGAGGGCATAACCGATTTTGAGTGCTAGAAGTATTCTCTCAAGTTATTCCAAGTCTTGTGGTGTTGTGTGAAGCATTTGAGGCACAACATTTGGGGTGCTAGGCTCACAAAGTCTTGAAGGAATCCAAGCAACAACAAGGTATGTATTTCTACTAGTTTTATGTTCTATGTAATCCCCATGCCATGCTAGTAAGGAAACAACCTTGAAAAGAAATTTGCATGTATATAGAGAAAACATAGATTCAAGGTTATTAGGGTTGCATGTACACTTAGGAAGTGTTAGAATGCTCAAAAACCCATCAATAACACATAACACGGTAATCACAAAGCTTAGTGAGTTCCCCAGAATACCACATATAACACATATTAGCCACTCGAGGCTATAACTCTGTGGGCCCACTGGCCCTAACTCTGTGGACCCTCTGGTCCTAACTCTGTGGACCTTCCGGTCCTAACTCTGTAAACTCTGGAATACACACATCATAAATCACATAGAAATAATGCAGTGCAACACATCACATACATATCATACAAGATACTCTGTCACATAACTCTACTTACCACTCAAGGTAAAGTATAGTGAGAAGACTCACCTCGCATGATGTCGGTTACCCTCTCGTGCTCGATAACCCGACCTAGCCTCCTCCTATCAAAATGATAACATCTCTAATCAATACTTTTCTATTGTCCTCATCTCTAAAGAATGGGTAGAAGACCATTCTACCCCTCCCTGACCTCTCTCGAATTAGCTTGACCAAAACCCCATGGTCAACTGAAGTCAACTCTAGTCAACAGTCAAACTTTGACTAGACTCGTCGAGTGCACTCGAGTGACTCGGCGAGTCCATACGTGTCCTCTGAATCCTCAAAATCCTCACTTGACTCGTCGAGTTAACCTTTCACTCGACGGGTCACCACTGGTCACGAATCGCGGGGCAACCCGACTCGACTCGTCGAGTCCCCATATGGACTCGACGAGTTCCCTCCATGGCAACACTCAAAAGACCTTCTGAGGTCAGATCTGTTTCTCTAACTTATAGATCTGACCTTCTTACACCCAATAATCACGTAAAGGTTCAATCTTTAAGCTCATGCAACACTCTTATGCCCTTATATGAAGAAATAGTTCCTAAAATGGCAACCTAGATCCATAACCCCAAAGGGACTGCATAAAGCTGGAAGATTGGGACTCTCTGGACCTCTTAAGGTCCAGATCTAAAGCTTATTCCACATTGGGACCTCGTATGCATCATATACTATTCAAGAAAGGGTAAAGAAAACCCTAGATTCAAGGATTTTACACAAAACAGAAGGAAGGGGCGAAATACTACCTCAAAATGGAGATCCTTGCTTAGATGTCTCAGAATAACAACCTCCTTTGGTCCTTCAAGCTGAATCCCTTCACTTCATTTGAAAAACCACACCAAAATTACTTGATTTCATCACAAGAACTCTTCCTTGGCTCCAATGGCAATTTAGGGTTTCTCACAGGAGATATGAGGCGCACCCAAGGTCATAAGTTCCTTTAAATAGGCTCCAACTCCGGAACTTAGGGTTTCCTCTGCCCAGTACCTACTCGGCGAGTCCATCCTCGGACTCGTCGAGTCCGCTCATTAAATCCATGCGGCAATCTCGACTCGACTCGGCGAGTTGGTCCCGCAACTCGTCGAGTCCCTCCTCAAATCTCAAGATTAACATACACAATAATGTCCCTGTAAATCCGGTTGTTTCAATTCTGCCCCACTTGAATTAGATTTCGCCCTTGAAATCGCTCCTCCAGAACATATAGATCTAATCCAATAACCAAACAGCACCATCGAAAGGGTCTCATACCACACAACTATCTTCTTCTCTGGACACCTGAATCTAAACATGAACTCCTCTCTGGAAAAGGACAGACCCATCTGCCACTGTGCTACCCCTTCTGACTCTCAAGAATCTGGAACTCTAGTAGCCTGACACACAGCCAGACCACCCTCTCCAGATGTCACCACGTTATTCGCTCCTCGAATAACAAACCCCGATAACTCACTGCCCCTCTGATTCTCTAGTGGGAACCGATAAAATAAGTCCATGCCCAAAACTGGCTACCGATCACTTGTCCCAGACATGATAAACAATCCAGATCATATACCAAGGAGTGGAAGGATCACATCACACCAGGGACTCATCCACTGTACTGCAATCACAACCCTTCTGAACAACGAACCCTCAACACCCTGTCCTCAGACACGAACAATGACCATGCTTGTTCAGAAGCGTCCCCCGACATCTGACAAACATAAACCTCAGCTCCCTTCTCAATATCCCTTTCAAGACTGAGCACCAGGTCATCTCCCGACCCAACAATTGAACCTCAAAGGGCTACCCATTGCATATCTTAACTTGTCTTACTGACTTCCTTCCCACACTAGCTATCTCGGCCCAGTGTGACACACAAGTCACGAAGTTCGCTTTTCCCCAAGCGAATACGGAATTAGTTTCACCCTCGACCTCTGTCGTCTACTACTCATTAGTGCCATGTGTTTTCGCGGTTTTCTCATACCTACGATTTGACCCACTCAGGTCTAAAACACCAGATGGAACTAGTACCCCCTTCCAAAGGAAATTCATATCTGGATCCGGAATCTCATTTGCCTACTCAATACACCACTAGGATCAAACTCAACTCGAGAGTCTGGTCCGGCACAGAGTTGGAACCACTCATCCCAACGAACCACTCAACTCATGACTCATGACCCGCAACCCATGCGTTCCTCACTTATCCACTTCCCTTTGGTTGCGACAACCACTACTCATTTCAGAATATAACGACTCCCGACAAATATAGAGACCTCCGTCTCTTTCCTGATCTGGCCCCCAGGCTCCCGAATACTCAATCCAATAAGGCTACTCAATCCTAAGAACTCTCCTGCGTCATGCTCTGATCGACAGATAATGCGGCTTCTTGCCGCACCATGACACCCTCTTACTGACTAGTGAGTACTACGGCTCCCCGCAATATCACAACACCCTGTCGCTGACTAGTGAGTACTACGGCTCCCCGCAGTATCACAACACCCTCTCGCTGACTAGTGAGTACTACGACTCCCCGCAGTATCACAACACCCTCTCGCTGACTAGTGGGTACTACGGCTCCCCGCAGTATCACAACACCCTCTCGCTGACTAGTGAGTACTACGGCTCCCCGCAGTATCACAACACCCTCTCACTGACTAGTGAGTACTACGGCTCCCTGCAGTATCACAACACCCTCTCGCTGACTAGTGAGTACTACCGCTCCCCGCAGTATCACAACACCCTCTCGCCGACTCGTGAGTACTACGGCTCCCCATAGCATCACCACAACCTCTCACTGAATAGTGAGTACTACAGCTCCCCGTAGCATCACCACAACCTTTCACTGACTCATTGAAACTGCAGCTCCCCGCAGTCTTACCGCAGTTACTCTTACCACTTCACAATCTCATCCTCAGGTTGACACCACACTGCGATCATTAACTCATGTTCTGCGGCCCAGCATAGATAGGTACACACACCCCTCCAGGCTAAGCATCACTACATCGGACGACTACCGTCGTGACAAAAACCTCTTTTTCTCGCTGCAATTCAAATTCTCAAATAAATCCATTTGATGTCAATTAGCTGAAGGGCCCCCACCGGAACCATAGACACTTGATACACCACTCGTCATCTCAAACTCAAAACTCAAAATAATCTGAGATTTAAGACATTAAACTCGGATACCCTGGAATATCATCATAACGCCTCACAGTGTCTTGACTCTACCGCCGATCTCATACTCATGGCATCATACTTAGATACCGCATTGCTTCCTCGGAATCTCGCAACCGGCCTTTCTCTCGTGCCACTTGTAACCCTGGAATACTCCATCTCCCAAATTAAAACACGGAGAAATTGCCAACGACTCAGAACTCGAAGATGACAATCCGAAACTTCCTCCTCTAATGCTCAAAACTCATGCAAGAATACTCATAACGACCCTGAAGTTGGTTTCCCAATCAACTTCTTCCCTTCCCATACTGCATATAATAGCCCATACTCTGAACCAGAAATTCTCAACCGCCGAACTAACCTCACAAGCCAACCACCTCGAATTCACCATTTTAACCTTGAAGGATTCCTAACCACCACAAGGTCTCCGACCAACGGCCACTTGCCGTGGAGACACTCATCCTTTCTCAAACACGTACCACATGTACTATCTCACTCTGCACCTCTCCTTGACCACCAATAACTTTGGTCTCAGGAATCCGCACCGCAGGCCTCTCTATCCAGTTCTCTAACCGCTCTTGAACAAATCTCTGATCTTCTCAAAAGTACCCGGTTCTCCCCCACTCAGGGTTCGAACCATCACCAATTGGTTCGCCAACAATCTAGCCCACAGACTGTTTTTACCAATAACATCGCACCTACTCTTGGAAGGTGATACACAATGCTCGATAATCTCCCCGATGGAGGTCAAACAATTCCAAATACCCCGAATCTCTGATGAAATCCTCAGAAACTTCTCATCATGACTACCTCTAGTCCTTCAAAATCTCGTACCATCCCACTACCGGACATCTCAACTGTCCAGTCGTATCCCTGACTCTCAGTCTAAAAATAACGAACTATCATATTCCTCATCCTCGACTCTTCAACCAACGTTCCATCACGTGGGTTGTAATAAGAGTGGAGTTCTCATTACCACACTCGATACTCATCATAGACAATAAGAGCCACCGCTCCAATGTCCTCTTCTTGATTATCTGCCGCTGCAGCTAATACATACCCTACTATGCTCAAATAGGGTGTATCTTTGTCCTTAATCATCTCAGTCCCTGCTGACAACCTGCTCATGCTCTAACATTACCTCTCGGCAGACATACTGCCCAAATACTTTGATGAAAGACCGTAACCAAAGCTACCCCACAGGGCTCACCCCCAACCTTGGAAACCGAAAATCTTAATACCTCTCCTGATTCCCACAGGAACAGAAATAACACCGCTCAGGTCACAGCAAATGACATCTCCACCATCGGCTGATTGCTCAACTCATGTCGTATTCCTCCATAACCGCCATCTCTACTCATTCTTGAGTCTTGCGACTCCAATTGGCATCTCACCAACAATCCCTTGGAGCTAACTCCATTTCCCTTTTTAGGGATGCTTCACTAAAACTCGTTCATCATGGCCCTCTAGCCCCATACTCTTTCACCTCTGATCTCGGTCTAACCAATCACCACAGAATAACTAGTAGAACCAATAACACTAACTGCCATGGGTCATGGTACTCGAACCATGTGGCCACCTCTCGATCTGCTATGAATCATGGTACCCGAACCATGTCATCTCTTCTCAATCCGCTACGAATCATGGTACTCGAACCATGACATCACCTCTCGATCTGCTACAAATCATGGTACTCGAACCATGTAATCACCTCTCGATCTGCTACAAATCATGGTACACGAACCATGAAATCACCTCTCGATCTGCTACAAATCATGGTACACGAACCATGAAATCACCTCTCGATCTGCTACAAATCATGGTACACGAACCATGAAATCACCTCTCGATCTGCTACAAATCATGGTACACGAACCATGAAATCACCTCTCGATTTACTACTTAAAACCTCCGGAATGTTCCCTGTATCGAGTATGGGTCCTCTGCTTTCAGTAGTACGGGCCCATACTACCTGCCACATCTACCCATGCTTTCCACACGGACCATCCCCGAGTTCCTAAGTAGCTGCTCGACCTTCTCAATCACCAACCCCGTCATGCGTGTTCGCTCCTCTGCGAAATATCCTACTCTGTCAGCGTACTCATCTGACTAGGGTCACCCTTTCCTAGGCTCTTCCTAGGTTCTCACACTTCTCCGCCATCAGCTGCTGAAGAACTCCTTATGATGCCAGCCATCCACCTCCTGAATATCGTCATATTCACTTAGTAGCTGACTCTCATCATCAAGAGTTCCACAAAGCACGAAGCAAGCAGCATTCGGGCATCGAATAATCTCTACCAACATGCAAAACCACTCTAGGTCATTACCTACTTGCTCTCCTCATACTCAAAGGATACCACCGAACCCAAGCAACTATACCCCACGCGGGCATCTGACTACTCCCTCAGTAGACTCCTCAAATTGTTATCTAGGTATCTCTCCTAGATTACTCCTCTACTCAAATCCCTCTCTAGGGGATTCCTGTTGGATACTCTTACTCAACACATCACAGATAACAGTAATTCCTAGGCTAAGGCATCACAAATCAGGCCACTCTAGTCCTAACATATGAAATACCTAGCCTATCTCTAGCATGCATAATATCTCATAGCATATCTCATAAATATCTCATAATACAACCGTAAGGGTATTTTGGGAAAACACCGTTCGGGCTCTGGCTGATTGTACACACTGTTCCAACTCGTATTCTTTTAGAAACTCTTGCTCGCTTTAGAAAAATCATTTCTTTGAAATTTTTTCTCAAATCCTCAGTTTGAGTCCAGATTTACCCGAAGGTGCATCCGAATCCCTCAAACCAAGGCTCTGATACCAACTTGTAACACCGTAAATTTTTCAACAGATTTTTCATTTTAAAACCACATACTTTTCATAACATATTGTACAGAAATCTCGTTTATTCATATTACAAGCACAACTCCATTAATTATCCAGGATCCTCAAAATATAACTCTTTCTCTGGTGTGTACAATCAAGCCGGTGCCGTCCCGCGATCCTCAGAAAACCTGAAACATATAACACATAACACGGTAATCACAAAGCTTAGTGAGTTCCCCAGAATACCACATATAACACATATTAGCCACTCGAGGCTATAACTCTGTGGGCCCACTGGCCCTAACTCTGTGGACCCTCTGGTCCTAACTCTGTGGACCTTCCGGTCCTAACTCTGTAAACTCTGGAATACACACAGCATAAATCACATAGAAATAATGCAGTGCAACACATCACATACATATCATACAAGATACTCTGTCACATAACTCTACTTACCACTCAAGGTAAAGTATAGTGAGAAGACTCACCTCGCATGATGTCGGTTACCCCCTCGTGCTCGATAACCCGACTTAGCCTCCTCCTATCAAAATGATAACATCTCTAATCAATACATTTCTATTGTCCTCATCTCTAAAGAATGGGTAGAAGACCATTCTACCCCTCCCTGACCTCTCTCGAATCAGCTTGACCAAAACCCCATGGTCAATTGAAGTCAACTCTAGTCAACGGTCAAACTTTGACCAGACTCGTCGAGTGCACTCGAGTGACTCGGCGAGTCCATGCGTGTCCTCTGAATCCTCAAAAGCCTCACTCGACTCGTCGAGTTAACCTTTCACTCGACGGGTTACCACTGGTCACGAATCGCGGGGCAACCCGACTCGACTCGTCGAGTCCCTATATGGACTCGGCGAGTTCTCTCCATGGAAACACTCAAAATACCTTCTGAGGTCAGATCTGTTTCTCTAACTTATAGATCTGACCTTCTTACACCCAATAATCACGTAAAGGTTCAATCTTTAAGCTCATGCAACACTCTTATGCCCTTATATGAAGAAATAGTTCCTAAAATGGCAACCTAGATCCATAACCCCAAAGGGACTGCATAAAGCTGGAAGATTGGGACTCTCTGGACCTCTTAAGGTCCAGATCTAAAGCTTATTCCATATTGCGACCTGGTATGCATCATATACTATTCAAGAAAGGGTAAAGAAAACCCTAGATTCAAGGATTTTAGACAAAACATAAGGAAGGGGCGAAATACTACCTCAAAATGGAGATCCTTGCTTAGATGTCTCAGAATAACAACCTCCTTTGGTCCTTCAAGCTGAATCCCTTCACTTCATTTGAAAAACCACACCAAAATTACTTGATTTCATCACAAGAACTCTTCCTTGGCTCCAATGGCGATTTAGGGTTTCTCACAGGAGATATGAGGCGCACCCAAGGTCATAAGTTCCTTTAAATAGGCTCCAACTCCGGAACTTAGGGTTTCCTCTGCCCAGTACCTACTCGGCGAGTCCATCCTCGGACTCGTCGAGTCCGCTCATTAAATCCACGCGGCAATCTCGACTCGACTCGGCGAGTTGGTCCCGCAACTCGTCGAGTCCCTCCTCAAATCTCAAGATTAACATACACAATAATGTCCTTGTAAATCCGGTTGTTACACAATCCCAAAAAGCTCCTGATGTCTGAGGGAGATTTTGGAACCTCCCACTGCATAACCGCTTCGATTTTGGCCGGATCGACCAAAATCCCCTCCTAGTTAACGAGGTGTCCCAGGAACTGGACCTCTCGTAACTAAACTTCACATTTCGAGAACTTGGTATAAATCCGTTCTCTCCTCAGAACTCCCAATAACTCCCGAAGATGCTCCTCATGCTGCTCTCGGGTCTTGGAGTATACCAAGATATCATCTATAAACACTATGACTGAGCGATCGAGCATCAGTCTGCAGACCCAGTTCATCAGGTCCATAAATACCGCTGGCGTGTTGGTGAGTCCAAACGGCACCACCACGAACTTGTAATGTCCGTAACGAGTTCGGAACGCGGTATTCTCCACGTCCTCCTCCCTGACCCTGACCTGATGGTACCCGGACCTCAGGTCTATCTTGGAGAACCAAGATGCTCCCTACAACTGATCGAAAAGATCATCTATCCTCGGGAGTGGATAACGGTTTTTCACCGTTAACTTGTTTAACTCCCGGTAATGAATGCACATCCGGTGTGAACCATCTTTCTTCTTGACGAAGAGTATCGGGGCTCCCCACAGGGAACTGCTCAGACGAATGAACTGCTTGCCGAGCAGTTCCTGCACACCTGTGATGACAGCTCTTGCATCTCTGGTGGTTCTAATTGGTACGACGCCTTGGCGATAAGGGCCGCACCCGACACTAGGTCGATCCTAAACTCAACCTGCCTCTCCGGAGGCACTCCGGGTAACTCATCCGGAAACACGTCAGCAAACCCTCTGACCACTGGAACCTTTGATACTGAAACCTGATCCCTAACCCACGTATCCACCACATACGCTAGATAACCCGCACACCCGTGCTGAATGTACTGCCGAGCCCTGGCAGCCGAGCAAAACCCTGATCCCAATCTGGTGCCCTCGCCGTAAACAATCAGTTCTCCCCCACTTGGGGTTCGAACTACTACCCGCTGACCCTCGCAGTCCATCATGGCACCGAAGCGACTAAGCCAGTCCATACCCACAATCACACATACATCCCCCATGGGAATCGGAATCAGGTCTACCGGGAAAGATACTCCGAAGATCTCCAATACGCAACCCCGATAGACCGAAGAAGCGGAAATCCCGTGTTCGTTGGCGATAGAGACTCGCAACAGACACTCTAGCTCGCCTACTGGTGAACCGAACTTCCCCACTAAACGTCTGAGAGACAAACGACCGACTCGCCCCCGAATCAAATAATACCAAAGCAAGTAAGGAGTTCACTAAAAACGTACCTAACCACAAGTACAAACATATAAGCGTAAAACAGATATAATAAGTAAGATAAGGGATAGAAACATACCAACAACCACATCCGCTGCTGCTCTGGCCTCCTCGGCTGTAAGCTGGAAGGCGCGTCCCTAGGCCCTCGGGGGCGCTGCTCGACCCTAACCCCCGTCAGTAATCCTTAGTATAGCCGGTGCTGGAGCCTGCACCGGCTTGGACGCAAGCTGTGGGCAGTTGGTCTTCACGTGACTAACCTGATGACAATGGTAGCAGATCCTCATATCCTGAACCTGGGATGTCCGACGATAGTCCCGCGCAAAATGCCCCTCCTTGCTGCATTTGTGGCATGCGCTACCTGATCTGCAAGCCCCCGAGTGCCCCCTCCCGCACTTGCCATAAGTGTGGCCCTGCTGTCCCCCTGACCTGAAATTAGCGGTCTTAGACCGCTTTGGCGCCGACTGTGACTATGTCGAGGACTGCCGCTGCTCCCTCAACTGCAGCTCAATCTCTAACTCAAGCCGCCTAGTGGCCTGCTGTAGATCCAAAAGCGTATCACAACGCTGGGTAGCCACAAACTGCCGAATATCAGTCGTGACCATGCTCAGATAACGAGTCATCTGAGCCTGCTCAGAAGCAAACTCCGGGCAAAACATCGCCCTCTCCGTGAACATGCAGGTGATCTCCGTCACTGTCTCACCATCCTGTCTCAGATCCAGAAACTCCTGAGCCAACCGTTCCCGCTCGACTCGTGGAATGTAGCGAGCGCAGAACATATCCCTGAACTGCTCCCAAGTAACAGCATCTCTCTGATCATCCGAATACGACCCAGTCACCAACCTCCACCAGTCCTTTTCCCCAGTCCTCAGCAGGTTCAAAGCACACCTGACCTTCTGGTCAGTAGGACATGAACACGTGAAGAAATACCCCTCCACGTTAGACAACCACCTCATGGCTTTGATGGGATCCTGAGTCCCATCAAAAGTAGGGGGCTTCGTGTTGTCGAAGTCCCGATACTGAAAAGCCCGACCGGCTCCCAACCCTGACGCCGATACAGCTAATTTGGCTGCTACGGCAGCCGCCTCAGTAAGGGCTGCATATCGATCATTGAAATACTCCACCATAGCGGTCTTAATAGACCCAAACATCTCTGACAACTAAGCCTAGAACATAGCAGCAACCTCATCATGCAGGATCTCCTGGATCCTGTCATCCATCTCATATGGCCTTATCTGGCTGATAGTCTCGGACGCTGTCGGCGCCTCCTGTCTGTCATCTCCTGATCCTGATCCGGATCCAGTCACAAATCGTTGAGTAACCACCATGCTGAAAATATACCAGAAAGATATCAGATATTCCACATAACAATCCGGGAACCAACTCCCAACAAAACCCTAGGGGTTGTGACTTCCTTGCTACGCGTATGGGTCCTGTGCTTTTAGTAGTACGGGCCCATACTACCTTCCACACCTACCCATATTTGTCTCAAGTATCATCACAACGCCCTAAAACTATACATAAGCATGGCATGCGCTCAATCCTCACTCCTAGAGGAAGGCTAAATGTCTCATACCCGGCGGACTCATCCCAAACAACCCATCCATGAAACTTCCACCAACCCTTCATCAAACAAGAACAGGAAATAAGTCCAAACCAAACATTCTTAGGCTATAAGATCTTAATTATGTACAACCGTAATGCATACACTAAGCAACTATAGTAATGATGTCAATTTCATATAAGGAAAACCCTAGGCTATCAGGCATGATATTGTAACATCCTGTTTTGGATAGTTTTGTGATTTAAGGCCAGTGGGCCTTAATCCGAGTATGAGAAGGTTTTGAGGCTTTGAAAGAGAAAGGTTTAGGCCCTTTTGGGATGTGGGTAAGGTAGGTTGTGTGATAAAAGAGTTCGGTTTGTGCTTTAGAGCCCAAATGTATTGCCAAAGGTGCTGGTTCGGGCTTTTCATGAATTTTGGATCTGAGTTCGAGTGGGCTTCAGGAGGAATAAAATTGATAGAAGTGTACGGCTTCTCGTTAGCTTTTCGTGGATATAAGGATCGTCGGAAACAGATTAATAACGAAGAAGTTATGGCCTTCAGAAGTTTTGTGGTTTCAGGCTTAGCCGAGTACGCTGGGCGTACTAGTGAAGAAGGAAGTATGTTGGCCGTACTTTGGAGTACGTTGGGCGTACTGACCAGGGGTGGTCGCGAATGTTCTTCGGAGTACGCTGGGCGTACCATATATACGCTGGGCGTACGCTGATCAGACATGAACCCTATTTTAGGGTCTTGGACCCTATTTAAGCTCCTTATCTCATAACCTAACCCTAATATCTTCAGCCTCCATCCCTCTAAACCCTAGAAATCGACCCTAAGCCTCCATTTGAGTGATTCTTGAGCATTTTGGTGATTTAGTGAGTTTTTGGTGCATATTGTGGAAGAAGGAGTTCCTTGAGGAAGCATTGCTTGGCTTGGAGCTTGTGGATCCAAGCCCTAATCAGGTTGATCTAACACCAGAAAGCATAAAGTTTGAATCTTGGTGGCTTTCTCATGTGGATCTAGTGGGGTGATGTATGTTTGGCTTTTGAAGAAGAAGGAGCTTTGAAAGAGAATAGCTTGAGCATCTCGCTTTTGGATCTATGTTCTTCTCTTGTTGGTGCATCTTCCAGAGGTATCAAGTTTGAAACTTGCTTATTCTTGTGCTAGTTTTTGTTTTGGGTCCATTTTCGGGTTTTTAATCCCAAAGCTTGAAGCTTTATGAGTTGTTAAACTCAGAGCCTAATATATGTCCCTTTAAGTGTTTCTAGTGGAGAGGATTCATAAAAATGAGGCCTTGGACGTTGGAACCACCTCATGCATAAAATATGAGCATTTTTCCGAGTAAAGAGTAAGATTTTTTGTATTTGGCACTTGATCTGCCATGAAAAGGCTTAAAGTCACGAGCTTTATTATGTGTGAGCCTTTATAGAGACCATATCAAAGAGTATAGCTATGGTCTTAACGGATTAAGACCAAGGGAGTGGAGATAACAATCCAGGACGTACGCTGAGCGTAATTCTAGTACGCCCCGCGTACTGACCAAGTGTCCCCGATGGCCAATCTGAATTCGTAAGTACGCTGAGCGTACCAAGGGAGGTACGCCCCACGTAACCTCACTGTGGAATTTTGGGCTAAGTCTCATTTTGGGCTTTGAGTGTTGGGCCTGGAGTTTGGACTGGTTGCAATAGAGTTTTGGACCAGAGGAATATGTATATATATATATATATATATATATATATATATATATATATATATATATATATAGGGCTAGGTTATAATGTGGATGGACAACTATTGTGTGGACGTGTGGATAATGCTATTTTATGAAAATTACTAAGAGAATATGTTGTTTAGTAATGTGAATACGTTCAATCTCGTAGAACTATTGTTATTTTAATGGATTCTCACCAATTCTAATTCATTTTTGTTCTCATTCATCGTTTTTTATTTATTTTAATTCTTACAGAATACGACTCAATAAACATCCTGATAACATTTTGACAGAATGAGAATAATTAAAAAAAAGTGTATAATAACCTTATAGACGATTTAATTAGTGAAAATGCTTAATAATTAAAATAATTATATAAGATTGAACGTATTCATATTATCAAACAACATATTTTGTTTGTAATTCTCACAGAATAGCATTATCCACACGTCCACACAATAGATGTCAATCCACATTTGAACATACCTCTCTCTCTCTCTCTCTCTCTCTCTATATATATATATATATATATATATATATATATATATATATATATATATATATATATATATATATATATATATATATATATATATGTGCTTTGGGCCCTTGGGTGGGCTTGCCATCTAGATTTTAGAATTTGGGCCTCGGGAGAGTCCATTTATTATTGGGCCTTGGTGGGCCCAATGGGTTTAGATTATTGATGGGCTTGTTAGTGGGCTACCTTTATACCTAATGAGTGAGAGTTTGGACTTAGTTCCAAATTGGGTGAATTGTAGGTTTGGCTCAGAGATAGAGGTCGGTGCCCAGCTGCAGCGTTTTTAGGGGTTGTTCATCATCCGATGTGAGTCTTCTCACTATACTTTATCTAGAGTGGTATTTATGTGTGACCAGAGGGTCGTACGTGCTTATTTGAGTTATGCATTTTGTCTGTGTGATATATATTCTATGTTATGTGATACCGAGACTGGACCAGAGGGTCCAACGAGGTGTGAGACCGGAGGGTCCTCACCGAGACCGGACCGAAGGGTCCAACGAGCGGTGAGACCGGAGGGTCCTCATTGAGACCGGACCAGAGGGTCTATCGAGTCATGGGACTGGAGGGTTCCACTGAGACACATAGACCGGAGGGTCTTTTAGAGTTATAGCCTCGAGTGGCTAATATGTTGTATGTGGTATTTTGGGGAACTCACTAAGCTTCATGCTTACCGTGTTATGTGATATGTGTTTCAGGTTTTCTCAGGATCACGGGAAGGCATCGGCTTGATTGTACACACCAGAGTAGGAGTTATGTTTTGAGGATCCTGGAGTACGTATCAAACAATTATGGAGTTGTGTTTTGTAAATTAAATCAATGAGATTTTTGTGAAATGTGCTACGAGAATTATATGATTTTAAAATGAAAAATTTGTTTGAAAATTTACGTTGTTACAAGTTGGTATCAGAGCCTTGGTTTGAGCGATTCGGATGCACCTTCGTTACATCTGGACTCAAACTGAGGATTTGAGAAAAAATTTCAAAAAGAAATGATTTTTCTAAAACGAGCAAGAAATTCTAAGAGAAAAACGAGAAGGAGCAGTGTGTAGAATCAGCCAGAGCCCGAACGGTGATTTCCCAAAATACCCTTACTTATTTGTGTTATGAGTTATTATTAAGATATTAGTGATGCATGCTAGAAGATAGGCTAGGTATTTCATATTATATGGCTAGAGTTGCCTGATTTGTGATGCCTTAGCCTAGGAATTTTGCTATCTGTGATGTGCTTTGAGTATGTGCGGAGTAAGAGTATCCAGCAGAGATCTTTTAGAGAGAACTTGAGTAGAGGAGTAATCTAGGAGAGATACCTAGAAGAGCAGCAGAGGAGACTACTGAGAGAGTAATTAGATACCCGCGAGGGGTAGAGTTGCTTGAGTTTGGTGATACCTTTTGAGTGTGAGTAGAACAAGTGGAGTGGTAACCTAGAGTGGTTTTACGTGTTAGTAGAGATTATTCGATACCCGAATGCTGCTTGCTTCGTGCTTTGTGGAACTCTTGATGATGGGAGTAAGCTACTAAGCGAATATGACGATATTCAGGAGGTAGATGGCTGGCATCATAAGGAGTTCTTCAGCAGCTGATGGCAGAGAAGTGTGAGAACCTAGGAAGAGCCTAGGGAGTGACCTTTGTTAGATGAGTACGCTGATAGAAGAGAGTATTCGCAGGAGAGCGATCAGGTATGACGGGAATGGTGATTGAGGAGGTTGAGCAGCTACTTAGGAAATCTGGAATAATCCGTGTGGAAAGTATGGGTAGATGTGGCAGGTAGTATGTGCATGTACTACTGAAAGCAGAGGACCTATACTCGATACAGGGAAAATTCAAGAGGTTCTTAGTAGCAGATTGAGAGGAGATAACATGGTTCGGGTACCATGATTCATAGCAGATTGAGAGGAGATAACATGGTTCGAGTACCATGATTCGTGGCGGTTAGTGATTCTGGTTTTACCAGTTGTTTCGTGGTGATTGATTAGTCTAAGATCAGATGATAGAGTGTGGGGCCAGAGGGCCATGCCGAGCAAGTTTTAATGGATTATACCTTGAAAAGGAAATCGAGTTCGTTTCCGAGGGATTTTATTAGTGAGATGATAGTTGGAGTCGCAAGGCTCAGGGATGAGTAGAGATGATGCTTATTGGAGGATCGAGGTCTGAGTCGAGCCATTGGCTGATGGATGAGACGTCACCTTCTGCGGCAAGAGTTGCATTGTTCCTATTTCTGGGAGAAGCGAAGGAGATATCGAGTTTCCGGTTTCAGAGTTTGGAGGTAAACTCCGTGGGGTAACATATGGTGGCGACCTTTTCATCAGAGTATTTGGGTAGTTTGTTTGCTGCGAGGTATTTTTATACCACGAGAGAGTCGTTAGTGGGACTAAGATGGAAGAGAACAAGAAGGTGCCTTATTGAGGGAAGCATACTTTTAGCAGCAGCTCCAGGTGATCAAGAGGAGTATATCGTGGCGGTGGCCCTCGTTGTTTACGTTTTGTATATTCTGTGAGAGTAAGGTCTCTTAATTTTATGATGATTCCCGCGGTGGGAGGTTGGTCGAGGAATCAGAGACGAGGTGCGTAATAGTGCATTATTCCCGGACCGAGAGTTAGGGTTATTTTGGAACAGTTGAGGTATCCGGCGGTGTGTTAGTCTGAGGTTTCAAGATGACCAGAGGCAGTCAAGTTGGGAGGATTCTGAGATTCTTGTCTGAGTTACGGGATATTTGGAGTCGCTTGGTTTCCATCGGGAAGATCATTGAGTGTTTGTGTGGTACGTTCCAAGAGTCAAGTGTGATGTACCTGGTGAAACAGTCTATGGAGTAGATTGTTGGTATTCCAATTGGTGATGGTTCGAACGCTGAGTGGGGGAGAACTGGGTATTCTATTGAGAAGATCAGCAATTCGTTCAAGTGCAACTGGTTATGGTGATCTGCGGTGCGGGAACATGAGACCTGAGTTATTGGTGGTTGAGGCAAGACATCGTGAGATGCTGTGATGATGTACCGAGGTACGCGAGTGATTTTGTTCTAGTGGGAACCCATCAGTTAACTGTCGCCAGAGTGAGACTATATAAGGGTGTATCTGTGCTGAGACTAGTGCCTTGCCTGCGAGAACTTACATAAGGAGTGGTGGTGCATAAGCTAGGTAGGTGTAAGCACCTATCTATGTTGAGCTGCGGAGCATGAGTTGGTGAACTCGGTGTGGTGAGGACTTGATGATGAGGTTATGGGGTGATAAGAGAGCAAGTGAATCCGAGTGGGAGTAAACGCTTGGGATTATCAGGAGAAACCGTGGAGTGAGCCCATGACGAGTCAGTGGAAGAGAGTGTCATGATACTACGGGGAGCCGTAGTATTCACTGGATATTGGGAGAGGGCTGTGATACTGCGGGGAGCCGTGGTATTCACTAGTCAGCAAGAGAGTGTCGTTATACTATGGGGAGCCGTAGTATTCACTGGATATTGAGAGAGGGCTGTGATACTGCGGGGAGCCGTGGTATTCACTAGTCAGCGAGAGAGTGTCGTGATACTACGGGGAGCCATAGTATTCACTGGTTAGAGAGTGTGTGTGTGTGTGTTGTGATACTGCGGGGAGCCGTAGCATTCACAAGTCAGTGAGAGAGTATCACAAGACTACGGGGGAGGCCGTAGCACTCAATAGTCGATAAGGGTGAATATTGTTCTGCCGGGAGCTGTAGTATTCACTAGTCAGAGTATGGCGCAGAGGAGTTCTTAGGCTTAGGTGGCCTTAACACTTGAGTCTTCGGGGGCCTGGTTGCCGAACCAGGGGCGAGACGGGTGTCTCCGTGTCAGTCGAGAAATTGTTATATCCCAGGTTGAGTAGGGATTATCGTAATCGGAAGGAATTGGAGAGATGGTGTGTGCATAAATCCGTGAATTTTGGGTCATGAGTTGAGTACCAGTTTGGAAATGAGTAGTTCCAATTCTCCTGTTGAATCAGACTCTCGAGCTCGAGTCTGGATCCATTCATGTATTGAATAGGCGAGATGAGGTTCTGGATTCGTGGATGGGTTTCATTTTGAGGGGGGTATTGACCTTCATCTGATATCTTAGGCCGGAGTGGATCAGTTTCGTTGGTATGGGAAGAACCGCGGGACGCATGGAACCAGTGGGTGGTAGACGACAAAGGTCAGAAATGAGACGATTTCAGATGAGTTGTAGCATTCACTTGGGGTAAAGCGAACTTCGTGACTTGTGTGTCGCGATGAGCCGAGATAGTTATCGTGAAAAGGAAGTCGGTGAGACGTTTTTGGTTTTCAATGAGTAACCTTTGGAGGTTCATCTTTTGGTTCGAGAGTTGACTTGATGCTCAGTGTTGAAAGGGATAATTGAGAGGAAGTTGGGGCTTATGTCTATAGATGTCAGAGGATGCCTCCAAGTGAGCATGATGTTTTCTTGTGTTTGAGTTTTGGGGTTCTTTCCTTCTGATGAGTCCTGATAGCTGTTCAGGCAGTGGGTCCTTAGGGGATTATGACTTTTCCGTTCCTTTTGAGTTGCGATTGGGATCGATTAGAGAATCAGAGTGGGAAGAGTGTTCTTATGGTCTGTTGGCCGATAGGCGATTAGCAGGATGATGTTTTGCGAGGGTGGTCTGGTAGGGAGATAGACCACTAGAGTTTGGAGAATCAGATCGAGTATCGTAGCGGCAGTTGGGTCTGTCCTTCTTCGGGGTAGGGAGTTCCTGTTGGGTTTAGGTGTTTTTGAAAGAGATTGTTGTATGATATGAGGTCCTTTCGGTGGTGCTTCTCGGATTATTGGGCTCGACCTATGTGTTTATAAGGAGCGATTTCGAGGGCGAAATGTAATTCAAGCGAGGGAGAATTGTAACATCCTGTTCTTGATAGTTTTGTGATTTAAGGCCAGTGGGCCTTAATCCGAGTATGAGAAGGTTTTGAGGCTTTCAAAGAGAAATGTTTAGGCCCTTTTGGGATGTGGGTAAGGTAGGTTGTGTGATAAAAGAGTTCGGTTTGTGCTTTAGAGCCCAAATGTATTGCCAAAGGTGCTGGTTCGGGCTTTTCATGAATTTTGGATCTGAGTTCGAGTGGGCTTAAGGTGGAATAAAGTTGATAGAAGTGTAGGGCTTCTCGTTACCTTTTCGTGGATATAAGGATCGTCGGAAACAGATTTATAACGAAGAAGTTATGGCCTTCAGAAGTTTTGTGGTTTCAGGCTTAGCCGAGTACGCTGGGCGTACACAAACCGTACGGTGGGCGTACTAGTGAAGAAGGAAGTACGTTGGGCGTACTTTGGAGTACGCTGGGCGTACTGACCAGGGTTGGTCGCAAATGTTCTTCGGAGTACGCTGGGCGTACCATATGTATGTTGGGTGTACGCTGATCAGACCTGAACCCTATTTTGGGGTCTTGGACCCTATTTAAGCTCCTTATTGTTGGATATAGTGTCTAAGTCCATAACTTTATTTGGTATGTACTTGACCCGACCCGGCATGGTCCATTTGGGTTGCATGGCATTGCAATACTTGGATAGACTAAATGAGAGAATAAGGCACTTATGATTATTAATATATAATAAGTTCTAATATATTAATAATAGTATTATTTAATTAGTATTGATCAAGTATTAATCTAGTATTAATCTAGTGATCAAAGTGAGACTAATTAAATATATAGGGTTGATTATGACAATCATCAATTCTTTTATGGTGGATTAATGATCCATGGTTTATGGGTTTGGTTATAACCACATGGAGCTCCATGGATAGTCTATGGGAGTTACAAACCCATGGGTCATGAGAAATCAAGAGTCATGACAATTAAGGGCATTCATGTGTAAACCCTAATTGTGACAACACTATAAAAGGAACCCTATGGCTAGCAAAATAGTGACCTAGTGTTACTAGAGAGGGCATAACCGATTTTGAGGCTAAGTGACATTCTCTCAAGTTATTCCAAGTCTTGTGGTGTTGTGTGAAGCATTTGAGGCACAACATTTGGGGTGCTAGGCTCACAAAGTCTTGAAGGAATCCAAGCAACAACAAGGTATGTATTTCTACTAGTTTTATGTTCTATGTAATCCCCATGCCATGCTAGTTAGGAAATAACCTTGAAAAAGAAATTTGCATGTATATAGAGAAAACATAGATTCAAGGTTATTAGGGTTGCATGTACACTTAGGAAGTGTTAGAATGCTTAAAAACCCATCACTTATCTCATAACCTAACCCTAATATCTTCAGCCTCCATCCCTCTAAACCCTATAAATCGACCTTAAGCCTCCATTTGAGTGATTCTTGAGCAGTTTGGTGATTTAGTGAGTTTTTGGTGCATATTGTGGAAGAAGGAGTTCCTTGAGGAAGCATTGCTTGGCTTGGAGCTTGTGGATCCAAGCCCTAATCAGGTTGATCTAGCTCCAGAAAGCATAAAGTTTGAATCTTGGTGGCTTTCTCATGTGGACCTAGTGGGGTGATGACTTGTTATGTTTGGCTTTTGAAGAAGAAGGAGCTTTAAAAGAGAATAGCTTGAGCATCTAGCTTTTGGATCTATGTTCTTCTCTTGTTGGTGCATCTTCCAGAGGTATCAAGTTTGAAACTTGCTTATTCTTGTGGTAGTTGTTGTTTTAGGTCCATTTTAGGGTTTTTGGTCCCAAAGCTTGAAGCTTTATGAGTTGTTGAACTCAGAGCCTAATATATGTCCCTTTAAGTGTTTCTAGTGGAGAGGATTCATAAAAATGAGGCCTTGGACGTTGGAACCACCTCATGCATAAAATATGAGCATTTTTCAGAGTAAAGAGTAAGAGTTTTTGTGTTTGGGACTTGATGTGCCATGCAAAGGCTTAAAGTCACGAGCTTTATTATGTATGAGCCTTTATGGAGACCAGATCTAAGAGTATAGTTATGGTCTTAATGGATTAAGACCAAGGGAGTGGAGATAACAATCCTGGACGTATGCTGAGCGTAATTTAAGTACACCCCACGTACTGACCAAGTGTCCCCGATGGCCAATCTGAATTCGTGAGTACGTTGAGTGTACCAAGGGAGTTACGCCCCGCGTAACCTCACTGTGGACTTTTGGGCTAAGGCTCATTTTGGGCTTTGAGTGTTGGGCTTAGAGTTTGGACTGGTTACAATAGAGTTTTGGACTAGAGGAATATGTATATGTATATATATATATATATATATATATATATATATATATATATATATATATATATATATATATATATATATATATATATATATGTGTGTGTGTGTGTGTGTGTGTGCTTTGGGCCCTTGAGTGGGCTTGCCATCTAGATTTGAGAATTTGGGCCTTGGGAAAGTCCATTTATTATTGGGCCTTGGTGGGCCCAATGGGTTTAGATTATTGATGGGCTAGTTAGTGGGCTACCTTTATACCTAATGATTGAGAGTTTGGACTTAGTTCCTAATTGGGTGAATTGTGGGTTTGGCTCAGAGTTAGAGACCGGTGCGCAGCAACAACGTTTTTAGGGGTTGTTCATCATCCGAGGTGAGTCTTCTCACTATACTTTACCTAGAGTGGTATTTATATGTGACCAGAGGGTCGTATGTGCTTATTTGAGTTATGCATTTTGTCTGTGTGATATATATGCTATGTTATGTGATACCGAGACCGGACCGGAGGGTCCAACGAGCTGTGACACCGGAGGGTCCTCACCGAGACCGGACCTGAGTTTGAGACTGGAGGCAGGCGAGTGTTTCCTCCAGTTCGCTCAAACCAAGGCTCTGATACCAACTTGTAACATCCATAAAAATCATGCCAAATTTAAACTTTTTAAAACATTCCAAAACCATTGATTATTACAAAACTTGTTTTCAAAATAGTTCAGTGTCAAAATATCACAGAATCAAGTCATAAACAATAGGAGGTGTACGATCACGCCTTCGCCTTCCCGCGATCATCAGAAGTACCTGAAACAAAATCAACAACTATAAGCCCGAAGCTTAGTGAGTTTCCCCAAAATACCAATGTCATACAGATATAACCATATCATATAACAAACACAACATACATAATGAGCCATCAGTCTGACTGGACCGCCTCACTGGCCATCAGTCTATCTGGACCGCTCTCCGAGCCATCGACACGTCTGGACCGCCCTCTCGGGGCCTTCAGCCTATTCGGACCACTCGTCGGGCCTTCGACCTGACTAGTATGCCCTAACCGGGTCTGCAGTCTATCCGGTCCGCCCTGGGTGTCTTGGCCTACATCACAAAGCAGGACCTGCCTCAACCTAATCCCAATCCCAACAAACATGTGCACATAATATCATACGCTAGCATGCAATAATAGATAGTCATACAGATCTAACAGATCACTAACATGGCAACCATCCTATAACCAGGATACCGATCTAACCGATCAATAACATAGCAACCATCATATAACCAGGATACCAATCTAACAGATTACTAGCATAACAACCATCCTAAACCAGGATGAAATCTAACAGATGAATAACATAGCAACCATCCTAAACCTGGATGCAAATGATAAAGGGACGACCTTGGTGTCGTAGACCCTGTTGATATAATGAGGAGAACTCACCTCACAAGTAACTCGAATCGATAAAGTCAACTCAACCAAATACAGCTCCAAATCTAACACCTACATCCACCGATGACTCGTTTCCATAAATTTCCAACTTACCAAAATACCCCCAGAGGTCAAACTAGTCAACCCTTGGTCCAAGTCGAAGTCAACGGTCAAAGTCAACAGTCCATGTTGACCCAAGTCGTCGAGTGCAGCTAGCAACTCGTCGAGTTCCTTAAGGGTCCAGAAGGTCATAAAACCCTCACTGACTCGCCGTGTTTACGACCAACTCGTCGAGTCTATGCGTGTCCAGAAGTCGGGGAAAACCCTAACTGACTCGTCGAGTCGTCCCACTGACTCGCCGAGTCCATGCAGAAACCATTCACAGGCAATCTTCATCCGACTCGTCGAGTTGACCATGCAACTCGTCAAGTCCCTTCAGTCCATTACTCATTCAGACGATTTTAAGCCACCCCAAAGCTCCAAATTGTAGATATAGCTTCCTAAGGTATGCTTATCACGTAAAGTTGCAAACTTTATGTGCATGCAAGGCTCTAAAGGCTTAGAATACCAAATCCAAGCTTAAAATGGGGTTTAACTCAAAGGGAATAGCTCACACTTGCTAAAGTTGGAAACTTTATTGTTATAGAGACCAAGATAAGTTCAGATCTGAAGTTGCAACTTCAAATCCTAGCCCATACCCGAAAATGGTTCACATACATGCTAGAAAGGCCCTAATCTTAAACATGAAGAGATCTAGAGGGAGGAAAGTTAAGGTAACGACTTGTTACCTTCAAAATGATGCCAATAAGCAGAAGAGTAAGATCAACCAGCTCCTCTGTACTTCAATCCTCTTATACTTCAAGCCTTCTTCTTCCAAATCACCTTCCAAGCTTGAAAATCACACAAAATGGAGGGCACACGCGAATTAGGGTTTCAGAGTTCAAGGGGACGGTGAGGGGAGGCCAAAGGAGGCTAATGACCCTTTAAATAGGGTGCAATATCCTGGAAATTAGGGTTTCATCCAACAGCTCCAACTCGTCGAGTCGTGTCCTCCGACTCGTCGAGTTGATCACTTAAAACATGCGACTGATTTCGTTCCTACTCGACGAGTCAGGGCATCCGACTAGTCGAGTAGACCCTTTAAAATGGAAATAAAGCTGTAAAATTTATACCTGAGAGTCGGGGTGTTACATCACCCATGATATTAAGAAAAATATTGCGTTGTTTGTTTGTTAATGCAAGAAACAGCCGATCAAACTCATTTTTTAAAATTGGTATGTCATAATCTAGCTCCTCCGTAATAAGACGATTGCGTTCTCGTAACTAACTTTTTTATATAACCAGTTTGATAAACAGAATCATAGAAATTGTCCAATGTCGCAACAATTTATAGTCATCAATTATTTCGTCTAACCGTATACTGTTTTATACCCTTATTTAGAAAAATAGTCAACTTTTATTTTTTGGAAAGGCATTTAAGATCATTGAACAAAGTTAATCCTAAAAACTCCTAATAACTCATAAAATTAAGATCATTGCCTAATATTTTTTTCTTTTTCTTTTCTGTGTATTCTTACCCTTTTCTTGACATATAGGGAGTCACCTAATCAACCAACCAATCATTTTTGAAGGTGAAAAAGGAGGCAAGATTTTATGATTGGTCCATCGTATCTTATTAAGTAAATGATAATGTGAAAGTGACTTATGATAGGAATTTTGAGCAACTGAAATATGATTTTGTTCAATTATTGTATATTCAGAGACCCATTCCACAAATGAAAACGATCATAACCTCGTTTTCTCACTAACTTCATTTATTTCGCTGTTTATACAACATGTTTAAACAAAAATATGTTGTTCTTTTTTTATTTTTATTTTTATGTTTATTTATTTTTTACTTTTTATTTTCTCTCCCTCCCTCTTTTTTTTTTCACTATCTCTCCACTTTTGGAATTTCAAAAATTCTGTGTTATCGTAACTAACCTCCACTATTATGTAAATCTTGAATTCTTTATATTTACATTAATTAAATATTCCTATAATTATGGCCATTTCGGAATTTAAATCATTAATTACAATCGAATTTACATGTTCACGGAATATTATTTTTGTTTTACTTTATTAATAAAATTTCCTTTTCATACTTGTTAACATCACACAATTAGCTTGATTCCTTGTAATTTTATTAAATTTTAATCATGATGAATTTTTTAGTCATACTATTATTTTTATATTTGTTCAAAATTACTGAAATCGTCCCTATGGTTTGATCAAAATTACACATTTGATCCTTAATTTTTTTTGCACTCGAATCGTCAATGTGGTTTGATTTTGTTGTGTTTTTCGTCCCTATGGTTTGGTCAAAATTACACGTTTGGTCCTTTGCTTTATGTATGTAAGTGACGAAAAACGCAACAAAATCAAGCCACAAGGACGATCCGAGTAAAAAAAAGGGTTAGAGACCAAACATACAATTTTGATCAAACCATAGGGACGATTTTAATAATTTACTCTAGTATTTTATTTTTGTTTATAAAATGATATCCAAAACCTTAATAATAGAAAAACTTTATTCAAACTAAACGCCAAAACATGTAAACGAATAAAATAAAAGACTCTAAAAATTATTCGGATAAAACATTAAATAGTGTATTTGAAGAAAACGTCAAACAATTAAAAAATTAAATCATATAAACAAGGATAAATAAATTATAAAAACAATAATAATTGTAAAATTATAAAAAGAAAAAAATAACTTAACATGTACTCCCTCCGTCCCAAAATTATAGTCCATCTTTCCTTTTTGGGTTGTCCCAAAATAATAGTCTACTTTTAAAAATAAATAACATTTTTATCAAAATACCCCCTCATTATTACTTAACCAACTAAGCATTTAATGGAACATTAAATGCAAAGTAAAGACAAAACTGTCATTTTATTATATAATGTTAGTAGTAATTAATGATTTTCTTAATCTATGTGTTTTTTGTCTGTAGATAATAATATTGGGACGGAGGGAATATTAAAATAAAAAAAGGATGAAATGATTGGAATTGATTAGTATGTAATTATTTGATAATTATAATAAAGTGATTATGTAATTATTATGATTATTTAAAGAAAGAGAAGGTGTATTTATTTGGGGGTATTATTAGATTATGAAAGTGGTATGGATAGCCTAACCCTAAAATAATGGATAACCTTAAATTCTTTCCATACTAATATTGAATAGATCATAATACGAACACCTTTGAAAACAAAAAAAAAAGAAAAAAAATGAAACTTTTTATTTATTACACAGGCGCCGCTGTTTAAAGATAGCCGAAAACTAACGTTTTAACAACATCACATGGCGGTCGAGAAAAGTGCACCATCGTAGCCGCCAAACGAACATAAAGAAAAAAGCACGAAAAAACGATACGTTGCCATTCATGTCTCCGCTGGTGGTGGTAATGGCGGTGGTGGGTCACCGGAGGATGACGGATTATTACGACCAAGTAGTTGAGTAATCCCCATTCTTGTATCCCTTCTCGTGCTCCACTCATGTAAAGAAAGGTGTAATTTCTTCGCTACCACCAGAAACTCCACCGCCTGCAATGGTGTTAAAAACTCTAAAATACCCTTAAGTGTCTTCATCCTCAGCTTATCTGCTTCCAGCAAAACGTTATACAGATCAAGGGCATGTGTGTCCATCGCTTTATCCACCACCCCACCCTCGCTCGACTCCCCTACCCCCCTACACCCACTTGCCAGCAACACCAATGGCTCATCCGCTATCCCCTCCTGCATACAACACACATCAAGTTTTATAAAATAAATTATAATTCAGCTCCTATGTATTATTCAGTTCTACAGTTTGCCTGTAAGGTTGCCATATATGACGACAGCTTATCTTCCTCTTTAATCGTTTTAGCATGAAGTTCATCTATTCTTTTGAGCTGCAAGCTTGATATTTCTCCGATGTTTCCATGTCGAACTCCTTCAATAAACTCTTCCAAGTGTGTATTTAGGTGGGACCCACATAGTGCATACACGAGCCGAATCATCAAAGCTGGTCTGCAACCACCGATCCAAAGAAACGAGTTCTCAAAAGTGCTCCCCCAGTTTGGAGCCAAAAAGGAAGGCCCATCGTGTTTGGCTAGTTCGGCTCGAGAGTTGTTGTAGTTCTCGAAGTGGCAGACGATTTTTTTGGTTATGAGTTGGAGGTAGTCGACGTCGGTTGGGTAGTTGGTGAGTGTTTGGAGTAATTCGTCCAGATCGAGCTGTTGTTGAGCCACCCAGTTCTTATAGCAGCATTGGAACTGTTGGTGTTTCATTTGTTTGGCCATGTGTTTTTGTAAGGGACTCTTGACTCCACACACACACACACAATTTGTTATGAACATGAAGTGGATATATACACACAATTTGTTATGAACATGAAGTGGATATATATAATGAATTAAGGCGAAGGGACTGCAAAAGTGGGAGAATAAGCTAAAGAGGGACGTCCAGATGAAGACAGAGATTTCTTAGAATGACTAAGGCCTCGTTTGTTTTTCTACAAAAGTACTTTTTGAGTACTTTTTCCTTCTGGCGAGTAGACGTTTCTCAAGTGCACGTCTTCTTCCGAAACATGGAAAAAGACAAAAGTCATTTAACCACTTCCAAAACGTGTAAGTTTTCACATGTTCCCTTTTTTAAGTGGATATTTACGATGTTTGATTTGAAAATTTATAGAATACTTGTGGGTCTCATATTAACCACTTCCAAAAAGGTTCTTATGATGAGAGGAATGAATAAAAACATATATAGAAAATTATAGGATAGTTTCTTATCGATGTGAGAGTCTAGATGAGGTAGACAAGGTTGTGTTAGCCATGGATGTGCATCGGTTTCATACCATATAAGATATATGAGAGTCTCATATTAACTTTCTAAAAGAGCCCTTAACGAAAAGAAAGAAGACTCTACATAGACATTTGGTATTAAGTCCTCGCATGTAGAGGCAAAAAAGGATCTCATTTTTTATTTTGTCTGGGGCCTCAAATTGTCTTGAGTCGGCTATGACTACCATCGTAGAAAAATAAAATAAAATCGAAGAGCATAGAACAAAAAGAGTCGGTGTATCATGATGGGAGCTGTAAATAAGACAACAAAATGTACCAGAATACAATTGCAATGAATGGAGGTAAAAAATTGACATAAAATTTGGCAAGCTTTCATGGGTCATGTGGGCAACTTGCTCCAGCTACATCTTTTTGTACATACATAGAGTCATGAATAAATATACTATACGTGACATTATTTGACTGAGGAGAGACAAAAGATTTTGTCATTAACCTATCAACCATTCTAGGATGTGTTTTGGATAAACAATAATCGATCTTATTAGAACTTTATTTATGACAACACGTCCAACCAGAATGACACATATAGCGACTATGATGTCATGCGAACTTAAAATACAAAATTGAATTTGCAGCTAGATCAGGCAAGAGTAAGCTCCATTTTAGATAGATTGATCATTGATGCCCAGTAGACGTAAGATTAAAAATAAAAATAAATTCTTTAAAGTTTCTTTTATTCACTAAATACTCTTAAAAAACTTCTATTTTGTACTAATGATTGTAAACATTCAAGCTTTGAAGTTGCATAGGTTTATCATTGATGCTTTATAGAGATGGGATTGAATTCTTTTCTCTCTCTCTCTCTCTCTCTATATATATATATATATATATATATATATATATATATATATATATATATATATAATCTCAAACCACTTCTATTTTAGTAAGCATTCAAGCTTTTCATTTGATGGTAACAAGTTGCACAGTTATGTGCTGAACATAATCTGTCATCATGTTATGAATTCATAGAACGATCATGCTCGGTCATTTTACGTTATTTCTCAGCCATGGATAAACATAGCTAAAAGATTTACCCTTTTAGACCTTCAATGGTTCATGTTATATTTCAATTTAAAGCAATCCCTACATCACCGATAAGGAATGACCCAAGGAATGTTACGCATGTAGGTATTCACAATTAAGTTTTCCAGCAATAAAACACTTGTTCAACAAGAAATTAAAAGCTCTCATTTTTTCTTATTCCCCAGTTTTGCCATGTTCTCTTCATCCTTCGTGTTCTGTTAGATACCTTACACTTGGTATCAGAGCATAGAAGAGATAAAAAACCGACTGATAACAACCCCACCATGGAAGGACCGAAGATGCAATATCCTGTCTTGTCTTGTCTTGTCTTGACTAGAACTAACTATGTTGCATGGGCGATTAAGGTGAATGTGTTCATGCAAGGATAGGAGTTTTGGGATGCTATTGAACCTAAGAATCCCCAGAACGCGGTTGGTGTCAAGAAAGATAAGATGGCTATGGCAGCGATTTACTAAGCCATCCCGGAAGAAATTCTCTTGTCGATAGAGGAGAGGCAAACAGAAAAGAGGCGTGGGAAACACTCAAGACTATGTATATGGGTGCAGATCGAGTTCGAACATCGAAAGTTCAGTCGCTAAAGGCTGAATTCGAGATTCTTAGCATGAAAGAATCCGAGATGGTTGATGATTTTTTTAGCAAAAATCAGCAACATCATGAGCAACATCCGGACGTTAGGTGATACCATGGATGCAATGTATATGGTCAAGAAGATTCTACGAGTCGTACACTAGAAGTTTGTTCAAATTGCATCAACAATTGAGCAATTCCCTGATCTTGATACAACAACAATTAAAGAAGTCATTGGCAGACTCGAAGTACATGAAGTGCATATTCAAGTACATCAAGAAGTACACGAGAAGAAATTGCTCTTAACCCATGAAGAATTGTCACAAAGAAACAAGAAAAAATTAAACGGGAAAGAGGGAGTCGTAGGCAAAACCAAACTCAAGACAAAAGCAATATTTAATGCTATAAATGCCAAGAATATGTACATTATGTTTCCGAATGCAAGAACCTACAGAGAGAAAGGAATCAAGAAGCAAATCTAACTCGAGAGGTCAATGATACCAAACTGGCCCTGTTACTTGCAGTCGTGCATAATGAAGATGTTAGAGCTGAAGTCATGCTAAATGAAGAAAAAGTAAACCCAACCCTAAGACAAAAGGAAGAAGTATCGAGCCAATCAAAAGTATGATGCCTTGACAATGGAGCCATAATACCGGGCCTTAACAGTAGGCCAAATAACAACAATAATAACTATTCCAAGTAGACTGTCGTTCCATGATTGTTCGCAAAAGATTGTACCTACCTGACTCTTAATTCCCTGAGATTACATGTGATTTGAAAGAGTGTTGGTGAGTTCACATGTTTATAAAGTTTGAACCATAAGTACTTTTAAAACTAAACAAAGTATATGTTTTTATCATATATATGTGCTTCAAAATTATATATTTGTACTTTTAACCCAAAAGTATGTGTTTTACTGTATGTACGTGCTATTTCAACTTATATATTAAATATACCTTTATCCCAAAAGTGTGGGTTTTACTGTATACACGTACTATTTCAAATTATATATTAAAGTATTTAGACTGCTCTCAATATTACAATGAGTCCCTATAAGCAAGTTGTCGACTAATTGTTGCCCCTCCTGAAGCTTCATCGGACGTCGTGAATGTCGAGGTTGTGGCTAGCAACTGCAAGTAGGGGTGTCAAACAGTATAGATCTATATATAACTCTCCGATCACTTAAGATTTAACAGTTATAAGTCAAGGTCTGCTAAGCATTAAACTTAGTACATTGAAATGTCTTCCGTAAACCATTGAGCGAGTAGTTCTAAAAGATTTTAGCAGGCCAAAGTTTAATAATTTAACTATTATAAATGTTTTATAAATAAAGTGCATGACCATTACATAAGTTATGTGGGCAGAGTAACAACATTGCATCACTAATATCCAAGTTATGTGGGTAGAGTAATGATAGTGCATAACCAATATCCAAGTTATGTAAACAAAGTAATGACAGTGTAATTTATAAGTTTATAAATGCGACAGTTTAACGATAGTTAAATAACTATTTACATTTATATAAACGATAGATAATATTTTAGTCATGTATTCTCCCCCCAGAAAAGTAAAAGGTTTTAAAATGGGGCCCCGAACTAACTTTCGACGCGTGCTTTAAACCGTCACGTTTTTGCTAATAACGTCGGATAGCATCGAAAATCAAACGGGCAATGCTTCACCGTAAAATGGGTCAGGATATGATCAAAACAAAGGTGGGTGGTTGCTGGATTTTTTCTTTCGGAATAACTCACCGGAAATGTAACACCCCAAATTTTTTCGAAGTTTTTCAAACTTTAAAATGCCATGGTTTTAAAAACATTCGGGTGTTAACCCACATTTAACAAAAACCGGTCCCATAAAAACATTTACAAATTTAAAACATTGATGTTACCATTAAGCATCAATACAACCATAGCAAACAAATAAGAATTACATCAATACAATTAACAAGAAACTTAACAAGTTCCACTCCATTCTCTATCACTTGACTTCTAACTTCCATCTATCATCCTCTCTCCTTAAGTGTAACATGAGATACATGACATTAAAAAGAGATACTTAAGACAATAATTTCTCATGAGCTATATGGGTTTGAGAGCCAAAACATTTATCATATTTTCATTAAAAATGTTTCATCTTTGCAAAACATAGTTTTAGACCATAAACCAGTTTCAATCATTTTTGAGAAAAACTCGTTTCGTACACATCATGAAAATCATTTAATTTCATATCTTATCATTTAATTTCAAAAGACATCTTTCCGTATTCCATTTTATTTTATAATTAAGGGCTAATTTCGGTACTAAACTGTTGTCATTTTTATACCTAGGGTCTACGTCCAACAAAGGAACCACTCCCAAGTCTAGACCAAGGTGGAAAGAACAAATCAATACACCAAGGCATCATTTCCCTTAGGACATATATCTCGCGAAGGGGAGGCGCCACCCCGATAGATTCATCTAGTGCCTCTTACGAGGTATCATGGCCCGAGCAATATATTATTTTCATTACTTTCCAATTCTTTTCATTATATTCATTACTTTCCATTTCTTTACATTATTTCCATTACTTTCCATGCTTTACATATTTCATACACTAGTATCAAAATACTCATTTCAAAAGTAAAACATTTATATTTCAAAACATTTCAAACACGTTATCAAAACATTCTTTCTTCCAAAACATTCTTTGCATTCAAAAACATTCTTGCCTTCAAGGAATTCTTTCAAAACATTCTTTCCAAAACATTTAGCACTTCCAATATCAAAACATTTCATATATCAAATCACTGCATTTCACTATCATAAAATAATTTTGTCATGTACCCCAAAGTGGGAAAATGCCAACACGTACTCACCTTAGTCACACAAAGGTTATCTAGTCCTCTTCTAGTTCTTTTCCCTAGAACAATCCTCTTTAAATACTACCTACACCATATATGGACATAAGTCATTAAAATAACCAAAATACCCCTCAAGGGTTCCATTACTAATTTTTATTTTTTAAACTATTCCTCATGAAAAAGTATGAATGTAGTCGAAAACCGTGCATAAATCCGAGTCTGTATGCAGTAGTTATGAAGAAAACAAGAAAATATTCAATTAGAGACTTCCACGGGCCATGGAAATTAAGGCATCAATTTCCACGGGCCGTTTTTTCATGTCTGGAGATACCCACAACTCGATTTTTCTCAAAATAACACCCTACTTTGCATTGTTCTTGAAGACCCTTTTTCAAATCACTTTGTACCATTTATATAGGTTCTCACACATGATTAGGAGGTGTTTTATCATCCTAAAACACCCAACTTAATTCATTAAGTGCTCATTGAAACCTTTAAGATCATATAAATCCTCAAATTCCATAAGAAATACTAACTTGTCCATTACTGAAAGGTTTAAAAAGTTTTTTCCCAACTTGTTGCATACTCAAGAGAATGTTGAAAAGCACATGAAATAATTACTAATTTCATTTGAAATACCTAATCTAGCCACAGAATCCTCAATTCCATTCCATATTCCCAAATTGCCCTTTTTGAACAAAACAATCACTAGAGCTAGAACTTCACTAGAATCCCTTGATGTTTATGTTTCAATATCATTTCTAGAGTGTCAATTCATGTTTATGAATGTCATTCACTTCTAATATATAAATCATCATGTAGTTATCCTTAGATTTCCCAAAATGTCCCTTATGATCACAAATTCCATGGGTTAATCCAATAATCAATCTACACTTAGTATTTTGCATTCAGTTCAATCTAATATCATCCATTCATGGTTATGAACTTTATTTGCTCAACAATTGTTCAACTACATAGGATTCCATTGTTTTCATCATATTGTCCCCAAATCCATTTCAATACAAGCTTATACATGGTTCTACCATCATGGATGTGTTTGATTATTCCAATTGGATTTATTATTTTCAAACATCATCTAGGTAATAGAACCCAATCCCACTTCATCATCAATTGCAATATCCCTAATTTGGGTTTTCTAGGGTTCATGGAGCTTTTTACCCAGACCATCAAATCCATCAATGGGATGATTGGATTGAGATTACAACCATGGAAACCAATCAAGGGAGTTTAGAAAACCAAAACCTAATCAACATTTATCATCAAATTCGACATTGGGGTTAACCCACTTCATAAATTCGAATTTCAAGGTTAGAAGGAGAAGAAGTTATACCTACAAAGCCTTTGATTCCTCTTCCTTTTGCTTGAATGTTCCAATATCCACTTGAATAAAACCCTAGGAGCTCTTGGTATCAAAATCGCCATTATAGGATGGATGGTGGAGCTCAAACACGTACTTCCTCCATAAGAGAAGAATGGTGCATCTTATTTCCTAAAAGTTTATAATTTGGTCCCGCAAGTTTGCCCATTTTGCTAATTTCCACCATAACTCATATTTTGTGATATTAACTTAAGTTTTGACACAATAAGTCCTTCCTCATCCATTTTATAACTTTTGTAGTCCCTTTCATTAATTGATTCAACCCTTTGGTCAACTCATTTTGCCAAGTTGACACGTTTGGCCCTTTAACCTTTAAAATTTTATTATTTCTCACTTTTAACTTTCAAAACTTCATATCAATTCATGATATGATTAACCCAATATTATTTAACTATATAAATCATATTACATTTATTTACTTTATTAATTTAAAAACCAAGTCTTAAATTTGTAGGAAGTTACACGAAAAACCTACGATCGCTAGAAAAACGCCAAAAAACGTCGCCAACGGTGGCGTCGGAAAAATGAGGGCTGCTGGAGGTAGGTAGGGTTGCCGGAGCCTGGTCATAGGTTGGTTGAAGGTAGTGGGGTCGGTGGCAACAAATCAGTGCAAGGGTGGCGGCTGGTGGTGGTTCGCGGTGGTCGCCAGCGGCTCCTGTGTGTGGGGGAGGGTGGTGCTCGGCTAAAATCGAGGAGAGTGAGAGATTTTTAGAGAGAGAGAGAGAGGGAAGGAGCTAATGAAAAATGAGTTTCTACACCCTTTCTAGCTATAGCCACTTGCCTTGGATGACATGCATGGCCAAGAACGTGCCGTGTGGCGTGTTCTCGTGTCGCGTGTTCCACGCATGTCGATTCTAACTTTTTGCGAAAAATCTTAAGTCACTGCTTTGTAGTACTTGATTTTACCTCTCGTAAAACATAAAAATATTCACCTAATGATTAGCGCAACTAGGTGAATGATTCATTTGAAAGTTCGTTATCAACGAAATCCCGTTCGTTGTGATTCGACTATTTTCACGAAAGTGTCAGATCTTCGTGAAACGGAAAAGTTAGAATTTAAATCAAATACTAAACCATTTCCTGACTTGTAAAATGTTAATATGTTCACCGAAAGAGTTGGTTAGCTATGTGAATGAATCGTTTGAAGGTTCTTTGATGGGAAAGCTGGTATTGCTATGCCATGATCTTATCCACAATAGTGTCGAGTTTTTTTTGACAAAATGCGTTATGTTTAGAATCAAATACTAGATATAATGGTGATTAACAGAAAATTGTTAGAATTTACAAATCCATAGTTTAAGACACCTAACAGAATGTTTGAAGTTTCGTTTTTACGATTTACAGACCGCGGACTGTCCGTTTTCTTCGAATTGTCATAACTTTCTCGAAAGTGTCAGATCTTCGTGAAACAGAAAAGTTAGCAATTGAATCAAATACTACACCATTTCCTAATTCGTAAAATGTTAATATGTTCACCAAAAGAGTTGGGTAGCTATGTGAACGAATCGTTTGAAGGTTTGTTGATGGGAAAGCTGGTATTGTTATGCCATGTTCTTATCCACAACAATGTCGAGTTTTTTTTTGACAAAATGTGTTATCTTTAGAATCAAATACTAGATATAATGGTGATTAAGAGAAAATTGTTAGAATTTAAAAATTCATAGTTTAAGACACGTGACAGAATTTTTGAAGTTTCGTTTTTACGATTTACAGACCGCAGACTGTCCGTTTTCTTCGAATTGTTGATAAGTGTTCCTTTATACTCAAGGAATCTTCTACTCTATTTTCCTTGCAAGGATGATAACAAATTTCATATTCGTATAAGTTTAGCATCTCAACCCATCTTTGTTGCCTCATGTTGAGTTCTTTTTGCTTGAAGATGTGCTAAAGGCTTTTGTGATTTGCGAATATGGTACACTTCATACCATAGAGGTAGTTTCTCCAATTCTTCAAGGAGAAAACTACAACTCCTAGTTTGAGATCATGGGTAGTGTATATGTTCTCATGCACCTTGTTTGTTGATGAGCGTAAGTGATAGTCTTGTCTCTTTGCATTAATACACATCCTAATCTCCGATGTGACGCATTGTTGTATATGTCGAAGTCATATGTTCCTTCTAGAAGGGATAGGATTGGTACACTACACAACATTTGCTTCAATTTATGGAATGCAACATCTTTTTTCTCTTCCTAGTCGAAATTCTTGTCTTTCTAGGTTAATGTTGTGAGGGATTTGGCTATCTTACAAAAGTTGTCAATGAATATCCGATAATAGCCTGCAAAGCCTAGGAATTGACACACTTCTGTTGGCATCTTTGGTGCTTTCTAATTTTTGATTGCGTTTATCTTTGAAGCATCGAGATGAATCCCTTTGTTGCTGATTAGATGCCCTAGAAAGTGTACTTCTCTAATCCAGAATTTGCATGTAGAGAATTTGGCGTACAACTATTTTTTTTTTGCAGTAGTCAAGCCACCAAGCAAATTACATCTTTATTCTTTCAAATGAAATGTAATATAATGGTAAAAGGGGATCGATCAACGAATAAATAGTTGTATTCAATTACCAATGCAATCTGTGACATCCTCTAGTTTTTAGAACCAATTAAAACTTTTCTATACGCTTTAAAAATCATTTATTTATATTTGAGGAAAATCCCAGTACGAAAGATCATTTTGATTACAAGTGTTTGTTTCCAAAATGTTAGAACCCTAAGGATGTCATAATCAATACAGATACATTAGTTACAACATAAAGACATGATGGTCCTGAATACTATTATAGGTTGTCTCTTAATCACTTAACATCCTAATCAAGTTCCGGTAGCTTATGTCTTGATACATGCCATGCATATAAACTGAGTGGGTTAGGTTAGGAAAACCTGGTGAGATGCATAGGGATTTCAATCTCAAAATGTTCATATGATAATATTCATTAATTATCAGACCTGTAAAACCAACCATTACCATACAATATCCATATAAGCTTACATTCCTACATATCCATTCCTACCGATCCTCACAGATCATAGTCCACGATTATCTGGGATAAATTATATCGCCTGATGAATCGTAAAAAGGTTTGACTACACAGCTAGGGGCTTCCTTGGAAAGTGTAAGTCATAAGTCATATTAGCCATCAGAGTTTTTGATGAATATGGTATCCCATTTCATCTACGTTTGTGAGTTGTAACATCCATAAAATTCATGAAAAATTTTTAACTTTTGAAACCAATCCATAAACCATCATTGTTTACAAAATAGTTTTCAAAACATATTTAATATCAGAGTTTTCCCCAAATCATAAAACAAAACACAAGGAGGTGCATGATCACGCCTTCGCCTTCCCGAGACCCTCTGAGATACCTGAAACATAACCAAAAACTGTAAGCCCAAAGCTTAGTGAGTTTCCCCCAAAATACCAACACATCACAATATCATAATAATAACAACAAACAACATGCATACAGAGCCTCCAGTCTGACTGGAACGCCCTACCGGCCTGCAGTTTACCTGGTACACTCATAGAACCTTCAGCATGATTGGTACGCCACACCGGACCTTCAACCTATCTGGAACGTTCTCTTGGCCTTCAGCACAAAGCAGGACTGCCTCAACCCAACCACACATACACCGTGTCGACACTCACACACACACACACACACACACACACATATATATATATATATATATATATATATATATATATATATATATATATATATATATATATAACAGACAAGCATGCATATAACCAAACAGTAAAGAAATAGACATATTTACAGATCACTAAGCATAACATCATCCTATCTACCAAGATACAGATCTAACAGATCGCTACAGTACATAATCATATGATAAACCAGGATAGCAATCCAAATGGCCGGCCTTGGTGCCTTTGACACGAAGTACAGTGAGGAAAACTCATCTCGCAGACTGAACAAAACTGATGAGGACCGACTCCGAATCTCAGCTCCAACCAACAACTATTCATCAAATAGAGACCAATCCTTAGATACCACTCAAAATACCTCAAATACCCCCTTTAGGTTAAACTTGGTCAAAATCAAAAGTTAACAGTCCATGTTGACTCCACCACGTCGTGTTGACTAAGAAACATGCCATGTTCCCCTACGTCCAAACAGTCGAGAAGACCACAACCAACACGCAGTTAATCCTTAAGATATGAAGTCCATCCTTTCCAGATGTGATTCTAACACCTAAACCATCCCAAAGGTTGATGCTTTTTAGACATACATGTCCACTGTATGTCTTGAACCCATATTAGGTAAAAATGAGGATTTATGACGTAATCTCTATATATGGAATCAAAACTTGATTATAGACCAGATCCAAGACACTACTAGGTCACCTTGACTTGGAGATTCATAAAGTTGCAAACTTTATGAGATCTAACCATCCCAACGATAAAGAACAAGAAGAAAAAGGGACAAAAGTCAAGATCTAACAACTTTGAATGATAAAAATAGGGCCTAGGACACTTACAAAGGTCCATAAGAGTGCCAAACTGAAGAATGGGGCTTGCTTGCTCGATCTTTGCTTCCTTCTTCCACATTCTTCCTTCTTTAGCTTCAAAAACACCAAAATAACTTAAAAATGGGAGGGAAAGATGATTAGGGTTTCTTTCATCGCTTGAGGGCTGATGGGGGCTGAGGGTGAACAAACCCTAGCCTCCACATTCCTTTAAATGGGGAGCAAAACCCGAAAGATTAGGGTTTCTTTCCAGCCATCAACACGCCGTGTTCCAAGAGGCAACACACCGTGTTGTCCTTAATGAAATACACGCTTCCTTATATATGGACACGCCATGTTGGTGCCTCCAACATGCCGTGTCGAATCCTAAAAAGGTGATTCATTCCCAAAATTGTTCCTCAAAATTTCGGTGTTACAACTCTCCCTCACTTAAATTAGATTTCATCCTCGAAATCATTTCTCGCTTTAGCTTCATGATGGAACCCTTAGCCAAAACCCAAGGATCTGATCGTCTCTAAACCTCCGCAGCCAATCGTCGTCACACTTATCCCACACATAAGTACACAACCACGATGAGAACCAACTGGAAAATATAACCTCTCACTATTTACCGCTGATGAAACATCCATTCATTATAAGGCGACTCCCCACGCGAGTCCCATCTATATAACCGTTGAAGGGGCCACGCACAACGCCGTCATAATCCACAATTTCCTAGCTATAAGACCAAACTTCTAGTGCGAATCACAGGTCTAAGAACTCTCAAAACTACAATCACTGAATCAACTATACCAATATGTTTCCCGAGACCGGGAACCCAAAATCCACGACTAACATTTACCCATCATGAATTTTCCCTTTCCTGAGAGTATGATCATTACCAACTATGCGAGAAAAGAACCCAAACATGAAAATCACGAATGTTCTACTAATCCTAAAATCCATAAGATACCCCAAGACACTTTAATTAACCCGTGACTCCCTAACACGACATTCAAACCACTGCTCCTATGGGCAAAGATGAGAAATCCAAAAGTTCCACATTTACCTCCAATCCTTAACAACTCAGGTGTACCCTCATCTAGCAAGACACCTGATACGCGATGAAGAACTTATGATATGAGACTTCATAACCGACTCCCAACCTTGATAAGCCACCCCTCATAATAGCTTGCGAGCAAACAAGATTATAATACAAACATCCTGTAGAGACTTTCTGATATCCGACTGATACTCCCAACAACCTTAAAATGTTTCCCTTTATCCAAACCAGCTGACTTGTGTGCTTCCCAACATCCATCAATGCATCCATACCGAAAATACCATAAGCAGAAGAAGCCAACGATCATGATCACTAGGACCACAACCTACGTCTGGAATACCCCTACAAGGTCCTCAACATAGGTCTAGATTGCCTCCAATCCCACAACATGATTCTGGAATGCCTCTCCCGGCCCTCAGCCATGACTGGAATGCTCCTGCCGATACACCGATCTTGATGCCATTACAACTTTCACCTGGAAACTCGCGACCCCCTCCACGAGCCTAAAGATTCTCAACCTCATTCCACCGCCTTACTGGGACCTAATCAACGTCCCTCTCAATGCTAACCAAGCACAACAATACCATAACTATATCATACCCAATTCCTTTCACAGAACAAGTTGCTACCAATGCAAAACCCAACGAAATCATGGTCGCACCCGACCCGAGAATAGGATAAACGGTTTCACCCTTGATCAAATTCAAAGGCTATCACCCAAAAGAATCATACGCATAATTCGAACCAGGTCCCAATGCTATCTTGTCCAACCCACAAACACACAAAGAATTATCACAATACACATCCTGAGGGAATCCATAACCTTATCCAAAAAAGTAGAAATACCAAAGTTCTATCGAACAAAGAGCCTCAATCATTAAAAAAAGACATCCTAATGATCGATCGAAACCAAAATTCCATACTTGATTGAGACTGTACATGTTCCACCTGAATTACCGTAAACACACGGCCTCACGCACGGGTCCCATCCTCCTATAGATACAAAAGTCTGACTCCGCCTCGGTCCCCAGTGGTCCTCAACTTGAAATAGAAAAATGATCTCCAACCATCCTGCCCGTCGAGTTCAATGCACGAACTGACCCCCCCATTTATACTCAAGATCTACTTAAACAATTGCCTCCCTTAAGCTGGGAAGTGAAACTTACCCTAGTTCCACAACTAAGTCGGCTCCTGAAGATTCTGATCGATTCTCCCCCACTTAAATTTTCCAAAACTCTCCCATCCCATCAATTTTGTTGGGTTCCCAACCCATCTTATCCTCACAAACCGACTATAACCTGCGTCTACCAATAACAACATTCCATTACTAGCCGATCTCGATGATTGACCAACTCTTGAACTCCTGAAGAATGCTCCCCGAATCCTAGCAAGTCCGATAATCTCAATCTCTCCTCAGGATACCGCACCAAATCCTTAAACCCCTAATGCTGGTGACTAAATCCATAACCCTTGCTCTGAATTGGCGAATCTTTAAGCTAACTCCTCATCTTCAGTTGAATCCTTGAATTCTAACCATGTACAACCCTTGGAGATAATAAAACTTCACTGGCACTCCCATTGATCAAACTACTCATGCGACTGACACCGCCATCTCCTTGCTACCGTTCCTTCCCTAGCAGTGATAGTGGTTGAACCCAAAGGTTCCCTCATGGACAACTATCAGTTCTACCTGAACGAATGCTATCATGCTTGAACTCCGGCTTCCCTGAAGGACTAATCTTGCTATAAGGTCATAAATCTTCCAATCCATACCCATGATATGGTTCCACCAAAGGAGCCGGAATAATTTGCTGAGCAACTGGATCCCGCCTAGCAAGATATGACCTGCTGATGACTCTTGGCACACGAAATGGCATATAAAGATCCACCATCCATAAATCAGGCAAAACAAAGAACTAACCCAAAGATACCACTTATTCAACCCAACAAGATTCTAAGGATGATGCAATACCGATCAAGCACAATTTAATCATAATATCACTACAGAATTGGGGATCAATTTCATACTTGAGATTTCTTGTGGCTCGACTTTATCCTCCCGAGGAACGATGTGCATTGGAACCTGGACTCGCTCCGTTCCCAAAGTAGGACAGCGGGACCGGAACTGACCTGGCTGGTGATAGTGAAAGCATATCAGATCCTTATTACATTCCCGATACACATGCCCTCTTTCCCAACACTTGAAACACTTGAACTTGTGACAAGTAAATCCATGAGTTCCCCCACACTTGCCACACACCTCATGATTCTCCTTACTTCCAGTACCTAGGTAAGTAACCTCAGTGTCCTCGTTCTCTGCTGAGAGAGTCCTCTTCCTCTTCCCTAGTTGTGTCCCCATACCAGATCTCCCCCAACAGCCATCCCATTAGCAGCACCTCCCACAGAATGCAAAGCTGCGGTTTGCTCCTCGAGCCTGGGAATAACCCTGCCAGTGATCCGATCTACGACACTGGACAATTCTTCTTGCAAGATCTGCAAAACCTCCATGGCAATCACCTCCTGCATCTGATCAACAAACAACACCGACCTATCCTGACCACTAGCTCCCAATCCCGGTCTAGATACCATCTCCAATCGTCTCTTCATCACCATACTGAACATAACCAGAGAGATATTAGATAACACGCATATCATAACAGACGAACCAACTTCCAACAAAGCCTTAGGGGTTGTGACTTCATTGTTACGCGTATGGGTCTTGTGCTTTCAATAGTACATGCCCATACTACCTTCCACACCTACCCATATTTTTCTCAAGAATCATTACAACAACCCTAACAATACATGCTAGCATACGCACATATTAAATCCTCACATCCTAGAGGAAGAATACATATCTCGAGACTGGCTGGATGACCCCACACAACTCATCCTACCACTAACTGTCACACGCCCCTCCATTGGTGCTAGATAACTATTGCATGAATACAATCACATGTCGCACAACTTAAACAATCTTAGACTAACAGATTCAATCCTACAACGGTTGGACTAAGAAAAGATCTGCGTAGTAGGACCAAATCCCTAATCCTAATATCATTTAACCCATGTAGCATGTGACTTAGCATATTCACTCAATAGTCAGTTCACACGCGAAAGAGTTATACAATAATCAATCAAGTACTCTACAAGAGATAAGGCATCATATATCAGGAAATCGTATCATGCAATTCCTAAAGATCCCTATCCTGCTACTAGCATGCTGTTCTAACATATCGTAACATGATCTCAATTAACTGTGTGGTAATTTGAGGTCTACTTACTGGCTCCGGTTGATCGTACACACCACATCCTCCTGGGTTATTCTGAAAACTATTTGAAATTTATTTTTAAAGTATTTTCCTTAGTTTGAGACTGGATTCACACGAGTGTTCCTCCAATTCACTTCAACCAAGGCTCTGATACCAACTTGTAACATCCATAAAATTCATGAAAAATTTTAAACTTTTAAAACAAATCCATAAACCATCAATGTTTACAAAATAGTTTTTAAAACATATTTAATATCAGAGTTTTCCACAAATCATAAAACAAAAGACGAGGAGGTGGACAATCACGCCTTCGCCTTACCGCGATCCTCTGAGGTACCTGAAACACAACCCAAAACTGTAAGCCCAAAGTTTAGTGCGCTTCCCCCAAAATACCAACACATCACAATATCTTAATAATAATAGCAAACAACATGCATACGGAACCTTCAGTCTGACTGGAACGCCCTACCGGCCTGCAGTCTACCTGGTACGCTCACGGAACCTTCAGCATGACTGCTACGCCACACCAGGCCTTTAGCCTATCTAGAACGTTTTCCGGGCCTTTGGCCAGACTGGTACCCCCAACTGGCCTTCAGTCTATCCGGGACGCCCTGGGTCTGTTAGCCTTTAGCACAAAGCAGAACTGCCTCAACCCAACCACACATACACCGCGTCGACACACACATGCACACACACACATACACACACACACACATATATATATATATATATATATATATATATATATATATATATATATATATATATATATATATATATATATATATATATATATATATATATATATATATATATATAACAGACAAGCATGCAAATAACCAACCGGTAAACAAACAGACAGATCTTACATATCACTAAGCATAACATCATCCTATGTACCAGGATACAGATCTAACTGATCGCTACTAGTACACAATCATACGATAAACCAGGATAACAATACCAAGGGCCGGCCTTGGTGCTTTCGACCCGAAGTACAATGAGGAAAACTCACCTCGCTGACTGAACATAGCTGATGAGGACCGACTCCGAATCTCATCTCCATCCAACACCTATTCATCAAATAGAGACCAATCCTTAGATACCACTCAAAATACCTCAAATACCCCCTTTAGGTCAAACTTGGTCAAAATTAAAAGTCAACAGTCCATGTTGACTCCAACACACCGTGTTGACTTGCAAACACGCCGTTTTCTGCCTGCATCCAAACAGCCAGGAAAACCTAAACCAACACGACGTGTTGACTTGAAAACATGTCGTGTTCGCCCGAGTTCCAACAACTTAATACATTCAGCTGCCTTTTCGACTCCTAGAGCTCCAAAGCTCAGATCTAGTCCAAAATGTGATTAGGAAGGATAAAGTTTCCAACTTTATCCATTAGGGCTATCGTAAAAGGTCCTAAAACTCAAAGGTTGGTCCAAAAACTTAAGATTTGAAGTCCATCCTTTCCAGAAGTGATTCTAACACCTAAACCATCCTAAAGGTTGGTTCTTTTTATACATACATGTCTAATGTATATCTTGAACCCATATTAGGTCAAAATGAGGATTTTTGACCTAATCTATATGTATGGCATCAAAACATGATTATAGACCAGATCCAAGACACTACTAGGTCACCGCGACCTAGAGATTCATAAAGTTGCAAACTTTTTGGGATCCAACCATCCCAACAATCAAGAACAAGAAGAAAAAGGGACAAAAGTCAAGATCTAACAACTTTGAATGATAAAAATCTGGCCTTGGACACTTACAAAGGTCTAGAAGAGTGCCAAACTGAAGAATGGGGCTTGCTTGCTGGATCTTCGCTTCCTTCTTTCACCTTCTTCCTTCTTTAGTTCCAAAAACACCAAACTAGGTTAAAAAATGGGAGGGAAAGATGATTAGGGTTTCTTTCAGGGCTTGAGGGCCGAGGGTTAACAAACCCTAGCCTCCACATTCCTTTAAATAGGGAGCAAAACCCGGAAGGTTAAGGTTTCTTTCCAGCCATCAACATGCCGTGTTCCAAGAGGCAACAAGCCGTGTTGTACTTAATGAAATCCACGCTTCCTCATATCTGGACACCTCATTTTGGTGCCTCCAACATGCCGTGTTGAATCCTAAAAAGGTGGTTCATTCCTAAAATTTTTCCTCAAAATTCCGGGTGTTACATGAGTAATGAGCTCATACTAGCAACATAACTCACAATATTTTCTAGAATGATCAAATGTTATCACATACTCTAAGAGGTGACTAGACATACGATTATAGTTATCTGATCTAGACCCACCATTTCTAGTCATCCAAGGGGAATACTACAATGTACTCCCGTACAGAGCTACCATACATCGACACCTGAAAGTGTCACAGAACAGGACTTTACTCTACGTTCCTAGCTTACGCACATTCTCCTAATAAGACAACCCAATATCAAACTTAATTGAACTAGGCATATTCGATAAATCTAACTTTATCCATAGACTAGATTAAAATGCATGTAACCAACTTCTAATACCAACTTTATTCTTGGCTACACTAACCTATCTTTAGAGTATATATATTCCATACAGAGTATTAGGTGTTATTATTTATTTATCTTCTCAGTAATGCTACTTCAAAATTATTATATAATATTATCTATTTATCCTAACATAACATAGAACCATATCTGGTTCGCACGTAGCACATTATATATATATATATATATATATATATATATATATATCCTAACATATAATCCAAGCAATAAGCATATAATTCACATACGACTTTGAGAAGATGTTTAATATTTTAATTAAAACTTATATTAAATCATGTTCATGAAATGGACTATGCACTCACAAGATAAAAGTGGATGCCTCGAAATTTGGGCAGAACTTCGCCTTGGTATTTTATCTTTTCCTCTGAAGTGACCATGTATAATCATTAGTAAGTCTTAGTCTAATTATTCTTTGACGATTAATGGTAGTCTAGATTTCTTAATGATCCCGATGAATACCGAGAGTTCTATCAAATAAGGATCAGCCAGGCAGGACAGTTGGGAGGCAAAATCATTTTGGCATGATAACCTTTCTGAAATCCAACAACCAAACCAACGTGAACATTCTAGACACCTCTCCTACAAGTAGATCAATCAGTATTATGACTTGGAATCACTGATAGATCTTGTTTATAGGTTCATAATAACGAATTATGACTATAAATATAAATTACACTAAAATAAAGTTGAGTTAATTTAACTTACAGAGGTTTCCTAGATAAATGTCCGAAAATTATACTGGCAGAACTCCGACTTGCTAGCTACTAGATGTCGGGATTTCAAAAACCTCAGGGCTTTGCCAAATACTTAAAACTAAGGTAAAATGGGGCTAAAATCGAAGGAAACTGAGAAAGAATTGTTGGGAAGGTATGTGAGTTGTGTGGATGAAGAATGTAGCAAGCTGATCTATTTATAGGCCATATACGCACCGTGCAACTAAAGTTCACGCCATGCACTTCGAACACGTTGCTCCTCACGCTTGCCGACACGTGTCTTGATTCGGGTGGTGCTGCGTGGCAACTTCTAGAAGGTGCGCGTCGCACCTTTTTGCGTGAGGTGCACTCGGGAAACTTCAAAAATTCGTAACTTCTTCATACAAAATCCATTTTTGATGTTCTTTATATCCACATGTAGCTATCAACGAGATCTACAACTTTCATTTGGACGTCATCGGCTAATTTTCAATTTATTTTTTAAGGTTTTATTTTCAACGGGCTTAGGCTGTTAAAGTCCGTATAAAATCATAATTCTCCTATACTATATCCGTTCGCGACTGTCTTTATATCGACGGATAGGTCATGACAATATCTTCGACTCTCGTTTATATTTTTTTCCTAACAATCGACAAATTTGAATTTCAGTTTCTGTGATAACACAACTGCGCTTAATCTTTGAAAAATCATAACTTCCTCTCCCAAAGTCAGATTTGGGTGTTCTCTATATGCACGCTCTCAGTTGAATGACCACTACGACTTTCGTGTAGATCACTTAGGCTAAAAAGTAATTTATCAAAATTTCAGCTTTTACAATACGCAGAGCTATAGTGCTTTATTCGTGAAACTATGAAGAAGCATAACTTCTTCATACAAAGTCAGATTTCAACGTTCTTTATATGTAAATAATATTTGTCGCTTATACTACAACTCGGTTAAGATTATTTATCCTAAATAAACTTCTATCAAAATTCATTTTTAACACTAATCATATCTTAATTATCTAGCCCAAATCTGCGGGTGTTACATAATCCAATTGAACAAGTGACATAAAATTAACTAAAATTAAACTAAAAATGGGGGGTTTTTGTGATTTGTTTGAAAAATAAAAGACTTGAAGAAGAAAATGTCTGCAATTAAGGAAGCTCGTGAGATGCTCAAATATTAGAGAGAATCGGTCAACTAAGGGAATTCATGTGGCATTCCATTTTCACCGCTATTTTAAAACTTTTTGTTTAAGATTATTTAATACTTTTGTTATTGCGAAATTGGTCCCAAAATATCCTTGACATGATATAATACTAGAATCATGACATTTGAGAAGATTTTATATTTTTAAAAGCTTGGGATGTCATAATTGATACAAGAAACATAAACATAAATAGAGACTTACAACATCTCAATATAGTAACAGTCTACATCTTCTTGAATCTCTCAGCAGACACATACATCATTATACAAGTATATATGATACAAATAAACTGAGTGAGTCAGACTGGAAAACCTAGTGAGTACATAGGGTTCTTAACCCACAATATTATAATATTTATTTATATATTTTTTAGCAAACAAATAAACCAGTTACCCATTCTCGTTATCCTCACTTACTAATCTTTAAATAATGATATCGAGGGATCTTTCCTAAAGTATCTTTATCATTCGACACCAATATTTCTTATATAATTAGGCATGACAGTATGATAATATTTTGGATAAGCACGACAGTACATTTGTACTTTGGACAAACACGTCAGACACAACAATACAATAGTACTTTGGATGAGCATGACAGTGCAATAGTACTTTAAATAGACACGACAGTCACAACTTATTATTTTTCACATTTCTCAATAACCTATCACAACTATTATCTCACACGGCTCTATCACAACCTCTCATTTATTATTTCACACAACCCATTACTACCCAATCTTATTATTAAGTATGATAAAGCATAGATAGTTTAACCAAGTAATAACTATATCATGTTGCATATATATATATATATATATATATATATATATATATATATATATATATATATATATATATATATATATATATATATATATATATATATATATATATATATATATATATATATATATATATATATATATATATATTAAACACAACAAGACAACACACATAGAATTTAACCAATTACAATACTTATATCTATGTGTAAGTTGAAAGTAACTATGCACTCACCTGTTAAACTGATGACATGGAAATCGGACAATGCTTCACTCTAGCACTTAGTTTTTCCTTTGATGTGACGTAGTATAATTATCACTAAGTTTTATTCTAATATTCCTTATGACTAATAATAGTATAGATTCCTCAATAATCCCACTTTAAACACTTCACTAAATCCAGCCTAGAAATCATCACTGTAAGTAGATCAATCAGTAATATGAAGTTAGATCTACTGACAAATCTTATTTATAAATCCATAACAACGACTATGATTTTAAATATAAATTACACTAAAATAATATAGAGTATAATTTAACTTACAGAGATTTCCTAGACAAATGTCCGAAAATTGCACTGACGGAGCTTCTACTTGAAGGCTACTGCTTGTCAGGAACTCAGGGGTCGCAGGGCTTCGCCGATATACCAGAAACTAAGGAAATTTGGATCTAATGCAAAGAGAACTCGAGAGAAAGGTGTGAGTGTCGAATGAGGGGTTGCTTCCTTTTATATGATGAAAATCGATCTATGCACCGTGCATCTTACTTGCACGCCGCGCATCTGGTCAGACAAGGGTGACGTGTAGTGCCACATGTCATGTTTTGGGTGGAGTGTCAGTGCACGCCGTGCATGCTGTCTGTGCATGCGGCTACGCGTGAGAAATTAATTTTTCTTCAAAAATTCATATATTCTTCATACGAGCTCCGTTTCGATGAGGTTTATATCACACGTAGGTATCCACGAGATCTACCACTTTTATTTAGACCCCGTCGGCTAATTTTGACTTTATTTTAAAAGTTAAATTTTTAACAAGCTTAGACTGTTAAAGTTTGTTAAAAATTTATAACTCTCGCATATGGTATCCGTTCTTGACTGTCTTTATATCGACGAATATGTGTTGACGAGATCGTCAATTATTATTTGGATTGTTTTTTCCTAACAATCGGCCGATTTCAATTTTGGTTTCTAAGCCTTATACTGCTATACTGAAATTTTAGAAAAATCATAGCTTCATCTCACGAAGTTAGATTTAGACATTCTTTATAAGTACAAAATCCTTGTCTAATATAATATAATAAGATTATTTATCCTAAATAATCTTCTATCAAAAAGTAAATTCTTTTTTAACTCTTATCATATTCAAATTGACTAGCCCGAATCTGCAGGTGTTACAATTATCTCCCCCTTAGGATGATTACGTCTAGAAATCATCAGCAAAATAGGGATTGAATAATGACTCCGCATGTTAACTTTCCATATTAGGGAATAATCGTAACTCCTAAGTTCGTTGGAGACTCTTGCTTCTTCTTAAACAAACTTAGTTGATGATAAGGCCTTTACTTTAACTACCGTAATGAACCGATGGGTCATGCTCTAATGACCTCTCATCGTATGATGAAATGGCTAGACTCAAGTATTTTTAGTTAGACTCTAGAATGGAAGATACCTTCCTTCATGTTCTAATTTGATATAATCACATTATAACAGGTAACAATTCTAGCTACATGTTGTTTAGTCTTTACGACGATCGCGACACTTCTATTGATAGCATCGATTATACTTTCCTTCAATCTAAAGTCAGATGCTATGTTGAAATTACGTTGTAGATTAGTCGGACTCACTTCGATATGACCACTAAGGTCAGAATAACATTTATCTTCTTAGTTATTACCGAAACAAAGGTAATAATGAAAATAAATATAATAACTCAATTACTTATACAATTAAAAACCTTGCGACTTTCCCTGATCCAAGTGTGTGTCCTATGCTTCTGGTAGTATAAGCCTCTACTACCTTTAACACCTATTTGTACTCGTTCCAAGTATTGTCTCGCAGTCCACTAAGTTACTATTCCTAAAAATACAAAAACAATTTAACTCATATGAAGGTGTGTAAATGATCATAAAAATTTACCTAGACTCCACTAGGAATTTTTCCATGCGTATCTTCAACAACAAGTCTGCTTCAAATTGGTTGATGGTGGTAACACCAAACGACGGGACGACTTCAGGGATTACACCAACAATTCTATCATCCCGCCATGTCGAAGGTGACTTCAAACGTACCATACTCCTCTACACGTACTATTGTTTTCTAAAGGCAAGATACCACTTATGATATATTCCGATAAGTATCATTTACTATCGTAAACATCCTTATTTCCTCTATTTGCTCATTCTAGCATGGTTCACATCACTTCCTGAACTTATGCCATTGTGATAGGTTTGGGTGCAGGTGCAAAGAACGGTGCATGACCCATCACATACTTAGGAATAGGATTTTGACTTCCGTTTAATATTTCCTAGTTCACTACGAGTCTTTACCATGATGTTCTATACATCGAATTTGGCGTTCGATGTACCGAGACGAAAATATAAATAGGGAGGGTTTAAAAGTATGATCCTCCTTATTACTCCGAAAAGTTATATGCTGGTTTTAATACCGTAATTAAACGTTTAGAAACCTGAACACCTAAAATTTCCAAATTCTAGGTCAGCAATAGACGTTAAATTTAATCAAGTAACAACAATTTAGGCAACCTAAAGCATGCTATAATAACAATCATTTACCACAAAAAAGAAAAGTAGGCATCTTGTCCTAAAGTATTCTAGTGCTTGTGTTAATTTAGGTATACTACCTAAATATAATAGACACATACCTCACAATCATACATTCTAAGTTTAAGTCTAGAAATCATAAAATTCCTATTTCGCTGACACTAATGTTCTGACACCAACTTTGACATCCCTATTTTCACGGATATTTTAAAACTTTTTGTTCATACTTATTTAATACTTTTGTTATTGCGGAATTGGCCCCAAAATATCCTTGACATGATATAATATCAAAATCAAGGAATCTCCAAAGATTTAATGTTGAGAGAAAAAATTGAACAAATGTTAGTGACAAGATAATATGATGCAGAATAAAAGTTAATCTCGAGGATCTTGTAAGCTCAACAATAATAAGTTAAGTGAGTTAGAAGTTAGATGCGTAAATGTGAAGGAAATATAAATGATAACAAGTTATATCTAGTAAAAACCAAGTTGATTCATAACAAGGTTTACATTCAAACACAAGTTACTAAATGTGATCAGCTTAAAGTGAAAGAGGAACTCGGTTTATCAGAATATAATAGAGATAGAGATGAACGATCTTTGCATTTCGATAATAGTTCTGGAAATGGGTAATGGTTCATGAAGAGGGATGCTCTATTTATAGAGTCCCAAAAGTTACATTGAGAACTATAGAAATAATAAACAACTGACTACGGTGACCATGAAAGGTTTACCGGACAATACAACGTAAACAAGTAATGTCAGGAAAAGTAAACAATCTTCATGCATCGTCCATCTCCACGGTTGATCTTCACATCCGCGGTTGACATATGAAAAAAGCAATCTCTGGTTCTATTCTTCTCTACGGTACCATCAAATTTTCAGGTCTTCGGTTCCTTAGCTGAAGAGGGTCACTTTTGTTTCAACAATTTCCCCCCTAAATGACCCCTCAGCTATTTTCTTCAATTGACCATCTTTAGAATCTTGATAATAATCCACCAGAACTTTCTCACTTCAAACAACCATTGAATCTTCCTTGTGATTTCAAACTTGACTTGATCATATGTGTGCTTCGATCTTTGCACTGAAGCTAGAGTAACATCAAGTTGTTTCTTTGTAAGGAGATGGATGGTTGAAACTAGGATAAAGTACTTCTGTCCATCTTGAGCTCTATTGTATACAACTCCTAGCTTAGGATAGCTTGCTGCACCAAGTGACATTTCCTGGAACCCTTTAGTGATAGTTGATACTTGCTCGAATGGGGGAAAGTTGAATTTATTGGCAAGGGTTGGATGTATCTTTGCATTAATCTTTCCAAAGTCACGTACCAATTCCTTCAAGAACTCACATGCACATTCAAAGGCAGCTTTCATCTTCGGGTACTTTTGAACCTTTAGTTGAAAAACTCGTGCTATTAAGAAAATTTCCTTTGGGTTTATGCAAACAAAATCAGTATGAGATCTGATGTACTTGCTTCCTCTTCAGGTCAATGTGTATTGGAACAATTCACATTTCATGAACTTCCTTTCTTTATAGATCTTGAATCCATATGGTCTATCATTTGACCAGATATTTTCAAACTTTGAACCATGTTTAGCATGGAATAGGTTCACGCGTTCAAACTCCATGGGGAGTCTGCGATCATTAGGAATGCTTAAGTCGAGCGGCTAAAATACCGGGAAGAACTTGGAGTTTGAAGAAATGGAGATGTCCCAGTAGCCATCTGATGGAGGTTCTACATATGTGAGATGAGGGACATAATCAACATCAAGAAGTCTGCGTGTTGGATTCACCCAAGAATTGATCAAGGACATTAGTTCTCCAGTCCCTTTTCTTTTGGGCAGTTATCGAAGAGTCATTAGAGTGGTCCAAAGACATTAGTTCTTCTTCTTCTTCTTCCATGTTCTTGGAGTTATGAATAGGAGATTGATGTGGAGATCCATGCGATTTTTGTGGTGAGGACCGATGGGTTGGAATTTTGTTGTGCTCTACGGTAGTAGATTGATCTTTGGGAGGAGTTTGTTGAACAGATGGAGTTTTGGACATAGAAGTTTCTTCATTTTTGTTTTCTTGTTCTTGATTTGGATCACTTTCGCTTCCTCCTTTTGAGGAAGCAGGCTCCAACTGCTCCTCAAACCATTGCTTCAATCCTTTAATCTTCTCAAATGTATAATTGAATTGGTTTTTCATGAGATCACAAACATCTTGGTTGGTGGGAGTTGGTAAATTTCCTTAATGAGGCGTAGAATTTCGTCAACACTTTGGTTTGTTGTGAGAAATCTACATAAGCCTTTGATGGTTTTTTTCAGTACCGCATACCCTGCTTCATACGCAATGTGGGTTTCCTCAATAAGCCTTTTGGAGTTGCTTTCTTGAGTATGGAGTGTCTTTTGGAGATCATCATTCAACTTTGTTACCTATTTAATGAAGGCTTCAACTTTGGACATAAAATCCTTGTGGTCTACGGTCCTTCTATTATCAAGATCTTTTATACCCATTTCAACTCTCAGATGCGACCATTCTTTCCCTTGTTTCCAATCTTTCAACTCGTTCAACTAGCGACTAGGGTGTGGAAACTTCAGTGTTCTAAGGTTTGTTGGTAGTGACTGCGGACAAGATTTGGTCTACTTTGCTCTGCAGATTGAGGAATCTTTCCTTGAAACTGCTATCTTTTTTCTTCTTCTTTGATTTGGGCTTGGAAGTGGAGTGTTGAGATCCACTCGATTATTCATCTCCAATCACCATAATAAACTCGTCGGAGAGAGGTGGTTGTTGATGGTCTTCAAAGTTGTCATGATCAAGTCCAAACATGGGAGCTGAACTTATTTCAATTGTTGTTCCGTTGTCGTTAGAGTCATGATCTTCTTTATTGGGGGGGGGGGGGAGGTTTGGAGGTGCCAACAACATTCTTCATTTCATGAGCTGTCTGAACAGCTGCCTCCATGGTCGACATCCATTGTTGAATGGAAAGGATGTCGTGAACCGTTTTGGAATTGTTGATGGAAGTGGCCCAATATTTTGCCACTAGGAGAAGAGATTCCTCCTTTTCTTGTTGTTGTTGAACTTGTTGTGCTTTCCTCGCCTGAAGGGCCCTTTTAAAGGCTTCAAACTTCCTGATTCTAGACTCAATCGTTGGCCAGTATTGAGACCATGAGTCATCGGATGCGTAGCCATCAAATCCTTGATTCGCCGAGGTGTGCCTCGGGTTCATGGATCCCTACACATTTGTGCTCACCATGCCTAAACCGCTTGAAAGTAATGAAGGCGGTATCGGATTTCCAGAGCTTCCTCGGTCCCCTTGACCTACAGTCAAGTGTGGCATCTGATCTGTTCTGGAAAGGGCCAAGAAAGAAGTGCCCTGCGGTGCAACATGTGTATCTAGTGTTTGTGTGACTCGAAGGAAAATGGAGTGTAACTCCTCTAGTTTAAATACGTGTAAACGTGATGCCCTGGAGACCTTAGGGCGACTTGTAACAATTGGATCCACTTGGGTTCCAATTGGGGGTCTGTCTCCATCACGTGATGAAACATATACCCTTTCTGTATCTGAGTGGTGAATTGGGGTTTTGGAGGGTGAGTCTGCGGTGACTCGAACGACTGTAGGAGTCTTTTGAGAGACTCCTGCATGTGCCTTGGATCACATTGGGCTAGAACTTGGGTTTAACTTTAGTTTCTTTCTTCTAAACACGTCCCTAGATTTCGAAGGCTCATGGTGAGTGTCTTCAAGGACATTCACTGGAGGATCATAAGCCTTGGAAGGGGACTGAAAAGTTTGAGTGGAGGGCTCTACGGTCTTGTTTTTTCTTTTCTTTGAGGGAACAACTTCCTTTTTCACAACGTTCGATGGTGTTTTCTTTGCAATGGATTTAACCCTTTTGGATTTTGGTTGTGGATCTTGAGTTGCAGTGGACTGACTTGGTTTAGAGGATTTGGGCTGTTGGTGTTGGGCTGCGGTAGGCTGACTGGGTCTTGGCGGGGAAGAGTGATATGGGGCAATATCACTCGTAGCCATTATATGGTCAGCTACCTCAATGTTTGTGAGTCCAATTGTCACAACTAGCACTTTTGGCTAGAAAATTCCGTCCTCAGGTAAGTAAGGACGATTGTGAGATTTGTGCTAACACTCCTAAGTGTTCAATATGAGTTCCTAAGGAGCCATAAAGTGTTAGAATGTAAATCTCTCCAAGTATAGTGAATCTCTCCCAAATCTCTCTAAGTAAGTAAAATCTCTCCCGAATCTCTCCAAGTATGTGAAATCTCTCCCAAATCTCTCTAAGTATGCGAAATCTCTCCAAGTATAGTGAATCTCTCCCAAATCTCTCCAAGTATGTGAAATCTCTCCCAAATCTCTCCAAGTATGTGAAATCTCTCCCAAATCTCTCCAGGTATGTGAAATCTCTCCCAAATCTCTCCAAGTATGAGAAATATCTCCCACATGTGAAATCTCTCCAAGTATGTGAAATTTCTCCCAAATCTTTCCAAGAATATGAAATCTCTCCCAAATCTCTCCAAGTATGTGGAATCTCTCCCATATCTCTCTAAGCACCTTACTTAGTCGAAAACAGCTCAATACCGGAAGAGGAAACCCAAAAAGACCTTATTGGTCCGGAACCCTCTTGGTCCTGAACCTCTTGGTCCGGACTCCTCTTGGTCGGGAACCCTCTTGGTCCGGAACCCTCTTGGTCCTGAACCTCTTGGTCCGGACTCCTCTTGGTCGGGAACCCTCTCGGTCCGGAACCCTCTTGGTCTTGAACCTCTTGGTCCGGAACCCTCTTGGTCCGGAACCCTTAGTCCGGACACCTTCTAAGAAACCAAGAGGAGCCGCATCTTCGGAACCCTCCTAGCTTCGGATCCTCTCCTCCCATCCGGATAATCTCGCAGCTCCGGAAGCTTCTTGCCTCGCCTCGCGCCGTTTCGGAATTAGGAGCCGGCTTCGCATATCTGGATCAGCCTTCCGGACTTCACCTCCTGACCCCGGATCCGAGAAGAGCCCTCCGGAACTGAAGAGAATGCTTCGGAACTCCGCCTGATGACTCTGGAATTTATCTATAGCTTCGGAATTTACCCTAGGACTCCGGAATTCACTCTTTAGCTCCATATTTTGGACTATTCCGGACCTTTTCTCCATTTTGGGGTATTTTGAGGTCAGGAATCCCACCAAACTCGTGTTTTTCTTAACTGAGACCCCTACAACCTCTATTTTATGCCAAATTTAATTACTTAAATTATATTTACATAAAATAAAAGTTTAGGATTTAGGAAGATCCTATCCTAAATCAAGATAAAGACAAAGAGGTTGACTTTGTGATTTGATCAAAACTCCTATTCCCCATGCAAATCACAGTATCCCATGCTTACCCACCAAATATCCATGCATGAACCAGCAGATCCCCATGCACCAAAGATCCCTCCACTTAGAATACGTGAACTCCTCTTCTTCCTTTTCCCCACTTCTCATTTTCATCTCCTGCAAACTTCTAAGAGTGCTCTCAACTCCTTCAAGCTTCAAGTTCATCTCTTCAAAGGAAATTCCCAGATTTCTTTGGTGAGTATTTTTATCCTCTTTGAACAATAATTCTGCACATTATTCTAAGATTTCATTACATTTACACAAAAATTATTCTTAGGATATTTTTAAGTTCAAAGAAACTCTCAAGTGTTGGAACTTGGAAACTCCTCCTCAGCTCTTCAAATCACCCAGCAAGTCAACTAAGGTGAGCTTCATACCCCACATTTTTTCAATATTTTAATGTTTTTGGGAGAGAGTACAAGTCAAATCTTGCCTAAATACTTGAATAATTGCATGTATACGTATGTTTGTATGTGTGTGTGAAATATTATTAAATTATTATTTTAGTAATATCCTCATGAACGTAAGATTTCACAACTTCATAAGGAACAGAGGATACTTTGTGTATAAAAGAGCCTCCCAACTATTGGGTGTGTCCAACTTAACCCCTTTATCTAATGCTTTCATGTCTAGAGATAAACTTATAAAAAGGGACCTTGATAAGTTGACACTATTTTTAGTAATTTTCGAAAATGGGAACTTTGTGACTATTTTGCAAACTATCTGGGAGTATTTTATAAATATTCAATATAAAAGTTTGCGTCAATAAAATACACAAATAGATCCTTTATGACAGAAATATTTGCATGTCATAAACTGCTGTCGTAAAACCTCCAACAACATAAGTAATGTTCTATATGTCATAAAACAGAAAATGTGTGTCATAACCGGCAGTTATAAATTTATACAAATTATAACTTGACACTTTTTCTCTTGACTAAAATGACTTATTTTTCAATAAACGAAAAGGAACGAACACGAGCACCTAGTTAACGAGCACAATCAACGATATGGAACGAGAACGATATTTCTATTCAATAAGTAGAAGTTTCATTATTTATCTAGCAAATAATGGATCTCTAACGATTGCTCAAAAGGTTGTTAATATTCTAGTCAGACAAATCTCAAAAGTACCTAAATATAAAAATATTAGTGTACGTCTAAGTCCTGTAAGGAGTTATAGCCAAAGTCTCTTGGAGGGAGAGCGGGAATTTGTGTATAGATCTATACGGGGTTGACACCCCGCACCTTCGTTGTTCGCTACAGCTAGACATGCCAGTCTAGGGTGACAAATGTCTTTTCCAAACCGAGGGCGCCTGAGAAACGCCAAAACAGACACTCCGTCAGATTAGTATGGTTATAACGGCTCACTAGAATATGTTATGTCATCTAGAAATTTATGTAAGGAAAAACTTCATAAATAAATTTTTGGCATGTTGTGTTGACCGTCCTATACATGATAAGTGATGGTCCGCATTTGTTGCGTTGACTGTCCTTTTTCATCACGTAGAATGTCCACAATTGTCATGTTGATTCTTTCTCCTAACAAGTATAGAGTCGTAATACTGCTATTTTACAAATTAAAAAGCGTAGGACTCTACGGAAAACGTTTGTAAACGATTTTGAAAACGATAAATTAACCCACACATATACATAGTTGGAACTAGAACTTACGAATATTATATAGCAGCAAGTATAGGATTTTCTGGAGAAAACGATTTTCTACGATTTCGATAACGATAAACTAGAATGCACACTCAATTTTACTCGATAAGAGGAACAAGATTTTCAACCATATTCTCTTTTTGAAAATAAGGGATTTTTCTGGAAACGATTGACTACTACTATTCAAAAGAACTATTCTCGTACACAGCTCGCTTTTACAAATCACACTACTTTTCAAATGACTCCTTATAAGGATGAATAAAAGTAATGACATGCACACATATATCCATGATTTTCAAGGCAAGACTTCAAACGGTTTCATAGAAAATATCGGATTTTCTGAAAGTACAATAAGAACGATTCTAAACAAGTGTAAACGATTTTATACAAAAATGCTTATGAACTCACCAACTTTTTAGTTGACACTTTTCAAAACGACTTGTATTCTTAGGGATCTAGTAAGCATGTAACAAGGGACATGGATCCAGGACTATTTAGCTGTAGCTTGGAATTTTCTACTTATGTCTCTTTTGTGTAACTCGAAGAACAAATACAATATGTAAACAATGTAAGTTTGTTATCTCAATGTATGATGTTTCGATTGCTCTGTTTCATTTTTATTCAATTGTTATGATACTTCACAATGAAGTCACCCGCCTCCGGACGTTTCCGCCGTCTGGTCCGGGGGTGTGACACCAATGGATTCCAAAATGTACATGGGTAATCTACGAATAGGACCAAAAGTTGATTGATCCTTGGAAAGATTGTACCTCTTTAGAGTGTGAGCAGAGAAGAGGTTGGTGTCGTTGCCCATAATGAGTTGAGCATCCCTGTGTAGATCATGAGTGCACAATGACCAGAATCTTGTAAGTGTAATCTCAATTATTCCTTCTTTTGGTGCGTCCTTGGAGAGTTATTGTAAGAAATCATTCGAGATGATTTGGCCGTAATTGACTCCTATCCCTATGAAGATACTCCAAACGATGTCCAAAAGTTGTTTCCCCATGTTATCAGTGCCACAAGTTCTGCCTGATAGACTGCGAATTATGTAGTGGCACTCAAATTGCCACACAGCCGGTAGTTTGCTTTTCTTGAATTCACCAACACCTTTAAGCTTGACTTGGTACCCCATTTGATAAATGGCAGAGAACACATCCATTGTGCTAAGAGAGTAGAATTTTGTTGATGAAGGAACCCGAAGGTTGATTGCAGAAAGGAACTTCTCCTTGGTCAGGACCACCAAAGAGTCATCAATCAGATTCTGGTGAACTTCTTGATAGTTGTGGCTAGGTCTGAATGCTGAGAAGGCACATCGAAATAAGAATTCTTATGGTACAGCTTCTGTGAATGAATCGAATGCCCCAAACAGAGGGTGGGTTGGAATAAACTTGATCATCAGCTTGATTGCTTCATTGTAAAATGGATGATCTTCAAAGATTCCACGGTAATTGCTGGCAGTAAATGATGGAATGGGGTTTCTGATTGTGGTTTCTAACCCTGTTGGATGACCAGAACCTGAGGCTTTGGATTGCTTCTTTAAGATTCCGGACTTCACCACGATTTCAGAAAAAGGTTTTGAGAACTTGCTGGAAAAAGGGTTTTTGAGCAAGAGGATGAAGAAGATGAAGATCGTCAAGAGAGTTCAGATAGCGTAAAAGCTATATTCGGAAGAAATGGGGTTTTTATACCTACGAATTTGAAATGTTATAGATAAAAATTTAATTACAGATGTTAATGTTAAAAACCTTTTGGTTTTTACCATTATCAGATGAATTAAAATAAATCAGAAAACAAATAATTTCCGGAAAATGTGGAACATTAAATGCGTTGCAGGTCCATGATTACACGCTAGTTAAACGTGGGGTGAGACGTGTTTATATCTGTTGTAAAAATGGGGAAATGGAACAGATTAGCCCCAAAGGTTACAAAGATTAGATCCTATTAACTCGTTGGTTACAAAGATGGTTCTTATTCTTGCATTGTTGGTGACTCCGAAATGGAACAGATTAGCCCCCAAAGGTGACTCTCATAACTCGAAGGTTACAAAGATTAGATCCTATTAACTCGTTGGTTACAAAGATGGTTCTTGTTCTTGCATTGTTCTTGGTGTACATGAAGATTGGAATCTATCTGCAATACTTCAATCATTAAAGGCATCTTCTCTTTTTGTTTATTGTGAATTGTGTTTTGTGTTGATGCATTTGATAATATGTAACAATTGGTAAAACTCGGTCATAGTTCGACGGTCAAACCACAGCGAACCGTTAGGTATTATTGACCAATCGTGTGTAATTTTATGTTTATAATGTATATTAAAGATTATGTTCTCCTGACTTCGAGGATATAAAGAACGTCCAAAACGGATGTCGTATGAGAATGTTACGCCTGTTTAAAGTAACAAAAATTAGTATTTATCTGATTTTCCTGAAACAAACCATGCACTGCTTTGTTTTGAATAGCTACGACCCTCGAAAATCACTTTTGAGCAGGTTTTTGAATTCAGACTATGGTCTATTATTTTATTATAATTTTATAATATTTTAAAGCTCGACCAAAATCAGATTCGTAAAATCTGTCCAATCCCATCCTATTAATCGTGAAACTTTAAACGTAAACTCACGAAGTTTGGTATATCGGAATTGAATTCCGTCTGCGTATCTGGAATCACAGCGACCGACACCATAAGCAGGCACTTTTAGAAAATTTTTACATATCAAAATCATTGGCACAAAAATCTAGAAAATGGGATTTATATCACAAATACATATTACAAATTTATTTCTAATATATATATATATATATATATATATATATATATATATATATATATATATATATATAAAAGTCAAGGAAAGATATTTTTTATGATAAATTGCTTCTATAGAAAACGAAGGAGTACACCATCATCATTTCTTTCTCTGCAACACTCATCTCTCACTCGTTCCTTACACCACCTGTGGCACCTTCTCCCACCACAAAACCACCACTGCCATCCCCTTCTTCCTCACCGGAAACCACCACCATTCACCACAAACAGCCAACATAGTTGCTTTGTTCGAACCCTGCCTTCCTTTAAAGCCACAATTCCGACAAGAGGAACGAACACCCAAGGAAGAGAACCCGCCAGAAAAATCGGGCCGTGAGCATCTCCATCTCTGATTCTCGACTGTTCTGATCCCATTACCTTGAGCTCAACTATTACTGCTTCCCTTCATCCTCACCTCCTTTGTTTTCTGCCTTGAACATCACTAACAAAGAGAAGAAACCAATGACTTACCGCCATCGATCGCAACCACTTCCTGCTTTTCCCCTTCTGATGTCGAGTAGCAACCCCAAACAGGGGCTATGATGATTGGTGGTATGTATCCAACTATATTATTTTGTACCTATGTATTGAAAATTTTCTTTTGAGATTTACTTCATAGTGGTTGCTATTTTGGAAATGCATTTTGGGTTTAGACATTATTAGATTTGGTATACTACAGTAATGGGATTACTCAGACTCAGAACTATCACACCCCCGACTGGCGGCATAAACGTTGGGTCGTGTGATGTTAGAATGTTGGATTATACTTATTAATCATACATTGAATAATATGATAATATAACATGAATAACAAATATTTCTGTTAAATGTGACTTGAGCATTTGGAGTATTCTCATGGAGTAATTGGCTTCAATGGAGCACTTAGAACACAATCGAGCACTTGGAGTTCATGGAGAATGTGACAAAGGAAAAAATATTCTGAGAAATGAATAGATCATCAGATAAAGGAACATATCAAGTGACAAAGGTATGGATCTTTAAAAAGGTGGTTTGGAGCAACTTGGAGTTGCTTGGAGCAACTTGGAGAAACTTGGAGCATTTAGACGAACTTAGAGCAACATGTTGCGCCATGATGCGTGATGTCGCGCCATCCCTTGGGATGTTGCACCATATGGAGGCATATTGTGCTATCCATGAAGATGTTGGGCCAATGGGAAAGGAGTTGCACCAAAGGAATAGATGTTAAGCCACACACAAAAGATGTTGTGCCATAAGGAAGCCAAGAAGGAGATGTTGTGCCACATCTATGAGATGTTTCCCCATGAGGGTATCAAGTTGCACCAAGGTAAGGATGTTACGCTATCTTGGGGAGATGATGCGCCATAGAGGAGATGTTTCGCCATCATGGACCATCTTGGTACATGATGTGCCATTTCGATTCCTTTCTTGTGCCATGTTTATCCATGTATGCTTAGAAAATGATCATGCTTAATAAATACGCCATGTTGTGCAACCATGATGGATGTTGGACCATTAGTGTTAATGAGGCGCCACTTGTGCATCATGTTGCTCCACTATGGTCAAGGTGGTCCATGATGTGTGTTGATTATGCTCATGGGTCGTATGATATGGAAGAATGTTCTAAAAGATGCTTTATGGGGGAATATGATTGGTTGTCACCATTCATGGGCCTATAAGCCAATGGGCTTGGCCTATTAGGGTTTTTGGTTTGATCCCTAAAGTATAAATAAGGATGCATGCTAGGTCATTTTATATCTTCAATTCTAGAGTATTTTCCAAATCTTTGTGAAAATTATACTTGTAACCTCTATTTGAGAGCTCTGAAATAAAGAATACTCCCCTCATGCCCGTGGACGTAGGTCACATTGACCGAACCACGTAAATATTCTGTCTTGTGTACTATTGGTTTTGCTAGTTATCCGCTTTACTTCCTAACAATTTCATTACCAAAAGAAAGGGTACATAGGTTTGAATGCCTTGAACATTAGGCTTACATAATAAAATATATCACTAGTCTACATTCTTACATCTTGAACTTCTATGATGCATGCTTCCATCCTTCGATTCCCTAGGAATACATGCGATTTTGAAAACGGTCAACATAATGTTGGTGAGTTCGTAGGTTTTTACACATGTATAGAATATCCTTCTTTCAATATTGTAGTACTGAATACTACTTATATCAAGATTTGGATCTTTGTTTATGATCAGTGTCCTATGCCTTCATTATTTTTTAATTGTTCAGATTATTCAAATTTCCACTTTAAAGGACACTAATGGTTTTAGGTTGTGACTAGTACTACCATTTACTAAGGATATTTCTTTATTATTCTCATTTATATATTGTTATTCTTTTGGAGTACACTTCTCTTTGATTGTATACTAATACTACTTCGAGGTGTCCCCTTCTAGGAAGATTAATTTTTTAAGGATGGAAAAACAAAAGTTTCCATAATCGAGCTTCGACTTGATATTTTCCCAGCAAGACACTTCATTGGACATCGTAATAGATAAGAAAGTTATCCTTGCTATGACCCTTCCACCAAGGTTGTAGCTAGTAACCACTGGTAGGGGTGTCAACCCCATATAGATCTATACATATCTTTCCCACTCACTTAAGATTTAACGATTATAGGTTGGGGATTAGCAAAAGTTTAATTAGCTAATAGATGAATAGTTGTCTCATTAATATCTTTTTTTAGCCTTATTGTATACTTTTGTTCTTGTCACTTTGTTCTCATAATTACAATATTTTAATTGTTTCGGATGAGTATTCAGACAGAGTATTGTCTACCTAAAATGTTATCTTTGAGAAATTTGGCCATAGTAATGATTAGTCATAATATTATCCTAAAGATTTGGGCAGAGTAACTACCATGCATAATATTATCCTAGGTGTTTGTTCATTATAACGATTAGGCATAATATTATCAATAATGTATGGGCAGAGTAAGTACCAGACATAATATTATCTTAAAGGTTTGGGTATAAAAACGTTATATAATTTTTTTTGATATAATATTCAATAATAGTTTTTGAAATAAATAATTTATTAACCAGTATGTATTCTTCCCCTCCCCTCCCCCCCTCCCCCACTGAAAACTTTTAAAAACGTAAAAGTGGGGCCGTAAACTCACTTTTGAAGCGTGCTTTATGAATCAGGCGTTGTTTCAGGAAACTCGGCGACTCGGGATCGCTCGAGAGAGGGATAGGTCATAATCAGAGAGTGAGAGACTGATTTGATGTGTGGAATGGAAAGGATCGGACCTTATATTTATATTAGGGTTTCTAGGGAGAACGCGATGCTTATCTATGTGCGTGTCATTCACCAACGCATTCGCTCCACTCAAAGGTCATCATGTATCACCCCCTCGTTGGTCCATATCTCCAAAATATCAAAGAATCCGACCGCCAGCAATGTGCGACCCATGTGACGTGCGTGGCGTGTGATCAGTTTGCTCAATTTTGTAAATTACGTATCTTCCATGTGCGAGCTTTGTTTCTAACCTTCTTTATATCCTTGCATAGCTATCGACGGATACTATAAATTTCCTTTAGGTTGTATCAACTTATTTTGACTTTCTTTTTAACCCGTATTTTTATACCCTAAATGACTTTACAAAAATCATATATTCCTCTTACATGATCTGTTTTTGACATTCTTTGTCTCTTCGGTTTTTTAACTAGGAGTACTTTGATTCTCCTTTACATAGCTTTTACTAAAACTTAACCGTTTTCCTTTAATTTTTACGACACACATTCCTTGTGTATGGTTGATTTTTAAAACTTTATAAAATCATAACTTCCTTATATGAAGTCAGATTTTTACGAATTTTATATTTCAGAGATCAAGACAATGCGTACATTTGGAACATGTGGTTAGTTATTAAAGTAACACAATTTTTCACGCACTTATTTTTATAGTTATTGGTCGTTTTGATTGCTTTTTCTTATATGGTGGAATATAAAATCCTATATTTTTATCATAGATTGATAAAAATTTGATGTTCGTTATGTTTTGGCGATTATCACTCGTCGACTACTTTGGCAATTGTTATAATATCCCCCGTTGAAGGAATTTCATCCCAAAATTAAGCTCGTAGTACCTACCAATAGATACTACCTAGCAGTTGGGAGGTATTGTTGCGTCAACTATATGCTCATCTCATGATTTATATATAATATAAGGTTGGGCACATGATCTGATACATGTTCGTACTTTATTTGGGCACATGATCATAGAATCTTAGCCATGAATTTACAACATATGTTTTGATATAGTAATTTAGGTCTTTCTTCAGTCGCGCGTATTCAACAATTGGGTATACCGTCGATTAGGTTCTTAATTTCATACAAATAACCAGACGTTACCACTCTATGTCGTAGACCTTTCAACCTATGATGGCTGAGTTAACATCCTATGGTTTTCTCTTGAGACGAAGTCTAAAGTCTTTTTATTTTACACCAATAGAAAAACCAAGAATGTCATTAGGTATTTTTCTAAAAATTTCCTTAATTGGTTGTTCATTCTAAATTTACATTTTTTGTTGTAGGATATTCTTCTAAATGAGATTTGATTATTCTAGCTTCTAATTTATGATACTAACGGTTTGTATCGATTGGATACACAAATGTATAACAAACAAATAAAGAACAGAAAAAGTAAAGAACACGGAGAATTCACCAAATTTTCTTTCACCAAGAAATGATTTGTTTCGACCAAAAAAACCGGTTGCCACAAAGACGGTCACCAAGAAGACTAACGACACCAAGCTGTTAACATTAGGGTTTCACCCTAATGTTGTATATATATATATATATATATATATATATATATATATATATATATATATATATATATATATATTAATCTAATCTAGTAAATCCCTTGATTGAAGGGATTGTATCTAATCTATGCATAAACAAATCCTTATCACCAAAATATAAGATATGTTATCTATTCTATGTTTATAGAGTATAACTAGCTGATATACAAATATATCTTCCTAATATATATAAATGATATCTTCCTAAATTCTATCTTCCTAATATACAAAGAACACTAAGATCATAGGATCACGCTGATGCTGATCATTCTGGAGCTGACGTTGGCGTTGGCGCTCGTGGTCAGCGTGTAATTATGTTTGACTTATCAGATCATAAGGTTTGATTTTTATAATCTCCCCTATCTAATGATGTCAAAACTAATCTTCAAATAATTCTTCAGCTTTAACGTATGCTCCCGCTGACACTTCCCATTTTTGGTTATCAGCAGTAGAAGCAGTAAGAGTAGCGGAAACAATCAACGTATCGTGAGTTGCAGTGAACTAATAGATTATAAGGAGATGATAGAATGTTGATATCAGCTTCCCCTTAGATTTTTCTCCCCCTCAGATCTTTAACAATTGATTTTTGCACCCCCTTATATGTGTAATCTTCTTTCAAGAGTGTCTGCTATGAATGATCAAGTAACAATGTAGCAGAACTATACATTTCTCCCCCCTTTTGACAACATCACTAAGCATTGCCTTCCTTTTTTTTTAAAGGAGACAACAAGTAACCTAGAATAAAAAGAAAAACATAAAATAAAGTTAGAGGATAAGATAGGTGTATTACACTATTGTGCTGTTGCAATAGTAGATCATTTACACAAAATTGCAAAGTCTTATCAACATCTGGTTTTAAACATTAAGTCCATAGTTAATATTGCTAATTTATAAATGTAATCAACACTTTCATAAATTCCATTGCAAGGAAATGTATAAATTGAGGCAACCAAATTAACCAATATTTCACTTTTATTGAAAATAAACAAAAATTTGGAACTTCTCCTTACAAAGCATAAAATGAAACACTACATTTCTAGACATCACTGAATAATGATACAAATCTATTAAATATTCTAACTCCTTATGAGTAGCTCCAAAATCTAATCATCGAACCATGTGACCGAAGTCCATTTCCCTGATCAGATTTAACACACTCTACTTAAGCTTCCTTATTACTTTTAGATCCTGCAATAACATCAAAATGTGATCATCACATCATGTATTAAGAGTCTATGAATATGAATTTGTTAGATAATGGATGTACCTGAAGTAGAGTCACACAACTTGACTTCACTATCTCTGAGATCTTTCTGGTACTTTGGGCAGCTTCACAACCAATGTCCCTTTAATTGGAAATAGAAACATATGGACTATTTAGGGTTAACACATGGAACTATCTCAGAACTATCCTTTCTCTTTACCATACGATCAAACTATTTGACCTTGGCCGATCCATCTCCATTAGGAAGAGAAATCTTTTCTAGACCACCATTGTCACCATTGTCAATGTCCATGGAAACTTTGGAATCACACCCTTTAAGCATCTCTACTTCAGATGTGATCTTAAGCATTTCCACTTCAGCAATAATCAACATTTGGGTCAGATCAATTAGGGTCACATCGATGTTCATCATATGAAAGTTCTCAATAAACTGTACATATGACTTTGGAGTATCATACATTTCACATTTTTCCTAAAGTAACTAAGAGTGGGATTTTAAAAATAGTTTAGTTACATTATGTCATTATACTTATTAATGAGATTATGTCCTATCAAATCCGTTCGGCTAACAACCCTCCACAACACAGGAGAGTGATGGATGAGAGTGGACACCCATTCAACAACCATTTTATAGGATCCATAAGGATACTATTAATCTTATAATTATTTAATAAAATTAATAATAAGATCCATAAGGATACTATTAATCTTATAATTAATCATTATATTGTCTATCATTATCTCCTAACATTTAGGGTTTTATTTAATTATCTAATATGACCAAAAATCGGATTTGGCATATTTTATTATAGATAATTACCAAATAACAACCATATAAAATCAAATTAGGCAAGAAAATCTGAAAATTCGAAATTTACTGTGCTCACGTTGTGAGCATTAACTCTCATGCCGTGAGATCAGTCTGACATAAAACAAAATTTTGAATTTAACTGTGCTCATGTCGTGAAGCATTCAATATCACGTCTTGAGATCAGTCTGACAGAAAAAAAAATTGATTTGTTCAGGTTCAAGCAATGTACATATAATTGTAAGATAACCATACGCTCTGATACCACTGATGGGTTTTACATGCAATAACGCGGATAAACCCTTAACACTTAAGGGTACATGCAACCTATTATATCTATGTCATAACACTATTAAAGTAACATTCTATTGAAGAACAAGAAACCTATGAACCTAGGTATTTTTCAAAATTTAAAAACAAGTTAAGAATTACATACCTTTTTTTTATTGTTGTAGTAAACAATCAAGAATCCTTTCTTTTTTGATTTTGGAACTAGCACCACAAGTGTCGTGCCTCTAATGGTTCACACCCAACCCCTAGCAACCAAGGAAACTTGAAGAGAAAGAGAGGAGAGAGATCATAATTTCCGCTACCCTTAGGTCTAGGGACCCTTATATAGTGCAACTTGGAAACCCTAGATAACCCTAAAAGGAATAAAATAATATTATTTCCTTTTGGAAATCATCCAACTTCCTAATTATCCTCCAATGATAATTCTAGAAACCCTAGATCCTCCTAAAACCATCCAAGGCCATACGAAGGCTCCGGAATGCTTCTCGTTCAACTATTGAACAGTTATGTAACATCCCATTTTTCTAGTAGCTTCAAATTCATCCCTCGGATTTTAATTAGGTCATTTTGGCCCTTGATTTAGAAGGAAGTGGCAAAAGGAGGCCCTAGTGGCAAAATGTTAAGTTTGTAGAATTAAGTAGTACACTGGGCGTACATGTGGTACGCTAAGCGTACTAGGGCACGCCCTAGTACGCTGGGCGTACACATGTGTACGTTGGGCGTACGTGTGCCAGGATGGAACCCTAACTTTTAGGGTTTGTGGAGTATTTAAGCACCTTATGGACCATACCCTCTCATCTCTTTCAGCCTCCACACCTCCCTCAGCTGCCTTGAGAAAACCCTAGCCTCCTAGTGATCCTTCTTGAGCTTATAAGTGTGTTTTTGGTGCTTTCAACAAGGAGCTTGTGCATCAAGGAGCCCAGGAGGGAAGATTGGCTTGTAGATCTTGGTTCATCATCTGTTTTGGGAGCCCCATAAGGTAAAAGCTTGGAACTTTATTATTGTATGAGATAGATCTAGTCATTTTAGCTTTTTGGAAGCATTCTTGTCCCAAAAAGTCCCAAAATGGTGCATGTTATGATTTGGACGAAATGAGCTGTCCTTTCAGACTCCTGAAAGGGTTTTGAATGATAAAAATGAGGTCCCAATGGCTGAATGTGTCCCATGCATGGAAAATGAATGTCTTAATGGATTAAGACCAAGTATTAAGAGCTTTCTGGACATCTAAAGTTATAAAGTTCGAGACTTTATAATCCTATGGCACATTTGATCGATGGATCTGGATTTTAGGGCTTAAGTGCTTAAGCTGTTAAGCACTTATTAGGGTTTTGGTGAAACCCAACGTAAATCCAGTACGCCCAACGTACTCGGTCAACCAGCCCGATGGTGGTCAACATCTGGACGAGTACGCCACGCGTACCAGAGGAGTATGCCCCGCGTACGTCCTCTGTTGGGACTTTGACAATTGGGCTTCGGGTTTTGGGGTGTTTATGGACTAGTTGGATTTGGGCCTTTGCTGGACTTTATGAATATAATTATTTGGGCCAAGTGTTGATAATGGATCTTGAATTGAGGCCCAATTAGGGAGTTGGGCCCAATTTGGTATATTGGGCTAATTATGGGCTTTGCATAAGGACTTTCAAGGTTATGGACTTGGTATTGGGCTTTGGCCCAATAAAGAGAATGGACTTAATGAGTTGTGTGGACCCTTAGTCAAGATTTTTTATGTTGCGTAATGGCTTGGTATTTATTATCTGGACAGTTCAGGATCTTGGGTGACATTATCCTCACTGTACTCAAGGGTCTAAGGCACCAAGGCCGGCCCTTTGTTTTTTTATTGGGATTATTACTGTAGTGATATGTTAGAACAGTATCCTGGTAGATAGGATAGTTATATGCTGGTATGATCTGTTAGATCGGTATCCTGGTAGATCGGATGTGGTTATGCTTAGTGACCTATAGCTCGGTCTGACTGTCTGTATGCTGGTAGGAGATTACCTGTAATATGTGCACATGATTGATTGGTAGTTGAGGGTATTCCAACCCGATGGTTGATTGGACCCATAGTATGTTGGCATTCCAACCCGATGGTTGAGGGCCTGGGGTATTCCAACCCGATGGTTGATTGGACCCATAGTATGTTGGCATTCCAAATCGATGGTTGAGGGCCTGGGGTATTCCATCCCGATAGATGAGTGGACCCATAGTATCAGTTATATATGTATTGTGTGTGTGGGCATTCCAACCCGATGGTTGTGGGCCGAGAGTATTCCATCCCGAGGATGATTGGACTCGTAGTATGTGGGCATTCCAACCCGATGGTTAAGGGCCTGGGGTATTCCATACCGATGGATGATTGGACCCATAGTATGCTGTTTTTTATTGTATGTGTATTGTTGTGTATGGGTATTTTGGGGGTAACTCACTAAGCTTTCGGGCTTACAGTTTCAGTTTATTGTTTCAGGTTCAACGGATGGCCGCAGGAAGGCGAAGGCGTGACCGTACACTTCCTCGATTGATGACCTTGATTTCTGGGAACTCTGATGTTTAAACTATTTTGAAAACAAATTGTAATAACTGAATGGTTTTAAATGATTTGAAAAGTTTAAAATTGGCTCGAATTTTATGGATGTTACAAGTTGGTATCAGAGCCTTGGTTTGAGTGAATTGGAGGAACACTCGTGTGAATCCAGTCTCAAATCAACGAAAGATTTTCAAAATGATTTTTAATAGTTTTCAAAATAAGTAAAAGAGGATGCGAAGTGTACGATCAGCCGGAGCCAGTAAGTAGACCCAAATACCATACAGTCATTTGATTATGTGATATGTAAGAACAACATGCTTGTACTAGGCTAGGGATCTTCAGGAATTGCATGATAGAATTGCCTGATTACATGATGCATGATAGCCTAGAGTTTTCCTTATATGATATTGACATGATTACTGTAGTTGCTTAGTGTATGCATCACGGTCGTACATAATTAAGATCTTATAGCCTGAGAGTGTTTGGTTTGGCCTTATTTCCTGTTCTTGTCTGATGAAGGATTTAGGGTAGGATCAGGTATTCGAAAGTCTATAGGGTCCAACGTTATGTATGGCTAGCATACACTAGTGCTGCAGGGTTTGTGGAAGTTTCATGGATGGGTGGGATGTGTGAGGCCGGGAGGCGAGTTTCGAGACATTTAGCATTCCTCTATGAGTGAGGATTGAGTGCTTCCTATGATTATGTTTATTGTTTGGGCGTTGTGATGATACTTGAGACAAATACAGGTAGGTGTGGAAGGTAGTATGGGCCTGTACTACTGAAAGCACAGGACCCATACGCGTAGCAAGGAAGTCACAACCCTTAGGGTTTGGTTGGGAGTTGGTACCCTGTCGTTATATGGATTACTAGAGATCTTTCTGATGCCTTACCAGAATGGTGGTTACAAGACGTCTTGAGACCGGATCCAGGTTAGGGTCGGGATCTCGCGGCCAGGATAGGCCAACATTTTCAGAGGATCGTGTCAGTGAGATCATCCGGGAGGAGGTGATCAAGATTGTCCGGGGGTAGTTGCCAGAGATGTTCGGGTCTATTAAGACCTCCATGGTTGAGTATTTTCTAGAGTGCTATGCAACCCTTGCTGAGACGGTTGCCGCGGCAGCTATAGCAGCTGTATCGACGGCATGGGGAGGAGCTGGTCGAGCTTTCGAGTCCTAGGACATATTCTGATGAGCAGAGGACTACAATTATTTGAGATCAGGGAGATATTCTGTACTCGTTGCATTCCGTGGGTTGAGCGGGAGAGGCTAACACATGAGTTTCTAGATTTGAGGCTCGTGGGTTTTACTCGAGGCCGGAATGCGAGTCACGGAGACTCCAGAAAGGAGTGATGATTATGTTCAGCTGGAGTTTTGCAACTGGAAGTAGAATGGTTAATTGAAGGATTGGACTGTCGTTTCGTAGGGAAAGGATTGTGACCTTTCAGTTTTTAAGCTAGAAGGAGTGAGCAGGCTTGTGACCCCAGGATCAGGTTGTATTCCAGCTCAGGTCAGTTGGTTGCAGGGATCGGCGACATTATTTCAGCGCAGGTGAGCGCAGGTGGGTCGATGTGGCATAAGTATTTTGCGAGGTCCGGTTTGCCTTGGATCTCTTGCATCAGGCGGTAAGGATTGATTGTGCGGCCTATTGCACTTTGGGATTGTAGACTATGTCTTGGGAATAGTTTGTAGCCCGGTTTAGGGTAGAGGTTGCTTCAGATACTGCAGTTCAGCTATGGACGTTTGAGCGGGTATCTGAGTCAGGGTGCGAACCCTGAATGAAATGATTTCTAGAGCCCGAGGCGGGAGACTTGTTTGGAGCATGTTGGGAAGAAGAGTATTATGTGGGAGGTCTGCGGACAGGGTTCCACAGGATGGTTATTCAGCATTGTCAGGAATCAGTGGTTTTAGTAACCGTTATTGATTGGCGGATGAAGGCGCCAAAGGAAGTAGCTCGTTGCTGAAGTATTAGTTGGGGTATCTGACTTTTGGTCTTCAAGATTTGAGTGAGGGATCATTCAAGCATTAGTGACTGTCGGCTTCACTGGGATTCAGGGAGTGTTCGTCTGGTTCTTAGAGGTGTGTGGTCAATTGGGATTGGCTAGTGATGGAGCGCTAGTTTTAAGAGTTGGTTATCTTCGGATCGATCGTTGGGAAGTGAGAAGGATTGGGAATTTTCCAGTTTTCATGTATTGTGAAGACTTAGTCGAATCTAAGTGAGGGAGATCGTCCCAGGATACAGAAGCAGGAGCGGTGTTGAAAATGGGTTGAGTTTCGCATCGTGGTCAAGAAGGAAGACAACCCAAGTGGGTGTTTGGTTTGTGGGTTGTGTGAGTTGGGAGTTCGGTAAAACTCCCTAGCATGTGTATCACGTCTTCTTGGTGCTTGATAGCAGAAGTCGGGGAACCAGGTTGGAGTTCTAGTCATGAATTGAGTTTAGTTCGAGTGTTTGGTCGAGGGTGTGCTCGACTCTGAGGTTTTTTTTTGGATTGATAGATTGAGGGTTTTCTTAGCTGCCAGGGCTCGGCAGTGCATTCAGCACGGGTGTGCGAGTTATTTAGCATATGGGATCGACACGCGGGCCAGGGTACAGACCACGGATTTCCGAGAGGGTGGACGATCGTCATGAGGCCTAGGGTTAGACCGGGGTTAGAGTCCACGAAATGGATCAGGAGTTCGAAACCCCAAGTGGGTGAGAACAGTTGTCACACCCCCAGCCATCGGCGGAAACACCGGGTAGTGTAACGTTATTCTTCGTATCACAGTTATATAACATACATTGAACAGTACTAAAGAAAATACATACCTTTATTGATAACTGAAAGTTACATAACTGTTTTTCTAGGACCTATTACATAATATCCGACTATGGCATACTTCTTAATGAACAGAAAGGTAATAGTAAAACTTCTTCTGTTTGAATACATACCAGCTTTTCAAGTTCCTGAAAACACATGCATTTTAAAATACGTCAACATAAAGTTGGTGAGTCCACAGGTTTTGACTCCATAAAATAATACATTTTCCACGTTCAAAAGTATAGTTTTGAAAGTATCATTTTAACTCTCCAACATTTAGTATGTATATTAGGTATAATAGTTTACTTATCAATTAAGTGTTATACCTAAACATTCCGTAATCCTAAGGTATAAGTAGGGGGAAACTTATACTTAACATTAATACTTGTATACGACAAAGTATAATGTTTCTAACAATTTGCTACCATGAGCCTGTAACCGCTGCTATGACATAATACCTCTGATAAAATACACTCATGATTTACCATGAGAAACAAACACACTCATGATTTACCATGAGAACAACACCGTACGCTTCATCGACGCCGGAACAATAACAAATAAAAGGATAATTCATCACTTGCTTTTGGTTGACTGTAGCTAACAGTCACAAGTGGGGTGGTCAACCCGTATACTAATTATACACGACTTCCTCGCTCACACAGGATTAACGGTTACAGTTCAGAGGATTTCCACTAAGATCCCCAATCTTAGTTGATGAATACAATTACTCATGTAGACTTCGACGACTTCCTATAGCTCTAACAACAAAAGCATTTTTCATGTCTAAAACCCTAAGTCACTAGACTATGCTTTTAAACATTACTCCTAACTTTATAACATTTAGGCAGTATAACAGCTATATCTTGAAGTAAAACCAGGTTTTATCTTGACCTAAAACCAATAATAACAACATATAATGTTCCTAGTTTTATCTTGACATAAAACTATCAATAACAATACTAAGTTTTATCTTAACATAAAACTAACAATAACAACATATAACATATCCAGTTTTATCTTGACATTAAACCAATAATAGCAACATACTTTATAACTTAACATATAGAACTTCCGAATATAACTTTGGAACTATATCGCACACAACATATACATAGAATCCTAAGCATAACTCAAGAATAACATGCCGACAGGTTGATAATAGTTGTATATATTCAAAATATTATATTTAGAACAACTATACCTGGCTAATATAACTATATATTATCATATAGACATAATAATAATGTATATATAATATTTAGCATGCGTTTTCCCCCGAAATATTAGAAAGTGGGGCCGTGAAACTCACCCTAGTAGCGTGATTTTATGTTATCTAAGCAAAAACGGTCAGCATACGAGGTCGTCGGGGTTCGGGATGTAAGATAGCCTCAGCAAAGGAGAGAGGAGAAAGAAGTTTAGGTGTAACAATGGCTGAGGTCGGACCTGCTATTTATAGTAGGGATTTTGGACCCCCACGTCGTGGCTTAAGATCTTATCCCCGTAGACTTGCCATTTGCGTCCCTAGCTTCGGAAGGTGTCATGTGACTCATCACGTCGTGGGATATCTTTGCTCACGTCGTGAACTTGGATCTTATCCCCTCGTAGCCTCGTCACACACCTTCTAGATTCCGAGATGTGGATAACTGACTCCCCACGTCGTGGGCTCTGTGCCCACATCGTGAGCTGAGTCAGATTAGGGTTTCTGACAACGTAATCTTCGGAAGGTCGTAACTTTCACATACGAACTCCGTTTTTGACGTTATTTATATGCACGCGTAGGTATTTACAAGTACCACAACTCTCTTTTAGACTCCAATAGCCAATTCTAAGTCTATTTTAAATTCCTCTTATTATAGAGATTTATAGTATTCGGTTTATCATAACTTCTTCATGCAAAGTCAGATTCAAACATTCTCTATATTTTTGGAATCATATGGGCGTATACTTTGAGTTGTATCATAAAGAAAGTTCATATTTGTATTAGAATTTATCATGAACTACATAGCACTCTTACCACATTACTAGATTAACATAATCACATTACATGATTGGCATAATCACATGTGATTGTCTATTGACCTATTTTGACTAGTGTTACAATAGTCTACATAGGAAAGATCACTAGGGGGTGGTCCAGAGAGATGCTCAACAGTTTAGAGAGGTCCGGATAGACTGAAGGCTGGTGGGGCGTACCAGTCAGGCCGAAGGCTCGGAGAACGGTCCAGACAGACTGAAGGCCTGGTGAGGCGGTCCAGTCATGCTGAAGACTCTGTATGTGTTTGTAGATCTATGTGAGGGTATTGAGTATGCTTCTATGCTATAGCAATCAGTAGGTCTGTCCCCAAGTGTTGAACGTGCTGATGGAGTATGCTGAAGACTTTGTATGGGTTTTGTTAGTTATATGATCAGGTTCTGAGTATATGTGTTATGGGGGTACAACTTGTTCTACAAGTGGATAGTATAAGGTGAGGTTTCAACACTGTGACACTTGTTGGTGTTGTGAAGGACATTGATTAGGCCTTCTTGGGAAATAGAGGAGGTAAGTACCTCCAGGATGGAGTGCTGGACATCTGAAGTGACGACAGCGGTTTCGATAGGTTATCGGGAGCATTCCATTCATGAGCTGAGGGCCGGAGAGGGCACACCAGACGCATGCTGTGGGATCAGAGGCAATCTAGACGTATGCTGAGGACCATGTGAGGGTATTCCAGTCATAGGCTGTGGGCATGGAGATTGTGTTAGTTATGTCTCTGGTAGGAGTGCGTTCGGATTGGATGTATTGTTGAGATTCGGGGGAGTTGCACTCGGTTGTGATGAATCAGAGGATGGTGGATGAGACGCAAGGATAGATCCTTGGATCTCAAGTTATGGGTTTAGACCCGGGCTATGTACTCAGTGGTATTACTATCTAGGGTATTCCATCCTGGGGATGACCGGACCCTATGATTGATTGGACCTGATATGTTTGGTATTCCAACCCGAGGGTTGATTGGGCCAAACATGTGTGGGGATACGAGGGTATTCCATCCTAGGGATGACTGGAACCGTCGTAGACATGCCTGGTATTCCAGCCCGAGGCTGATTGGGCCAGGCATGAGTGTTCGTGTTTATTAGTGGATTGATTTTGGATGATATTTTGGGAGCTGAAGGACGCATTATCCTGCCAGCACAAAGGGTTCGCTTCAAGTAGAGGGAAGGTTGGATTTCCGATACTTTGGATCATCAGGATTTTGTCTGGTTGGCTGGTAGTGGTAGGAATGTTGTCGGTGGGAATCGCTTGCGGGACTGTATTCTATGGATGTGGTGGACGACAAGGAGCGACATTGTAGATTATCGTCGGTATTATGTGGACATCTTATCCGGATGGTCTATTAGGTGGCATGTTGTGCTTGATCGGGCTAAGGCGGTCCTGCTCTATGCAGTAGGCCAAGATACCCAGTGCGGGCCGACGGTAAGTCGTAGGCTCAGGGGTTCAACAGAATATAATCCATGGTTCTATTTTCAGGTAGGAACCTCAGAATCCCAGGGTTGAATAGTCGGTTAGTAGTGTTGGGAAGAGAACTAGCAATGGTTAGTATGAATGGTCTGTCAGGGAGCCAGACCGAATTCAGGTTTCCAGATTGCCGGTTTAGGTAGAGTAAGGTTGTGTGTTGCATGGGTTTATGGATTCGTCTTCTCTGGAACGAAAAGATTCCCGTTGGATTTAGTCTCTTTCAGAAGTCGTCAGCTGTCATGGGTATGAGGTGCCCCTCAGGATATCGGGTTACCGGGGATGGTAAGGAATGATTTCGAGGACAAAATCGAATTCAAGTGGGAGAAAGTTGTAACATCCCATTTTTCTAGTAGCTTCAAATTCATCCCTCGGATTTTAATTAGTTCATTTTGGCCCTTGATTTAGAAGGAAGTGGCAAAAGGAGGACCTAGTGGAAAAATGGTCAGTTTGGAGAACTAAGTAGTACGCTGGGCGTACACATATGTACGCTGGGCGTACGTGTGACAGGATGGAACCCTAACTTTTAGGGTTTATGGAGTATTTAAGCACCTTATGGACCATACCCTCTCATCTCTTTCAGCCTCCACACCTCCCTCATCTGCCTTGAGAAAACCCTAGCCTCCTAGTGATCCTTCTTGAGCTTCTAAGTGTGTTTTTGGTGCTTTCAACAAGGAGCTTGTGCATCAAGGAGCCAAGGAGGGAAGATTGGCTTGTAGATCTTGGTTCATCATCTGTTTTGGGAGCTCCAGAAGGTAAAAAGCTTGGAACTTTATTCTTATATGAGATAGATCTAGTCATTTTAGCTTTTTGGAAGCATTCTTGTCCCAAAAAGTCCCAAAATGGTAAATGTTATGATTTGGACGAAATGAGCTATCCTTTCAGACTCCTGAAAGGGTTTGAATGATAAAAATGAGGTCACAATGGCTGAATGTGTCCCATGCATGGAAAATGAAGGTCTTAATGGATTAAGACCAAGTATTAAGAGCTTTCTGGATGTCTAAAGTGATAAAGTTCGAGACTTTATAGTCCTATGGCACATTTGATCGATGGATCTGGAGTTTGGGCTTAAGTGCTTAAGCCATTAAGCACTTATTAGGGTTTTGGTGAAACCCAATGTAAATCCAGTACGCCCAACGTACTGGGTCAACCAGCCCGATGGTGGTCAACATATGGACGAGTACGCCCCATATACTAGAGGAGTACGCCCTGCGTACGTCCTCTGTTGGGACTTTGACAATTGGGCTTCGAGTTTTGGGCTGCTTATGGACTAGTTGGATTTGGGCCTTTGCTGGACTTTATGAATATAATGATTTGGCCAAGTGTTGATAATGGATCTTGAATTGAGGCCCAATTAGGGAGTTGGGCCCAATTTGGTAAATTGGGCCAATTATGGGCTTTGCATAAGGACTTTCAAAGTTATGGACTTGGTATTGGGCTTTGGCCCAATAAAGAGAATGGAACTAATGAGTTGTGTGGACCCTTAGTTAAGATTTTTATGTTGTGTAATGGCTTGGTATTTATTATTTGGACAGTTCGGGATCTTGGTTGAAATAGCGATTCGGGAGTTCGATTCTTTAGTTCAGATCGGCATTGCGAGGTGAGTTATCCTCACTGTACTCAAGGGTCTAAGGCACCAAGGCCGGCCCTTTGTTTTGTTATTGGGATTATTACTGTTGTGATATGTTAGCTCGGTATCCTGGTAGATAGGATGGTTATATGCAGGTATGATCTGTTAGATCGGTATCCTGGTAGATTGGATGTGGTTATGCATAGTGACCTATTGTTCGGCCTGGCTGTCTGTACGCTGGTAGGAGATTACCTGTAATATGTGCACATGATTGATTGGTAGTTGAGGGTATTCCAACCCGATGGTTGATTGGACCCATAGTATGTTGGCATTCCAACCCGATGGTTGATGGCCTAGGGTATTCCAACCCGATGGTTGATTGGACCCTTAGTATGTTGGCATTCAAACCCGATGGTTGAGGGCCTGGGGTATTCCAACCCGATGGTTGATTGGACCCATAGTATGTTGGCATTCCAACTCGATGGTTGAGGGCCTGGGGTATTCCATCCCGATGGATGATTGGACCCATAGTATCGGTTATATATGTATTGTGTGTCTGGGCATTCCAACCCAATGGTTGTGGGCAGAGAGTATTCCATCCCGAGGATGATTGGACTCGTAGTATGTGGGCATTCCAACCCGATGGTTGAGGGCCTGGGGTATTCCATCCCGATGGATGATTGGACCCATAATATGTTGTTTGTTATTGTATGTGTATTGTTGTGTATGGGTATTTTGGGGATAACTCACTAAGCTTTCGGGCTTACAGTTTCAGTTGATTGTTTCAGGTTCAGCGGATGGCCGCGGAAAGGCGAAGGCCTGACCGTACACTTTCTTGATTGATAATCTTGATTTCTGGGAACTCTATTGTTTAAACTATTTTGAAAACAAATTGTAATAATTGAATGATTTTAAATGATTTTAAAAGTTTAAAATTGGGTCGAATTTTATGGATGTTACAAGTTACACTTTAACCCCTATACTTTTAATTAATCCAATTAATCCCAAAATTAATTCCAATTAGTGTATGATTAATTCTTAACTAAATATTAATATTTCTAATTAATATATTATTCTCATAATATATTAACAAATCATTTATTTTGATTTCTAGTTAATTTATTAATTATATAATAAATTAATAAATCACTTTCTCTCTAAAAGTTATCATATTCAATTACTAGGTTTGAGGGCAACCCAAAAGGACTGTGCTACCAACAATTCAAGTATATACCAATTATACTAACGGGCTTAGACACCTAATCCAACATTATTACGTTGGATATTGTTTGACATATTTATGTATTTTTATAGGTTGTTTATATCTTTTAACTTATCAAATACCACATTCAAGTCTAGTTGTCCATTAGTCCAACCAAGATTAAACATAGATGACCAGTCTATGTCTAGTGGTGGTTCGACCCATGTACAATAACTTATGTAACATAATTGATTTAAATTTTTGGTTTGCATCTTGTAATTTTGGTTTGTATATAAGTTCTCTGAATTTTGATGTTCCGCTTGTATGTTTTAAAATTTTCCTCTATACCTTAATAATATCAAATAAGGATCGGCCAGGCAGGAAAAGTCGGAGGGCATGACCATTGTAACATATAGTCATTCTGAAATCCAACAACCCACAACGACATCTCCATTTTAGACACCTCTCCCGTAAGTAGTCTATTACTAGTGTAATTAATATTAATATTTTTATTTGTAGGTTTAAGGATAAACCTTATCGGATTATAAGCCCTAGGTTATAGTCGTAATTTGCTAAGGAAGAACTAGTTCACTATATCCAATAAATCTGATACCAATCTGTCACACCCCAGACCGGCGGGGGAAACGTTGGGTCATGCGACATTAGAATTTTGGATCACAGTTATGAAACATACATTGAACAGTACGATAATATAACATGAATATCGAATATTTCATTACCAAAGGTAGGGGATGCATTGTTTGGAATGCCTTGAAAAATTAGGATTATATAATAAAACATATCACTAGTCTACATTATTCCATCTTGATCTTCTGTGATGCGACCTTCCATCCTTCAATTCCCTAGTATTACATGCGATTTTGAAAATGGTCAACATAGTGTTGGTGATTTCACAGGTTTTTACTTAGATATAAAATATACTTCTTTAGATATTGTAGTACCGAATACTTATTATATTATGATTTGGATATTTGTTTATGAATAGTGTCCTATGCCTTCATTACTTCTTAATTGTTCAGATGATTCGGGTTTCCACTGTTTGTGGACACTAATGGCTTTCCGACTAGTACTACCATTTACTAAGAATAGTGCTTTATTATTCTCATGGATATATTGTTATTCTTTTAGGGTACTTTCTCTTTAATTGTAGACTAACTCTACTTCGAGGCATCCCCCTATAGGTAGATTAATTATTTAAGGCTGGCAGAACAATGTTACAGTGAGTCGCTATAATCGAGATTCGACTTGATATTTGCCCCACACGACGCTTCATCAGACGTAGTAATAGATAAGAAATTTATCCCTACTATGACTCTTCCCCCAACGTTGTAGCTAGAAAACGCATGTAGGGCTTTCGATCACGTATAGATCTGTACATACATTTCCATCTCACTTAAGATTTAACGATTATAGGTCAGGGATTAGCTAAAGTTTAATTAGCTAATAGATGACAAGTTGTCTCATTAACATTTGTTTTGTTTAGACTTATTGTATACTTTTTTCTTGCCACTTTGTTCTCATAATTATATTTAACTATATAATTATTTTAGTTTAATTGTTTTGGATGGGTATTCAGGTAAAGTATTGCCTCCATAAAATTTTACCTTTGAGAAATTTGGCCATAGTTATGACTAGGCATAATAATATCCTAAAGATTTGGGCATAGTAACTATTAGGCTTAATATTATCCTAAGTGTTTGTGTATTATAACGACAAAGCATAATATTATCCATAACCTTTGAGCAGAGTAACTATCAGGCATAATATTATCCTAAAGGTTTGGGTATAACAACGTTGTATAACAAATTATGATATAATATTCAACGATACTTTTTCAAATCAATAATTTATTAAGTACCATGTATTCACCCAGGAAAACTTCTAATAACGTAAAAGTGGGGTCGTAAACTCACTTTCGAAGCGTGCTTTTCGAATCAGGAGTTGTGTCGGGAAACTCGGCAGCTTGAGATCACTCGAGAGATGGATGGCTCTGAATTAGAGAAAGGGAGAGAGTAATTTGAAGTGTGGATTGGAGACGATCAAACCTTCTATTTATAGTAGGCTTTTTAGGGCGTGCATGGCGATTATCTATGTATGTGTCACAGACAAGTGCATTGGCTCCGCTTAAAGGTCGAGACATGTCACTCATTTGTTGGTCCACGTCTCCCAAATCTCAACGAAGCGTATCTTCATACAGGCGTGATGCGTGTGTTATGCGCTCAGTTTTCCCATTTTTGTGAATTACATATCTTCGCGTATGAGCTCTGTTTCCGACGGTCTTTACATCCTTACGTAGCTATCTTCGAGTACTATAACTTTCCTTTAGGTTTTGTCGACTTATTTTGCCTTTATTTTTACCCCGTATTTTTATACCCTAAATGAATTTGCAAAAATCATATCTTCCTCTTATGGGCTCTGTTGTTGACATTCTCTGTCTCTTCAGCTTTATAACTAGGAGTACTTTGATTCTCCTTTACATAGCTTTTGCTAAAACTCAACCGTTTTTCTTTTTATTAACGACTAAGCATAATATCATACAAAGTCAGATTTTTATGAATTTTGTATTTCAAGATTAGGACAACGCGTACATTCGGAACATGTGGTTATTTATCCAAAAATAACACAATTTTTCACGCACCTATTTTTATAGTTGTTGGTCGTTTTGATTGCTTTTTCTTATATGATGGAATAAAAAATCCTTTATTCTTATCGTAGATATGTGAATATGTGATGTTCATTATGTTTTGGCGATTATCAGTCGACGACTTTTTTGGCAATTGTTACAAGAACTTTTGGATTGGCCATTCTACATGTTCTTGTTGGATGAAGGTTCTGGAGTTGAGTTAGTCATTTCGAAGGTGTATTTTATTCCATTCAGATTTATTTCTTAAAATCAAAATTTTTATTATCCTGGTTAAGTCAGTTGGGAGCTCTCCTCGAGTTGTCTCGTCGGTTGTGAAGATTAGTAAATTCCAAGTGGGGACAGAGTATAGATTTTGTAGTGGGAGAGTATCGAGTCGTTCAACTATTTTGCCGGACTGCTCAAGTTCAGATCATTTGCTTGATTACACCATCTTTAGAGTCTTGCGTAGGTTGCATTATATGTATTTCTATAATTCCTTCCAGGTAGTCTTATTTGTAGTTTGCGTAGGTGTTTATGTAAGACATTTTTCATGTATAGGATCTAGGATGTTAGGATCTCAGGCGTTGGATTGTGGTGAGGACCTCCTTGTTTGTTCTTGTTTGATTGGGACCCGGGGGTTTGAGTCACAACGTGAATGCCTAATGGTGATAATTAAGTTTCATGATTTGGGTGTCTGCCTTATGTCTGTTCGATGGATTAGAGTGATTTCGAGAGTCGTTTGTGGTTGATGGATCGAAGTCAGCTCAATAGTCGTTAGTGGCTGACGGATCGAGGAGTGCATGAGATGCATTTGTGGTTAACAGATCGAGGTGAGCTCGAGAGTCTTTAGTGGTTGACGCATCAGGTTGAACCCGATAGTCATTAGGGGTTAAAAAATCAAGATAAGCTCGAGGATATCTTTTGGTTAAATTGGTCGATGTGTGAGATGGCTTCGTCTTCCAAAAAGTCGAGCAAGATCTGGGAATTTTTGAATTGTTATTAAGGAATTCGTTCTCCTCGGTGTTTGTTAGTTGTGATGGTGTTTATTTCTTCGTCGGTTTGCATGCTTCTCGCTAAGGATTGAATTGACATTAGTTTCGGAAGGTGTTCATTTGATTACAGTATTGTTCCAGTGTTGTAGCAGATAGGATATCGATTTTTGGACATTTCGTTCAAGAATAGACTTTACGCCTGCTCATGGAGGCTTTGACGTTGTTAACCGCTTACCTTGGTAAAGGAGCTATGTCGGCTCATGCATAATGGAGTGGGATCAGAAAAAAAAAACCCAAAAGCGGATCGAAGGGTGTAATACATAATGGGTAAGGATGAATTTGGAGGAAGAAATCTAATTTAAGTAGGGGAGCGTTGTAACACCCGTTTTGACATTTTGATCAGTCGAAGACTTAAGGATGTCAAGGTTAAGGTTTTATGGAAAAACCTTATGTCACGTAGTGGCATGTTGTTGGCCACGGTGTCCCCATGTCACTTAAATAAAGAATGTGCCCAACTAGACACTACGACGTGGCTAGCATTAGATCATAACGTGGTTGCTGCAACAACCCAAGCTCATGAAGTTTAGGTTTTCTTCCTTATTTAATGGCTTGATCTTAAGGTCTATGTCATTTTTCTTTAGCCTCCACCATCCTAACTCGAAATACTAGCCTCCATACTTGTTGGTGAGCTTCTTCTATTTATTGTTAGCTTGTTCTTTTGGTTTTGTGAAGCTTGTGGAAAAAGGAAATCCTTATTGGTACAAGGAAGCAAGGATCTAGCTTAGATCCATCATCTACTTCAGATTTTTGAGTATTTAGAGGTATAAAGTTCATACCTTGACCTTTTTTTCATATCTATTTTATGCTCATTACGATTGGTTTTGGTCCCTTTGATGGATGTTCTTGGAGTTGAGGAACTTGGGGCGTGTTTTGGCACATTCACGACTTTAGGACATCTTATTAGTAATAAAAGGTCCATGCTTAGGGTTAACTTGAGCCATCCACAAGGAATTGTCCTTTAGAGGAATTAATGGACTTAGGGTTTAAGATCTAGCTTTGTGGTCGTGTCTAATTGGATAAACTTGGAAGCTATATCCATTAAGTTAGTTAGAATAACCAAATTTGAGGTTAAGAGATTTGATATGTAATGATAAAGCTCTTAATGAAGAAGTGACATTTTAACCAAATCCACAACATGACCAAGGTAGGCCCACGATGTGGTGGCGTGCTGCATTACGACTGTTTTGTCTGGACTTGACCACGGTGAGGCTAAAGACTCACCAAGGCACGATAGTTGTTGACTTGGTTGACCTTTGTATTTTGTTGACTGTTGAATTTTGAATTGGATCAGTTTGACCTTGGTTCATACTTGATGGATTTGGGTTCTTAGACTTATTACAGGTCTTATCGGTGCAAGGTATTGAAAGTGTAGTTGTGTATCTCCGGTTCTGCAATTTAGATGAGTTTCCTCATGATACTATGTGTTATAATTTATATCCTTACATGGTAGGATACAAGGGAGTAGTGGTATGTTGGTGAGAGTATCGATCGGGTGGGTGATCATCGTAATGAATGTCGTAGGGCTTACATGTATTTCTGTACGATAACCTGAGAACTCTTGGTCTAGACTTTCTTGCTTGTTCCTTGTTTGGTTGTGACTTTAGAGTAGGATCATATGTTCCATTGTCTATCTTATCTCTACTTACATACAACTATGCATTCATTTAGTGATATGAAAACTCTTGTGTAGGGTGATGTTTGAGTCTTGGTATGATGAAAACTTATTGTTGTGAAATGTTAGAATAGTAGACCCATTAGTTAGTTGCATGTGCTATTGAATTATTTGTTTTCTTCCGTGTTATATATGTCAACATATCTTGTGGTGGGTTGTTGCAATCATGCTTTGTGCGGTTAGCCAAGGTACCCTGGTGGGCCACTGTTGCGCTGAAGGCCAGGTGCGGACAAACTTTATGCTTCAGGTTAGGGGGTGGACCAGTCATGGACTGAAGGTCAATGTTTGTATGCTTGTAGGTATATTATGGTGTGTGGGATTTTCGGGAACTCACTAAGCTTTGGCTTACAGTTATGGATTAACTGTTGCAAGTAATTCAGATAATCATGGGAATGCGAAGACTTGGCTGTACACACATCGAGAACTTTCATATTTTGTGATTATGTGTTTACATCGATACTCTGATTTTGGAATGTAAACTTTTGGTGTAACATCCAAAAAATCATAGTGAAAAATTTCATTTTCAAAACCACTTAATAACCCATAAATCATACAAAACACTGCTTCAAAAAAGCCACAATCATAAATTAGAGTATCCCAAAATCATCTATCAATAAAATATCCATGGATGATGTGAACAATCAGGCCTTCACCTTTACCTGATAATCTGAAGTACCTGAAATATTGAAATCCACAATTATAAGTCAAAGCTTAGTGAGTTCCCCAATATACTCCACACAATAATACAATAACAATTACAATACATGGATGTAGGGTTCGTTGGCCTGTGGCCTCAACCCAACCATCCAGGGTTTGTTGGCATATTGCCTCAACCCAACCATCCCGGGTTTGTTGGTCTACCTCACGAAGCACCACCACCTCAACCCAATCATCCAGGGTCTGTTGGCCTTCCGCCTCAACCCAACCACCAATATGTTGAGATATGAAACAGATAAACAACAATCAACAAGTACAAGTAATCATATAGATCTACCAATCTAACAGGTCACTACATCATAGCAGGATCCTATATACTAGGATACATATCACAACTAAGTGGGCCGACATTGGTGCCTTCAACCCACAAGTATAGTGAGGAAAACTCACCTCAAAGTCTGGAAGATAGTGTTGGATAGGGTGTCTAAGTCCATAACTATATTTGGTATGTACTTGACCCGAGAGTAGCATGGTCCATTTGGGTTGCACTTCACCATCACAATTTGAAGGATGGACTTTTGAGAAGAGGATAAATATGATTTATTAATATATTATAAGTTCTAATATATTAATATGAAATCGTATAATTTAATTAGTATTGATCAAGAATTAATTTGGAATTAATTTTGTGATCAAATGAGACTAATTAAATATAAGGGTTGATTTGGTAAATCATTCATTCTTATAAAGTGGGCTTATGATCCATAGTTCTTTATGTTGGGATAAACCCATGTGGTGACCCATGGATACTTCATGGAGGTTTTAACCCATGGAGCATGAGGGATATTGAAGGTCATTAGGGTTTACATGGTGTAACCTAGTTTGCCACACTATATAAGAGACCCTAAGGCTACCAAAATTGGCACATAAGTGAACTTAGAAGAGTGCTAGCCGATTTTGTGAAGCAAGGAATTCTCTCTCTACTTCTTCTATTTGTTGGTGGTTATTTGTGATTCCATTTGAGACATTCACATTATTGGTGCTAGGTTCTTAAAGCTTCAAGGTTTTCCACTACACTAAAAGGTATGTCATCTAACTAGAATTTTGTACTATAGATACTTCATTGTATGCTAGTTAGGATGATGCTTTGGAATTTTGAAAGTTTGCATGTATATTAGAGAAAACATAGATCCAAAGCATCTAGGGTTGCATGTACACCCTAGGAGTGTTAGAATGCTCAAATCACCAGCTGTACAAGTCACCTAAACAACAACCAGGGTTTAAGCCTCAATTGGACATGAAGTCAAACTTCGTCAATTGGACATGAAGTCAAACTTCGTCAAAGCCAACAGTCAATGGTCAAAAAGTCAAAGGTCAACCTTCTGCTGGTTGCCACGTCGTAGCCATCCTTGCCCACGTCATAACAGCGAAATGACAACACAAACGGGTTCTTGCCTAGTCGTCATGTCGTAGCAATATAAGGCCACACCGTGGGGATTGGTCTGGATAGCTTAACCTATTAAACCATTTTCATACAACTCCAAGAGCTCCAAAACTTAAATTTAGTCCTTCCCATGGTCTTGATGGATAAAGTTTCCAACTTTATCCATTAAGATACCTCAATAAGTCAAGATCCCAAACCCTAATTCGTTAACGGTAACTAAAGGCATGAAAACACCCATTAAACACCTAATCCTTAGAGCTAGTCTTCCAATGTTTCTAGAATGGTTTCCTACACCTAATCGACCATAAAATCGTAGCTTTATGGACATGCATGTCTAATGCATTTCCTTTCCATTTTAGGCCCATAACATGTTAATTAGGAACTCATAGCTTGAGCATGGGACCAAAATTCAAACTTTGTGTCTTATAAAGTTGACAACTTTATGAGATCCAACCTTCCAAATTCTCACACCATGAAGATTAAGGGGAAAAAGAGGTATATCTAGAGACAAGTAACATAAAAATTGGATCTTAAGGACTTACAAAAGCCCAAAAAATGCGCACAAGGTGGATGTGGAGAGTTCCTTGCTGAAACCAAGCTCAAGGGCCTCTTCTTCTTCTACTTTAAAACACCACCAAACACCAAAAAAACTCAAAGGTTCGTATGCAGGGTAGGGTTTGCTCTTGGAGGCTGAGAGAGAGTGATTGAGGCTGAGGGTGGGCAACCCTAGCTATCACATCCCTATAATAGGGGCACAAACCCCCGATTAGGGTTTATCATTAAACAATGTCACAAATTTAGTATCTACGTAATTATTGATCTTGGCCATGTTGTGGGACTCCAGCACCACGTCGTGGCCACCTGAAATCCAAAATTCGAAATATTACTTTACTTAAAAGACACATACCTTTAACTTGGCGTTACAATTCTCCCCACTTGAACTAGTTTTCGTGCTCGAAATCCCCAGCTGAAAACATATTCAGGTAGTGCTCACACATATCCACTTCAAGCTCGCTTGTCCACTCGAAACCTTTACGATGCTCCTACTAGAACATAACCAGATGTACTACCTTGTTGCGCAAGAACTTCTTCTTCTCTAGAATATCCACCGGCCTCTCCACATAATTTAGGCACTCATAAACCTACATGTCATGCAAAGGAACCACCACTGAAGCATCAACCACACACTTCTGAAGCTGAGAAAGATGGAAGGTGTTGCAAATATGACTAATATCCTTAAGTAGATCCCATCGATAGTCCACCTTGCCTACCCTGGCCACTACTCGAAATAGTCCAATAAACTGGGGACCTAACTTGCCCCTCTTCCTAAAGCGTATGACACCCTTCAAGGGCGATACTTAATTTAAACCATATCTCTGACCTAGAACTCTAACTCAGATCGTTGTCAGTCAGCATAACTCTTATGTCAGCTCTAAGCCATCTGCAATATAGGATTGATCTGTTGGATGAACTCTGCCGTCTCAATGACCACCTTAGTCCTGCCCATGACCCTGTGTCATACCTCTCCCCAGCAAAATGGTGTACAACACTTCCTCCTAGAGAGAAGATCATACGGTGGTGCACGAATACTAGAGTGATAGTTGTTGTTATAAATTAACTCAGATAGGCGAATGTAGGTATCCTAAATCCTACCGAAAGCGATGACACAAGCCCTCAGCACATACTCGAGTGTCTGAATGTCTGCTCACTCTTCCCATCGTCATAAGGGTGATAAGTTGTGATGAAATGCAGCCTCGTACCCAACTCCTCATGAAATCTTTGCCAAAACCGAGAAGTAAACCGTACATCACGATCAAATACAATCATAATCGGTACATGTTGGCGAGCGACAATCTGAAGCACATACACATCAGCCAATTTCTCGGCCGACGAACTCTCCTAAATGGCAAGAAACCAGGCACTCTTGGCCAGACGATCGACCATGACCCAAATCGCATGTGACATCTGTCAAAACTCAGGATAGTACTCAACTCGAACCTCACCATCTTTATGTGTGAACATAACTTGGTTCTAGATGCCAGAAGATGAACTAGGTCGCGACTTAATAGATCGCTTGGAACAATTAGTTGGAACTTAGCTTACGCTGAACTTTCACATGGATATGTGAATACATTAACTAGGTTATAAAGTGCCAAATTTCAACCATAAAACTAAACACCAAACCATGTACGGTAGATCAAAGCTCAAGTGCAAGTTAAATACCCTAAATGTCCAATTGGGACGTTCCAAATGCTTAACAAGTTTAACTATTTTAAACAAACGTGAACTAATTAAATCATAATATGATTTAATTACAAATTTGAGACAATATTCAAGCAATTCATAATTTAATTTATGAATCAAAAATATAATTCAAGGATTGTCTAATCCTACGTTCTTATATTATGAACCCTTATTTCATTTACATGAACTATACATTTGATTTTTTTATAAAATTTAAATCACAAAACAATTAATTCCTACAATTATAAATTAAAATGCAAGTGTAAGAACTTATTTAAAACAAATACGTGAATAAAAACCAAGAAATAAACTCTTGGAAGTTTATATAATATATCTAGAACTTTTATAAAAACTAAAGACAATTTTTATAAAATTTGAAATGAGGCCATATTTATAAAGTTCACCACTTTTCAAGAAGCCTTTATTCCCTTCTCTCCTTCCAAAATTTGTTCATAGGCTCTTCCCTCTCCATTTACTCTCTCTCACTCATTATACCTTGCTTCTTTATGCAAAATCTATTGGATTAGATGTCTAAGCCCATAACTATTATTGGTATGTACTCGACCCGAGAGTAGCATGGTCCATTTGGGTTGGATATCATCAGGACAATTTGTTAGGATGGACTCTTAAGAGAAGGTTATATATGATTTATTAATATATTATAATTTATAATATATTAATATGAGATCATATGTTTTAATTAGTATTGATAAAGAATTAATTTGGAATTAATTTTGTGATCAAAGGAGACTAATTAAATCTATGGCGACTAATTATGGTAATTAGTTATATTTATATGTGTTGGGCTTATGATCCATGTTGGACCAAGTTTATGTATGGATACATAAAGATTTGGGCCACATGAACCATGGATCATAAAACACATGGGTATGGATTTGGGTTATACCCATGACCCTTGGAATCCTACATATAAATATGTCCATTCATAGCCAAAAACGCCTAGACTTGTACTTGGAGTTCATGGAGGTGTTTTTGGTGCATGGAGATTCTCTCTCAACAGCCACCTTTGTTCATGATGTGTTGTGACTTCATTTAAGGCTTCCACACTATTGGGGCTAAGCTCTTAAGGCCAAATACATCAAGACTTCAAGCTACATAAAAGGTATGTTACTCTAACTAGTATCTTGTATGGTATATGTGTAACGACGTAAATTTTCAAACCAAAATTTTCATTTTAAAACACAATAAATCACATGTCACATTTTCTTAAAAATCACAAGTATCAATTTATCAACACATTTCAAAATTGTTTGTCAAAACTCCAGGATCCTCTAAAGACATATCTCCAACTCAGATGTGTGTACAATCAAGCCGACGCCTTCCTGCGATTCTGATAAGAACCTGAAACACATAACACATAACACGGTAAGCATGAAGCTTAGTGAGTTCCCCAAAATACCACATACAGCACATACGCCACTCGAGGCTATAACTCGGTACGACCCTCCGGTCGATGTGTCTCAGCGGGACCCTCCAGTCCCGTAGCTCGTTGGACGCTTCGGTCCGGTCTAGCTCGTTGGACCCTCTGGTCCGGTCTAAATCGTTGGACCCTCCGGTCCAGTCTAATTGAGGACCCTCTGGCCTCATAAGTCGTTGGACCCTCCGGTCTGGTCTATAAAACACATAGCATACATATATCACATGCACATAATCTCAAACATACACATAACACATAAGACCCTCCGGTCTGCACATAGATACCACTCTAGGTAATGTATAGTGAGAAGACTCACCTCGCGAGCAGGTGAGCAGATAACCTCTCACTCGGATCTCGAACTAGCATCCGCCTAACACAAAGGATGAATACCTCTAAGTAATACTCTTTTCACAACAATAATAACCGAAGGCTATTATTTCTCTCTCTAACTCTTTGAAGTGGATAAAAGACCATTTTACCCCTCCCTGGTCTCTACTACTCATGTTGACCAAATCCCCAAAGTCAATAGAAGTCAAACTCGAGTCAACAGTCCATGTTTGACCAGACTCGCCGAGTGCACCCTTGCGACTCGTCAAGTCCACTTACTTTTCTCAGAAATCTCATGACAGTCCATCTCAGCTCGTCGAGTTGACCCCCAACTCGTCGAGCTATCGCATGATTCAGTTCCTCGGGACAAACCCTAACCAACTCGTCGAGTCGGCTCATCGACTCGGCGAGTTCATTCAGACCAAATGTTCATTCGGACGATTTCAATCAGATCTATCACTCCAAACACTAGATCTATCATCCCAAGGCTCAATAATCACGTAAAGCTTCGATCTTTACGTTCATACATGAGGTTATTGCTCCAAAATGCTAATATATGCCTTTTTATGAAGGATTTAGCTCATTAACCCTCATTTGGATGACTAAAGCTGGGACACCTAGACTCTAAGGACCTTAGGAGGTCCATATCTGAGGTTTCCAACCTCAAACCATGTCTCATTCAACTCATAGATTCAAAAGGATGGAAGCAAAGCCCTAAAACTCCCAAAATGAGATCTAGTACAAGGAATGAGCAAGATGAGGACTTTGTACCTTCTTTTAGAAGCTGAAACACTCAATAGCACAGATCCACCGCCTTCCTCTGTTCCCCATCATGAAGCTCTTCATCCTTCTTCATAGAAATGCACCAAGATTGCCTAAAATGATCACACACTCACTTCACCAAGGTTAGAACGATTTAAGGGTTTCTCTCAGGCTTTCAAGGGGAAGTGTGGCCGCAAATGAAGGCCATAAGGGCCTTTAAATAGGTCACAAACCCGGATAATTAGGGTTTCTCTGCCCAGTACCTACTCGGCGAGTCCCTCCTCTGACTCGTCGAGTCCACTCATTAAATCCTTACACTCAACTCGACTCGGCGAGTTGGTCCCTCAACTCGTCGAGTCTCTCCTTCAATCTCAAGATTAACATACACAATAATGTTCCTAAAAATCCGGATGCTACAATTCTCCCCCACTTGAATTAGATTTCGCCCTCGAAATCGCTCATCAACAACAAATAGGTCTAATCCAATAACCGAACAGCACCATCGAAAGGATCTCATACCACACAATTATCTTCCTCTCTGGACACCTGAATCCAAACAGGAACTCCTCCCTGGAAAAGGACGGACCCATCTGCCACTACGCTACCCCTTCTGACTCTCAAGAATCTGGAATCTCTAGTAGCATGACACCCATCTAGACCGCCCTCTCAAGATATCGCCACGTTATTCGTCCCTCGAATAACAAACCCCGATAACTCATTGCTCCTCTGATTCTCTAGTGGGGACCGATAAAACAAGTCCTGATCATATACCAAGGAATGAAAAGGATCACATCACACCAAGGACCCATCCACTGTACTATAATCATAACCCTTCTAAACAGCGAACCCTCAACTCCCTGACCTCAGGTACGAAAAAAATGATTATACTTGTTCAGAAGCGTCCCCCGACATCTAACAAACATAACCTCAGCTTCCTTCTCAATATCCCTTTCAAGACTGAGCACCAGGTCATCTCCCGACCCAACAATTGAACCTCAAAGGTTACCCATTGCATGTACCAAAACGTCTCACTGACGTTCTTATCAATACAACTATCTCGGTCCAGAGTGACACACAAGTCACGCAGTTCGCTTTACCTCAAGAGAATACGGAATTCGTCTCACCCTCGACCTCTGTCGTCTACTACTCATTAGTTCTATGTGTTTCGCGGTTTTTCTCATACCAACGAGTTGACCCACTCCGGTCTAAGACACCAGATGACAACCAATACCCTTCAACATGGAACTCATCTCTGAATCCGGAATCTCATTTCGCCTACTCAATACATCACTAGAGCCAAACTCTAACTCGAGAGTCTGGTCCGACTCGGAATTTGAGCCAATCGTCCCACTGAACCACTCAACTCATGACTCATGACCCGCAACCCATGCGTTCTTCACTGATCCACTTCCCTTTGGTCGCGACAACCACTACTCAATTCAGAATATAATGACTCCCAACAAATATGGGGACCCCAGTCCCGCCCCTGGTTCGACCACCAGGCTCCCACAAACTCAAATATTAGGGCTACCCAAGCCTAAAACTCTTCTGCGTCATCCACTGATCAGAGAGTACTTCATCACAACATTTTCTCGCTAACTAGTGGGTACAACGGCTCCCCGCAGTATCACAACGACCTCTCACTGAATAGTGAGTACTACGGCTCCCCGTAGCATCACCACAACCTCTAACTGAATAGTGAGTACTACGGCTCCCCGTAGCATCACCACAACCTCTCACTAAATAGTGAGTACTACGGCTCCCCGTAGCATCACCACACCCCTCACTGAATAGTGATTACTACGGCTCCCCGAAGCATCACTACAACCTCTCACTGAATAGTGAGTACTATGGCTCCCCGTAGCATCACCACAACCTCTCACTGAATAGTGAGTACTACGGCTCCCAGTAGCATCACCACAACCTCTCACTGAATAGTGAGTACTACGGTTCCCCATAGCATCACCACACCCCTCACTGAATAGTGAGTACTACGGCTCCCCGTAGCACCACCACACCCCTTTTTCACTATCTCATTGAGACGGCAGCTTCCCGCAATATTACCGCACTTGCTCTTACCACTTCACAATTTCATCCTCAGGTCGACGCCACATTGCGATCATTAACTCATGCCCAGCTGACCAACCATAGAGAGGTGTACACACTTACCTAAATTACGCATTGCTATTTCTGACGACATCAGCCATAACAAAACACCTTTCCCTACTGCAATCCTCATTCTCGAATAATCTCGCAACCCATTTTCCCTCTCGTGCCACTTGTAATCCCCGGAATACTCCATCTCCCAATTTGAAACACGGAGAAATTGCCAACGACTCAGAACACGAAGATGACCCTCGGAAAATCTTTCCTCTATTGCTCAAAATCAAGCGAGATTACGTATGCCGACCCGGAAATTGGCTGCCCGATCATCTCTTACCCTTTCCAAAGAGCATAGAACAATCCATCCATCGAATCAAAATTCCCAACTGCCGAAGTATCCCTACGAACCAATCACCTCGAAAAATTCTTATCTACTACAAGGCCTCTGACCAACGGCCACCTGCCGTGCAGACACTCATCCTTTCTTGAACGCGTATCACATGCATTAACTCCCTCTGCAACTCACCTCGACCACCAATAACCCTGGTCTCATGAATCCATAGTGCATGTCTCTATCCAGCTCCCTAACCGCTCTTGAACAAATCTCTGATCCTCTCAATAAAACACCCGGTTCTCCCCCACTTGGGGTTCGAACCATCACCAATTGGCGCACCATGCTCGGTGGTCTCCCCGACAGAGATCCCGCAACTCCAAATACCCCGGATCTCAGATGAAATCCTCAGAAACTTCTCATCATGGTTGCCTCTAATCATACAGAATCTCATACCAATCCATTACCGGACATCTCAACTGTCCAATAGTAGCTCTGTCTCTTAATCCGAAAATAATGAACTATTATGCTCCTCATCCTCGACTCCTCAACCCACGTTCCATCACGTGGATTGTAATAAGAGCTGAGACCTTATTACCACACTCGATACTCATCATAGACAATAAGAGCCACCACCCCAATATCCTCTTCTTGATCGTCCGCCGTTGCAGCTAATACATGCCCTACTATGCTCAAATAGGGTGTTTCCTTGTCCTTAACCATCTTAGTCCCCACTTACAACCTGCTCATGCTCTATCATTACCCCTCGGCAGACATACTGCCCAAATACTCTGATGGAAGGTCACCATCAATGCTAACCCGCAGGGTTTTACCCCCAAGCTCAGAAACCGACATCTCAAAACCTCTTATGTTTCCTGCAGATTTTGGAAATAACATCACTCAGGTCACAGAAGGTGACATCTCCACTATCGGCTGATTGCTCAACTCCTGCCGCAATCCTCCACAAACGCCATCTCTACTCATCCTTGAGTCTTGCGACTTCATCTGACCTCTCACCAAAAATACCGTGGAGTCGTCTCGACTTCGCTCACAAGGGATGCTTCGCTGGAACTTGTTCCACATGGCCCTCTGACCTCATACTCTATCGCATCCGATCTCGGTCTAACCAATCACAACCGAATAACTGGTAGAACCAGTAACACTAACCGCCACGGGTCATGGTACTCGAACCATGTGGCCACCTCTCGATCTGCTATAAACCATGGTACTCGAACCATGACATCACCTCTCAATCTGCTACCAATCATGGTACTCGAACCATGACATCACCTCTTAATCTGCTACTTATCATGGTACTCGAACCATGACATCACCTCTTAATCTGCTACCAATCATGGTACTCGAACCATGACATCACCTTTCAATCTGCTACCAATCATGGTACTCGAACCATGACATCACCTCTCAATCTGCTACCAATCATGGTACTCAAACCATGACATCACCTCTCAATCTGCTACCAATCATGGTACTCGAACCATGACATCACCTCTCAATCTGCTACTTAGAATCTCCAGAATATTCCCTGCATCAAGTATGGGTCCTCTGATTTTAGTAGTACGGGCCCATACTACCTGCCACATCTACCCATACCTTCCGCACGGACCATCCCAGATTTCCTAAGTAGCTGCTCAACCTTCTCGCGCATCCATCCCGTTACTCGTCTTCGCTCCCCAGCGAAATACTCTACCCTGTCAGTGCACTCATCTGACCACGATCATCCCCTAGGCTCTTCCTAGGTGCTCACACTTCTCCGCCATCAGCTGCTGAAGAACTCCTAATGATGCCAGCCATCTACCTCCTGAATATCGTCATATTCACTTATTAGCTGGCTCCCATCATCGAGAGTTCCACAAAGCACGAAGCAAGCAGCATTCGGGCATCGAATAATCTCCACTAGCACGTAAAACCCCTCTAGGCTATTATCCTACTTGCTCTCCCCATACTCGTAGGATACCACCGAACTCAAGCGACTTCACCCCCACGTGGGCATCTGTCTACCCTCTCAGTAGATTCCACAAATGCTCATCTAGGTATCTCTCCTAGATTACTCCTCTACTCAAATCCCTCTCTAAAAAGGATTCATGCTGGATACTCTTACTCAGCACATACTCGAAAACACATCACATATAACAACAACTCCTAGGCTAAGGCATCACAAATCAGGCCACTCTAGTCCTAAATATGAAATACATAGCCTATCTCTAGCATGCATAATACCTCATAAATATCTCACAATACAAAAGTAAGGGTATTATGGGAAATCACCGTTCGGGCTCAGGCTGATTGTACACACTGCTCCTTCTCGTTTTCTCTTAGAAACTCTTGTTCGCTTTAGAAAAATCATTTCTTTGAAATGTTTTCTTAAATCCTCAGTTTGAGTCCAGATTTACCCGAAGGCGCCTCCGAATCCCTCAAACCAAGGCTCTGATACCAACTTGTAACGACATAAATTTTCAAACCAAATTTTTCATTTTAAAACACAATAAATAACATGTCACATTTTCTCAAAAATCACAAGTATCAATTTATCAACACATTTCAAAATTGTTTGTCACAATTCCAGGATCCTCTAAAGACATATCTCCAACTCAGATGTGTGTACAATCAAGCCGGCGCCTTCCCGCGATTCTGATAAGAACCTGAAACACATAACACATAACACGGTAAGCACGAAGCTTACTGAGTTCCCCAAAACACCACATACAACACATACGCCACTCGAGGCTATAACTCGGTACGACCCTCCGGACGATGTGTCTCAGCGGGACCCTCCAGTCCCATAGCTCGTTGGACCCTTCGGTCTAGTCTAGCTCATTGGACCCTCTGGTTTGGTCTAAATCGTTGGGCCCTCCTGTCTGGTCTAAATCGTTGGACCCTCGAGTTCCGGTCTAATTGAGGACCCTCTGGCCTCATATGTCGTTGGACCCTCCGGTCCGGTCTATAAAACACATAGCATACATATATGACATGCACATAATCTCAAACATACACATAACACATAAGACCCTCCGGTCTGCACATAGATACTACTCTAGGTAATGTATAGTGAGAAGACTCACCTCGCGAGCAGGTGAGCAGATAACCTCTCACTCGGATCTCGAACTAGCATCCGCCTAACACAAAGGATGAATACCTCTAAGTAATACTCTATTCACAACAATAATAACCGAAGGCTATTATTTCTCTCTCTAACTCTTTGAAGTGGATAAAAGACCATTTTACCCCTCCCTGGTCTCTACTACTCATGTTGACCAAAGCCCCAAAGTCAACAGAAGTCAAACTCGAGTCAACAGTCCATGTTTGACGCGACTCGCCGAGTGCACCCTTGCGACTCGTCGAGTCCACTTACTTTTCTCAGAAATCTCGTGACAGTCTAGCTCAGCTCGTCGAGTTGACCCCCAACTCGTCGAGCTATCGCATGATTCAGTTCCTCGGGACAAACCCTAACCAACTCGTCGAGTGGGCTCATCGACTCGACGAGTTCATTCAGACCAAATGTTCATTCAGACGATTTCAATCATATCTATCACTCCAAACACTAGATCTATCATCCCAAGGCTCAATAATCACGTAAAGCTTCGATCTTTACGTTCATACATGAGGTTATTGCTCCAAAATGCTAATATATGCCTTTCATGAAGGATTTATCTCATCAACCGTCATTTGGACGACTAAAGCTGGGACACCTAGACTCTAAGGACCTTAGGAGGTCCAGATCTGAGGTTTCCAACCTCAAACCATGTCTCATTAAACTCATAGATTCAAAAGGATGGAAGCAAAGCCCTAAAACTCCCAAAATGAGATCTAGTACAAGGAATGAGCAAGATGAGGACTTTGTACCTTCTTTTAGCAGCTGAAACACTCAATACCACAGATCCACTGCCTTCCTCTATTCCCCATCATGAAGCTCTTCATCCTTCTTCATAGAAATGCACCAAGATTGCCCAAAATGATCACACACTCACTTCACCAAGGTTAGAATGGTTTAAGGGTTTCTCTCAGGCTTTCAAGGGGAAGTGTGGCCGCAAATGAAGGCCATAAGGGCCTTTAAATAGGTCACAAACCCGGATAATTAGGGTTTCTCTGCCTAGTACCTACTCAGCGAGTCCCTCCTCTGACTCGTCAAGTCCACTCATTAAATCCACGCACTCAACTCGACTCGACTCGGCGAGTTGGTCCCTCAACTCGTCGAGTCTCTCCTTCAATCTCAAGATTAACATACACAACAATGTTCCTGAAAATCCGGATGTTACAGTATGTCAATTGCATGCTAGTTATAGGCTTAATACCTTGGAAACATCATTGCATGTATAATTAGTGAAAACATAGATCCAAGGTATTTAGGGTTGTATGTGCACCATAGGATGTTGTAGTATGCAAAACCCATCAGTGGTATCAGAGACATAGGTTGTTTTCAATTATACTTGATGTTACTTGCTTGGAAATGCCTTAAAAATCGATTTTATGCTGTTCTGGACTGTGGACTCGCCGAGTTTGTTAATACACTCGACGAGTTGGTGCTCCAGAATGCAGATTTTCGAGGTTTTTGGCCAGAATTGGACTAGGATCATTACCCTAAGCTGTTTTTGAACTTATAAACCTGTTTTTGATGTGGTAATGATGATACTAATCCAATTCAAAAGATAATTGTCAAAAGTTTCTTGTTTTGTATTAGTTTAATGGTTAGGCTAATTACATGAAAAATGTTTGATGATTTGAATTGTCTTGTTCATATGAGTTTAATCTAGATTATAATTTTTCTTGACATGTTTGTTAGTTTAATTGGTGATCTTAATGATTTTTTAATGGACTCCATAACTTGTCCTCAGGTTATGGAAAACCAAAAGTTTGTCCTTTTAAAAGAATCATTAAAGCCATAGGTTATAAACTTGAAGAGTCTTTTTCCCATAAATTGTTTTATGACCTCCATAACTTGTCCTCAAGTTATGGATTTTCAAAAGTTTCTTCATTAAAGTCTTTAAAACCTATATTAAAATCATATGTCAGGGATTCCAAAAGTTTTTGAATTGTTCAAAACTTGCCTTCAAGTTTTGGAATTTGTAAAGTTACCCCCCATGTATACTTTAATTCCAACGCTTAGAATTTTAATAGTTTAAAATTCAACCCGTATACTATTATAATATTATAGGTTTAATATTTATATATATGTATAAGAGTAAGTCAGTCTTACCGTTAGTAGGCCTCATTCATGAAGCCGGTCTATAAGGGGCGTATAAGGTTACTGCCTATAAATGGCAGTTTAATGGGTGTCCACTCTCACCCACCGCTTCCTTGACTGTTGGAGGGTCGTTAGCCGAATGGGTAGGACAGGACATTAATTCTCCCTTCATTAAAAGTATAATGATAAATAGTAAGTAACTAAACACTTATAAATTCCAAATCTTAGTCACTTAGGAAAATGTGAATTTAGTGCTAAGCCATGAAATTGCACTTTGCACCTTGTTAAGTCGTTAGTGGAGCGTGTGTGGTCAACCGGCACACTAATCTGGGACTGCCAATGTGTGGCAAAGGGTAGCTTGATGTTAATCATAGATCAATGGAGTGTATGTGGTTAATCGGCACATTGATTAGGTGGTTATAATATTAAGTGTACCAAGTTAATTTGCATGGTTATTCACTCCTTGTTTGTGATCCTCGGCATCCCAGTCACAAACTTGAAGGGCATAATCGAGATTTAAACATGCCATTGAATAGTTCAATGAATCTCAAAAGATCTAGGAGTTTCAATTCATTTAAAACCTAATGTTAAATTTCGTTTTTCATGGTGGAAATTGGTAAATCGTCATTTACCTACCTTCAAATATTTTGTAGCTTGGATTACGACATCCCTCTTCCAAGTTATAAAATATTTTGTTGGGTCCTAGCCTTAATATTTCATATTGGGTGTTATATTAAGGACTTAAATCAACTAAACTTGAATTTCTCCCTCATAGATGTGTAGTTATGACAACTATGGTCTTCCTTATCCTTTAGGATAAAGTTTTCCTAATGAAGATGGTATCCCAAATGGCAATCAAGGTGAAAGATTAATCCCTTTGTTGCACATTAATGGGACTAGAAATCATACTTCACTCCCTCCACCTCCTCCAATTATTCTCCGTAACCCACAAGTTCAAGGTCACTCAATCCCTATTGGCAAGCAGTGTCTATATGTACTCACATCTTGGAGATGAAGTCTCATATTGACAAGCTAGGAGAGTTGGGTGTCGAAGTATGAAGGAAGTTGGCTGTTGACTGGGTTCTTCAGTCACTTCCTAAGTCATATAGCGGGTTCTTTAAAGGACTACTATGTGACAGACCACGACATGACCCTTATCGATCTTACCTATTTGCTTGTTGCTGCTGAATCAGCAATGATTTGGAGCACTGGTAAACCAAATTTGATTGGAAGATCTACTTCCCAAACTTTCATGGACATTGACAATGGAAACATTGGAATTCCAGAAAAGTCTTCTCTTACCAATGGAAAGGGATCGACCATAGTCAACCTGGTTGACCAAATGGTAAAGAGAAAGGCTAAGTCTGAGATAGTCCCATGTACCATTACTAAAGAGTCCATATGTTTTATTGCCAAAGGAAGGGACATTGGTTGCGAAGTTGCCCTGTTTACCTGAAAGATCATAAGGATGGTAAATTCAGAGTGTATAACTCTACTTCAGGTAAGTCTACTGTCTAACTCTATTAAGTTCCTATTTGGAGATTCTTATTACATGATGTGACTAGGTCGCATTTTGATGTTTTGTAGAATCAAAAAAGGAGTTGAAGCTTAGAAGAAGAGTATGTTGGATCTGAGCGCGAAGATGGATTTCGATCGCATGATTCGAAGATCAGAATTTTCAGCTGCTGCTTAAGAGTTATGATAGATTGCTTAGGAATACATAACATCATATTTTCATATGCGTGTGCATTGTAAGGATAAGTTTTTCCGCAATTTTTTATAATAAAAGAAAATTTTTGATTTTATTTATATAAGTATCCTTACAATGGCATTTGTGAATATTGTTGTTTATATGATTCCATTGATAGCCATATTGGAAAATGGATTTGATTCTTTCGTTTGTGGTAGTGTCATAATTTACCAAATAAGGAAAGATTTTCATCACCCAAGTTTCAGTTGGATAGAAACTTGGAAGCATGCAACTTGTATTGTGTGATGAATGAGAATTTTCATCTTTGTGAAATTAAGACTAATTCCTTGTTCACATGTATATGTGAGTCAAGTGAAGGACTAGGATATCAGGTACACTTGGTTGTGTGCTGATCAGGTCCACCACAAAGAACGATAAAGCTATTCGTCATGATTTACTAAAGTTTAGTAAATATGGTTATGCTTACAAGTTTAAGTATAATTCTGAAACATTGAAAAAGTTTCAATGTATGGCACGACGAATGAGAAGAATCAAATTAGGCAGAAAGATAAAAGTTTCTCCAATCTGAAAAGACGGGAGAGTACTTCAATATCATGTTTTATGATCATCTTAATGATTATGAAAACCCATATCACAATTGATCCTCTAAGCACATCTTAGTGCATTTGTTTGACTAAGAATAGGAATCGTGAATTGTTGAAATGGTTAAATCAAAAGATGAATCATACTTCGTTCCAAAATTGAGTCTTAGAGTAATACTCCAAGATTGTAACTCGAGTGACATAATGTTATGAAGGTTTAAAACACTTATCAAATGCAGAGTAAAATGTTTTCTACTCTTGTACATTTGAAATTGGTAAGTTGTGATGTCTTGGATAAGACAAAGACCAACTAAGACCAGTTGTGTGAAGTGTTTTTCTTGATAAAAATTAGCACTAACTCTTGAATATTTGTTTTGTCAAGGAATGGTTCTTGACATGAGAAACATATATGACAAGAGGTCAGTGGGAGTTTTAAAGATCTTGAAAACGGTCTCAAGAACTAATCAAGAATAAAACCTGTTGTTTATCACTAGCACACGACTTGAGGTTTATAGCCTATCATGTTGACATATTCTTGTTTCAGTGCCCATTCTAGTTAAAGTTGACTATGCATGTGAGTTCTATATGTTCTCAATTTTTTGCATAACAACCTGGAAGCAATGGTAGGCCCTTGTGCTGTCGGGTGGCAAGAAAACTAAGATTAAACAAGTTCAGTCCATATGAGTTTGGATTTGTCACTAACATTGTCTTATGATTATGGTTATGACAAATTTACATGGATAGGAACACATACACCATAAAAATTTAAGTGTCATATGGTTTCTCTCTGATCCATGAAAATGATGGTGACTAAACGCTTTCACTAAGTAGATTTTAAGTAGATAGCAATTGTGATATTTGCATTCTCAAAGTCGTTAGTGGAGCGTGTGTGGTTAACCGGCACACTAACATGGACTAGTGAGAATGGCAAAAGGTCTAAACATTATGATTACGGCATCCCTCTTCATAACTGTTTAGACACACATGTAAGCTATCTAAGGAAAGGTGTATGATTTTGATAAAGTCTTATCAAAGCATCTTGTATCAGAAATCTGAACTTTGTTAAGAAAGTCAATAAGTATTGATTTCTAGAAGTCCAGCTGATTACTAGATACATGTCAAAGCTAGTGGGAGCATAAGTGTTACGCTAATAATTATCATGTTAGTGGGAGCATGATTATTATGTTAGGTGTTGCAAGTTAGCAATGTTAATTATAGAAAACAAAAGTTTCAATTTGCAAAGTGTACTTTGCAGGGTTTGAAAAGTTGTTTTGCTATAATTAAGGGAGAGGAAATTATACTTCATTTCAATTCTAAAAGCTTAGATTGAGATTTTAATCAAAATTAGTCAAGTATATATATGAATGTTATGTTGGAATGGTTCAACATAAGGAAATTATATATATGAAAATGTTATAGGATCGATTACATGTGCTATAATATTCATCCGTTCTAATTTTTCTAGATGCCTAGGGCATGAAGAGGGAAAAGGACTAGAACTAGATATGACTAAAGTGATTAAGCAATTGTCGAGGACAGTCTGAGGTTTACCAAAGATTGGTTGCTCATGGACGGTTGGAAGTATAGTGTTAATTTTTGGAAAGACCATATTGACATATTCTGAAAAGAGGCAACTCTTGTTCAGAAGTGATAGTCAAAAATGGGAATATGGAAATGTTTCCATAGGTGGAAGTTGTTCTTCAAATCTGTGTAAGATTAGAAAACTTAATGCAAGAAGGATGTTCAAAGGAATGTACTTTGAATGTGAGACTTCGTTTCCATGGAATTTCTCTCCATTGGAATACGTTGTAATGTCTGTTGCCGAGTCTTTGTTACTTTTGTGCATAGTAATCACAAAAGGATCAATGCATATAAGTTTAGAATATAAGAGATTTCAGTAAATGGCAAAGAATCTTGTATTCTTACATTTGCGATAAGGATTTGGAATTGTGAAATGAGTATCATTAGAAATGTTGTCAATTGATCAATTCCACAAACAAAGGACCATAGGTAAACATAGTGTGCATGCTTGGAGCATGGGACAACTATTGTTTTGATTCAAGTATAAAGTTGATTATTCGAAACATTATACAATGAATAATAAGTAATCAATATGGTGATTAAATAAAAGGTGTTTCAATTACTCTCACAAGTATTGGGGCCATATAGGATTAGTATTATTCTTATGTTTCACTTTGCATGTTTTGACTTCCCGAATAACTAGGTTATTCAAACCGTCCACAGTCGATCATACTTTGGAAGTAGGTATTGAGGCAAGACTGTCATGAATGGGTCTGCAGTTTTTCTAGGTGGCCTAGACATAGCTGCAGTATTCATGAGTGCTCCTGGAATAAGATTTGAGTATTGGATTAAACCCACGCTCATTTGACTCACTTCATTGATTTTATCACGAGTGATCATGAGACGATAATATCTTATATTCTTCAAACCTAGAGATATGAGTTGTTGACTATGAGTTGGTTGTACATTGATTGTACGAAAACGCATCAGTAACTTGATGTTATAAAATGTGCCTTTGTGTATGATTCAACAAGTAGTTAGTACAAGCATATGAGTTAAAGTTTATCCATTCCTTTTATCCTTGGAGGGATAAAAGCGATATCTGTGGGCCCGTCGATGATTTAGTGATGACAAACGTAAGCAATCGGCCGGGCCTGGACTGATTTGATTTGTTCAATTAGTCGGTCGTCATAAATCGGAAATCGGGAAACAACAGATGGACAGAGAGTATGATTATAATCCATGTCTCAGTCCATATGGTATCTATAATGGAGGAATATATGATCCCTTATCTAATGGACATGTCATTGACTAGGTCAGAGTTCGACAGCGGCTTTTAAGAGCTACGATTGCTAGTCGGGTTTTGGAGTCGTACTTGCAATAATAGTTTTAGACTTGTCCAAGTGGGAGACTGTTGGATTAGATGTCTAAGTCCATAACTATTATTGGTATGTACTCGACCCGAGAGTAGCATGGTCCATTTGGGTTGCATATCATCAGGACAATTTGTTACGATGGACTCTTGAGAGAAGGTTATATATGATTTATTAATATATTATAAGTTATAATATATTAATATGAGATTGTATGTTTTAATTAGTATTGATCAAGAATTAATTTGGAATTAATTTTGTGATCAAAGGAGACTAATTAAATCTATGGCGACTAATTATGGTAATTAGTTATATTTATATGTGTTGGGCTTATAATCCATGTTGGACCAAGTTTATGTATGGATACATAAAGAGTTGGGTCACATGAACCATGGATCATAACACCCATGGGTATGGATTTGGGTTATACCCATGACCCTTGGAATCCTACATATAAATATGTCCATTCATCGCCAAAAACGCCTAGACTTGTACTTGGAGTTCATGGAGGTGTTTTTGGTGCATGGACATTCTCTCTCAAGAGCCACCTTTGTTCATGATGTGTTGCGACTTCATTTCAGCCTTCCACACTATTGGGGCTAAGCTCTTAAGGCCAAATACATCAAGACTTCATGCTATATAAAAGGTATGTTACCCTAACTAGTATCTTGTATGGTATATGTCAATTGCATGCTAGTTATAGGCTTAATACCTTGGTGTGACAACCCAAATCTATTTCCGTTAATGTTAGCCCGTTTCCGCTAATAAAATTTGAATTTATTTAATTCCGTCAAATTCTTATGATTTGGAAAATCATTTAAGTTATATAATTGAATTTTCTTTTATGAGTCGGAACCGAAATCACACGAAAAAACCGAGTTTTCTTTTAGTTTTCGGCGTGAGTGATGTTCACCGCCGTAAACTCATTTACGGTCGTACACCTGTTTACGGCCAACGGCAGGTGGCCCCACCACCGACCATGAAACCCCCTATAAATATGAGTATCTACCCTTCATTTGAACTTTTCTGGCTGAAAACTCTCCCCTTTCTCTCTCTAACCTCTCAACCGTAAACACCAAAACACCCTCTTTTCTTCCGGAAATCATCAAGAATCACCTTTGAAGGTTGTTTTGGAGCATCTAAAATGCGTTTTTCATCGAATCCAACATCGTTGTTCTTGATTTTATGGTCGTACACCCTTCAAATATTCAATTCTTCAAAGGCCGTAAACCCGTTTACGGCCGTACACCATTCAAACCTTCAAATCTTCAAAGGCCGTAAACCCTTCAAGGGGCAGTTCACGGTCGGAAACCCTTCACGGCCGCAAACTCCTTCACACCGTGAATCTTGGCCGCAAATCTACTTTTCCACCTCGATCGAGTCTCGGTAACATTCCTAAACCAATAACAAGTGTTTTTCCAACACTATAAATAATGGTTTTGCTAATAATATACAATTATGTATTTAGTTGTTGATTAGGATCCCGTTGAGTACCGCGTGCATCCAACCAAGGGTTTCCACTCCCAGTCTCGCTATCCGACTAATCACACGACCAACAGTGAGTTCATACCCCTATACTTTTACTATTTTTATTGTTTTTCAAGGGGGGGGGGGGGAATACAAGCGAAACACAAATTATTTTGTGAACTTATACAAAAGATTTTCAACAAGTTTAAAACTTGTGCAATTGATACAACCAAAAGATTTCCATGTTTTATAAAGTATTTAGATATTTTATCCCTTTTGTAACATGCTGAGCATAAGGGACGTTTTCAACGTATAGCCATAATTGTTAAGTTTTCGGATCAATACACGGTTTTACATATACAACCATACAAACTACAATAAGTATAGTTTGGGGAATTCAATACACGGTTATACATATACAAGCATACAAACTATAATAGGTATAGTTTGGGAATTCAATACACGGTTTTACATATACAAGCATACAAACTATAATAGGTATATTTTGGGATTTCAATACACGGTTTTACATATTCATGCTTATAAACTATTATAAGAATATAGTTTAGGGAACAAACGCATCTTTTATAAACTTATCCGTTATTATAAAAATGATTTTTTTTCGTAATATTACTTGTAAAGTCGTTAATCTAGTTTGAGAGACACGTCTTTGGGTGCAATTACATGTTCTAGTGGAAGACTACCCTTATGAACCAGAGTCTCCTCTAGGGAGAGCGTGAGTTTGTGTATAGATCTATACGAGACTGACAATCCCGCACCTTGTTGTTAGCTATAGTAGGACCGGCAGGTCTACGGGTGACAAAGTCATATAGGATATTGGTGTTTGATTCACGTCGTATCAGTTAGTATGGTCATAAAACTCGCAAGTAGATAACAACGATGTATTTACGTAGTAATATACTTTATATAAACAATGCTTATTTAACATAAGTATGGAAAATACATGGTTTTATTTTAAATAATGAAACTACTATACATACTGGTGATAGCCAGGGTTTTTCTTATACAAGGGATTTTACATTCAAAACAGTATTACACAATTCATCAGGTGGTAAACAGGCATTTGAACTAATACTTCATGGAACACTGTAGCAAACTCATATGTTAGAAAATATTGGATTTTCTTGGAATCATACAAACATTTTCATTGATTCATTAACAGGTTTTCATTACAAAAATATGCTTATGAACTCACCAGCTTTTATGTTGATCTACTCTTTCAAAATAACTTGTATTCTCAGGAAATCAGTAGACATGTACCCCCGCAGCTTTTGAGAAGACAGAGCGTATAGAGTCACGTCTTTTATATTTTGCTATACTTGTGATGTATACAATCTATGTATCAAACAGATGTAAATATTCTACTTATTCAATGTAATGGTTGTGTTTACTTTGATTACTATGATGCATTTGATATGATACTACACATGACGTCCTCCACCCCCAAACGTTTCCGCCGTTCCGGTTTGGGAGTGTGACAGATTGGTATCAGAGCTATTGTTTATAGTGAACTAAGTATACCGAACCTTACATGGTATACAACTATAAACACTAAAGGGGCCGAAGTGCTCTGAAAACTAAAAATATACTTTAAAATATAATTATTTTACAAGAAGTATGCAAGTATACATACAAGAAGCTATAACATAGTAAGAATTACACAAAAGTATTTAGGGCGAGTTGGGCACTACGGTTAAACCTGATAGTTATGTAGTCATATGTGGGGCCAATATAACCTCATCAAGTTATGTAGTCATATGTGGGGCCAATATAACCTGATCAACTATATTTGCCCGAGATATGACCGAGATGTGTTTGGGAGTGACTGTGGTGTTGAGACAAGTCTAAAGCTCACCAAATCCTATACGAATGAAGCATAGTTAAAATACTATAGGAGTATTTTAGTTACTATAAGATAACAACAAGTATCGAGCATACAATTACAATATTGTAGAAGTTTTTTAGGCTCTATAAATAACTTATGTGAAAAATAAAAGACCCTTACTGGTAGGTCTATAATTGTGGAGTGTATACTCCCAAAGTTTTATATAATGGAGATTTTATAGACTTAGAATGGGTGATCTACGCTCTATTTCATGTTCCTTGTTTGGTTGTGGTCTTAGAGCAGGATCACCTATTCGAAGGTCTACTTAATCCTAAATTATATAACACTTGTATACACCCCGTAGGATCACCCCGTAGGATCACCCCGTAGGATAAAAATGATATATTAATCTCATAGATTCTTTAAACACTCCCATTCTCGCGCAACCCACATAGATAGAGGAAACCACTCATTGTTAGCAGTCGACAAAGGAGTTAAGCATCAACAAGAAGAGGTTCATGAAAAGGATTATGTGAAGGGATCGGCCAAAGAGAAAGACACCAGAGTGATCATAGATGAACGTTACCCTCTCAAGAGAAGATGCACAGGGTCCACTTAGACATTCGGAGTCAGACTCTCCATCATGAAGTGACGGAGATCAGTGACAAACCCGGACCAAGGAGAAACGAAAGACTCAATACACCTAAGGAGAACCGGAACAGCATAGGGGTAGATCTTCACACGAATGAACTAGAGCGAACGTAGGAAGGACAGAGAACAGAGGAAATCACTCACGAATCATGCGAAGAAACCGAACACCTTATACGTCGCACTAATATCTAACAAAGTAGTATAAGTTAGTGAGTTAGTGATTACACTGCTCGCACTATGTGATTAGATTTATCGCCTCTTTTCTTACAACTAGTATCAGTAAACCAGGTCATAGAAATTCATTCAAGAATAGTCGCTTCAAATTCAAAAGTCTATTATTTCATATAAGCTTCCTTTATGGATGGTTATCAAAACACTATAGAAGTCAGATCATGATACTCTCGGAAACCAGTATAACTTAGCTTAAATAACACTCGTGCAATACTCACTTCCATAGAATTCATTTCAGAAGTGTTGTCAGAAACATTCATGATAGTCCATCTAGGCGTGAAATTTATAAGTATATATAAATTTGTGAAATACAAATACCGATGGCCATCGTTACTCACAAGATCGTTTCTCGTCATGCCACAGAACCATGTCTTCACAAGAAGGTAACCAACCAACTAGGAAGACACCAATTCTACAGATAGACACCGCTACATTTCAGGCCGCGGTCACAGCCGTCGTGACAGCTGTCATGGCACAATTCAATGCTAACAACCCAAACGAGAATGGAAACAGTTTTAACAATTCAGACCGTAGTAAGACACAAGTAAACCGACAAGGGTCTAGCCATGATGATACTCCAGCTCACAAACCTAAGAATAATAAACGAAAGTTCTGGAACAAAAAGGAGCGCAAGTTATCTCAAAAACTTGCCAAGAGACAACAACATGTGGCAACCTCTACAGCCACAACATCTGCCACTCCAGTACCAATGCCAGTACGGCAATACGCTGGAAATCTACCGAATTGCAAGAAATGCAATTTCCACCACTTAGGAAAATGCCGCAAATTGCGATGTAGGAACTGCAACAGACAAGGACACACCACTCGTTTCTGCAGAATACCGACACAACCAACCACTCAAGTTCTCGACGTTGGGTTAAGTCAAATATGTTATAATGGCGGCGAATCTGGACATTTTAAAAGAGATTGTTCAAAGACTAGAATTAACGAAGAAGCTCGCTTCTGTAGAACTCCGACTCAACACATAACTTCAACTACCGATGCTAGTATAATCCAAGTATGCCATGTATGTGGTGAAATAGTGCATTTCAAGAGAGACTGTCCGACTGAGAGGAATGACGGAGGAGAAGGAGCAGTGTAACGGCATGACATACAAGAGCAACGAGGAATCCCCGCCCCTTTTGAGATTTTGGTGCGTCTTCTAAGTAAAATTAGTTTAAAGATTTAATTTATATTAATATTAAAATTTGGGGAAATTAAAAAGTAATTATAAATAACTCACTCGTCCGAACAAGTCAAGACATTCATAAGAGAACTAAAGATCGGCGCAGGTGACCTATGATGGCTTAGTACGTATATCAGAGTTATGCATAGTTAAGATTTTGCAGAATTAGAGTGAGTGATTCCGCCTTAATTCCTGTTCCTTGTTTGATTGTGGATTTAGGGCAGAGTCACTCAGTCAACCGTCTTATTCATCTTAATTATCCATAATTTGTATATACCAAGCGATCCTAGAGGTATCGAGAAGGATCATAACATAAAGTGTCATCACTAGTCATCAAACACTAGAAAGCCTACACAGAATGCACTGTCGAGCACATTCGGGATACACCATCATTATAATAGATGTCTCTTTCAAATCGACTGAACACTGGTTCTATAAAAAGTCATGCGTCGCCATTCGACGTGAATTGGCATGGTCCTCACCATACCAAGTTCATATGTTACGAAAACTCACCGCCTTAACCGATTGATAAACGAAACCCTCGTCACTCATAACGACAACCCAACCCAAACCCCAAAATTGTCTTTTGTATTCTAAACCCCGAAGTACTCATAAGAGGAGTATTATGACTTTCGAAACCTTGCCGACGTATATCCAGCCAATCTTCCAGAACCACCACTCGTCCAACAGGTCAAGTTTAAGCACAGAGACTAACATGAATCTACATCCAAGAGATAGTTCGTCTGCATGGTGTACCTGTGTCCATTATCTCCGATCGGGATAGCAGATTCGCCTCGAGATTTTGGCAGTCACTGCAGAAGGCTTTTGGAACTAACCTGGATATGATCACAACTTACCATCCACAAATGAATGGGCAGAGTGAAAGGACCATTCAAACCGTGGAAGACTTGTTAAAATCATATGTTATAGACTTTGGTAAGTCGTGGGACACCCATTTGCCTTTGATTGAGTTCTCCTACAACAACAGCTACCATACCAATATCAAGGTTGCGCCGTTTGAAGCCCTCTATGGTCGTAAGTGCAGATCCCCTCTGTGCCGGGCTGAGATGGGTGACACGCAGGTAGCTAAAGGTCAAGTCCCCGATACCACTCTCACAGGCCCATGAATCATCCGAGAAACCACGGAAAAGATCGTACAAATCCGGGAACGACTAAAAGCTTCAAGAGATAGACAAAAGAGTTACGCCGATAAGAGACGAAAACCCTTGGAATTCCAGGTTGGTGATCGGGTCCTGTTGAAGGTCTCACCCTGGAAAGGCATGATACGCTTCGGAAAGCGTGAAAAGCTAAATCCGAGATACATTGGACCATTCAAGATCCTCTCTAGGATCGGTCCCGTAGCATACAAACTTCGTTTACCCCAAGAACATAGCAACGTTCATCCTGTCTTCCACGTGTCGAACGTTAAAAGTGACTATCCGACGAAACCCTTGTGACCCCTCTTGATGAGATCGAGATCAACGAGAACCTCAATTTCATGGAAGAACCAGTCGAAATCATGGATCGGGAAGTCAAACGAACAAAACAAAGTCGCATACTGATAGTGAAGGTCCGCTGGAATGCCAAGCGGGGACCTGAATTCACTTGGGAGCACGAAGATCAGATGAAACAGAAGTATCCGCATCTCTTTCCGAGTCCATGATTTGTATTTTGAGTTTGAATTTCGGGACGAAATTCCCTCTATCGGGGGGATGATGTGACAACCCGAATCTTTTTCCGTTAATGTTAGCCCGTTTCCGCTAATAAAATTTGAATTTTAATTAATTCCGTCAATTTCTTATGATTTGGAAAATCATTTAAGTTATATAATTGAATTTTATTTTATGAGTCGGAACTAAAATCACGCGAAAAACCTGATTTTTCTATTAGTTTTCGGCCTGAGTGATGTTCACGGCCGTAAACTCATTTACGGCCGTACACCTGTTTACGGCCAACGGCAGGTGGCCCCACCATCGACCATGAAACCCCCTTTAAATATGAGCATCTACCCTTCATTTGAACTTTTCTGGCCGAAAACTCTCCCTTTTCTCTCTCTAACCTCTCAACCGTAAACACCAAAACACCCTCTTTTCTTCCGGAAATCATCAAGAATCACCTTTGAAGGTTGTTTTGGAGCATCTAAAACGCGTTTTTCATCGAATCCAACATCATTGTTCTTGAGTTTATGGTCATACACCATTCAAATCTTCAAATATTCAAAGGCGGTAAACCCGTTTACGGCCGTACACCATTCAAACCTTCAAATCTTCAAAGGCCGTAAACCCTTCAAGGGGCAGTTCACGGCCGTAAACCCTTCTCGGCCGCAAACTCCTTCACACCATGAATCTTGGCCGCAAATCCACTTTTCCACCTCGATCGAGTCTCGGTAACATTCCTAAACCAATAACAAGAGTTTTTCCAACACTATAAATAATGGTTTTGCTAATAAAATACAATTATGTATTTAATTGTTGATTAGGATCCCGTTGAGTACCGCGTGCATCCAACCAAGGGTTTCCACTCCCAATCTCGCTATCCGACTAATCACACGATCAACAGTGAGTTCATAACCCTATGTTTTTATTATTTTTAATGTTTTTCAAAGGGGGGAATACAAGCCAAAAGATTTTCAAAGGGGGGAATACAAAATATTTTCAACAAGTTTAAAACTTGTGAAATTGATACAACCAAAAGATTTCCATGTTTTATAAAGTATTTAGATATTTTATCCCTTTTGTAACATGCTGAGCATAAGGGACATTTTCAACGTATAGGCATAATTGTTAAGTTTTCGGATCAATACACGGTTTTACATATACAAGCATACAAACAATAATAAGTATAGTTTGGGGAATTCAATACACGGTTATACATATACAAGCATACAAACTATAATAGGTATAGTTTGGGAATTCAATGCACGGTTTTACATATACAAGCATACAAACTATAATAGGTATAGTTTGGGATTTCACTACACGGTTTTACATATTCAAGCTTATAAACTATTATAAGAATATAGTTTAGGGAACGAACGCATATTTTATAAACTTATCCGTTATTATAAAAAGGATTTTTTTCGTAATATTCCTTGTAAAGTCGTTAATCTAGTTTGAGAGACACGTCTTTGGGTATAATTACATGTACTAGTGGAAGACTACCCTTATGAACTAGAGTCTCCTCTAGGGAGAGCGTGAGTTTGTGTATAGATCTATACAAGACTGACAATCCCGCACCTTGTTGTTAGCTACAGTAGGACCGGCAGGTCTACGGGTGACAAAGTCATATAGGATATTGGCATCCAATTCACCTCGTATCAGTTAGTATGGTCATAAAACTCGCAAGTAGATAACATCGATGTATTTACGTAGTAGTATACTTTATATGAACAATGCTTATTTAACATTAGTATGGAAAATACATGGTTTTATTTTAAGTAATGAAACTACTATACATACTGGTGATAGCCAGGGTTTTTCTTATACAAGGGATTTTACATTCAAAATAGTATTACATAATTCATCAGGTTGTAAACAGGCATTTGAACTAATACTTCATGGAACACTGTAGCAAACTCATATGTTACAAAATATTGGATTTTCTTGAAAACATACAAACATTTTTACTGATTCATTAATAGGTTTTCATTACAAAAATATGCTTATGAACTCACCAGCTTTTATGCTGATCTACTCTTTCAAAATAACTTGTATTCTCAGGAAATCAGTAGGCAGGTACCCCCGCAGCTTTTGAGAAGACAGAGCGTATAGAGTCACGTCTTTTATATTTTGCTATACTTTTGATGTATACAATGTATGTATCAAATAGATGTAAATATTCTACTTATTCAATGTAATGGTTGTGTTTACTTTGATTACTATGATGCAATTGATATGATACTACACATGACGTCCTCCACCCCCAAACGTTTCCGTCATTCCGGTTTGGGGGTGTGACACTTGGAAACATCATTGCATGTATAATTAGTGAAAACATAGATCCAAGGCATTTAGGGTTGTATGTGCACCATAGGATGTTGTAGTAGGCAAAACCCATCAAAATCATGAGGCCAGATTTTTCATACCATTGAGAAAGAGGAAATCCAATCATAGGGACATATTCTGTGGGAAATATTTCCCATTTCATGTTTCATAAGTTAGCTCACATTACTGGAGTTTTGTGGAAAATTAGTTGGAGAATAGCCCCAAAGAGACGACGAGAGAGATGAAATCTCACTTTCTCTCTTCCCTCTCTCTAGAACCTCACTTCCTCTCTCTAAAAATTAGCCCCTCAACCATGAATTTTCAGCCTTATTTTGGGTGTTCTTGAAGCTTCATATTAAAGGGTAAGTGCTTATCATACACCTCTTGAAGATCCATAACAAATTTACAAGTTCTACTCAATTTCTCCTTCTAATTTTCGATTTCTAACGCATGCTCTTGCAAAGAACCTTTGTTTGATATTGATGTTTGTAGATCACCACCAAAAACATGTTGCATGTTCTGTAAATGGTGATGATCCATGATCAAACCAATGTCAAGAGCAAAGGTGAGCACATGCAAGCCTTATCTAGCACCAAAAACCCTTCTCTCCTCCTAAAACCCGTTCATAGTCTCTTCCCTCTCCATTTATTCTCTCTTTCACTCATTATACCTTGCTTCTTTATGCAAAATCCTGAGGCCAGATTTTGCATGCCCTTGAGAGAGAGAGAGAGGAAATCCAATCATAGGGACATATTCTGTGGGAAATATTTTCCATTTCATATTTCATAAGTTAGCTCACATTACTGGAGTTTTGTGGACAAATTAGATGGAGAATAGCCCCAAAGAGACGACGAGAGAGATGGTCTATCCAGAGAGATAAAATCTCACTTTCTCTCTTCCTTCTCTCTAGAACCTCACTTCCTCTTTCTAAAAATCAGCCCCTCAACCATGAATTTTCAGCCTTATTTTGGGTGTTCTTGAAGCTTCATCTTAAAGGGTAAGTGCTTATCATACACCTCTTGAAGATCCATAACAAATTTACAAGTTCTACTCAATTTCTCTTTCTAATTATCGATTTCTAAGGCATGTTCTTGCAAAGAACCTTTGTTTGATATTGATGTTTGTAGATGTCACACCCCCAAACCAGACGGCGGAATCGTCTGGGGGTGGAGGACTTGAATTGTAGTATCACAACACATGCATCATAGTAATCAAAGTACAAGCAACCATTGTATTTAAAAAGTATAAGTATTTACATGTGTTCAATCATTGTATATTGAACCAAAATATAGTTCTACAAAAGAAGATATGACTCAACAAAGCTCTATCTTCTCAAAAGCTCGGGGAGTACCTGTGTATTATTTCCCTGAGAATACAAGTAATTTGAAAAGAGAGTATCAACATAAAGTTGAGTGAGTGCATAAGTGTTTATGCTTAAAAGAGTATCTCTGTATCTTGTATATGTGAACTGTTCCAAAAAATCCTATATTTTCTGTTGTATATGAAAAGTAGTTTTATTCCCATAAAACCGTTCTCTTTGTATCAATGTTTTGTATTTGTATTCCTTAATGAAAACTTGTAACTAAGACTGTGCCTGGCTCCGCCAGCTGTTATTGAAAACTGTATTGAACCATTATAGTTTGTATTCTGAAAACTGGTACTTTGAAGGTGTACTTTCGTTTACTTGTTTATACATTAACGTATTGTTAATATCTTTTTAATAAGCTCTTATAACCATACTATGACGGATGGCCTGAAACAAACGCTTTGTGGGCGTTTAAACTGTTGATAACAATTGCCACTCATCGGCGTGTATGCCTGACTGTAGCTAGCAGCCTGAGTGCGGGGTTGTCAATCCCGATATAGATCTACACACAACTTGTTTCGATCCCTGAGGCTGGAGATTCTGGTTATAATGCCAGGGCTTTACCTTGGTTGTCTAAAATGACTTAAATAACCTGAATGTCTCATAAAAAGCATATAAACGTTACATGTATATTAGTTAAGAAAACCCAATCATTCTGAAATAAATGATTGACAGTATGTTCTTGATTTAGTATTTCAAACATGTATTTGATAAGTGTAAACCTTGATTTGTTCTGTATCAAAACCCTAGTTTCTTGTAAGACTGTGTATTCTTGTAGTATGAATTATTGTTCTATGTATAAATTATACCTATTATAATTTATATGTACTTTCTGAATATGTATATAACTGTATTTAGCATGTAACCCCTTGCTCAACGTGTTACAAAGGTGTTTGAATTGATGAAATAACTTTTATATTTATATACATACACAATTTCATATACAAGTAAAATTTAAACGACACTCGGACAAATAACTGGAACTATAAGTCCACATCCAAACAAGGAAAAGGACCCAGAATAAGTTATCAGTCCTAAGCCTTTTAAATCTTATTTATATACATATATATATATATATATATATATATATATATATACATATGAATTTTGGGGAAAAATATAAGATTATAAAAGAGTTTGATGTTTTGAGTATATTTGGATAATTTAATGTTATTTTATCATGATTTGAATCATGATTTTATAACACAAAGTTCTTGTGTTATGCTTGTATCCCCCCCCCCCCCCTTAAAACAGTAGAAATTATGAAAATACGGGGGTATGAACTCACTTGATAGATGGTGAACCGGACAGAGTTTCGTTTCACGAAAAAGAGTTTATTTGTCGGGAAACCGGCTCAAATTGGGCAGAGTTTGGACAGGAGAGAGGTTACTTCACGGGAATCTTGAGGCTTCGAGGCTTGCTTAGGGTTCGAGACTTGATATCGGGGCTTTAGGGGTTGTATATGAGCTTATGGGAGTGGAGAATGTGAAAGAGAATGAAAATTGGGGTGAAAAGGTGAAAAAATTTGGAAGCCCTCGCATGCTATATATAGTCCGAAGGTTCGGACCCAAGCCTATGCGAGGCTGCCACGCATTGGACAGATGGCGAAGGGAGGGGACTTCTTCGGACAGAAGGCTCACAGATGGGAGGCTCGGATTGGACCTTCCTTCGGTCCAATGGGAAGAGGACACGTGCGAAGGAGCATCCGAGGTGTGTCTCCGGGGTGTCTCCGGGTTGTCTTCATGCGAAGCTATTCGCTTCTAAGTGGACCTCGGCTGCGGTCCAATCAGGAGGTGCCACGCATGGGTTCGGTCCACTCAGCAGCTGCCACGTGCGAGGGTGACGTGGCATGCGAAATTGCCCGGTTTTTCCCATTTTTTCTTTATTTTTGTGCCAAACTTGCGAAAATCATAACTTTCGCATACGAGCTCCGTTTTTGGCGTTCTTTATATGCACGCGTAGGTAAAATCATACTCTACGACTTTCGTTTAGACTTCGTCGGCTAATCTTGACTTTATTTTTAATATTATTATTTTAAACCGACCGGGACGAGAATCCGTTAAAAATTCATAACTTCTTCATACGATGTCCGTTTTTGTCTGTCTTTTTACCGTTGTACTACTACCGACGAGACCTTCAATTCTCGTTTAGGTTGTGTTGGCTAAAAATCGCTCGATCTTTATTTCGAGTTTTTAGCTGTACACTGCTACACTGAAACTTAAAAAAATCATAACTTCCTCATACGAAGTCAGATTTTTCCGTTCTTTTTATGAAAGTTCTCGGTTTAACATAAACTACAAATTTCATTTAGATTGTTCAGGCTAAAAAGCCTTTTATCGAAAATTTAGTTTTTACACTGAACAGTGTTTTGCCGGTTATGTCGCGGATTTTCGATTGGTCATAACTTCTTCGTTATAACTCGGATTTTTGTGTTCTTTATGTTTTGGAAACTTGTTACAATCTCTATCACTTGGTTCATCCCAATCGAGATTGCTAAATAATTTATTTTTGAGGGTCAATTATGTAAATATGCACATTATGCTAAAATTTCTCTTTATTATTATAAAAAGAGCTACACATTGACCTATACTATTACATAGGTTTGAAATAACGATTTGTTACAGTAGATCACCACGAGAAACAGGTTTCATGTTCTACAAATGGTGATGATCCATGATCAAACCAAAGTCAAGTGCAAAGGTGAGCACATGCAAGCCTTATCTAACACCAAAAACAGATTTTTCAAAAGTTTAGTCTCATCTAGCTTGGTTGCATGTAAGTTCAAATGGCTAGAAACAAGTATTTCTACAGAATATCTTTAATATAATGTTTTTCTATCTGAATCTAAGCAAAATAAACCGATATCATTTGGTAAAATAGGAGTTTGAACTATGTTTTCATGAGTTTTACTCTTGAACATTCTGTCAGATTTGCTTACTCGACTTCAAAAGTTCATAACTCACTCATTTCTTGACCAAATCACGATATTCTTTTTATGAGACGTATTTCTCTGAGTTAAATTTTAACCCATGTGGTCTCACTGTAAAACATTAAGAATTCAATTTTTGATGATTTTTACAAAACAGTTGCTCAAACAGCACTTTTCTGTGACCACTAGTTTTGCATTACATGATCAAGGCCCCTAAACCCTACAATAAATCTGGAGAAAATTATTTTCGGAACTTGACACAACTATCTCAGAAGACCTAAAATTTCATGAACTAAAACGTTATAGAGGTTTCTACACAAATTATTGAACTTTCAGCTGCATCCGGAACTCATGCATTTGCTAGTGCAACATTTCATAACTTGTTGGGGTTGAATACCCCCATTTGGCTCTGAAATAAATTTGAGCCAAATTTTTTTATGTAAGTTCATATTTTCAAGGGATTTTCTGTAAAATCCCAAGTGCTAGAATAAATTCTTTATTTTTCTACAAAAATAAGGATTTAATGACCAAAAATTCAAAATAAACACTTACATATGAGATATAAATTTGAAATATAATAGAAATGATTTATGAATGAAATAAAGTTGACATCTAAATTTGCATAAAATTTGGTCACTGTTTGGTATTTTATTCAAAATTTTCATTGAATTCAAGCATGAATTTACAAAACCGGGTTTAGTACTCAAATGCATAATCCAATATTTTTGCTAGCTTTCGGAACATTATTAGAAACTGTACCAATTAATTTGGAGATTTTTACAACTATTTACTGTTTATTTCTAATTTTTCATATTATTTAAGCTTAAGTTAAAAATAAATATCAAAAGACCTTCAAAAAATTACTATAAACATTATGAACAACCATACCCTCTGTTAGAACCAAAAAATATATTTTTGTAATTTTTGGAGTTCATCTTCATACCTTTGTGTATTTTTGAACACAAGGCACCGCGAATCCAATATTTACCGATAATGAACCAAACGAACTTTGTTCACTTTGTAACATCATAAGTTGGCTAAGTAGTTACTAGATTATGGCTAGTGATCAATGAATTACTAGAAACTTATTGTTCCATAGGACGCTAGTAGGGATCAATGAGCTATCCGTACTATTTTATGAACTTGTGGAACTTTGTTTTATGAACTTGCTGAACTCTATTTTGTGAACTTGCTAAGCCTTGTTTTATGAACTTAATGAGCTTGGTACGATATTGTTTTATGAACTTGATGAAATTGGAACGATACTCTTTTATGAACTTTCTGTTATGAACTTGTGCTATGAACTCTTGATATGAACTTTGTGATAAGAACTTGTTATGAACTTTGTATGTTAAGTCCCCGAGAGCCGAACTACAACCTATTAACTCGTATTTCAAGCTGACGGTCTTATGGATAACACTATTTAGGGTAGACAACCCCCACTCACCCAGAACCGTGAGTGCATATTTCCGTGAACTGGCATCATGGGAACCATGGACATGATGGAATGGGGCAAGAACGGTCGTTAGGCTTGGTTATGAACGAAGTGCTTTGGCATTCAACACGCACTTTGAGTTTGAGCTTTTGTTGAACAAATCTATATTTTCTTACTGAAATTATGTACCTTTATAAACTTGTGAACTCACAAACTATTTTATAGTTGACCCTCATTTTTGCATGCTTTTCAGGAAACGGTCAGTGAGTCAGTTTAAGACGCCACAATGATTTCCATTTATTGCTCTTGTTATTTACTAGACTATGTAGTATGGACCTAAAATGTAATATTGTTTCGAATATGATGTAAACATAAAATACTCAGTGATTATGGTTGGTAATCCTATTTACCTTGTGTTGTGAGACCTTTGCCTGTCACCTTTCGTGTTTCCGCTTTAACGGGGCGTGACAGATTTGGTATCAGAGCCGAAGGTTATAGCGAATAACGGTTTTCCCTTTCCCTTGGGAAAGACTAAACTATAACCAACGGGTTAATAATCATACCATCTAGTATAACTAAATCGGGTAGTGCACTACTGGACCTTAATAAGACATAACCTGATCACCTATGTATAATTAAGGAAGAGCAAGTGCAAGACTGGAATTGGTTATAGTGAGTGGTATGAACAACCTAGGATCTGCTTAGAAACTAAACAAAAGTAGAAACCCTTAGGCGTACATGGCTACCAAGTTACATTAGGCTGCTAAAATGCTTCTAAACGCTACAATTCCTTATGTACAGTTTTGGTGGGTTAAACTCTATGTCTCACACTCCCGAATTAGGAGACGCATGTGGATACATTATCGGATGTGCATTAATTAACTAATCCATTACAGAGCTACAAAAGGACTCGTATATGGGATCGGATCCCGGAGAGGAGGTTAGTAGTCTGGAACCTACCTAGGAGACGTACGTGCTACTTAGTTGTGTCAGAGTCTCCTTAGGTCGACATCTTCATCGCCATATTCCACATACCTGATCGCGGACCAGGTTATATCACTAGTGCTTGTACGATGCTATAGAATTCACTCTCGTTACCTTATAGTGTACTGGTAGCACATGTATAAGTATCTTATAGTATTAGATACTCCCTGAGATTTTACCATAATCCCTAAGTTCGAATCCCTTTTATTTTTTGTCCCTGATTACAAAAGTTTAATATGGGGGGCAACTAACCCATTAAAACATCATTTGAGACCTGGAGGGGATATTACCCCTCGAACATCGTTATAGATAACTACTTCATGATGGAAGGTACCACCATGGCATAGTCATCTTATCCCATTTCGGGGACGTATCTGAACCTTGCTTGACACCAATACGACCACATTTGGAGCATGTGTGACCACTATGATCTTTTACTCTAAGCAACCTTAGAAATACCCTTCATGTACCATGGAAGCTAATCGACACCATCCCAATGTTATCTCCTTGGATTATAAAGTGACTCGCTACTCCCAATGTATGTGGAACATTTGGTTTAGTGCATATTGTCGTATACGTTATGCTGCCAACTAATAATATGAAAAAGGCATTCGCCACTCCTTCTAGGTCATTCTCTCTCTTTAGAGATTGATTCTTTGAAAGTATTAAGTGACTTCTCAAATGTGTATGTCTGGACTTGCTCCTATCCATAAGAACTTCTTAGGAATTTTCGGACCTACTTCGTTCGAGCGAGTTTTAGAATACCATCAACTACATTTCTCACTATGCCCATTTCTAATATTTTCATAGCAATCCTTAGGTCCTTATCCTCAACCAATCTAGAGAACTATTTTTCCAACCTTTTGATATCCAGCATGTAGACTGAATAACCAACATGTTAGATGTCTCACCTTCGACCCAAAAGTAATTCCAGAGGAATTGCCTAAACTTTCCGTGCCTAGACAGGTCGAGTTCCGAATTGACCTAATTTATGCGGCAACACCTATAATTAAAGCGTCGTATCGCTTAGCACCCTTCCGAAATACAAGAGCTATATGGTCAACTCTAGAAACCCAAAGAAAAAGGGTTCTTTCACCCAAATTCTTCATGATGGGGAGCACTGGTGCTATCCGTTAAAGAGAAAGATGGATCGATCAAATGTACATTGATTATAAAGAACTGAATAAGTTGATGATCAAACACTGATACTCTCTTCCCCGAATCAACGATCCGTTCGACCAACTATAAAATGCCTCGTACTTCTCTAAGATCGCCCAACAACTAAATGTAGTGACCCAAAAGTTAGGAAGTTCTTTTGGTAAAAACAATAAGATGTATTCAAATTGGTAGAACACAAGTTGTGCAACACGTCGACCCTGATTGTACCAAAGGGCATGGACAATGTCACAAAATATTGGGATACATCACACCAATCCCAGCATTTCGCATTGATGCAAAAGGACAAGATTATTTCATACACTTCGAGGTAAACGATGGTGCATGAGTAGAACTATATCGCACACGACCTAGAGTTAGGAACGTTAGTATTCACCCTTAAAATCTAGAGACAATACTTATATGAAAGCAAATGCACTATCTTTACTGACCACAAAGGCCTTCAACATATCCCAAAGCGAAGATGCTCAAACATGAGGCAAAGCCAATGAGTAGCTTGCAAAGGCAGTATAGCTCATTAGAAGATTGCAGACTCGAGTGAATCACCTGACTCCTCCTATTGATACAAATGAAACTTCAGGCACTGCTAGTGCGTACTCACTATCCGAAACTGTATCTCTGACTTCATTCATGCTTATTCCATTAGCATTGGATTTCCATTTTAGTATTCATGTATGCTTCGTAAGGGCATAATAATCATCTTTGACATTTTTGACAAAATTCTCATTTAAGTATTCCATTTTTCCTAAATATGATTTCTCGAGTTTGAGCATGTCATTTCAGAACATTTTGGTCCTAATATTTTTATGTTACATTACCAAAACGTTCATTTGAAAACATCTCTTAATTTACTCTTTTATGTCACTTTTCGTATTATAAATCATGAAAGTTTCCAAATTTAGAAAATTTTAAAACTTTGATATTTTCTGAGAAATTACCACCATTATGTTCTTAACTATTATAATTGACACGCCAAGTGTATGTTATCTCTTGTTCTGAGAGTTTTTATTAATAAAGTTTAAATTTTAAGCAAGGAGCATCAATTTTTAGACATTGTACACTTAGATTCTTGACCAAATCCTACTATTATTACTTTCCCTCAATGCAAATTTCTATGTGATAAAAAAAACATAGTATCAAACCTTGGGTCATTTTCAAAATACTCACTATCCGCTTTTAACAACATCTTAATTAGTTTCCTTACGGAATATCTAGCATCGCTCTTGTCAAACTTGGAGTGTTTACTTCCATTGATATTCTTGCAAACTTATCAACCCTTTATGACTCATTCTCTCTATGTAGTAAAGTATTCTTAATCTAGCCTTTATGATCGACTTCATCATCAACACGTACTTCAGAACTAGAAGCTTCCTCCTGATGGGTTTTGAGCATTCTAACACTCCTATGGTGTACATGCAACCCTAGAAACCTTGGATCTATGTTTGACTAAGATACATGCAAATAATTATTTTTCCAAGGTTCTTATCCTAACTAGCATGACATGGGATACTTGAATCAAATAAAACTAGTAGAATTACTTACCTTGTAGTAGTAGTTGATTGCTTGGAGTTTGAGAGCCTAGCACCAATAATGTGGATGCCTCAAATGGAAGTCACAAATCACCACAAACTTGGAAACTCGAGAGAATAGTCACAAACTTCTTGAAATCGGCCCTCTTGGTTTACACACATCAACTAGTGTTATTTCAAGAACCAAAGCCTCCTTTATATAGTGTGGTGGATTAGGGTTACATCCATGTAAACCCTAATACCCATGTCTTTTCATTTCCATGAGATCCATGGGTTAAAGCTCCATGGAGTATCCATGGACTTTCCATGCAAGCCTAGCCCATTCCAAATAAGCATTAGCCCACACTATATAAATACAAGAGCCCATATTTAATTAGTCATACTTTTGATCTCTAAATTAATTCTAAATTAATTATAGATCAACACTAATTAAATAATATGATTTTATATTAATATATTAGAACTTATAATATATTAATAAATCATAACTTATACTATTCTCAAAAGATTATCCGTAAATTGTTCGGGTGAAGTGCAACCCAAATGGACCATGCCGGGTCGGGTCAAGTACATACCAACTATAGTTATGGACTCAAACACTATCTCCAACAGTCTCCCACTTGGATAAGTCTAATAACTATAGTTGCAAGTATGACTTCAGGAACCGATCAGCAATCGTAGCTCTTAAAACTCTGTTGAACTATGAAGCGCCATTTTAGATAAGTGATCATATAATCCTCTGTTCTAGATATCAGCCGGACAAATACATGGAACATGGTCTTGCTTATTGTCCAGCATTTGTTTCCCGATTTCCGATTTGTTTGACATAGAACTTAACTGAACACATCAATTTAGTTCTGACCGGGCCCGGTACATAGGTCAAAACAAAATCATCGAGGGGCCCAGATATCGCTTCTAATCCTAGAAGGAACAAATAAACTTCGACTCATATGTTTGCTCTACTACTTGTTGAATTACACACAAAAGCACGGTTTATAACATCGAGTTACCAATGCGTTTTCGTGCAATCAATGCATAACCAACTCATAGGCAACAAATCATATCTCTAGATTTGAAGACTTGTATGATATTACCGTCTCACGATCACTCGAGATGAATTCCATGAAGTGATACAAGTGAGCGTGGGTTGAATCCAATACTCAAAACTTATGAGCACTTATGAGTGATGTAGCCCCGCTTTGTCTAACATCTTAGACCTCTACAAGCCAACCCATGACAGTCTTGATTCATATCTACTTCCAACATATGACCGACTGTGGAAAGTTTGAATAATATGATATAAACCATAACAAAATTATTCTGGAAGTCAAAACATGCAAAAAGAAATAATAGTAAATGATTGACAAGAGATAGCAACACTTTACTCATAAATAACAGCTTTTATTTATCATCAAATGTCAATTACATTTTACAAATTTCAAGATTATCTAACTACTAAAACTAATATCATCCTTCAGCCCTATGCTCCAAGCATGCTGGAGATGCTTAGCCCGAGTCAGTCCCTTCGTGAGGGGATCTGCTGGGTTCTCATCCGATGATACCCTCTTTGCCACGAGGATTCCTTCTTCTATTCGATGTCTGATGAAGTGATATTTTCTGTCAATGTATCTGGATCTCCCATGATCTCTTGGTTCCTTGGCTAAGGCAACCGCACTATTGCTATCACAGAAAATCTCCATTGGCTCCTTTATAGTTGGTACAACTCCAAGGTCTCCGATGAAGTTCGTTATCCATATAGCCTCCTTTGATGCCTCGCTTGCTGCTATATACTCTGATTCACAAGTGGAATAAGCCACTGTCTCCTGCTTGGAACTTTTCCAAGTAATTGCCCCTCCGTTTAGAGTAAAGACCCAGCCCGACTGAGAGCGGAAATTATCACTGTCAGTCTGAAAGCTAGCATCACTGTACCCTACAACTCTCAAGTCCTCACTGCCACCGAGGGTAAGGACCCAGTCCTTAGTCCTCCGTAGGTACTTGAGGATATTCTTTACCGTAGTCCAGTGTGCCTTGCCAGGGTTCCCCTGATACCTGCTAACCATGCTCAAAGCAAAGGCTACATCAGGTCGAGTACACGTCATAGCATACATGATCGATCCTACAACTGAAGCATAAGGTATTCGACTCATTTCTGCTATCTCATCCTCAGTACTAGGGCTTTGTGTCTTACTCAATCTGGCGTTACTCTGGATGGGTGACTCTCCTTTCTTGGAGTTATGTATGTTGAACCTTTTCAACACTTTGTCCACATAGGTGCTTTGACTAAGTCCAATTAGTCTTTTACTCCTGTTTCTCAAAATCCTTATCCCCAGGATATAGGCAGCTTCTCCAAGGTCCTTCATAGCGAAACACTTCCCAAGCCAGGACTTTACTTCCTGCAGGGTTGGGATGTCATTTCCTATGAGTAGTATGTCATCCACATACAGTACCAAAAAGCTGACTATACTCCCACTAGCCTTGATATAGACACAAGATTCATCTTCACTCCTTGAAAAGCCAAATTCTTTGACTTTCTCATCAAAGCAAAGATTCCATCTGCGAGGTGCCTGTTTTAATCCATAAATGGATTTCTCGAGCTTACACACTCTAGTGGGGTACTCTGTACTGACAAAACCCTCTGGCTGAACCATGTAAACATCTTCAGCCAACTTTCCATTAAGGAAAGCGGTTTTGACATCCATTTGCCATATTTCATAATCATGAAATGCAGCAATGGCTAACAGAACCCTAATAGACTTAATCTTGGGCACTGGTGAAAAGGTCTCATCATAATCAACTCCCGGAGTTTGAGAATAACCCTTTGCAACCAGTCGTTCCTTATAAGTGTGTACATTACCATCCATGTCGGTCTTCTTCTTGAAGATCCATTTGCACCCAACTATCTTACAATCAGGTACATTATCAACCAAGTTCCAAACTTGATTGTCATACATGGACTGTATCTCGCTATCCATAGCCTCTTTCCATTTAACAGCCCCAGGGCCTGCCATGGCTTCCGTGTAGCTGTTAGGCTCATCCAGATTTACGAGTGTGTTATCACTGATAAGTGTCTCACCTTCTGCAGTAATATGAAAACCATAATAATGCTCAGGTGCATTCCTAACTCTGGTGGAACGCCTCAGAGGTATAGATTCTTCAGTCGGCTTAACAGGAGTTTCCTCCTCAGGTTGAGGGCTAGGGTTTGAGGTTCCTTCACCACTTGACTCTTGAATTTCCTCAAGGTCAATTTGCCTCCCACTGTCTCCTTGGCTCATGAATTCTCTCTCTCGAAAGAATCCTCTTCTTACTACAAAGACCACATTATCACTGGGTTTGTAGAAGATGTAACCAAAGGATTTCTGTGGGTAGCCGATGAAAATACACCTTTCACTTCGGGGTTTGAGCTTATCGTGAGTCTCGCGTCTCACGAAAGCCTCGCAACCCCAAATCTTGATGTGGTCTAGATTGGGAACTTTTCCAGTCCACACCTCGTGAGGTGTTTTGGCAACCTTCTTTGTAGGGACTAGATTAAGGATATGGGCGGCAGTCTCTAAGGCATACCCCCAAAATGAGATTGGTAGCGAAGCTCGACTCATCATGGAACGAACCATGTCTAACAAGGTCCGATTGCGCCTCTCAGCTATACCATTCAACTGTGGTGTCCTAGGAGGTGTCAATTGTGATACAATCCCACATTTCTTAAGATAGTCAAGGAACTCAGTACTAAGATACTCACCACCACGATCGGATCGAAGCATCTTAATGTTCCTGCCCAACTGATTCTCCACTTCTTGCTTAAACTCTTTGAATTTCTCAATGGTTTCTGACTTATGCTTGATTAGGTAGACATATCCATATCTACTAAAATCATCAGTAAAAGTCACATAGAACCGATTAGCATCTCTTGTGGCGGTTCTGAAGGGTCCACACACATCCGTGTGTATGAGGTCCAACAAACCTTCACCCCTAGCACAAGTGCCAGTAAAAGGTGACTTTGTCATTTTACCAAGCAAACAAGATTCACAACTATCATCTGACTTTAGGTCAAATGACTCCAAGACTCCATCCTTTTGGAGTTGGCCTATGCGTTTCTTGCTTACATGTCCAAGACGACAATCCCATAAGGATGCTTTATCTAAGCTAATGGAAGAGTTAATACACAATACATTATTTCCTAGATTATCTACAACAGATACAGTTTCATACACGCCATCACAAGGTAATGCTTTAAAATAAAGAACATTATTAAAGAAAGCATCAATACTACCATTATTATTATCAAAATAAAAGGTAAAACCTTGTTTATACAATGCATGAAAGGAAATAACATTTCTTGCCATTTCTGGCGAATAATAACATTTATTCAAATCTAATGTAAACCCACTATTTAGCACTAAGGAATAAACTCATATCTTGGTGACAGGTGAAGCTTTCCTGTTTCCCATGATCAAGTTTATCTTTCCCTGCTCCACATTCTCACTTCTTTTTAGTCCCTGCAAATCACAACATATGTGAATACCACAACCTGTATCAAGGACCCAAGACTTAGAATGAGGTGAGTTATTAGACAATATAGTGTATATACCTGCATGGTTGGGTTTTACTTTCCCATCCTTCAAATCTTGCTGGTACTTTGGGCAGTTTCGCTTCCAGTGCGACTTTTCATGGCGATAGAAGCATTCAGCCTCATTAGGGTTAGCAGAAGGAGTGACAAAACCTTTCTTCGTTTTGCTTGAAGAGGAGCCTTCAAGGGTCTTACCCTTGGTACCCTTAGAAGGGTTCTTTCTCTTCTTCCCTTTGCCATGCCCGATTGCCAAGACATTGGCCGCAGTTGGAGTAGGAGTAGGAGTAGTAACAACCGACTTACCCTTTAGACCACTTTCGGCGGTCTTCAAGAGTCCTTGAAGTTTGCTGAGGGTGACTTCTTCCTTGTTCATGTGATATGTCATGCGGAATTGATCATAACACGATGGCAAGGAGTGCAAAATGATGTCTATTGCTAACTCCTCAGGAAATTCACATTCAGCTTCAGTAAACGGTCCACATACCTTTGCATTTTCTGCATGTGGCTCGTGATGGGTTCACCATCCTTCATTCGGGTTGTTATCATGGAGGAGATTATTTCATATCGCTCTTGACGAGCACTTTGATGGTAGCGGTCCATCAAGTCCTAGTGCATCTCAAAAGGATAATAGTCCTCATAGGACTTTTGGAGCTCGGCTGTCATGGTGGCCATCATGATGCATGCCACTTTTGTAGCATCTCTTTCATGTACCTCATATTCAGCAAGCTCCTCAGGAGTAGCAGTTGGCTCGGGTACCTTCAGCTCCTTGTCGAGAACATATTCTTTGTTCTCATACCGAGTGACCATCCTGATGTTTCTGATCCAATCTGTAAAGTTGGACCCATCAAAGATGACTCTCCCACAAAGATTCATGAGAGAGAATGAGCTAGTAGGGTTTGAGCCAGAAGCATTGTTATTGGAAGACATTTGAAAAGAAGAGGGAATAGATTAGATTAGATATAGAGATAGTCCTTAACAAAACACCCAAATGTAATATTAAGGCTAGGACCCAACACAATATTTTGTAGCTTAGAAGAGGGATGCCGTAATCTAAGCTATAAGATATTTGAAGGTAGGTGAATGACGATTCACCAATTTCCACCATGAAAAACGAAATATTTTATTAGGTTTTAATTGGTTTAGAAACTCCTAGATTCTTTGAGATTCATTGAACTTTCTTCAATGGCATGTTTCAATCTCGAGTGTGCCCTTCAAGTTTTGTGACTGGGATGCCGAGGATCACAAAACAAGGTGTGAAGTAACCATGCAAATTACTTGGTACCCTTAATGTATTACCCCTCAATCGATGTGCCGGTTAACCACACACGCTCCATCGATACTATAATAAACATTAAGTCACCCTTTACCTACCTTGTTAAGTTCAAGTTAGTGTGTCGGTTAACCACACATGCTCCACTAACGACTTAAACAAAGTGTAAACTGTAATTTCATGGATTAGCACCTTATTCACATTTTCCTAAAATAACTAAGATTGGGAATTCAATAAAGTTTAGTTACTTTAGTATTATCATTATACTTTTAATGAGAATTTATAAGTCCTTGTCCTACCCGTTCGGCTAACGACCCTCCACCGATCAAGGAAGCGGTGGGTGAGAGTGGACACCCATTAAGTTGCCATTTTATAGGCAACAACCTTATACCCCCCTTATAGACCGACTTCGTGAATGAGGCGTACTAGCGGTAAGACGAATTGATCTTATACATATATAAATATTATTAAACTTATAATATTATAAAGTATAAGGGTTGAATTTTAACTTTTAAAATTCTAGGGGTTCGAACTAAAGTTTTTAATATGACTTTACATGTTCCAAAACTTGAGGGCAAGTTTTGTAAAATTTCAAAACTTTTCATTTCTCATAACTTATGAGTTAATGGTTATTAAAAATGAAGACTCTTCATTTTTTGTAACCTATGTGTTCATTTAATGGTTATTTATAAATGTGACTTTTGGTTATTGTTGAAAATATACGATCTGATTACCACGAATAAAGGCTCGGATATCAGTTACTGGGTGACAGATATATATATTTAAGGAGATAAGATGCGAAAAAAAAAATAAGAAGTGCGGAATAAATATAAACTGGAAAGCTATAAATGACTGAAAGATATAAATGAAATAAATGACAGTATTTAAATGACGTAAAGCTGTAATAAAATATATAAATATATAAATATATATAAAGTCGGTTCGTCAATAAATTGACTGAACTGGTTGAGAATTGGACTGGATCTTAATAGACTGTGTCTCTATTTGTTCAAAGTTCAATCCGGTAAGTAACAATAAGTTCTTTTTATGTATCAATGAATTATTTACAAAACGATACAAAATACACGGGTAATGTTTTTTGTATGTGGGTATGGGGTTTTTTAAGGTGATTTGATGAGATTGAAGTGGGTATTTGGAGGGTGGTAGAAGGTGGAATAAGGTTGTAGTTTTGGTGGTATAAGGTAACAAAGAGGGTGATGTTGAAAGAGCTTTGGGTGGTTATGAATATAGATTTTCGTAGTAAATCTCTCTGGATAGACAATTCTCTCTCACGTCTCTCTGGGGTTTGCAGTGGTCAAAAAAATCGAGGAAAATTCCTGGATGTAGGTAAGGTCCTGAATAATTTGCGTTGCAAATCTCTCCCGTATTATCTTGTTGAGTTGTGCTCGGTGAATTTTTTTTTAACTTGCAAATTCTGAAGTCGAAAATCAGCAAGGTGATGATGGTTGTGGTGATTTGAAAGGGTTTTTGGAGGAGGTTTAAGGAGGGTATTTGGAGGGTGTTTGGAGAGTATTTTGAGGTTGGCTATGTGTTTATTCTTCTGGAGATGAGAGAGTAATAGGAGATATATTACAAGGAAACACAAAACACACACAAAAACTCATGTAAACATGCATCTATATATATGCAAAGGAATCAAGCAACTCTTGTTTGTTTAAGGAAAAGTAATGAAGTGATTGATTGTAAAGGTTGGAAGCACACATGATGTTTGGTACTTTTGCTTTTGTGAAGATTTCTTTCCAATATATATATATATATATATATATATATATATATATATATATATATATATATATATATATATATATATATATATATATATATACAATATATACAATACATACATATATATATACAATATAATATATATACATATATATTTATATAATATATATATATATATATATATATATATATATATATATATATATATATAAGTATATATATATATATATATATATATATATATATATATATATATATATCCAATTGTGAATTGAATTTCCATTTTTGACCCTTGAGGTTTTTAAATTCTTGACAATTTTAGTCTTGATTTGTTTTGTCTTCAAACGACCAAATATTGCGTCTCTTTTTCCGTCTTTGCGTATTTCGTCTTTTGCATATTTTTCTATTTCATAATTAAGCACGAATCCACGCAACCTGAAATAACTGATAATATTTGTTAGATAATATAAAACCAATTCGTCTTATTTCAGTGATGATCACATATAAAAACATTTTTCAACAATTTCCCCTATGTGATCATTGATGAAATAAGGATAGATATAATCACATTAACAGTTTTAATCTTGAAGATTTGGGATAAAAGTTTTGTCAATGAGAAGATATATATAAAACCATTGTAATCGTTTTGAAAGTTTGTGACTTGGTTTAACATATCTAATGTAAAAGATTTTCAGAAATTTGTTTCTGAATCAAAGTCTCGGGTTCGGTTATCAAAGGATAGTCATATATGTATCTAAAGAAATTTCCTTAGATTTTATAGCATTATTAATGACGACAAGTGGTCTAACAGGTCGATTCAGATGAACGCTCATAGGTATAGCTCACACTTCACTTGGGTGTTTGGTTGTTCTGGCAGCAGAACAAGTTAATGATCACTAAAAATGAGTGATATCTCTCTCTGACGACTCATACTCATATTGGAGGTGTTCAGCTATGCTTTTCCTGTAAAGTCACTTAGTCGCATTATTAGATAATCAATCACATAAGACTGGTTTCGGCATTACTCAGCGGGTTTCTTCATTCATGCCATTAAAGTTCACTCTCTCTCCATCGGGAAATACATGTAGAGGGGTTTAGCAATTTTCATAGTGCAGTTTGCAACTAAGATTCTTCAGTGATGAAGGCTACAGTATCCCGAGAAATCCATTGTTGTTGCAGCTTCTTCTTTGATAGTATCCTGTTTGTTGATCAATATCGATTTATTGTAAAAAGATATTTTGTTTTAGCATTGAGAATTTGCTACATTTGAGACCTTTTTAAGAGTATTTGACTTGAGTGATTGAGATATCTTCTTTTGTGAAAAATGGTTAAAACAAATCGCGGGATTTTATGATTTTTGTTTTGAAATAACCATTTGGTTGAAAGTTTTTTTGAAAATACCAAATATAGAATATATTTTTTTTGTTTTGTTTGGTATATCTTTATTGAATCCATTTGTTTTCTTGTTGATTTGTCTTTGAGGATTAGATGTTGATAGATATTTGTTTCTCCTTTGGTTTTCTTGTAAGGATATGTTGTTGTTTGCTTGATGGATCATGGGATCGCAAGTCTTCATTTTTGGTTGGCTTTTATCTAGGTAGGGATAGGTGGAATAAAAGACAGTTTGTCTAGTATGTAAGAAATGAATGTATCGTCCCTGGTCATTTTGATATCTAAGCAAAAATGAGACCGTGACAAGGTATAATTGGGTATACCTTATAAGCAATAGTGACACACCTAAGCTCACAAGAAATGATTTCCACAATGATTTAGATCGACGAGGCACAAATTCTCACATGGGTTTTTGTTTTCATCTGAACCTCCTAACCTTATGTCCCTTGATTGTTTAAAATCGTCAATAATGAAATAAAATCGAAGGAAATAAAGTTATATACATTATGAAAAGTAGGATATTTGAACCTTCACTCCAATTGAGAATCAATATGACTTAAAATCTTCATCGAGCATAAGCATCTGAAAATTAAGTCAAGAGAAGATTAATCACAAGGTTCTATAAAAGCTTATTATGGCAAGTCTTTTATTAATTTTTTTTTTTGAAGATTTGTTTTTCTGAATGTTTTTGGAAATATTGGTTATTTGAATGTTTTTGGTATTTTTGAAAGGAAAGCAATTTTCAATTGTTTTTGAATTTTCCTTTTGAATGAAAGTAAACACACTTTTGTACAAACAAAAAGTAAAAGTTTAAGGATGGATGTTATCTAGATTTAACATTCCTAGACGGCCTAGGAAGTATTGAAACTTTGTTTCATCGAGAGCCTTAGTGAAGACATCGGCAATTTGATCTTCGGTGTTGATGAAGTGCAATTCGATATGACCCTTTTGAATGTTGTCTTTGATGAAATGATATCGAATGCCGATGTGCTTTGTCATGGAATGGTGAACGGGATTGTGAGAAATGGCAATTGCACTGGTTGAGTCACAAAATATGGGAATTTGTGAAATTTTGAAGCCATAGTCTCGCAGTTGAGTTTGCATCCATATGACTTGCGAACAACAGCTGGCGGCAGCGACATATTCAGCTTCTGCTGTTGATGTGGATACACAAGTCTGTTTCTTTGAAGTCCAACTCACTAGTCTACCTCCTAGGAATTGACAGCTACCAGATGTACTCTTTCTATCTAACTTGCATCCTCCATAGTTTGAGTCGGTGAAAGCGTTCAGCTGAAAATCGGATTTAGCTGGATACCAAAGGCCAAGTTTGGGAGTGCCTTTTAGGTATTTGAAGATGCGTTTCACAGCAACTACATGGGATTCCATAGGATTTGCTTAGTATCTGGCACAGACACATGTAGAAAACATGATGTCAGGTCTGCTGGCAGTGAGGTATAAGAGTGATCCGATCATTCCACGATATCTTTTCTGATCAACAGGTTTGCCATTTAAGTCTGCATCGATTTTGTATCCAAAAGCCATTGGGGTTTTTGCGGTATTGGATTTGTCCATTGAAAAGCGAGTGAGTAGGTTTTTGACATAATTCTCTTGGTTGATGAAAATGCCATCAGTTGACTGTTTGATTTGAAGTCCGAGAAAAGTAGTCATCTCCCCAATCATGCTCATTTCAAATTTGCTCTTCATTAGATCTGCAAACTTAATACTCAAAGATTCATCAGTAGAACCGAAAATAATGTCATCAACATATATTTGTACGATTAAAAGATGTTTACTACAGATTTTACGAAAGAGGGTTTGATCGATTGAACCTCTTTTAAAACCTGATTCTTCGAGAAAGGTTGTCAATGTGGCATACCAGGCTCGGGGTGCTTGTTTCAAGCCATAGACATCTTTCTGCAATTTGAAGCTGTGATCAGGAAATTTGGGATCTTCGAAACCTGGTGGTTGTTGGATGTATACATCGCGATCTAACTCTCCATGTAGGAATGTACATTTAACATCCATTTGGAATACTTTGAAGTTCTTATGTGCAGCATATGCAAGAAAGATGCGAATTGCTTCAATTCTGGCAACTGGAGCATATGTTTCATCGTAGTCGATTCCTTCTTGTTGTGAATATCCTTTGACTACGAGACGTGCCTTGTTTCGACAAACGATTCCTTGATCGTCAGTTTTGTTTCTGAATACCCATCTTGAACCTATAACAGAAACATCGGGTGGGGTAGGGACAAGATTCCATACGTTATTTCTTTCAAATTCTTCTAGCTCTTCTTGCATAGCTTTTACCCAGTCTGGATCTTTGAGAGCAGAATGTATGGTTTTGGGTTCAGTCATGGATAAGAAGGCTCCAAATAAACAATCATTAGAAGTTGCGGCTCTAGTTTGGATGCCTGAGTTTGGATCTCCGATGATTTGGTCAGTTGGGTGGTTTCTGGTCCATTTTATTAAGCGATTCTCTTCCGCTATAATAATTGGAATTTCAATATCCCATTGTTCTTCTCCGGGAGTTTCATCTTGGAATAGGTTTGAAGGTTTCCTCATAAATGATGCATCGGGATTGTTTTGGATATTTGGGGATGGGGTATTTAAAGGAGGATTTGGTGTTTGTTCCAATGAAGAAGTATGTGTAGGTGGTTCCCCCTCGAATTGATCTGCATCATTTCGGTTTGTTTGTGGAGTTCCTTCAGTGGTTGTTCCTGTAGAATCAATAGAAGTAGTTAGAAGTTCAGAATTGTAAGCGGTTTTGGGTTGTTCAAAAAGTAAATCAAGATCGATTTCAATATCTCTGTCAGGAGAAGGTGTTTGTTGAATTGGATTTTGAAAAATATTATCGATCATTTTTGAACCAAAATGTTCACGATCCAATTTCCTGACATAAAATTCATCGAAATGAACATTGGTACTTTCTTCAATTACTCTAGTACGTTTGTTCAGTACTCGATAAGCAGCTGAAGAAAATGAGTAACCAAGGAAAATTTCTTCGTCCGACCTTGATTCAAATTTTGAGAGGTGGTCTTTATTGTTTTTTATGAAGCATCGACAACCAAAAATATGGAAAAATTTGATGTTTGGTTTTCGGTTGTTAATGACTTCATATAGTGTTTTATGAAGATGTTTATGGATTAAGGAACGATTTTGAGTGTAGCAAGTTGTGGCTATTGCTTCTGCCCAGAAGTATTGTGGCAGATCAGCGAAGATAAGCATTGATCTTGCAGCTTCACATAGAGTTCTGTTCCTTCTTTCGACAACGTCGTTCTGTTGTGGAGTGTATGGGGCTGAGAAGTTATGTTCAATTCCTTTGTCTTTGAGAAATGAATCTAGAGTCTTGTTTTTGAACTCTAAACCATTATCACTTCGGATTCTTCGAACAGGTCGTTTGAGCTTCAGTTCGATTTGTTTGATGAAGTTGATCATCTCTTCAGGTGCTTCTGATTTTAGTCTTAAGAAAAAGACCCAAGTAAAGCGCGAGAAACCATCAACGACAACAAGAATATACTTCTTCCCTTGTATGGTTTGGGTTTTGGCAGGGCCACAAAGGTCTATGTGCAACAATTCTAGTGGTTCGGATACACTAGATTCTGAGATGCTTTTGTGAGTTGATTTGGAAAGTTTTCCTTTTTCACATGCGGCACACAGAGTTTCATTATCAAGCTTCAGAAGTGGCAGTCCTCTAACAAGATCATCGCCGATCAGTTTGTTGATGTACCCAAAGTTTAGATGGGAAAGGCGGCGGTGCCATAACCAACTGATATCTGCTGGGGCTTTTGATAGCAGACATATATCGGGTTTACCATAGATAAGATCCATGTCAAGTGGATACATATTTCCGGCACGGTAAGAATCAACAATGATTTCTTTGGTTTTGGCGTCCATGATCAAGCTTCTTTGTTTGGTGAATAGGACTTCAATATTGTTATCACACAGTTGAGAAACACTGATGAGGTTGTGTTTCAGGTCATCGACATAGGCAACTTTCTTTATGGTGAAGTTACCATTTGTTATGTTTCCATAACCCTTGATTTTTGCCGTCATGTTGTTGCCGAAGGTAACGTCTTGATTGGTTTGGGTGGGTTTGAAGTCACGAAGGTAGTTTCGGTTTCCTGTCATATGCTTGGAGCAGCCACTATCAATATATCATGTATCATCCTTGGGTTCTCCAGCATTAGATACCTGCAATTTAGACAGAAGATTTAGGTACCCAAATCTGAATGGGTCCTGGTTTGTTAGTTGTTTTTATTTTGGGTTTTTTGTTTACCGAACTTCTTGTAGCATTTGACTTCATATTGCTATAAGAGTTTGGTTTATAAGGATGGAATGGTTGAGGTTTGATTTTATTTATCAAATTTTCCCAAAAAGTGATTTGTTTCTGAAAATTCGTTGGTTGATAAAATATGTGATTTGGTGAATGATATCCTAGATGTGAATTTTTTTTTGAAAAGTTCTCTTCATATCTGGGATGTGATTGGCGGTTATGAAAGGCTTTTTGAAGATGATGTTTTGAAACTTTCTAATTTGGTCGTTTTTGAAAGTTCATTGAATTTTTAAAGGTGATCTCTTGAAAGCGGTTTTCAAAAGGTTTTTGAAAAGGTTTTGGTTTTTGTTTGGAAACCTGTTTTTGAGGTGTGACGTATGGTTTAACAGGTTTCTTTGGTTTGTTTTCAAAAGCCTTTGGTTTGTTAAGTGGGGTTTTGGTTGCTTCATTGGTATGTTTGATTTGGTTTGTTGAAGAACTAGCAGAGTTTGTTTCAGATTTTACAACTCTTTTGATAGACTTTTTGGAAACAGTGAAAGCAGTGTCATCTGGGCTACAGTTGATAACTGTTTCGTCATCTGAATCTTCCTCATTAGCAGATGTGAAAAGATCTGGAAGAGTGGATTCAGAGTTTTCACAAATTGTCATGTTTTCTTGTTTAGCTAGTTCATTTTCAAAGGATTCTCTTCCAATTCCTGGTCTGTAATTCGTATCAATTTTGCCAGTTCCTAAGGTGTTTGCTTTGGTGAAAACATCATCACTTAGTTTTCTAGCAATTTTGATAGAATTCATATTCCATATCAATCTTTTGTTTTCAGATTCAAGAAAATTGGTTTGGTTTAAAGAATCAGTCAGTTTTTCATTTAAAGTTTTGTATTTTTCAGTTGATTCTTGAAAGTTTTGTTTCAACTGAAGGATTTCCTTTTCTAAAACATCTTTTGTTTCAGAGGAAATGACTGACTGATTTTTTTGTTCCAAATCCTTTTTCTGAATTAGGGTTTGATTTAATTGTTCCAAGACGTGATTATAATCTTCTGATTTTCTTTCAACGTCTCTTTCCAATTTGTTCTTTGTCCTTGTTGATTCTCCAAATTTGAGTTGCAAGGTTTGTAACTCAGATTTGCAGATATCAGAATTGATCATTGTGTCATGATATTTTTTGAGATCAGCTTCTAGACTTTTCTCAATCTTGGTTATATGGAACTCAAAAATTGATTTCGAAAGACCAAGTTCAGAGATCATAGACCATACCTGTTCTATGACGTTTGGAGCTCTTGAAGGTCTATCAACACCAACTACGAAACAGAAGTTTGATTGTGTTGGTTCATTGTCAGCTTCGTCTTCAGAAGTTGGCCAATATTCCACGTCTGGTTCATGGATTGCCATCAATGCTCTTTGCTTATCTTGATTTTCCTGTTTCTTTAATTCATCGGCTTTTTGAGCGTAGTATGCTGAGTCTTTAACTTTGGTTTTGTTTTTGGCTCGGCATTCTCTGGCATAGTGATTAGTTCCTTTGCAGTTGTGACAAATGATCACTTCTTCATCACTATCATCCTTTTGACTTTTAATCGGAAGTCTTTCAGGAGCTTGAGTTTGGATTTGTTGGGAAGATTGGGAAGGGTTCTGTTGGAATCCAAAATTTTGGTTGTTTTGAAAGCCATTGTTTTGATTAGTGTAACCTTGATTTTGGAATCCTCTGTTTTGGTTTTGAAAACTGTTGTTTTGGTTATTGTTATGATGACTTGAGTTGGGATTGTTTTGAAATCCCTGGTTTTGAAAACCTTGGTTTGAATTGTTTTGGAAGGAAGGTCTTTGAAAATTTTGTCCAAAATAAGGTCTTGGTTGAAAACCTGAGTTGTTTTGAACAGGTTGAGGTCTTGGTTGAAATCCAGAATTATTTTGTCCAAATGATGGTCGGTTTTGAAAATTTGGTTTAAAATTCGATTGACCGTGATTTGGAATAAATCTCTAGAGGTTTGTGTTTGCTACCAAAGCACACAGTTGTTGGTAGTCTGCTTCATCATTTAAATCAGATTGATCAAAAGAATTGTTCAAAAAGGGTTGGTTTTGAAAAGATGTCTGATTAAAATGATTGAAGTTTTGTTCATTAAAAGGTGTTTGGTTTTGAGAAGATGTGGAAACGAGAGCAAGTGGTCCTCCAAAAGCTGTAGTGGTTGGTGGGTCAATCGAGGATTCATACGATTGAAGTTCTCCATACAAATTGTATAAAGTTTCAGTATGAATGGCTGGATTTCCCTGAATGATGAGTTTAACCATCTTCCAGCTTTCGTAAAGATTGTTTAGAAACTTGAGATTTATCTCGTGTTGTGTCTTTTTGATGCCCAAATTGTTCATTTTTACCATGATAAAATTGAACCTATCATGAGCATCATGGATGGTTTCTGATGAAAGCATATTGAAATTATCGAATTCATTTAAAACAGATGTTCTTTTGTTTCCAATAATTCTTTGATTTCCACAAAAACGATTTTTTAAATTTTCCCAGATTTGATTTGCAGTCAACAGTATTATGTCATCCATTTGACTTAGAATACTGTGGGGAATTCCAGACACAAGTTCCTTTTTGGCTTGGAGTTGCAGCCTTTTTTCGGTTTCAGCAAGAGTGGCTTGATTTGTAGCAAGAGTAGCCATATTTTCTGGAGTAACATATGTTCCTTCTACACAATTCCAGACATCTTCACTTATGGTGTTAAGATGAAGATTCATACGGCCAACCCACGAATTATACTCTTCAGGAATAAGTATGGGTGCCCGTGAACCAGATCCCAAGCTGTTAGCAATAGAAACAGAGTTGATGTTGGAATAATTAGCAGAAGACATAATAAAATTTTTGTTTTTGAAAGGATTTTGAGCAAGTGATATTAAAATGAAATTTTTAAAGAAAAACTTATGGAAGGTTTATAAACGCTAACCAAAAGTTTTCGACAAAAATTTCAAAGTAAATCACACAAGCTCTGAATTTTTTTGTTTAAGATTTTTTTTTTTAAAATTTTTTTTTTTAATTTTTTTAATAATTTTTTTTAAGGACTTTGAACAAGTGATATTAAAATGAAATTTTTAAAGAAAAGCTTATGGAAGGTTTATAAACGCTAACCAAAAGTTTTCGACAAAAATTTCAAGGTAAATCACACAAGCTCTGAATTTTTTTTGTTTAAGATATTTTTTTAAAAAAAATTTTTTTTTAATTTTTTTAATAATTTTTTTTTTAAGGATTTTGAACAAGTGATATTAAAATGAAATTTTTAAAGAAAAGCTTATGGAAGGTTTATAAATGCTAACCAAAAGTTTTCGACAAAAATTTCAAGGTAAATCACACAAGCTCTGATACCAATTGTTGAAAATATACGATCTGATTACCACGAATAAAGGCTCGGATACCAGTTACTGGGTGACAGATATATATATTTAAGGAGATAAGATGCGAAAAAAAAAATAAGAAGTGCGGAATAAATATAAACTGGAAAGCTATAAATGACTGAAAGATATAAATGAAATAAATGACAGTATTTAAATGACGTAAAGCTGTAATAAAATATATAAATATATAAATATATATAAAGTCGGTTCGTCAATAAATTAACTGAACTGGTTGAGAATTGGACTGGATCTTAATAGACTGTGTCTCTATTTGTTCAAAGTTCAATCCGGTAAGTAACAATAAGTTCTTTTTATGTAACAATGAATTTTTTACAAAACGATACAAAATACACGGGTAATGTTTTTTGTATGTGGGTATGGGGTTTTTTAAGGTGATTTGATGAGATTGAAGTGGGTATTTGGAGGGTGGTAGAAGGTGGAATAAGGTTGTAGTTTTGGTGGTATAAGGTAACAAAGAGGGTGATGTTGAAAGAGCTTTGGGTGGTTATGAATATAGATTTTCGTAGTAAATCTCTCTGGATAGCCAATTCTCTCTCGCGTCTCTCTGGGGTTTGCAGTGGTCAAAAAAATCGAGGAAAATTCCTGGATGTAGGTAAGGTCCTGAATAATTTACGTTGCAAATCTCTCCCGTATTATCTTGTTGAGTTGTGCTCGGTGAATTTCTTTTTAACTTGCAAATTCTGAAGTCGAAAATCAGCAAGGTGATGATGGTTGTGGTGATTTGAAAGGGTTTTTGGAGGAGGTTTAAGGAGGGTATTTGGAGGGTGTTTGGAGAGTATTTTGAGGTTGGCTATGTGTTTATTCTTCTGGAGATGAGAGAGTAATAGGAGATATATTACAAGGAAACACAAAACACACACAAAAACTCATGTAAACATGCATCTATATATATGCAAAGGAATCAAGCAACTCTTGTTTGTTTAAGGAAAAGTAATGAAGTGATTGATTGTAAAGGTTGGAAGCACACATGATGTTTGGTACTTTTGCTTTTGTGAAGATTTCTTTCCAATATATATATATATATATATATATATATATATATATATATATATATATATATATATATATATATATATATATATATATATATATACAATATATACAATACATACATATATATATACAATATAATATATATACATATATATTTATATAATATATATATATATATATATATATATATACACACACACGAACACTTGTGTGTATATGTATATATATATATATATATATATATATATATATATATATCCAATTGTGAATTGAATTTCCATTCAATAGAGGCTAGTCTTGAGGTAATTAATTTGTGCTTCTTCACATGAATCATCATAGAGCTACCCTTTCACATTCATGTTCCATAGCCAACGAATCAAGTGTACCTTGTTTGCACTAGAGAATGTTTCATGCATTTTGGAAAATGCTCATATCAAATTGTTGGTTGTCTCCACAATGGCAAGGATGTATGCACATCCTTCACCATTAATAATTTTAGCACTACAAGTGCTTGATAGTCTCGATGCTTCCGATCCTCTTGCGATATATATAAGGTATTCAAACCACCGGGTGGTATCTACAATTTATTTATTAGAGACTTACAAGGACTGCTGAAGGGCATGATCCGATTTGGGTAGAGGTGGATCTATTGGCATAATCTGCACACTTTCGTCCCATTTGAGAACATTACTGAATGTAAAATCTTACCCGGATTTACGTATATGAGATCGTAGTACGTCATGGAGTACCTATTTCTATTATTTTGGATAAAGAGTCTCCTTTTGTTGGTAGTCACTTCAGAAAGCCTCGACACATGATTAAACATAACTACTACCTACCATCCTCATATGTATGGAAAAGTGAATGAACTAGCCACACTTTGGAAGACATACTCCGAGCCCATATGATCATTTTAGGAGGTAGTTGGAACAACCATTTACGATTAGTTGAGTTTTCCTATAACAACTATCATACCAGTGTTAAATGTGCTCCCCTACGAAGCAATGTACGGGCGTAAGTGTGGATCACCACTTTGTTGGTTGGAAATTGCCGATACCAATTAATGAGGCTTGATATAGTTCAAGAAACCACCACTAAAATCATGATAATACATGATAGAATGGAAGGTGCTTGCTATTGTAAGAAGAGCAATGTCGATAAGCGTAGGAAACCCTTGGAATTTCAAGTGGGAGATAAAGTACTTTTAAAAGTATCGCCATGGAAAAGAATTGTACGCTTTGGAAAAGAGGAAAACTAATTCCTCGCAATGTAGGACCCTTCGATATTATTGAAATTAACGGCCCAGTGACATATAAGCTCAAGATACCAGAAGAACTTAGTGCGATACACGACATATTCCATGTGTCGAACCTCAAAAAGTGCTTGGCGGAGGAATCCCTGAACATACCTCTCGATGACCTCCAAATTAATAATCGACTAAAATTCATGGATGAACCCATAGAAATCATCAATCGGGAAGTTAAGCAGCTTCAACAAATCAGAATTCCAATTGTGAAATTTCGTTGGAATTCTAAGCACGAACCTGAGTTACATGGGAACGGTAGGATTTCATGAACAACAAATATCCTCAACTATTTTCTACATATGAACCAGTGGTACCGCTAGTTGAAATTCGGGACGAAATTCCCACAACTGGGGGAGACTGTGACATCTGTCAAAACTGAGGATAGTACTCAACTAGAACCTCAACATCTTTATGTATGAACATAACTTGGTTCTAGGTGCCACAAGATGAACTAGGCCGCGACTTAATAGATACCTTGGAACAATTAGTTTGAACTTAGCTTATGCTGAAGTTTCACATGGATTTGTGAATACATCAACTAGGTTATAAAGTGCCAAAGTTCAACCTTAAAACTAAACACCAAACCATGTACGGTAGATCAAAGCTCAAGGGTGAGTTAAATACCCTAATTGTCCAATTGGGACGTTCCAAATGCTTAACAAGTTTAACTATTTTAAACAAATGTGAAATAATTAAATCATAATATGATTTAATTACAAATTTGAGACAATGTTCATGCAATTCATATTTTAATTTATGAATCAAAAATATAATTCAAGGATTGTCTAATCCTACGTTCTTATATATGAACCCTTATTTCGTTTACATGAACTATACATTTGATTTTTTTATATAAAATTTGAATCACAAAATAATTAATTCCTACAATTATAAATTAAAATTCAAGTCTAAGAACTTATTTTAAAAAAAAAATACTTGAATAAAAACCAAGAAATAAACTCTTGGAAGTTTATATAATATATCTAGAACTTTTATAAAAACTAAAGACAATTTTTATAAAATTTGAAAGGAGGCCATCTTTATAAAGTTCACCAATTTTCAAGAAGCCTTTAATCCTTTCTCTCCTCCCAAAATCCGTTCATAGGCTCTTCCCTCTCCATTTACTCTCTCTCGCTCATTATACCTTGCTTCTTTATGCAAAATCTCGAGGTCAGATTTTGCATGCCCTTGAGAGAGAGGAAATCCAATCATAGGGACATATTATGTGGGAGAAATTTTCCCATTTCATTTTTCATAAGTTATCTCACATTACTGTAGTTTTGTGGATGAATTTGGTGGAGCATAGCCCCAAAGAGACGAAGAGAGAGATGGTCTATCTAGAGAGATATAATCTCACTTTCTCTCTTCCTTCTGTCTAGAAACCTCACTTTCTCTCTCTAAAAATCAGCCCCTAAACCACGAATTTTCAGCCTTATTTTGGCTGTTCTTGAAGATTCATATTAAAGGGTAAGTGCTTATCATACACCTCTTGAAGATCCATAACAAATTTTACAAGTTCTACTCAGTTTCTCCTTCTAATTTTCGATTTCTAAGGCATGTTCTTGCAAATAACCTTTGTTTGATATTGATGTTTGTAGATCACCACCAAAAACATGTTGCATGTTCTATAAATGGTGATGATCCATGATCAAACCAAAGTCAAGAGCAAAGGTGAGCACATGCAAGCCTTATCTAGCACCAAAAACTGATTTTTCAAAAGTTTAGTCTCATGTAGCTTGGTTGCATGTAAGGTCAAATGGTTAGAAACAAATATTTCTACAGAATATCTTTAATATAATGTTTTTCTATCTCAATCTATGAAAAATAAACCAATATCATTAGGTAAAATAGGAGTTTGAACTATGTTTTCATGAGTTTTACTCTTCAACATTCTGTCAGATTTGTTTACTCGACTTTAAAAGTTCATAACTCGCTAATTTCTTGACCATATCACAATAGTTTTTTTATGAGACGTATTTCTCTGAGTTAAATTTCGAACCCAGGTGGCCTCACTTTATTACATTAAGAATTCGATTTTTGGCGATTTTTACAAAATAGTTGCTCAAACAACACTTTTCTATGACCACTAGTTTTGCCTTACATGATCAAGGCCCTTAAACCCCACAATAAATCTGGAGAAAATTATTTTAGGAACTTGACACATATTTCTCAGAAGACCTAAAATTTCATGAACTAAAACATTATAGTGGTTTCTACACAAATTATTGAACTTTCAGCTGCATTTAGTACTCGTGCATTTGCTAGTGCTACATTTCATAACTTGTTGGGGTTGAATACCCCCATTTAGCTCCAAAATAATTGTGATCCAAATTGTTTTATGTAAGTTCATATTTCCAAAGGATGTTCTGTAAAACCCCAAGTGCTAAAACAAATTCTTTATTTTTCTACAAAAATAAGTATTTAATGGCCGAAAATTTAAAATAAATACTTACATATGCGATAAAAATCTGAAAAGTTATAGAACTGATTTATGTACGAAATAAGGATGCCACCTAAGTTTTCATAGAATTTGGTCACTGTTTGGTATTTTATGCAAAATTTTCATTGAACTAGAGCATGAATTTACAAAACTGGGTTTTAGTACTCAAATGCATAAACAAATATTTTTCCCAACTTTGGAAACCATTATTAGAACCCATATAATTAATTTGGGAATTTGTATAACTGTTTAATATTTATTTCTAATTTTTCATATTTATTTCTAATTTTTCCCACCTTTCTGGATTTTTTAACACAAGGCACCGCGAATCCAATATTTACCGATAATTATTCGAACAAACTTAGTGCACTTTGTAACTTATTGTTCCGTAGGAAGCTAGTAGGGATCGAACCCGACGACCTCAAACTGCGACACACAAACTCCGAACTTTCCCTTGTACGTATTCACAGCCCCTTTTTACTGTTTTTCATGTTTTGGGGTGGAAAGCATGCTACTATTTCATGATCTATCTGTACTATTTTATGAACTTGTGGAACATTGTTTTATGAACTTGCTGAACTCTATTTTGTGAACATGCTGAGCTTTGTTTTACGAACTTAATGACCTTGGAACGATCTTGTTTTATGAACTTGATGAACTTGGAAAGATACTCTTTTATGAACTTTCTGTTATGAACTTGTGTTATGAACTTACGCTATGAACTCTTGATATGAACTTGTTATGAACTTTTTATGTTAAGTCCCTGAGAACCGAACTATAACCTATTAACTCGTATTTCGAGCCGACGGTCTTATGGATAACGCTATTTGGGGTAGACAACCCCCACTCACCCAGAACCGTGAGTGCATATTTCCATGAACTGACATCATGGGAACCATGAACATGATGGAATGGGGCAAGAACGGTCGTTAGTCTTGGTTGTGAACGGAGTGCTTTGGCATTCAACACTCACTTTGAGTTTGAACTTTTGTTGAACAAATCTATATTTTCTTACTGAAATGATGTACCTTTATAAACCTGTGAACTCACCAACTATTTTATAGTTGACCCTCGTTTTTGCATGCTTTTTAGGAAACGGTCAGGGAGCCAGTTTAAGACGCCACAATGATTTCCGTTTATTGCTCTTGTTATTTACTAGACTATATAGTATGGAACTAAAATGTAATATTGTTTCGAATATGATGTAAACATAAAATGCTCAATGATTGTGGTTGGTAATCCTATTTACCTTGTGTTGTGAGAACTTAGCCTGTCACCCTTCGTATTTCCGCTTTAACGGGGTGTGACAGATTTGGTATCAAAGCCGAAGGTTATAGCGAATACCGATTTTCCCTGTCCTTGGGAAAGCCTAAACTATAACCAACGAGTTAATGAGCATGCCATCTAGTATAACTAAATCAGGTAGTGCACTACTGGACCTTAATTATACATAGCCTGATCACCTATGTATAATTAAGAAAGAGCAAGTGCAAGACCAAAATTGGTTATAGTGAGTGGTATGAACAAACTAGGATCTTCTTAAACACTAAACAAAAATAGAAACCCTCCTGAATCTCTTGTCCTGAGCCTCTCTGATCAAATCCAAAAATGGTGAGTCGATGGACATCCTCAAACGGAGTCCTCGATCAAAGGCCCCAACCGACTTGTGGCTCAAGGCGTCGGCGACCACATTGGCCTTCCCCAGATGACAATGAATCTAACAATCATAATCCTTGAACACGTCAAGCGACCTGTGATGCCTCATATTCAGATTCGGCTGATCCATAAGATACCTCAGACTCTTATGGTCCATGTAAATAGTACAACATACCCCCATCGAGATAATGTCGCCAAATCTTAAAGGTAAAAACCACAATCCCCAAATCCAAGTCATGTGTCAGATACCTAGCCTCGTGAGGCTTCACCTGCCTGGATGCATATACTATGATCTTATCCCGCTGCATAAGCACTGCCCCTAATCATGTGATAGACGTATAACAAAATACCATAAAATCCTCAACACCCTCAAGAAGGGTCAATACTGGGGCCTCACATAGCTTCCTCCTAAGCGTACCAAATGCATCCAACTACTCAAGCCCCCAATGAAAATCCACATTCTTATTAGTTAGGCGGGTCAGAGGAACAACAATCTTGGAGAAATCCTAAATAAATCTTTGATAATAACCAACCAACCCCATAAAACTCCTAATCTCAGATGGGGACTTTGGGACCTCCCCCTACATCACTGCCAATCTTGGTCGGATCGACCAGAATCCTATTCTGATTGACGATGTGTCCCAGGAAGTGGACCTCTCGTAATCATAACTCACATTTGGAGAACTTGGCATAAAGCCTCTCATGTCTCAGTACTCCAAGTAACTCCCAAAGATGCTCCTAATGCTGCTCCATGCTCTTGGAGTAGACTAGAATATCATCAATGAAGACAATAACTGACCGGTCGAGCATCGGTCTGCACACCCGGTTCATCGAATCCGTGAACGCTTCCGGTGTGTTGGTGAGCCCAAACGGCATCACCGCGACCTCATAACGACCATAACAAGTTTAAAATGTTGTCTTCTCTATGTCCTCCTCCCTATCTCTCATCTGATGGTAACCTGACCTTAGATTAATCTTAGAGAATGAAGATGCACCCTACAATTAATCAAAGAGATCTTCAATCCCAGGGAGTGGGTAACGTTTCTTCACTGTCAACTTGTTCAACTCCTGATAATCTATGGACATACGGTGAAACCCATCATTTTTCTTGACGAACAGAATCAATGCTCCCCAGGGTGAACTACTCAGTTGGATAAACTGCTTGCCCAACAGCTCCTGAAGCTGATAGGACAACTCTTGCATCTCTAATGGTGTGAGGCGATACGGCGCCTTAGAAATCGGGGCTGTATCGGGAATCAGATCGATCCTAAACTCCAACTGCCTCACAGGAGGCACACAGGGTAAATCCTCCAGAAATGCATCTAGAAACTCTCTGACCACTGGCACATCTGAAACCAAAACTATCACCTCATATCTAGTATCGACCAAGTAAGCAAGATAACCCAAACACACATGCTAAAGATACTGTCGAGCTGTGGAAGCTAAATAAAAGGTTGAACCAACCATGGTACCCTCACCATAAATTGTCAGTTCTCCTCCACTTGGGGTTCTAACTATCACCAGTTGTCTCTCACAGTCGATCATGGCTCTAAATCTGCTCAACCAGTCTATCCCATTAATCACGCACACGTCCCCCATATGGATGGCAATCAAGTCAATTAGATAAGAGTGAAGGGTTTTGAGCATTCTAACACTCATATGGTGTACATGCAACCCTAGAAACCTTGGATCTATTTTTTCTCTCATATTCATGCAAAATTGAATTCCAAGGTTCTCAACCTAACTAGCATATTATGGGGTACTTGCATTATAAAACCTTTAGTAGAATAACATGTCTTTCCTTGTGGTTGATTGCTTGGAGTCTTGAGAGCCTAGCACCAATAATGTGGATTCCTCAAATGGAAGTCACAAATCACCACAAACTTTGGAAACTTGACAGAGTAGTAGCACACTTCTAGAAATCGAGCACACCTTAGTTCTCACACACACTAGTGCCATTTCAAGTGCCAAGGACCCCTTTATATAGTGTGGTGGATTAGGGTTACATTCATGTAAACCCTAATACCCATGACCTTTCATTTCCATAAGATCCATGGGTTAAAGCTCCATGGACTATCCATGGACTTTCCATGCAAGCCTAGCCCATTCTAAATAAGCATTAGCTCACACTATATAAATTCAAGACCCATATTTAATTAGTCACCCTTTTTGATCACCAAATTATTTCTAAATTAATTTTAGATCAATACTAATTAAATAATATAATTTCATATTAATATATTAGAACTTATAATACATTAATAAATCATAACTTATACTATTCTCAAACGATTATCCATATAAATTGTTCAGGTGAAGTGCAACCCAAATGGACCATGCCGGGTTGGGTCAAGTACATATCAAATATAGTTATGGACTTAGACCTTATCCAACAGTCTCCCACTTGGATAAGTCTAATAACTATAGTTGCAAGCATGACTTCAGGAACCGACCGATAATCGTAGCTCTTAAAACTCTGTTGAACTATGAAGCGCCATTTTAGATAAGGGATCATATAATCCTCTGTTCTAGATATCAGCCGGACAAATACATGGAACAGTGTCGTACTTATTGTCCAGCAGTTTGTTTCCCGATTTCGGATTTGTCTGACATAGAACTTAATCGAACACATCAATTTAGTTTTGACCGGGCCCGGTACATAGGTCAAAACAAAATCATCGAGGGGCCCAGATATCGCTTCTAATCCTAGAATGAACAGATAAACTTCGACTCATATCCTTGTTTTACTATTTGTTGAATTATGCACAAAGGTAAGTTTTATGACATCAAGTTACTGATGCGTTTTCGTACAATCAATGCATAACCAACTCATAGGCAACAACTCATATCTCTAGGTTTGAAGACTTATATGATATTACAGTCTCACGATCACTCGAGATAAATTCCATGAAGTGATACAAGTGAGCGTGGGTTTAATCCAATACTCAAAACTTATGAGCACTCATGAATGTTGTAGCAACTCTTGCTATGTCGAACACCTTAGGCATCTACAAGCCAACTTCATGACAGTCTTGATTCATACCTACTTCCAACATATGACCGACTGTGGAGAATTTGAATAAAGAAATTATTCTGGAAGTCAAAACATGCAAAATTGAAACAATAGTAAATAATTGACATAAGATAGAAACACTTTACTTATAAATAAACAACAACTTTTATTCAATCATCAAATGTCAATTACATTTTACAAGTTTCAGAGCTATCTAATCTGTAAAACTAATATCGTCCTTCAGCCCGATGCGCCTCGTATGCTGCAAATGCCTAACCCTAGTAAGTCCCTTCGTGAGGGCATCTGTTGGGTTCTCCTCTGACGATATCCTCTTTGCTACGAGGAGTCCTTCTTCTATCTTATGTCTTATGAAGTGATATTTTATGTCAATGTGGCTGGATCTTCCATGATCTCTCGGTTCCTTGGCTAAGGCAACCGCACTATTGCTTTCACAGAAAATCTCCATAGGCTCCTTTATAGCTGGTACAACTCTAAGGTCTCCGATGAAGTTCTTTAGCCATATTGCTTCCTTTTCCTCTTCACTCGCTGCTATATACTCTGATTCACATTTCGAATCAGCTACCGTCTCCTGCTTGGAACTTTTCCAAGTAACCGCTCCTCCATTCATGGTAAAGACCCATCCCGACTAAGAGCGGAATTTATCCCTATCAGTTTGAAAGCTAGCGTCACTATACCCCACAACTCTCAAGTCATCACTCCCACCAAGGGTAAGAATCCAATCCTTAGTCCTTCGCAGGTACTTGAGAATGTTCTTTACCGCAGTCCAGTGAACCTTGCTAGGATTCCCCTGATATTGGCTGACCATGCTAAAAGCAAAGGCCACATCAGGGCGAGTACAAGTCATAGCATACATCATCGAGCCAACAACGGAATCATATGGTAATCGACTCATCTCAGCTATCTCATCCTCTGTACTCGGGCTCTAAGCCTTGCTCAGTTTGGCATTATGTTGGATCGGTAAGTCACCTTTCTTGGAATTCTGCATGTTGAACCTTTTCAACACTTTGTCCACATAGGTGCTTTGACTAAGTCCAATTAGGCTTTTACTCCTTTCTTTTAATATCCTTATCCCTAGGATATAGGCAGCTTCTCCAAGGTCCTTCATAGCGAAACACTTCCCAAGCCAGGACTTAACCTCCTGCAAATTTGGGATGTCATTTCCCATGAGTAGTATGTCATCCACATACAGTACCAAAAAGCTAACTATAGTCCCACTAGCTCTGACATACACACATGACTCATCTTCGCTTCTCAAAAAGCCAAACTCTTTGACTTTCTCATCAAAACAAAGGTTCCACCTGCGAGATGCTTGTTTCAATCCATAAATGGATTTCTCAAGATTGCACACTCTATCAGGGTACTCTACACTGACAAAACCCTCTGGCTGACTCATGTAAACATCCTCAGCCAACTTTCCATTAAGGAAAGCGGTTTTGACATTTATTTTCCATATTTCATAATCATGAAATGCAGCAATGGCTAGCATAACCCTAATAGACTTAATCTTTGCCACTGGTGAGAAGGTTTCATCATAATCAACTCCCTGAGTTTGAGTGAAGCCCTTCACAACCAGTCGTGCCTTATAAGTGTGCACTTTTCCATCCATGTCGATCTTCTTCTTGAAGATCCATTTGCACCCGACCGTCTTACGACCCGGTACATTGTCTACCAAGTTTCAAACTTGATTATCATACATGGACTGAATCTCGCTGTCCATAGCCTCTTTCCATTTAGCATACTTAGGGCCTGCCATGGCTTCCCTATAGATGTTAGGTTCATCCAAATTTACCAGTGTACTGTCACTGATAAATGTATCACCTTCCGCAGTAATATGGAAACCATAGTAATGCTCAGGTGGATTCCTAACTCTAGTTGAACGCCTCAGAGGTACAGACTCGTCAGTTGGTTCAACAGGAGTTTCCTCCTCAGGTTGATTGCTAGGGTTTGAGGTTCCTTCACCACTTGACTCTTGAATTTCTTCAAGGTCAATTTGCCTCCCACAGTTTCCTTGGCTTATGAACTCTTTATCGCGAAAGACCCCTCTCCTTGCCACAAAGACCACATTATCACTGGGTCTATAGAAGAGGTAACCAAAGGATTTATGTGGGTAGCCGATGGAAATACACCGCTCACTTCAAGGTTCGAGCTTGTCGTGAGTCTCGCACCTCACGAAAGCCTCGCAACCCCAAATCTTGATGTGGTCCAAATTGGGAACTTTCCCTGTCCACATCTTGTGAGGTGTTTTGGCAACCTTTTTGGTAGGGACTAGATTAAGGATATGGGCGGCAGTCTCTAAGGCATACCCCCAAAATGAGATTGGTAGCGAAGCTCGACTCATCATGGAACGAACCATGTCCAACAAGGTTCGATTACGCCTCTCAGCCACACCATTAAGCTGTGGTGTTTTGGGAGGTGTCAATTGTGAGACAATCCCACATTCCTTAAGATAGTCAAGGAACTCTGTACTAAGATACTCTCATCCTCGATCGGATCGGAGCATCTTAATGTTCCTGCCCAACTGATTCTCCACGTCCTGTTTAAACTCTTTGAACTTTTCAAAGGTTTCTGACTTATGCTTGATTAAGTAGACATAACCATATCTACTATAATCATCAGTAAAAGTAACATAGAAGCGGTTAGCATCCCTTGTGGCGGTTCTGAAGTGTCCACGCACATCAGTATGTATGAGATCCAACAAACCCTCACCCCTAGCACAAGTACCAGTGAAGGGTGACTTTGTCATTTTCCCAAGCAAACAAGATTCACAACTATCATCCGACTTTAGGTCAAATGACTCCAAGACTCCATCCTTTTGGAGTTGGCCTATGCGTTTCTTGCTTAGATGTCCAAGACGACAATGCCATAATGATGCTTTATCCATGCTATTAGAAGAATCAAAACACAACACATTATTTCCAAGGTTATCTACAACTGACATAGTTTCATACACACCATCACAAGGTAATACTTTAAAATAAAGAACATTATTATAAAAAGCATTAATACCACCACATTCATTATCAAATGAAAAGTTAAACCCTTGTTTGTATAAGCCATGAAAGGAAATAATATTCCTCGCGATTTCAGACGAGTAACAACACTTATTCGAATCTAACACTAACCTACTACTTAGCAACAAAGAATAAACTCCAATATTGGTGACAGGTGAAGCTTTCCTATTCCCCATGATCAAGTTTATCTTCCCATGCTCCACATTCTCACTTCTTCTTAGTTCCTGCAAGTCAGAACATATGTGAATACCACAACCTGTATCAAGGACCCAAGAATTAGAATATGGTGAGTTGTTAGACAATATAGTGTAAATACCTGTATGGTTGGGTTTCACTTTCCCATCCTTAACATCTTGCAGGTACTTTAGGCAGTTTCGCTTCCAGTGCCCCTTATCATGACAATAGTAGCATTCAGCTTCCTTTGGGTTGGAAGAAGGAGTGACTGAACCACTTTTGGTTCCACTCGAAGAGGAGCCATCAAGAGACTTTCCCTTGGTACCCTTCGAAGGGGTTTTCCTCTTCTTCCCTCTACTTTCCCCGATTGCCAAGACAGGGGCGGAGTTAGGAGTAGGAGTAGTAACAACCGATTTACCTTTGAGACCACTTTCGGCGGTCTTCAAAAGTCCTTGAAGTTTGCTGAGTGTGACCTCCTCCTTGTTCATGTGATATGTCATTCGGAATTGATCATAACAAGAAGGTAAGGAGTGCAATATGATGTCAATTGCCAACTCCTCCGGGAAGTTCACATTCAATTTCAGCAAACGGTCCATGAATCTTTGCATTTTCTGCATGTGGCTCGTGATGGGTTCACCAACCTTCATCCGGGTTGTTTTAATGGAGGAGAAGATTTCATACCGCTCTTGACGAGCACTCTGATGGTATCTATCCATCAAGTCGTGTTGCATCTCAAAAGGGTAATAGTCCTCATAGGACTTTTGGAGCTCGGCTGTCATCGTGGCCAACATGATACATGCCACCTTAGTGGCATCTCTCTCATGTGCTCAGAATTCAGTGATCTCCTCTGGAGTAGCAGACGACTCATCAAGTTCCTTAAGCTCCTTGTCGAGGACATATTCCTTGTCCTCATAGCGCGTGACCATCCTGATGTTCCTAATCCAGTCATTGAAGTTGGAACCATCGAAGATGACTCTCCCACAAAGGTTCATGAGAGAGAAGGAGCCGGTAGGGTTTCAGCCAGAAACATTATTGGAAGAAATCTGAAAAAGAAGAAGGACAAGTTTAGATTAGATACGAAATCCTTAATAAAACACCCAAATGTAATATTAAGGCTAGGACCCAACACAATACTTTATAACTTGGAAGAGGGATGCCGTAATCCAAGCTATAAAATATTTGAAGGTAGGTGAATGACGATTCACCAATTTCCACCATGAAAAACGAAATGAATTGTTAGGTTTTAATTGGTTTTGAAGCTCCTAGATTCTTTTGAGATTCATTGAACTTTTCAATGGCATGTTTCAATCTCGATTGTGCCCTTCAGGTTTTGTGACTGGGATGTCGAGGATCACAAAACAATGTGTGAATAACCATGCAAATTAACTTGGTACCCTTAATATTATCACCTAAACGGTGTGCCGGTTAACCACACGCGCTCCACCGGTCTATGATAAACATTAAGTTACCCTTTGCCTTCCTTACTAATCCAAGTTAGTGTGCCGGTTAACCACACACGCTCCACCAACAACTTGGTAAGGTACAAAGTGTTAATTTCATAGGTTAGCACCAATTTCACATTTTCCTAAAGTAACTAGGATTGGGAATTTATAAAAACATTTAGTTACTTTCTAATAATCATTACTTTTAATGAGAATTAAAGTCATTGTCCTACCCGTTCGGCTAACGACCCTCCACCAGTCAAGGAGGCGGTGGGTGAGAGTGGACACACATTAAGCTGTCATTTTATAGGCAGCAACCTTATACCCCCCTTATAGACCGGCTTCGTGAATGAGGCCTACTAACGGTAAGACCGACTTGATCTTATACATATATATATATATATATATATATATATATATATATATATATATATATATATATATATATATATATATATATATATATATATATATATATATATATGTATATATTATTAACTTATAATACTATAAAGTATAAGGGTTGAATTTTAACTTTTAAAACTCTAGGGTTAGGAATTAAAGTGTGTCTGAGACTTTACAAATTCCAAGACTTGAGGGCAAGTTTTGAAACTATTCAAGACTCTTCAATTGCATAACTTATGAGTTAATGGTTTATTAAAATGAAGACTCTTCATTTCATGTACCCTATGTGTTCTTTAATGGATTTTAAAAGAAATACTTTTGGTAATCCATAACTTGAGGACAAATTATGGATTCCATTAAAAACATTTAGATCAAGAATTAAACTAACAAACAATTTTGCAAATAATTCCTACGATCTACCAAACTCATAAGTGTATGAACATTCATATCAATAATTTCAAGAATCATATAAACACATATAAAACTTGAAATTTTGATAATAACCATTGTAAATGGATTAGCATAATCATTACCACATCAAACAGGTTTTATAAGTCCAAAACAGTTTAGGGTAATGGTTCTAGTCCATTTCCAGCAGCTAAACTCGAAAAACGGCACTCAGGGCCTCCTACTCGTCGAGTGCATGATCCAACTTGACGAGTAGGATGAATATATGCATGGACTCGTCGAGTCCCCCCATGGACTCGACGAGTTCACTCAGCAGAATGCAGATTTTTTGACTTTCTTCAACAAGTTGCATCAAGTATCAAGAAAACAAGCCTAGGCTTTGATACCACTGAAGGGTTTTGAGCATGCTAACACTCCTATGGTGGACATGCAACCCTATAAACCTTGGATCTATGTATTCTCTAATATTCATGCAAAATTGAATTCCAAGGTTCTCAACCTAACTAGCATGTTATGGGGTACTTGTATTATAAAAATTTAGTAGAATAACATACATTTCCTTGTGGTTGATTGCTTGGAGTCTTGAGAGCCTAACACCAATAATGTGGATGCCTCAAATGGAAGTCACAAATCAGCACAAACTTTGGAAACTTGAGAGAGTATTAGCACACTTCTAGAAATTGGCCACACCTTAGTTCTCACACACACTAGTGCCATTTCAAGTGCCAAGGACCCCTTTATATAGTGTGGTGGATTAGGGTTACATTCATGTAAACCCTAATACCCATGACCTTTCATTTCCATAAGATCCATGGGTTAAAGCTCCATGGACTATCCATGGACTTTCCATGCAAGTCTAGCCCATTCCAAATAAGCATTAGCCCACACTATATAAATACAAGAGCCCATATTTAATTAGTCACCCTTTTTATCACCAAATTAATTCTAAATTAATTTTAGATCAATACTAGTTAAATAATATGATTTCATATTAATATATTAGAACTTATAATATATTAATAAATCATAACTTATACTATTCTCAAAAGATCATCCATATAAATTGTCCGGGTGAAGTGCAACCCAAATGGACCATGTCGGGTCGGGTCAAGTACATCTCAAATATAGTTATGGACTTAGACACCTTATCCAACAAAGAGACCCCGAATATTTCCGAAGAACAATCCAGAAAAACACTTGAAGTAGAAACCTTATTTTCTTTGGTGATGGAAACTCACAATGGACACTCCAACTTCCCCAGAGTCACATCGAAGCCCTACTGAAGGACTAAAACACAAAGGACCGACTCGCACCCGAGTCAAAAAGAACAAGAGCAAGCAAGGAATTCACTAAGAAGGTACCTAGCAGAAATGCAATCATAAGCATATAGGAAATAACTTGACAGAATAATAAATGAAAAATACCAGTAATGACGTCAAGTGCCGCCCTAGCCTCCTCTGTTGTGAGTAGAAAAGCACGACCCCAGGCCTTCGGGGCTTTAGCTCTCTCCTGACGTTCATTTGTGATCCGAGGATTCGATGGGGCTGATGTATGAACGATTCTAGTAGCAAGTAAATGAAATTGGGCCTTTACATGGCCTACCTGATCACAATGATAACAAATATGAGCGCCCGACGAAGGGGTCTGCTGCTGCGGATGACGACACTCCCTCGCAAATTTACCCTACTTGCTACAATTGTGACACCTCATAGCAACAATCGGTTCCTTGGTCCCATCGAAGTCTGGGGTTTGGTGTTGCTGAATTCCCGGTACTGAAACATCCCTCTCCCGTAGAGTCCTGTAGCGGCAACAACTGCAGTGGCTGTGGTAGCAGCAGCCTCCATAACGGTAGCATATCTCTCATTAAAAATCTCAATCATCATGGTCTTGACAGACCCAAACATCTTCGGGATTGCCTCCGTAACAGCCATGGTCACCTGTGTAGTGATCATCTCACGAATCTCATCGTCAGTCAATCCTGGCCTATCCGGGCCGCCAACTCCTGATCAAGAACCTCTATTGATCAGCATACTAAAAAACAAATCGGAATACATCAAAAAAGTCACAATTCATACTATTATAACATCACGGGATTACTAAACCCTTAAGGTTCGGGACTTCCTTGATACGCATATGGGTCCTATGCTTCCAGTAGTATGGGCCCATTCTACCTCCACACCAACACGTATTTGTCTCAAATGATCGTCACGGACCTCCCGACCACTAAGACCAAACTACTAGGATATACATACATCCTATACTCACTTTGTCGAGAATGGCTAATCATTCCTGATGATGGCCTACTATGAACCATGTTCACTCATGAAACTTTAATAACCTTGTAGTCGCTCGTGTATGCTTATCATACATAACAATGGACTCGATAGACAGTTGAATACTTGATTCTAACCTAAGCCCAAACTAGACAAGGAACAAGAAATAAGGCTATATCAAACATTCTTAGGCTATAAAATCTTAGTTGTGTAAAACTATGATGCATACACTAGAAACCACAATAATAATGCCAGTCCCATATATCATATCAAGAAATTCTCCTAGGCTATGAGGCATCATAAATCATGCAATTCTATCGGGAAATTCCTGAAGATCCTTAGCCTACAACTAGCATGCAATTCTATCATATCATCAATTCACAGAACAAGTGTGGGTATCTTGGGGAATACTTTCCCTGGCTTCGGCTGATTGTACACATCACATCCTTTATGTTGGTCTTTTTAAGGTTCGTTTTGAAAAATACTTTATAGACCCTTAGTTTGAGTCTGGAATTCCACAAGTGTTCATCCAATTCTCTCAAACCATGGCTCTGATACCAACTTGTAACATCCCAAAAATCATAGTAAAAAAATTCATTTTCAAAACCATTTAATAAGACATAAATCATACGAAACATTTTTTTTCCAAAAATCCATAATCATAAATTAGAGTATTGCAAAATCATCTATCAATAAAATATCCAAGGATGATGTGCACAATCATGCCTTCGTCTTTCCTCGATCATCTGAAGTACTTGAAATATTGAAATCCACAATTGTAAGCAAAAGATTAGTGATTTCCCAAAAATACTCCACATAATAATACAGTAACAATTACAATACATTCATATAGGGTTGGATGGCTCGTGGCCTGAACCCAACCATCCATGGTTTGTTTGCATATTGCCTCAACCCAACCATCCAAGGTTTGTTGGCATATTAGTTCAACCTATCCATCCAAGGTTTTTTGGCATATTTCCTCAACCCAACCATCTCGTGTTTGTAGGTATACCGCATGAAGCAGTACCACTTCAACCCAACCATTCAAGGTTTTTGGCCTTCCGCCTAAAACCAACCACCAATATGTCGACATATGCAACAAATAAACAACAATCAACAAGTACATGTAATTATACAGATCTACCAATCTAACAGGTCAATACAACATAGCAACATCCTATATACCAGGATACATAACACAAGCTAGTGGGACGACATTAGTGCCTTCGACCCACGAGTACAATGAGGAAAACTCACCTCAAAGTCTAGAAGATAGCTGAACTGATCACTTCTTCAATCACCGACTCTACAGGTCACCTAAACAACAACCAGGGTCCAAGCCTCAATCTACAACTCAAATTACTCAATTTGACATAAAGTCAAACTTGGTCAAAGTCAATGGTCAACGGTCAAAAAGTCAAAGGTCATCCTTCAGTTGGTCACCACGTCGTGGCCATCCATAGCCACAACATGGAAGTAAAACGAAGAAACAAATGGGTTCTTGCCCAATCACCATGTTTTGGCAATATAAGCCCATGTCGTGGGGACTGGTATGGACAACCTAACCAATTAAGCCATTTTCCTACAACTCCAACAACTCCAAAGCTCAGATCTGGTCCTTCTTATGGTCTTGATGGATAAAGTTTCCAACTTTATCTATTAAGAAACCTCAATAAGTCAAGATCACAAACCTTAATCCTTCAGGTTAACTAAAGGCATGTAAACGCCTATTAAGCACCTAATCTCTAGAGCTACTCTTCCAAAGTTCCCAAAAGGGTTTCCTCCACCTAATAAACCATAAAAATCGTAGCTTTACGGAAATGCATGTCTAATGCATGTCTTTTCCATTTTAGGTCAAAAACATGGCAATTAGGAAATCATAGTTTGAACATGGGACCAAAACTCCATAGATCCTTAGATCTGGAACGTATGACACTATGATGACCACATGGATCCATAAAGTTGACAACTTTATGAGATACAACCTTCCAAATTGTCACACAATGAATATTAAGGGACAAAAGGGGTAGATCTAGAGACAAGTAACATACAAATTGGATATTGAGGACTTACAAAAGTCCATAAACGTGCACAAGGTGGATGTGGAGAGTTGCTTGATGAAACAAAGCTCAAGGGCATCTTCTTCTTCTTCTTCTTCAAAATACCACCAAACATCACAAAAACTCAAAGGTTAGCAATAGAGGCTAGGGTATGCTCTTGGAGGCTGAGAGAAAGTGATTGAGGCTGAGGGTGGGCAACCCTATCCATCACATCCCTTAAATAAGGGCACAAACCCTGGATTAGGGTTTATCATTAAACAGCGACCACACTGTGGAGAATAGATGCCACACTATGGCATTAACTTAGTATCCACGCAATTATTGAGCTTGGCCACATCGTGGGACTCCATCACCACGTAGTAGCCACCATAAATCCAAAATTCAAAATATTAATTTACTTAAAAGGGACATATCTGAAACGTGGTGTTACATTTGGAAGAAATGGTTTTTTATGATGTTCCATTAACAAATGGCTTCTTTTACAGGAGTTAAAAATTGAAAGAAAAAATTGTTGTGAAAATTGGGACGTTACCCAAGCTCTTATGTTTGGCGGAATTGTGCAGATTTATCTTTTTACGTATTTTTGGTTCATTAAATTCGGTGGTTTGCAACTTTTTTTTATTTTCAACTTTACCCTTTTTCGTATTTCTAGCATATTTCTGGTTCATTAAAGTCCTTGCGTTTAGCAGAAATGTTGGGTTTACAATTTTTACAAACAAGAACAAAGACAAACATGAATAATGAAACCAAACTATATTGATTAGAATATTTTCAATGAACAAGAGATAATCAAAGAACAAACTCTTATTATAGACACATTCTTGATCGATTAACCCTTTACGCAGAAGGGTATCAATATATATAACAAAAGACCTAAATATCTATTCTAACGTATATGATAGATAAAGATGGAAATTGAATCCCATATAAAGTGTGGTTCTTCCTAATATGGTAAGCCTATCTTCATAACAATCCTCAACACAAAAGGATATTATTTTCGTTCATCAGGGCTTGATTTTCTACAAATCTTAGTGAAACTTCCTACTGTTATCGGTGGATGCAACCCATGTGACCATCAGTGGTACGGTACTACAGTACCACTTATACACAACTTTTGACTTATCAAATCACAAGGGTCTTAACATTTCTGATTTATTAAAACCCTAAAGTTTGGTAGAAATGTTGAATTTTACCCGGTAAACATGTAAGAAGGGTAAAATTATTATTATTACCTTTTATTTATTTATTTATTTTACAAACCTAGACTTTAATGAACCAGAAGTACATAAAATGATAAATACATATATTTTTCCTAAACTTAAGGGGTTTTTATGTCAATTTTCCTTTTAGAATCAATATACTAAATTCCTATTGAAAAAAAAAATGTAGAGCATAAAACAGAAAGAGGCTGACGGGAAGATACTAAATTTCTAAATACGACAACCAAAATGTACCAGAATAGAAATGGAACGAATGGAGCTTAAAATGGACAAAAAAACAAAAAAAATAATAATAACTTGGCAACTTGTCATGAAGCATGTGTGCAACTTTCTCTAGGTACAATTTTTTGGACACGCATCAAATGATGAATAAAAAATATATACATGAAATTATGACTGATGAGAGATTGAAGATTTTGTCATCAAGCTATCAACCATTCTTCGATGTGAGTAAACTAAATAAATAATCGAATTTAATAGAACTTCACTTATGACTATTAGTCTGACCAGAATAGGTACACACAAAGTCACTAAAGCTAGGTACACACAAAGTCACTAAAGCATCAAAGTTTCTTTACCTTTTTAGGGTTATTTTTGTTATATACATGATATTTCCATATTGACTATGATGCCATTTGTAGATCTTTCATCGTAAGAATTATATGAAATATAGATTTTCTAACATGTGTTATAAGCACAAATATGAGACGTGCAAATGATACCGCACACCACAGTATGTGACGTGGTACTGCGATGTGCAGTAAACACCGCACCGACTTTATTTGTTCCATTGCGGTAAGCTTGCCGCATGTTATGGTTTCACCGTACGGTATAACCCTCAAAGGTGGTATTTGTGCATAAAAATGTGTGTCGTGGTGGGTGTGGTAAGATGTGATATGACACCCATCACTTTTGTAAAGTGAGATAAAAAATGAAGTTACAATGCAAAAGTGCAATGTGAGAGAAAAAATGAAGTGACAATGCAAAAGTGCGTTATGTATGGTATGACACCAACCAACTTAAGAAACATTAATTATAAGAAAATTATTATAATTAAATATAAAATGCATTACTCATAAGGAATAATCTCCATAAGTAACACATTTTATATTTTTCAATAAAAACATTTCTTATAATTAATGCATTTCACCTGTAATTACTGTAATATTCAGTATAATTAATATTTTTTATTTGTGTCATTATGGCATATATCATCACAAACAATAGATGGATTGATAGATACATTTGATTTACTTATTTTTTATACTTTATTTGAATATATTTTCATTTATGTTTTGTTAATTATTATGGATATTTTTTTAATTTTTAATTTTATATATCTATCGGTATTTTATATTATCACACATTGCTTGTCACTAAAGTGAAAATATTTTTAATAAAATTTACTAATTTTCAAATTAAATAACATATTTTAGGTCTCATGATACAAAATAAAATACCATACACAAGAAAGATAATTCATTGCAAAAAAAATATAATATGTAAAATACAAATGATCATTCCAGTGGTAAATAAATATAATAAATTGTTAAAATTGTACCAAATTTTATTATAGAAAAACAAAACACAACATTAAAAGTAACACGTAAGTTCTCCTTTGATAGTCTCCATGACATCTTTAAGCCTTGGAACTTTACTACATATTTTTCATAAACAATTGATCAACACCACCTTGTTCCATCTTTTGGGTGGGACAAAAAATGAAATTTGTGTCCCATTGACACCTAGTCTATGTTTAATGCATGCCAAACATAGTAATGGAGTTCTTAATCCAAACCATATCATAGTTTTGAGGTATTTATGCTTCCCAGTAACTATTTGATTTCATAATGATTGATTACTACACAATCAAAGAAAAGTTTGTCAAATTATTTTTCAATTTAAATCTTTATGAAAATATAGTAAAAACTCAAAAAAAATTGAAATTCCATATGATAAATGCAACATGTGTAGGTAACCATCATCTAGTATAATAATTATCTTATTAGTACCCTGACTTTAAGATCCAATTACTTTAACTCTTGGCAATTCCTTCACTGTAAGGACATCAGGTTTCATGTAGTCGAAAAAATAGTCCTCCTGATAGCAGTGGTGAGTCTAGAAAAAAAATTCACGTGTAATCATTTTCAACAAGACTGATAAAAGTATATCTTTGAAAACCAAACCGTACCGGGCGGTTTGATCGATTGAAGCGGGAATCGTTCTTGTTACCGTTTTTTATCTAAAAACCCGCTTGTTAGCAATTAGTGGCAACCGACCAGTTTAAGAAAAATCCGAGTTTAACCAGACCGTTTGGACCTTTGGACCTTTAAAAAGACGATATTTATAAATATATGTATTATATTTTTAAAAACAACTGAATTATTAGCTAAGTCACAGCTAGCGGTTAAGCACAAAGTTACTTTAATATTTTCTCTCATCGTTTTATTTATAAGACATCATCTTTCACTTATTTTGTGTATGTGGTCGATGTGGCACTAACTATACTAACTATAAGTAATACATATAACATTTTAAATCAAAGAAGTATTTTTAACATACACCTTTTTTTTCCTCTTTTTTTGTTCAACAAGGTAGGTCCCATATTTTGTTTAAGGTAGGTCTTATTTTTTTAGATATATAATTGGTAGTAAATATAGGAAAAATAGGTGGGTCAAACGGGCCACCTTCTTATATAGTAGGCTCGTCACTGACCGATAGATATCTCCAAATTGACTAAAAAAACAAAATTTGACTATCATTATAATAGTATCTTTATGAAAAATAAATAGCAAAGTACTTTCATTTATTGCAGAGCTGTTACAAATAAAGCCTAAAAATAACAAAGATCTCTCTTTTTTTTTTTTTTTTGTAGACTTGTTACAAATAAAGCCGAAGATTTTGTTCTTGCAAATTGTTACGAATGAAAACACGTAAACTAAGTGAAATTTAACACGACTTATAGTTACTAGGTTGCTAGTTTCAAGGACGGTTCTAAGGAGTTCCCGGTGTGGCACCGGCAACCCCTAACTAATCTGGCCGCAGTGAAATTTTTTTCGATTTTTCAGTTTTTTCTACCTATTTTTCATGTATCGGCAACACCTATTCATCCCGGCAACACCTACCATGTATTCCTGCGTCCGTCCTTGGCTAGTTTATGCCACCATTTGAAGTAACCATTATTTACCCCTAAAAATATAAAGTGAAGACTATATTACAATCTAATTTCAATAAAATATACAACAACAAAAAAAAGATGTATCCCTATAGAGAAAACGTTGAAATGGTTTTTTATTATCTCAATATCGAAAAGAGAAATTCACCACTAAATTTCCAAACACATTGATAAAATAAAGCATCGTTGAGTTAAGTTAAAACAAATCGATGGGAAAGATAGAAAGCGGTCTATGTGATCGAAAAAAAGCGAGAGATGGAGTTAAAATTGCATTTGTATGTAAAGAGGGAAGCATACTCTTACTACTGTTTCAGCAGCAGCTTCAACAGATGATTTACAGTAGCAACATGAGTCTTCCATAACTCCTCTATTGTTGTAGAACATATGGCTGAAGCTATTCAGGACTTACCTGACATGGATGACAACCTCATCTTGGATGCTTGTAATTTTCTGGAAGATGATAAATGTATTTTGTTGTGAAATCAAGAAAAAAGAAGACACAGCCTTTTCCTTAAACGATCTTAAAATAGATTTGCAAATCATTTGATAGCAAGAGAAATCAATGTGTAGCCACTGTGGTACTGTGAGAAATGAGAAATATTGGCATCTAAAACTACTTTTCTATCGACCAATGAGAACATTTGTGTATACATCTTGATCGTCATTATTAAAGATAAAGAAATCTTAGTTTTTAGCATTGCCTGCACTTTCCTATATTATTGTTTGTATCTCCTGAGCTTTTTTTTAACTCTAAGTGGATAATTGAATAGTCTTTTATCATACCACACAAAAACTCGATTCAATTTAGAATAATACTATAAATGTATGTATCTAACGACGGTACTCTACTCCTCCTAATGACACCATCTAATAGATTAATAAAGTGTAAAATTTCTTCGTTTTTGTGTATACCAAAATGATCATATATGAAACTAGAAGCTCAATATACCAAGATCATATTTCAACTACTTTCTTAAACGACAAAACTTTTACAAAACTAACAAGATGTTAGAGACACAAAAACATAAACAGATTCAAATGAAAATGTCTCTTCGGCAAATAAGGTGTATTTTAAGCAACCAAAGTATTTAAATTATTCAATGAAAATAGCTCTATGTTCACTCTCGGATCCATACCATACTGAGTATATCGGTTTCCCAATATAACCTTTGAAATCTGCAACCATATCTTGCTCTTGTACGAGACACCTTAATTGGCTTATCTAGATTCAACCATGGATTACCCATACTACCCTTCTCTGATGTCCCTATTATTAGCTTATGGGACGTCACTTAGGTTAGGGTTACCACTCACTACCATACTTGAATGATTGGCATCTAGAATTGGCAATGGAAATGGCATCTCTGTATTTGAGTTTACCTTACTGAAATGATCCCATGGGTTCGCTTCTACATCTCCATCTCCTATAAATGCTCAAAGGGTAAAACTAGAAAAACGCTTTCTATGACAAAAGTGGTAGACAAGGTACCTACTTCCTTTGTAATAAGAAAGTAGAGTATAAAATGCTTCTTGTATGAATTATTTATTTTGTAGCAGCAACGCCCATGTAGTACATAGGAGCCAAACTATGATACCATTCTTGACCCACAGTATCTCAGATCTTGAATTTCACTGTTGGATCATTCACTGTTAGGATTTGCAAAAAAAATGTCACTTCGATTATCCATTCCCCTACCACCACAAAAACCAAACAAATGAAATCAACAAGTGAAACCACCACCAAATTCAAACCTTAGAAAGTCAACGAAAACAAAGGAGAAAGTCAGATAATCAAAAATCAAACTTGGAATTCTAGAAATTGGCCATTGAAAAATCGTAACACGAGACTTGATTTACCTGCTCCCATGTCCCTAAGAAAAACCTACAAATGATCGCGCAACTTGAAGCTTTAAAAAAATATATAAAAACAATATAACAAATGAGGAATAGAACGAGTGATGATGATGATGATGATGATGGATTTCAATTAACAAATTTGTGCTGAAATTATTGTGTCCTATCGTCGCCATATTGATATAATCAAGGCAGAATCATCTTTCAATTCAGCAAGGAAGCAAGGGTGTCACAGAGAGAAGGGAGGAAGAGAATAAAGGTCTGATGGGTAGATATCTGGAGGAGAAAATGTAGAGGTAGAGCGGAGCACTTCAACATTATAGGGTATTTTGTTTTCCTCCCTTAGCTATTAAAGAGGTTGGATGAGCATTCTTAAAAAAAATTATAAAGCGACGACAATTTTAGGACATGTAAATATCTGACATTATTTTAAGATACGCACTTTTGTGTGTCATAAAGCAAGGTATGTCGTAGTTCGTGTGCCATTAAAAGCCTATACGATAGTAATGGTGGACTATGTGTTGTAAAAAAATATATGGTCGTGGACTAAAATAATGGAGTGAAGATGGGTAGAATTGTGTAGTCAAGTTGCTAAGGCATGCAGACAAAGAAAAGTTAAAGAATATTCGTAAGATAGTGACACATTGACGATTCTCGAGGCTTGATAGAGACATGCCTGACCTTTTATGTGGTTCACGTAAGTAGTTAATGCAGTTCAGTCTTTTCACTTTTAGAGTTGCAATATGGGGTGTGGTTAATTTCATTTTTAAGGGGATCTCGTATGGATTTGAGAGGAGGCTTGAAGAACACTTTTGAAGACATTTTAGGGTTTTTGAATATATCTTTCTTTACATATTGCATTGGAATGTTTGGTCGAATTAATCTCGTATTTTCTTTCTTAGTCATGCTTGGATAAGTTCGTATCTAGTTGATATTGGAAGTAATATATGGATGATAAGTTTGTTTTGAAGATTTCATGAACTTATGGTGATTTTATACGAATACAAATCCTACTTGAACTTCTATGTCATCCACATGTTTTTCATCATGAGTTTAAATGTTTGGATGATAACTTGTTGGTTAATTTTATTGATTAAGTAATGGATCATCAACTTAACTAACAACAAATGATTTTATGTATGTTTACATTTCATTTCAAACCATGTAATTGCATTTTCTAAAATCATAGTGAAAGCTTTAGACTCCTTTTAGATTTAGTGATTCTTAAATTTTAATGCTAATCAATTTTCATGAATTATATGCTTATTTGGTTCATGACATTGATTAAGAAGGTATGTTAAGAGCTTCTTTAAACATTATAACAATTAAAATAATATAAATTTCTTAAGATCTTAAGTAGCTTTAGCTAAATTGGATTAATTTACAAGTATTGGACTATGACTGCTAATGATAAAGTAGCTAAATATCCATACAATGAAATTCCAATACCACATATCCCATCTTATTTGATTTAAGAAAACTCAATTTTACTCACGTGCACAATTTAAATGTATTTGTCAAATCTAGTTTACAAACAACGACAAAAATCACTAGTACAAAAACGGGCTTCCGTCACACGAAAAATGAGTGACTGAATGCATATAGCCACACATTCGTTTTCACTACATGTGTGACCGAAGGTCGAGTGACATAAAATACATACGTTCACATTAGCGAGCTAGTGGCCGTATCAATTTAAAAAGAGTGGTGAAAGAAATAAAATGAGAGACCAAATGGTTTTAAAAGTCAAGAAAAAGTGTATTTTGAGTGACGTTAGTTCATCTAATTGTCACATGAATATGATGTTTGTGTAGCCTTATGTATATTTAATGACACAACTATTGGTTTTTTTGGGGGATTTTGTCACCTAAAATTAAGCAATGAGTGGCCTCAGGTGTTAAAAGAGTGGCCAAATTATTAATAATCTCGAAAAACTGTATTTTGAGTGATGTTAGTCCATCTAATTGCCACATGAATATGATGATTGTGTAGCCTTTTGTATATTAGGCGACAAAACCATTTGTTTTTTGGGGGGATTTCGTCATTTACAATTAAGCAATGAGTGGCATCAGGTGTTAAAAAGAGTGGCCAAATTATTAATAATCTTGAAAAAATGTATTTTGAGTGACGTTAGTCCATCCAATTGCCACATGAATATGACGTTTGTGTAGCATTTGTATATTTTTTGACACAACCATTGTTTTTTTGGGGGATTTCATCACTTATAATTAAGCAATGAGTAGCCTCTTGTGTTAAAAGAGTGACTATATGGTTTTTAAAGTCAAGTAAATGTGTAGCTTTTTGCATATTTTGTGACATAAATATTGTGCGGCGTTTGGTATATGTAGTCACTATAAAAAAATCCATTATTTGTGTGACAAATATGATTATATATATATATATATATATATATATATATATATATATATATATATATATATACAGAAGTAAGTTCAAATAAAACCAGTAAATAATGTGAGAACGTAAAAACACTATATTTAAGTTATTATTATGTAATAAATGTTGTATATGTGTATTGTTGAAGTAATTCTAATATGAATATTAATGTTGGATTATTCATATATTCATTAGAATGTTATTATTATATTATAAATTTATGTATGTGCATTTTTGTTGTAAATTCTAATTTTAGTTTTAACATGTGACTATTCATTTATTCATTGTTGAATAATGACATAAAGCTATCGATACAAAATTCATTGCAGAATAATAAGATAAAAATAGTGTTTTTACATTCTCACACTCTTTACTCTTTTTATTTGAACTATCCCCACTATATATATATATATATATATATATATATATATATATATATATATATATATATATATATATATATATATGGCTAGGATCATTTGTAACCAGCATCTAATTGGTAACCGTGTAACTAATCCTAGTCATTGGATCAATCAAAAATAAAATCATTCTTAAAGAATGCTATTAATGAAATATACATTTATTATTAATTTTTTTTAATTTGGTTATAAAAGGGTAAAATGGACTTTTGTCATTTTCATTTTAGTCAACAGTTTAATGAAATCCGTATTTATAGGAAATAAATTTATTATTTTTATTTACATGAAAACATATTTTGTTCTTTAAAAATCATTATGTTCAGAATGAAAAAAAAATTCAAATTTAAAATTCTTGTGAAAAATGTAAAATTGTTGGGATGAAATAAGAGATATTCTGGTAGGAATGAAAATAAATTACAATTACAAATATGTTATTATAGTGGCTATAGAAATGCAAATACGAAACCATAATGCTTTAAAGAATGAAAGATTTACAAGAGAAAAATCATAGATTACAAGCATAATTCTAAACATTTTCATTAAAATGGGAGAATTCTAACAACAAAACAGAATAGAATTTGACGAGCCTTCAGGTTATTTCTTCTTTCATAGAGTCATCCTACTTCCATCTACATTTCTCGTTTCTTTTGATTTCTATTTGTAAACTTTGTATCTTACCAAGAATTGATGAGTTACTGTAAAAAATTATATCAAGTGTCAAGAGAAGATTTCAGTATAAAAAATTGAGATACATACCACTACTAAGATTTTAACCCAAAATTAAGTTACACACCACCACTTAATTTTGTCAGACGCATGAACGTGGGCAAAAATGTGTAGGAAAGAATGAAAGAACTTACAATTTCAAATCTATCAATTTTGTGAGAATGAGAAAAAATAAAAATTATATATTTTTCTTTAAAGAATATGTATATTTCGAGTTTGGAGAAGCAGTATGTGGAAGAATAAATCAAATTAAACAGTTAATAAATCATAATTATATGATCAATAACATTATCATATAAAAGTATTACATGGATTCAAACAAAAGAATTGTGATACATTGCAAAAAAAACAAAATTTGCGTCGGATTCAAACAAAAAACATCGACTTTAACAGTGGAGAAGGGAAAAATTCGAGAATGTGGGATTTCACTAACTCATAAATCGATTGCGTGATTTCTTAAATTTGCGTCTTTGAATTCTCAGTTATAATTCTTAACCTTATTATTCTCAAGAATAATTTTCTGTTACAAATCAAAAGAATGCTAAAAGAAAACTGATGCTTTCAAACATAATTTTCTTTAAGACAAAATTAAAAACAATTCTTGAAAAAAAAAACATCAATGAAAATCGAAGGCTGGAATTTGTCCCGATAAAATTCGAACATTAAATCGGAGATAACATAATCTATTATCATGAATGATAAAGTATGACAGCTTAAAACAAGAGATGATGAAGGGAAACTGAATGATTTGTTGAATTCAAATAAGAGAACTCAGTTGAGATCTAAAAAGAAACCGGATAAGAGAAACTTACTAAATGGGGATGATTGTAGACGCCAGAGTCGGAGGTGGAAGAGGGCGACACTAAAGCGAGAAGGTGGAGGAGGACAACTAACGACTAACATAAACAGAGAGCTTTTGTAGGTGTAATTTTGAGTGATGGGAGGATAATCGATTAGATGAGGCATAACGGAGGTGAAGTCGATGACCTGTGGATAACATAACAGTTGAAGATGAGGCTTCTATTTAGGAGTTAGGTAAAAGAAACCCTAGATGGAGGCTGGTGATGAACACATATGTATGTATAGAAGGGAAAGACAGAAAAACTAGGATTCCATAATTACAGGATTGTACATTGAGTAAAAAGACTAATCAACCCTTTTTTAACTGAAATTAAATAAAAGAAATTGATTATATAATGATTGGCCAGGAATTAGTGTCACGGTTACACAATATATGTTTGTTGACACAATATATGTTTGTTGACATATATATATATATATATATATATATATATATATATATATATATATATATATATATATAACAATTCAAAAGGAAAAACACAAACCCAACAAAATTGGAATAATTTTCGTAATTAATTAATTCAAAAGTAAAGTTGTAATTTCGTACAAATTAAATAAAATCCTAAAGTAACATATCAAAAAGATCTATATAACATTTAATAATCACAACTATAAATTCATTTGAATCTTCTTATTGGGCATGGCTTGTTTAGCACCGAAGCAGAACAAATTTGCACTGAGTTGGTAATTTAGGTACAATTGTTTTTTCACCATCCTTTGGTATGGTAGATGGTGGTGTTACCTGTAAGAATAAATAAATCATGACGGATTATAATATAGATGTAGGTCGATAAAACATATACATATGTGTACTTTTTCTTGTTCAATTAAAACGACCTGATCCTTTGGCCATGCCACAAAACAACCTACTATGTCCTTAACGATTTTGAAACCGTTATTTCCTATGTACGGTATGCATACTGCATCCACCAACGATTCTTGAATTAACACTTTATAGCATGTTTTTGGGATTGGTTTGTGATGAAGCATTTGCTTTCCATCTGTAATGTATACTTTATCAATAGCAATCATTTATGTTATACTATTATGCCACAGTTTACACCTCATTTCCTATCAAATAACCAATATTGGCATATATGCATCAGAAAGGAATCAAAGTAAATAATATATGAACTTGTTGATGGATATACATACTTTTTCCGTTACTATTGGAGACATATTCTGTTGCGATTGGGACTCAGAACTTAAAGACGTGTTTTGTTGTTGTTGCGACATATTTATACCCGTTACAGACTTTTGAATTTCTTATATATATATATATATATATATATATATATATATATATATATATATATATATATATATATATAACACATGAAACAAGTTATGTATATATTTAAACTTCCTATGACAGGCATAAATAATTAATTAAAAGCATGTAATTGAAAAGTTTTAATACTTACCAATGATGTTACATGTCCATTTGGATGTAAGTTCACCCCTTGGGCAGCTAATTGACTCACCAAAAAAAGAGAAACCATTCCATGTGTTTGTGCCATCTTAGCATTCAAGTCCTTGAGTTTTTTGTCTTTTGCTTTATGATTCCGTCTGTCTTTCTCTTCACGTTCACATCTCTCATTTGCACGCTCCCGTCTCTTAATTTCAAGTTGACGTTCAAGTAATGCAACTCTTGCATGTGATGATTTCGTTCAAGGAAGATCAAAATACATGTTGCATGTCACTCGACTTCCCACTCCTCTTGCATAAACTCCTTTTTCCTTTCCAAACACAATTGTCATGGCATCAGTGCCATGGGCAACCAGTAAGGTCTCGTCTTTGATCTGGTCGTAAGTTGTTTTCTGCACAAAGTAAGGAAATATGAAACGAATTACAAATAAATTAAACATCATTGAAATCAAAACAAAATTTGTAGTCAAACGTACTAGTTTATCTCTAAGATCATCATTTTCAAAATTTCCATATTTGTTTAGCCTCCCCTTCAACCACATAATACAACGGGAGGGTTCTTCATCTGGTTCAGTTTCTTTAGCTTCGATCTTATCATCATTAAACATAAAATTAATAAAGTTAAACCAACATAAATGAAAATATGCTTCTATTAACAAAAAAAGAACCATTTTTGTTATAATCTTCTTTTTCACATGTATGTATCCACCTCTTCCCATTGTATGGTTATAAACAGACTTCTCACGCACTTTTTTTTTGCTTCTGACTTCGCCTAACCACAATAGAAAATCAATAATACAATTATTACATGCCAACACAATATTATCAAATATAAATGAACTGAAAATAATCAAATCTATAGAAATGACTTAAATCTAGTATGTCTCAAAGTTTGTATATGTTAAAAAAGCAACTCACTATGAGTCCTCAATAATTGTTGTATACTTTGCAAGGACTTCATTCGTTGGCTTAGGTGTTGTAGGTGTTTCATTGTCGGGAAATATGTATCTTTCTTGAAGTTTCCTTCTATAATTCTTTAGAAGTTGACCAAGACGATGAATTATTGACTTTCTAAATATGTTGTCAAGATCAAAATATTGCTACAAAATGTAACACAATGTTGTTAATAGTTGGACATAATATAAATGCATATATGTATAATTAAGGACAAAGTTAAATAATGTGTTCCATATCGTAATTTCACTCCGTAGGTCGTCTTTTGCTAGTAACTCCACTTTCTTCCAGGATAGAACTTCTAAACCTATATGCTCACAAATTAGGTCTGCCAAAAAACTAGCAAACATTACTAGGTTTGTCCCTGATATCCTACTCATTTCATCGATTGTGAGAGGGATCTTTACTCCTTTACAATGCTCATTGTGAAACTTGTGTAGCCTGGTTATGCCACTCTTAACTACATTTGTCGCCACTATGTCTTTGTTTCCAACCTCATCTTCAACTTCCTGCTCTAAGTCACAGTCCAGATCCTCGTATATTGTAATGTCTGCATTATCGGCCAAAGGTTCCATCATTATTGACAAGATAGATTAGTAAAACAAAGTAAGACTCTTTGACTAGGGTTTTAGGAAAGGATCGGATATCTGGTAATGGTGTAAAAATCTTCTGACGAAAACTCGTTTTAAAAGAAATAATAAGTCGGTTCATGATCGAAGTTGTGTGCTGAATTCAAAATTTTCGTCGAAAAAACTTGAAATTTTGGTTGCCGCCTACTAATTTAGAGAGTGTTCTTGAATTTTTTCGCGGAGAAAGTGAAGAAAGTTGAATTTTTGATCGGTGACTGATAATACAATAGGTCGAGGATCGTAAAATTAGGAAACTGAATTGTCAATAAGTGTTGAATTCAAAATTTTCATCCAATATTTGGCTCCAAGGCGTAATTAACAATTACCATTTTTAAAAATATTAACATTGTAATATAAAAATATATAATTAATAGATGTACATTTAAAAAAAATATAATAAATTTTATGAAAAATTTATATTTTGGAAAGCTATAATTAATATAAAAATATATAAAATATTATGAAAGCCTAAACCCTAATAAACCCTAAGCCCTAAACCCTAAATTAACTCTAAAACCTAAACCCTAGATTAACCCTAAACCCCGATTCATGAGTACAAGGAGGCACTATCGGCCGACAAGCCCAGTGAAGTTTCTTTGGAACTGTGGGAGCAAGCATATTTTTTTGTCTTATTGAATATAGATGAAAGTAGTCAATACCAATTTATTAAAGATAATAAGACCCATCTATGACGTATGGGTCATGGGTCATGTTGTTAGGGTGCAAAGTCACGCTTGGATGTGGCTTACCCTTATTGACGTGTAAATGAGTTGTCTTTCCTATAAATAGGAAGTGAGTGACACTCATATTTAGAATGAACACTTTGAGAGCATTAGTTTAGAGAGAGAAATTGCAAGACCCATTTGTACTCTTTCTATCAATACTAATGAGAGTTAAACCCTGATTTATTTATTTCATGTGTTCTTGATTTTGTATGATGATTTACTAGATCTTTTCTAATTCCGCACAAGCCATCATAATCAAAACCACTACAGTTGGTATCAGACTGGATGTTCTTAATCGGATCAAGAATTGATCCTTGATGGATTTCTAGATTTGGTGATTCTTCATTTTGAGTTTTGATCTTCGTGTTATTGAGAGTTAGGATTCTAGAAATCGAATTCATCTTTGATTCTATTCATTATTGGATTTTCTTCACTAGAATTTAAGTGATTTTTACTTTCTCTCTCTAGAAAACCCATTCAAAATCATTTTCTCTCTCTAGAAATCTTCAAGTTTTGTGATCATGGTGGATTTGCCATATGATTCTTGGATTGTAATCGTTGAATATATCAAATACAAAGTCAATGAAGATCAATTTTATGGGTTGGTGTTAAGCAAATTGATTTCATGGGGTAATATGGTTTCTTATGGAGATTTCAAGGATGATAATGGAAGCTTGATTTTTCAACCACTTTGTAAGATTGTATGGTTGAATAAAATTGCCTTGTACATATTAGTCCGTAGTAAAAATCAAAAGGAAGGACAAGAAAGAGATTTGTTTAATAAGAAATACATTTCTCTAATTGTAAACCCAAATGATCTTCGTGCTCTTAAGTTTGTTGAAGTTCAAGACAATGGAGTTCAAAGTGATGTTTTTGATGTTCTTGAAGTTCATGATAAGAAGATTCAAGCTGATTCTCATGAAGATGAAAAAGCTTTTTGCTTGATTGGAGTTCAAACCGATGATATTTTGTGTTTTTGTGATTCGTTTGAAGGAATGATTCCTTTTCGGAAGCCGGTGATCCAAGAAATTCATAAGTATCAAACTCCCAAAGATTTGATTCAAACTCACAAAGTTGAAGTTGTGGAAAGTGGGTTTGTTCATGAAATGAAGTCTTCAAGATGCAAAAACATGAGAAAGAAAAAGAAGAAGAAGATTAAACGGAAGAACAAGCGGGTTTATTCACAAAAATTATCGAATGTTGTTGTTAATCCGAAATCTGTGAAGCAATTTTGGGTTCCGAAGCAACAATCTCCAAGTGTTGCATCGAATTTGAAGTCAAAACCCAAAAATGTTGGTGGTTCTTTTGAAGATGTTCTTGGATCGATGAAGAACACGAATAACACGAAGAACGAGTTGTACATCACGCATAATGGGTGGTACAATGTTCAAATTGGAGATTTTCTCGTTCCAACAAAAGAACCAAGATCTTCTAAATTTGATTCGTTCGTTGAAAACGGAACTGAATTCGTCAAAAAGGTATCTCAAATTCTCAAATGGATTCCAAAACGTCCATGATTTCGATTCATATTTTTCGTTTTTCATTTTTGATCGATTTGCCTCATTGGATCTAATCCGTTTCAACCCCATAGTTGATCCAATTATTTTAGTTTAGATCAATATTCCAAAAATCATTCTCAAATTAAAAATTCACTGTTCATATGATACAAATTCGAATCCCAATTAATAATCGATTCATTGATTATTGATTAGAACCCAATCCAAGTTCTATTCGAATTTACTGTTCATTTGGTCCACATATCTTAGCCCAATCATATATTTGATTACTATTCATCATGCGTCCCAATCTTTATATCCAAACACTGCTCATGAACACGATTTTTTTAGTTTCTTATTCGTCACAATTCATCATACACCTATTAGATTCTTAAATCCAAAGAAAATTTTGAGTTGGATTGAAGTGTATAGGTGTCGATTCTTGATCAGAAAGAAGAACTAGAACAACAATTTTGATTGAGATGCCAAGGAATTAATTCCATTGTAAAGTCAAAGCGGAAGTCAAAATCGGATTCTTGATAAATCTGGAATCGATTTCGCTTTTGTTGTTCTTGTTTTGAGTCATTTGGGAAGTCAGACAGGAAATCGATATTGGAATGTTTGCAGTCGATATTGTAATTTTCGAAATTGATTTTTGATTTTGGAGTTGCAAATCGAAGGTTATGAACGAACTGGGAAGGTTGATTTTGTGAGTCAAGCCTGCTGATTTCGACTGTGATAGAAGAATTGATCTTCGCTAGTTGATTGGGTCGGGAAGCGATGAGTTTTGTTAACGAGGCGATAGTATTTGTGTTTGCTTGTAATGAAAACGAAGGTTTTGATGTTTGAGATTCTTTGCATTGATCGGTTGGAAATTGATGTGCGAAGGGTTGGAATTCATTTATTAAAGCCGAATAATTCTATCGATGTGATGATGAGTAGTAATGATCGATGCATTTGGAGTCGATGGTTAGTAACAGAAAACAAAAGGTTCGATGGTCGACAATTGATAACGAACAGATGAAGACATTTGATTTTGGATAGAGAAGGTTTTGGAGTAGATTGGAGTCGATTGGAGATGTGTAGTATCACTTTCCATTATTAATATTATTCTATGAAAATCGAATCCGAGTGAGGGAGTATGTACAATTGAAGTTTCGTTGTTGATTTTTTTATTTTGGTTTATATGTCGATTGGATTTGGGTGTGATAGTTGTGGACTGTGGTTGAATTTTCTGAAAATTATAGGATGAGAACCAATTTTCTATTTTACTGATTGAAAAATGCACAGAGATGTAAACATATCTCTGTAATATATATGTGAATGACAAAACAAACCCCAGCAATAAAAAAGGAAAATACCAAAGAATGAATACATAAAGAAGGAAATAAATAAACTAAAATCGAATGATATCTTTTATTTCCTTTACTCCCCCTCAAGTTGAGCATGAAGGTTCCGAATGTTCAACTTAACCAAAAGAGACTTCAACTGATCTCCATCAAGAGGTTTTGTAAGCAAATCGGCCAACTGATTCCTTGTGTGCGTCTAAACCGGAATGACTTCTTTGGACTACACCCTTTCACGAACAAAGAAACAATCCATTTCCACGTGTTTAGTATGCTCGTGGAAAACTGGGTTATGAGCAATGTGTCGGGTAGACTCATTGTCACAGAACAGAGTTGTGGGTTGGTTAATAGAGACACCAAGTTCCGAAAGCAGCCAACGGACCCATAGAATCTCGCTCACCGTAGTAGCCATAGCACGATATTCCGCTTCAGCAGAAGACCGCGAAACCACAAATTGTTTCTTCGATTTCCATGAGACCGGAGCACCACCTAAGAGTAGCAAATACCCAGTTCTGGAACGACGAGAGTAGGGACAACCCAACCAATCTGAATCACTATATGCTACCAGTTCTGTTGGACCATCGCGAGGAAGAAGAATACCTTGGCCCATCGTGGTTTTAAGGTACCTCAATACACGTAGCGCCGCATTCCAATGACTTTGTTTAGGGTCTGACACAAACTGACTGAGGATATTAACAGAATAAGTTATGTCTGGTCGCGTCGCTTGAAGATACAGGAGACGCCCAACCAGACGACGATACATGTTTGCATCTATGCTCTCTTCTTTATCACCTTTGTCAAGCTTGAGGTTTTGTTCCATGGGGAACTGGTTGGGTCTGCAACCAAGTATGCCTGAATCCTCCAAAATGTCCATGGTGTATTTGCGTTGACTGAGGACTAAACCCTCCTTTGTTTTCGAGACCTCGATACCTAAAAAGTACTTTAAGCTGCCACATCTTTAATACTAAAGCGTGCATGCAGACTGGCTTTAGTGCTTTCAATTTTGGTGGCATCATTACCAACAATCACAACGTCATCTACATAAATAAGAGCTGCCACAAAGGTGTGCTTGTACTTATAAATAAAAAGTCAGTGATCTGCATGAGATTGCTGAAAATCAAGTTCACGTAAAACAGTTGTGAACTTGTGATACCAATTTCTACTTGCTTGTTTCAAGTCGTAGAGTGATTTCTTTAATTTGTATACCCGAGTTTCACCTTCTTTACCGAAGCCTTGTGGTATCTTCATATAAATATCTTCTTCTAAGTCACCATGCAAGAAAGCGTTGTTCACGTCTAATTGCTGAATTATCCAATTGTTTTTCACCGCCATGGTTAAAAGGATTCGAACCGTGACAATTTTAGCTACCGGGGCGAATGTGTCGTGAAAATCTACACCCTCCAATTGTGTATACCCTTTTGCAACATTACGAGCTTTGTATCGCTCTATGTCACCATTGGGTTTGTACTTAATCTTGTATATCCATTTTGAATCAATCGCCTTTTTTCCTTTTGGAAGATCCGTGAGATCCCACGTGTCATTTTCCTCCAAAGCCTTGATTTTAGACTTCATTGCATCTCTCCATTTTGGATCACGAGCTGCATGCTTAAAGGTTTTTGGTTCATTGTTTGTAACAATGGCCGCTAAGAAAGCTCTGTGAGAACGAGTGAATTTATTATCAGTAACATAACGAGAGAGGGGATGTACCGTGGAAGCAATTCGATTGGCGGCGGGTGGAGGATGACTGATCGATGGGGGAAGACGAACTTCAAAGTCCTGGAATCGGACTGGTTGTGTTCTCATTCTCGGAGCTCTAGCAGCATCTGGACTCGAAGTGATGTTTATGTCATCAGTTTGTGTTTCAACATGTGTGGTGGTCTCATTAGTGACTTGGTCAGACACAGATTCCATTGGCTCATTAGTCATCACTCCATCCTCAATATCAACATCAGATGACATAACATTATTAGGAATTGGAGTATTTTTGTTTTCGTCGTCAAGCTGAAACAGGTCCTCATGTTGCATCTCTTCATCGGGTTTAGTGTGGTTCATGGGAAAGTCGTTTTCAAGAAATCGAACATCCCGTGAAATGACTATTTTTCTACTCTCCAAATCATATATTTTGTAACCTTTGGTGCCCGGTGGGTAACCGACAAAGATGTCAGGTTTACCACGCTGCTCGAACTTGTCTCCCCCGATGTCTATATTCCGATGATAGGTCAAGCAACCAAACACCCGCATGTGTTCATATGAGGGTTTTTGTTTAAATAGGACCTCATAAGGCGTGGCCCCATGCATAATTTTCGAGGGCATTGTATTGATGACGTAAGTCACTGTTAAAACACATTCTCCCCAGAAAGTCTTTGGTAAGTTGGCTTGGAAACGTAGGGCACGAGCGGTTTCAAGCAAGTGTCGATGCTTGTGTTCCACCACCCTATTTTGTTGTGGGGTGTGTGGAGAAGACGTCTCCAAAACGATGCCCTCTTGAGCAAAGAAATCTCTCATGTTGTTTGACACAAACTCTCCCCCATTGTCAGTCCGTATTCGTTTGATTTGAACTCCAAATTGTGTTTTGACCATTTTGCAGAAGTCTATAAGGCATGTGCTCGCCTTATGTTTGTGTCTGAGCAAAAAAGTCCATACAGCTCTACTAAAGTTCTCTACTACAGTAAGAAAGTAATAAGCTTTATTCATGGATGGGGTTCTATATTTCCCCCACACGTCGCAATGTATCAAATCAAAACATGCAAGTGTTTTTATTTCACTACTAGGAAAAAGAAGGCGTGTGTGTTTTGATGGGTTTTATACAAACAATCCTATGTGTGCATGCAACCCTAGAGTTGGATCTATGTTTTCACTATTAGTTATACAACTTTATGAACACAAAAGAACCCTAGCATGCATCTACTATTTTCGAAATTGACATAGAAGAATAGAATACATACCTTTTGTTGTTATGTAGTAATAACAACTAGTTCCTTGAATTTCCTTAGCTCTTGAAAGCAAGTACCACAAGTGTAGTACCTCTAATGGCTCACAAACACACTAGGTGAAAGGATGAATATGGGAGGGAGGAGAGAAGGATATCTTGCCCTAAAATTCGTCCCTTTTAGGGTTTCCCAAGGCTTGGACGAATTCTAGTGCCTTAGGGTTCTATTTATACTTGAGGCTAGCTAGGGTTTCAAGGTGGAAACCCTAATCCCTTAGCTTAGGGCCTAAGCAAGTCCATGGACTCCTTTCCTTAAGCCCTTGGACGAAAACTCCTAGATCCTTCTAGGATTTTCGTTCAAGCCTTAATAAAAGTGATCCAATAGCCCAAAGTCTCAACTATCAAATAATTACAAAACAGCCCCCTGTACTTTTAATTAATTCCTTTAATACCGAAATTAATTCCTAATTAATTTCTGATTAAATACTAATTAATAATATGATTCCAAATTATTATATTAATCATATAATATAATAAATAAATCATATTTATGCCCTAATCAACCTCTCTCCTCAACTGTCATCCTGTCTAGTCACTAGTGTGAAGGCAACCCAAAAGGACCATGCTCACAATCGGGTCAAGTAAATACCAAAATAGTTATGGACTTAGACACTAATCCAACAGTCTCCCACTTGGATAAGTCTAATAACTATTCTGCGTATGACTTCAGAACCTGATCAGCAATCGTAGCTTCCAAAAGCGCTGTCAACTCTGATCTTATCAGATACGCGTGTCCTTTAGATAAGGGATCATATATTCCTCCATTCTACAAGATATCGTATAGACATGAGACATGGATTGAAATCATTCTCTCAGTCTATGTGTCGTTTCCCGATTTCCGATTTATGATGACTGACTAATTGAACAAATCAAATCAGTCCTGGCCCGGCCGAGCACTTTCCTTTGTCATCAGTAAATCATCGAGGGGCCCACAGATATCTCTTTTATCCCACCTTGGGTAAAAGGAATGGATAAACTTCGACTCAAATGCTTGCTTGCACCTACTAATCGAATCACACACAACAATAAGTTTTATAACACCAAGTTACTGGTACGTTTACTTATTGTCAATGTGCAACCGACCAGCAAATAACAACTAACACGTCTCGGTTTCAAGAATATACAATGTTATCGTCTCACCAATCACTCGTGATAAAACCATGAAGTGATTCAAATGAGCGTGGGTTTAATCCAATACTCTAATCTTATCAAAGCACTCATGAACTCTGCAGCAAACTTGTGCTATGTCTAAACACTTTAGACAATCTACAGACAGATTCATGACAGTCTTCCTTCATACCTACTTCCAACGTATGACCGACTGTGGATGTTTGAATAACCTAGTTATTCTGGAAGTCAAAACATGCAAAGTGAAACGCAATAATAATATTAATCCTATATGGCCCCAAAACTTTTGAGCGTAAATAAAAACACTTTTATTTAAACACCATATTGATTACTCATTATTCATTGTTTACTGTTTCAGACAATCAACTTATTACTCGAATTATAACCACAATTGTCCCATGCTCCAAGCATGCACACTTTGGTTTCCTATGGTCCATACTCTGTGAAATAGATCAATTGAAAAACTTTCCCAATGAAACTCATTTCACAATCCCCAATTTTTTTTTATTAGTATAAGAATACCAAATTCTTGCCACTTTTAGAATATGTCAGATTCTAACACTTTATGCAATGATTCTTTCGTAATGTCATAGCACAAAAGTCACCAAGACCCGGCTAATGAAATTACTAAGTTCTCTATCAGAAATTGTTACAAAACAATTTTATAGATGTGATGTCTCTCACTCAAAGTACATTCCTTTGAACATCCTTTTGCATAAAAGTTTCTAATCTACATAGAGTCTTAATATCCAACTCCCATTAATGGAAACATTTCCATATTTGCTATATGACAACTTATTCTTAATAGAATCTTATCTATTCATAATAATGTCAATATAGTCCATCCAGTACTATACTTCCAACTACTCACAAGCGACAAATCCTCAGTGAACCTCAGACCGTCCTTTGATAGTTGTTTAATTATTTTAGTCAAAACCGATTCTAGTCCTTTTTCCCTCTTAATGCCCTAGGCATTTGGAAAATTTAGAATGGTCAAATATTATAACATATGCAATCGGTCCCATACCCGAAGCGTATTAGACACGATGCATAATGTCTCATATAAAGACGTGATACTTTATCAGCCTTCTGCCATAATATTTTATGTGCCATGTTCCCGCAATTCGAACTATGAAGAGGGATGTCGTAATCATAATCGAATTTTGAGAATGCACTATGTATCCTTGACTAAATTTATTAACATTTCTCGATCTAAGCTTTAGAATTTTGAAACGAAGTATAATATTCTCTCCCTTAATTATAGCAAAACAACTTTTCAACCCTTGCAACTTTGCAAAGTGAATCTTTGTTTTCTATAATTAATATTGCTAACTTGCAATACTTACCATAATAATCATGCTCCCACTAACATGATGATTATTTTCTTACCAGCATAACACTTATGCTCCCACTAGCTTTGACATGTATTTAGAAAACAATTGGACTTCTAGAAAACAATGCTTATTGAATTCCTTAAGTTCATATTTCTAATACCTAATGCTTTGATAAGCCTTTATCTAAGCTTTTTAAGCTCATACACATTTGCCTTAGATAGCTCACATGTGTGTCTAAACAATTCAGAATTTATGTTACTAAGTCCCAAATGTTCAGATCAATTGCCAAATCTCACAATTCGAACTATGAAAAGGGATGCCGTAATCATAATCGAATTTGAGAATACAATTTTTCACAATTGCTATCTTCTTAAAATCTCTCTTAGTGAAAGCATTTCCTCACAATCATTTTCATGAAGGAGGAAAACCTTATGACACTTAGATTTTATGATGTATGTGTTCCTATCCATGTGAATTTGTCAAAACGAAAGTTTGCGACAAATCCAAAACATTATGGACTGAACTTGTTCAATCTTGATTTCTTGCCTCATGGTAACATGAATGCCCACCATGTCTTCCAAGCAACTCACCCTTTCATATCAATGTACTTTCCATTGATCGAGGTGCTTTGTCTTTATGCATTCAAATGAGAATTCATATAACTCACACACATAATTAACTCAATTGGAATGGCACAGAAAAAGAGTATGTCATCCACGATAGGCTTTAAACCTCAAGTCGTGTGCTAGTGATGATTAACTAGGTTTACTCTTGATTTGTTCTTGAAACTTTTCAAGACCATTAAGACTCCCACTGACTCCTTGACATATAAGATTCTCTTGTCAAGAACCATTTCTTGACAAACAAATATTCAAGAGTTAGTGTAGCCTTTTGTCAAGTTCAACACTTCACACAATTGGTCCTGGTTGGTCTTTGTCTTATCCAAGACATCACAACTTACCAATTTCAAATGTGCAAGAATAAGAAAACTTTTCCAAATTCCACATTTGTCGAGTGTTATAAACCTACTTAAGACTTGTCACTCATGTCAGAATCTTGACTCTAAGACTTGATATTGGAACGAAGTATGATTGACTTCTTGATTTAACCATTTCTACAATTCTTGATTCCTCTTCTTAGACATGCAATTGCACTAAGACTCACTTAGAGGATCAATTGAGATATGGTTCTTAATCATTAAGACTTATCATAAAACACAATAAAAAGGTACTCTCCCTTCTTCTTAGAATAGAGAAACTTTTATCTTTCTGCCTACTTGATTCTTCTTATTCGTTCTGCTATTGATTTAAACTCTTTCAATCAACTCAGAATTATACTTAATCTTATAAGTATAATCATATTTACTAACCTTTAGTAAATCATGATGAATATCTTTATCACTCTTGTGGTGGACTTGATCAACGCACAACCTAGTGTACTCGATCTCCTGGTCCTTCTCTTGACACTTTGCCAAAGAATTAGTCTAATTTCCAAAATATGAAGTTTCTCATTCATCACGCAACCAAGTTGTATGATTCCAAGTTTCTGTCCAATTGAAACTTGGGTGATGAGAATCTTCCTTTATTTGGCAAATCCTCGACATTTCACAAATAACATAATCAAGAATCACATCTAATTCAACATTGCTAAAATTAGAAATACATAAACATCCATTTTCACATATGCCATTGCAAGGATAAATAAATAGGACGAAATCAAAATTCATTCTATTGCGGAAAAACTTGTCCTTACAATGCAATTCAAATGAAAACTATGCTATTTCAATTTCTAAGCAATCTATTCTAACTCTAAAGTAGTAGCTCAAAAATCCGATCTTCAAGCAATGCGATCGAAATCCATTTCTTCACGATCAGATTCAGCTTACTTCTTCCCTTAAGCTTCCTCTCTTTTCTTCGATCCTACAAAACATCAAAATGTAATCTTATCACATCATGTATTGAAAATCAAAGAATAGGAACTTATAGAGTTAGTTATTGGATTTTACCTGAAGTAGAGCCATACGTCTTGACTCTCCCATCTCTTAGATCTCTCAGGTAAAAAAGGGCAGCTTTGTCTCCAATGCCCCTTCTCTTGACAGTAGAAGCAGATGGACTCTTTTGAAATGGCACAAGGAACTATCTCAGAATTTACCTTTTCTGGATTTCCAATGTCACTATTTTCAATTTCCATTGAAGTTTGAGAGTTTGATTTGCCAGAAAAATTTACTCGATTAGCACGCCAAATCATTTCTGATTCAGCAGCTATAAGCAAATAGGTCAAATCAATGAGGGTCACGTCATGGTCCATCATATAGTACTCTCTAACGAACTCACTATATGATTCAGGAAGTGACTGAAGAACCCAGTCAACAGCCAACATTTCTGAGATATCGACACCCATCATCCTTAACCTATCAATGTGTGACTTCATCTCTAAGATGTGTGCACACACAGGTTTCCCATCTTCGTGTTTACTTGCCAATAGGGCTTGAGTGAGCTTGAACTTTTCAAGCCTTTGAACTTGTGGGTTAGGGAGAATAATTGGAGGAGGTGGAGGAAGTGAAGCATGACTCTCATTTCCTTGATCGTATCGTGGAACGTCATCTTCATTTGGAAAGCTTGTTCCAAGGGATTTGGGAAGACCATAGTTGTCATACTTTGACATCTACAAAACGGGAGAAAATCCAAGTTAAGTTGATTAGAATCCTTGATGTGACACCCAAATGAAACATCAAGGCTAGGATCCAACACAATACTCTACAATCTAGAAGAGGGATGCCGTAATCTAGTTGCAGAATATTTGAAGGTAGGTAAATGACGATTTACCAATTCCCACCATGAAAAACGAAAAAGAAATTTAAGTTTTAAATGAATTGAAAACTCCTAGATCTTTTGAGATTCATTGAACCTTTCAATGGCATGTTTAAATCTCGATATGCACTTCAAATTTTGCGACTGGGATGCCGAGGATCGCAAACAAGTTTGTGAATAACCATGCGAACCAACATGGTGCACTCAATGTCTTCATCACCTAATCAATGTGCCGGTTAGCCACACACGCTCCATTGATCTATGATAAAACATCGAGCCACCCTTTGTCGCCAATGCCAATCCCAAATTAGTGTGCCGGTTAACCACACGCGCTCCACCAACGATTGACAGGGGCACAAAGTGTAATTCCATGGATTAGCATCACTTTCACATTTTATCCTAGAGTAACTAAGATTTGGGAATTTGTAAAAGCATTTAGTTACTTTGTACTTCATTATACTTATAATGGAAGGTTTCTGTCCTATCCTACCTGTTCGGCTAACGACCCTCCACTAGTCAAGAGTGCGGTGGGTAAGAGTGGATACCCATTCAATCGCCATTTTATAGGCAATTTCCTTAAACACCCCTTATAGACCAGCTTCGTGAATGAGGCCTACTAACGGTAAGACTGAATTTTACTCATATATATAATATTAGACTTTTAATGTTACATATATAGTATAGGGTGTATTTTATACTTTTAAAATACTAGGTGGTTTTATTAACTTTCCAAAACCATAAGGGTGTAATTTGAACTTATTCAAAATACGAGGGTTTTAGAATTTAACATTTCAAAATTAAACTTTTAATCAACTTTTAAATTCCGAAACTTGAGGGCAAGTTTTGAAACTTTTCAAAACATAAGCAAGAACATTCTAGATCAAATTATTAATAATAATTAACCAATTAATTAGTAATTATCTTAATATGACCTAATTCAATTTCTTGCAAGATAATCTATCAAATAATTCAAATAAATCAAGTTTATCACATAAAGAAATGATTATCTAATTAATTTGACAATTATCTTTTACTTTGGTAAGGATATCTCTTAAATTAAACAATTAATTTAACCTAGTCCCTTAAATCCCCTAGAATTCGAAATTATGGGATGGGATATTCAAAATCTTTAATTACCAAATTTAAACATTTAAAGGATAATTACAAGATATGGCAATATCCAAATCCCTAAAATTTAGGATCTAATCATGGGGAAAGAGGCAATTTCGAAATTCTAGGGTTAGACAACCCTAAAATCGAAATCTTGGGGCCAAAGAAAAAAAAGTTTAGGAAATCTTACCAAAAATTTCGAAATCTAGGGTTTAGAAACCCTAATTTCGAAAATCAAGCCTCCAGGGTTTATTAGCCATAAACCCTAATATGTCAAGTTCATACATTTGAATAAAGCTAATTGAAAACAAAACCCAATGGCTCTGATACCACTGATGGGTTTTATACAAACAATCCTATGTGTGCATGCAACCCTAGAGTTGGATCAATGTTTTCACTATTAGTTATACAACTTTATGAACACAAAAGAACCCTAGCATGCATCTACTATTTTCGAAATTGACATAGAAGAATAGAATACATACCTTTTGTTGTTATGTAGTAATAACAACTAGTTCCTTGAATTTCCTTAGCTCTTGAAAGCAAGTACCACAAGTGTAGTACCTCTAATGGCTCACAAACACACTAGGTGAAAGGATGAATATGGGAGGGAGGAGAGAAGGATATCTTGCCCTAAAATTCGTCCCTTTTAGGGTTTCCCAAGGCTTGGACGAATTCTAGTGCCTTAGGGTTCTATTTATACTTGAGGCTAGCTAGGGTTTCAAGGTGGAAACCCTAATCCCTTAGCTTAGGGCCTAAGCAAGTCCATGGACTCCTTTCCTTAAGCCCTTGGACGAAAACTCCTAGATCCTTCTAGGATTTTCGTTCAAGCCTTAATAAAAGTGATCCAATAGCCCAAAGTCTCAACTATCAAATAATTACAAAACAGCCCCCTGTACTTTTAATTAATTCCTTTAATCCCGAAATTAATTCCTAATTAATTTCTGATTAAATACTAATTAATAATATGATTCCAAATTATTATATTAATCATATAATATAATAAATAAATCATATTTATGCCCTAATCAACCTCTCTCCTCAACTGTCATCCTGTCTAGTCACCAGTGTGAAGGCAACCCAAAAGGACCATGCTCACAATCGGGTCAAGTAAATACCAAAATAGTTATGGACTTAGACACTAATCCAACATGTTTGGCTTTAAAACAAGCATGACACTTATGATTATCCTTTGAAACATGAATAAAATCTAAGTGTGAAATCTTCTTAGTTGATGGATGACCAAGTCTCTTGTGCCATACATCAAAAGTGGTCATCAGGGCTTTGTTCATCTTCATTGTCCCCATTCGATACAGTCCTCCAACCCGGTTACCCGCTCCAATCAAGTGCTTCGTCCCCAACTCCTGTATAACAAAGAAACCAGGGAAAAAGGTAACAACACAGTTAAGATCATCAGCAAGTTTGCTGACTGAAAGAAGATTATAATCAAAACTGGGAACAAACAAAACTCCTTTTATCTTAACACCTCCTGGAAGAGTATGTTCACCTTCTCCCATGACAGGCACCTTATCCCCATTAGGAATGATAACAGGTGCCCCTTTAGGGTTTCGGGTATTATTCTGCAGGAAATCACTTCTACAAGTCATATGTTCAGTTTCGCCAGAATGAACAACCCAACCATCACATGTGAGATCTTTACCTGCCATGTTTGCCCTTGGTTGATTTTCATTGCTTGGCATGTTTCTGTTTTCCTTGAAGTGATTGAAAAATAAATGATATTGTTCATCTGTCAGCCCTGGTATAGGACTCGACACCATCTCTACGCAAGCAGCTTTAGGTCTCGGTTTATCTTTCTTGCCCGACCACCATTCCGGGTACCCAACAATCTTGAAACATCCTTCTTTCTTGTGACCCTCTCTCTGGCAGAATGTACATTTTTCTTTCTTGTCGTGTTCTGATTTTGTGGCCTTTTGTGCTGTTTTATTTGTCACATGCGTGTTCTGCTTCCCTTGATGTTGTTGGTACCCTCTTTGCAAGTTGTAATTAGCTTGGAAAGAGGATGCTTCAGCGCTGGCCCTTTTCGATCCTCCCGGGGATTGCCCTCTGTTGTTCGTTTTCTGCCACCAGGTGGTAGATAGTCCCCAACGATGGTGTCGGCTTCATGGCTAAGATCTGGGTGCGCATAACCGCAAAATCTTCGTCAAGTCCCATCAAAAATTCGTACGCCTTCTCCTTCTCTTTCACTTCATTTAGTTGTTTCCTAATATTGCAATTACACCCACTGCACTTACAGCGAGGAGTAGGAAGAACCATTTGGAGTTCATCCCAGATGGATCGAAGCTTAGTGTAATAAGTGGAAACAGTGGTACCTTCTTGCCGCATGGAGTTTATGGTTTGCTTCAATTCATAGGCGCGAGGTGCTCCTTCCTTTTCGAATTGTTCCTCTAAATCTCTCCAGATTTCTGTTGAGGTGTTTGCATATCGTACGCTTGTTCGTATCTCTTTCTCCATCGCGGCTATTAACCATCCTTTAATCATTGCATCTGCACGTACCCACGCAGAGTGTAGAGGTGACGTTGATTCAGGTGTCTTGATGGTGCCATCGACCAACCCCATCTTGTTTTTCGCAAGCAGGAAATTCACCATCTCCTGCTTCCACTCGTTATAATTGTTATCGTTTAACATGTCGTTCACCTGGACCTGTTTTGGATATTCAGAAGGATGAACGTAGAGAGGCGAGTTGACATCAATCGTCTCTCCATCATCCACTTTCTTGCTGCCATCTCCTCCTTTCTCTCCCGCCATGGTCACCAGAAAGGCTTAAATAACCTGCTCTGATACCATGAAAATTATAGGATGAGAACCAATTTTCTATTTTATTGATTGAAAAATGCACACAGATGTAAACAGATCTCTGTAATATATATGTGAATGACAAAACAAACCCCAGCAATAAAAAAGGAAAATACCAAAGACAGAATACATAAAGAAGGAAATAAATAAACTAAAATCTAATGATATCTTTTATTTCCTTTATTTTCGACTGGTTGATGATCGTTGCTTGATAACGAATGGGAATATCTGATAAGTAACGAAGGTTTTGGCAACAAAAAGAGAAGATTTGGTATATTGCTTCATTGCTTGGTATTGACTGGGTTCGTGAATGAAAAAGCGAAGAAATTGGTGGATTCGTTTTTGAAGTCTACTTTTGAAGATTTTTAGTCAATAGTCGAAGATTTTAGATCGGGAAGGGCGAAGATTTTTGATCGCGAAGATTTTTGCCTTGCTGTCAAAAATTTAAGCATCGATGTTGACTAACGAAGGTTTTGGTATCGACTAACGAAGATTTTATTGGTCAATTTGAAAGCTAATAACGAGTTGGGAAGGAGATGAAACCTTCGTTACCAAATTCACGAACTGGGTAAATTGAAGAAGATGATACAAAAGTTTCGAAAGTAGTCACTCAAGTTTTGAAAGTTTGACACTTTAACCCTATATTCGAAATTTGGATCAAATTTTCGATAGTTGAAGAAGTGTGCAGAAGTTTCGAAAGTAGTCTCTGAAGTTTCAAAAGTTTGGCAATTTATACCCAACTTCGAAAATGGGGTAACAAAAGCTGAGAAATTGAAAAATTTCCATTTCTGGTCCCTGCAGTTGGTGCAAACTTACACTTTATGCCCAGTTTCGCAAATGGGGGAATGTTTCGCATCTTTATCTATTTTTGGCGCAACGGGTCCCTACAGAATTCAGAAAGCGACGGTTTTTACCCGGATTTTGGAAAATCTTGCAACTCTCACCCAAAAGTCTTTCGTGATTGTTTTTCCGTGTAAGTTTTTTGGGAGTTTCATTTTTGGTACACATCAAGGGGGAGTATTGTGAAGTTCATTCCTCGGGCGCTTCTGACCCTTAATGGCTTTTATAATCATTTTTTTATTATAAAAAGGGGGAGAATGATGGGTATTCGAAGCGAGTTTTCCGGGTATTCATTTGTGGATTTGAAGACCGGTGTTACTTCGAGGGGGAGTTTGGTCTTGATCGCGCGAGCTCGTTGGATATTGAAGCCGGACATCCAATCCTAACTTTGAGGGCGAGAATGTTAGGGTGCAAAGTCACGCTTGGATGTGGCTTACCCTTATTGATGTGTAAATGAGTTGTCTTTCCTATAAATAGGAAGTGAGTGACACTCATATTTAGAATGAACAGTTTGAGAGCATTAGTTTAGAGAGAGAAATTGCAAGACCCATTTGTACTCTTTTTATCAATACTAATGAGAGCTAAACCCAAATTTATTTACTTCATGTGTTCTTGATTTTGTATAATAATTCACTAGATCTTTTCTAATTCCGAACATGCCATCATAATCAAAACCACTACACATGTTAAGACCCATTCATGATGTATCTGTCATGGGTCATGTGGTGGTTGCCTATAGTGTCATGGTAATCCCCATGGATTACATATTGGTCATTAATGTCATTGTAAGACCCATGGATGACATATGGGTCGTTGGTCATGTTCATTGGGTAGTAGTTGCTTATTGTGTCATTGTGAGGCCCATGGATGACGTATGGGTCATTGGTCATCTGCATTGGGTGGTAGTTGCTTATTGTGTCATGGTAACACCCATAAACGACATATGAGTCATTGTTCATGTGGTAGTTGCTTATAGTGTCATGGTATGACCCATGGATGGCATATGGGTCACTGGTCATGTTCATTGGGTTATGGTGTCATGTTACGCCCAATCGAAGACATATGGGTCATGGGTCATGATCATTGGGTTATATAGTCATGTTACGACCAATAGATGACATATAAGGGTCATGGGTCATGTGCATTGGGTGGTAGTGGCTTATAGTGTCATGTTCCAACCAATAGATGACATATATGGGTCATGTGTCATGTGCATTGGGTGGTAGTAGCTTATAGTGTCATGTTAAGACCAATGGATAACATATGGGTCATGGTTCATGTTCATTTGGTGGTAGTGGCTTATAGTGTCATGTTAAGACCAATAGATGACATATGGGTCATGGGTCATGTGCATTGGGTTATAGTGTCATGTTACGACCAATATATGACATATATGCGTATGGGTTGTTTGACAAACGGCGTTCAACCTTCCTCATGGTTTGTTTGACAGTTTGAGTTCTTGGTGATGAACAGGGGAACACATCTCTCAAAAACTGTAGGGCTTGTTTTTTTGCATGCGTTGGCCCTCTACCAATGTAAGCATCCCAGGGCGAATGTCGCATCTCTATGTCCTGCCCTAGATGCCTCTTCAAGCATCTATTTTCCAGCATCATCACTAAGATAAAAATACTTTTTCTAAAAGACAATAACAAACATGTATAATAAATTAAGACCAGTTAAAAGAAATTAACAACCAATGTATAATAACATAGATTAAACAGGATACCATTTCATCAAAAAATTTAATGTTAGTGTTCCCTTAGGCTCTACATTTCTGTAAGACCAGAAACTGGCCAATCCTCCCCCAAAGCCTTCCCATCGTTAAACTATCGGTCTCCATGGTCCTGTACACCTCATCCATCTCACAACAATTGTTGAAGGTTTTGGAACTACGTAATGTACACACATTAGTTTATACACAAATTAAACTGCAAATGCTTAATGTACACAAAAAACTGAAAACTATAATACAACGGTTGTCGAAGACACTTTTACCCTCCTTCATTTGTGTAACGTTCTGTTTCGGATCGTTTCCCGTTTCGGGGTGGATATCAAGGATTGGGTATTAGCAGACTTAGGACCCTTGAAAAAATTGAGATTTGGACTCATTAGGGGGGGGGGGTGAATGATGTAATTTGGATGATCCGGGTATTCAGTTTGTGTTTTGGAGCCTAAGGGTATTTTGGTAATATGTCAGCTTGGGCTTTTATAGAAACTGGATGTTTGTTTGGGAAATTGTAAGGCATGTATGAGTTGATTAAAGTGTAGAGATTCTTGTTAGCTTTTCGTGGATATAAGGATCGTCGGAATCGGATTTATAATAAAGAAGTTATGTCCTTCGAGTGCTTTAGGGTTTAAGAGGAAATCATAGTATACGGGGTGTACCTAGGGAGTACGCGAAGAATACTGGTGCGAAGAGAGGTGCGTGAAGCTTAATGTTGCATACGCTTAGCGTACTGCAAAGGAAGGGTCGGGAGTGTGAGGCCTCGTACGTTGGGCGTACGAGGAGTACGCGGGGCATACGAGGTGTGAATGAAAACCCTAATTTATGATGTTCTACCCGATATAAGCACTTTAAGACTTTAGGGTAAACCCTAGAAATCGTCCCTTAACCTCCATGGTGGTGTTTTTGAGATCAATGGGTGCATCTTGGTGTGTTTTGGTTCATATTCAAGAAGATGGAGTTTGGTGCAAGGTTGTGGATCAAGGAGGAGCTTGTGGATCCATATTCTCTACTTCATTTCTAGCTTGTTTGAGGAAAAAGCTATGAACTTGTTCATTGATGGATTAGATATATTATATATGAGTTTTGGTTCCTTTTTGGCCCCAAGAATGAGATCTATTGGTTTGATACCAATCCAGAAGCTATGAGTTGCCACTCTTGGTGTTTATGAGGTTCTAGATTTATAAAGTTGTCTCTTTTAGTGTTTAAAAGCCTCCATGCATGAGATTGTATCCATTTGATGAAATTGAAGTGCTATATCTTGAAGTTGGGTCCTTTTAGGGCATGCAAAGTCACCAAGTCCATGACTTTATGGTTATAGACGTTTATTAAGAAGTAGATTTATGGTTTGGACTTCTGGAGTTACGCATTAAGAGGTTAATGGAGAATTTGGCTTAATGGATGAGTATGATGGGCGTACAGCTGAGTACGCCCCCGTACTTAGTCAGGTGGGATTTTGCATATTGGGCTTCAAGTTTGGGCTTTCCTTTGGGCTTGGGTGTTTCAGTTCTTAACGGGCCATGTGGGTACAAGTGCTTTGGACTAGGAAAAAGGGTTGGGCTTAAGGGTAAAGCCCATGTTAGGGGTTTGGGCCCAATTTGGAAGATTGGGCCATATTTGGGCCTTGGTTGATTAATTGGCTTTTGGGCCTTTTAGATTATGAGTTTGGGCCTTAATCATGGACCAAGCTAGGATAAGGGTAAAATGGTCTTTTTACCCCAAGTATGGACTTATGTCCTTGGATTGGAACCCAAATATTAGTTGGGTGTTATTGTGATATTGATAGTTCTGGGATCTGTCAGCCAGCAGCCAGGGATTATCTGTGTGATTCGGCAGTGCGAGGTGAGTTTCCTCATTGTATTTAGCGGGTCGAAGGCACCAATGTTGGCCCATGGTTGTTATGCTTAGTATGCTTGCTGTTTGCGTGACTCTTGCACGTGTTATGTTTACCGAGCGGGACTCGATGCTGGACTGGGCCCAATGTCAAGCGGGGCCTGATGAGTATATATTGTATGCTAGTTAGCTGTACATGTTTTTATGATTATCGGGTACTACCCGATGCTGGGTGGGACCCGAAGGCTAGTCTGTATGTTATTTATCTCTGTGATTATGGCATGTGTTGTATGTTTATATGTTTATATGTTTATATGTTTATGTGTTTATATGTTTATATGTTCATACTAGGCGGGACCGATACCAGGCGGCGCCTGATAACTGACAAATTTGTATACCGGGCGGGGCCCGACGCCGAACGGGGTCCGATGTCGGGCGGGGCCCGATGACGGGGGGCCCATTATATATATGTTGATATGTATGGTATGTGGTATCTTGGGGAACTCACTAAGCTTTGTGCTTACGGTTTTCAATTTATGTTTCAGGTACTTCAGTTTTCTGATGGGAGAGCTCAGGATGATTGTAGAGCACACACCACATGTTTTCGCATTCCGTGATTTACTCTGATTTGATGATGTTTAGATAAATCTTGTTTACCTTGGTTTTGTGACAATGATATGGTTTAATGGTTTTATTAATTTAAAAATGAAAAGTATGGGTCTTATTTTTCGGACGTTTCAATTTGATGACATCAATAGATGAGTTGCTCCCTAGAAGCACCATTTTATTGGTAATAGCATCCTTTGGTACTTCGTCGAGTGATCTTATTGTTTGTGATCTTGTTTTCATTATTCTTGAGATGGATGCAGCCATCGATTTGCGTTATCTAATTGGGAAGAAGATTGTCGGATTATAGTGTTTTTGGGAAAATCATCGGAACTGTTTTAATTTCTTGGGACCAAATACAGAGAGAAGATGATCGGGGAACTGAAATGACGTGGTGACAACTTCCGATATAATGGCACCTATAAGTGTAGGCATATTGTAATGACCAAGTTACCTTTATAGTTACACTGCTTCATAGTTTATTTGTAAGGGTATTATTGTCAAAACACAAATTCAAAAACCACACCTAGGAATCAAACGAGACCGTTTAACAATATTAGACTCAATTTATATTTTACTCCTTTTAAAACACACATTATTAATTAGTTAAAGTGAATTAGATTAATTATTTACAAGAGTTCTATTTTTTGCGAATCTAACATGCAGTAAAGAGATTAAGGTAATCACTTGATTCAAACCCTAGTTTCAAACTTTCTTTCAGTTCAACTGTACTCTAACGATGGACAAATCGTGGATAGGAATAAGGAGGAACGGTAAACCTTATTTCTAAGGAGCATCAACGTTTATCGATTATGCAATACACAACATCTGCGATATGAGGAACATTGACCCAGGAGTTGATGGTCGACGTATTAAAATGCCATTTCCTTGAAAAATATGTGTAAACCGCTTAGAGTTTACATTGGAGGAAGTGAAGCTCCGTTTATTCATCAATGACATTCATGAAGACTACAAAGACTGGAATAAACATGGTGAAAAGGATGATCCATTAACAAGTACCCCAAAGCCTGTTAATGCAAGAAATGAGTTTGGTGACAACCCTGATTTTGCTTCAGAAATTCTAATGGATTTCCCACATACAAAAGAAATGGTTATAGATAATTTTGAAAACCATTACCATGTGAAGTTTCAACAAATGCTAGTAGACGCAGAGGAGCCACTTTACGAAGGATGTCTTGATTTCACAAAATTGCCTGCAATAGTTGAACTACTCAACTTGAAGGGTAAGCACGGATGTTCCGATACTTTCTTTACGGAACTAATAGTATTGCTTAAAAAGATGCTACCTAAAGGTAATGAAATGGTGGAAACACTTATGAGGCCAAAAAAAATTTGAAATCGATGGGATTTGGATACCCAAAACTACATGTATGTATCAATAACTGCCTTATTTACTATAAAGAGGACAAGAAATTGACCGTCTTTCTATCTTGTGGGACAACAATATTGAAGGTGGATGAAAAGACAAAGAAAGTCTATGAAAACATTCCAACCAAAGTAATGTGGTACTTTCCAATCATACCAAGACTCCAACAACCGTTTAAGATACAAAGTATGTCTGAAGATTTAAGATGGCACACGAAAAGAAAAATAACAAAGGGTATTTTACATAGGGGTGTTGATCGGGTAAATTTGTCGGGTTTTGGGTAATTCGAGTTTTACATGTTAAAAAAATACCCGTTACCCGACCCGAATTAGATTCTGGTAATTTGGGTTTGGGTAATTCAGGTAGTAGGTCGGGTTTGTGTCATTCGGGTATTACCCGAAAATAAATGTAAGGAAGTAAATATGTCATGCTCTATTAGTCTTATTTATATAAACAAACAAGGCATAAACAAAGTTACTCAAAATTTGAACATTGAGATTTTTTAGTCAATAATACTTGAGATATCAAGTAATCTTTCACAAAAATAATACCATTTACAAGAAACCAAAATGCAAGATGCCAATACCCCATTTTCGAAATCATTTACAAGAAAATCACTTACTTTGAAGTTTGAAGTCTAAATCAGTGAGTGTTGGTGACGACTTGATGATTGGTGACAAAGAGTTTTGTTAAGTTTGAAGTCTACTGGAAATGTCTCTTTGTCTTCATAGGGTTTGATACTTCGATGGAAGACTCAAGAAATAGAGAAGGTTTTTTTTATTTTAAATCAATGATCGGGAATGAGGATAAAGTCGTAAACAACATATGGATAAGTGTAGATATTACCCAAAGAGCCCTTTATTTTTTTTAAATAAATTGGGTATTTCGGGTATACCCGAAACCCTATACATATAGCCTATACCCGTTTTAAAAAAATCAGGTAACCCAAATACCCGAAAATATACCCGACACCCGATTTACCCAAATTCAAAACGGGTTGGGTCGGGTAATCGGGTATCGGGTAATTTCAATAGGCCTAGTTTTACGTCACCCCATAGATTCACTAGCATGGCATACCATAAATGAAAAGTTCCCCAAAATTGCTAAAGATCTAAGAAATCTATGGCTAGGAATATCCGTTGATGGGGTTGATGTCAAAAGAAGAAATAGTCCACATAGTCTATGACCAGTTTCAAGTCTCATATAAAACCTTCCACCATAAACATTATATCAATTAACAGTGTAGCTAAATTGGGTATACTTTCTTGCTCCGATTGATCATACACATCGTATCCCTCCTTGGTTACTTTTGAAAATAATTATGAAAACCATTTTTAAACTTTTTTCGTTCCTTAGTTTGAGTCTGGATTCACACGAATGTTCATCCGATTCTCTCAAACCAAGGCTCATTAATACCAACTTGTGACGCCTCAAAATCATAAAAATTTAAAATTTTCAAAAACAACCCATTTCATCCATAAATTGTTTACAAAACCATTGTTTCAAAAGTACTATTCAAAATCAAAGTATCCCAAGATCCAGTGTCATAAAAACAGGAAGATGTGCACGATCATGCCTTCGCTTTCCCACAATCCTGTAACACCCTATTATTTTCTTCTTCTAAATCAATCTAATTCAATCAAAAGTCAGACTCGTTTCTGCTATCTGTTTACTGTGTTTAAGGCCAGTTTGAGAGTCTCTAAGCCTAGTACACTTAAGGATTGAGTGTTATGAAGTATTAGCTTGAGATCAGAAGGCTGCTCCCGAACCAAAAAGCCCAACACATGAGGTTCACGGCCGTAAACCCTGTTCACGGCCGTGAACACTCTTCTGGTCATGAACCACCATCCATATATAAGAGATTGCTTCATTTTTTCTTCATTTCTCCAAACTCCAGCCGTGAACTACCCATTCTCTCTCAAGTATCATCAAGTGAAGGCTCACTTTTCACTCCAAAACGTAAGCATCTTATCCCTATTCTTGTTTATGCTTAGAAACCCCTTTGTTCTAGCCTTGATTCATCATCTTCAAGATCTGCAAGGGTTTACGGCCGTAAACCCTTCATAATCTGTAAACCCTTCATAAGGGTCGTAAACCCTTCATAGGATCTTGGGCCGTAAACCCTCCCAATGCCGTAAACTCCTAGAGTTTGGCCGTGAACTCCTTGTGATCAATCACATGTGATTCTAACACTCCATTGAGAGTGTTTCCTAGTTCCTAAGGTTGTTTCCCTTACATGTTAGTTGTTTTTAAACACTAATTATATACATATATGTATCAATATATGTCATTTAGGACTCATTTGTGCCTCGAGACTTCATTCGTGGAACTTCTCATCCTTACTCGAATCTTCAATTGAATCACCCACATAGGTGAGTTCATACCCCTATAATCTACCTTTTAAATGATTTTAAATGCTTTTTAGGGGGGGGGGGGGGAATACAAGTTGAACACAATCTAATTGTGTTAGTAAATACATGTGATATCAATCAAATAAAGGATTTTCTTATGCTTTTAAGGATTACCAAATACTTCCATAATGACTTAAAGTCATGTTAATTCTTTTAAAAGTCACATAAACTCTTTTTCGAACACCGTTAAACTCTTTTAAATGTTTTTTATAACTATTTAAGCTTATAATTGTCAAAATCATGTTTATATATGTATAGATATGTAAATAATACTTAAAGGGCTTAGGACTAATGAATTGCCTTATTTCCTTTTCCTTGTCTGGATGTGGACCTAAGGTGGTGTTATTTGTCCGAAGGTCGTTTCCTTCATAAATATGTATATTATACACATATGGATATAAAAGGTTACTTCAGTCGGTATCATTACCTTTGTATCATGCTGAGCAAAGGGGTACACTCATGAGAAGATCATGATAATCAGATAGAACGTATAAATTATAATAGGTATAATTTATGAGACAAACGAGAAATCTATTTTCTAGATAAGTAAACGAGGTGTAAATTACTTTGTCAAGAAAAGGGTATAATTCGATCTTTACTCAAACTAAAATGTGATGGTACGTATTCAGGACATAGCAATACTTGCTATGTTACATTCTTATAACCAGAGTCTCCTGGAGGGAGAGCGGGCATTGTGTGTATCGATCTATATGGGACCGACAATCCCACATCCCGACTGCTAGCTACAGTCCGGCAGACCAGCCATAGGGTGACAAATGTCACATATTCAGTTTCGACACCAGTAGGTCGTCGTGTTTCTAGTCCAGCATGGTTACAACTTTATCACATTTTAAATCCCCATAAAACCGTTCCGTAAAGTAGTTTTAATTCCCATAAAATCATTTCGTTTTGTTTATGGAAAGTGATTACTACAGTAGTATTTCTTAAAAAGAATAAACTACATGTGAATAACTACCGTAATTTTAACCTGGTTAACTAGGGTTTAAAATGTGATAAAGTTGTAACCATGCTGGACTAGAATGAACACGACGACCTACTAGTGTCGAAACTGAATATGTGACATTTGTCACCCCATGGCTGGACTGCCGGACTGTAGCTAGCAGTCGGGATGTGGGATTGTCGGTCCCGTATAGATCTATACACACAAAGGATGCTCTCCCTCCAGGAGACTCTGGTTGTAAGAATGTAACATAGCAAGTATTGCTATGTCCTGAATACGTACCATCACATTTTAGTTTGAGTAAAGATCGAATTATACCCTTTTCTTGAAAAAGTAATTTAGACCTCGTATACTTATCTAGAAAATAGATTTCTCGTTTGTCTCATAAATTATACCTATTATAATTTATACATTCTATCTGATTATCATGATCTTCTCATGAGTGTACCCCTTTGCTCGGCATGATACAAAGGTAATGATACCGACTGAAGTAACCTTTTGTATCCATATATGTATAATATACATAATTAAGAAGGAAACGACCTTCGGACAAAGAACACCACCTTAGGTCCACATCTAGACAAGGAAAAGGAAATAAGGCAATTCATTAGTCCTAAGCCCTTTAAGTCTTATTTATATATCTATACATATATAAACATGATTCTGACAATTATAAGCTTAAATAGTTATAAAAAAACATTTAAAAGAGTTTAACGGTGTTCTAAAAAGAGTTTATGTGACTTTTAAAAGAATTAACATGACATTAAGTCATTATGGAAGCATTTGGTAATACTTAAAAGCATAAGAAAATCCTTTATGTGATTGATATCACATGTATTTACTAACACAATTAGATTGTGTTCAACTTGTATCCCCCCTTAAAAATCATTTAAAATCATTTAAATGGTAGATTATAGGGGTATGAACTCACCTATGTGGGTGATTCAATTGAAGATTCGAGTAAGGATGAGAAGTTCCACGAATGAAGTCCCGAGGCACAAATGAGTCCTAAATGACATATATTGATACATATATGGATATAATTAGTGTTTAAAAACAACTAACATGTAAGGGAAACAACCTTAGGAACTAGGAAACACTCTCAATGGAGTGTTAGAATCACATGTGATTGATCACAAGGAGTTCACGACCAAACTCTAGGAGTTTACGGCCTTGGGAGGGTTTACGGCCTAAGATCCTATGAAGGGTTTACGGCCCTTATGAAGGGTTTTGGAATTATGAAGGGTTTACGGTCGTAAACCCTTGAAGATCTTGAAGATGATGATGAAAGGTGATGAATCAAGGCTAGAACAAAGGGGTTTCTAAGCATGAAAAAGAATAGGGATAAGATGCTTACATTTTGGAGTGAAAAGTGAGCCTTCACTTGCTGATACTTGAGAGACAATGGGTAGTTCACGGCTGGAGTTTGGAGAAATGAAGAAAAAATGAAGTAATCTCTTATATATGGAGGGTTGGTCATGGCTAGAAGAGTGTTCACGGCCGTGAACAGGGTTTACGGCCGTGAACCTCATGTGTTGGGCTTTCTGGTTCAGGAGCAGCCTTCTGATCTCGAGCTAATACTTCATAACACTCAACCCTTAAGTGTACTAGGCTTAGAGACTCTCAAACTGGCCTTAAACACAGTAAACAGATAGCAGAAACGAGTCTGACTTTTGATTGAATTGGATTGATTTACAAGAAGAAAATAACAGGGTGTTACATTATCCCCCCGTTAGAGAGAATTTGGGTCCTCGCTATGAACTTTAAGAGGACTCTTACTATCGAGATACAAATCTGATTAGTCCTAATGACTTCGATGTCTAGGATTTCTACGGATTCTTCCACAAAGTTGAGGTTCTCATTTATCTCGATCTAATCGAGTGGGAAAACAAAGGTCTCGTCGGATAAATACTTTTCAAGATAAAGACGTGGAAAGTAGGATGTAGATTATTGAATTCTTGAAGTAGTTGGGGTCTATAAGCTACTGGACCAAATCTAGCAAGAATCTTGAATGATCTTATGTACCTTGGATTTAGTATTCCACGCTTTCCGAAGCGTATCATGTCCTTCCAGGGTGAGACCATCACATGACGTGGTCATCAACCTGGAATTTCAAGGATTTTCTCTTATTGTTGGCGTAGCTTTTCTGACTGACTTTGGAAGCCTTACGTCGCTTCCTGATTCGTACTCTCTTCTCGGTAGTTTCTCGTATGATTTTCGGACCAACGAAGGTGCTGTCTGAAAATTGGACCTCTAGCTAGTTGCGTGTCACCTACTTTAATTCAGTGCAGAGAGGATCTGCACTTGTGACCAAAGACGGTTTCGAATGGAGCAACTTTAACTGCTAGCATGGTCAAGGACTCGACTAGTTAACAAGTGAGTATTGTTGCTCTACTAAAGTTAATCACATATGCTCTTCGTACAACTTCTAATGCTTGAATCGTTCTCTCATTCTGTCTATCGGTTTGTGGACGGTAGGCTATACTCATGTCTAGCCTAGTTTTCCAGGGACTCCTGAAGTGACTGCCTGAACTGGGAGGTTAAAAGTACTTTACGAAACGGTTTTATGGGGATTTAAAACTACTTTACGAAACGGTTTTATGGGGATTTAAAACTACTTTACGGAACAGTTTTATGGGGATTTAAAACAACTTTTCACCATCAAAACGGGAAACATTCTTCTCATAATTTTATGGATAGTTAAAATTATGTTAAACCTTATTATAAGTACAGTATTAGTTAAATGGAACGGTTTTATGGAATTACAACTACTTATCGGTTGTAAAGCAGAAAATATAGGATTTTCTAGAACGTCATCAGTCATTTTCTTAAACTAGTATAACATAAAGGACCTTAAATGGTTAATTGTATAATTCCTTAGTTTATACACCAGATTTATACATAATTCACATCCGAATGACAGTGGAATGTGTGACTTCCGCCTTACTTCCTGTTCCTTGTTTGGTTGTGGGCTTAGGGCAGATTCACACATTTGACTGCCAGTTTGATATTAGGTTATTTATAACTAGTATAAACTGAGTAACTGCAGAAGCAACTATTGTGGTCATCATATTATTGTTGGATTAATGTCTAAGTCCATAACTATATTTGATATGTACTTGACCCAACCCGGCATGGTCCATTTGGGTTGCACTTCACCGGCACAATTTATATGGATAGTCTTTTGACAATAGTATATTTATGATTTATATTAATATATTATAAGTTCTAATATATTAATATGGAATCATATTATTTAATTAGTATTGATCAAGAATTAATTTAGAATTAATTAAGTGATCAAAAAGAACTAATTAAATATGGACTCTTATATATATGGAATGGGCCAAGTTCATTTAGGTTGGGCTACGCTTTCATGGATGGTCCATGTAGCTTTTAACCCATGGATCATATGTAAATGAAAGGTCATGGGTATTAGGGTTTACATGGATGTAACCCTAATCCTCCATAATATATAAAGGGGTCCTTGGCTCACAAAATTGGCACAAGTGTGTGAAAATAAGAGTGGGCCGATTTTAGTGTGCATACATATTCTCTCAAGTTCTTCCAAGGTGTTTTGGTGATTTGTGATTCCATTTGAGGCTTCCACACTATTGGGGCTAAGCTCTTAAAGCTTGAAGACATCAAGCTACATCAAAAGGTATGTCATCTAACTAGAACTTTGTAGTATAGGTGCTTCATAATATGCTAGTTAGGATGAAACCTTGGAATAGTTAATATTTGCAGGTATAATAGAGAAAACATAGATCCAAGGTTTATAGGGTTGCATGTACACCATAGGAGTGTTAGAATGCTCAAAACCCAACAGTGGTATCAGAGCCATGGGTTGTTTTCTATTATATTTGATGCAAATGTATTTTTTTTTTCAAGTTGAAGGAAAAAAACATGAAGTTTGTCATATTTTAAGATAATTACTTGATTTTATGAAAAACTAATTATTTTTAAAATTTGAGTCACTTTACTATATGAGTTTAATTAGGTCAAATTTAGTAAAAGATAAAATGATATGATTATTTTATTAGTTTTAAAAGTTTGATCTAAAGAGTTTTTGAAACCTCCATAAGTTATGGATATGAAAAGGTTTTAAAAAAAATTGATTCAAAGTTTTTTATGGAGTTACAAAACTTGGTCTTAATGTTTTAAAATTCCATAACTTGTTCTTAAGTTATGGAACATGAAAAGTTTTTTTTGTGTTACCTTGTTTTATGAGTTAATTTAGATTGATGAAAAATATTATTTGTTAAGTTGCTTTCAATCCATATTAATCTAAAAGAAGTTCATAAAAGGTGTTTTTGTAACTTTTCTTCAAGTCACATAAAAGCTCACATTTATGAATCTTAAAACTCATAAAAGTGCCATAGGTTACACAAAAATGAAGAGTTTTTTTTTTCATTAAACTATTTTATGACTCCATAACTTGTCCTCAGGTTATGGATGTTTAAGAGTCACTTCTTTAAAAGTGTTATTAAAGAATAAGAGGTTACATAAAAGTGAAGAGTCTTCATTTTAATTAACCATTAAACTCATAAGTTATGAAATGAAAGGTTTTGAATAGTTTCAAAACTTGCCCTCACACACATTAATGCTTTAATTCCAAACTCTACAATTTTAAAAGTTAAAATTCAAACTTTATGGACTTCATTAAATTAGTTAAAGTGTTTAATTAAAAGAGTTAATAATTCCATAAAGACATGGTTTAAGTTTAATTAAATTAAGAGTATAGTTTAATTAATAGATTAAACCACCAAGTATTTTAAATGTTTAAAAGACACCCTTATACTATTATTATAATTTTAATTATATAGATATGTATAAGATAAAGTCAATCTTACCGTTAGTAGGCCTGATTCACGAAGCCGGTCTATAAGGGGGGTATAAGGTTACTGCCTATAAAATGACAGTTTAATGGGTGTCCACTCTCACCCACCGCTTCCTTGACCGGTGGAGGGTCGTTAGTCGAACAGGTAGGACAAGGAATATAATTCTCCCTTCATTATAAGTATAATGATAAATACTAAGTAACTAAACACTTATAAATTTCCAATCTTAGTTACTTAGGAAAATGTGAATAAGGCGCTAATCCATGAAATTACACTTTGCACTTTGTTTAAGCTGTTAGTGGAGCGTGTGTGGTTAACCGGTACACTAACCTGGACTTAACAAGGTAGGCAAAGGGTAACTTAATGTTTAGCATAGTATCGTTGGAGCGTGTGTGGTTAACCGGCACATCGATTGAGGGGTAAATATTAAGGGTACCAAGTATATTTGCATGGTTACTTCACACCTTGTTTTGTGATCCTCGGCATCCCAGTCACAAAACCTGAAGGGCACACTCGAGATTGAAACATGCCATTGAAAATTTCAATGAATCTCAAAAGAATCTAGGAGTTTCAAAACCAATTAAAACCTAATAATACATTTCGTTTATCTTGGTGGAAATTGGTGAATCGTCATTCACCTACCTTCAAATATTTTATAGCTTGGATTACGGCATCCCTCTTCCAAGTTATAAAATAGTTTGTTGGGTCCTAGCCTTAATATATCATATTGGGTCTTATATTAAGGACTTAAATCAACTTTACGTGAATTTCTCCCATTGTTGATGTCTGGTTTAGACAACAATGATCTTCCCAAACCAAGCTTTCCTAATGAATATGACTTCCCGAGTTTGGCTCATGGAAGCCATACTTCTCTTCCTCCACATCCTCCAATTATTCTCCCTAACCCACAAGTTCAAGGTCACTCAAGCCCTAATGGCAAGCATGGTCTATGTGTGATCACATCTTAGAGATGAAGTCACATATTGACAAGCCGGGAGAGTTGGGTGTCAAAGTCTTGAGAAAGTTGGATGTTCAATCACTTTCTAAGTCACATAGTGAGTTCCTTTGGGATCGAGTACACATTCTTGTGCACTGGTCATGTCCACCACAAAGCTCGTTAAGACTATTTGATTTACTAAAGTTTAGTAAATATGGTTATACTTACAAGTTTAAGTATAATTTTGAAACATTGGAAAAGTCTCAATGTATGGCAGAACGAATGGGAAGAATCAAATTAGGCAGAAAGATAAAAGTTTCTCAAATCTAAAAAGATGGGAGAGTACTTGTGTATATTGTTTTATGATTATCTTAGTGATTATGGAATCATATCACAATTGATCCTCTAAGGACACCTTAGTGCATTTGTTTGCTTAAGGAGAGGAATCGTGAATTGTTGAAATGGTTAAATCAAAAGATAAATCATACTTCGTTCCAACAACAAATCCTGGAGTTATACTCCAAGATTGTAACTTGAGTGACATAGTCCTTAGAAAGTTTTTAACACTTGTCAAATGTAGAAGTAAGATGTTTCCTGTTCTTGTACATTTGCGATTGGTAAGTTGTGATGTTTTGGATAAGACAAAGACCAACTAAGACCAATTGTGTGAAGTGTTTGTAAAAGAATCCGCACTATCTCTTGAATATTTGGCAAGATAGTCTTATATGTCAAGAGGATAGTGGGAGTATTAAAGATCCTAAAAAGAATTTCAAGAACTAATCAAGAATAAAACCTGAGGTTCTTCACTAGCACACGACTTGAGGTTTATAACCTATCGTGTTGACATATTCTGTGCCCATTCCAGTTAAAGTTGGCTTTTCATATGAGTTCTGAAAGTTCTCAATTGGTTGCATAACAACTTGGAAGCAATGGCAGGCCCTGTACTGCCAGGTGGCAAGAAGTTAAGATTGCATAAGTTCAGTCCATATGAGTTTGGATTTGTCATTATCCTTGTCTTGTGACTATGGTTTTGACGATTCACATGGATAAGAACACATACACCATAAAATCTAAGGGTCATAAGGTTTCTCTCCGATTCATGAAAATGATGGTGAGGAAACACTTCCACCAAGTAGATTTGAAGCAGATGGCAAAAGGTCTAAACAATTGAGACTATGATTACGACATACCTTTTCATAGTTCTGAAAGTGTTTAGACACACATGCATGCTATCTAAGGAAAGGTGTATGATTTTGATAAAGTTTTATCAAAGCATCTCGTATCAGAAATCTGAACTTTGGTAAGAAAGTCAATAAAGTATTGATTTCTAGAAGTCCAGCTGATTTCTGAGTACATGTCAAAGCTAGTGGGAGCATAAGTGTTATGCTAATAATCATCATGTTAGTGGGAGCATGATAATTATTGTTAGTGTTGCAAGTTAGCAATGTTAATTATAGAAAACAAAAGTTTCAATTTGTGAGGCTGCAGGGATTGAAAAAGTTGTGTTGCTATCATTAAGGGAAAGGATATACTTCATTTGAGTTCTAAAGGCTTAGATTAAGACCTTAATCATCTTTAGTCAAGAATATATATATGAATTTCATGTTGGATTGGTTCAACTTAAGGAAATTCTATATATTGCGTTCTCAAAATTCGATTATGATTACGGCATCCCTCTTCATAGTCAAATTTTGAAAACATGGCAAATAAAAATATTGTAGCAAAAGACTGGTCTAGAGTCATGTCTTTATGTGAGACATCATGAATCGTGTACCATTTGCTTTGGGTACAGGATCGATTGCATGTGCTATAATATTTGTCATTTCTAAATTTTTCCAAATGCCCAGAGGCATTAAGAAGGGAAAAGGTCTAGAATTGGATATGACTAAAATGATTAAGCAATTGTCGAGGACAATCTGAGGTTTACCAAAGATTGGTTGCTCAGGGACAGTTGGAAGTATAGTGCTAATTTTAGAAGGACCATATTGACATATTCTGAAAAGAGGCATCTCTTATTCAGAAGTGATAGTCAAAATGAGAATATGGAGTTGTCTCCATAGGTGGAAGTTATCTGTGTATGCAAGAAGCATGTCCAATGCAATGTACTTTGAATATGAGACTTAGTTTCCATGGAGTTGATCTCCATTGGAATACCTTATAATGACTGTTGACAAGTCTTTGTGACTTTGTACATATTCATTACAGGAGGGTCAGTGCATATAAGTTTAAAATCTAAACAGATTTCGATAAATGATAGGAATTTGAAATTCTCACATTTTTCGATAAGGATTTGGGAGTGTGAAATTAGAATCATTGAAATTATGTTCAATTGGTTTATTTCATAAAGTAAGGATCATAGACAAACATAGAGTGCATACTTGGTGTATGGCAAAGCTATTGTTTAAGAAAAACATAGTGTACATGCTTGGAGCATGGGACAACTAGTGTTTTTAATTCAAGTATAAAGTTGATAAAACCGAAACAATGAATAATGAGTAATCAGTATGGTGATAAATAAAAGTGTTTATTTATATTCATAGGGTTTGATACCATATTTGATTCATTTATTCTTGTGTTTCACTTTGCATGTTTTGACTTCCAGAATAACTAAGTCACTCTTCCTGAATGATTAAGTTATTCAAACCATCCACAGTCGGTCATATGTTGGAAGTAGATATGAATCAAGACTGTCATGGGTTGGTTTGTAGAGGTCCAAGTTGGTGGAGAAAGTGGTGCTACAACACTCATGAGTGCTCATAAGTTCTAAGTATTGGATTCAACCCGCGCTCATTTGAATCACTTCATGGATTTTATCACGAGTGATCATGAGATGATAATATCTTATCTTCTTCAAACTTAGAGATATGAGTTGTTACTATGAGTTGGTTATACATTGATTGCACGAAAACGCATCTGGTAACTCGATGTTATAAAACGTGCCTGTGTGTATGATTCAACAAGTAGTAGAACAAGTCATATGAGTCTAAGTTTATCCATTCCTTTTACCTTCGGGATAAAAGCGATATCTGTGGGCCCCTCGATGATTTAGCGATGACACATGTGAGTGCTTGGCCAAGCCAGGACTGATTTGATTTGTTCAATCAGTCAGTCATCATAAATCGAAAATCAGGAAACAACAAATGGACAGAGAGAATGATTATAATCCATGTCTCAGTCCATATGATATCTAGAATGGAGGAATATATGATCCCTTATCTAATGGACAAGTCATTGACAAGGTCAGAGTTCGACAACGGCTTTAAGAGCTACGATTGCCAGTTAGGTTTTGAAGTCATACTCAATAATAGTTTTAGACTTATCCAAGTGGGAGACTGTTGGATTAATGCCTAAGTCCATAACTATATTTGCTATGTACTTGACCCGACCCGGCATAGTCCATTTGGGTTGCACTTCACCGGCACAATTTATATGGATAGTCTTTTGAGAATAGTATATTTATGATTTATATTAATATATTATAAGTTCTAATATATTAATATGGAATCATATTATTTAATTAGTATTGATCAAGAATTAATTTAGAATTAATTAATTGATCAAAAAGAACTAATTAAATATGGACTCTTATATATATGGAATGGGCCAAGTTCATTTAGGTTGGGCTAAGCTTTCATGGATGGTCCATGGAGCTTTTAACCCATGGATCCTATGTAAATGAAAGGTCATGGGTATTAGGGTTTACATGGATGTAACCCTAATCGTCCATAATATATAAAGGGGTCCTTGGCTCACAAAATTGGCACAAGTGTGTGAAAATAAGAGTAGGCCGATTTTAGTGTGCGTACATATTCTCTCAAGTTCTTCCAAGGTGTTTTGGTGATTTGTGATTCCATTTGAGGCTTCCACACTATTGGGACTAAGCTCTTAAAGCTTGAAGACATCAAGCTACATCAAAAGGTATGTCATCTAACTAGAACTTTGTAGTATAGGTGCTTCATAATATGCTAGTTAGGATGAAACCTTGGAATAGTTAATATTTGCATGTATAATAGAGAAAACATAGATCCAAGGTTTATAGGGTTGCATGTACACCATAGGAGTGTTAGAATGCTCAAAACCCAACAATTATCACATCAGAAAATATAGGATTTTCTGGAGGAACAGATGAACTTTTCCAAGAACTTAGAGTATACTTTATATAACTAAAATACTTATGAACTCACTAGCTTAAATGCTGATGTACACTTTCAAAATAACTTGTATTCTCAGGAATCCAGTAGAAAGGTACATTGCCGAAGCTTTTGAGAAGACTGTCTAGTACCGTACTGCGTCTATTGTCTTCTACTGTATCTAATTTGATGTTTGAATATGTAATGTTTAAACACTTATGTAAAACTTATACTTATTAATGCAATGGTTGGTTGTACTTTGATTACTATAATGCATGTGTTGTGATACTTACATGACGTCCTCCGCCCCCGAACGTTTCCACTCTTCTGGTTTGGGGGTGTGACAGATCCTCTGAAGTACCTAACAAAATAAATTGAAACTATAAGCCAAAGCTTAGTGAGTACCCCCAAAGTACCATCACACAACACAATAAACAATAGCATACAAATATGAGCCTTCAGTCTGACTGGACGGCCTCGTAGGCCCTATAGCCTATCTGGACTGCTCTACCGGCCTTTGGCATAACTGGACTGCCTCGTAGGGCCTACAGCCTATCCGGACTGCCCCGTGTAACTTGGGCTTCAACACAAAGCAGGACAGCCTCAACCCAACCATAATATGTTGACATATGTAACAGATAAACGTAAAACACATATCCAACAAACACAGATAATCATACAGATCTACAATAAGTCATCTAACTAGCATAACACCATCCTATAAACTAGGATACGTAACCTTGTGGCCCGACATTGGTGCCTTCGACCTACAAGTACAGTGAGGAAAACACGCCTCTCAGTCCGAACGATAACTGAATAAATCTCTGCTCCGAATATCGGCTCTACTCGTCACCTATTAATTAAACCATAACTTAACTTAAATTAATATCAAAATTGGTCAAACCCTAGTCAAGGTTAAAAGTCAACAAAACAGCCGAGTGAACTCAGCTGAGTACGCTAAGCGTACTCAGCTGTACGCGGGGCATACTCAGATTGATCAAGAAGTCGGGGAAATGACTGCATACACGCATCGTACCATTTGGTACACCCAACATACGTACCTGGCCACTTTAACTTTTTATTAAGAGCTTAATCCATCAAGTCCTTACGTCCAAATCCAGATATAAGCCTAAAATATCATTATAAGTCAGAAAGTTTCCAACTTTATGACTTTGCATGGCTAGAAGTGCTTAATACCAACAAACCCTAACTTCTTAATCCATTAGGACATCCTAGCACATACATGGGGAAGAACTAGGATCCAAGATCATATTTTTATGCTTCAAGACATCTCAAATTTCTGAAAGGACAACTTATACAGGATGAAGTATGCCATACTCATAAATGTCAAGATTTTGGACCAAAATGCTTCAAGACTCAAGAGCTAACAAGATCTAAGGAAAAACAAGCCAAGATCAGAACTTTATACCTCCTGGATGTTGCTAGATAAATGAGGATTCCAGATCCAAAGCTTCTTCAAGCTCCCAAGGTGATTCCACTTCCTTCCTTTTCTTTTAAGGTCACCAAAATGCACTCCAAAGCTCAAGAATGCTCAAACAAGGAACTAGGGTTTGCTAAGGTCGAGTGAAGTGATGGAGGCTGATGAGAGAAAAGACTCAGAGGCCATAAAGATGTTTAAATAGGGTTCAAACTCTAAAAATTAGGGTTTGGGATCCTACTACGTAAGCCCAACGTATGATATGAGTATGTCCAACGTACGTGCCCCATGCCCATTATTTACAAAAATGCCACTATGGGCCATTTTGCAACACTTCTCATACAGAAGGGCTAAAATGCAATAATCATCATACTTAGGGTTAAAATTTGGAAATACCTCAACATCGGGATGTTCAATGCACTATGTGTTGGATAAGGTGTCTAAGTCCACAACAATATTTGAGATGCACTTGACCCGACCCGACATGGTCCATTTGGGTTGCACTTCACCCGAACGATTTGGATAACCTTTTGAGAATAATGTGTTTATGATTTGTTAATATATTATAAGATATAATATATTAATATGAAATCATATTATTTAATTAGTATTGATCATAAAGTAATTTAGAATTAATTTGGTGATCAAAAAGGTGACTAATTAAATATGGGCTCTTGTATTTTATATAGTGTGGGCTAATACTCATTTGGAATGGGCTACGCTTGCATGGGAGTCCATGGATAGTCCATGGAGCTTTTAACCCATGGATCCTTGGAAAGGAAGAGTCATGGGTATTAGGGTTTACATGGATGTAACCCTAATCCTCCACACTATATAAAGGAGTCCTTGGCACTTGATTTGGACTAGTTGTGTGTGTACAAGAGTGGTGGCCAATTCAAGAGTGTGCATTATTCTCTCAAGACTTTTCCAAAGTTTGTGGTAATTTGTGATTTCCATTTGAGGCATCCACACTATTGGTGCTAGGCTCTCAAACTCCAAGCCATCAACCACTACTAAAAAGGTATGTCATTCTACTAGTAATTTTATGATTCAAGTTCCCCATGCCATGCTAGTTAGGATGTAAACCTTGGAAACTCTTATTTGCATGTATTTTAGAGAAAACATAGATCCAAGGTTTATAGGGTTGCATGTACACCATAGGAGTGTTAGAATGCTCAAAACCCAACAGTGGTATCAGAGCCTAGGCTTGTTTTCTTGAATACTTGATGCAATCACTTGAAAAATCGAAAAATCTTGCTGTCTGGACAGTGGACTCGCCGAGTCCATGGGGGGACTCAACGAGTCCAAGTATATATTCATCCTACTCATCGAGTAGGTTTATGCACTCGACGAGTAGGAGGCCCAGAGTGCAGTTTTTCGACTTTTTAAGCTGGAATTGGACTAGAATCCTTACACTAAACTGTTTTGGACTTATAAAACCTGTTTTTATGTTGTAATGATTATGCTAATCCAATTTCAAAGGCTATTATCAAAATTTCAAGTTTGTATGTGTTCATATGATTCTTGAAATTGTTGATATGGATGTTCATGAACTTATGAGTTTTGTTAGATCATAGGAATTATTTGCAAATTGTTTGTTAGTTAATTCTTGATCTTGATGTGTTTTAATGGAATCCATAATTTGTCCTCAAGTTATCGATTACCAAAAGTCTTTTCTTTAAAGTCCATTAAAAACCATAGGTTACACAAGTTGAAGAGTCTTTTCATCATAAATAGTTTTATGGACTCCATAACTTGTCCTCAAGTTATGGATGTCCAAGAGTCTCTTCATTAAACGTTTTTTAAACCTTAATTAAACTCATAAGTTATGAAAATCCAAAAGTTTTTGAATTGTTCAAAACTTGCCCTCAAGTTTTGGAATTTGTAAGTCTCACACACACTTTAGTTCCAACCCTTAGAGTTTTAAAAGTTAAAATTCAACCCTTATACTTTATAGTATTATAAGTTAATAATATATATATGTATAAGAGCAAGTCAGCCTTACCATTAGTAGGTCTCATTCATGAAGCCGGTCTATAAGGGGGGTATAAGGTTGTTGCCTATAAAATGGCAGCTTAATGGTTGTCCACTCTCACCTACCGCTTCCTTGACTGGTGGAGGGTCGTTAGTCGAACGGGTAGGACAAGGACTATAATTCTCATTAAAAGTATAATGCTGAATATAAAGTAACTAAAACTTTTATTAATCCCAATTTTAGTTACTTTAGGAAAAATGTGAAAATGGTGCTAACCCATGAAATTCACACTTTGTACCTTACCAAGTCGTTGGTGGAGTGTGTGTGGTTAACCGGCACACTAACTTCGACTAGTAAGGATGAAAAAGGGTGACTTAATGTTTATCATAGATCGGTGGAGCGCGTGTGGTTAACCGACACATTGATTAGGTGATAATATTAAGGGTACCAAGTGAATTTGCATGGTTATTCACACCTTGTTTTGTGATCCTCTGCATCCCAGTCACAAAATCTGAAGGGCACAATCGAGATTGAAACATGCCATTGAAAAGTTCAATGAATCTCAAAAGATCTAGGAGTTTCAAACCAATTAAAACATAATTTTATTTCGTTTTCATGGTGGAAATTGGTGAATCGTCATTCACCTACCTTCGAATATTCTATAGCTTGGGTTACGGTATCCCTCTTCCAAGTTATAAAATATTGTGTTGGGTCCTAGCCTTAATATTTCATATTGGGTGTTATATTAAGGACTTTAAATCAACTATCTTGGATATCTCCCAAAAGATGTCTGGTTCAGACAACTGTGATCTTACCAAATCTCATGGGAATCATACTTCTCTACCTCCACCTCCTCCATTTATTCTCCTTATCCCACAAGTTCAAGGTCACTCAAGCCCTATTGGCAAGCAAGGTCTATGTGTGATCACATCTTGGAGATGAAGTCACATATTGACAATTCGGGAGAGTTGGGTGTCAAAGTCTTGAGAAATTTGATTGTACAATCACTTTCTAAGTCACATAGTGAGTGTCCTTCGGGACTACTATGTAAAAGACTAGGACATGACCGTTAATGATCTTATCTATTTGCTTGGTGCTGCTGAATCAGCAATGATTTGGACCACTGGTAGAGCAAATTTGATTAAGAAGATCAACTTCCCAGACTTCCATGGACATTGACAATGGTAACATTGGATATCCACAAAAGCTTTCTCTTCCTAATGGAAAGGGATCGGCCATAGTCAACTCGGTTGACCAAATGGTAAAGAGAATGGCTAAGTCTGAGATAGTCCCATGTACCATTCCCAAAGGGTCCATATGTGTCTATTTCCAAAGGAAGGGGCATTGGTTGCGAAGCTGCCTTAACTACCTGAAAGATCTGTGAGAAGGTCTAGTTAAAAAGCTTGACTCTCCTTCAGGTAAGTCCACTATCAAACTCTGTTAAACCTTACTGATGATTCTTAATACAAAATGTGACTCGGTTACATTTTGGTGTTTGGTAGAATCAAGCAAAGGGAAGGACACCTAAAGAAAGAGTATGCTGAATCTGATCGCGAAGATGGATTTCAATCGTATGGTTCGAAGATCGGATTCTTGAGCTACTACTTAGGAGTTATGATAGATTGCTAGGAAATATGTAATATCATTGTTTTCATTTAAAGTTGCATTGTAAGGAAAACGTTTTTCCGCATTTTACAAATAAATAAAACATTTGATTTTATTTTAGTTTATATCTCCTTGCAATGGCTTTCATAGAAAATTGATGATTATATATCTCTAGCAATAATGGAAATGTGAATTTGATTCTTTCATTTGTGGTAGTGTCTAAATTTACCAAATAAGGAAAGATTCTCATCACCCAAGGTTCCAGTTGGATAAAAACTTAGAAATCATGCAAGTTGTATAGTATGATGAATGAGAATTTTCATCTTTGGAAAATTAAGATTAATTCCTTGTTCACATGTACATGTGAGTCAAGTGAAGGACTAAGGGATCGAGTACACATTCTGGTGCACTGATCAAGTCCACCACAAAAAGATCAATATGACTATTTGTCATAATTTACTAAAGCCTAGTAAATATGATTATACTTACAAGTTTAAGTATAATTCTGAAACATTGGAAAAGTTTCGATGAATGGCAGAACGAATGAGAAGAATCAAATTAGGCAGAAAGATAAAAGTTTCTCAAATCTGAAAAGATGGGAGAGTACTTTAGTATCATGTTTTATGATCATCTTAATGATTGTAAGACCATATCACAATTCATCCTCTGGGGACATTTTAGTGCATTCTTATGGCTAAGAAGAGGAGTCATGAATTATTGAAATGGTTAAATCAAGAAGGTGATACATACTTCGTTCCAAAACAAGTCTTAGAGTCATACTCCAAGATTGTAATTTGAGTGACACATCTTAAAAATGGCTTATAACACTTGTCAAATGTAAGAGTAAAATGTTTTCTACTCTTTTACATTTGAAATTGGTAAGTTGTGATGTTTTGGATAAAACAAAGACCAACTGAGACCAATTGTGTGAAGTGTTTATCTTGATAAGAATCCGCAATGACTCTTGAATATTTGTTTGGTTGTCAAGGAATGGTTCTTGACAAAGAGAAACTTATCTGTCAAGAGGACAGTGGGAGTCTTAAAGGTCTTGAAAGTTTCACGAACTAATCAAGGATAAAACCTATTATTTATCGCTATCACACGACTTGAGGTTTGTAACCTATCGTGTTGACATAATTCTTGTTTCTGTGCCTATTCCGGTAAAGTTGACTATGTATGTGAGTTCTGTGAGTTCTCAAATGTGTGCATAACAACTTGGAAGCAATGGTGGGCCCTTGTGCCACCAAGAGGCAAGAAATCAAGATTGAACAAGCAATTCATATGAGTTTGAGTTTGTCACTAACCTTGTCTTGTGATTATGGTTTTGACGAATTCACATGGATAGGAACACATACACCATAAAATCTAAGTGTCATAAGGTTTCTTTTCGATTCATGAAAATGATGGTGAGGAAACGCTTTCACTAAGTAGATTTTAAGTAGATAACAACTGTGATATTTGCATTCTCAAAGTCGTTAGTGAAGCGTGTGTGGTTAACCGGCACACTAACATGGACTTGTGAGAAATGGCAAAAAGGTCTAAACATTATGATTACGACATCCCTCTTCATAATTGTTTAGACACACATGTGAGCTATCAAAGGAAAGTTCTATGAGTCTGAGAAGTTTAGATAAAGTTTTGTCGAAGCATCTCGTATCAGAAGTCTGAACTTTGGTGATGAAAGTCAATAAAGTATTGATTTCTAGAAGTCGATTTCTGAGTATATGTCAAAGCTAGTGGGAGCATAATTGTTATGCTAAATAATTATTATGCTAGTGGGAGTATAATCAATTATGATAAGTATTGTTATTTATAGAAAACAAAAGTTTCGCTTGGAAAAAGGTTGTTTTGCTATATCCAGGGAGAGGAGATTATACTTCATTTAAATCCTAAAAGTTTAGATTGAGATTTCAATCATTCTTAGTCAAGGATATATATATGAATTTTATGTTGGAATGGTTCAACATAAGGGAATTCTATATATATTGCGTTCTCAAAATTCGATTATGATTACGACATCCCTCTTCATAGTCGATTTTTGAAAACATGGCAAATAAAAATATTGTAGCAAAAGACTGATTTGGTATCATGTCTTTATGTGAGACATCATGAATCGTGTCCCATATGCTTTGCGTATAGGATCGATCACATGTGCTACAATATCTATCCGTTCTAAATTTTCAAAAATACCTAGAGCATTAAGAGGAAAAAAGGAATAGAACTGGATATGACTGAAATGATTAAGCAATTGTCGAGAACAATCTGAGGTTTACCTAAGATTGGTTTCTCATGGACAGTTGGAAGTATGATGCTAAATTTTGGAGAAGGCCATATTGACATATTCTGAAAGGAGGTAGCTCTTATTCAGAAATGATAGTCAAAATGGGAATATGGAAATGTTTTCTATATTGGGAGTTGGATTTTAAGAATCTATGAGAAAGTTAGAAACTTTTGTGCAAGAAGGATATTCAAAGGAATGTACTTTGAATATGAGACTTCGTTTCCATGGAATTGATCTCCAATGGAATACTTTGTAATGTCTGTTGCCAGGTCTTTGTGACGTTTGTGCATAGTCATTGCAAGAGGATCAATGCATATGAGTTTAAAACCTAACATATTACAGTAAATGACAAGAATTTGATATTATTACATTTACGGTAAGGATTTGGGATTGTGAAACGAGCATCATTGGAATCATGTTCAATTGATCTATTTCACAAAGTAAAGATCATACACAAACACAGTTTGCATACTTGGAGTATGGCATAACTGTTGTTTAGAAAAACATAGTGTAAATGCTTGGAGCATGGGACAACTAGTGTTTAATTCAAGAGTTAAGTTGATAAATCGAAACAGAATAATGTGTAATCAATATGGTGATGAATAAAAGGTGTTTTATTCATATTCATAAGTGCTGAGACCATATTGGATTCAATTATTCTTGTGTTTCACTTTGCCTGTTTTGACTTCCATAATAACTAGGTTATTCTTTCCGAATGACTAAGTTATTCAAACTTCCATAGTCGGTCACACGTCGGAAGTAGGTATGAAGTAAGACTGTCATGAATTGGTCTTGTAGATGACTAAAGGTGTTTAGCCATAGCAATGGTTGCTACAACATTCATGAGTGCTCATAAGTTTTGAGTATTGGAATAAACCCACGCTCACTTGCATCACTTCATGGAATTTAATCCGAGTGATCGTGAGACGGTAATATCATATAAGTCTTCAAACCTAGAGATATGACTTGTTGCCTATGAGTTGGTTATACATTGATTGTACGTAAACGCATTGGTAACTCGATGTTATAAAACGTGCCTTTGTGTATAATTCAACAAGTAGTAGAACAAACATATGAGTCGAAGTTTATGTGTTCCTTCTTGGATTATAAGCGATATCTGGGCCCCTCGATGATTTTGTGTTGACCCATGTACCGGGCCCGGTCAGAACTAAGTTGATCTGTTCACTTAAGTTCTATGTCAAACAAAACGGAAATCGAGAAACAAACTGCTGGACAATAAGTAAGACATTGTTCCATGTATTTGTCCGGCTGATATCTAGAACAGAGGATTATATGATCACTTATCTAAAATGGCGCTTCATAGTTCAATAGAGTTTTGAGAGCTACGGTTGTCGGTTGGTTCCTGAAGTCATATCTGCAAATATAGTTATTAGACTTATCCAAGTGGGAGATTGTTGGATAAGGTGTCTAAGTCCACAACAATATTTGAGATGCACTTGACCCGACTCGACATGGTCCATTTGGGTTGCACTTCACCCGAACGATTTGGATAACCTTTTGAGAATAATGTGTTTATGATTTGTTAATATATTATAAGTTATAATATATTAATATGAAATCATATTATTTAATTAGTATTGATCATAAAGTAATTTAGAATTAATTTGGTGATCAAAAAGGTGACTAATTAAATATGGGCTCTTGTATTTTATATAGTGTGGGCTAATAGTCATTTGGAATAGGCTAGGCTTGCATGGGAGTCCATGGATAGTCCATGGATAGTCCATGGAGCTTTTAACCCATGGATCCTTGGAAAGGAAGAGTCATGGGTATTAGGGTTTACATGGATGTAACCCTAATCCTCCACACTATATAAAGGAGTCCTTGGCACTTGATTTGGACTAGTTGTGTGTGTACAAGAGTGGTGGCCAATTCAAGAGTGTGCATTATTCTCTCAAGAGTTTTCCAAAGTTTGTGGTGATTTGTGATTTCCATTTGAGGCATCCACACTATTGGTGCTAGGCTCTCAAACTCCAAGCAATCAACCACTACTAAAAAGGTATGTCATTCTACTAGTAATTTTATGATTCAAGTTCCCCATGCCATGCTAGTTTGGATGTAAACATTGGAAACTCTTATTTGCATGTATTTTAGAGAAAACATAGATCCAAGGTTTATAGGGTTGCACGTACACCATACGAGTGTTAGAATGCTCAAAACCCAACACTATGTAGGATAGAAACTTATTTTGTTAAACTAGAATCCTTATCCAAGTAGAGTTATATTGGACACAGACGATTCTGCCATACGCAAGGTTGTTGAACTCGTTACTAGGTACCTATTCGGCCGACTGTCGAGTAGCGAGTACTCAGGAGTAATCGGGAGTACTCGGATTCAGTAATTCATGTAGAAATATTTTTATGGAAATTATATATGTAAAAATCATAAGTTGATTGAAATATATAACAAAATTAGATACATGTGAAATTAGATACATGTGAATACATAAAAACTGAAAAACACATAATGGTCTCACTTTGTGAATAATTATTAAAAATTTAAGATATTTATGTAGTAATAATCACATGTGTGTGTTAGATAATAAATCATTATGTGTATTATATATATTAATTGCCGAGTTGGCTGAGTTTTACAACACTGCTCACTTCATTAAGGGGTTGTTTGGGGAGTACTCGGATTTTGTAACTCGTCTCGGTAAGGGGCCAAATAAGGAGTACTCGGCCGAGTAATCAGCCAAGTCAGCGAGTTTTACAACACTGGTTATACGACTATGCATTCAGTAAGAAAAGAAAGGCATTTAATGGACAACTAGAAATGGTCCCAGCTCTAATTCGAAAGACCAGCAAAGAAATATACAAGAAGGTCCAACATGTTGAAAAAAGGTGGTGAAAAGGAAAGATAAAAACAATTAGGCATAAAAAAATGAAGAAGATGCGAGTGGTAGAAGTGGGAAGATCAAAAAGGGTAAAAGGAACAGAAAACCAACACTGGAAGAGGGTAGTTCAAGCCATTAAGAAAACAGTCTGTATTGGAAGAAATTCAACATTTAGTATCGAAAGCTTAGGTATTGGAGGCATAATCTTTGTCACATTGTATTGATTGCATGCATATAGAAAAGAATGTTGGTGAGATTCTAGGCGGAACTTTGCTAAATAAGTGAAAGACGAAAGATGGTTTGAATGCTCGATTGGATCTGGAAGATTTGGGGATAAAACCAGAGTTGTTTGCTAAGGAAAAAGACGACAACACAACACTGCCTCCAGTAGGTTAGACATTAACAAATGATGAAAAAGTTAAATTTTTTGAAAGCTTATACAACATCAGGGCACCACAAGGATATTGTTCAAACTTCTCTGGTTTGGTCAGCCGAAAGGATAGGAAGCTTATCAGGCTAAAATCACACGACTATCACATGTTAATGGATGAGTTTATGTCCATTGCAATACGCTCAATCATGTACCAACCCACATGATATGCTATTATAAGATTTTTCTTTTTCTTTAAATCGATATGCACCAAAGAAATAGTAGTAGAAGAACTTGATAAGATGAAAGCAAAACTTTGTGTGACATTGTGCCTACTCGAGAAGTTCTTTCCTCCGTCATTTTTGATGTTATGGTACATTTACCTGTGCACCTAACTAGGGAGGTAAAATTATGTGGTCCTATATGCTTTTGGTGGATGTATCCCTTCGAAAGACGTATGAAGGATATTAAAGGGCATGTGCGAAACAGATACCGACCGACAGGATGCATTGCTGAAGAGACTATTGCACAAGAAACAATAGACTTTTTGGTGGATTATAAAAAATCCATGATAACTAATGGTATCCCACACGATGAACATAAAATGGATGAAAATGAGGATGGGGATGCATTATCGGCCGGCAAGCCAAGTGAAGTTTCTTCGGAATTGTGGGAGCATACACATTTGTGTGTCTTATTGAGTATAGATGAAATTATGCCATATATCGAGTAAGTATTATTAACACATGTCTATTTCATTAAGTTAAATTTTCTATCACATATAATAATCAAATACAATATTTCAGATGACACAAGCATGTTGTGCAAAAAAAAAAACCCATGTAAACGAAAAGCATTACTGTAGAATGAGCAGGGTAAGACTTTTTCTATGTGGATATATGGGGTGGTAATTAATTTTATCTTAATCATAATTGTTTTTATTGTACATATCCCTTCACTTTTAAGCTCGTATATACTTGTAATGAAATTCAGGTTAACAGAGAGAGAGAGCCATCTCAAATGAAAGTGCAACCGAAACTGTAAGGTGGATTTCACTTGGACCACGCGCCACCATAGTGAAATAGGATGTATACAACATCAATGGGTATATGTTTCATACTAAGAGTCATGATGGTAGAGTTTACCAAAACAGTGGGGTTTGTGTTGAGGCATTAGATCTCTACATATCCAATAAATTTGAAACCACGAAGCAAAGATTTTACTATGGGGTTTTACAAGAGATATGGGTACTAGATTACCAATTAAGGAAAATTCCTCTTTTTAAGTGTGATTGGGTTAATCATAAAAACGGTGGGGTCAAACACAATACTACTCTTGGTTACACATTGGTTGACCTGAATAATGTAGGCTACAAGATGGATCTATTCATATTAACCTCAGAAGCACGACAATTGTTTTATCTGAAAGACCAACTAAGTAAAAATTTGTCTATTGTCTTTAAGACACCTCCATAGAATTACAAGGACACATATGACAATGTGGATGAGGAATTTAGTACCATCATTCACCCGCAAAATGATAACATATTGCCACTTGTACATCAAAGTGACTTGGGTAATGAATCAGGATATGATTACTATCGAACCGACATTGCCGGAACCGTTGTATCAAAGAAAAAAAATCCAACTGATTCATTTTTGCTTACTTATTATTGATGCATAAGTTTCAACAAATGTATAGACTGATAATTTGTAACCATGTATGTCTTCTATATTTTATAGTGCATTGTTGATTATTGTACTACATTAACCTTGCAAATTACCACATATATAATTACATTCCATGTCATAACATCGTTTTTACATTACAATTTAGTAACAAATATTTTACCATGTGTTTGACCATGCCATTTCTGCGAAAGTTCACTGAATATATATATATATATATATATATATATATATATATATATATATATATATATATATATATATATATATATATATATATATATATATATATATATATATATATATATATATAAGGTCAAAATCACCTTAATTTCAAAAACACATGTTGAAAATACGATTCGAACTTGTGTCATGCCCATTTTCAAAGAAACGCGTTAGCCAAGCGCGATAAATGTTAACTTGTTTTAAAATTCAAATACTAAGTATTTAACTATCAATTCTACTAAATAAAAATCATGGAATCTGAACAAAAGATACATTTGACACATTGAGATGTATCTTTTTTAAGCATAATATCAATTCTACTAAATAAAATTAGAAAATAATCCTTCTACCATATGCATTCTACATATAAAACTCATGGAATCTAAACAAAATATACATTTCACATATTGATATGTTTTACAATAGTTCAAAATCATAAATATACATTACAAGTACTAAATAATTACAAATATATTGTCCCATGATTTACATAGCAATAGCATATTTATTTTGATACACTTACATCATGTATGACAAACGATACTTTATGATTTACAAGCATAAACAATTACAAATATATTGTCTCATTATTTACAAACAAGAACACTTAATGTGTTCCCAATTAATAAGTAACAGAATGTCTCCCAATTAATAAGTAACAGAATGTTCTATAGTCAATCTTCTATAGTCATGTCTCCCAATTAATAAGTAACAGAATGTTCTGCCAAAATATTTCAATTCACTTCAGCTACTTAATTGTTAGAAGGCATGACAATATGGTTTCGAATAGTCGCATGATGGAGACCTTCAGCTACTTAAAATAACGTATGAGTGACTGTTCGTTTCTGGCATCGAGTGACCAAAGCCATAAAATGTAGTAGTGAATCTCTTTTTATTTTAAATTTTGTTATTCAAATATTTTTAAGAATAAATTTAATTGTTTAAAAAATTGAGCCATTCTTTGTTGATTTGATCTCTTTGCCACTATTCACTTTTAATTATGTTAGAACATATGATAATTTATTTGATAGCCTCGAAAACCACCATGGATCATTATAATATGTAGTTCATTAAGAATGACACAATGATAAAGTCATTGTTGTGTTTTGACTTAACACTTAAGGACATGAAATACAATCTATATACTAGTATTGAATCAATCTAAAATCTCATAGCGTAAACACATACATAGAATACAATCTATATACTAGTATTGAATCATCATTTTAAAAAGAATGATAAGGGAAAAAAATACAAGTATTAGTTAGGAATATTGAAAACTCCTAACAAACCATGAATTCAATATTGTTAAATTTATTAAAAAAAAATAGTTGTAGAGCAATGGATAGAGGTCGGACAAATGCTCTATAAGTGGTGTCCATGTTCCATAGGATTCAATGATGGTCGTGGGGTTTAAACCAATGTGAGAAACATTTCTTTATAGAAAATTTTCTTTTATAAGTTTCATGTATTGGATATTTCATATATATAACTCATCAAGTCTAACTTGTTGTGTTTGACATTATCGAAATGATCTGATTGAATATAGGATTCGATTGGTTTTATGTATTGGATATTTATTAATAGTGAATATCATATATATATATATATATATATATATATATATATATATATATATATATATATATATATATATATATATATATATTAAGAGTACATTGGTTGATTCATCGTAAGGTTTATGTTTCTAAGCCACTTGGCGTGCCTCATCGATCTCTATTTAGGAATAAAAACCTATAATATGCCTTTTTTTTCCAATGTGGTGTTCGATTAGGGGTGGCTCTTCGGTAGGTTGTAGTTACACGTTGTATTTTGGCCATTTAATGGAATCTTGCAATATTATGGTACCTGTTGTTGGATGTTAATATCTTATTCAATTCATTGTGCCTTCAAACTTAATTGTAATTGGCTTGGTGGTTGAGCTAGCTCTATGTAATTTTGGTATGTAACATACTTCTTAGTGTCTATATAAATGAGAATGTTGTTAATTAGTTGTAGATATAGGGATTCTTGTAGATACAATTATTAGAATTTTGATAGTGTTTTAGTGGGTTCAGAATATCATTCGATTAGTGACGTCAGTATTGATGTCGACACATATAAACTCAAGGGACGGGTTGTTCGTTCATGGATGCAACATGTTTACTTGAAGTCATCTGAATTAAGCACTATCGATAAGTTTTAATAGACGAGAATGTATCAACATATCATAGCTAATTTTTCTCGCTTTTGTTTTCTTTGGTATAGTTTTATCCTCTATTTGTTTGTATGATTGTTTTCGGGAAACGGTATATCTGCTACTTCAAGAAGGTATCAACATGTCATAACTAATTTTTCTCATTTTTGTATGATTTTTTGAATTTCTTTGTCAGTAATAACCTTGTCATTTTGAAGAAGGGCAATACATAATTTTTAATTAAATTTTTAACACAAACACATTTGTTAAGGCCATTATAAATGATTTCCTGTGTGTTTTTAGTTCTTTTCGTATCAAATACATGCTTTCTCTTATCCTTTTGTTGTTTGTCCTGAAATTTATGATATATGTGGTGTATTTTTATGTAAATGTGATTGATCCAGTTACAAGGTATAATGATTTGATGTTGAGTATGAAGGATGGTCGGTCAACTAAGAGGGTGTTGTTTAAATTATAGGATCTTAGGTAAGATATAATTAGCTTGACTATTATATGTAATTTTGTTAGGATAAATCTTAAGATGCATGCTAATATTAATGGTTGTTTGTCATCTTATATTGACCATATTGGTTATATTGTGTGGGTTGCACACGCGGATTAATTTTCATGTGATGGTATTCATTAAGTTTTGTAGGATTCAACATTGGAAAGGTAAGTGATCTATATGTAAAATGCGATGGTGTTGGTTAAAAGAATTTATGTTTGAAATTTCAATTTTCTATAAGTTGGCCATTGTATGCATGTTTTATATCGCTTATTTTACACAATATCGAGTAGACTTATGCAATGGCTTTATACAAATTAAGATATATGTACTGATTATGCTTGAAATGTTAAGTTTTCAAGCTAAAAGACACTTATGGAATAAAAAGAAGCTAAAAGTGTTCCTTAATCTCGAACCAACCGAGCTAATAAGGATCAAAGTTGAAGAACATGGCACATTTCAAAGATATGTGGGCTGTGTTGAGGCATAATGTTTTCAATTCAAGCACAAATTCTTGAGCTACATGATGGTGCATGTTATATGTTTAGTAAATCTATATAAGGAATTGGCCTAAACCCTAAAAGGTATGCAACAATCATAAAATGATTTTTGAAGACCAAAAACCGTCTGTAAGCTAGAGATTAGTATTAGAGGATTACTTTTAAGATCATAGAGTGGAATTACTTAGGAATCATTCGATTTGCTTTATTTACAATCTTTATCAATTCCATTTTCAATTCTTTATGTTTTTTTTTTTTTGAGATTTTGGGCAAATCCCATATACTTTCACTTAGGTTTAGAGGAACCCCTTTGATTATGGTCTCCTATTGGATTTGGGATTATTAGTGGTTGAATTTATTATGTTTGCATGTTAGTCAATCCTTTTGTGCTAAAGTTTATAACTTCTTTATGACCATTAGACTATTATGACTAATAATGGACCAAATGCTAAGGTTATGTGATAAATAAATGAACTTTAATATGTAAGATTGCATTAGATGACCACTTTTTCTTAATTAATTATCATGACCGTTTAGACTAGTTGCTACATCAATTCTTGAAAATACGTATGGAATACTATCTATTTGGATAGTTAATTATATGACCATTATGTTAATGGTCCTTATACTCATTAAAGTTAGTTAATCGAACCAAGATAACTAATTAATATAGGACTCAGTAAGCAACTAATTAATTTCATTTCACTTCTAAGAAATCAACCAGAATTGAGGGGGGAATCGAATCTAAGTTAGAGTACTTAAATATCTTGTTCGTAATCTAGTCTCTAGTTACATTTCATTCTAGTTTCATTTAATTTGGTTTTACACAAAATTCCCCTTTACTTTTATTGTTTCTAGTTTATCCGGTATTTAAATATTCCAAATTAAATCTTACTCATTCCCTAAATATTTGACAACCCGGTCTTCTCATAGATATACTACTATACAATTGGGTACACTTGCTTAGTTGTGTAATAGTGTTTAACGTTGGTGAAATCGAACTACAAAGTTAAGATTGGATTTTACACATCGTTTTTTTGGCGTCGTTGTCGGGGATAAGTTTTATTTGATTTAAAGTATTTTCTTATTGGTAATAGATCCTTTCTATGGTATTTTCCTGCAGAAAGTTATATTGTTGCACTTAGTTTTATTGTTATGTTTTATTCTAAAATATTTCATGTCTATCGTATTATGCGACATGTTTTGTGATCTGTTTAGATTATGTCTTCGATTTTATTTATGTTATAGTTTCATGCTTTTTATTTTTTGTTTTGTAGATTATGCATGATCTGAAGCTCAAACTCATATTTTATTTTATTGGAGACATTATTTCAAATGATGTTGGGAATGAGTATTTAATTGGTAAGTAGCCATTACTATAAAATACATGCTTTATCTTATCCTTTTATTGCCTATCCTGACATTTATGATATATGTGGTTGATAGAATTATAGGAACGAATAGATTCTAATCGGATAACGACATGCTTGTTTGAATGATTAAGAACATGAAAAGGTAAATAAGTTCATGATTTCATTAATGAGCAAAACAAAAGTTCGGTGCAAAAGTAGGTAACTATTCAGGAAAAAGTTAATCTCTCTTTTAACTAACGTCCCTATATATAGGAGTGGAGGGATGTCGAAAAGGAATGTCTAAGTCACCAGATTAGAAGTGCGAACCTAAATACAAACCAAATACATGAAATACAAACATATTATCTCTCATACGAAATGAAGACTTTACAACAAGACAAACCAACCTATGAACCCAGTCACTTACAAGAGTTGACACAACTTAAAATTCCGAAACTCAACTATTCCCCCTCCCCTTTATGTCAAGTAGAAAAAGTTGACTTCGTTTCTTATCATCGAACACCTTTAGAAATGTCTTCAATAAAATCATACAGACCATTATCCAGCATCGTATCATATTTGAGACACACTTCACATTATTTGCATTGTTAAATTTACAAGCTTTAGCACGTGAAAGAACACTTGTAAGAGAAGTTGTTGGATACAAATATTTGTCTCGCAAAAACATCATACAATTTCACATTTCCCCATTTTCAGAGGTTTTGTAAACCACTCCCAATGGTTCTTTCTGAATAAATCCAACTTTCATACTCTCTAAGTCATTTGGTTGTGGGAATGGTCTTAGAATCGAATTTCAGTTCAACACTTTTGAAATCTCTATATCCATATTTGAAATCTATTGAATGTAAACTTTGATCATTCTTCGCAATATTTGGAAAATAGTTTCATACTTCACAGGATCTCGAGAAAGGATGTTGAGAAGAATAATCCAGTCATAAGGATTTATCATCGAAAGATCAGCCAGAGTGAAATCAGAAGCTTCATGTTTCGTACCTCTATAACCTTTAAAGGATACGTTTACAAATCCTTCTGCGTCAAAAGGTTTTCCAAATTTCATACCAGCAATCATTTTCAAACACCATATTTCATATTGAGGCCTTGATTGCTTTGCATTGAAATTGAATAATTTCTTATTCTCACCTTGATTATTCAACGTAACATCAAAAACTTTATCTAGACTCCGAAATATAAAGGCTTTAGTAGTCATTGGGAAGTCCATTTGACATTCAGGTTCATTTTTCACTAAAATAAATGTGATTGGTTCCAGCCAAAAAGGTTCTACTTTCATAATCGCCTCTTTCTCTATGCGACTAACTATCCATTTCGTAAATAAAGCTCTTCCATTTGCTTCTACTTTAGCTACATTTTTCTTTTCATCATCTTATAGATCAAGAGTTACTTTGAGAGACTTCGAATGATCAAGATCTTTATCCCTTGCAGCTTGATAATTCTTCTCTTCTTCAGTAAGAACAGGATTGATATCTTCTTCCATAATCACATTTATCTTCCCTTTTCGTGAACCAGAAGCTACATTAACCTTCTGTTTAGTACTAGACTTTTCTTTATAATCCTTTAACTTATCTTCCAAGGTTCGCTTTTCAAGAATAATATTTTTAGTATCAGACCACTCCATATAGACTTTTATAATCGGAATTTTAGTGTTGATAGGTTCTTCAACCTTCATCGGTTGAGCTCTTTCTTTAGTATTAATATTTTTAGCTCCCTCTCCCCTTTGTTTCAAAGTAGAATCGCTGATCGTAACATTTGCAAGCTGAGTGAGTTTGGCAAGTAAGAGTATGAGAAAGCTGATGGGTTTTATAGAATACAAAATCGTGTACAATGTGAAAAACACTTAAAAATTAAGAGGCTACAAGCATCCTATAAAGGGTCTATGTCATAACAGTTTGAAGGCAACATACTATGAACAACAAAACTAGCATAAGCCCTAATATAATCGAAATCATGGGATTAGGATTACATACCTTTGATTTTTCGTATTAAACAAATCACTTCAATCCCCTTATAGTGTAGTTCTTGGAAAGCTTAGCACCAAAAAGATGATGCATGTAACGGTTCACACCTAAACCCTAGAACTAGAAGATAAGAGGAGAGAGGAGAGAGGATATTTTGAGCTAGAGTATCCTTAATGGAATGATATATATAAAAATCATAACCCTTGGGGTCCTATTTATAGTGTGGATGAGACAAGGAAAGCCCTAGATTTGAATAATAAAATATTCTTATTTTATTCTGTCACACCCCCAAACCAGAACGGCGGAAATGTTTGGGGGCGGAGGACTTCATGTAAGTATCACAACACATGCAATATAGTAATAAAAGTACAAACAACCATTGCATTAATAAGTATAAGTTTTACATAAGTGTTTAAACATTACATATTCGAACATCAAAGTAGATACAGTAGAAGACAAGAGTCGTAGTACGGTACTAGGTAGTCTTCTCAAAAGCTTAAGGAGTGTACCTGTCTACTGGATTCCTGAGAATACAAGTTATTTTAAAAGAGTAGATCAGCATTTAAGGTGGTGAGTTCATAAGTATTTTAGTTATATAAAGTATACTCTAAGTTCTTGGAAAAGTTCGCTGGTTCCTCCAGAAAATCCTATATTTCCTGATGTGATAAAATGATAACCTCAATAGTTCCCTCTGCAATTACTTAGTTTATACTAGTTATATATAACCTAATATCGAATGGACAGTTAAATGGGTGTATCTGCCCTAAGCCCACAACCAAACAAGGAACAGGAAGTAAAGCGGAAGTCACACATTTCACTGTCAATAGGATATTAGTTATATATAACTCTGATGTATAAACTAAGGAATTATAGAATTAGCCACCAAAGGTCGTTTATGTTATACTAGTGTAAAGAGAGTGAATGCCAAAGTTTCATCTGATAAGTACTTTTAAATCCCCATAAAACCGTTTCTGAATAGTAGTTTTAAATCCCCATAAAACCGTTTCTGAATAGTAGTTTTAAATCCCCATAAAACCGTTCCATTTGTAAAAGTAGTTTAATCCCATAAACCGTTCCATTTGTAAAAGTATTCTTAGTTATATACGTTCTACAGTAAAACATTGATATTAATCCTGGAAAATATTATATTTTCCATAATACTGATTTATGGTTTTTAAACGTTCCAAAACCAAAAGTACAAGTATATTTGTCATACTTGATTTCATGATACGTAGTTTTTACCATAAGTAAAACTAACCGAAGGTATATTTGGTCAGTAAAATAGATAGGATGTAATTATCTTTTCTTACTGTTTTAAAAGAAGTATATTACTAAGTAATTTAATCGTTGTTTTATCCATGTGAGTTCTATTAACCATACTAATATGACTGATGTGTCTGATGCGACGTTCTTCAGGCGTCGGAAACGATATGACATTTGTCACCCCAGGCCTGCCGGCCAAACTGTAGCGAACAGCTAAGGTGCGGGATTGTCAGTCCCGTATAGATCTATACACAAATTCACGCTCTACCTCCAGGAGATTCTGGTTAATAAGTCAGGACTTAAGGTCGTACTTAGATAAGTACACCATGAAGTGTCTCACAAATTTATTGTTTCAACGAGATTACGATGTATTATTACCCCGTGATTGCTAACCCTGGTACGTTGTATTTGTACCCATGTTAATGCAAACCCGGTATGATGTATTATCACCCCGTGATTGCTAACCCTGGTACGTTGTATTTGTACCCCTGTGAATGCAAACCTGGTATGATGTATTATTACTTCTTTAATATATTATCCATATACTAAAAGTGTTGGGTCTAGTGGTGTTGCGTCCTTGGGCTCGGTCCTTAGCCCAGTTTTGTTATCCGGTTTGGGCCTGTCCAACCATGTTTATTTTATTAGGGTTTAGTATTTAAGGTGCATGCATGCATCCTTTATTGGTAGCGCTTTAATTATTGTTCTCATCATTGTACTACAAACCCTAGCTCTGCTGAGGCGTGACTACATTTGAATCATTAAGCATTACTTGATTCTATATCGTGTTTACTGTGTTTGTTTGCTTTTATTGTTTAGCCTGTTGAAGATCTAATCGATCTAAGAGTTTTTCAACTCATCAATTGGTATCAGAGCAGGAGACTGTGTAATTTATACACATCTCTTCTGTTGAAGACGGTCTTAGGGTTTTCCGCTTTGATTGATATTACTAGAGCCGTCATTAGCTATTAACGTAGTTCTTTAAATATTCGATCTTACCCTAACGTTATTTACAAGTCTGATCTTAAGCAGGTTTTTTAAAAAACATCGTCATGTCCATGGATGATTCTCAGTCAAACCCAATCAATATCTCCAACAGTATAGGATCGACGACAAGGATCCCTATATTGTACACTCAGGATTATGAGGTCTAGACGCATCACTTTGAAGACTACGTGATTGGCTCATAAGACAATGGATACTTGATCTAGGAGGCGATTACTGTAGGTCCATTCGCTCACTCAAACATTTCAAGAATTGTTAAAACTCAAAAGGAGTACAATCAGCTCGTTAATGATGTGAAAGGCATTCCCCAAGATGAGAAGGAAAAGTTTTAGTGCAACGTCAAAGCTTTAAGAATGATTAGGTTTTCTTTACAATCGGACACGTTTCGGTTAGTAAGCTCATGCACAACGGGAAAAAGAAATATGGGACAGATTGAAGGAATTGTATTCTACGGATGAAGATCTTGAGCATTCAATCCAAACATTGTTGCTCTCAGAATTTGGTGATTTCAAGCAGAAGCCCGAAGAGAAGCTTATTCAAGCCTTTGATCGCTTCAATCATCTCCTTAGTAAGATGATAAAGCATGGGATTGAAAGGAAAGTCATTGAACAGAAGGTGACATACATGAATGGCCTAAGACCCGAATGGATGGCTGTGGTGTCTACTATGAAGGCACATGAACAATTCAAGACTTATTCTCTAGCAAAACTGGTGGGAATATTAAAGTCACATGAGAGTGCCGTGACTAAAGAAACGAATATGATTTCCAGCTTGGGTTCCTTGGCCCTAATCTCCAAAGGAAAGAATTCTGCTGAAGAAGAAGAAGATTTGGATCTTTCTGAATATGATCTAACAAGTGAAGAGTATGCTTTGATGGTATCAAATCCCAAGAAGTTCATCAAAAGAAGGTTCCCAACAAATAAGAACTAAAACTGGCAAGGTAGCTACAGTGCCAAGAAAGCAAAGGAGGAACCGAAGAGTGTTTCTCAGATCGAAGAACCAAAGAAGGAAGTAAAACTTGGAGGTGACTCAGGCATTAATTGTCACTACTGTGGAGGCAAAAATCACTTCGCCAAAGATTTTATGCTGAGAAAGATGTCAGAAAAGAATGAAGATGAGTACGAGGAAGCGAACCTCACACGACGATTGGAAGAAATCAAGAAGAAGAAAGTTGGATCTAATAACACTATGAATGCTCTTATTGTACAGCGAAATATTGTTGACGATGAGTTCGGAGGTGTTGAAGTTTGGTCCACTGATTCAGAAGATGAAGAAGTGAGGAAGCCTACTCATGGAAGGGCCTTTTTGGTGAAAGAAGAGGACGTTGCAGGAAAGTGTCTAATGGTGACTTCTGGTGTGTCACATATGAGAGGCTATACCTTTGATGGGGGACTGGATGAAGCGAAGGAGCGAGAAGACAGGTGTTTTGCAGCGAAACCTGTCAATGAGCAGATCAACGAATGCGATGAGTTGATCAAGAAGGTACAATTTATTCTTGTTTCCTTACAAATTCCCATCACAAACTATGAAAAAGAACTAAATGGATTAAAATCTAAATTTTCTAGTATAAGTGGTAGTTTAACTCAAACTCGCGTCACAAAATCTAACCTAACTGATCAAATCAGCAGGGTATCATCGAAGAGTGAGGAGAGGCGTATGTGGATTGAGCAGAAGGAGAAGGGGTTGATTAGGTGTAGGGATGAAACAATTTATTTGCAAAGAGATAATTTAAAGCTTTTAAAACAACGAAATGTTTTTTGTTTAATTGCTAAACGATTATATTCCAACATTACTCAATTTCATCTTGATTGTGAAATAGGGAAGAAGATTCATCGTATGATTTTACCCTTCCTTGAGTTAAAGGAGGATGAAATCGATGTCGATGCATATAACTGTGAAAACGTTGTTTCTTCTGATGATATTTCCCCCGCTTACAAAATTGGTCTTGACAAAATAGAGTCCTTCATAAAGTCAAAAGACCATAAGGACATGCTAAAAAATTTGTTGGATGAAAATGACAAATTAAAAATCAAAACCGAAACTGTACAGAAATTTGACTCTTTGAATGCCAAGTTGAGTTCAGAAAATAAAATTGATATTGAAAACACTTCTGAATTCAATGAGGTTGATGATATGAGTGTAATATCTGTGGAAGATGAGGGTGACTGTTCCGAATTTGTCAAGAGCGAACCCGAAACCAACAAAAATCTTATTTCTGAAAATTCCGTTGAGTTCGCTCGTTTATCCAAAGAAAATACCAAAGTCCTCAAGGAAAAGGCTGTTGTATATCAAAAGGTCCAAACGACTCCAAATCAAGTTTATAAAGTTCATGGAGTTACTCAGCAACAGACAGCCGAACTGACAGCATTAGTAGCAGAAGATAATGCTGATGGCTGTGATGAGTTTTTCTGGTCAGCACCGATTGATAACGCTGATGAAACAGAAGGTCTGTCTAAGAAAACATCATGGAGAGTAAAAGGAATGTATGTGGCAGAACCACTTAATGATCCTACACGCTTTGATGTGCCCAGCACAAGTGGTACCAAAATTCCTTCAGGTGAACCGGTCATGGTGTCTAGAGAATCCTCTTCGCTAAAGAGCGAGCCTCATGCTCAAAGACCAATCAAAAAGGCCAACATCCACAAAAATCCAAAACAGGTGTTAGATCAAAAACATCAACGAAATGTGAGATACAAGAAGAATCTCACTGAAAGGAAACAATTCTGGCGATCTCAAAACCCTAATTACGTTCGCTATGAAAATCCTTCTAAGTCAAAGGAGGAAGGAAAAGCAAACTCCACTTCTCGTGCTCAACATGATGAAAACAACTGAAATAAGAGTTTCGGTCCTCAGAATCAAAACAACCGAAAACAGAGTTTCGGTCCACAAAGGCACAACGACCAAACAAGAAGTTTCGGTCCTCAAGATGAGAGAAACCAAAAGGGTAGTTTCGGTTCTAGACCAACCAGTGAGATGAACCGAAGGGAAAGTAGTTTCGGCTCTCAACCATGTAAGAGAAATGACCGAAAGTTTAACTCTGATCCCAAATCTCATCTCTCTCGTTCTCACTGTCATTTATAGAATGATCGAAAGGGAAAAGGAAAGCTCTCTCCAGAAAACGCAAAGAAGACGTCGTTTAAACCTGATTTTGAGACCCGAAAGTCTGCCAACGTCAAATTCTCAAATTCAAAAACTCCGCCTAAAGTACTCAACTCAAATAACATCAAAGTTTTCACCATAAAAAGAAAAGATGAAACAACCTTAATAAAAAGAACCTTTTTAGTTGATGTTTCTATTACAATTCCCTGTTCTGTAAAAGGCTCACAAGGACCCAAGAAACTTTGGGTTCCTAAATCTGCTTAATTTTTGCAGGTTATACATGACGAGCAGTTTGAAGATGAATGGTACATAGACAGTGGCTGCTCGCGTCACATGACAGGAAGAAGGGAAGAGTTGAGAGAGTTTCTGTCCCTTACAAATGGTGGAAGTGTCAAGTATGGTAATAAATCTTTTGGCACGATTAAAGGTTATGGTATGATCACCAATGGCGATTTCTCGATACGAAAAGTGGCGTACGTTGAAGGTTTACAACACAACCTTATCAGTGTTTCTCAACTGGTGGTTGGTACCGGGTTAAAAGTTTCATTCGATGATGATGGCTCAGAGATTATTGAAAAGAAGACAAACAATATTTTTTTGAAATCGAAGCGAAAAGGAGAGATGTACCCTATGAATCTCAATCCAACACGAGGGAAACCAGCAATCTGCTTACTAACGAAGGCTCATTCAAACGAAAGCTGGCTTTGGCACCGAAGACTCTCCCATCTCAATTTTAAGGACATCAACAAACTGGTGCTTGGAGATCATGTTCGAGGTCTTCATGTTCTGAAGTTCGATAAAGAACACTTGTGTGCTGCATGTGAAATGGGAAAGCAAAGTCGATAGAGTCATCCTTCTCAAGTAAACACAAAAGTCATTGAACCACTTGAATTACTTCACATTGATTTATGTGGTCCATCTTCAATCGAAAGCATTGGCGGTAAAAAGTATATGCTTGTCATTGTGGACGACTTCTCTCGCTTTACTTGGGTGTTCTTTTTGAAGCAGAAGTCAGAGGCCACTCCCAAACTTAAACTCTTTATCAAGCAGATAGAAGTTCAACTACGAAAGGTAGTTCGCAACATAAGAAGCGACAACAGGTTGGAGTTCAAGAACAAAGACTTTGAAGATTTTCTTGCAGAGAAGGGAACAACTCACAACTTCTCGGCGACGTATACTCCACAACAGAATGGAATTGTCAAAAGGCGAAACCGATCTTTATGTGAAGCAGCCCGAACCATGCTGAGCTTCGCTTCTCTACCTCTATATTTCTGGGATGATGCCATTGCTACTGCGTGTTTTACACAGAACAGATCTTATCTTAACAAACGTTTTTCCATCACTCCTTATGAGATCTTGAACAACCAAAAGCCTAAGGTAAAGTTTTTCCACATGTTCGGTTCAAGATGCTTCATCTTCAATTCAAAGGAGCACCGAAATAAGTTTGATGTCAAAGCTGACGAAGGAATCTTTCTGGGATATTCCTTAACCTCCAAAGCATATAGGGTTCTCAACAAGCGTTCAAAGAAAATAGAGGAGACCTATTATGTTACCTTCGATGATAACTACGTCAAGAAACTGAAGACAACCGAAGGCTCTGTGGAGGAAATATTTCCAATCTCTGGTGAAGTTACAGTACCCATGTCAAACCTCTTTGAGCAGTACATGCTGCTGTTTGATGAACCAGAAAAGGCTATTCACTCTGAGTCTGAAGCTGCAGACAACAAGGTAGATAACTTGCAAAAGATAATCGATGATGCTGCGAAGAAAATGGCAGAAGAACAACCAGTAACAACCGAACAGCCAGACTCAAGCGAACCTCCAAAAGATAGCTAACATATTCAGGGGGAGGGTTCGTCCTTTCCACATAACCAAGATTCACCATTCTAGCGGGAGAGCTCATCATCATTCATTCCAACCGAAAGTCAAGTCCAGGGGGAGAATTCGGAGCCTGAAGCTGAGGAAGTATCATCATTCGAGGGGGAGAATGCAAACGATGATGATATTCAGTCAGAATTTGAAGAAGAAGTGAATGCTGAACTAGATCCCTCATATGATCCTAATTACCCTCCTCTCACCAAATGGACCAAAGATCATCCACAAACACAAATTATTGGTGATTCGACAGAAAAGGTTCTCACACGATCACAACTGAAAGCGAAACAAACTGCACTTTTCTCTAAAGTGGAATTCTGCATGTTTAATTCGTTCGTCTCCAAAGTCGAACCAATGACGATCAAGACTGCACTCGATCATTCTGATTGGGTACAGGCGATGCAGGACGAACTCAATGAGACTGATTCCAACACCAAAGGATGCTTCTGTGGTTGGATTAAAGTGGGTTTTCAGGAACAAAATGGATAAGGAAGGAAATGTGATACGCAACAAGGCAAGATTGGTTGTGAAAGGTTACTGTCAAGAAGAAGGCATATATTACGAAGAGACCTTCGCTCCAGTAGCAAGGCTAGAATCGGTTTGTATTTTTCTCGCCTATGTTGCACACAAGAACTTTGAAGTATTCCAAATGGATGTAAAGTGTGCCTTTCTAAATGGAGAACTGGAAGAGACGGTGTATGTAGAGCAACCACCGGGTTTCGTTAACGAGAAGTATCCAGATCATTGCTACATTCTGGACAAGCCAGTCTATGGTCTCAAGCAAGCATCAAAGGCATGGTATGAAACTCTAACTAGATTTCTCAAAATGTCTAAGTTTAAACAAGGTTCGGTTGACCCAACCTTCTTTCGTAAGAAAGAGGGTGACCACCTTATGATCGTTCAAATTTACGTTGATGATATCATCTTCGGTTCCACAAATCCTAGCTTAACAGCTGAATTTAGGAAGTTGATGGAGACTAAATTTGAAATGAGCTCAATGGGTCCTATTAACTTTTTCCTTGGCTTGAATATAAGTCAGGGACCCGAAGGCATTTTCATTAATCACGAGGCTTACACGAAGACCTTGCTTGCTAAGTTTGGGATGATGGGGGATTCGAAAGTAAAGGTTCCTATGGCGTTTGGCACAAAGCTAACACCTTCTCTTGAAAAATCGGCTGCTGACATGACCCTTTATCGTCAGATGATAGGGTTAACAGCAAGTTGACCAGACATAATGTTCTATGTTTGTTATTATACCAGGTTTCAAGCTAATCCACGTGAACCTCACCTGCTAGCTGTGAAGAACATCTTTCGATATCTAAAGCGAACCTCTTCTCTCGGTCTGTGGTACCCAGCCAAATCAGGATTCTTTGTCCAAGCATTCTCATACGCTGATATTGGGGGATGTGGACTGGACCGAAAGAGTACCACTGGAGGATGCCAATTTCTGGACGGTAAACTTGTTTTCTGGAAATCCAAGAAACAAACTTGTGTGTCTCTCTCCACTGCCGAAGCAGAATATATAGCCGCATCATCATGCACATCTTAGGTCATTTGGATACAAAGTCAACTTCGAGACTACGGCCTGAACATGAAGAAAATCCCACTATATTGTGACTCAGAGAGTGCAATTAGGATTTGTCATAACCCAGTGCAACACTCAAAAACGAAACACATAGCACTGAGGTATCACTTTATCAAAGATCATGTGGAAGATGGTAACGTTGAGATTCATTTCTTAAGAACCACTGATCAATTGGCTGACATCTTCACTACGGCCTTGCCTGAAGCAAGTTTTAATAAAATCCTACAAGGCTTAGGAATGATGGAAGTTGAATCTGTACCGAAATCTCTTTTGTCTCAATAAATGTTGGAAGCGAAATAGAGCGAACGCTCGGTCCATTTCGGGTTCGGTTTTTCCGGGAACCGAAATGAACCGAAAGCTCGGCCTATTTCGGGTTCGGTCTCACCGGGCTCGGTTCGCCTCTCATCTCCAAATGATCATTTCGGTTATATAGTATGTATACTCTTTTCTCACAATTTATTTTATGTTTTTCCTTTTATTTTTATAAAATCCAAAAATATTTTTCTTTCTGTTTTATTTCTTTTTCAGAAAATCTTATAAAATCCAAAAACATTTTTCTTTTCTGTTTTATTTCTTTTCAGAAACTTCAAAACTCAAAAATATTTTTCTTTCTGTTTTAATTCTTTTTCAGAAAATCTTATAAAATCCAAAAATATTTTTCTTTTCTGTTTTATTTCTTTTCAGAAACTTCATAACTCAAAAATATTTTCTTTCATTTTATTGCAATTTGCTTCATTCTTAATATAATTTGTGTATAAGAACTATTCTCAATGATGGAGCTGGGGCAGGTATAATTCTTTATCTATGTACTAGCTAAGTGTCCCTAGAAGCATGCTGTTGCATGTTGACCCAAGCCTCCAAAGAGTTTGAGTGAAGCCTTAATGACTTGATATATACAAATCATGTCTTCCCAATCAGGCTGTCAAATTCACTCTAATCATGAGCTACCTTACTCTTCTCAAATTAAGTTAAGAGTTTTTCTGCTTAGTCTATCTTTTATAGCAGAGGTACATTCGGTTCTTTAACCACCTCCTATTTATTCTCCATCATACTTCATCTCATAAATGTAACCCTTGAGACTCTCAACGGGAATCCAAACAAGCACTTTGAAGTCTCTCTTGACTTTGAAGGAAGAGATTCGTGCCCGGGATCCACCGTTTTTTGTCTTAAATGACATCACAAATTCCCACAAATAGTTTGATTTATTTCTTTATCTTTGACACTATCTTGCACGAAAATCTTGAATTTTCCAAAAGTGTTGTCTCGTTATTTATAAGCTATTCATAAATATATAGCTTCGGTTCCTAACGATGTAATGCAGTTATTTCCAAACGAAGGGATGAGTCGGTATAAAGCCATTGGTACTTATGGTAATAAAGATTCTATTGAAAGTTCAAGCGGTGACTCAGCAGGAAGTCTAATCGATTGGTGATTTGAAAAGAGGATAAGTATGGAAAGGCGCATGAATTTGAATCGTTACCTAATCATGCGTCATTAGCTGTTATATCGGAGTTGCTAGTTGTCAAATCACGCCTTTTTAGGCGTCGTTTCCCAAATTAATGGAATCATTGCTCCCGATTTTTCTCTCTCTTCAAAATCGTATATAAGGGATTGATTTATGTGGGATTCTTCTCTACCACACTTCAACTCTCTCATGCAAAAGAAGGCGATTTGGTTTTCGTTGTTCATCTTCTTCTTCTTCAAGCTTCAACAATGGCAGAATCTTCCTCTGTTCAAGAAACCACTGCACGCTCCACTCTTCTTGCAATCAAGCCCAACCAGAACTTGTTGATCGATCTTACACCGTTCCGCTACGATACTTACATGTATAAAGTAGTGGAATGTCTAAAGTATTCCCCACTCCTCAAAGCTTTGTCAACGGTGGAAGTCGTTCCAATGTCATGCCTCTCACAAATCTATTCCACTGCTGCGTACGACAAAGGTGCAGAGAAGATTTACTTCGACATTCTCAACCAGAAGGCTTCAATTTCCAAGAGTCGATTTTACTCGTTGCTAGGGCTCTCTTATGACGACTCCATGGTGAATCCTGATTCCATCTCCACAGGTCAGCTTTTCTCGATGTTCTACAACATGGGGTACATTGAAACCCTAACTACTGTGACCAAGTTCAAGAAATCATGCCTTCCTCCTCAATGGAATGGTCTCTTCACCCTTCTTTTCAAAGGACTTTCTGAATGAAGTGCAGGATCTGATGGTGCTAGCAAGTCTTTCATGACTCTGCTTTATGGGTTGTACCATGGTGTCAACCTTGATTATGGTTTGGTTTTGTGGCTTCAACTTGTCCAAAGTTTGTCATCTGCTTCTCGCCACACAGAAATCTCATGTGCCCGGTTTTGGACCATTGTCACTCAATGTATTATGGAGCGTTATCATATTCCTATCATGGCAGACTCTCTGCTCTCCTCCATTGCTACATTTCATACCACAAACATCATTGTCACTCATCCGTCGAAGTTTCTCTTCGTTGGCTCAATTCCTGAGTCAATGTATGCTTGTGTGTCCCATTCGAGCAAGCTTATTCAGGAGTACAAGAAGCTCCCCTCTTCTGGTCCAAGGGAACTTACTCCTGAAATGATAAAATCTATTGAGGAAGCAGACAAACCTGCTAAGCGGGGTAAGAAGCAAGAAGCGAAAAAGGGGGATAAAGGAGGTCGAGTATCAAAGGTTCAGACTCCAAAGAAGCGAAAGTCTGAGAAGGCAGCACCTTCCCAACCCAGACAGAAGAAGGTCAAGAAACCTGCTCGGAAGCTTATTCTTCAATCATCAAGCGACTCCGACTCCGAGTACGTGCCTACTGGTCATTAACCCACCATTCCTAGTGAATCTGAGAGCGAAAGCTCAGATGATGAAGGTTCGGTTCGTGGTGGTACACCACCTCGTTCGCCTACACCAGAGGTACATGTTCGCTCCCAAGAACCTTCTCCTCCACTTGTTTCCATTCCTATTTCCTTACCTCACACTTTCCCAATAATCACATCTCAACCTTCCTCTACCATTCCCATTCCTACACCTATTTTCTATGAAGCTACAACAACAACCACCACTAGAGTTCAGACCAACGTATCTGATATGGGGGTTCGTTCCTCAGCACCCGAAACCCCTGTTACTACCAAACCACCATCACCTACCCAATCGACAGAGACCAGTACCGTTCTTGGTGGTGAAAATGTTGATTATGACACCTTCTACTACAGTCCCTACAGGGTGCAAAGTGTGACAACCCGAAACTTTTTCCGTTTCCGTTACACGGTTTGCGTTAATAAAATTTCGAATTCATTAACTCTTCCATCAAACTTTTTGGTTTAGAAAATAATCTAGTTATATTTAATTAAATTATTACGAGTCGGAACCAAAATCGCGCGGAAACCCGATTGTTTCGAAAAATCTAGCATTTGCGTTCTAAATGGGATTACGACCGTAAACCTGTTTACGGTCAGTAACGAGTGGACCCCCCACAACACCCCTATAAATAAGATGCATCCACCTTCATTAGAACATTTCTGGCCAAAAACTCTCTCCTTCTCTCTCTAAGAACCTTAACCGTAAACACTCAAAACGCCTTCAAACGTCGGAAATCATCAAGAAACCACGTTTGGAGTCACTAGGGAACGCCTGGAAACGATTATCTCATCAAAATCAGCAATCAGAACCATTTTCTTGAGTTTACGGTCCACCTTCAAGAACCGTAAACCCTGTTCTTGAGTTTACGGTCCAACCTTCAGAAACCGTAAACTATGTTCTTGAGTTTACGGTCCAAGCCTTCAGAAACCGTAAACTCTGTTCTTGAGATACATATATGTATTTATTTGATAATAGGATTTCGTTAAGTGTCACGTGCAACAACTCGAGGATCCTTATTTCAGTCAACGATCTCTCAACAAGAACTGTGAGTTCATACCCCTACATTTTCCGTATTTTTAATGTTTTCGGGGAGGGGGGGGGAATACAAGCTAAACGTAAATGTTTTCAAAACTTATGCAATGCTCATACTTTAACCCTTTTATACTGTGTTGAGCATAAGGGACGTTTTCACTAAAATTGCACAGTTTTCCGGATTCGCTATTCACTACATTATACATGCAAACTATAATCGGTATAGTTTGGGAGTTTTCTAAAACATATCAAGTATAGAAACTTTCACTACTAAACATATGTGGTGAAACAGAAACCGTTTACAGTTTACATCACTACTTTATCATGGTATTCATAACTGAAATTATCACTATATACGGTATACTTACGGATTTTCACTACGGTAGAACGCTACTACACTACATGTAAACTAGATTGTACGATACTGTGAGGCGCTACTTCACTACTGTACCCTTAGGTGTACAGGGATAAATCCTACCACTGTATAACCAAAGTCTCCTGGAGGGAGAGCGTGAGATTTGTGAATAGATCTATTCGGAACTGACAATCCCACATCTGGACTGCTAGCTACAGTTAGGCGGGCACGCCTGAGATGTACAAATGTCGTTTAACTCGACGCCTGAAGAACGTTGGAAAGGTCTCTAGTCATATCAAGCATGGTTATACGAATCACATTATGTATAAAGCACCTTTAGTTTACAACCTGGCACTCTTCAACAGTTTTATTTTTACTAAATAGAACTGATACACACTACGTATACTGGTTAAATCCAGGGTTTTTCAAACAGAACCGATTATGCAATGGTGTCACATATAAAATACTTACACTTCATGACTAGTTTTAGCTAGTCACATGAGGTAGTATTTTCGCATATCACTACAGTTTTCAGTAACGAACATTCATGGTTTTATACGAAATCGATAACGCTACCTTTTTCACTATAGAAAATATCGATTTTCTTGCAAACATACATATATTCATGGTTTATTACAGAATTGATAACACTACATTTTCACTAAGGAAAATATCGGATTTTCTTGAAACTATACAAATATTTTCCGAACTCATCAAAGATTTTCACTACAAACCACCGCTTATGAACTCACCAGCTTTATGCTGATATTTTCAAACTGCTTGTAATCTCAGGAAATCAGTAGACAGGTACTTGCTGGATTTTGAGGAACTGAAGCATTAAGAGTTTTTAAGTTTTTACTATACAAAACTATTGGATGTAATTTAAGCTATGTTTCAAACTGATGTAAACATTTTTATTTAAGTATTCACTATAATGGTTGTGTTGCTATGATTGCTCTTATTCATTGGTTGTGATGCTATACATGACGTCCTCCGCCCCGGAACGTTTCCGCCATCGGTTTCGGGGTGTGATAGATTGGTATCAGAGCCCTTGTTTATAGCGAACTAGTATACCGAACCTTACGTGGTATACAACTATAAACACTAAGGGGCCTAAGTGCTCTACGCTAAAAGTATATTTTCAAAATATAAAGTATTTTTATAAAAAGTATACGAGCATGCATACATAACAAAATTCGTGTCGCTAGTAGAAAAGAACAAAAGTATTTGGATGCTGGAACGTTGCGGTTAAACCTGGGCAGTTATGTAATCATGTCTAGGGTGAATATAGCCTGATCAAATATATTCAGTCGAGACATGACCAACATGTGTTTGGGAGTGACTGTGGTGCTACAGCAGGCCTAAAACTTACCAAAAACATCTCACATAAAATACTATAGGAGTATTTTCGCTAGAACCAAACTCAGTATACAGATTCACTCTAAGTGTTGCTACCTCTCCTTCCTTAAGCGATAACTTACTTGTATTAGTAACATTTCTGTGTTTATCGCTCGGTAGAATACTTTCATTATCAGGATGAGATATATTTTGTTTTTATATCTCGAGGACTTACCATCCTCTTCTTCCTGATTGCTTCTAGAACAATATGCCTCCTCGACCAAGACCCATCAGAAGGAACGACGACACTCCGCCACCACCACCACCTCCTCAGTTCGACCCTGTCATGTTTCAGGCTGCAGATACCGTCGCCGTGACTGTAGCAATGGCACAAGTAATTGCTGGTGGGGCTGGAGGTGGAACCGACCCCCAGAGACAAGATGGAAGTCAGGGACATCAAAAAGAGTGTTCCTACAAGGACTTCATGACTGCAAAACCCAAGTCCTTCGACGGAAATGGAGGTGTCATCGCCCTGACTCGATGGTTCGAGAAGATCGAATCCATCTTCGAAATTTGCGTTTGTCCTGAAGCAAACAAGGTGAAGTTCGCCGCCTGCACCTTCACTTATAGAGCCTTGACCTAGTGGAATGGTCGAGTCAAAACCCTAACCTTGCCAGTGGCTAATGTCATGGGTTGGGAAAGACTGAAGGAGCTCATGCTCGCGGAGTACTGCCCGAGGGGCGAAGTGCAAAAGTTGGAGCATGAACTCTGGAACTTGAAGATGAAGGGTTCCGACATCGCTGCCTACACTGCTAGATTTTGTGATCTGGCGCTTCTCTGTCCGGGAATGGTCACCCTGGAAAGCAAGAAAATCGAAAGGTACATCTGGGGACTGACACAACCAACAAAGGGGAATGTCTTGGCTGCTAGGCCAATTACTTTTGAAAGCGCCAAGGATCTGGCACAGACTTTGATCGACCATGGAATCGATCTGGATGAGGTGGGAGCTATCTCCGAGCCACAAAAGGAAAGCGGTGGGAGGAAGAAGAAGTTTGGTAACAAACGAAAGGGACAGTCTTCGCAGGAGCCCTCCAAGAAACAACAAATAGTGGCAGTTCATGCTGCTACTGCTCCTGCTGCTGCTCCCACTGCTGTTCCAACCACCCAATCTCCTACCGGTGGTTATGCTGGAAAACTACCCCTGTGCAACAAGTGTAACTTTCACCATCACGGACCCTGCCGTGAGTTGATATGCAACAACTGTGGAAAGAAAGGACACACAGTTCGATACTGCAAGACGCCGGCTCAACCGGCCAACCACGCTCCGGGAGCGGGCGCTGGTCAAACTTGTTATGGATGTGGAGAGGCTGGGCACTTCAGGAACAACTTGTTGGATTAGTGTCTAAGGCTGTAACTATATTTGGTAAGTACTTGACCCAGTTATGCATGGTCCTTTTGGGTTGCCTTCACCATAGCAACTTGACAGGATGATTTGTTAAGAGAGAAGAGATATTATTAATATATTATGAGAATAATATATATATTTAAGGAATAATAATATTATTTGATTAATATAAGTCATATATTAATTGAGAATTAATTTGGTGACTTAAAGAGGTTAATTGAATAAAGGGCATAAACTGTCAAATGTGTGATAGTTGTATTTTGGGCTATGTATCCTTATGGATATTGGGGTGGACGAAATTTAGGGTTTGGGAACCTTAAATTCGTCCAAGCCTTGTATCTAGAAGGATCTTGGATTGCTTAGGGCCTAAGTCATTCAATTAGGGTTAAAGGAGAAACCCTAATAGCTCATAGTATAAATAGGACCCTTGGGGTGGAGAAATCGGCACTCTTGCAAGCCAAGCAACTCTAGGGCCGATTTCTATCCCTCCTTCCTCTCTCTCAAGATCATCTTCTTGCTAGTTGGTGTTTGTAAGCCATTAGAGGAGTGACAATTGTGACTCTAAGCTCCAAGAAGAAGAAGTATCAAGCAAGTAATTCAAGGTATTCTTTCAGATCTGATTTCATATGATTAGATTCAATATATTACATTAGATCTAGTATTGCAAGTCTTGGATTCAATGCATGTTCAATTAGAGAAACCTAGATCCAAGCAATTAGGGTTTGCATGTGCACATAGGAAAGTTCTTATGGCTCAAACCCATCAGTGGTATCAGAGCTTTGATTGATTTCTATTGAATTGATGCATTGGTTGATTGCTTGTTGCTTGAAAAATTTGATTTTGTGATTCTGACTGCTGTACTCGGCGAGTTCCACTGTGGACTCGGCGAGTAGCTCCAACTCGGCGAGTCCATAGAGGTACTCGGCTAGTTCGAGCGTCAGAAGGAGGAAGTTTCGGGATTTCTTGCTGTTTTACTTGAGAATACTTGCCTTAACTATTTTGGGTCATTAAACTCCGATTTTAATCATATATATGAGTATATTCTTGACCTAACAAAAGATAATTGCCAATTAGTTGAATAATAATTTCCTTATATGATAATTGTTGATTATTTGAATTGAATTGGTAAATTGTTTTGCAAGTAACATTAAATTGAGATAATCTAATTAGATGATTTATATTATTTGCTATTTGATCCTTATGCTTCGAAAAAGTTCAAGACTTGTCCTCAAGCTTTGAAATTTTAAATTTTGTGATTAAAAGTTTAATTTGGATAATTTTAAATTTCAATCCCTAGAATTTTACAAGTTTAAAATTCAACCCTATACTATTATATTATTACAAGCTTAATATATATATATATATATATATATATATATATATATATATGATTTACAATGTTAGTCTTACCGTTAGTAGGCCTCATTCACGAAGCCAGTCTATAAGGTGGGTATAAGGTTGCTGCCTATAAAATGGCGCTTAATGGGTGTACATTCACACCCACCGCTTGCTTGACTGGTGGAGGGTCGTTAGCCGAACGGGTAGGATAGGGCAAACCTCCTCTCATTAATAAGTATAATGAATCAATATAAAGTAACTAAACATGTTTTATAAAATTCCCAATCTTAGTTACTTTAGGAAAAGTGAATTGATGCAATCCCATGAAATTACACTTTGTACCCTCGCTAAGACATTAATGGAGCGCGTGTGGTTAACCGACATATTAATTGGGTTCTAAGCAAAGGTGACAAAGGATGACTCATCGTTCGTTATAGTTCAATGGAGCGTGTGTGGTTAACCAGCACATTGAATAGGTAACTGTAACAGTGAGGGCACCATGTACATTTGCATGGTTATTCACACCCACTTTGTGATCCTCGGCATCCCAGTCACAAACGAGAGGGGCATATCGAGATTTAAACTTGCCATTGAAAGGTTCAATCAATCTCAAAGAAATCTAGGAATTCTCAATACATTTAAAAACTTAAAGCTTATGTTTTTATGGTGAAGAATTAGTGAATCGTCATTCACTTACCTCCAAATTATTTGCATATTGGATTACGGCATCCCTTTTCTAATGTGTAAATAACATTGTTGGGTCCTAGCCCTGATTTTTCATTTTGGGTGTTAATTAGGGACTTAATCTAATCAAACTTTGTTCTTTCTATTTGTAGATGTCTAACGCAAACAACGCAGCTGCTAGCTCATTTCCTCTAATGAGCCTTTGTCAAAAAGTGACATTCGATGGAACGAACTTTAGCGAATGGATAAGATACATTCGCACAATCGCGCGTTACGAGGACATAGAGTATGTTCTCGATGAGAAGCTCGAAAAGATCAATCCAAAAACTGCTACTCCTGAAGAAATGGCTGTCTTTGAGAACCATGAGCGTGATGCAACGAAGGTCCATTGCATCATGATAGCCACAATGAACTCAGAATTCCAAAAGTCCTATGAGGGCATGTATCCTTATGAGATGCATCTAGACTTGATGGAGATGTATCACCAAAGCGCGAGGCAAGAGCGCTATGAAATCATAACGAATATGATTACTGCTAAAATGGGAAGTGGAGAGTCTCTTACTGTGCACTTGCAAAAGATGCAAAGGTATGTTGATCGTCTTCGCAAGTTGAATGTCAACTTTGGGGAAGATTTGGCTATCGACATTGTTCTTCACTCCTTGCCCTCATGCTACAACCAATTTAGGATGACCTACCACATGAACAAGGAAGAGGTCACCCTAAGCAAACTCCAAGGGCTCCTGAGGACTGCTGAGAGCAACCTCAAGGACAAGTCTGTTGCACCAACTCCCAATCCACCCGTTGCTCCTGTTTTGGCTATTGGATCGGGAAGGGGCAAGAAGAGGAAGGCTTTTTCAAAGAACCACCACAAAGGAAAGTCCCAAAATGGTTCCTCTTCTAGTGGGACCAAGGTTGATCCTGCTAAGCCCAACCCAAACCCAAAGGAGGCAGAGTGCCACTATTGCCACAAAATAGGGCATTGGAAGAGAAGCTGCCCGTAATATCTGCAAGCCATCAAGGATGGGAAGATCAAGCCATCTTTCGTAGGTATTTACACAATTAAATCTAATGATTCATCTCATGCTATTTCTTGGGTTCTTGATACAGGGTGTGGTTACCACATTTGTTCTGATTTGCAGGGACTAGGAAGATATAGGGATGTGGAGCTTGGAAGAATAAATCTGATCATGGGAAACAGAAGAACGTCGCCTGTCACCAAGATTGGAGTGTATTCTTTAGAGCTTAGGAATGGTTTGAATTTAGAATTAAATAATTGTTGCTACTCGCCAGATATGGCAAGAAACATCATTTCTTTTCATGGTTTATTTAGACAAGGATTTAGATATTCGTTTAATAATGAGAATGGTTCGATTTATGCTTATCTAAATGGTGTTTTATATTTTGAAGCAATGCCTTGTAATGGAATTTATGAAACTGTTATGGTTGTAGATAACCTAGGAAATGATGTGTTGTGTATGGATTCTTCCAATGGTATGGATAAAGCATCCTTGTGGCATTGTCGTCTTGGACATGTCAACAAGAAGCGCATAGCCCAACTCCAAAAGGATGGAGTGTTGGAGTCGTTCGACCTTAGGGAAGATGACACGTGCGAATCTTGTTTACTTGGAAAGATGACCAAGTCACCCTTCACTGGCACTTGTGCGAGGGGTGATGGTTTATTGGATCTCATACATACAGATGTATGTGGACCCTTTAGATCCACCACAAGGGATGCAAATCGCTTCTATGTGACTTTCACAGATGATTATAGCAGATATGGGTATATCTACTTAATCAAGCACAAGTCAGAAACTTTTGAAAAGTTCAAAGAGTTTAAACAAGAAGTGGAGAATCAATTGGACAGGAAAATCAAGATGCTTCGATCTGATCCTCTCAAAGTCAAGCCCATTGCTCAGGAGATTAAGGAAAAAGTCATTGATGCTATCAATAAGGAGAATGAGATGAGAAAAGCGAATCTGCTTAATCAGAGGAAATCGATGTTTCCTCTGTGGACATTGGAAAGGCTACGAAAGGAGGTTATTGAAACTCCAAGTTCACATTGGCTGGAGCCCGTTCTTTCATTTGATGTCGAGAAGTCTAAAGATTCTCAATTTGACATGCCAATCACTCGTAGAGCCTTCATCTTTCACTGCTTCGAGTCTACAGTGGCGTTTCCTTCTCCTGACCCGAAGGTTGATCAAGACTTACTTGAATATTATCATGAATTCTCTCAACCTCAGTACCTTACCTGGAGTAACAAGAAGATCACAACAATTAAGGTGCTGAAACCTACTGCAGCAGGGAAGTTCATTAACGTCAAGTTCAATGTGACCCGAGGATCAGATGGTTCGGTCCATATGATTTCCCTTGCTGATCTGCCAAATCTGAATCCACACGACTGGATTCTTCTGAACAACATCCTACTCTCCAATCAGAAAGAATATGAGCCCATCATTGATCACATCAAGCGTATGCTAGTGTGTTACATTCATGAAGTGGCGAAGATGGATCAGGAGATTGCTACTGCTATACGCAAGAGACCCATAATCAAGCCTGTTGGGAAGGCTGGTGACACTAAGCTGATGGTGAAGGGAAAAATTGATCCACAGTCTCACACCGTCATGTTTCTTAGAGGCGAAGGTCAAAGATGCTTATTTGCTCTGGCTGACAAACATCTATTCTCCAATCCTTGTTTGGAGCATATTCTTGAGCTTATCCAAGGGAGTGATCAAAATAGTGAAGCACACAAGAAGCTGTTCTCAGATATGCTTCGGTGGTATATGGCTTTTAGACAAACTCTTCTTGCCATCATTCCAAAATTGTTCAAGGTTGTGAAGCGAACTACTCAACCTCCACCGAAGTGATGTCTCGCCCCATTTGACGCAAAGGGGGAGATTGTTGGGTCTAGTGGTGTTGCGTCCTTGGGCTCGATCCTTAGCCCAGTTTTGTTATCCGGTTTGGGCCTGTCCAACCTTGATTATTTTATTAGGGTTTAGCATTTAAGGTGAATGCATGCATCCTTTATTGGTAGCGCTTTAATTATTATTCTCATCATTGTACTACAAACCCTAGCTCGCCTCTACAGTGGAAGTTCTTCATCGAGCTCTGCTGAGGCGTGACTACATTTGAATCATTAAGCATTACTTGATTCTATATCGTGTTTACTGTGTTTGTTTGCTTTTATTGTTTAGCCTATTGAAGATCTAATCGATCTAAGAGTTTTTCAACTCATCAAAAAGTATTATACGTAACCTGGTATAGATAAATGAATTGTTAGTACTTTCCTTTCCTAATATACTTGGAAGAAAAAGTATACAATCGTGAATCATACTTGTATATTTGGTTTTGAATCATAAGTTATACCTATCATAATTTATACGTTCTATGTGATTAGCATGATCTCTCCTGAACGTACCTTTTTGCTCAGCATGATACAAAGGTAATGATACCGACTGAAGTAACCTTTTTTTATATTCCCATATGTATAACGTATATAATTAAGAAGGAAACGACCTTCGTACAATTAACCTCACCTCAAATCCACATCCAAATAAGGAAAAGGAGATAAGGCAACTCTTTAGTCCTAAGCCCTTTAAGTTTTATTTATATACTTATACATATATGAATATGATATTGATAATTATAATTTGAAATAGTTTATAAAACCTTTTTCAAATAATTTAACAGTATTAAAAGAGTTTACATGACTTTAAAGATTTAACATGGCTTTAAGTCATTTTGAAAGTTTTGGTAATCCTTAAAAGCATAAGGAAACCCTTTGTGTGATTATTATCACATACAATTATTAACACAATTTAGATTGTGTTCAACTTGTATTACCCCCCCTACAAACCATTTGAAACCATTAAAAAGGTAGATTATAGGGGTATGAACTCACCTGATAAGTGGTGATTTGGGCAGCGTTTCGTTTCTACAAATTATCTTTCTCGAAGAAACTGCGAGTTTTTGATTAAAAACCGGGCTTTACGCGGGCAACACTTCGACTGGAAAGAGGTTAGCTTCTCGAGAATTTCGGGGCTTCGGGGCTTGCTTCGGGTTTTAGATATGATATCGGTGCTTCGGGGGGTTGTAGGAAAGTTTAAAGGGGTGAAAAATGTGAAAAATGGTGAAATTTAGGGTAAAAATGGTGAAGGAACCGGAGAGTCTCGCACCCTTTATATAGGTGCGAGGGTTCGGCCGAAGAGGTGAGTCACCGGACACATGGCATCAGCAGCGGAGGCCACGAGGCCGAAGTTCGGATGCGAGACAGGGAGAGGCGCGTGTTGGATCCGGGTGTGGCGGTTACTGTTCATGCGAAGGATGTCGGATGGCCATTGGACCGCGGATTCGGTCCAATCAGAACGTGACACGGGGCGGACATGAGGAAGCCTCGCATGCGAGGTGACGTGGCCGAATGGTGACCATGCGAAATTTCCCGGTTTTCAAGATTTTTCGATTTTTGTGCCCGAAACTTGCAAAATTCATAACATTCACATACGTGCTCCGTATTCAACGTTCTTTATATGCACGCGTAGGTAAAATTATACTCTACAACTTTCGTTTAGACTTCGTCGGCTAATTTTGACTTTATTTTTAATATTATTATTTTTAACAGACCGGGACAGGAAATCCGTTAAAACTTCATAACTTCTTCATCCGACGTCCGTTTTCGTCTCTCTTTTTACCGTTCTACTACTATTGACGAGACCTTCAATTCTCGTTTAGGTTGTGTTGGCTAAAAATCACTCGATCTTTATTTCGAGTTTTTAGTTGTATACTGCTATACTAAAACTTAGAAAAACCATAACTTCCTTATACGAAGTCAGATTTTGACGTTCTTTTTATGAAAGTTCTCGGTTTAACATAATCTACAACTTTCATTTAGATTTTTATGGCTAAAAAACCTTTTATTGAAAATTCACTATTTACACTGAACAGTGTTTTGCCGGTTTTGTCGCGGATCTTCGATTGGTCATAACTTCTTCGTTATAACTCGGATTTCAGTGTTCTTTATATTTTTGGAAACTTTGATACAATCTATACCACTTTGTTTATCCCAATTAAGATTATTGAACAATTTATTTTTGACCTAAATTTGACTGGTGTTACATATTCTATTCAAATATGGTGTCCTTATCAGCTTTAAGAACATTCCAGAAACCCTAGAACATTCCCAAATTTCGTTCACCACTATATCGGTTCTAAAATTTCCTTTCCTTGCTCAATTATGAACAATTACAATTCAAACATTGGATCTTTAATTAATTCCAATTAATCCCGAATTAATTCCAGATTAATTATGATTAATAATTACTTAATTCTAGTTGATTTCATATTCATTTATTAATCATATAAATTAACAAATTCATTTTCTATTTCCAATTAATATATTAATCACATAATATATTAACAAATTATTTCCTCATAACTTGCAATATTATAATCTAATAAATTATCCTCTCTTTACAAATGTCATTCTAAATAAGTTTTAGTTATGAGGGCAACCCAAAAGTACTTTGTTTCTAATTAAAAGAATATAACAATTTAGTTATTGTCTTTGACACCTTAATCCAATAGTCTCCCACTTGGATATGTCTATAACTACAATTTCATGTATAAACCTTGAAGTAAACATCAAAGTGTGCTTTCCAAAGCCATTGCTGAACTCTGATTCAAATCAACTATTGGCCCTAAGATAAGTGATCATCTATTCCTTCATTCTAAAAGATATCATATGTACATAAGACATGGATTAGAATCAATCTCATAGTACAAAATTTTGTTTCTTGATTTCTCAATATATGACGACTGAATTTAGACTACTAATTGAAAACATCAACTTTTTCCAGGCTCAGCCAACCACTTCAGATGTCAGCAACTATTTATGAAGGAGTCCAAAGATATCGCTTTTCTTGTTAAGGAAAAAAGAACAAATTGATTTGAATATATATTCATACATTTTACTAACCAAATCATGCATGAAATTACTCTTTATAGCACTCAGTTACGAGATGCGTTTAGGTAAACCAATGCCCAAGTGATTCATAAACTACAAACTATATATCTCCACTTAAGAATAGTAGATATTAATGTATTAGATTTACTCGTGATAAAATCTATGAAGTAATCTCTAAGCGTGGATTTATCCACTACTTAAAATCTCTGTTTTCAAAGTATTCATGAACATTGTAGAAATTCCAATTTCAATGTCTTAAGCTCAATCGACAATCTACAATCAATTCATGACAGTCTTAATTCACTACTTACTTCCAAAGGTATGAGCGACTGTGGAATTTTGAATAATATTAAAATTACTCAGGGAAGTAAATATGCAAAGTGAAACACAATAATAAATCAATTAACTATGGTTTTAAAGTTACTAAATATAAATAAATCCCTATTATTTAATCACCATAACAATTAGGAATTTATTAATTGTATAATGTTTCGAGTAATCAACTAACCACTTGAATTAAATAAAATCAGACATGCCTATGTTATGAAGATGTATATTATGCCCCTCTATGGTCCTTCCTTTGTGAACATACCCATTACACACTCTTTCAATGATGTTCATTTCACAATTCCAAATTCTTGTCATTATCTAAGATGTAGTGGAATTTCATCTTTACATGAATTGTCTTTCTGTGATGTCAAGCTTCTTAAGTCACTAAGCCTTCGACATTACATAATCTTTCACTGGAACTTGTTACTAGAAACAATTTCATGGTTATGAAGTCTCAAATACAAGATACACTCCTTGAACACTTCTCTTGCATTAAAGGTTTCAAGTCACATGTAGATTTAGCAACCATTTCCCATTATGTAAACATTTTCATATTCCATATGACCATCAATTTTGACTAAGAATCATCTCAATCCAAAACGTGTCATTAAGATCCTTTCCAAATAATGTCATACTTCTAACTGTCCACAAGCAACCAATCTTCAGTAAAACCTCATAATGTTCTTGACAATTGCTAACAACCTTAGTCAAGAAATTGCTAATCCTTTTCACACAATTCTCCAGGCATTTGAAAAATTAGAATAAGTGAACATAATAGCATATATGATCGATCCTATATCCGAAGCATATGGAACTCGACTCATTATGTCCTATAAAAGGATTTAATATATGTTCAATTCCTTGCTATAATATTTCTATATATGGAATCTCCTATGTTGAAACATTTCACCATGATATTCATATATGTCTTTGACTAATTTCTATTAAACCATACGATCTAAACCTTTAGATTCGAAATGAAGCATGAGTGCCATCTCCCTTAAGTAAGTCCACTATTGCCAAACATTTTCGAACTTTGTAACTTGCAAAAAACAGAGACTATGTTCCCTACAAACAGTATTGTTAACATGCAATACCAACATCACAATTATGCTCCAACTAGTTTTGACATGTACCTAGAAATCAACTGTAACATCCCAAAATTCAAGACCAAAAATTTCATTTTAATTAAGTTATTATATAAACCAACAATATAAAAACATTCATAATAATATCTCATGTCAAAACCAAAGTGTCAATAATCAAATCATATTATCATAAAACCATATCAGAGTGTAATCCCAAAGATCTCATGTGTGGAAAACATAGTGTGATGCGCTGCGATGGCCGGCTCCTTTCCTTTGTAAACGAAGTACCTGAAACCAAAACTGCAAACCGTAAGCACGAAGCTTAGTGAGTTCCCTCATCATACCACATACCATACAACACACATACTGCCAAGCATATCCAGGTGCTGGCCTACCCCTTCGGTATCTTTCAACCGGTATCTGGGGACTGTTTCCCCCTATCACTACCACATAATAACATAGCATAACATACATAAATATATTGTCAGACATATTTGGGTTCCCGACCTACCCCTTCGGTATCTTTCAACCGGTAATCGAGAGCTGACCTCCCCTTCGGTATCTTTCAATCGGTAACCGGGAGCTAACCTCTCATTCAGTATATTTCAATCGGTAATGGGAGCTAACCTCCCCTTCGGTATCTTTCAACCGGTAACCGGGGACTATTTCACCCCCTACCACTACCACATAATAACATAACATAACGTACTACTAGGTATTCATGGCTTCTGACGACCCCTTCGGTATCTTTCAACCGGTATCCAGGGACTATTTAACCCCTACTACTACTAATATATATTACAGAGCATCCTAGCACACAAACATAACAAATAATTGCATACGAAATAATTATCACAAAGACAATCATCTAACAAACAACTCCTACTAGTGGGCCGACATTGTGGCCTTAGACCCACTTCTACTGGAAGGTAACTCACATCACACTACTGAAGTCCCGCAGACACAACCCCAGCTGCTGGATGACAGATTCCCTAACTGTCAATATCAAAACATCACCCAATTAATAATTGGGTCCCAACACATAACCATAAGTTCTTGGAGTAACAGGCTACATTACCCCATCTTGGCTTCATTCAAGCCCAAGGCCCAATCCAAAGGCCCAAAAATCAAACTAGGAATCAAAGCCCAACATATGGCCCAATTTTCCAAATAGGGCCCAAACCTTTACATGGTCTTATTCAAAGGCCCAACCATTTAGTCCAGTCCAAACATTCGGCATTTCTAATGGCCCAATATCTCATAATCATAAAGGCCCAAATTATGGCCCATCAATGGCCCAGTTTTCCAAATTGGGTCCAAACACACACATGGGCCTTACCCTAAAGCCCATCCAATTATTCTAGTTCATCTTATTGTTCTTGAATGGCCCATTATTGGCCCAATCACCAAAGCCCAATAGAAAGACCCAACTTAAGGCCCAAGTGAAATTAGGGTTTTCACATAGAATGACGATTAGGGTTAAGTGTTTCTCACTTAACCCATTAAGGACTTAATACATTAAGTCCATCACTCTACTAGATAAGTCATATGGTGTGATTGGTTGTAATTTACAATTCCATTCCAATGGCCCAAATGTAGGTCCCTATAAGTCCAAGGCCCATATATCAAATATTAGGGTTTTCTAAACCCTAATTAGGGTTTCCAACCCATTCATAACCAAATAGGCCCAAAAATTCAAGTCCGTAAATCCATTAGGGTTCATTAGGCCCATTAGCGTTTCACTAGGCCCATTTGTCACATGTTTGGGCTTTTTAGTCAATCAGGGCATTATTGGACCCATTAGGGTTTCATTGGGCCCATTCAGTCCAAGCATCCCAACGAGACACAATGCAAACGAGGCACACCGCCACCCAACACGGCGGCAGCCACCACCCTACAGTGGTGGTTTGAATTTTTTTTCATTATTCTTCTTTCTAGTTACATTTTACAACCCAAAAAACCCAAATAACTCACAAACACTAATACAAACACACACACACAGTCACCCTAGTGGTGACCGGCAGTGGCACATGGTGGCGGTGACTTCCTTGGTGTTCCAACCATGCAAAACACACCCAACACACGTTAGAAGCAAAATCACACACCCACACAAACTCACAGCCTCCACCCACGGTGGCTGGTGGTGTCAAGATACGGCAGCGACGACAGAAACTAGAAGAAATGGCGGCAGGCGGTGGTTGACGGCGGACTACGGTGTTTGGCAGCAGCTCAAGTGGAACAGCAGCTCAAGTGGAACAGCAACTCACACGAACACAAACGGAACCTCCGAGTAAGCTATCCACAGGAAGTCGGCGACCACTTTGTCTTCAATAGAACCAGGAAGCGGCGGCACAACAACGCAACAGCGACGCTTACAGTGGCGGTTATGGCGTTTGGATGGCGAAGCAACGGCGGCCGTCGGCTGTGAAACAGCACCGATGGATGGTTTCTGTAACACCCCGTTATTTTCTATCTTGTACAGTCAATCAGTCCAATCAAATGTCATACTCGTTTCTGCTATCTTTTAGCATTGTTTAGGGTCTGTTTGAGTGTTCTAAGCCTAGTACATTAAAGGTTTGGGTTTAGCGATGAGTTAACTTCAGTGCATCGTGTTGCATTCGAGCCAAAAACACCATCAAGTGGTGTGTACGACGTTGAACATGAGTGTACGGCCGTACACTCAATGTGGTCGTACACCACCTCCTATATATATAAAATCACTTCATTTTCTTCATTTCTTCCTTCTTTGACCGCAAAAAACTCTATTCTCTCTCAACTAGCTTTGTCCAAGAACACTCCAAAGCCTAAAAAATGTAAGTGTTTCATCCTTAAACTTGTTATACTTTAAATACCAATTGATCCAAGCCCTGATTCTTCATATTTCAACATGAACTTTATGATCTTGAAGGGTGTACGACCGTGTTCATAGGGTCAATGGCCTTACACACCCTAAAGGACTTCCAATATGAGAGTTTTTCCCCTATCATCTAGTTATACATGTTAAACACTTGTTTCTAGCCTTGAAACATCAACAAACTCATGATCATCAAGAGAGTTCGGCCGTACACTCTTTCTATTGCCGTATACCCTTGTTTAGTTCAAAACCATGAGCCTTAAACACTTCTAGGTACTTGCTATCCATTAGAACTCTTGAACCCTTGAATCCCCATGAATTAAGACCCAAATTTCACCATCTTGGAGTGTGTACGATCGTACATACTTGGTGGACCGTTAACCTTGTCCGTACACACCTTAGGGTGGCCATCAACTACCCTTTGATCAATCACATGTGATTCTACACTTCATTTCAAGTGTTCCTTAGTCCCTTAGGTTGTTTCCCTTCATGATTAGTTGTTTTTACACTAATTATGTACATATATGTATCAATATATGTCATTTAGGACTCGTTTGTGTCGCAGGACTTCATTCGTGGAACTTCTCATCCTTACTCGAATCTACAATTGAATCACCCACATATGGTGAGTTCATACCCCTTTAATCTACCTTTTCAAATGATTTTTAATGCTTTTTAGGGGGGGGGGATACAAGTTGAACACAATTGTTTAATTGTGTTAATAATTGTATGTGATATCTATTACACAAAGGATTTTCTTATGCTTTTAAGGATTACCAAATACTTCCAAAATGACTTAAAGTCATGTTAAATATTTGAAGTCATGTAAACTCTTTTTGAAACACTGTTAAAACTCTTTTAATATTGTTAAACTCTTTGAAAAACATTTTATAAACTATTTCATATTATAATTGTCAAAATCATGTTCATATATGTATAAGTATATAAATAAGACTTAAAGGGCTTAGGACTAATGAGTTGCCTTATCTCCTTTTCCTTGTTTGGATGTGGTTTAAGGTGAGGATATTTGTCTGAAGGTCATTTCCTTCTTAATTATATACATTATACATATGGGAATATAAAAGGTTACTTCAGTCAGTATCATTACCTTTGTATCATGTTGAGCAAAGGGATACTTTCAGGATAGATCATGCTAATCAGATAGACGTATAAATTATAATAGGTATAATTTATGAAACAAACAAGAAATCTATTTTGCCAAGATAATTATACGAGGTCTAAACTACTTTATCAAGAAAAGGATATAATTTGATCTTTATTCAAAGTAAAATGTGATGGTACGTATTCAGGACATAGCAATACTTGCTATGTTATATTTTTGTAACCAGAGTCTCTTGGAGGGAGAGCGGGCATTGTGTGTATAGATCTATACGGGACTGACAATCCCACATCCCGACTGCTAGCTACAGTCAGGCAGACCAGCCATGGGGTGACAAATGTCACATATTCAGTTTCGACACCAGTAGGTCATCGTGTTCATTTTAGTCCAGAATGGTTACAACTTTATCACATTTTAAACCCTAATTAACCAGGATAATATTAGGGTAGTTATTCACCAGTAGTTTATTCTTTTTAAGAAATACTACTATAGTATTCACTTTTCATAAATTCAAATGGAACGGTTTTATGGGATTAAAACTACTTATTAGAACGGTTTTATGGAATTAAAAGTACTTATCAGAACGGTTTTTATGCGATTTAAAACCACTTTTCATCAACAAGAAGGAAGACATTCTTCTTATAATTTTATAGATAGTTAAAATTATGTTAAACCTTATTATAAGTATAATATTACTTATATGGAACAGTTTATGGAATTAAAACTACTTATCAGTTGCAAAGCAGAAAATATAGAATTTTCTGGAACATCGTCATTCGTTCTCTTAAGATTAGTATAACATAAAGGACCTTAAATGGTTAACTTTATAATTCCTTAGTTTATACACCAGAGTTATACAGAATTAATATCCGACTAACAGTGAAATGTGTGACTTCCTCCTTACTTCCTGTTCCTTGTTTGGTTGTGGGGTTAAGGCAGATTCACCCATTTAACTGTCAGTTCGATATTAAGTTATATATGATTAGTATAAACTAAGTAATTGTAGAGAGAACTATTATGGTTATCATATTGTCACGTCATAAAATATAGGATTTTTTGGAGGAACCAGTTAACTTTTCCAAGAACTTAGAGTATACTTCATATAACTAAAATACTTATGAACTCACCAGCTTAAATTCTGATCTTCTCTTTCAAAATAACTTGTATTCTCAGGAATCCAGTAGACAGGTACACTTCCGAAGTGTTGGGTTAAATAGTGTTGAGTCATGGGCTCGGTCCTTAGCCCGGTTTTGCTATCAAGTTTGGGCCTGTCCAACTGTGATTGTTTTGTTTAGGGTTTAGTATTTAAGGTGCATGCATGCAGCCTTAGAAAAAAGAGCTTTGATTATTATTGTTTTGATTTGTACTACAAAACCCTAGTTTGCCTCTACAGTGTAAGTTCTTGGTCGAGCTCTGCTGAGGCGTGACTACGTTTGAATCATACAACATTATTTGATTCCATATTGTGTTCTCTGTGTTCTTTTGATTTTATTGTTTAATCTGTTGAAGATCTAATCGATCTAAGAGTTTTTCAACTCATCAATTGGTATCAGAGCAGGAGACTGTGTAATTCATACACAACTCTTATGTTGAAGAAGATCTTAGGGTTTTCCGCTTAGATTGATATTAATAGAGCCGTCATCTGCTATTGACGTGGCTCTTTAAATATTTGATCTTACCCTAACATTATTTACAAGTCTGATCTTAAGCAGGTTGAAACAAGCATCAACACATCCATGGACGATTCTCAGTCAAATCCGATCAACATCTCAAACAGCATAGGATCGACGACAAGGATTCGTATTTTATACACTCAAGATTATGAGGTCTAGGCGAATCACTTTGAAGACTACGTGATTGGCTCAGAAGATAATGGATACTTAATCTGGGAGGCGATCACTGTTGGTCCGTTCGTTCATGCAAGTACTTCAAGAGTTGTTAAAACTCAAAAGGAATATAATCAACTTATCGGTGACGTGAAAGATATACCTCAAGACGAGAAGGAAAAGTTTCAGTGCAACATCAAAGCTTTAAGGATGATAAGGTTTGCATTACAGTCAGACATATTTCGGCTGGTAAGATCATGCACGACAGCAAAGGAAATATGGGTCAGGTTAAAGGAATTGTACTCTACGGATGAAGATCTTGAGCACTCTATCCAAACACTACTGCTCTCAGAATTTGGAGATTTTAAGCAAAAGCCTGAAGAGAAGCTCGTTCAATCCTTCGATCGCTTCAATCATCTCTTAAGCAAGATGATTAAGCATGGGATTGAGAGGAAGGTCATTGAACAAAAGGTAACATTCATGAATGGCCTTAGATCAGAATGGATGGCTGTGGTGTCAACAGTGAAGGCATATGAACAGTTCAAAAGTTATTCTCTTGCAAAATTGGTGGGGATACTTAAGTCACACGAGAACGCCTTGACTAAAGTGTTGGATATAGTGTCTAAGTCCATAACTTTATTTGGTATGTACTTGACCCGACCCGGCATGATCCATTTGGGTTGCATGGCATTGCAATACTTGGATAGACTAAATGAGAGAATAAGGCACTTATGATTATTAATATATTATAAGTTCTAATATATTAATAATAGTATTATTTAATTAGTATTGATCAAGTATTAATCTAGTATTAATCTAGTGATCAAAGTGAGACTAATTAAATATATAGGGTTGATTATGACAATCATCAATTCTTTTATGGTGGATTAATGATCCATGGTTTATGGGTTTGGTTATAACCATATGGAGCTCCATGGATAGTCTATGGGAGTTATAAACCCATGGGTCATGAGAAATCAAGAGTCATGACAATTAAGGGCATTCATGTGTAAACCCTAATTATGACAACACTATAAAAGGAACCCTATGGCTAGCAAAATCGTGACCTAGTGTTACTAGAGAGGGCATAACCGATTTTGAGGCTAAGTGACATTCTCTCAAGTTATTCCAAGTCTTGTGGTGTTGTGTGAAGCATTTGAGGCACAACACTTGGGGTGCTAGGCTCACAAAGTCTTGAAGGAATCCAAGCAACAACAAGGTATGTATTTCTACTAGTTTTTATGTTTTATGTAATCCCAATGCCATGCTAGTTAGGAAATAACCTTGAAAAAGAAATTTTCATGTATATAGAGAAAACATAGATTCAAGGTTATTAGGGTTGCATGTACACTTAGGAAGTGTTAGAATGCTCAAAACCCCATCAGTGGTATCAGAGACTAGGATTGTTTTCTGTATACTTGATGCAAAACTGCTTAAAAATCGAAAATTCTGCACTCTGACGACTGGGCTCGCCGAGTCCATGGGGAGGACTCGCCGAGTCCATGAACAAATTCATCCTACTCGACGAGTAGAATAATGCACTCGGCGAGTAGGAGCGTGCTGGGCAGTTTTTTCGAGTTTTGTTGCTGAGAATGGATTAAGATCATTATCCCAATCTGTTTTGGACTTGTAAAATCTGTTTTTCAAAATGATAATGATTATGTTAACTCATTTTACATGATTTTTATCAATTTTCAAGTATTGTATATGTTTATATGATTTCCTTGAAATTGCTTGACATGAATTTGTGTTCTTATGAGTTTTTAGAAGATCATAGGAATTATATGTAACCTCCATGTATGTTTAATTCATGATCTTAATTGCCATGATGGTGTCCATAACTTGTCCTCAAGTTATGGATAACCAAAAGTCACTTCTTTAAATTGTGATTAAAGAACTAAAGAGGTTTCATAAAATGAAGAGTCTTCATTTTTATGAACCATTAAAACTCATAAGTTACAAATTGAAGAGACTTGGAATAGTTTCAAATCTTGCCCTCAAGTTTTGGAATTTGAAAAGTCTTACACTTTAATACTTTAATTCCAAATTAAACCTTAGATTTTTAAAAAAGTTTAAAAATCAACACTTATACTATTATAATAATTTTATTATATAGATATGTATAAAAATATGTCATTCTTACCGTTAGTAGGCCTCATTCACGAAGCCGGTCTATAAGGGGGGTATAAGGTTGTTGCCTATAAAATGGTGACTTAATGGGTGTCCACTCTCACCCACCACTTCCTTGATCGGTGGAGGGTCGTTAGCCGAACGGGTAGGATACGACTTTAGATACTCGTTAAAAGTATAATGAATTATAAAGTAACTATACATTATAAATTCCCAATCTTAGTTACTTTAGGAAAATGTGAAATTGGTGCTAGCCCATAAAATTACACTTTGTACCTTACCAAGTCGTTAGTGGAGCGTGTGTGGTTAACCGGCACACTAACATGGACTAGTAAGAGTCGCAAAGGGTAACTTGACTTTATTATAGATCGGTGGAGCGTGTGTGGTTAACCGGCACATCGATTAGGTAATATTGTTGAGGGTACCAAGTCAATTTGTATGGTTATTCACACCTTGTTTGTGATCCTCGGCATCCCAGTCACAAACTTGAGAGGGCACAATCGAGATTCAAACATGCCATTGAAAAGTTCAATGTATCTCAAAAGATCTAGGAGTTTCAAAACCAATAAAACCTAATAATAAAATATTTCGTTCTTATGGTGGAAATTGGTAAATCGTCATTTACCTACCTTCAAATATTTTATAGTATGGATTACGGCATCCTTCTTCCAACTATAAATAGTTTGTTGGATCCTAGCCTTAATATTTCATTTGGGTGAATTATTAAGGATTCCTAATCTAATGAAACTTGTCTTTCTTTCCTTTCAGATGTCTTCCAACAATGTTTCTGGCTCAAACCCAACAGGCTCCTTTTCCCTTATGAACTTGTGTGGTAAGGTCATCTTTGATGGATCCAATTTCAATGAGTGGATCAGAAACATCAGAATGATTACCCGCTATGAGGACAAAGAATATGTCCTCGATAGGGAGCTTAAGGTTGTGAGTGAAGCCACTGCTACTCCTGAAGAGTTTGCGGAGTTTGTTGCACATGAAAAGGATGCTACTAAAGTAGCATGCATCATGATGGCCACCATGACTCCTGAACTTCAAAAATCCTATGAAGATTTCTACCCCTATGAGATGCACCTGGATCTGATGGAAAGGTACCATCAGAGCGCGCGTCAGGAGAGGTATGAAATCATCTCCTCCATGATAACCGCAAGGATGAAGGATGGTGAACCCATCACCGGTCACTTGCAGAAGATGCAAAGGTTCGTTGACCGGTTGCTGAAGCTAAATGTTGACTTTCCTGAGGAAATGGCGATCGACATCATTCTCTATTCCTTACCTCCAAGTTATGATCAGTTTCGTATGACTTATCATATGAACAAGGAGGAAGTCACACTTAGCAAACTTCAAGGACTCTTAAGGACAGCTGAAAATGGCCTTAAGGGTAAAGCGGTTGCTACTTCTACTCCTTCAACAGCCCCTGTTCTGGCTATTAGGTAGGGAAAGGGTAAGAAGACGAAACCCTTCGAAGGGTACCAAGGGTAAGACTCTTGATGGTTCCTCTTCAAGTGGGACAAAGAAAGGTCCCATTACTCCTTCTTCAAACCCAAAGGAAGCACAATGCTTCTATTGCCAGGATAAGGGACACTTCAAGCGAAGCTGCCCTAAATATCTGCAAGATGTAAAGGATGGGAAGGTTAAACCCACCCATGCAGGTATTTACACAATATTGTCTAATAACTCATCTAATGCTAATTCTTGGGTGCTTGATATAGGTTGTGGTATTCACATTTGTACTGATTTGCAGGCACTAAGAAGAAGTGAGCAAGTGGAGCACGGGAAGATAAACTTAGTCATGGGCAACAGGAAAGCATCACCTGTTACCAAGATAGGAGTTTATTCTTTATTGCTTAATAATGGGTTAATGTTAGATTTGAATAAGTGTTGTTACTCGCCCGAAATGGCGAGAAATATTATTTCTTTTCATGGCTTATACAAACAAGGTTTTTCATTTTCATTTGATAATAAAAATGGTGCTATTAATGTTTATTACAATGATGTATCTTACTTTAAAGCATTACCTTGTGATGGTGTATATGAAGCTGTGAATGTTGTAGACAATCTAGGAAATAATGTGTTGTATATTGATTCTTCAGATAGCTTGGATAAAGCATCCTTGTGCCATTGTCGTCTTGGACATGTTAACAAGAAGCGCATAGGCCAACTTCAAAAGGCTGGAGTCTTGGAATCATTTGACCTCAAGTCAGATGATAGTTGCGAGTCTTGTTTGCTTGGAAAAATGACAAAGTCACCCTTCACAGGTACTTGTGATAGGGGTGAAGGTTTGTTGGACCTTGTACACACGGATGTGTGTGGGCCCTTCAGAGTTGCTACAAGGGATGCTAATCGCTATTATGTGACTTTTACTGATGATTACAGTAGATATGGATGTATTTACTTAATCAAGCATAAGTCAGAAACCTTTGAAAAGTTCAAAGAGTTTAAGCAGGAAGTGGAGAATCAATTGGGCAGGAACATCAAGATGCTCCGATCCGATCGGGGAGGAGAGTATCTTAGCATTGAGTTCCTTGACTATCTTAAGGAATGTGGGATTGTCTCACAATTGACACCTCCCAGAACACCACAGTTGAATGGTGTAGCTGAGAGGCGCAATCGAAACTTGTTGGATATGGTTCGTTCCATGATGAGTCGAGCTTCGTTACCAATCTCTTTCTGGGGGTATGCCTTAGAGACTGCCGCCCATATCCTTAATCTAGTCCTTACTAAAAAGGTTGCCAAAACACCTCACGAGATGTGGACTGGGAAAGTTCCCAATTTGGACCACATCAAGATTTGGGGTTGTGAAGCTTTCGTGAGGCGTGAGACTCATGATAAGCTTGAACCTCGAAATGAGAGGTGTATTTTCATCGGCTACCCACAGAGATCCTTTGGTTACCTCTTCTACAGACCCAGTGATAATGTGGTCTTTGTAGCAAGAAGAGGAGTCTTTCGTGAGAGAGAATTCATAAGCCAAGGGGACAGTGGGAGGCAAATTGACCTTGAAGAGCTTCAAGAGTCAAGTGGTGAAGGAACCTCAAATGCTATCGACCAACCTGAGGAGGATACTCCTGTTGATCCGATAGATGAGTCTGTACCTCCAAGACGTTCCACTAGGGTGAGGAACACACCTGATTTTTATTATGGTTATCACATCACCACTGAAGGTGATACATTTATTAGTGATAGTACACTAATAGATTTAGATGAACCTAATAACTACAGGGAAGCCATGGCAGGCCCTGAGTCTGCTAAATGGAAGGAGGCTATGGACAGCGAGATTCAGTCCGTGTATAACAATCAAGTTTGGAACTTGGTTGACAATGTACCAGGTCGTAAGACAGTTGGGTGCAAATGGATCTTCAAGAAGAAGACCGACATGGATGGGAAGGTACATACTTACAAAGCGCGACTGGTTGCGAAGGGCTTTACTCAAACTCCGGGAGTTGACTATGATGAGACCTTCTCACCAGTAGCTAAGATTAAGTCTATTAGAGTATTGTTAGCCATAGCTGCATTTCATGATTATGAAATATGGCAAATGGATGTCAAAACCGCTTTCCTTAATGGAAAGTTGGCTGAGGATGTTTACATGGCTCAACCAGAGGGTTTTGTCGATACAAGATACCCTAATAGAGTGTGTAAGCTTGATAAATCCATTTATGGATTGAAACAAGCATCTCGCAGATGGAATCTTTGCTTTGATGAGAAAGTCAAAGAGTTTGGCTTTTCTAGGAGTGAGGATGAGTCTTGTGTGTATGTCAGGGCTAGTGGGAGCATAGTTAGCTTCTTGGTGTTGTATGTGGATGACATACTTCTCATAGGAAACGACGTCCCAACCTTGCAGGAGGTTAAGTCCTGGCTTGGGAAGTGTTTCGCTATGAAGGACCTTGGGGAAGCTGCCTATATCCTAGGGATAAGGATATTGAGAGATAGGAGTAAGAGATTAATTGGACTTAGTCAAAGTACTTACTTGGATAAAGTGCTGAAGAGGTTCAGTATGCAAGATTCCAAGAAAGGAGAATTACCAATCCAGAGTAATGCCAAGCTGAGTAAAACTCAAAGTCCGAGTACAGAGGCTGAGATAGCTGAAATGAGTCATATACCAAATGCTTCCGCTGTGGGCTCGATCATGTATGCTATGACTTGTACTCGCCCTGATGTGGCCTTTGCTTTGAGCATGGTCAGTAGATATCAAGGGAACCCTGGCAAGGCACACTGGACAGCGGTAAAGAACATTCTCAAGTATCTGCGGAGGACTAAGGATTGGGTCCTTACCCTCGGAGGCAGTGATGACTTGAGAGTGGAAGGATATAGCGATGCTAGCTTCCAGAATGATAGGGATAATTTCCGCTCTCAGTCAGGCTGGGTCTTTATCCTAAATGGAGGGGTAATTACTTGGAAAAGTTCCAAGCAGGAGACAGTAGCTGATTCTACTTGTGAATCAGAGTACATAGCAGCAAGTGAAGCAGCTAAGGAGGCGATATGGCTAAAGAACTTCATCGGTGACCTTGGAGTTGTACCTGCTGTAAAGGAGCCAATGGAAATTTTCTGTGATAGCGAAAGTGCGGTTGCTTTGGCTAAGGAACCAAGAGATCACGGGAGATCTAGGCACATTGACAGAAAATACCATTTCATCAGACATCGAATAGAAGAAGGACTCCTCGTGGCTAAGAGGGTATCATCAGATGAGAACCCGGCAGATCCCCTCACGAAGGGACTGAGCAGGGTTAAGCATTTACAGCATGCGAGGCGCATTGGGCTGAAGGATGATATTAGTTTCAATAATTAGATTCCTGAAACTTGTAAAATGTAATTGACATTTGATGATAAATAAAAGTTGTTATTTATTTATGAGTAAGGTGTTACTATCTTGTGTTGATTGTTTACTATGTTTCAATTTTGCATGTTTTTACTTCCAGAATAATTATGTTATTATTCAAACCATCCACAGTCAGTCAAACTTTGGAAGTAAGTATTGATTTAAGACTGTCATGAATTTGGCTTGTATGATTTGTCTAAAAGTGCTTTGGACAATGCAATGGTTGCTACAACATTCATGAGTACTCATAAGGGCTGAGTATTGGATCCAACCCACGCTCACTTGCATCACTTCATGGAATTTATCTCGAGTGATCGTGAGACGGTAATATCATATAAATCTTCAAACCTAGAGATATGAGTTGTTGACTATGAGTTGGTTATTCATTGATTGCACGAAAACGCATTGGTAACTCGATGTCATAAAACGTGCCTTTGTGAATAATTCAACAAGTAGTTAGTACAAGCATATCAGTCGAAGTTTATCTGTTCCTTCTAGAAATAGAAGCGATATCTGGGCCCCTCGATGATTTGGTTTTGACCTATGTACCGGGCCCGGTCAGAACCTAATTGATGTGTTCAATTTAGTTCTATGTCGAAACAAATCAGAGATCGAGAAACAAATGCTGGACAATAAGTAAGACCATGTTCCATGTGTTTGTCCGGCTGATATCATGAGAATAGAGGATTATATGATCACTTATCTTAAATGGCGTATCATCATCATCTCAGTTCCGAGAGACTTTGAAAGAGCTACGATTGCTAGTCGGATTTTGAAGTCATATTTGCAAATATAGTTATTAGACTTATCCAAGTGGGAGACTGTTGGATATAGTGTCTAAGTCCATAACTTTATTTGGTATGTACTTGACCCGACCCGGCATGGTCCATTTGGGTTGCATGGCATTGCAATACTTGGATAGACTAAATGAGAGAATAAGGCACTTATGATTATTAATATATTATAAGTTCTAATATATTAATAATAGTATTATTTAATTAGTATTGATCAAGTATTAATCTAGTATTAATCTAGTGATCAAAGTGAGACTAATTAAATATATAGGGTTGATTATGACAATCATCAATTCTTTTATGGTGGATTAATGATCCATGGTTTATGGGTTTGGTTATAACCATATGGAGCTCCATGGATAGTCTATGGGAGTTACAAACCCATGGGTCATGAGAAATCAAGAGTCGTGACAATTAAGGGCATTCATGTGTAAACCCTAATTGTGACAACACTATAAAAGGAACCCTATGGCTAGCAAAATCGTGACCTAGTGTTACTAGAGAGGGCATAACCGATTTTGAGGCTAAGTGACATTCTCTCAAGTTATTCCAAGTCTTGTGGTGTTGTGTGAAGCATTTGAGGCACAACATTTGTGGTGCTAGGTTCACAAAGTCTTGAAGGAATCCAAACAACAACAAGGTATGTATTTCTACTAGTTTTTATGTTTTATGTAATCCCCATGTCATGCTAGTTAGGAAATAACCTTGAAAAAGAAATTTGCATGCATATAGAGAAAACATAGATTCAAGGTTATTAGGGTTGCATGTACACTTAGGAAGTGTTAGAATGCTCAAAAACCCATCATAAAGAATCTAATGTGGTTTCTGGCATGGGTTCGTTGGCTCTAATCTCCAAAGGTAAGAATGCTGCTGAGGAAGAGGAAGATTTAGATCTCTCTGAATATGATCTAACAAGCGAAGAGTATTCTCTGATGGTGTCAAATCCCAAAAAGTTCATCAAGAGAAGATTCCAACAAACAAAAACCGAAACTGGCAAGGCAGTTACAGCGCTGAGAAAGCAAAGGAGGAACCGAAAAGTGTTTCCCAGTCGGCAGAATCAAAGAAGGAACAGAAACTTGGAGGTGACTCGGGCTTTACTTGTCACTACTGTGGAGGTAACAATCACTTCGCTAAAGACTGCATGCTAAGAAAGATGTCTGAGAAGAACGAAGATGAGGACGAGGAAGCGAACCTCACAAGGCGTTTGGAGGAAATCAGGAAGAAGAAAGCAGGATCTAACAACACCATGAATGCTCTTATTGTACAGGGAAATGTAGTCGATGATGAATTTGGAGGCGTTGAAATTTGGTCGACTGATTCAGAGGACGAGGAAGTGAGGAAGCCGACTCATGGCAAGGCTCTTTTAGTAAAGGAAGAGGACACTGCAGGAAGGTGTTTGATGGTGTCTGGTGTGTCACACATGCGAGGGTATACCACTGATGGAGTAAATGATGGAGAGAAGGAGAGAGAAGACCGTTGTTTCGCAGCAAAGCCTGTCAGTCAGCAGATCAACGATTGCGACAAGTTGATCCAGAAGGTACAATCTATTCTTATCTCTCTGAAAATTCCAATCACTAACTACGAAAATGAACTCAATGGATTAAAATCAAAATTTTCTAGTTTAAGTGGAAGTTTAACTCAAACTCGCGTCACAAACTCTAACCTAACTGATCAAATCAGCAGGGTGTCATCAAAGAGTGAGGAGAGGCGAATGTGGATTGAGCAAAAGGAGAAGGAGTTGATTAGGTCTAGGGATGAAACAATTTATTTGCAGAGAGATAATTTGATGCTTTTAAAACAACGAAATGTGTTTTGTTTAATTGCTAAGCGGTTATATTCCAATATTACTCAATTGCATCTTGATTGTGAAATAGGCAAGAAGATACATCGTATGATTTTACCCTTCCTTGAGTTGAAGGAGGATGAAATCGATGCCGACGCATATGACTGTGAAAACATTGTTTCTTCTGAGGATATTTCCCCTGCCTACAGAATTGGTCTTGACAAAATAGAGTCCTTTATAAAGTCCAAAGACCATAAGGACATGCTCAAAAATTTGTTGGATGAAAATGACAAATTGAAAATCCAAACTGAAACCGTACAGAATTTTGACTTGTTGAATGCTAGGTTGAGTTCAGAAAATAAAATTGTTGTTGAAAATATTTCTGAATTCGATGAGGATGATGATATGCGTGACAAGACCAAAGTCCTTAAAGAAAGGGCCGTAGTGTATCAAAAGGTCTAAACTACTCCAAATCAGGTTTACAAAGTTAATGGAGTCACTCTGCAACAAACAGCCGAACTGACGGCAATAGTAGCAGAAGATAATGCTGAAGGCTGTGATGAATTTTTCTGGTCAGCACCCATTGATAACGCTGATGAAACAGTAGGTCTGTCACAGAAAACTTCGTGGAGAGCGAAAGGAAGATATGTAGCCGAACCACTTAATGATCCTACTCGTTTTGATGAGCCCAGCACAAGTGGTACCAAAATGCCTTCAGATGAACAAGTGGTTGTCTCCAGCAAACCCTATTCACCAAAGAACAATGCTAATGTTCAAAAATCTGAGAAAAAGGCTAACATTCACCTAAATCCAAAACAGGTAAAAGAAAGAAAGCATCAAAGGAATGTAAGGTACAAGAAAAACCTTACTGAAAGGAAGCAGTTATGGCAGGCTCAAAATCCCAACTACATTCGCTATGAAAAACCTTCTAAGCAAAATGAGGTAGGAAAAGAAAATCCTAGCACTCACACTCATGGCGAAAACAACCGAAAGCAGAGTTCCGGTCCTCAACATCAAACTAACCGAAAGCAGAGTTTCGGTCCTCAATATCAAACCAACCGAAAGCAGAATTTCGGTCCTCAACATCATACAAACCGAAAACAGAGATTCGGTCCACCAAAGGATGTCAACCGAACACAAGGCTTCGGTTCTCGAGATGAGAAAAACCGAAAGGGTGGTTTCGGTTCCAGAATGAGCAGTGAGCAGAAACGAAAGGAAAGCAATTTTCACTCTCAATCACAAACGAGCAATATCCAAAAGGCTAACTCAGTTTCCAAATCTCAATTTCCTAGCTCTAACCTCCTCTCACAGAATGATCAAAAAGGAAAAGAAAAGCTTTGACCAGCAAATTCAAAGGATTCGTCAACTAAGCCTAATGTTGATCGAAAGGATGCTAACGTAAATTACACATATTCGGCAACACCACCTAAAAATAAAATCAGAGTTTTCACCCTAAAAAGAAAAGATGAAACAATGCTAATAAAAAGAACCTTTATAGTTGATGTTTCGCTTACAATTCCCTACTCTGTAAAAGACTCACGAGGACCCAAGAAACTTTGGGTTCCTAAATCTGCTTAAATTTTGCAGGTTATACGTAACGAGCAGTTTGACGATGAATGGTACATAGACAGTGGCTGCTCGCGTCATATGACAGGAAGAAGGGAAGAACTGAGGGAGTTTCGGTCCATTACAAATGGTGGAAGTGTCAAGTATGGTAACAACTCTTATGGCACGATCAAAGGTTATGGTATGATTACCAACGGCGAGTTCTCGATAAGAAAAGTGGCGTATGTTGAGGGTTTGCAACACAACGTAATTAGCGTTTCTCAACTGGTGGTTGGTACTGGGCTAAAAGTGTCATTCGATGACGAGGGATCAGAGATTACTGAAAAGAAGTCAAACAATGTTTTGCTGAAATCAAAGCGAAAAGGAGAGATGCACCCTTTGAATCTCAATCCCATACGGGGAAAACCAGCTATATGCTTGCTGTCAAAGGCTCAATCAAACGAAAGCTGGCTTTTGCACCGTAGACTCTCCCATCTGAATTTAAAAGACATCAACAAATTGGTGCTTGGGGATCATGTTCGAGGTCTTCCTGTTCTGAAATTCGATAAAGAACACCTGTGTGTTGCATGTGAAATGGGGAAGCAAAGTCGACAGAGTCATCCTTCTCGGGTCAACACAAAAATAATTGAACCGCTTGAATTGCTTCATATTGATTTGTGTGGTCCATCTTCAATCGAAAGTGTTGGTGGAAACAAGTATATACTTGTCATTGTAGATGACTTCTCACGATTTACATGGGTATTCTTCTTAAAACAGAAATCAGAGGCTACTCCTAAACTAAAGCTCTTCATCAAACAGGTCGAAGTCCAGCTGAGAAAGGTTGTTCGTAACATAAGAAGTGACAATGGGTTGGAGTTTAAGAACAAAGAATTCGAAGAGTTTCTTGTAGAGAAAGGGACAACTCACAACTTCTCGGCCCCATACACTCCACAACAGAACGACATTGTTGAAAGGCGAAACCGATCTCTGAGTGAAGCAAACCGAACAATGTTGAGCTTCGCTTCACTACCTCTGTATTTCTGGGCTGATGCCATCGCGGCTACATGCTTTACACAGAATAGATCTTATCTCAACAAACGTTTTTCGATCACTCCTTATGAGATCTTAAACAACCGAAAGCCAAATGTCAAGTTCTTTCATGTGTTCGGTTCAAGGTGCTTCATCTTTAATTCAAAGGAGCATCGAAATAAGTTTGATGTAAAAGCAGATGAGGGAATCTTTCTAGGTTATTCCTTAACCTCCAAAGCATATAGGGTTCTCAACAAACGATCAAAGAAAATCGAGGAGACCTATTATGTTACCTTCGACGATAACTACGTCAAGAGGCTCAAAACCACCGAAGGTTCTGTGGAGGATATATTTCCAACTTCTGGTCAAGTTATAATACCCATTTCGAACCTATTTGAACAATACATGCTGCTGTTTGATGAGCCCGAAAAAGCTATTCTCTCTGAATCCAAAGCGGCAGACAACAAGGTAGACAACTTGAAGAAGATAATCGATGATGCTGCAGCGAATATGGAAGAAGAACAACCTGGGGAATCCAACAGGCCAGACACGCGAGAACCTCAAAAAGATTTATCTCAAGCTTAGGGGGAGTGTTCATCTGATCTTCCCAACCAAGATCCAACATTCGAGGGGGAGAACTCTGCAACCGAAAGTCAAGTCCAAATGGAACATTCTGATCCTGAAACTGAGGAAGTCTCATCTTTCGAAGTGAAAGATTCTAATCTTGCAACAGAGGATGTATCATCGTTCGAGGGGGAGAATGTGAACATTAACGATGATGACACTCAGTCGGAGTTTGAAGTAGAAGTGAACGATGAACTGGATCCTTCATTTGATCCTAATTATCCTCCACTCATCAAATGGACCAAAGATCATCCCCAATCACAAGTCATTGGTGATTCCACAGAAAAAGTTCTTACACGATCTCAATTAAAAGAGAAACAAACAGCACTCTTTTCAAAATTAGAATTTTGTATGTTCAATTCTTTCGTCTCAAAAGTCAAACCGAAGACAGTCAAGACTGCACTTGATCATTCTGATTGGGTACAGACAATTCAGGACGAACTTCATGAATTCGAACGAAATAAAGTGTGGAGACAGATTCCAACACCAAAGGATGCTTCTGTGGTTGGATTAAAATGGGTGTTCAGAAATAAGATGGACAAGGAAGGGAATGTGATACGAAACAAGGCGAGGTTGGTTGTGAAAGGCTATTTTCAAGAAGAAGGGATAGATTATGAAGAGACCTTCGCTCCAGTGGCAAGGCTAGAATCGGTTCGCATTTTTCTCGCCTATGCTGCACACAAAAACATTGAAGTCTTTCAAATGGATGTAAAGTGTGCCTTCTTAAACGAAAAACTGGAAGAAACTGTGTATGTAGAGCAACCTCCGGGCTTTGTGAACGAAAACTATCCAGATCACTGCTACATTCTGGACAAGGCGGTCTATGGTCTCAAGCAAGCTCCACGGGCCTGGTATGAAACTCTAACAAGACTTTTGAAAATGTCCAAATTTAAACAAGGTTCGGTTGACCCAACCTTCTTTCGTAAGAAAGAGGGTAACCACCTAATGATCGTTCAAATTTACGTTGATGACATCATCTTCGGCTCCACAAATCCAAGCTTAACTGCTGAATTCCGGAAGCTGATGGAAACTAAATTTGAAATGAGCTCAATGGGTCCTATTAACTTTTTCCTTGGTCTGAATATAAGTCAGGGACCCGAAGGCATTTTCATTAATCAAGAGGCTTACACGAAGACATTGCTTGCCAAGTTTGGAATGTTGGGAGATTCGAAAGTGAAGGTTCCTATGGCGTTCGGCACAAAGTTGACACCTTCCCTGGACAAACCGGCCGCTGACATGACTCTTTATCGTCAGATGATTGGGTCTCTAATGTATCTAACTGCTAGTCGGCTAGATATAATGTTCTATGTTTGTTATTGTGCCAGGTTTCAAGCAAATCCACGCGAACCTCGTCTATTGGTGGTAAAGAACATCTTTCGGTATCTAAAACGGACTACGTCTCTCGGGTTGTGGTACCCAGCCAAATCAGGGTTCTTCGTTCAAGCATTTTCAGATGCTGATCTTGGAGGATGTGGACTCGACCGGAAGAGTACCACTGGAGGATGTCAATTTCTGGATGGCAAACTCATAAGCTGGCAATCGAAGAAACAAACATGTGTATCTCTCTCCACTGCCGAAGCAGAATACATTGCCGCAGCATCATGCACATCTCAGGTCATCTGGATACAAAGTCAACTTCGTGACTTCGGCCTGAATATGAAGAAAATCCCTCTATATTGTGATTTTGAAAGCGCAATTAGGATTTGTCACAACCTATGCAACACTCAAAGACGAAACACATAGCACTGAGGTATCATTTTATCAAAGATCATGTGGAAGATGGTAACGTTCAAATTCATTTTGTAAGAACAAGTGATCAGTTAGCTGACATCTTCACTAAGGCCTTGCCTGAAGCAACTTTTAATAAAATACTGCAAGGCTTAGGAATGATGGAAGCTGAATCCGTACCAAAATCTCCGACGTTTGAATAAAAGTTAGAAGCGAAATAGAGCGAACGTTCGGTCCATTTCGGGTTCGGTCCATTTCTGGGAACCGAAATACCCCAAACGCTCGGTCCATTTCGGGTTCGGTTTCACCGGGCTCGTTTCACCTCTAATTTCTATTTTATGGTTTCGGTTGTATAGTATGTATACTCTTTTCCAGCAACTTCCTTTATGCATTTCTTCTATGTTTTATAAAATTCAAAAGTATTCTTTCTGTTTTTAATTCTTTTTCAGTATATTTTATAAAATCCAAAAATATTCTCTTTCGTTTCTCTATGTACAAGAATATCTCTCGCTAGTGCAGCTGGGGCAGGTATCAATCTCAAACTATGTACTAGCTAAGTGTCCCTAGAAGCATGTTGTTGTATGTTGACCAAAGCCTCGCACGATTTTGAGTAAAGCCTTAATGACTTGATACATACAAATCTTGTCTCACCAATCAGGCTGTCAAATTTACTCTAATCATGAGCTGTCTTACTCTTCTCTCATTGAGTCAAGAGTTTTCTGTTTTGTCAATCTTTTGTAACAGAGGCACATTCGGTTCTCTTACCCACCTTATTTTTCTTCATCCATGTTCGCTTCACATTTTGTGACCCTTGAGGCTCTCAGCAATAACCATTGAGGTTTATGGTTACACTCTTTCTGTGTTGATGATCTTAGTTTCGTTCACCACGAATTAAGTGAAACCCAAAATCCAACTCCCATAATGAATTGACGGTGATCTCTTCAACGTTTTAACTATTATATGTTATCTTTTGAAATCTCCAACTTTCTTTTTGCGAGATCCTTATGAAAGTGTTTCTCACCAATACTCTTTCTTCCCAAAGGATCCAGTTTTTATTTTTTTATGAGATGTCATGTCCAAAACTTTTCAACAAGTCACCAAATATGTTTCCTATCTACTTGTTCAAACGGCTACATTGGCCTCACAAGTACTTCGTTATGTTTCGGTCTTATATCAAGTATCAAAATCATGAATTGAAGCGAAAGCCACCCTTTATTGCTTTAATTAAAAAGATGCCTTTCAATGCTTCTTAGCAAGTACTTGATAGTTATTCAACGGGAAGCTACACAAGCACTTTGAAGTCTCTCTTGACTTTGAAGGAAGAGATTCATGCCCGGGATCAATAGCTTTATGTCTTAATAGACATCACAATTTCCCATAAAGACTTTGCTTTATTTCTTTCTCATTTACACCCTTATGCACACACATTCTATATTCTTAAAGAGGTCTTGTCCAGTTCTTAACAAGTTAATGCAGATGGTTTCAAAATTAAAAGCGACGGTTTGGTGTAACGTCTTTGGATTAAAATGGTAATCGTATTTTATTGAAGACTCATCCGATGACTTAGCAGGAAGTTTAAACGCTTGACGATTTGAATTATGGATAAGATTCAAAGGCGCCAGAATTTGAATTGGTCAGCATGCGTCATATCTACTTTATCGGGGTTGCAAGCTGTCAAAATCACGCCTTTTCAACAGTTGTTTCCAAGATTTCAGCAATCATCACTTACGATTTTTCTCTCTCCATGATCGTATATGAGGGCTATTTTCAGTGCGACTGTTCCTTATCACACTTCTATTCACTAGAGCCAAAACAGGCAATCAATTTCTCACTGTTCATCTTCTTCCTCAACAAGCTTCATCAATGGCAGAATCATCCTCAGTTCAAGAAACTACTGCTCGTTCCACTCTTCTTGCAATCAAACCTAATCAGAACCTGCTGATCGATCTTTCCCCTTTACTCTACGATACGTACATGTATCAAGTGGTGGAATGCCTGAAATATTCCCCACTCGCCAAAGCCCTAACCTCAGTCGAAGTTGTTCCGATGTCATGTCTCTCTCAAATTTATTCTTCCGCAACATATGACAAAGGGGCAGACAAAATTTTCTTCGATATTCTTAACCAAAAAGCCTCAATCTCCAAGAATCGTTTCTGCACTCTTCTAGGGCTTGCATATGAAGACTTCATGGTTAATCCTGATTCTATCACCACAGGTCAACTCTTCTCGATGTTCTACAACATGGGTTACATTGAAACCCTAACCACTGTGACAAGGTTCAAAAAGTCATGCCTTCCTCCTCAATGGAATGGCCTTTTTACTCTACTCTTCAAAGGGCTTTCTGAACGTAGTGCTGGTTCTGACGGTGCGAGTAAGTCCTTCATAAGTCTATTTTATGGTGTGTACCACGGTCTAAATCTAGATTATGGAATGGTTTTGTGGCTTCAACTGATTCAGAGCTTATCATCTTCTTCTCGCCACACCGAAATCTCTTGTTCTCGATTCTGGACTGTTATCACTCAGTGGATAATGGATCGTTTTCATGTTCCTATCATGGCAGACTCCATGCTTTCTTCCATTGCTACATTTCACACCACCAACATTATTGTTACTCATCCTTCAAAATTTGCTTTTGTTGGGTCCATTCTTGAGTCGATGTCTGCCTTTGTGCCTCCTTCAAGCAAGATCATTCAGGAATACAAGAAGTTTCCCTCTTCTGGTGCAAGGGAACTCACTGCTGACATGGTCAAATCAATCGAAGACGCAGACAAACCTGCCAAAAGAGGCAAAAAGCCAGAAGTCAAAAAGGGAGATAAGGGGGGCCAAGTCTCAAAAGCTCAAACCCTTAGGAAGCGAAAGTCGGAGAAAGCAGCGCCGGCGCAGCCTAAGGCTAAGAAACTCCAATCCTCAAGTGATTCTGATTCAGAGTACGTGCCTCCTAATCAATCACCAATTCCTCCCAGTGAATCTGACAGCGAACACTCATAGGATGAAGGTTCGGTTCGTGGTGATACACCACCACGCTCGCCTACACCCGAGGTACCTGTTCGGTCCTAAGCTCCTTCCCCTCCCCTATTTCTGTTCCTGTCTCCATCCCCCTGATTTTTCCTATCATTACATCTCAACCATCCTCTACTATTCCCATTCCTGCACCCATCTTCACTGAGTCTACTACTACCACCACTACTGGAGTTCGAACCAACGTATCTGATACGGGGGCTCGTTCTTCAGCACCCGAACCCTCGGTCGCTACCGAACCCCCTGTCACTAACGAAACTCCAGTAACTACCGAACGACCATCACCTACCCCATCTACCGAAACCAACACTGTTCTTGGAGGTGAGGACTTGGAGTTTGATTCCACTTACTTCAGTCCCTACCGTGTTCAGAGTGATGATGATGACGATGCCCCTGTTACCAAGAGCCATCTAAATACGGTTACTGACAAACTCGATCAACTTCTTTCTTCCACGTCAACTGGTGCTTACTCTGAAGCTGCTCTAAAAGCATTATTTTCTTCTGTTGTCAAAGAGCATGATGCATCTCTCTCCGCCGCAGCAAAGGCCATTGATGCTTCTACTTCCCAATGTCAGAAGGCCTCACTTGCTGTTAAGGCCTCAACAAAAGAATGCAAAGATGCGACCACAAAAGTCGTAAAACTAATTTCTGAAGCTCATTTATTCCTCGATTCATTGCAGGCTGCTGCTCAAAAGAACGCTCAGACTGTAAATGCTTCGGTTGAAAATCTCCAGCGTTCTCTTGAAACCGAACGGACTAATCTTGAAGCCGCTCGACAGGCCATTGAAGCTGCCAATGAAAATCTTCATGATAATGTCAAGGAGCGTCTGACTCAGCTGGAAGCCGAACTGGCTGTTGAAAATCGAATTATGGATGAGCTTGACAAACGAACTTCTCAGCTCAAAATTCAAAATCTTAAGCTTCGTTTTGCAACCACTGAGCTTAATGATTTGAAGTCTGAAAGAGAAGTGATTAGAAGCTCCGTGGGTGACGTTCATTCCATTATGTTACATCTTCTTGACGCCCACGACTCTATTTTGACAATATCCATTAGACGCCATTTAGCTGAGAAACTCAGACCTGCGTTGGATATCCTAAGTCGGATAGAGGGTGTTTCGGTGACTTCTGTCCAGCCAAAACAAGGGGGAGAAAAGGAAAAGGAAAAGGTCAATACTCAACCTCCTCCTAAACCCAAATCAACAGCTGCACCGAAGGTTAATGTAGCTTCGGTCAGCAAAAGGGAAAAGAAAAAGAAGAAAATTGGTGAAGATGATGATGATGATGATTTTGAAGATACCTTGGGTGAAAATCCCTCTAAGACCTTTCAGAAATCAAAACCCACTGATAAGGAGCTTGCAGAAAAGATTGAAAAGGAAACGGTTGAGTTGGAGAAGAAGCTAAAAGAAAAGGAGCTCTTGGATAAAAAGAAGTCCATTTTTACAGAATGGACCATTGATTCGCTCCAGAGAGAAGCCATAGATGAACCGAGTACTCATTGGCTTGAACCTGTAATGTCATTCATCCTTGAAAACTCGAAGGACGCTCAATTTGATATGCCAATCACTCAAAAGGCATTTATCTTTCATTGCTTCAACTCCACTGTTGCTATTCCCTCTCCGGACCCGAAGGTAGATCGGGATCTGTTGGAGTTTTATCTGGAATTTGCTCAACCACAGTACTTGACATGGAGCTTACAGAAGATTACTACTGTCAAGGTACTGAAGCCTTATTCAGCCGGGAAATTTGTCAATGTCAAATTTAAAGTGACCCGAGGCTCTGAAGGCTTGGTTCATAATTTTTCCTTGGCTGATCTACCGAACCTCAACCCTCATGACTGGATACTCCTCAACAACATTCTGCTGTCCAATCCTCAGGAGTATCAGCCGATTATAGATCATATCAAGCGAATGCTTGTTTGCTACATTCATGAAGTAGCGAAAATGGATCAAGAAATCGCATCTGCCATTCACAAGCGACCAACGATTAAACCATCTGGAAGGACTGACAATGTGAATGTTATGGTCAAGGGCAAAATCGACCCCCAATTTCATATAGTGATGTTTGTCAGGGGTGAAAATCACAAATGTCTTTTTGCTCTTTGTGATAAGCACCTATTCTCAACTGCTTGCTTGGAGCATATTTTGGAGATTATCCACAGGTGCAATCAGAATTCTACAGCTGACAAGAAGTTGTTTACTGACATGCTACGATGGTAGATTCAGTTTCGGCAGACACTTCTTGCTATAATTCCTCGGCTGTTCAAAGTTGTGAAGACAGTGAAAGCTACTCAACAGAAATAATCTCTCGCCTCATTCGACGCAAAGGGGGAGATTGTTGGGTTAAATAGTGTTGCGTCATGGGCTCGGTCCTTAGCGCGGTTTTGCTATCCAGTTTGGGCCTGTCCAACTGTGATTGTTTTGTTTAGGGTTTAGTATTTAAGGTGCATGCATGCAGCCTTAGAAAAAAAAGCTTTGATTATTATTGTTTTGATTTGTACTACAAAACCCTAGTTCGCCTCTACAGTGGAAGTTCTTGGTCGAGCTCTGCTGAGGCGTGACTACGTTTGAATCATACAGCATTATTTGATTCCATATTGTGTTCTCTGTGTTCTTTTGATTTTATTGTTTAATCTGTTGAAGATCTAATCGATCTAAGAGTTTTTCAACTCGTCACGAAGTTTTTGAGAAGACTACCTAGTATTGTACTGCGACTCTTGTCTTCTATTGTATCTATTTTGATGTTTGAATATGTAATGTTTAAACACTTATGTAAAATTTATACTTATTAATGCAATGGTTGTTTGTACTTTGATTACTATAATGCATGTGTTGTGATACTTACATGATGTCCTCCACCCCCGAACGTTTCTGCCGTTCTGGTTTGGGGGTGTAACAGATTGGTATCAGGGCATTGTTTATAGTGAACTCAGTATATCAGTCATAAAAGATCTACAACTATAAACCCATTGGGATAAAAACACTCTGACCTAGAGTTATACTTTAAAAATACAACAATATTTTATAAAAGTATAAGTACATGCAGAATATATATACTAGAATGAGTATCACGAGAAGAACAAAACAAAAGTATTTGGATGTTGGACATTACAGTTAAACCTGGACAGTTATGTAATCATATATGGGATCAATATAGCCTGATCAACTATATTTATTTGAGATATGACCAACATGTGTTTGGGAGTGATTGTAGTGTTGCAACAAATCTAAAACTTACCTAGGTACCAGAAGAATTCTAGAACCAAACATAAAGGTTAAAATACAATAGGAGTATTTTAGGATGTTATAACAAGAAAACTGTAAAACTTATCAACTTCTTATATCTAGAAGTCCAAGAATCAAACTTATAATTAAAATACCATGGAATTATTTTAAATACCATAAATAAACTTTTGGGAAATTTTAAAAGATCTTTTCTGGTAAGTATATAGTTACTAAGTGGATACGTTAAGGTTATATATAGTTGAGATTTTATAGACTTAGAATATGTGATTTTCACTCTACTCCCTTTTCCTTGTTTGGATGTGGTTTTATAGTAGGATTACTTATTTGAAGGTATATTTGATCTGGATTATATATAACCAGTACACACTATGTGATTACAGAAGGACCAGAAAGGATCATCTTCGTAAAAATTTAAATTTTCTCATACATTCTTTAGACATTCCCATTCTCGTATAAACCCCATAGATAGATGTAGTCATTCCAGCAATCAATAGAAGAGTCTAGGAGGATCCAGCAGAGTTACATTATGAGAATTCTAAGAAAGAAACAGATGAGAAGTAAAGAAACTATAGAAATCATTTAGTGCCCCTAACCTATTAAGGACACCAATGAGAAGTTCGCATGAATTTCTGGGATTCGAACTCTTCATTACGAAGTAATGGGGATCAGTGTAAGAATCGGAAATAAGAAGGCATAGAAATTCAATATACCTACGAAAGAAAAGGACACCATATAGATACCAGGAGAGAACAAATCATTACCGCCCAGTACAGATCAGAGAACAGAGGAAAATCACGCGTGATTCATGTGAAGTGTTTGAGCGCCGTTTCATCTCATTAATAACTAATAAATTAATACAACCTAGTGAGTTAGTGATTACATTACTCACATTAGGTTTTTGAGCTTACCGTCTTTTCCTGTCACGACTAATAACAATAAATCGGATCACAGAAATCTCAATTGATAGTGATTACTTTTCAAATTCATAAGTCTATTTTATGTAGACTTTATTATAAATTGTTTTCAAATCTTTTCGAAAGATGGAAAACGATATCCACCAATAGAAGGTAACTTAGCTCGCATGACACTCGGTTTCTAACCATTCTCGAAACTTACTTCTACTTTTACTAGGACTGCATCATAGGGATGTAGGTCGAACCTTTGAGAACAGTATAACGAAACGAAAAAATTTATATTCATATAAATGATTAGAATACATCTAGAGGCAACCATTATTGCTCACGAGCTCGTTTTCTCTTCGTGTAGCAGAATCATGCCTCCAAAGAAACGTAACCAACCCACCGGCAAAACACCAATCCTTCAGATAGATGTGGCTACATTTCAGGCTGCAGTTACAGCAGTCGTAGCAGCTGTCATGGCCCATCTTAATGCTAACAACGTAAATGTTAGTGGAAATGTAATCGGCAATCTCGATCGTGGTGATAACCAATTTCAGCAACAAGTGCCTACTTGTAAAGACACTCCGGACTTCAAACCTAATATCCAGAAATGAAAGTTCGAGAACGATAAATGGAATTGTTCAACTCAAGGACCTACTGAAAGGCAACAAACTAGGGCAGTCAATACCCCCATCAGCCCTGTTATTCCAGCACCGACCACGCCGTACTTAGGAAACCTTCCACGCTGTAGCAAGTGTAACTACCATCATGATGGAGTTTGACGAGAGTTGCATTGCAATAGATGCAAGATGAAGGGACACACCGCCCACATCTGTAGAACTCCGATTGAGTTCATCACTTCAACTACCAATGTTGGAACCATTCCAATATGTCACCTTTGTGGTGAAATAGAACATTTTAAGAAGGACTGTCCAACAGAGAAGAACGAAGGGGGAGCAGGAGGAGTTTGACCCCAGAGAATGGGGAAGCATCAAAGAACCCTGCTATATTTTGGTACGCTTCCAAAACCCCAATAATTATTTATAACTATGATTACTCTCTCGTTCAAATTAAATCACAGCATTCATATAAAATTTGAAACCCTAACAGGTAAGCTATGATGGCTTAGTATATACATTAGGGTCATTTATAATTAAGATTTGTAGACTTAGAGTGAGTGATCTCGCCTCATTTCCTATTCCTTGTTTGGTTGTGGATTTAGGGCAGGGTTGCTCAGTCAAAGGTCTTACCAATCTTAATTATACATGACTTGTGTACACCAAACGATTATAGAGAGACCTAGTAAGGATCATTTCATAAAAGTTCATAATTTCAAAATTTTCAGAACCCTCGTATTGGTAGTACCCGCCAATTTCGAATCAAAAAGGGGATTCGTTTCATTAATAACAAAATAAAACTAGAAGCGTTGAAAACTTATGTACATAGGATAGTTCATCATCCTAATAATCATTTCTCCCAGATCGACTTAATATCTATTTCGTTAAGAAATTCTGACATCTTCATCTGACATGGTTTGGTTTGGTCCTTACCATGCAAAATTCTTATGCTGTGTAAAGAACTTTTTCCTTAATCAGCTGTCAGACGAAATTCTTCTAACCCATAACGAAAACCCTTATATCACCTCTCACTTCAAAACTTCAGAAGTACCCATGCGAAGGGTACCACGCCCTTCTAGCCTACTCAGTAGATAGGAAACTTGAAACGAAAAGCACCGAAGTAGTCTCAAAAGTCAGTAACCACCGAAGTACCCCAATAGATCTCTTAGGAAAATCATTGTACCGCAGGTCAAGTTCAAGAATAGAGACTAAGAACTCATTAGGTTAATCTATCACTGCTAAGTGTATACTTGAGAGTGGTATATAATTTAGACTTAACAAGATTTATGATGTGTGATTCTGCCCTATCTCCTGTTCCTTGTCTAGTTGTCGACCTGAGGCAGAATCACCCATCCGAACGTTTTGTCAAATCTAAATTATATACGACTTGTATACATGAAGTGATGATGGATAAACCAAGTATGATTCTTATCATGAACTTCTGAGAAAAAGCCCGCGGGCTTACTATAACAATCGTAGATATCTGAGTGGGAGTGGTAGCGTATTATAATGGGCTTCATAATCAAGTTACACAAGGCAACAGGTGGACTTGATACCATTTTGGGTGATCATGGACAGATTAGCCAAGTCTGCACACTTCTTGCCATTGTAAAGAAACAGGCAAAATGGAGAGGTTAACTAGAGCGTGTGTCCAAGAGATTAGTTAGACTGCACGGTGTTCCAATAACTGTTGTCTCTGTTTGAGATAATAGAATTATCTCCCAGTTCAGGCAGTCACTTCAGAAATCTCTGGGAACTAGGCTAATCATGAGCATAGCCTACTATCCTTAAATCAACAGACAGAATAAGAGAACGATTCAAGCATTAGAAGTCATGCTGAGAGCATATGTGATCGACTTGGGTAAAACATGGGATGTCCATTTATCAACTAGTCGAGTCTTTTACTATGCTAGCATTTAAAGTTGCTCCATTAGACACCTTCTGTGGTCGTAAGTGCATATCCTCTTTGTGTTGGACTAGATTAGGTGACACACAACTAGCTGGAAGTTTGATTTCCAGACGGCACTTTCGTTGGTCCGAAATCCATCCGAGAAACTACTGAGAAGAGAGTACGAATTAGGAAGCCACATAAAGCTTCCAGAGTCAATCAGAAAAGCTACGCCTTCCATAATATAAAACCCTTGAAATTCCAGGTGAGTGACCTTGTCATGTGAAGATCTCAACCGGAAGGGCGTGATACTCTTTGGAAAGCGTGGAATGCTAATCCATAGTACATAGGACCATTCGAGATTCTTACTAGAATTGATCCAGTAACGTATAGACCTCGACTACCTCGAGACCTTGACTACCTTGAGAATTCAATAGCATACACCCAACCTTCCTCGTCCTTATATTTCAACCTGTTTGTCCGACGAGACTCTTGTTATCTCACTCAGTTAGATCGAGGTAAGCGAGAGCCTCAACTTTGTGGAAGAATCCGTAAAAATCCTAGACAATGAAGTCATTAGGACTAATCAGATCCCTATCTCGATAGTGAGAGTCCGCTTAAAATACATAGCGAAGACCTAAATTCACTTGGGGTCGAGGGGATCATCAAAACTATGATTATCTACTTTTTTCCCTTCGTCCATGTTTATACTTTAGACTAAATTTCGGGACGAAATTCTCTCTAACGGGGGGATAATGTAACAACCCGTTATTTTCTATCTTGTACAGTCAACCCGTCAAATCAAAAGTCAGACTCGTTTCTGCTATCTTTAGCATTGTTTAGGGTCTGTTTGAGTGTTCTAAGCCTAGTACATTAAAGGTTTGGGTTTAGGGATGAGTTAACTTCAGTGCATCGTGTTGCATTTGAGCCAAAAACACCATCAAGTGGTGTGTACGGCCGTGAACATGAGTGTATGGCCGTACACTCAATGTGGCCGTACACCACCTCCTATATATAAAATAACTTCATTTTCTTCATTTCTTCCTTCTTTGACCGCAAACAACTCCATTCTCTCTCAACTAGCTTCGTCCAAGAACACTCCAAAGCCTAAAAAACGTAAGTGTTTCATCCTTAAACTTGTTATACTTGAAAGACCACTTGATCTAAGCCATGATTCTTCAAGTTTTAACATGAACTTCATGATCTTGAAGGGTGTACGGCCGTGTTCATTGGGTCAATGGCCGTACACACCCTAAAGGACCTCCAATATGAGAGTTTTTCCCCTATCATCTAGTTAGACATGTTAAGCACTTGTTTCTAGCCTTGAAACATCAACAAACTCATGATCATCAAGAGTGTACGGCCGTACACTCTTTCCATGGCCGTATACCCTTGTTTAGTTCAAAACCATGAGCCTTAAACACTTCTAGGTACTTGCTATCCATTAGAACTCTTGAACCCTTGAATCCCCATGAATTAAGACCCAAATTTCACCATCTTGGAGTGTGTACGATCGTACACACTTGGTGGGCCGTTAACCTTGGTCGTACACACCTTAGGGTGGCCATGAACTACCCTTTGATCAATCACATGTGATTCTACACTTCATTTTAAGTGTTCCTTAGTCCCTTAGGTTGTTTCCCTTCATGATTAGTTGTTTTTACAATAATTATGTACATATATGTATCAATATATGTCATTTAGGACTTGTTTGTGTCGCGGGACTTCATTCGTGGAACTTCTCATCCTTACTCGAATATTCAATTGAATCACCCACATAAGGTGAGTTCATTCGTTCTCTTAAGATTAGTATAACATAAAGGACCTTAAATGGTTAACTTTATAATTCCTTAGTTTATACACCAGAGTTATACATAATTAATATCCAGCTGACAGTGAAATGTGTGACGTCCGCCTTACTTCCTGTTCCTTGTTTGGTTGTGGGCTTAGGGCAGATTCACCCATTTAACTGTCAGTTCGATATTAAGTTATATATGATTAGTATAAACTAAGTAATTGTAGAGAGAACTATTATGGTTATCATATTGTCACGTCAGAAAATATAGGATTTTCTGGAGGAACCATTTAACTTTTCCAAGAACTTAGAGTATACTTCATATAACTAAAATACTTATGAACTCACCAGCTTAAATGCTGATCAACTCTTTCAAAATAACTTGTATTCTCAGGAATCCAGTAGACAGGTACACTTCCGAAGCTTTTGAGAAGACTGCCTAGTATTGTACTGCGACTCTTGTCTTCTATTGTATCTATTTTGATGTTTGAATATGTAATGTTTAAACAATTATGTAAAATTTATACTTATTAATGCAATGGTTGTTTGTACTTTGATTACTATAATGCATGTGTTGTGATACTTACATGACGTCCTCCACCCCCGAACGTTTCCGTCGTTCTGGTTTGGGGGTGTGACAGTTTCTCCGTAAGTAGTGGTTCGCCGGGCATCTTGGTTCTTCGGTGGATTGGTCAGTCAGAGAAACAAGCGGGTGGGGTGGCGGCCGGTGGTGGGAGGCATAAGGATGGAGGGTGACGGCTGTACTTTTGTTTAGGGTTAGGGTTACAGAATGGGTGACGGTTTTATATACCCGGTCCCCTTAACTACTTTCCATAATACCATCTTTAGTCCCTCCTTTCCCTTTTTCTTTCAAAGTGAGTCGATATTTTTCCTTTTAAACCCTGCCTCCTGAAATCCTTTACAAATTAGGTCTAATACTTACCAAATATCCCCCCCCCCCCCTCGCCTTCTAAAATCTTTACAAAATAAATCTCGAATTTATACTTTAACCCCCGAATAATCCAACTTATGACATTTGGCTTCCCAAAACCAACACCTTGCTATATAATTATTGATTTTAGGGCTACTATACATTCATTAATTTATTTATTTAATAAACGGGGTGTTACATCAACTGGACTTCTAGAAATCAATACATTTGAGTTTCTTAAGGAATTGCAGATTTATGTTACGCGATGCTTCGATAAGTCTCCAACTAGACTTCTTAATCTTATACACCTTAGTTGGATAATGTGTATGCGTGTTTAAACCCTTTTAAGGCAAATAGATATGTCCCTTGAAAGTTCAAACAATTCCTTTCCATTCCTCACAATTCGAAATAGGAAGAGGGATGTCATAATCATATTGGGAATTGAGAATTCAATTTACACAACTAACATCCATATAGATTAGATCTCCAAAATCTATTAGAGAAAGTATTTTCTTATAATCATTTTTATGAATTAGAGTGAAACCTTTTCCACTTAGATTTTATGGTCCATACATTGCCCTCCATGTGAATTTGTCATTTCCAACCTACAGTAAGATAAGGTTTAGAACAAACCAAAATCAAATTCAGTTTTCCTTCATTGACTGAACTTTGCTATTTTTTTTCATAATTTCTTACCTTCTGGAAGCTCAAGGGCCTACCATTTGCTTCCATCTTGTTAGTAGCTCACCCATATTGACTAATGTACTTTTACTGACCAACGTGTTTTTGATTTTGTAGTGAAATGAAAACATAGAACTCATAAGCATTTCCAACTCAACTAGAAGTGCACAGAAATAATAATGTGCCATTCAAACACGATAGGTTATCAACCTCAGGTCGCGTGTTATTGATAAATAAAAGGTTTATTGCCGATTGACTCGTGAAACTCTCAATATCAATACGACTCCCACTGACTTCATGACATATGTGTTTTTCTCTCAAGGAACATTCCTTGACGATCTAAAACAAATATTCAAAACTTCGGGTGGATTCTCGACAAGAAAACACTTCGTAGAATAGGTCTCAATTTAGCTTTTGTTTCTCGATTAACGAAAACACCAGAACTCCAATTATATATGTGTTATACTAAAAAAACATTTTTACTCCACATATTTCGAGGTGTTTTGAACCTTCTTAGTTTGAAATGAGTTTCAAGATACAATTTACAGTTACTAGAGCATGGCTCTAAAACTTTATTGGAACAAAGTATGAGTCGTCTTAGGAGCGAACCATTTCCCACAACGTTCGATTCGTCTTCTTAGTCATACAACTGCACTAATATGTTCTTGGAGGATTAATTATGATACAATTCCACAATTACTAAGATGATCATAAAATATGATACTAAGGCACTCTCCTTTTTTTCAAATTGGAGAATCTTTTATCTTTCTGCCTAATAGATTCTTTTATTCATTCTGTTACTCTTTGAATCATTTCAAAAGTATCAGAATTGTGCTTAATCTTATAAACATAATCATATTTGTTGAAATATTAGTAAACCATGATGAAAAGAGTTATCGTACCTTGTGGTGGATCAAAAATGTCCATGTCACATAAGTATGTGAACAATGAATTAGTCATAATTTTCCAATGAACAAGATTATCATTCATCATGCAATTCGAATTGTATGACTCCAAGTTTCTGTCCAATTGAAACTTGGTGATGAGATTTCTTTTCAATTGGCAATTATGACAGTACCACAAGCATGTCCTTGAAGAATCAATATCCACTATTAATATTACCATTATTAAATACACAACCAACACTTTTCATTAATGCCACTACAAGGAAATATAAGATCAGGCAACTACCAAAACTTTATTTTATTGCTAAAAAGAAAATTGGAACTTGTCCTTACAATGCATAAAATGAAAAACTATATTTCTCGACATCTCCAAAGAGTAATAAAAATCTATTAATACTATCCTAACTCCTTAGTAGTGGCTCCAAATTATGACCATCGAACATTGTGACAAATGTCCATCTATCACGACAGATTCATCTCACTTTGCTCAAGATTACTTCTTTCTTTTAGATCCTTCAATACCATCAAAATTTGATCATCACATTATGTATCAAGATTATATGAATATGAACTTAAAATTGGAGTTAGATAGTGGATGTACCTGAAGTAAAGCCACACCAATTAACTTTTCCATCTTCAATTACCTTCAGGTATTTAGGGCAACTTCGTTTATAATGTTCCTTGAATTGGTAATAGAAACAAATAGACTCATTGGGGTCAACATTTGGAAAGATCGTAGAATGAGCCTTTCTCTTTACCATACGATCAAACGGTTTGACGTTCGCAAATCCCTTTCTATTGGGAAGAGAAACCTTTTCTTGACCATAAATATCACCATTGTCAATTTCCGTGGAAATGTTGGCATAAGACCCTATAAGCATTTCTGCTTCAGTTGTGTTCTTAAGCATTTCTGCTTCAACAACTATCAACATCTCGGTTAAATCAATTAGGGTCATGTCAAGATTCCTCATATAAAAGTTCTCTACGAATTGACTATATGACTTTGGAAGAGATTAAAGAACCAATTTAATGGCTTGCTCTATTTGGAATGCGACACCCATTCTTCCCAACTTGTCAATATACGATTTCATTTTAAGAACATGCGTACACACAAAATTTCCATCTTCATGCTTACATACCAATAGGGCTTGAGTAGTTTCATATCTTTCAACTCGTGGAAAACGTGACGTTGGGAGAGTCACAAGAGGAGGAAGAGGAGGAAAAAGAGTTGAAGAGAGATGATGCCCAGTTCCACCTTTAACCAAAAAAGGGAAAATGTTTTTACCTTGACTCGAACATGGAAGGACATCTCTATAAGAAAAGGAAAAACATTTCCAAAAAAATGAGGAAGAGAATGTTTATCTTCATAACACATCTTTAAGTTTAGGAGAAGAGAGAATTCATATTAGTTGATTTTAATCTTTAATTATTAACCCATAAATTTAAATTAAGGCTAGGATCCATATTTTCGATTCAAACTTTGAAGAGGGTTGCCTTAATCAAATTATGAATCTATTTAAGGTAGGTAAGGCTTTTACTAATTTCAATCTTATGAAACTCCTAGATCTTTTGAGATTCATTGAATCTTATCAATAGCATGTTTAATCTCGGATTATGATCTTTCCAATTGTGACTGGGATGCCGAGGATCACAATTAAGATGTGAATAACCATGCAAACCTGCTTGACAACCTCGAGGTCGTTTATCATCTCGAATTGATGTGTCAGTAAACCACACACACTCCATCAATGATGATACTTTTCAATTTGTCCATCACCTCAACTTTATAGTCCCAAATTAGTGTACTGGTTAGCCACACAACCTCCCCCAACAACATATAAAGAGTGATGTGCATTTTCCTGGATTAGCATACACTTTACATTTTTCCCTAAAGTAACTATAGTTGGGATTTGTATAAAAGGTTCTAGTAGTTTCATATCATCAAAATTTTAAGAGGTTATGTCATATCAACCCGTTCAGCTAACGACCCTCCACCACGAAAGGGAGAGGTGGGTGACAGTGGACACCCATTCAATGGTCAATTTATAGGTCATTTCCTTATACCCACCTTATAGCATGGCTTCATGAAAGAGGCCTACTATTGATTGACTGGCTTGTCTTATACATATAATATATTAAACTTTTAATCATATATAGTATAAGGTGTATTTTAAATTTTTTCAAAATACAAGATTCAAACATTAATTATCTAAAGTATCATATAATTAATTAATTAGTTTAAACCTAGAATGAATTCATAATTATCCTTTAATTATTCTTATAATTAAATTAATTATTAAATTCATAAGAGAAAATTCAATTTAATTTATCTAATTAAAAATTATCAAATAAGGATATCTCCTAATATTTAGGGTTTCATTAATTATCACATAAGGCATATAAAATTCAGAATCAATACCACATAATTACCAAAAATAATACCATAAATCAGATTAGGCAGATAACAATCGAAATTCAGGAAAAACGCATCTCACATCATAACAGATTCTCTGTCACGTCGTGAGATCAGTAATTTTTTCAAAAACTGCTTTGTTCAATTCATCTCATGCGCAGTCAATATTTAACAAGCCAAAGCTCTAATACCACTGATGGGTTTTATAGAATACAAAATCATGTACAATGCGAAAAACACTTAATAATTAAGAGGGTACATGCATCCTATAAAGGGTCTATGTCACAACATTTTGAAGGAAACATACTATAAACAACAAAACTAGCATAATCCCTAATATAATCGAAATCATAGGATTTGGATTACATACCTTTGATTTTCTGTATTAAACAAATCACTTCAATCCCCTTGTAGTGTAGGTCTTGTAAAGCTTAGCACCAAAAAGATGATGTCTGTAATGGTTCACACTCAAACCCTAGAACTAGAAGAAAAGAAGAGAGAGGAGAGAGGATATCTTCGGCTAGAGTATCCTTAAGGGAATGATATATATAAAAATCATAACCCATGGAGTCCTATTTGTAGTGTGGATGATATAAGGAAAATCCTAGATTTGATTAATAAAATTTTCATATTTTATTCTATTCAAATATGGTATCCTTATCAGCATTAAGAATATTCCAGAAACCTTATAAGACTCCCAAATTTCGTTCACCACTATATGGGTTCGAGAATCTCCTTTCCTATCTTAATTGTGAACAATTACAATTCAACCCTTGGACCTTTAATTAATTCCAATTAATCTAGAATTAATTCGAGATTAATTCTGATTAATAATTAATTAATTCTAATTGATTTCATATGCATTTATTAATCATATAATTTAACAAATTCATTTTCTATTTCCAATTAATATATTAATCACATAATATATTAACAAATTATTTCCTCATAACTTGCAATATAATTATCTAATAAATTATCATCTCCTTACAAATGTCATTCTAACCAAGTTTTAGTGATAAGGGCAACCCAAAAAAGACTTTGCTTCTAATAACAAGAATATACCAATTTAGTTATTGGCTTAGATACCTTAATCCAAAACAAGCAAGTTATCCAACTTTTTGGTTAAAACAGGATGCTCCACACGAGTCGTTGGAGTAGAGAGATCAATTTCATCAACACTTTCATAAAATCTTCAAATGAACCAGTAACTTTAAGATTTTGATCATCAAAATCCAGAAAATCAAATTCAGATTTCAAAGGAGAATATGTATGACCTGATGATAAAACATGTGGTTCTTCATTTATAATAGGAAAAAATTTTACAATTGGTTCAGAAATGGGAGGATATTGAATTGTTGTTTCTGGTGGGACATCAGTAGAAATAGGTTCTTCGATAAGAGTCTCAAAATTGGAAGTAAGTTGTTGAGAAATGGATGGATTGATTGTTGAATCGTTGGAGTTTGGTGGTGGTAAAGTTTGAGTAGTGAATGTGGGTTCAAAAGTGGTTGTCAGAAGTTGAATAGTATTAGTAGGAATCATAATTATGATTGTAGGAATAGATGTAGGTGGAGTTTGTGAAATTTTCACAATCGGATCATTAAGCAAGTTTGAAAAAATATCAGACTCATTCGGAGTTGTAAACTGTGATGGAGTAATAACTTGCGAAGAAGGTGGAGTAGATACCTTTAGGATTTCAGCAGTGCTAATTGTTTATGAAACATTTGTTTGAGCCTGAGAAGTGTTCGCAGTATCCTCCTCATTATGAACTATCTCCATACGATTATCACGGTGAGTGCGTTCATCTGAATCCTAATTAATCACCGAAGGCTTAGACTTCTTTGACCTTGATTTTTGTTGTGTCTTAGACTTCTTAGGAAACACTTCAACAACAACTTCCCCCTTTCGCTTCAAACCAACTCTTTTTGGAATATCAGCAGCTTCAAAAATAGCTTTATAATCATCAGGAATTGGTCTTTCACCGGAAATAGGAAGCTGTATGTAGTCTTTAATAATAACATTAACCATAGGAACCCTAGAAAGCATAAATTTTGGAATTGATCCAACGAAGCTAAAATTCTTTGAATCTGAAGTAACAAAGATAGAAGTATGCGTCAATCGAATCTCAGCCATAACAACATCAGTGATCGGAGAAACCTTGTAATGTTTTAGGGCATGTCGTACCACCATCGGCCAAAAATGAGCACATGAGATCTCCAAATCCTTCTTTAGAGAACTAGGGCTTTTGCACAAACTCATTCCATAATACTTGACCAAATCAATGTTATCTCCAGTAAAGAAACCATAGAGAAGTCTATGAAATACTCTGCTTGCACTATCAGAGCCTGTAACCCTCTCCGAAAATCACTTGAACAAAATCATAAACAAAGCAGTCCAAATAGGTTATAATGCAAACTTTTTGAATTTGGAAAGGACATATAAATCAAAATTATACCCCATTTGATGGCATGCCCTAATTATGCTTGTAAAAGCAACCAATTCGGGATTCACCAAATCTTCAGTAGGAGTAAGCCCTAAAAGCTTGCGGAAATTGGATTTTGTGATTGAAGTTATGTGAGATTTAATGAAATGACGAACTGTTGTGGAATACTTCAAAGCATCAAGGTCGGAAATCATATTCTGATTTCCATGATACTTAGCATAATCAATGAGGCTGATTGATCCATGAAATAAATTTGCTCTGGAGATGTGATTTGAAGAAATGTAGAAGAACAGAAAATTACCAATAACTCAAGAAATTCTTCTAATGCTTTTGAATGTTTTAAAAGCATAAAGAGAAAAATTAGAACTCTTTGGGTTTATATAGTGTTGGAAACCAAAGCGTTTTATTTGAATTTGAACCATTTAGCATAAGTGGAGAGAGCAAAATTATAGTTCAAGCATTAAATACCCATCTCTTCATACGTCAGCCAAAATTCTCACACCAATGATCACATAGAAAAGCTCCAATAAGCAAGTGCTAGCTCAGCAACATTGTACCAGAAATCTTTTGTAACGCCCGCAGAATCGGGCTAGTCAATTTAGAGACAATAAGCGTCAAAAATGACTTTTCGATGGAAGATTATTTAGCATAAATAATCTTAACTAAGTTGTAGTATATGTCACAAGGGTTCCGTACATATAAATAATGCTAAAATCCGAGTTATAACGAAGAAGTTATAACCCGTCGAAGTTTTATGGCTAAACCGGCACGGCACCGCGTAACGTAAAAAGTGAATTTCTGATAAATTACTTTTGAGCCTTAGGAATCTAAACTAAAGTCGTATTATATGTTATACCGAGAACGTACAAAAAAAACGTCCAAATCTGACTTCGTATGAGGAAGTTATGATTTTTCTAAGATTTAACATAGCAGTGCACAGCGCGGAATTCAAATTTTAGATCGATCGATTTTTAGCCGACACAACCTAAATGAGAATTGAAGCTCTCATTAATAGGAGCTCAACGATTAAAAGATAGTCGAAAACGGAGTCCGTATGTAGAAGTTATGAATTTTACACGGTCGTTAAACAGTGTAATCTTCTCATACTGTTAAATTTAAAATCGGTTGAGAGTTAGCCAATGGAGACAAAGGAGAGTTGTAGATCTTGTCAATACCTACGCGTGGATATAATAACATCAAAAACGGAGCTCGTATGCGAAAGTTACGGAATTTAGAAGTCGGAAGGGTGCTGCTGCGAAGGGGGAGACATGGTACAATCTGAGCCCTTGCTTTCACCCCACGCCTTGCAACCAGATGGTGACATGTGGCATACCAACTTGACGAGTTGGAGGCTCAAAACTCGCCGAGTTGAGCCATTTTTCAGCCTATAAATACCACGCGAGGCTCACTCATTTTTTCCTCACACCTCAACCCTTCTCTCTCTCTCTCTAACTTCTCTCTAAACCTCTCCCAAAGCCCTAGTAACTTCTAATTGCTAGAGGAAAGCCCTGGAGCGCCAAAAGGCTCTGAAAATAAGAGCTTTTCGGCTCAGAAGTTATGCCCCGGTAGAGCCCGGTTCCTAGCCAATCCACCGGTAAGTGAGATATGCTTACCCTACTTTAAGTATAGCTTATGTTTAAGTTTAATATTGTTATTAGGAACTTATAAACAATATATATTATAAAATCTAATATACTAAGTGTTATTATAATATCTTTTAACTACTCACGGTATGGGGAATCTGGTTTGAAGGGTCGCATAGGGTTGTTGGATTTTAGAAGTGCTATCATGCCAAAATGGTCTCGCCCTCCAGTGTTTCATGTACGGCCTCTGTCTGTACATAGTAGTCGAAAAGTATTGTTTAACACTTATAAAACAATAACGCTCATAGACCTTGAGTTAATTAATCGAAACAAATATTACGCTAAAACTTAGCTATAATAAGGTTAGGTTTCATCGAAGGAAAAGACGATTATTAGAAGCGAAGCACTGTCCGAGTTTGGAGTCATCACTTTAACAAGTCGATTTTAAAAACGAGTTTTGGTAATTACCCTTAACAAAATCTGCTCAAAAAATTGAAAATCCCGTCAACAACACCCTAGACTCGCCGAGTCCACTGATGGACTCGCCGAGTCCACTGATGGACTCGCCGAGTTCAGGCAACTCGCCGAGTTCAGACAGCAAAAATTCGACTTTTTGATCCTTTAGCAGTTCACTTTTGCATCTATTCACTAGAAAACGATCTAGGCTCTGATACCACTATTGGGTTATGAGCATTACATCATTCCTATGGTGTACATGCAACCCTAATTACTTTGATCTTGGTTTTCTACTATGAACACAACAACATTGAATACTAAAGCATAAACCCTAGATCTAACATGCTATTATCGAAATTGACATAATATTAGGTTTAGAAACATTACCTTGATTGTTATGTAGCAATAACAATCACAATCATTCTTGATCTTGATCTTGGCTTCTGAAAGCTTAGTGCCTCAAGTGTTGACCTCTAATGGAGTCACAAACACCATAAGCAACAAGATGAACAAGGAGAGAGGGAGGAGGCACCAAAAAATGTCCTAGGGTTTCTCTTAGAAGGTTAGGGACGTTTTTGGAGGTATAAGGGGTTCCTTTTATAGTTAGGCTTCTAGGGTTTTGAACTAGGAAACCCTAATCCAGTTGCTTAGTCCTTAAATAGCCCAAAGACCCTTCCAGAAGGCCCTTGGACGATTTCTATATGGATCCCCATATAGAATTCGTCCATGCTTCCTTTATGGATCCTAAGCCCAACTTTGTAACTATCTTATAATTACAACATCAGTCCCCTTTATTTAATTAATCTCTTTTAGCCACAAAATTAATTCTTAATTAATTCTTGACTAATATTAAATAAACAATATGATTTCTCTTTTAATATATTATTCTTATAATATATTAATAAATCATAATTAATCCTCTTTCTCCTTAATTCATCATGTAAGTTGCTATGGTGAAGGCAACCCAAAAGGACCATGCTCATAATCGGGTCAAGTACATACCAAAATAGTTATGGGCTTAGACACCTAATCCAACAGTCTCCCACTTGGATAAGTCTAATAACTATTTTGTAAGTACGACCTAATCAGCAATCGTAGCATTCAAAAGCCGTTGTCAACTCTGATCTTATTAGAAGCGCGTCTTATAGATACGGGATCATATATTCCTCCATTCTAGATATCGTATGAACTGAGACATGGATTTTAATCATACTCTCTGTTCATGTGTTGTTTCCCGATTTCCGATTTATGACGACTGACAACAGACTATAATTGAACACATCGACTTAGTCCAGGCTTGGCCAAGCGCTTAGGGTGTCATCACTAAATCATCGAGGGGCCCACAGATATCGCTTTTATCCCACATTGGGTAAAAGGAACGGATAAACTTCGACTCAAATGCTCGCTTATACCTACTCATCAAATCACACACAACAATATGTTTTATAACACCAAGTTACTGGTGCGTTTACATATTATCAATGTGCAACCCACTTGTAAATTACAACTCGCATGTCTCGGTTTCAAGAATATAAGATATTATTGTCTCACCAATCACTCGTGATAAAATCCATGAAGCGATCTAAGTGAGTGTGGGTTTAATCCAATGCTCAAATATTAATTCATAAGCACTCATGAACGTTGTAGCAAACTTTTGCTTTGTCTAATACACTTTAGACAGTCTACAAACCAAGTCACGACAGTCTAGCTTCAATACCTACTTCCAAAGTATTTATTGACTGTGGATGGTTTGAATAATCTTATTATTCGGGAAGTCAAAACATGCAAAGTGAAACACAAGAATAATCGAATCCAATATGGTCTCAAACTTGTGAGTATAAATAAAATACATTTTATTTAGTCACCATATTGATTACACATTATTCATTGTATAATGTTTCGGATAATCAACTTATTACTTGAATTATAACAATAGTTGTCCCACGCCCTAAGCATGCACACTATGTTTACCTATGGTCCATACTTTGTGAAATAGATCAATTGAGCACATTTCCATCGATACTCATTTCACAACTCCTAATCCTTATTATAAGTGTAAGAACACAAAATTCTTGCGACTATCAGAAATATGTTACATTCTAACATTTTATGTAATGATCCTTTCGTAATGTCACAGCACAGCCACCAAGACTTTGCCAGTGATATTACAAAGTACTCTATGAAGTCTCACATTCAAAGTACATTCCTTTGAACATCCTTCTTGCATAAAAGTTTCTAATCTACATAGATTCTTAATATCCAACTCCCATTTATGGAAACATTTCCATATTTGCCATATGACAACTCATTCCAAATAGAATCATATATATTCATAATAATGTTGATATGTTCCATCCAATACTCTACTTCCAACTGCCCACAAGTGCCCAATCCTTGGTGAACCTCAGATTGTTCTTGACAGTTGTTTAATTAATTTTAGTCATGTTTGGTTCTGGTCCTTTTTCCCTCTTAATACCCTAGGCATTTGGAAAATGTGATACTTTACCAGTTTCTTGCTATAATATTGCCATATATATAGGATTCTCATATGTTGAATATTTTCAACATAACATCCATATATATCTTTTGACTAAATATGATTAAAAATTCTCGATCTAAGCTTTTAGATTTGAAATGAAGTATAATATTCTCTCCCTTAATTATAGCAAAACATCCTTTCAGCCCCTGCAACTTTGTAAAGTGAAACTTTTGTTTTCTATAATTAATATTGCTAACTTGAAACATAATAATCATGCTCCCACTAACATGATAATTATTATGTTACTAGCATAACACTTATGTTCCCACTAGCTTTGACATGTACTCAGAAAACAGCTGGACTTCTAGAAATCAATACTTATTGATTTCCTTAACGAAAGTTCATATTTCTGATACGAGACGCTATGATAAGACTTTATCTAAGCTTCTCAAATTCATACACCTTTCCTTAGATAGCTCACATGTGTGTCTAAACAATTTCAGAACTTACAACACTAAGTCTTAATTGTTCAAACTATTTTCCAAATCTCACAATTCGAACTATGAAGAGGGATGTCGTAATCATAATCGAATTTGAGAATTCAATTTACACAATCGCTATCTCCTTAAAATCTTCCTAGTGAAAGCGTTTCCTCACAATCATTTTCATGAAGTGGGGAGAAACCTTATCACTTAGATTTTATGGTGTATGTGTTCCTATCCATGTGAATCTGTCATAACCATAATCACAAGACAAGGTTAGTGATAAATCCAAACTCATATGGACTGAACTTTTTCAATCTTGATTTCTTGCCATCAAGGGTCCCACCATTGTTTCCAAGTCTTTGAGCGGCTCACCCCTACCTATCAATGTACTTTCCATTGATCAGGGTGCCTTGCCTCTATGCAATCAATTGAGAACTCATAGAACTCATATGCATAGTTGACTTAAACTGGAATGGCATATAAACAAAACTATGTCATCACGATAGGTTACAAACCTCAAGTCGTGTGCTAGTGTTAAACAATAGGTTTACTCTTGATTAGTTCTTGAAACATTAACGATCTTTAAGACTCCCATTGACCTCTTGACATATAAGATTCTCTTGTCAAGAAACATTCCTTGACAAACAAATATTCAAGACTTATTATGGTTCCTTATCAAGACAAATACTACATACAATTGGTCTTTGTTGGTGTTTGTCTTATCCAAGACATCACAACTTACCAATTTCAAACGTACAAGAGCAAGAAAACATTTACCTACTCCACATTTGATGAGTGTGTTAAAACTTCTTAAGATGTGTCACTCAAGTCACAATCTTGGAGTATGACTCTAAGACTCGATTTTGGAACGAAGCATGATTCACTTTTTGATTTAACCATTTCAACAATTTCTGATTCCTCTTCTTAGCCATACTAGTGTACTAAGGTGTCCTTAGAGAATCAATTGTGACACGGTTTCATAATCACTAAGTTAATCACAAAAAACGATACTTAAGTACTCTCCCATCTTTTCAGATTGGAGAAACTTTTATCTTTCTGTCTAATTGATTCTTCTTATTCGTTCTGTTATTCATTGAAACCTTTTCAATGATATATAATCATACTTAATCTTTTAAGTATAATCACATTTACTAATCTTTTAGCAAATCATGGCGAATATTTTATCGTTCTTTGTGGTGGACTCGACCTAGTGCACAACAATGCGTACTAGATCCTATAGTCCTTTACTCGACTCACATACTTATGTGAACAAGAAATTAGTCTTAATTTCCGAAATACGAAGGTTTTCATTCATCATACAATACAGTTGCATGATTCCAAGTTTCTGTCCAATTGAAACTTGGGCGATGAGAATCTTTCCTTATTTGGTAAATTTCTGACACTACCACAAATAACATAACTAAGAATCACATCCATTTCAATATTGCTAACAATAGAAACATACAAACATCAATTTTCTCAAAAGTCATTGCAAGGATATATATAAATAAGACAAAAATCAGAATTTATTTTATTTATAAAGCGCGGAAAAACTTGTCCTTACAATGAAATTACAAATGAAAACTATGTTACCAAATATTCCTAAGCGATCTATCATAGCAGCAGCTCAAAGATCCAATCATCGAACCATGCGATCGAAATCCATTTCTTCGTGATCAGACTCAGCTCACTCTTCCTTTAAGCTTCCTTTCTTTTCTTTGATTCTAAAGTATAGTCATACATCTTGACTCTCCCATCTCTCAGATCTCTCAGGTAGTTAGGGCAGGTTCGTGACCAATGTCCTTTCTCTTGGCAGTAGAAACACACAGACTCTTTGGGAATGACATAAAGGACTATCTCAGACTTAGCCTTTCTCTAGCGTAGAGAAAACTTTTCTGGACTTCCAATGTTTCCATTCTCCATAGAAGGTTGGGGCATTGATTTACCAGACAAGTTTTCTTGACCAGTCCGCCAAATCATTTCTGATTCAGCAGCAATAAGCAAATAAGTCAAATCAATGAGGGTCACGTCGCGGTCCATCATATAGTACTCTCTAATGAACTCAATATATGAGTCAGGAAGTGATTGAAGAACCAAGTCAACAGCCAGCTTCCTAGAGACTTCGACACCCAACATTCCCAATATGTCAATATGCAACTTCATATCCAAGACATGAGCACATACAGACTTTCCATCTTCGTGTTTGTTTGCCAATAGGGCTTGAGTGACCTTGAACTTTTCAAGTCTTCGAACACGTGGGTCAGGGAGAATTATTGGAGGAGGTGGAGGAAGTGAAGCATGATTTCCATTTCCACAATCCAATCGTGGAACATCATCTTCATGTGGAAAGCTTTTTCCAAAGGATTCGGAAAGACCATAGTTGTTAGATTTTGACATCTACAAAACGGGAGAAGTTCATGTTAGTTGATAAAATCTTCAATATAGCACCCAAATGAAATATTGAGGCTAGGATCCAACACAATATTCTACAATTTGGAAGAGGGATGTCGTAATCCAAATTGAGGAACATTTGAAGGTAGGTAAATGACGATTTACCAATTTCCACCATGAAAAATGAAAATTGAAGATTAGGTTTTAAATAAATTGAAACTCCTAGATCTTTTGAGATTCATTGAAATTTTCAATGGAATGTTTAATCTCGATTATGCCCTTCAAGTTTGTGACTGGGATGCAGAGGATCACAAACAAGGTGTGGATAACCATGCAAATATACTTGGTACTCTCAATGTGACAGTCACCTAATCAATGTGCTGGTTTGCCACACACGCTCCATTGATCTATGAAAAACATTGAGTCACCCTTTGCCCCCTTCGCTAGACTCAAATTAGTGTGCCGGTTAACCACACACGCTCCACTAACCTCTTGGCAAGGGTACAAAGTGTAATTTCATGGAATAGCATCATTTTCACATTTTTCCTAAAGTAACTAAGATTTGGGAATTTATAAAAGCGTTTAGTTACTTCATATTTCATTATACTTATAATGGAAGGTTGTGTCCTATCCTACCCATTCGGCTAACGACCCTCCACTAGTCAAAGGTGCGGTTGGTAAGAGTGGATACCCAATGGCGGTCATTTTACAGGCCGCTTCCTTAAACACCCCTTATAGACCAGCTTCGTGAATGAAGCCTACTAACGGTAAGACTGACATTTACTCATACATATATAATATTAACCTTTTAATTTTATATAGTATAAGGGTATATTTTACACTTTTAAAATACTATGTGGTTTAATCTATTAATAAATTAAACTTTTAATTTGATTAATCTTAAACCATATAATTATGGATTTATTAATTATCTCTTTTAATTAAACACTTAATTAATTTAATAAAACCATAAGGATGTAATTTGAACTTTTCAAAGTACTAGGGTTTTAGAATTCAATATTTCAAAATTAATACCTTTTAATTAAATTTTAAATTTCAAAACTTGAGGACAAATTTTGAAACCTTTAAAAATATTAGGGTTTAACTATTTAAATTTCAAAAACTAAAACTTTTAAGTTCAAATTTAAACTATAAAACCTAAAGGGTGTAAATTGAAACTTTTCAATCTTACTAGGTCAAATATTTGACTCATAATAATCCTATATTATCCATATTTAACCAAATCCAATAATTTTTATAAGGATAATCATTCCAAACATAAAAAATCGATATTAGGCAATAAAAACGAGTTTTGGTAATTATCCTTAACAAAATCTACTCAAAAAATAGAAAATCCCATCAACAGCACCCTAGACTCGCCGAGTCCACTGATGGACTCGCCGAGTTCAGGCAACTCGCCGAGTCCACTTATGGACTCGCCGAGTTCAGGAAACTCGCCAAGTCCACTGATAGACTCGCCGATTCGGCGGCGCAGACAGCAAAAATTCGTCATTTTTATCCTTTGGCAGTTCACTTTTGCATCTATTCACTAGAAAACGACCTAGGCTCTGATACCACTATTGGGTTATGAGCATTACATCATTCCTATGGTGTACATGCAACCCTATTTACTTTGATCTAGGTTTTCTACTATGAACACAACAACATTGAATACCAAAGCATAAACCCTAGATCTAACATGCTATTATCGAAATTGACATAAGATTAGGGTTAGAAACAATACCTTGATTGTTATGTAGCAATAACAATCACAATCCTTCTTGATCTTGGCTTCTGAAAGCTTAGTGCCTCAAGTGTTGCACCTCTAATGGAGTCACAAACACCATAAGCAACAAGATGAACAAGGAGAGAGGGAGGAGGCACCAAAAAACGTCCTAGGCTTTCTCTTAGAAGGTTAGGGACGTTTTTGGAGGTATAAGGGGTTCCTTTTATAGTTAGGCTTCTAGGGTTTTGAACTAGGAAACCCTAATCCAGTTGCTTAGTCCTTAAATAGCCCAAAGACCCTTCCAGAAGGCCCTTGGACGATTTCTATATGGATCCCCATATAGAATTCGTCCATGCTTCCTTTATGGATCCTAAGCCCAACTTTGTAACTATCTTATAATTACAACATCAGTCCCCTTTATTTAATTAATCTCTTTTAGCCACAAAATTAATTCTTAATTAATTCTTGACTAATATTAAATAAACAATATGATTTCTCTTTTAATATATTATTCTTATAATATATTAATAAATCATAATTAATCCTCTTTCTCCTTAATTCATCCTGTCAGTTGCTATGGTGAAGGCAACCCAAAAGGACCATGCTCATAATCGGGTCAAGTACATACCAAAATAGTTATGGGCTTAGACACCTAATCCAACAGTCTCCCACTTGGATAAGTCTAATAACTATTTTGTAAGTACGACCTAATCAGCAATCGTAGCTTTCAAAAGCCGTTGTCAACTCTGATCTTATTAGAAGCGCGTCTTATAGATACGGGATCATATATTCCTCCATTCTAGATATCGTATGAACTGAGACATGGATTTTAATCATACTCTCTGTTCATGTGTTGTTTCCCGATTTCCGATTTATGACGACTGACAACAGACAATAATTGAACACATCAACTTAGTCCAGGCTTGGCCAAGCGCTTAGGGTGTCATCACTAAATCATCGAGGGGCCCACAGATATCGCTTTTATCCCACATTGGGTAAAAGGAACGGATAAACTTCGACTCAAATGCTCGCTTATACCTACTCATCAAATCACACACAACAATATGTTTTATAACACCAAGTTACTGGTGCGTTTACATATTATCAATGTGCAACCGACTTGTAAATTACAACTCACATGTCTCGGTTTCAAGAATATAAGATATTATTGTCTCACCAATCACTCGTGATAAAATCCATGAAGCGATCCAAGTGAGCGTGGGTTTAATCCAATGCTCAAATATTAATTCATAAGCACTCATGAACGTTGTAGCAAACTTTTGCTTTGTCTAATACACTTTAGACAGTCTACAAACCAAGTCACGACAGTCTAGCTTCAATACTAACTTCCAAAGTATTTATTGACTGTGGATGGTTTGAATAATCTTATTATTCGGGAAGTCAAAACATGCAAAAAAACGTAAAAAGTGAATTTCTAATAAATTACTTTTGAGCCTTAGGAATCTAAACTAAAGTCGTATTATATGTTATACCGAGAACGTACATAAAAAAACGTCCAAATCTGACTTCGTATGAGGAAGTTATGATTTTTCTAAGATTTAACATAGCAGTGCACAGCGCGGAATTCAAATTTTAGATCGGTCGATTTTTAGCCGACACAACCTAAATGAGAATCGAAGCTCTCATTAATAGGAGCTCAACGATTAAAAGACAGTCGAAAACGGAGTCCGTATGTAGAAGTTATGAATTTTACACGGTCGTTAAACAGTGTAATCTTCTCATACTGTTAAATTTAAAATAGGTTGAGAGTTAGCCGATGGAGACAAAGGAGAGTTGTAGATCTTGTCAATACCTACACGTGGATAGAAATAATGTCAAAAACGGAGCTCGTATGCGAAAGTTACGGAATTTAGAAGTCGGAAGGGTGCTGCTGCGAAGGGGGAGACATGGCACAATCTGAGCCCTTGCTTTCACCCCACGCCTTGCAACCAGATGGTGACATGTGGCACACCAACTTGACGAGTTGGAGGCTCAAAACTCGCCGAGTTGAGCCATTTTTCAGCCTATAAATACCACGCGAGGCTCACTCATTTTCCTCACACCTCAACCCTTCTCTCTCTCTCTAACTTCTCTCTAAACCTCTCCCAAAGCCCTAGTAACTTCTAATTGATAGAGGAAAGCCTTGGAGCGCCAAAAGGCTCTGAGAAGAAAAGCTTTTCGGCTCAGAAGTTATGCCCTGGTAGAGCCCGGTTCCTACCCAATCCACCGGTAACTGAGATATGCTTACCCTACTTTAAGTATAGCTTATGTTTAAGTTTAATATTGTTATTAGGAACTTATAAACAATATATATTATAAAATCTAATATACTAAGTGTTATTATAATATATTTTAACTACTCACGGTACGGGGAATCTGGTTTGAAGGGTCGCATAGGGTTGTTGGATTTTAGAAGTGCTATCATGCCAAAATGGTCTCGCCCTCCAGTGTTTCATGTACGGCCTCTGTCTGTACATAGTAGTTGAAAAGTATTGTTTAACACTTATAAAACAATAACGCTCATAGACCTTGAGTTAATTAATCGTAACAAATATTAGGCTAAAACTTAGCTATAATAACGTTAGGTTTCATCGAAGGAAAAGACGATTATTAGAAGCGAAGCACTGTCCGAGTTTGGAGTCATCACTTTAACAAGTCGATTTTAAAAACGAGTTTTGGTAATTACCCTTAACAAAATCTGCTCAAAAAATTGAAAATCCCGTCAACAACACCCTGGACTCGCCGAGTCCACTGATGGACTCACCGACTCCACTAATGGACTCGTCGAGTTCAGGCAACTCGTCGAGTCCACTTATGGACTCGCCGAGTTCAGGCAACTCGCCGAGTCCACTGATGGACTCGCCGAGTCGGCGACGCAGACAGCAAAAATTCGACTTTTTGATCCTTTGGCAGTTCACTTTTGCATCTATTCACTAGAAAACGACCTAGGCTCTGATACCACTATTGGGTTATGAGCATTACATCATTCCTATGGTGTACATGAAACCCTAATTACTTTGATCTTGGTTTTCTACTATGAACACAACAACATTGAATACAAAAGCATAAACCTTAGATCTAACATGCTATTATCGAAATTGACATAATATTAGGTTTAGAAACATTACCTTGATTGTTATGTAGCAATAACAATCACAATCATTCTTGATCTTGGCTTCTGAAAGCTTAGTGCCTCAAGTGTTGACCTCTAATGGAGTCACAAACACCATAAGCAACAAGATGAACAAGGAGAGAGGGAGGAGGCACCAAAAAACGTCCTAGGGTTTCTCTTAGAAGGTTAGGGACGATTTTGGAGGTATAAGGGGTTCTTTTTATAGTTAGGCTTCTAGGGTTTTGAACTAGGAAACCCTAATCCAGTTGCTTAGTCCTTAAATAACCCAAAGACCCTTCCAGAAGGCCCTTGGACGATTTCTATATGGATCCCCATATAGAATTCGTCCATGCTTCCTTTATGGATCCTAAGCCCAACTTTGTAACTATCTTATAATTACAACATCAGTCCCCTTTATTTAATAAATATCTTTTAGCCACAAAATTAATTCTTAATTAATTCTTGACTAATATTAAATAAACAATATGATTTCTCTTTTAATATATTATTCTTATAATATATTAATAAATCATAATTAATCCTCTTTCTCCTTAATTCATCATGTCAGTTGCTATGGTGAAGGCAACCCAAAAGGACCATGCTCATAATCGGGTCAAGTACTTACCAAAATAGTTATGGGCTTAGACACCTAATCCAACAAGAATATCATAATCTTGGCAGTTGCGCCTAAAGGATAATATCGACAGATGCGCCGAATAGAGAACATCGTAATCCTGGCAGCTGCGCCTAAATGATAATATCGGCAGCTGCGCCTAATAGAGAACATCATAATCCTGGCAGCTGCGCCTAAATGATAATATTGACAGCTGTGCCTAAATGATAATATTGACAACTATGCCTAATAGATAACATTGGCGGTTGTGCCATCGGCAGCGATGGACTTCGTGGCTATTCCTTAGGACAATCCTTAGCAATGAATGAGTGAATGGTAGATGATTCTTAGGGTCCTTAAGAAACATAACAACTTTATTATTGTGGGTTGAAAACCCTATGTGCTCACCAGGTTTCCCAACCTGACCCACTCAGTTTATTTGTATCACAGGTGTCGATACGAAGCTACATTACACTGAGAGATTAAAGGAGATGTAGACCCATAGTGTAAATGAATGTAAGGTATGTTTATGCTTATGTTTCTGTATTGACAATGACATCCCAAAGTTTTAATATAAAAAAAAATACATTTCTTCGGAAATGCTTTGATAATGTATTTATCATGTTTTTTTGGGAACAAATTCCGCAATATTATTCTTTAAAATGAACAGTCTAATTTTCAAATAAGCATAAATATTTTTTTAAATGACCGTGAATTTGGGGATGTCACAGTTGGTATCATAGCATTAGTTTAAGCAAACTAGGAATTGTAGGAAATTCCTAGACTTAAACTTAGAATGTTAAGCGATGATCGTGAGGGTTGTGTCTAATATATTTTAGGAAGTACACCTGAATAGACACAAGCACTAGCTTATTTAGGGAAGATGCCGAAAATGCTTTTATGTGCTAAATGATTTGTGATTCTTTATGATGCTATCGTTTAATCAGATCTATGATCTGCTGCCGACCGGATCTGGAAACTTTATGTGTTCAGATTTCTAAACGTTTAATTACGGTATTAGAACTGGCATATAACTTTTTGGAGTAATAAGGAGGAATACACGTCTAAACCTTCCTCTATCTATATTCTCGTCTCGATACACCGAACTTCTGCTTGGGTGTACAGAATGTCATGATAAGGACTCGTACCAGACTGAGCAAATAAAGGAAATAAGAAAGCTGATGATAGTGAATGATACTTATCTGAAGATACCGTAAGAGAGGTATCTTGCCTTTAGAATGCGTCTAATAAATAATACGTCTAGTACGGGAGAAGTACACTTTCGATTAGTAGAAAGAAAGAACTTTTGGTATAATCCATCAAGTTATCCCATTGTCTAGCATTTCCACCACCAACGGAGTTGAAGCAGATGTTTGAAGATACGCATAGAAGAAGTCCTAGTAGACTCTAGGGAAATTTTTTATGATTATTTGGACACATTCGTATGTGTTAAATCGTTTTGTGGTTTTAGGAAATAAGAACTTGGAAAAAAAACTGCGAGACAATACTTGGGACGAGTATGAGTAGGTGTGAAAGGTAGTAGAGGCCTATACTACCGGAAGCACAAGACTCACACTTGGATCAGGGAAAGTCACAAGGTTACCAAGAAGCTAGTAATTGATTCTGTTTTGTTCAAGTATGTCATTACCACCGTTTCGATAATGACTAAGAAGATGATTGTTATTCCGACCCTAGTGGTCATATTAAATCGAGTCCGACTAAGATGAGTGTGTTACGTGATTCAGTGAACCAATATCGATATAACATATGATTAAGCTAGAAGATTGAAGTGAAAGATAATTGAAGCGATCAATAAAAGTATCGCGATCACCGTTAAAGTAAAGAAGCTTGTAGCTAGAAGTGCTACATGATAGAATGGGATTATATCATATTAGAACATGAAGGAAGGTATATTCCAAATCTGGAATCTGACTCTAAAAAGACCCGAGTCTAAGCATTGTATCATACGATGAGAGGTCATTAGAACATGACCCATCGGTCTGTTACAATAATCAAAGTAAAGTTTATTTACGAAGGAACATGAGTCTTTAATAAGGATTGAGATTGTGACTTGAAGGTCACGATTAAAGGTCCAACATAAGATAAAGAGTGGGTGCAAGATCGAGCACCGCCTACAGTCAAGAAATTCAAGAGTTAGATACTCATTCGAAGGAAAATAGGAGTTACGGTTATTACCTACGATGAAAATATAACGTATGGAGTCATTATACAAACCTTGTTTCGTTGATGATTCCAGGACGTAATCATCCTAAGGGGGAGATAATTGTAACGCCCGCAGATTCGGGCTAGTCAATTTCGAAACAATAAGCGTCAAAAATTTATTTTCGATGGAAGATTCTTAACTAAGTTTTAGTATATGTCACAAGGGTTCCGTACATATAAAGAACGTTGAAATCCGAGTTATAACGAAAAAATTATGACCCGTCGAAGTTTTACGGCTAAACCGGCATGGCACCACGTAACGTAAAAATTGAATTTTTGATAAATCACTTTTATCCTTAGGAATCTAAACATAGTATATGTTAAACTGAGAACGTACGTAAAAATAACGTCCAAATCCGACTTCGTATGAGGAAGTTATGATTTTTCCAAGATTTAGCATTGCAGTGCACACCCTGGAATTCGAATTTTGGATCGATCGATTTTTAGCCGACACAACCTAAATGAGAATTGAAGATCTCATTAATAGGAGCTCAACAATAAAAAGACAGTCGAAAATGAAGTCCGTATGTAGAAGTTATGAATTTTACACGGTCGTTAAACAGTGTAATCTTCTTATTCTGTTAAATATAAAATCGCTCAAGAATTAGCCGATGGAGTCAAAATGAGAGTTATAGATCTTGTCAATACCTACGCGTGGATATAAAGAACGTCGAAAACGGTTCTTGTATGCGAAAGTTGTGGAATTTAGAAGTCGGAAGGGTGCAACTGCGAAGGGGTAACGTGGTACGATCTGAGCCTTTGCTTTCTCCCCACACCTTGCCACCAGATGGTGACATGTGGCACACCAACTCGACGAGTTGGAGGCTCAGAACTCTCCGAGTTGAGCCATTTTTCAGCCTATAAATACCATGTGAGGCTCACTCATTTTCCTCACACCTTAACCCTTCTGTCTCTCTCTAACTTCTCTCTAAACCTCTCCCAAAGCCTTAGTAACTTATAATTGCTAGAGGAAAGCCCCAGAGCGCCAGAAGGCTCCAAAAAGAAGAACTTTTTGGCTCAGAAGTTCTGCCCCCGCAGAGCCCGGTTCCTAGCCAAATCCCCGGTAAGTGAGATATGCTTACCCTACTTTAAGTATAGCTTATGTTTAAGTTCAATATCGTTATTAGGAACTTATAAACAATGTATATATATATATATATATATATATATATATATATATATTATAAAATATATAATATAAAAAGTGTTATTATAATATCTTTTAACTACTCGCGGTACGGGGAATTTGGTTTGATGGGCCGCATAGGGTTGTTGGATTTCAGAAGTGCTATAATGCCAAAATGGTCCTGCCCTCCGGTTTTTCATGTCTGGCCCCTGTCTGTACATAGTAGTTGAAAAGTATTGTTTAACACTTATAAAACAATAACGCTCGTAGACCTTGAGTTAATTAGTCGTAACAAATATTAGACTAAAAGTTAGTAATAATAATGCTAGATTTCGTCGAAGGAAAAGACGATTGTTAGAAGTGAAGCACTGTCCGAGTTTGGAGTCATCACTTTAACAAGTGAGTGCATAGTTACTTTCATCTTACACATAGATATGAAGTATTTAATATAAATTACATGCTAGGTGTGCATATTATATGTGTTCTAGAGATCTATGCTGGATGAACCGAATATACATGTTTTATTTGATTTAAACTATATATGTATTTTATACCTATAAAACTATTGGGTAAAGATGGGTGGATGAATGATAAGGGATGAAAGATGATATAGATAAACATTGTCAGCTATGGAATTAGTGCTCTATTGATAAACATGGGCAGTTGCGCCACAAGTTGTGGATGTTTTTGAACTATGATGTACTATAAACATCCTAGCAGCTGCGCCTAAAGGATAATATCGGCATCGGCGCCTAATAGAGAACATCATAATCCTGACAGTTGCGCCTAAAGGATAATATCAGCAGTTGTGCCTAATAGAGAACATCACAATCCTGACAGCTGCGCCTAAAGGATAATATCGGCAGTTGCGCCTAATAAAGAACATCATAATCCTGGCAGCTGCGCCTAAATGATAATATCGGAAGTTGTGCCTAATAGAGAACATCATAATCCTGGAAGCTGCGCCTAAATGATAATATTCGCAATTGTGCCTAATAGATAACATTGGCGGTTGTGTCATCGGCAGCGATGGACTTCGTGCCTATTCCTTAGGACAATCTTTAGGAATGAAAGAGTGAATAATAGATTATTCTTTGGGTGAATCCCTAAGAAATAAAGAAGATAATGGGTATGGGTAATTGGGTTAATTGTTTGATGATGAAACATAATAACTTTATTATTGTGGGTTGAAAACCCTATGTACTCACCAGGTTTCCCAACCTGGCCCACTCAGTTTATTCGTATCACAGGCGTCGATACGAAGCTACACTACACTAAGAGATTAAAGGAGATGTTGACCCCTAGTGTAAATGAACTTAAGGTCTGTTTATGCTTATGTTTATGTATTGGCAATGACATCCCAAACTTTTAATATAACAAAATACATTTCTTCGAAAATGCTTTGATAAGGTCTTTATCATGTTTTTCTGGGAACAAATTCCGCAATATTATTCTTTAAAATGAACACTCTGATTTTCAAATAAGCATAAATAAAATTTTTAAAATGACCATGAATTTGGGGATGTCACATATTTGGCTCTTGACAACAGCTTATGACATCAAATTTCCTTAGAAAATGCGCCATTTTGAATTTTGAAATTTCAAATAATGAAACGTGCCATTTCGTTTTGTAGCTTTTTCACAATCACTGATTCACCCTTCAGTTTCGCAAGAATTGAAATAGTATCCACTGGAATTATGACTAAGATCATTTTTGTATCAAAGAACTTGTAGATTAGTAACCAAAGGCAAGAAGAGCTTCATCCACTCGCATGTAGAATGATTAAAATCACTGACTATACTTTGTGAAATCTTGGTTCAAGTTGGTTTGACCTAAGACTTCAAGGATTCCAAGTGAAGTTTGTGATTTTATGAGAGAAAAAGAGATTTTCGAAAATAGGAAAGGTTGGTGGTGCATCATGTTATCCTACGGTGATAGTAGGCGATTATCAGACAAAATTTTATAACACCATAAGCTCCAAGTTGTTTTTAACCGAAACGTAGGGGTGCTATGCGAAATGTGAATGAGATATGAACGAAAGAATTTGATGGAATGAAGTTGGTACATTGAAACATAGCTTGTTTCTTCCTTCAAATCATAGTTGCATATTAGAACTCGTAAAGGAATTCTCCTTCAATTCCTTAAAATGTGTTGTTTTGTGGGTTTCACTTTCATGATGGTAACAATGATTTCAAGATCATAAACACAGAGTTTTGGCACACTTACATTATAATTATTTCTGACTAGATATATCTTGGGATATGCATCATAGTGTGTGAAAAGTGTAAGAATAATGAGATAGGAAGATGGTAAACGAGTTTCTCATAAGCTCATGGTGAGAATGAATTTGATCATAGAAAGAATTTTTGAAAAACCATAACTCCAAGTTGGTATTGACTTAGAATGTCAAGGGTTAATAAAAAGTTATGGTTGAATAATCCTTCAATTCATTGTGGTTTAGAAAGGAACCCTATGTTTAGGTTTGTATATACCCAATACATCATCGATTTCCAAGATTGGGTAAAAGGATCATAATCCCTCTACTATGAAATAATAACCAAGCAGTAATCTCTAAACTCTGAAATGAGTAGGAAAAAGGTAGCTCGATGACTACTGTTAATATAGCTTGTTGGGTAGAAATTCTTAAAAAAAAATCATCAAGGCTTCACAAATAGAGAGTCGATGAGGCTTCGGACAACATGTTGCGACATGCTTCTAGGGACACTTAAGTAGTCAATTAGTATCATGAAATATCGGTTCCCCTATCAATTCCTTTGTTGCGTGCTTAAATAGCAAGTGTTCACCATAAAAAAAATTGAGTTTTGAAATTTTTGTAAAAGAGAAAAATATTTTGGAGCTCGCACTGGCTTACGATTTCTCACACCCTCTCGCAAACAAAGAGTACTTTCAAAATGAGTTACGATCACCTATGAAGCTCACAACTATTCGCAGAAGAACAGTGATCGTCTCGCAGAATTTTTTTTATCTTCCGACTTCCTACGAAATTCAGAATCGTTTGTAGATGAACAATAATCTTCTTGCACCAATTTATAGCTTGTGATTACCTGCGAAGTTCGGAACTGTTCGCAAATGAATAGTACCATTTCGCAACTCGTCATTTTTCAAGATGATTTCGAAACTGAGTCAACTTCAATCATACCAAGCCCATGCAATATTCGATTTAATGTTAGTTCATGTAAGGCTTTAGTAAAGATATCTGCTAACTGATCTGTTGATCGAATAACAGGAACTTCAACGTTCCCATCTTGAACGTGATCTTTAATGAAATGATATCGCAAAGCAATATGTTTCATTTTTTAGTGTTGTAGCGGATTTTGACATTATCTTATCGCACTTTCTGAATCACAGTACATCGGTATCTTCTTCTTACTTGTCCCATAGTCTCGCAGTTGACTTTGAATCCAAATAATTTGCGAGGTGCAAGAAGCAGCCGTAATATATTCAGCTCTTGCAGTTGATAATGAAACACATGCCTGTTTCTTTGATTGCCAACTAACAAGTTTTCCGTCCAAGAATTGACATTCCCCTTTCGTAATTTTTCGATCAAGACCACATCCACCATATCTGCATCAAAATAAGTCTGCACAAAGAACCCATAATTAGATGGATACCAAAATCCAAGAGGTGTGGTTCTTCGAAGATATCTAAAGATGTTCTTGACTGCGGTCATGTAAGGTTCTCGTGGATTTGCTTGATATCTCGCACAATAGCATACTGTAAACATGATGTTTGGCCTACTTGAAGTTAGGTACATCAAAGATCCAATCATCTGTCTATACAAGGTAAGATATGTTGCTGGTTTATCAAGAGAAGAAGTCAATTTGGTTCCAAATGCAATTAGAAGTTTCACCTTTGATTCTCTAATCATGCCAAGCTTTGTAAGTAAGGACTTTGTAAAAGATTCTTGATTTATAAAAATTCCCTCTTTTCGCTGTCTAATATTCAATCCAAGAAAGAAATTAATCGGACCCAACGATCTAATCTTAAATTTAGTCCATTAATTTTCGGAAATCAGCAGTCAACTGAGGATTTGTTGATCCGAAAATAATATCATCAACGTAAATTTGGGCAATCATCAAATGATCATTAATAAGTGTCTTGAGATATCTGAAGAATACTCCCAGACAAGGTGTTCTCTTTTCAATACAAGGAGGAAGTTATTTCATCGTGTATTGTGATGCGTACTGGCTTAGATGCCCTTTTACTAGTGGGAGGAGCTCCCGTCTAGTGGATATCAAAGAAACATATGGTTGTCTCTCGTTCATCTGCTGAAGCAGAATGCCGAACAATGGCTCTACAGTCAGTGAAATAACTTGGCTGCGATGGCTACTAGATAACCTTAAAGTCAAGAAAATTGGGCCCACACCTATCTTGATACAAATCTGAGTTCACAATCGATGATTTCAAATTCCGGGCTGAATTTCAAGTCTGAGATGAGTTCAAGTTCTGAACCAAGCCTTAGTTGCGATTGAGTGTGAATGGTCGCAATGAATCGCAGTCTAGTGTTTTCATATGTGAATGCCAGCCTCAGAGGTTATCGAATGCAAACAGGGAGTTGGATGCGAATGGGTGCGACTGGATGCGATTGATCGCAACTCATCGCAGTCAAATGGTTGTGAACAACTTCGAAGTGTGATAGGATGCGGCCCAGACTCTTGGAATGTGATCTGATGGGTTGTTGTTTGGTGTTGGGTTATTTATTGGTGGGTTTGGATGCGAAAGCTATGTATGCGAAAGCTTACTCGATGCGAATAACACAGAACAATTGTGAATGGGATTCTTGGAGACTAGATGCGAATCTTAAAAGTCAATTGCGAAAGTCGGAAGTTAGTTGTGATCCTAGGATGTGAAAGTTGCTTGTTGGGATCTATGGTTCGATGGGAATGCGAGATAACTTGCAAAGGAAGATTCTAGACTGAATACTAGATTCTATTTTATTTCTCGAAACGATTTGATTTGATTTGATTTGATTTGATTTTAGGCGTTTATTTTAGTTTCCTTTTTGTAATTAGTTTCCTTTATTTTGTAATCATTGTAAGGCTATAAATAGCCCCTTTTGTCAAACGTTAGTAGAAGAAATGATTAAAGTTGAATTTTGAACGTTTGTTCTTGCTTTCGTCAATTATTACGTATAATTTGGATTGTCATCATTGTTTGGGATGCATTTCTCATTCGTGGTTCGATCTCAAGTCAATAGGTCTTGGCTTGTTACCAAATATCATTTGACGGATGATTTTATGATCTTGATAAGAACTCAAGTTAATAGGTCTTAACTTGTTTTCACCCGACATTCAATCTATAAGTCTAGGTTGTCTATCAAATCTATCTATTTTTCTTGTTTTCTTGTTGAACAAGTTATATTTGTTCTTGTGTTCTTGTTCTTGTTTTTTAGTTTTTCGCTGCAATTTTATATGAGAAAATCCAAAAAGAAGTCAAGTCATCGCACACACATCATATCTACTATGACAATTAAGCTGCTCGCAACATTGCTACCAACCCAGTTTTTCATGAACAAACTAAACACATTGAAATTGATTGCTACTTCGTTCGAGAACGAATTGATTCACAAGAAGTTGTTCATCTTCCCATTTACAACGGTTTGAATCTTTAGTTGGCAAGCTGGGCATGCAAAATCTCAATACTCCGCTTGAGGGGGAGTATAGGAATTCAAGATATTTTCCTTATTTTCCCTAGTATATCTTCCATATATAGATCCTTATTTGTAGACTACTTTAGCTCCTTATTTTTGGCTAATTGATTGTATATGTTCTGTATAAAAGTCATTCCCTGTATTCCGTAATATTATCAAATCATCCAATAAATAATTGAATTTTTTAAAATCCGATTATTTTTCACCCTTATGCAGTGGCGGATGTAGTGTTGAAACAGTGGGTCCATGGCCCCCACTTGAAAATAAGACCCATCTTATATTATTAGGAAAGAAATTATTTATTCTTTTAAATTGTATAGATGTCCCTCTGCTGCACCCTCTTGACCATCTTCTCTTATTTAAAAGGTATGCTCTAATGGATATATTTTTACCCAATTTCATGCTCTAATGGTATGCTCTAATGGACCCCGTTAATATTTATCCTGGATCCGCCACTGCCCCTATGTGATTGTTCTTCTCACCAGCTCCTCGGTAGTGTGTTTTGTTTAATACATGAAGCCTCATCTGTTTAAAATAAAATTAGATTAGTTATATTTATAGTTTTGTTCTAAACTTATCATTCATATTTTAAATTTGTATGCATGGAGACTTTAATGTAGAAGAATAACGATGTAGGTGGTTAACATTACTTTCATCGATTTTTTTCTTCATCCCAACTAAATAACCTACGATAGTCACTCGGATTATAAATCAAATCACAAGATAACAAGATTATAATAATTATAGGACTCAAGATTTTAATAAGTATGTAATTAGAAAAGCGGCAATGTTACGTTACGCACGCTTTAAAATATAAATATATTTTTAACAATTGATTTTTATTGTTAATATTATTTTGCTACTTTTATTCGAATATATGTCGTATCCCCTCTATCTTTTGTTATTTAGTATTTGATTTGGCAAGATTGGGTTTTCTTGGAAAATTAGACAGCAGCATACGTGCAAGGCCGGCTAAACCAGTAAATCGGTCCATTGGTGGTTGAATTAAATATGGCTAAACCAATACATCTATAACCACGTAAATCGGTCCATTGGTTGTTGAATTAAATATACACAAACTCGATCTTAGTTCCATTGTTGAGAGATACATGCCAACGTATATAGTTCCGAAACATTGAATAGCATATTAAAATTAATTTGAGTTAAAATGATAGATTTTCATACGAGTAGCTGTTACACAACAGGGGTAATGTCATAAAAATCATAGAATTTAAGCCCAGTTTGCAATTAGTCCCAACATGTTTTTTGTTCTTCATTTTCCATTAATTATGGAACAGGTTTCAATTAGTGAGTTTGGGCCGGATACCAATAGGCCGTTGCCTATTGCCACTAACCATTGCACTTGTGTTCTTGGAAGGCTATCAAACGTCAACATACAAAAATCACTTTTTGCAAAACGTCTTGTTCAAATACGGTTTGCAGAGTGATTGAGATGGTAAGAATATGTTATCATACTCTTTAGTTCGAAACCCCTTTGATGCATGTATCACGAGAGAAAAAGAATAGATGAAAAATGACTTGTTATTCAATCTATCTACTCTATTACAAAGAGAAGGAATATATACATCTAATTATTATACGCACTAGTAACGAACTTGCACCTGAAAAAGATGAAAAATGATTTGTGTATTCAATCTATCTACTCTATTACAAAGAGAATCTACGCCGGTGGGTTGCGCGGGTGGCCTCTGATGTTGGCTTCTTTGAGTTTTGGCCCTCCACAACTTACTCCACAGGTCCAGTTTGAGTCCAATCAGCTTCTAGCCCATTTTTTTTCAAGTTTTCTTCATTTTAAGCCCAATTTGGCTTCTCCAAATCACATATAGCTCGTGTACTCACCCGATCAATAATTCCCGCATGCACAAATATTCTTCCATTTTCTTGCAAATTCAAAGCTCATCTTCTCCAAACTTTCAAATAATCAACAAGCTCACTCCATGCATCCTCTCCACTAGTTATCAAGCCCATAGTCCTTGTCTTCCAAGTCCATATGCCTCCTAAAGATCCTGCTCCGCTAGTCTGCTTAAAATCTACAATTATGCTCACGAAACTAGAAAGTATTCGAAATGGTCATAAAATAACAAAAAGGAAAATATGCATGAAAATTAGCTAAACTATGAATGAAATATGCTAAAATAAACTATAAAAAGAAGTAAATAAAATGAAACTAAAATATTCAATTTATTTACTCTATTACAAAGAGAAGGAATATATACATCTTGTTATGTTACGCAATAGTTACTAACTTGCACCTAACAACTAACAGCTATAATTAAATTAATTGTATAATCATAATCACATGACTAACTATGGTTGAATAAGCATAACAGAAATAACGGAATTGAAAGTACAATGCTATTATCCCCCTTCAAGATGGACTTTGGATAATGTTTTTAAAAGCCATCTCGGATACAATCTATAACATCTTGTGTTTGGTTAATGGTTTGGTGAAAACGCCTGCCAGTTGGTTCGTTGTGCGTATATGCATGAGCTTAATGGTGTTTTCCAAGATCTTCTCTAGTATAAAATGAAAATGGAGCTCAATATGCTTAGTTCTTTCGTGGAATGTTGGATTGGATGCATGCTGAATTGCAGATTCATTATCACAAAACACAAAGTGGGTTAAGTGAGATGCATGTAAAAATTACGAAGCAAATGATGAAGCCAAATAATCTCCATTGTAGTAACAATAATAGCTCGATATTCAACTTATGTGGATGATCTAGATACGAATTTTTGCTTCTTTGATTTCAAAGAAATCATGGAATCACGCAAGAAAATGCAAAAACCAGATACAGATCTTCTTGGAAGATTGTGTCACACCCCGAAACCGTGATGGCGGAATCGTTCCGGAGTGGAGGACGTCATGCGTAGTATCACAACAATTGTATCATAGCAAGCATAGTAAACACAACCAGACATTGAATACATATATGAAAAATGTTTACATTGTTTAATACATAGTTTTGTTCATATCAAAAGTAAAATAGAAAAGACGTGACTCTAACGCTCCGACTTCTCCGAACTCTTGGAAGTACCTTTCTACTAATTCCCTGAGAATACAAGCAGTTTTGAAGAATATCAGCATAAAGCTGGTGAGTTCATAAGCATTTGGTTTTGGTGGAAAAATGTTCTTTGATTCTTTTGAAAAGTGTTCCTTAAGAAAATCCTATATTTTCTTATGAAAAGCATGTTTGAAAACCCATTCCTTCCATGACTTCCAGATTCATACATGGTATGTACAATCCAAGGAGTCATGGAATGAATATGAATATCCGTTGGTTGTAAAACAATCCGTTTTGAATTTGCCGGTTTATCCCGGGAAAATCCTATATTTTCCCTAAAGGTTGATGGTTGATTATCCGTTTTAAACTGAGGTTTGCAAGTATCTACCATACTCGTGTCGATAAAAGCAGTTTTCTTTTAAAAACCCTGGTTACACCCAGAGAGGTATATTAGTCTTAAAACTAAATAAAAGAAAACCATGATGAACTAAGTCCTAAAGATATTATTATTAATACCCTCCAGTAATTAAATCGGTTATTACTTTGAGGTTAGTTCATTTGATTCATTATTACAAAAGTAAATCTCTGCTACCTAGGTTTTGAGTTTCATGACCATAACTGACTGGATATAGCCCGCAACGGCATGTATCCTTAATGACTTTGTCACCCGCAGACCTGCCGGTCCGACTGTAGCTAGCAGTGAGGTGCAGGATTGTCAGTCTCGTATAGATCTATACACAACAGTCACGCTCTCCCTACAAGAGACTTTGGTCACAAGTGCTAGTCCTACACCCTGATTCTGTGGGAGTGTTACCAAGGACGTGTCTCAAACTTAGCCTAACAAATTTACAAGTAACAATACAGAAAATCATGTTTATGATTTGCATGAATCCTTTATAAAATAATACATTTTACTACATGATTCACAAGTTCATTGTTCTAGTTTTGAAAACTGTTTCTACGTGTTGATTTCTTAATCGGTTGGTAAAACTGTTTTCCTTGTTAAAAGCATACTGAAAATATAATTATCTTAAGCAAAATAACATATTTTGAGCACAAGTTTCCTTATGCTTTTGCTTGTATTCCCCCCCTGAAAACGTTAAAAACACGGAATATGTAGGGGTATGAACTCACCTTGGGTGATTTGAATGAAGGATCGATACGGAATGCGGGATGTTCAAGTGAAGCCTTGAACACGATTTGGTCCTAATTAACAAGTAATGACACATAAAGGAGTCAAATGATGGTATTTCACCACTAGATGTGATGAAGAACCACTCTAAGAACTTGGGACTACTTGCACTAAGTGTTAGGACCTCAAAGGATTGTATGAGGGAGGTGTATGGCTACCTTAAAGGTGTGTACGGCCATGGGTGTGCGGCCCAATGGGTGTGCGGCCGTACACTCATGATGGAAGGTACCTTTGAGGTGTTTTCAAGGTCCATACTTGCATCCATGAAGTGTCCTAGGCCCATACTTGGTTGTAGAACAAGTTTAGGGTCTTAGAAATGGGTTTGTGGTCCTATGGTGTGTGTGTATGGCCGCACACAGGAGTGTGCTGCCGCACACAGGAGTGTGCTGCCGCACACATGAGTGTGTGGCCGCACTCCTTCAAAGAGATGAAGAACATGACGGGACTTTCATGATTCAAGGCCTAGATCAAGAGGTTCTTCATGCACAACAAGTTAAGGGATGGATTACTCACGTTTTTGAAGCCTTGGGAGGGTTTGTGGCTGAAGAAGCTTGAGAGAAATGGTGTTGTGTGATGCCAAGGTGTTAAAGGAATGAAAGGAAAGGGGTCTACCCTTTATATAGGAGTGAGGGTGCTGCCCAAAAGAGTGTGTGCTGCCAGGGAGTGGGTGTGCAGCCGCAAACCCATGTGTACGGCCGTACACTCCTCCAAGAGGTGTGTATGGCCCGATTTTCTCACCATTCAACACTCTGACTCATTCCTAAACTCATCCTTGGTTATATACAAGCTTATAATCACTTAAACAAACCCTCAAACAGTGCCAGAAGTCGACAAAACATGTGTTAACTTCGATTGAATTGACTAAGTGTGCGAGATAAAAGTTCCGGGTTGTCACATCATCCCCCTGTTAGAGGGAATTTCGTCCCGAAATTCAAGAATAAGAATATAACTCATGGTCTTAGAAAAGATGGAGGTGGTTAAGGTTCATGGGACTCTCGTGCTCCCAAGTGAATCCAAGTTCCCGTTTGACATTCCACCGTACCTTCATTATCGGGATGTGACGTTATTTCGTTCGCTTGACTTCTCGATTTACGAGCTCGGATGATTCTCTCACAAAGTGTAGGCTCTCGTCTAACTCGAGGTTGTCGAGGGGAAATCGTAGGCGTCTCATCGGACGGACACTCATTTCGGTTTGGAACGGGGAAGACGAGATGAGCGTTGCTAAGCGCTCGAGGTAACTGGAGTTCGTGCGCTATGGGACCGATCCTAGCAAGGATCCCGGACGGTCTAACGTATCTTGGATTTAGCTTTCTACGCTTTCCGAAGTGTATCAGGCTTTTCCAGGGTGAGCCTGTAAGAAAGACACGTTCACTAATCTGGGACTCCAATGGTTTTTATCTATTATCTCATACGATCTTGTCTGCCGTCTCTCGGATGATTTCAGGACTCGTGGGAGTGCTGTTGGGGACTTGACTCTTGTCTATTTGCATGTCGCCCGCCTCAGCCCAGCACAGATGGGGTCTGTACTTGTGGCTGCAGAGGGCTTCGAGCGGCGCAGCCTTGCTACTGGGAAGGTCGCCGTTGTTGCAAGAAGGTCCAATTAAGGATAGATGTGTGTCCCATGACAAATCTTCAATTGTCCGGATGGTTCTCTTACTTTGTCCTTCTCTTTGCGGATGATATTCTTCGTATGAATACTTTCGAATTTCGAAGAGAGATGAATTCTTTGAAGTTCACATCTGGTTGTCGTCACGAGCGACGGGAGTTTCGCGATCGAACGCTTTAAGACAAAAGGGTTTGGTATAACATAGACTTAGTCGAGCTAGACATAATGGTGTCGTAGAATCGCGCGTCAAGTTAGTCCGGGAGGATCGTTTTGCTAGCACATTGGCATCCCTAAATGAATGTCTCTGTTATTTTCTGCGTTTTATTTGGACTTGGTGGGTACTACTAATGCGAGGGTCCAGATGTTTTGAAACTATGGGCTCTCGATGGAATGGTTCCCATTAGATTTTCCTATGATTGCTTGGCATATATAAGTCATGTATAATTACAACCGACTCCAACGTATTCACTAAGCTGTCATACTTTACTCATTAGGGCACCAACCTTTAAAGGTATGTCGTGATTTAAATTGGACGAGAAAGTAATCACGATCATGAATGATTATTGAGGTTTTTGAAAACGTATCAAAACACTGTAGGGTTCTTTGATGCTTCCCGTTTTCTAAGGTCAGACTCCTCCGGTCTCCTCTTCGTTCTTCTCTGTTGGGCAGTCTCTTTTGAAATGTCCCATTTCGCCACATGCACAACACACTTGAACTATGCTAGCATCGGTAATGGAAGTAATGTGTTGAGTCGGGGTCTTCGCGAAGCGAGCTTCCTTGCCATCCTTTGCCCTTGGACAATTTCTTTTGAAATGTCCTACACTACTACAAAAGTAACAGGTTGGACTAGCCCCAACATTGGTATTCAGAGTGACGAACTTGACTAGGGTCCTACAGCTGCTGGAGGTGTGCCCCTTCCTGTTGCATCTGATGCAATGCAGCACTCGGCAGACTCCATGATGATGGTAGTTGCATTTGCTGCAGTGCGGGAGATTTCCCAAGTAGGGTGTGGTTGGGGTTGAAACAGTAGGGCTGACTGGGGTATTGACTGTCCCAATTCGTTGCCTTTCAGTAGGTCCTTGGGTTGAACAGCTTCCCTCGAACTTTCGCTTCAGGATGTTAAGTTGGGGATCAAGGGTGTCCTTTCCAGTAGGTACTTGTGGTTGAGATTGATTAACACCAATGTTTGGATTACCATTAACACATCCACCCACATTGGTGTTGTTAGCGTTAAGAACAGCTAGGGCAGCTGCTACGGCTGCTGTGACAGTAGCTTGGAACGTAGCTGGATCCATCTGAAGGATTGGTGTCTTGTCGGTGGGTTGGTTACGTTTCTTTGGAGGCATGATTCTGCTACATGTCAAGAAAAGAAGCTTGTGAGCAACAATGGTTGCCTCTGGATATATCCCAAATGTTTATCTATGCATTGAGATTTTTCCCCATTTTGTTATCTGACTTTCATTGATTCGACCGTCATCCCCACGATGTGGTCTTAGCAATGATAGGAAAGATTTGAGCACACAAAGTTCACATACAATAAGTTTACGAACTCCTGCTTGCTCAGCTCATCGGGCTGGCTGAGTAACTCTCACATTTTTTTCGGCTCTTGACGATATGGAGATTTGGCTATAAGGGTAGTTCCGAGGATCAAGTCAATACAGGATTCAACTTGGCACTCGGAAGAAATTCCTGGAATGTCTTTAGGGAAGGCATCGGGAAAGTTGCAGACTTCGGAGGCGCTCTCAAGGTCCTTAACTTCTTGCGCAGGAAATGATACGATGGTTTGAAAAATCTTGTCACTGAGATCAGTGAGGATTTCGTCGAAGGGAAGATTGAGACGAATCGATTTCTCGAAGCAAAGGATATCAGCACGATTTGAGGCTTAACAATTCCGTGCCGATTAGGATATCGAAGCTGATACGAAAATGATGGGGATAAGGAATAATCATCTGATTATATCTTATGATTCACGTTTTGAGGACAAAACAGTGATGGGACCTTGATACAGTTGCTTACTTTTCATGCTATCGATCTAAGGTATACTTTTGACAATGAAAATCTTCAACTGAAATATGATAGTTGCCACCATTGTTGATATCAAGATTACACAGAGTTTGGAAAATTTGACCTAGGAGTAGGTCTACCACATACCAACAGAGGAACAATTTGACAACATAAAGAACTAGTGAATCGGTACTTGCAAGACAAGAATGTCTACAGAGAAAGGAGCTACTTAGAACATAAATAGGAAAGCTATTCTTTAAACCAAAAGGAAGGACAAGTAGAATATTTCCTACTGGCGACGGGCACTTCTCGGGCGGAACCTTAGGTTAGTCAACTGGCGCTCCATGTCAAGCAGGCGACTCTCGTATACTGATTGGCGTGCTCGGAGCTCTACGACCTCAGCTCGAGTTGCAGCTAGCTCTCGCTGCTGGGCTTCGTGGTCTCTCAAAATCCTCCCATGGGCAATCTCGAGACTGCGAATACGGTTTGTGTTGGCATCCAAGTCTGCCTCGAGTTCTACAGTTCGGTGAATGGCCGCCACGTTCATTTCGACATTGTGGGCCACTCGGCGGACCATGATTGGAAGGGCTCTATCTGCGGAGCCTCCTCCGTCCACATTGTAGAAGCGACGATCCCCATTATACGGGCGGGGTTGGCCTTGTTCGTGACTCCACCTATCCAGGCTTCCGACCCACGCAGGCGTTGGGCCTTCGAGTACAAGCTGAGGGTTGGGATTTGGTATTGGGGCCACTGGGGGTAAGTTCTCGACTTCTGGTTCCGAGTCAGTCTCTCCAGGAAATGGTTTGGCAATACCATCGTCAAAAGGGATTTCATGGTTTCCTTCTGGCTCTGTTTCGATCCATCCGCCATCTCCTTGGTTAGGAAAGTACGGGTCGCCAGGAAGATGAAATCTAGCCATGCTATCTACGCGAGGTGATGGTAAAGGAATAGTTAATAGGTATTGAATCTAATAATACTTCCAATGTATCATGGCTACATGCTTGATTCTTGAGGGATGGATCCTTGGGTAAGTTTTCGGCTTAATCGTTATAGCATCCTAAAATACTCCTATAGTATTTTAATCCTTATGTTTGGCTCTAGAATTCCTCTAGTAGCTAGGTAAGTTTTAGACTTGCTGCAACACCATAGTCACTCCCAAGCACATGTTGGTCATGTCTCGACTAAATATAGTTGATCAGGCTATAATCACCCTAGACATGATTACATAACTGCCCAGGTTTAACCGCGATGTCCAACTTCCAAATACTTTTGTTTTGTTCTACTTACGACACAGATCCTGATACTCGGGTATACTTATATACTTTTATAAAAATACTTGTATTTTGAAAGTATACTTTTAGTTTAGAGCACTTAGTCCCCTTAGTATTTATAGTTGTATACCATGTAAGGTTCGGTATACTTAGTTCGCTATAAACAAGGGCTCTGATACCAATATGTCACACCCCGAAACCGTGATGGCGGAATCGTTCCGGGGTGGAGGACGTCATATGTAGTATCACAACAATTGTATCATAGCAAGCATAGTAAACACAACCAGACATTGAATACATATATGAAAAATGTTTACATTGTTTAATACATAGTTTTGTTCATATCAAAAGTAAAATAGAAAAGACGTGACTCTAACGCTCCGACTTCTCCGAACTCTTGGAAGTACCTGTCTACTAATTCCCTGAGAATACAAGCAGTTTTGAAAAATATCAGCATAAAGCTGGTGAGTTCATAAGCATTTGGTTTTGGTGGAAAAATGTTCTTTGATTCTTTTGAAAAGTGTTCCTCAAGAAAATCCTATATTTTCTTATTAAAAGCATGTTTGAAAACCCATTCCTTCCATGAATTCCAGATTCATACATGGTATGTACAATCCAAGGAGTCGTGGAATGAATATGAATATCCGTTGGATGTAAAACAATCCGTTTTGAATTTGTCGGTTTATCCCGGGAAAATCCTATATTTTCCCTAAAGGTTGATGGTTGATTATCCGTTTTAAACTGAGGTTTGCAAGTATCTACCATACTCGTGTCGATAAAAGCAGTTTTCTTTTAAAAGCCCTGGTTACACCCAGAGAGGTATATTAGTCTTAAAACTAAATAAAAGAAAACTGTGATGAACTAAGTCCTGAAAATATTATTATTAATACCCTCCAGTAATTAAATCGGTTATAACTTTGAGGTTAGTTCATTTGATTCATTATTACAAAAGTAAATCTCTGCTACCTAGGTTTTGAGTTTCATGACCATAACTGACTGGATATAACCCGCAACGGCCTGTATCCTTAATGACTTTGTCACCCGCAGACCTGCCGGTCCGACTGTAGCTAGCAGTGAGGTGCAGGATTGTCAGTCCCGTATAGATCTATACACAACAGTCACGCTCTCCCTACAAGAGACTCTGGTCACAAGTGCTAGTCCTACACCTTGATTCTGTAGGAGTGTTACCAAGGACATGTCTCAAACTTATCCTAACAAATTTACAAGTAATAATACAGAAAATCTTGTTTATGATTTGCATGAATCCTTTATAAAATAATACATTTTACTACATGATTCACAAGTTCATTGTTCTAGTTTTGAAAACTGTTTCTACGTGCTGATTTCTTAATCGGTTGGTAAAACTGTTTTCCTTGTTAAAAGCATACTGAAAATATAATTATCTTAAGCAAAATAACATATTTTGAGCACAAGTTTCCTTATGCTTTTGCTTGTATTCCCCCCTAAAAACGTTAAAAACACAGAAAATGTAGGTGTGTGAACTCACCTTGGGTGATTTGAATGAAGGACCGATACAGAATGCGGGATGTTCAAGTGAAGCCTTGAACATGATTTGGTCCTAATTAACAAGTAATGACACATAAAGGAGTCAAATGATTGTATTTCACCACTAGATGTGATGAAGAACCACTCTAAGAACTTGGGACTACTTGCACTAAGTGTTAGGACCTCAAAGGATTGCATGAGGGAGGTGTATGGCTACCTTAAAGGTGTGTACGGCCATGGGTGTGCGGCCCAATGGGTGTGCGGCCGTACACTCATGATGGAAGGTGCCTTTGAGGTGTTTTCAAGGTCCATACTTGCATCCATGAAGTGTCCTAGGCCCATACTTGGTTGTAGTACAAGTTTAGGGTCTTAGAAATGGGTTTGTGGTCCTATGGTGTGTGTGTATGGCCGCACACATGAGTGTGCTGCCGCACACAGGAGTGCGCTGCCGCACACATGAGTGTGTGGCCGCACTCCTTCAAAGAGATGAAGAACATGACGGGACTTTCATGATTCAAGGCCTAGATCAAGAGGTTCTTCATGCACAACAAGTTAAGGGATGGATTACTCACGTTTTTTAAGCCTTGGGAGGGTTTGTGGTTGAAGAAGCTTGAGAGAAATGGTGTTGTGTGATGCCAAGGTGTTAAAGGAATGAAAGGAAAGGGGTCTACTCTTTATATAGGAGTGAGGGTGCTGCCCAAAAGAGTGTGTGCTGCCAGGGAGTGGGTGTGCGGCCGCACACCCATGTGTACGGCCGTAGACTCCTCCAAGAGGTGTGTATGGCCCGATTTTCTCACCATTCAACACTCTGACTCATTCCTAAACTCAGCCTTGGTTATATACAAGCTTATAATCACTTAAACGAACCCTCAAACAGTGCCAGAAGTCGACAAAACATGTTTAACTTCGATTGAATTGACTAAGTGTGCGAGATAAAAGTTCCAGGTTGTCACAGATTGAAAAAGCCTTGACTGTGATTAAGCTTTAAAAACTTTAGAAGATGGTTTGTAGCTTGAAGATGTGTAATTATGGGATTGGTAACAACTTGGCTTAATCGATTAACATCATATGTGATATATGGCCTTGTTATGGTTAAGTAAATTAATCTCCTAATAGGACGTAAGACGTCTGTACTGAGAAGGATCATGTAATGGTCCACCACTAAAATTCGATGTTTTGCAAGAAGGGTCCATGGGATAGTTGATTGGTTTACCAGCCAACATGCCCGTGTCTTCTAGCACATTGAGAACATATTGTCTCTGTGAAATAAAGATTCCTTCTTAAGATCTAGCAATTTCAAGGCCCAAAAAATGTTCCAACTTGCCTAAATCTTTAAGCTTAAACTTTTTGCTTAATCGTTGTTTTATATCATCAATTTCATTGATGAAAGCACCTGTCAATGCAATATCATCCACATCTACTAAAAGTGCCACATAAGTTGGCCCTTTTCCTTTGTAAAACAAATAATGATTTGCCTTAGATTGGGTAAATCCTTCTAAAATCAAGAAAGAAGAAAAAATCGCATACCATTGCCTTGATGGTTATCTCAAACCATATAATGATTTTTGCAGCTAGTGCACCATTTGTTGATTCTTGGAATTACCATTATTACATTTATACCCCTGTGGTAACTTCATATATACTTCTTTATCTAGTTCTATATTGAGAAAAGCGTTATTGATTTCTAATTGAATAAGTGGCCATGATCTTTGAACAACTAAAGCCAATAACAACTTCATTGTGACAAGTTTGGCTAATCGAGAATAAATATCCAAGAAATCAGTGACCTCTTGCTGATTGAAACCTTGTGCAACCAAGCATTCTTTATAACGCTCAATTGTTCCATTTGATTTCCTTTTAATTTTAAAAACCCATTTAGATCCCAAAGCTTTTTTGTTTGAAGGTAGGGGTACAACTGTCCAAGTTTTACTTGCCTCCAAAGCCTGTAATTCTTCATATATGGCTAAGTTCCATTCTTTTGATTTAGAAGCTTCAAGATAAGATTAGGGTTTAGATTCAATGGAAAGGGCTAAAATGAAGACTTAATATTTAGGAGATATATTGGAATAAGAAGTTACAGATGATATAGGGTACTTAACTTTGGTTTCAATAGTAGCATTGTTAAGCAAAGCACAATGATAATCTTGTAAATAAGAAGGACAAGTTCTTATTCTATTAGGCATGGTGTTGTTCGGTTGTTGATTTATAACTGGAGGATCATCATTAACAGATGGTTGTTGTAGGACAGCTGCATGATTTTGTAAATCATCACTTTCAAAGACATCATTTTATCAACAAGGTATAACCATATATTGAAAAGGGTTTAATTGGTTCTTGTATTTGGAATGATGAAATGGGAAAACCTACACTACATCTAGAGACATTAAAATTTCTTTAGTCTCAATATCCATCATTTTATAAGACTTCAATCCCATTGGATAAACAATGAATACACATCATCTAGCATATATAGTGAACTTATTTATGTGGCTTATAAGAGTAGAAACAAAAGCTAAACAACCAAAGCTTCGGAACCTTGAGTAATCAGGTTGATAATGATATAATTTATGAAATGGGGACAAATTTTGGAGGGTAGTGGAAAGGGTACGATATATGAGAAAAGTGGCTCATAAGACACATATAAACCAATATTCTATAGGAATATTAGGCTGGGGGATTTAGCAACATTTAATAAGTGTTGATGCTTCTTTTGAACTACAAAGATTTGTTCAGGTTGTTAAACACAAGAAAACTGGTGTAATACCCTTTTTTTGATAGAAAACAATCAGTAAAATCCAATTCTTTTGCATTATCATATCTGACACCTTTTATTGTGGTGTTAAACAGAGTTTCAATCATGGAAAAGAAACATGGTATTATGCTTTGAATCTTTGATTTGCGTTTCATCATATAAACCCAAGTGAATCGTATGTAGTCATCTACAATTGTTGCAAAATATTGATAACCTTTGTAATCTTTCACATGATAGAGACCCAATACATCATAATTTCTCAACTCAAGAAGATCATTTGCAAAATTGTAAGAAGAAGCAAAAGATAAATGCTTCAATTTTGAAAGAGGAAAAATTGAACGAACACTTTTATTCAATTCGTTATTTCAAACCAAAATACTACTAAGAGACTTTAACTTGTCATTAGATGGATGACCAAATCGTTTATGCCAGCAATTGATTGAAACAACGTTCACTTGAACTTGTACTTATTTCTATGTGTTTTGAAGTAAGTAAAGTCCATATTGGAATATAGCTATGCCAATCAACCTCTTGTGTTGTATATGCTTTAAACTTGCATGCTTATGATAAAATTCTAACTTAACAGTTTTAAACTTAGCCAGTTGTGATGTTGAATGTAACATCCTGTTTATTAAATAAATAAATAGATAAAATTGATGAACGAATAGTTGCCCCAAATCCATATTATTTAGTGGAGTGTTGGTTTTGGAGAGCCAAATGTTATAATTTGGATTATTCGGGGATTAAAGCGTGATTTCGGGGCTTATTTGTAAAGATTGTTAGAAGGCAAGGTGTGTTTGGTATCATTTGGACTTGATATGAAAGGATTTTGGATGGCTGGGGGCTAAAAGGGTAAATTATGTACCTTAGTTGAAAAGAATTTGTCAAGCAAGGGGCTGTTTTGTAAAAATTCGGACTTAATTAGTAAAGGTTTTCAGGGGCATGGTTTAAATGGTAAATTATTGGCTTTATTTGAAAGGAATGAGGTCAGAAGGGCTGATAATGTAAATATGGGAAAGTTATTCATAACTGGGTATATAACCCATCCCGTAAACCCTAACCCTAGAAGTCTTTAACAGCCGCCACCCCTTCTTCACCTCTGGTCGTCGCCCCCATGGAAGCTCGCATCCGCCACCATTGGCCTCGTTCGTTCTCCGGTCACCAAGCGCCATCGAGCCGTCCCTGTCACCGGCAACATCGAAGATGACGATGAGTGGAGGGCAGCCGCCAGGCGCTGCTGTTTCGTCACTCGCCAATAGCAACCACCGCTGCCGGACCTTGCCGCCTTACTGCTGCCGATACTGTCATTTCCGACGAGAAGACGAAGCCGCCACTAACACCGGCGGTTGGCGCTGTTGTTGCTTGCTGTTCCGCCGTCCTCCGATCGTTGCGTGCCACCAGGTGGGTGGTGGCGTCCGTTCCTAGCATAAGAATTCGAGCCGCCGCCTGTGAAATCCCTTTACTGCTCCGACCACTGTTTACCACCCCGAAGGGCCACCGTGTTCGTATGTACGAAGTGTGTGTAGGTGTTTGCTCGGCTGGGAATCATAAGAACCGCTGCCACCACCGTGAAGTGGTGGCTGTCATTGCAATTTGTTGCTGTCGCCACCAGGTGGGTGGCTGGAGTGCATCTCGCAAATCTGTAGTGTGTGTTTGTTTAGCTAGTTGTGTGTTTTGTCTAGCCGGAAAACCAAGGAAGCCACCGCCACCATGTGCCACCGCCGTCCACCACTAGGGTGGTTGTGTGTGTGTGTGTTTGTATTAGTGTGTGTTTTATTCGGGTTTTGCTTTGTAATATTCTAACTGATGCGAAATAATGAAAAGAAAACCCGTAACCACCACCGATAGGTGGTGGCCGCCGCCGTGAGCTGCCGTGTGCCATCGTTGACCACCACTACCCGAGGTGGTAGTGGGTGGTGCCCAATTAGTGAAACCCTAATGGGCCTAAGGACTTAGCTTTTTGGCCTAATTGGATTGTAATGGGTTGGAAACCCTAATTTTGGAATTATTGGTTTGGACTTATCGGGACCCGCATTTTGGACCACTGGAGTGAAGATATGACTCAAGCCCGATTTCATTGTATGTTTGGACTTAATGGATTAAGTCCTTAATGGGCTAAGAAGGAACACTTAACCCTAATCGTCATTTCATGCGAGAAACCTTAACTGGGTTCTGGGTTCTTATTGGGCCATTTATTGGACTAAGCTGATGTGGGCCTTTGTGGGCTAATTAGGAACATATTTATGGACTAAGGAAATTATTGGGCTTTAGGATAAGGCCTATTGGAAAGGCTTGGGCCCAATTTGGAAAATTGGGTCATAATTGGGCCTTGAGGATTATTACCTTTTGGGCCATCAGAATGCCAATTGTTTGGGCTAGAATAATTGGTTGGGCCTTAAAATAAGTCCATGTAGAGGTTTGGGCCCAATTTGGAAAATTGGGCCATATGTTGGGCTTTGGCCCATTACTTGTCTATTGGGCCTTTGTAGTGTGAGTTGGACCTTGGGCTTGGAACCCAATTATTAATTGGGTGTCATTTTGATGTTGACAGTTCGGGAATCTGTCAACCAGCAATGAGAGTTTTATCCGCGGGACTTTAGCAGTGCCAGGTGAGTCTTCTCACCATACCAATGGGTCTAAGGCACCAAGGTCGACCCATTCTATGATATGTGGTATACATGTTGTGTAGAGATATGTGACTTGTTGTGTAGAGATATGTGTGATGATTGCTAGATATGTTTGGTATTATGCTAGTTATATGTGTGCTGTTTGCAGGGAAGACCATGGGAGGAGCCCATGACACTTGGATGTAAGACCATGTGGGGGAGCCCATGGCTTTCCAGCTAAAGACCATGAGGGGGAGCCCATGGCACTTAGGTGTAAGACCATGTGGGGGAGCCCATGACATCATGGAGTAAGACCTTGGGGGGAGCCCACGACATCCTTATATGTTTATGTATGTGTTAGGTAGCATGATAGATAACACTGTGATATATGATATGCTAGTTGATTATGTATGTGATTTGCATGAAAGACCCCGGGGGAGCCCGTGGCAGTTGGATATAAGACCATGTGGGGGAGCCCATGGCATTCCTAGCTAAAGACCATGGGGGGAGCCCATGACACTTAGGTGTAAGACCATGTGGGGGAGCCCATGATATCCTGGAGTAAGACCTTGGGGGGAGCCCACGACATCCTTATATGTTTATGTATGCATGGCTTATGTGGTAGAGATAGCTTGGATAGCTAATATGATATGTGGTATGTGGTAGAGATAAATTTTATAGCTAATATGATATGTCTTATGTGGATTGTGTGTGGGATATGCTCTGGGGGGCTCACTGAGCTTTGTACTTACAGTTTACAGTTTTGGTTTCAGGTATCATCGATTTGGAAAAGGAGGGCTCGGATTGATCGCAGTGCAGACACCTATGATTTCCGCAATGAATGAATTTGGGATGAACTCTGATAAATGTTTTACTTAACGATGATTTGAAATGTTTGAAATAAATGGTATCGATGTTTTAGCTATATTAAAAATGAAATTTTTACCCTTGATTTTTGGGTCGTTACACTGAAACTAAATTTAACTCAAACTATGGCACATAAAGAACATCTTGAAGTATTATATGTTCATTTATGTAAACTTTTCCCCATGCATTCAAAATAGAATGACCATTTGATTTGGGAGATGAATAAGAGTATTTGAAATATCTATTAAGTCTTTAAAGATTCTTCTACAATTGGAAATATATATGGTATTGGTAGCACCATTATCTAATATCCAAATACTAGAGTTGTAATGTCCATAATTAATAATTAGTATGTAATGAATACCTATATTTGTTACATAATCATGTGTGACAACATTTACTGAAGACAACTTCCCAGTAATCATGGTAATAAGTTGTTGGCATTGTTCATTTGTGAGAATGGTCATTGGAGAACTTGATATATTACCAGGATTTGGTTCATTTGTAATAGAAACAGAATTGACACAAGAGTTACTTGAATTGGAAGTTTGATTAAAATGATATCCTGGAGGAAACCCATGTAACTTTTAACATTTATCAACTATATGTTCAGATTGCTTGCAATGAGAACACATTGGAGAATTCTTGTTAAAATTCTTGGTATATGAGTTAATTGATGATCAATTTATTGAATTGTATTAAGTATTGTTGTTGCTCTGAACATTAAAAGCAATAAGAGTAGTTAGAGATTGAGCATTTCCAGTCTCACGTTGTGTTTCTTTTTGAATAACTAGAGAAAAGATTCGATTAATTATAGCAATCAGATACATAAGAAGAATTTGTCCTCAAACTTGAGAATTAGACTCATTCATCCCTATGAGAAATGTCATGGTTTGATCAACTTCTTTAGCACCTCCGCAAGTGCGTAAGTCACATGTACAGTGAGCATTGAAATTTGATAATTCTTCCCAAAGCACTTTAAGTTTTGTGAAATACGTACTTATAGAGTCATGACCTTGTACAATATTCATCAAATCACGTTTAATTTGGAAGATTCAAGGTCCATTACTCTGTTGAAACATTTCTTTGAGCTCTCTCCAAATCACAGATACAATTTTCAAATAGATGGCAGAAGCAGAAATTTCTTTAGAAACAAATTTTAAGGTCCAGGAAATTACAATGTTGTTATGATTCCAAGCTTTAAAATGAATTGCATCAATAGCGGGAGGTTGAGGAAGATCCCAGTAAAAATATCGAATTTGTTTTTTACTAAAAGAGCAATTGTCATAGATCGAGACCATGATGCATAATTGTTAAAAGTAAGTTGTTGATTGATAAGAAGAGTTCTAGGATTATTAGAGTGATGAAGAAAATATGGATCGTCTGAAGAAATTTCATTTGAGCTTTGAGAAGTTTCTCCAGGCATTTTGAAACAATCAACAAAAGCAAGATCAATCAATCGAATAATATAAAAAATAATGATTTCGGTAAAACAATCAAAGATATACGAACTGAATGAACAACGGAGATCAATCATAAAGAAGAATCGATCAAAAACTGTGAAGAACGAGTAATCGAAAAATATTCAAGTAGTACTCGATACGGTAAGGTCCATCTTTGATTGATCGTCATAGATCTTCATTGATTCCATTCAAGTAGTAGAAATAAGAACAATCTAGCCGAGAACTTCCAAGATAAATGACCTCACCACCTCATATGGAGTCAAGTTGGTGGTGGGGTGTTTTTTTGGAAGCCAATACAACCCGCGGTGGTGGTGGTGAGTAGTGGTGGTTGTGTGTGGTGTGTCGTGTTTGAAGAAGAGACAAAGAAAAACTTTAAGTAGAAATGGTTTTTACCCAACTCCAAGGCTTCCATGCAAGAAGTTCTCCCCTCCAGGCCTCCACCACTACTCCTCCACTTTTGGCGAGATTCTAATGACAAAATACAACAAGCTCCTCCAAAATGACAAAATCTACCCTTACAACAAAAAGGAGAACGAGGCCAAGCCTCTCCCATTATATTTCGTTGCAACCATTTTTGAATTTTCACTTAGACCCCTTACTTTTCCAAAATAACAAAATCTACCCTTAAAACAAAAGGCCTTACAATCTAAGGTTTACAAACTGTCCATTTTAGTCGCTAGTTTAAATTATATTTTGTTGAATACTTATTTCAAATTTATTATTATTAATATTTACTATTTTTATTATTTTTAATTATGTTTTCATTATTTTTTTATTTTTTATTACTATTTCTTTTATTACTATTAATTATTAATTAATCTCTTTAAATTTATATAATGTTTTTTATTCATTTAGTTCACTTATCCAACTTTAAAATTTTATCTTTAATTAGTTATTCGTATTATTTGTTAATTTTTTTTGTATAATTAAACGAAAAATAGGAACGTTACATTGATGTTGAACTACACATTAAAATTTGGGCATCCCCTACACTTTCTTGACAATCCATGAAATCAAGAAGCTAGCTTTAATACCACAACCACACTTTCCCCCTCGATTATTTTTGTTTCTTTGTATATGAATAGTTTTACGGAAAGCTACGAAAACATAGAAGAAAACAGAAAAATATTGAGGCATGTCTTTAACACAGTGTTCTTAAAACAAAATTTTCATCTATCGGGTATTTGTTTCATAAGATACAACAGCTTGAAATGGTTCTTGAGACAACTCGAACGTATAGTAGGTATGGATTATATATTCCCAACTACAAGAAAAAGACAATAACAAAAGAGAGGATGAGAGTATTTTCAATAATCTTTAATGGTGGTGGAGTAACTATATTTATACAGCAAACTATAACCACCACTTTAATGGCAGAATTAAATACTTAAACTGTAACTGAAATGATGTTTAATAGTATCAGTAATACGAGTTTAAATCTGACTCTTAATTAAAATGTACAAAGAAATATTTGCAAAAAGGTTTTTGAACTATTCTGGTTAATGTACTCTAGCACACAAGTTCACGTCGTACAAAGCATAGAAGTCTTTGTATTTATATATCACACTTTCTTTCCGTTCTCCAACCCATATGTGATGAACTAAAACTCATAAACTCTTTCCATCACTTCACTTTAAGAATTAATTTCTCATTCATATTAAATCCGTTTTAGACGTATAATATACCAAAACGAAGGTAGGAGAACACAAACATATAACCATTCATTTATTTTAATAATGGTTTAGGGTTCAAATTTCGTATTCAAAAATAGGAAAAGACTCATTTTTATAAATTGGTTAAAACCAATTTTCCAACACTTTGAACCGATGTTTTTATGTTTGTAGTTGATAAACCAACTATTTGTATTTGGAGTAAAGAAAAAGACGATCAAGGGCGGTTTCAAGGGGGTTCCGGTGGTAGTCGGTGATACCCTTTAAATTTTCTAACATAAGGTAAAAATTTTGAGATATTTTCTTGATAAATATAATTATATATTAACTTGATTTTAAAAATTATATAATTACAATAATAATGTGATATATTAAATAAAATATTTTACTAGACTGTATGCATTAAATATGCAAACTCTTAGTATCCTTTATTCAAATTTTAAGTTATATGTTTAATCATTTATAGATAAAACATAATTCAAATTACTATCTATAAATTACTTGAAATTTAAACACTTCAAAATCAAATTCAAATGAGAAATCAAATAGATCTCAAACTGGAAACCTACAAATTTCAACTTTAGAAAGACATCTGTTAAAAAATACATAATTTAAATTGGACTGAACAAAACTGAACTGCACAGGATTGTACCAAACTAGACAAATAATTCATAAGGTCGTTTGGCAAAACTAATAAAGACATGGACAAATATTAAATTACCAAATTATCCTCGGTAAATCAATATAACTTCTCCTCAATAGAACAAAATATTAATATAACTTGCATATATAATGATTCCCATAATTAACTAATAACAAGATGCTTCTAATTTATATTTATGTAAGCAATCCATAAACAATATAAAATTAAAATACTAGGATGTCGTATTAAAAATTAACAAAAGAACATAAATTATGGGTTTATTTAGTTCGTAACCTTCTGGGCATAAGTAAAAGATTGAACATATATATATATATATATATATATATATATATATATATATATATATATATATATATATATATATATATATATATATATATATATATATATATATATATATATATTTATTTATTTATTTATTATCCCACCGACTCAACTCATCATCAGGTACTCAAACCTTCATTTTTTTGAATTTATTTGTTTATCATCTGACTAAAAGCTTATCCACGCAGAAGTTCATATAAATCCTCACTACATCATCTTGTGATTCCTCCTCATCCTTCCTCGTCTCTCTGCCTTCAACCACTATATGTATATCTTCTTAACCTGATTGATACTCACCCAAATCCTCCACCGCACTACCTGGGCGATCTAAAAAAGAAATTCCTCTCGAGTCTTGACCGGGAACACAACAGATTACAAAAAATGAGAGAAACACTATCGTTCGCGATCAAGCTTTCTCATCCTAGTACTACTCGTAATAAGGATATTTTACAGGAGATAAACAAATTTGTTCTTAATTCTACCAGAAAAAGAGTATTCAATTTTCATTAAGATTCATGATAAGTGGTCGGAATCTTATTCACGGGAGTGATTTCCAAAGGATTGCAAGGTAGTGGGCTGTGGTGGACTCATGGTGATGATGTCTCATCGTGGAACGATGGAAGGGGATGAGTAAGCTTCAGGGTAGACGGGTGAAGAGGACTTTGGGTATTTTAGTTATTTTTGTTTTTGTCCAAGTGTGTTCCACGTAGGGATGAAGTAGGGATGAAAGTGGGTCCAAACCCGGACCGCATGGACCCGGACCCGGAAAACCCGGAACCGGTTAACGGGATTTTGTAGAACCGGAAACCGGACCGGTATATAGGAACCGGTTCCGGTTCGGTTCCGGGTACGGTACCGCGTAAAGTGGGTCTAGAACCGGAAAACCCGGAAACATCAAAGTGGGTAGGTTGGAACCGGATAAAGTGGGTTTAGAACCGGAAAAACCGGAATTTTTAGGTAATTACTTACTACTTAGTGCGTTGAACTTTGAAAATTTTATATTGATATCCCGACTTTAGGGGACTGTAACTCATTTATATGAAACCAAAATTAACAAAATTATACTCTAAAATCATGTACAAACTCTAAAATACACTCTGGAAAAAATCGTATGTCAATCCGACTTTCAACGAATGAGATATGTATGTGTTAACATTTTCACAGAATACAAAGTACAAAAAAAATAGCTGAAAAGTTGAAAATTTTCAGTTTTGATATCCCGACTTTGGAAGACTGTAAATCATTGGATATTAAACTAAAAATGACAAAATTATAGTCTAAAATCATGTACAAACTGTAAACTACAAGTTGGAAAAAACAACATGTCAATCCGACTTTAAACGAATTACATATGCATGTTTTAAAACTTTCACCGAATACAAAAAAACTGAAAAACTAAAAACTTCCAGCTTTGATATCTCAACTTTGAGGGACTGTAAGTCAATGAATATAAAACTAAAAATGGTAAATTTATAGTCTAAAATCATATACAAACTCTAAACTATATGTTGGAAAAAACCGCATGTCAATCGGAGTTGAAACGAATGAGATATGCATCTTTTTAACGTTTCACAAAAACCGGTTCCGGCTCTAAAAGTGGTTCCGGTTCCAAACACTGGTTCCGGTTTTTAGACCCGGTTTACCCGGACCCGATGGACCCAAACCCAGATTACCCGGAACCCGGATAAAGCCAATTTTTAAACCCGGAACCGGAATCGGTTCTATATATTCTGGTTCTAACGGTTCCGGTTCGATTCCGGTTCCGATCCGGTTTTCCGGTTCTAAATCTCATCCCTATTTCCACGCATTTGGACGGGACTAAAATTTCTTTAATTAGTCCCGTTGGACTTGGTCAAATCCCAACCTTGTTCTTGTCTCATACTTGCCAAACGCCTTGTAAAAAAAAGTTGTTCTGTTCTGTTCCGTCTAGTTCCACTCACCAAACACTACCTAAATGGTATTGGTATGAGTTATGATACAATTAATTAATTTATTTATTTTTTATGCTAAGAGAAAACACATATCATAAATGCATGGGTATACACCTGGGTTCAATGGTTCCCCATCAACGTAAGTCTACAAGACTACACTTCTCGAATCGTAGAATCGGGTTTACTTTATATAAAGTATAAGCTTATTTAACTGAAGATCATGAGTTCGACTCTTACATCATACATTATAAAAGTTATATAAGGAATTACTAAAAATGCCTTAATAAACTGATGATATATAATTACCTAAGCTTCTTATAAAATTGTTACAAAAATATGTGTAATAAACTAAAAGGCATTAACACAACTGATATTAATTTAGTTTCTTAAATAAAGTAGCAAATGGTTTCAAAACTTACAACCGACAAGATGTGGATATTTTGACAATATAATAGAAGATGTGCAGCAAAAATGGAAAAAATGTTTGGTTGATGTGAAGACACAACGTCTTTGGAACGGGCCACACATGTCCCTTGAAAGGAAAAATAATAATAAGTTTAGACGGTTTGAGTAACACATGACAAGCCTAAGTTCATCAAAGAATTTTATTTAGTATTTTAATAAATAATTGATATATAAGTTATTATTAATTATTATATAATCTGCAAATAAAATGATTTGAAAACTTAAATATATTGTTTTAGATTTTAGATTGTTTTTGGTTTATAAAATAAGAACCTGGTAGTGTAATTGTACAATTTTGATTCCCAAATTTTATAACCAACAAAAGAAGTTATGTAATATTTGATTTGGATATTCAGATATTTGAAATGAATATCTGAAAAAATTGAATTACTATTTTAGATTTCAGATTGTTTTTGGTTTATAAAATAAGAAGTTCATAATCTAATAAAATCGAATAACAATTATTTATTTATTTATTTATATTATTTTGTTTTTAGTATATATCATTTGTTGTTTTTTATATGGAATAGAAAAAACATCCAATAAAAGTCTTAATATAAAAATCTTAATATGTACTTCTTAAAAGTTCTTTTATCAATAAAATATATAAACTATAAGATGTCTTTTTTAGTAGTTGTTCATAAAATTTAATGCACAACTAAAAATAATAATTTTGTATGTTTTATAAGTTTACTTAAATTCAAGTTATATATATTCTAAAACTTTTCGACTTTTCTAAACCGAATTGTCAAATCCGATCCAATCGAATTGTAATTTGGTTGGTTGGGATCAAATTTTAATTTGATTTGCATTATTTGGATCAATTTTTTGAAAATTAAAATCAATTTAGATTTATTTAGTTGAATTGGATCGAATCAATCCATTGAAACGAACATCCCTAACTAATATATTTGATTTTACTTATTTTGACCCTTTAATGATAAAATATAAACCTATATTTGTAAATAAATCCTATCAAATTTACACTATCCATTTGTTGAAAAAGAGGAATGAAAGAGATTATGTCAAATTGGTAGACATGTTGCCGGCATATGTCTTCTAAAGTCTCAATTATCATCCTATGGAATACACGGTTGTACAACAAAATAACAAATAGTTAATGTCCAAACCTTTTGACTTAGCCAACTACTTTTACCCTTGCCTATATATATATCATATCTACACAAATCTAACTCAAACATTCTACTAATACAATTTTCTGTTTGCACCAAATGGCTCCAGTACCCACACTGTGGTTCGTGACCATGATCGTCATAATATGGTTTGCAATGTTGTTAGATGCAAGAAGACTATTGAATAGAGAGAACAATGATGGTTTCGCCCATGGTACTATTCTTGAAGGCAGTGTTAGCACAACCACACCTCAGCTAAGTGAAAGGCTCTTTGTTCTTCATTTAGCTAGTCTAGACCGGATTTTGCGTTCTGTTCCTAGTCCTGGTGTGGGTCATTAAACTCATACCAGAACAATTTATACCTTTTTTTTAAGGCCGGATAATTTTCCACTTATTCATTTTAGTTTGGAAGGTGATTGTGAAATGATATATATATCCGTTTAGAGTTAGTTAGAGTTTTGGATTAGATACTATTGGTTCGTAACTTCGTATAGTTTGGTTGGAAAATTTTCATTTTTTTATTGTTTGTAAAATTAGCTATATAGCAATATTTTTTAAATACTTTTGTCGGAAGTGCATGGTTTAATTCTTTTTATATTAGACATTTATTTGTTATTATCGCTTTTGGTTATATATTTTTCTTCTAACTAAAATAGTTATAAACCTATATACGATCTGATATAAATAATTTATTTTTATGAATAATATAACCTCTGGACTCTGCTTTATAACTATTTTAGTTTTTATAAATTTGCTAAGCCCATAAAATCCAATCATTTTATCTTAGTGGGCGAATGAGTGGATGTACGAGTACGAAGTAAAGTATAAACCTGGGCCTAACTATCTAATCCGTCGTACCTTTATCAAGAAAATAATATGTTTTATCTTCTTAGTAAATAAATAAATATAGGCAAATGGCATAAAAAGCCTCAAGTTTGTCTAAAATGTTGGGTTTAACGCCTAGCCACAATTTAGGTCCACAGAAACAGGGTAGTTGTCCAATTTGTGTTGCAGTAGCCCTTTAACCTGCAAACTCACTCATTTAATCGTCCGCTACTCGTCACCCTAACCATAAAGTCAAGATTAGGGCTCGTCGTTTTCAAGTGTGCTCCCAATTCAATTAAAGCTTCAAGACGCAAGATTTTCACGGAAGAAAATCATGACAACATCCCGATCGAATTCGAGCAACGTGCGATCTTCACCAAGGTAGGGTTAGCGACCATATATGCAGGTGTGACGAATTTTGCCCAATTCAGGTCGCGCACCGTCACACCCCCAAACTGGAGCGGCGGAAACGTCCGGGGGTGGATGACTTCATGTTAAGTATCACAACACATGCATCATAGTAATCAAAGTACAACAACCATTGCATTAATAATGTATAAGTTTTACATAAGTATTCAAACATTGTATATTGACACCAAAAGTTATATAACAAAATATAGAAGACATGACTCTATACTGCTCCGTCTTCTCAAAAACTTCAGGGATGTACCTGTCTATGGTTCCCTGAGAATACAAGTATTTTGAAAAAGAGAGTATCAACATTTAAGTTGAGTGAGTACATAAGTATTTTTGTTTAAAAGCTTGTTTTCTGTTTCTTGAATACGTTTACTGTTTCCAGAAAATCCAATATTGTCTATTATAAGCAAAAAGTAGTTTTAATACCATAAAACCGTTCTATGTAAGCATTATTGTACTTATAAAAGAATGTAACATAGTTTTAGTTCACATTAAAACTATAAAAAGAATACTTCCTATATTGTTTAGGTTTTCCCAAGTTCTGTAATTGTACTCTTTGATAACCTTGTAAGAGCGAATGCCTGGCTGCACCAGCTGTAATTTGTAAGTTATAATGTAATACTACAAAGCGTGTTATTGTAAAACCGGTACTTTGTATTCATACCTTTTGGTTTAATTATATACTAATCGTATTTGTTCATATCTTTTTGGTGAGTTATTATAACCATAATATGACTAGATGGCCTGAAACGACGCTTTGTAGGCGTCAGAACTGTTGATAACAATTGTCACTCATAGGCATGCCTGCCCGGCTGTAGCTAACAGTCTGAGTGCGGGATTGTCAATCCCGTATAGATCTATATATATTTATCTCGCTCTCCCTACAAGAGATTCTGGTTATAATATCAGTACTTTAACTATATTGCTTAAATGAATAAGCAACCTGAACATTGTCTCACAAAAAGCATATTGACGATTACATATATAAAATGATTAAAAGTCATTTTGAAGTAAATGAACTGACAGTGTGTTCCTAAATTAGTATACTTAAATGTAAAGTATTTATACGAGAGTATACTGTTAAACTTTGTGTAACTGATTATTGAACATAGTATAAAAGTTTCATAAATTATACCTATTATAATTTATATGTGTGTTTTGTTTGACATGTATTATTCGTGAAAGAATCCCCTTTGATTAACATGTTACAAAGGGAATATAAATCTGATTGAAATAACTTATATTCATATATATATATATATATATATATATATATATATATATATATATATATATATATATATATATATATATATATATATATATATATATATATATAATTAAAAGTTAAACGACATTCGGACAAATAACTTTACCCTAAGTCCACATCCAAACAAGGAAAATGAAATAAAGTGAGTTATTAGTCCTAAGCCCTTTAAATCTTATATATATATATATATATATATATATATATATATATATATATATATATATATATGATTTTGGGAAAATATAAATTCAAAAAGAGTTTATAAAATATTTAAAGTCGATTTAGAAATATTTAGAAATTATTTATTTGTAAACACAATATTCTTGTATTAGACTTGTATTAGAAGTCATTTATTTGTAAACACAATATTCTTGTGTTAGACTTGTATCCCCCCCCCCCCCCCCCCAAACAGTGAAAAATTGTAAAAACGCGGGAATATGAGCTCACTTGATGAGTTGTGATTCAGGCAGCGTTTCGTTTCTAAGAAGGATTTTCCTTGACAAAACCGTGAGTTTCTGATGAAAAATCGGGCTTTACACGGGCAGATTTTCGACTGGAAAAGATTATTTTCTCGAGAACATTGGGGCTTCGGTCTTCTTCGGGTGCTAGGGGTGTTCCCGAGGCTTCGGGGTGGTTTAGAGTGGTTAGAGAGGGGTCTTAGGGTGAAAGAATAAGAAAATTTGTAACATAAATCCGGAGACCTCGCATTCCTTTTATAGGGGGTCCGAAGCTGCTCATTACGTTGGGCGTACCTCGGTACGCTGGGCGTACCCTCGTACGCTGTGCGTTCGGTGATACGTGTCTTCGGACATGTCAATCTGTGCGTAATATTAAATTGTGCCACAAACTTCTGGTCAGTTGCGTGGCACCCACTTCAGTTTAGCACAGAGGTGATCTGCACTTGTGATCATAGAGGGCTTTGAATGGAGCAACTTTAATGATAGTATGGTAATTGTTGTTGTACGAGAAATCGACTAGTGGCAAATGGGTATCCCATGTTTTACCAAAGTCGATTACACATGTTCTTTGCATGTCCTCTAATGTTTGAATCATTCTCTCACTCTGTCCGTCGGTTTGTGGATGGTAGGTTGTACTCATGTCCAGTCTAGTTCCCAGAGATTTCTGAAATGACTGCCAGAATCGTGAGGTGAATCTACTATCTCGATCGGAGATAACAGATATTGGAACACCGTGCAGTTTATTTATCTCTCGGATATAAGTTTTAGTTAGCTTCTCTATCTTTTCTGTTTCCTATATTGGCAAGAAGTGTGCGGATTTGACTTACTTTTCTAAGTTCACTCGAATAGTAGCATGTCTACTCGTAGTCCTGGGCAACTTTGTCCTGAAGTTCATGGTAAGACTCATACTTGGTTTATCCATCATCGCCTCGTGTATACAAGTCGTATATAATTAAGATTGAAAAGACGTTCGGATGGGTGGCTCTGCTCCAAGTCCACAACCAGACAAGGAACATGAGATAGGGCGGAATCACACATCCTAAATCTATTGAATCTTAATTATATACCACTCTTGCGTATACACTTAGCAGTGATAGGTTAACCATATGGGTTCTTAGTTTCTATTCTCGAACTTGACTTGCTGTATGAGTGGTATTCCTAGGAGATCTATTGGGGATACTTCGGGTGGTTACAGACTTCCGGGACATCCTCGGTGTTTTTCGCTTCAAGTCTCTTCTCTACTGGGTAGGCTAGAAAGACGTGGTACCCCTCGCATGGGTATTTCTGAGTTTTAAAGCGAGAGACGATACGAAGGTTTGTGTTAGGTTTTTCGTTATAGATTGAAAGGATTTCATTTGACGGATGTTTAAGGTGAAGGTTCTTTACGTAGTATAGGAAATTGGTATGGTGGGGACCAAGCCAATCTATTTCTAAAGACGACATCGAAACTTCTTATTGTAATAGCTATTAAGTCGATTTGGAAGAAGTAATTATTAGGACGATGAACTATTCTATGTATATGTTTTCAGTGCTTTCGGTTTTATCCTTGTTATTATTACTGCGAACATTTTGTACCGTATATAACGAGTACTAACAGTACGTGTGTCCTGATAATTGAAAATGATGAACTTTCGTAAAAATAATCCCTACCAGGTCTTTCTATAATCGCTTGGTGTATACAAGTCATTTATAATTAAGATTGGAAAGACAGTCGACTGAGTGACTCTGCCCTAAAGCCACAGCCAAACAAGGAACATGAAATGAGGCGGAATCACTCACTCTAGGCCTACAAATCTTAATTATAAATGACCCTAATGTATACACTAAGCCATCATAGCTTACCTGCAAGGGTTCTTAGTTTTATATAAGTGTTGTGATTTTGTTCGGACCAGAGAGTAATTTATAATTATGAATTAATTTGCAAAATTTTTTGTAAAAATTAGATGTTTAATTATTGTTGTTTGGAAACGTACCAAAATCCTAGCAGGGTTCCTTGTTGTTTCTTCATGTTCTGTTGTTAAACTCCTCCCGCTCCCCCGTCATTCCTCTCTGTTGGACAGTCTCTCTTGAAATGTACCGTTTCACCACATAAATGGCATACTGGAGTAATTCCGACATTTGTGGTTGAAGTGATATGCTCGACCGGAGTCCTACAGAAGCGGGCGGTGTGCCCCTTCATGTTGCACTTATTGCAATACAACTCCCGACAGATTCCGTAATGATGGTAGTTGCACTTGCTGCAGTATGGGAGATTTCCTAAATACGGTATTGTCGGTGTTGAGATAGTAGGGCTAATGGGGGTATAGACTGTCCCAGCTTGTTGCCCTTTTGTAGGTCCTTGAGTTAAACTACTTCTTTTCTCGTTCTTGAACTTTCGTTTCATGATCTTAGGTTTGAGGTTTGGAGTGTCTTTACAGATAGGCACTCGTTGTTGTACTTGGTTATCACTGCGATTGTAATTATCGATAACATTTCCATTTTCATTTGTGTTGTTAGAATTAAGGTGTGCCATGACGGCTGTCACGGCGGTTGTGACCGCAGCTTGAAAAGTAACAAAATCTATCTGTAGGATTGGTGTTTCGCCAGTGGGTTGGTTACGTCTCTTTGGAGGCATGATTCTGTTACATGGTGAGAAAACGAGCTCGTGAGTAACAATGGTTGTTTCTATTTGTATTCTATTTATTTATATATACATCTAAATTTTTACGTTTTGTTGTACAATTCTCGATGTTTCGACCGACATCCTGGCGATGTATTTATGGTAGTATCTAGAAGTAGATATTGTACAAGTGTTGAGTTCACTAGAATAGAACATGAGTGTTCTTGGTTTTCCCGTGGTTTAGAATGGTTAACATCACAACTCCAATAACTGATACCACTTGCGTGGATTTGAGTCATGGCAGCTGTTAAGGTAGTCCAAAAGACATCAATGTGGTACAATGGTGGATTTTGTTATCGTGTTGTTGAGGAAGCACCTTATATGTCTACAGGGAGGCATCTTATCTACCTTAAGGTTTTTAAACGAAGAAATGGGGGTAAGTTTTTATCAATAGCTATAAACTGGGTGTCGTCCGAACTAAGTTATTTTAGGTCGGTCGTTATCATGTTCCAACTTTCGAAAAAGGTTTTTGTAAACAATTCATAACAGAGGTCTATTTAAAATAAACTTATGAATTTTTATTAATATTGACGGAAAAGGCGATAAGCCTAACACATAGTGTGAGTAGTGTAGTCACTAACTCACTAGGTTGTATCATTTTATTAATTATTAGAGTGATGCATAAGGTACTCTACCACCTCGCATGTTTCATGAGTGGTTTTCCTCTGTTCTCTGTTTTACTCTTGGTGGTAATGGTTTGTTGTCTCCTGGTATCTATATGGTGTCCTTGTTCTTCGTAGGCATGTTGAATTTCCGCTCTGTCATGCTTCATGTTTTGATACACATCCCCATTACTTCATAATGGAGAGTTTGAATCCGAAAGTTCGAGCGAGATTCTCATGTCTGCTCTTGATAAGGTAAGGTACTTGGTGATTTCTATAGTTTCTTTACTCCTCGTCTGTTTCCTTCTTGGAATCCTCCTTATGAATCCCTTCTTGTTCTTCCTTGACTCCTCGGTTGGTTGTTGTAATGGAGTGGTTACATCTATCTATGAGGTTTGTGCGAGAATGGGAATGTCTAAAGAATCTATGAGATTAATAAAACATTTTTATTAAAAATAAATATTTACGAGGATGATCCTTACCGGTCTTTCTATAATCATGTAGTGTATACAAATTATATATAATCCAGATCAAATAGACCTTCGAATAAGTGATCCTACTCTAAAACCACAACCAAACAAGGAACAGGAAGTAGAGTGAAAATCACAAATTCTAAGTCTATAAAATCTCAGCTATATATAACCTTAACGTTTACACTCAACAATTATAGACCTACCAGTAATGGTCTTTTGGTTTTCACATAAGTTATTTATGGTATCTAAAATACTCCTATAGTATTTTAATTACATGTTTGATTCTAGAACTTCTTGGTATATGAAGTTGATAAGTTTTTAGATTTGTTGCTATTGTATAGTATCATAAAATACTCCTATAGTATTTTAAACTTTATGTTTGGTTCTAGTATTCCTTTGTGTATAGGGTTGGTAAGTTTTAGACTTGCTGCAACACCACTATCACTCCCAAACACATATTGGTCGTATCTCAAATAAATATAGTTAATCAGACTATATTTATCCCAGATATGATTACATAACTGTCTAGGTTTGACTGTAATGTCCAACATCCAAATACTTTTGTTTTGTTCTTCTTGTGATACTTGTTATAGTATATATATATTTGCATGTATGTATACTTTTATAAAATACTGTTATATTTTAAAGTAAAACTTGTTGTCAGAGCTCTTTAGCCCCAATGTATTAATAGTTGTATATCTTTTATGAATTGATATAGCGAGTTCACTATAAACAATGCTCTGATACCAATCTGTCACATCCCCAAACCGGAGCGGCGGAAATGTCCGGGGGTCGATGACTTCATGTTAAGTATCACAACACATGCATCATAGTAATCAAAGTACAACAACCATTGCATTAATAATGTATAAGTTTTACATAATTGTTCAAACATTGTATATTGACACCAAAAGTTATATAACAAAATATAGATGACATGACTCTATACTGCACCGTCTTCTCAAAAACTCTAGGGATGTACCTCTCTACTAGTTCCCTGAGAATACAAGTATTTTGAAAAAGAGAGTATCAACATTTAAGTTAAGTGAGTGCATAAGTATTTTTGTTTAAAAGCTTGTTTTCCGTTTCTTGAATATTTTTACCGTTTCTAGAAAATCCAATATTGTCTATTATAAGCGAAAAGTAGTTTTAATACCATAAAACCGTTCTGTGTAAGCATTATTGTACTTATAAAATAATGTAACATAGTTTTAGTTCACATTAAAACTATAAAAAGAATACTTCCTATATTGTTTAGGTATTCCTAAGTTCTGTAATTGTACTCTTTGATAACCCTATAAGAGCGAATGCCTGGCTCCACCAGCTGTAATTTGTAAGTTATAATGTAATACTACAAATCGTGTTATTGTGAAACCGGTACTTTGTATTCATACCCTTTGGTTTAATTATATACTAATCGTATTTGTTCAAATCTTTTTGGTGAGTTATTATAACCATACTATGACTAGATGGCCTGACCCGACGCTTTGTAGGCGTCATAACTGTTGATAACAATTGTCACTCGTAGGCATGCCTGCCCGGCTATAGCTAACAGTCTGAGTGCGGGATTGTCAATCCCGTATAGATCTATACACATTTGTCTCGCTCTCCCTACAAGAGATTCTGGTTATAATATCAGGACTTTAACTATATTGCTTAAATGAATAAGCAACCTGAACATTGTCTCACAAAAAGCATATTGACGATTACATATATAAAATGATTAAAAGTCATTTTGAAGTAAATGAACTGACAGTGTGTTCCTAAATTAGTATACTTAAATGTAAAGTATTTATACGAGAGTATACTATTAAACTTTGTGTAACTGATTATTGAACATAGTATAAAAGTTTCATAAATTATACCTATTATAATTTATATGTGTGTTTTGTTTGACATGTATTATTCGTGAAAGAATCCCCTTTGATTAACATGTTACAAAGGTAATATAAATCTGATTGAAATAACTTTTATATTCATATATATATATATATATATATATATATATATATATATATATATATATATATATATATATATATATATATATATATATATATATAATTAAAAGTTAAACGACATTCGGAGAAATAACTTTACCCTAAGCCCACATCGAAACAAGGAAAAGGAAATAAAGTGAGTTATTAGTCCTAAGCCCTTTAAATCTTATATATATATATATATATATATATATATATATATATATATATATATATATATATATATATATATGATTTTGGCAAAATATAAATTCAAAAAGAGTTCATAAAATATTTAAAGTCGATTTAGAAATATTTTGAAATTATTTATTTGTAAACACAATATTCTTGTATTAGACTTGTATTAGAAGTCATTTATTTGTAAACACAATATTCTTGTGTTAGACTTGTATCCCCCCCCCCCCCCCCCCTAAAACAGTGAAAAATTGTAAAAACAGGGGAATATGAACTCACTTGATGAGTTGTGATTCGGGCAGTGTGTCATTTCTAGGAAGGATTTTCCTTGACAAAACCGTGAGTTTCTGATGAAAAATCGGGCTTTACGCGGGCAGAGTTTCGACTGGAAAAGATTATTTTCTCGAGAACATCGGGGCTTCGGTCTTCTTCGGGTGCTAGGGGTGTTCCCGAGGCTTCGGGGTGGTTTATAGTGGTTAGAGAGGGGTTTTAGGGTGAAAGGATAAGAAAACTTGTAACATAAATCGGGAGACCTCGCATTCCTTTTATAGGGGGTCCGAAGCTGCTCATTACGTTGGGCGTACCCTCGTACGATGTGCGTTCGGTGATACGTGTCTTCGGACATGTCAATCTGTGCGTAATACGTGTTGCATGCGAGGGAAAGGGCGACGTGGCCGGCTGTTGTCCTTGTTTCCGAGTACGCTAGGCGTACATATGAAGTACGTTGGGTGTACTCCTCCAGTCCAACCTCATAAATTGTGCCACAAACTTCAAAAATTCATATCTTTTCATACGAATTCCATTTTTGACGTTTTTTATATCTACGCGTAGGTGGGATTATACTCTACAACTTTCGTATAGACTCCGTTGGCTAATTTTGAATTTATTTTTGATGTTATATTTCTAACAGGCTGGGACAGGAAAAGTCCGTTAAAAATTTATAACTTTTTCATCCGACGTTCGTTTTCGTCTGTCTTTTTATCGTTGGATTTCTTTTGATAAGATCTCCAATTCTCGTTTAGATTGTTTCCGCCAAAAGTTGCTCGATCTAAATTTCGAGTTTCGGCTGTATACTGTTGTGCCGAATCTTAGAAAAATCACAACTTCCTCATACGAAGTCAGATTTGGACGTTCTTTTCATGTAAACTCTCGGTTTAACGTATTCTACGACTTTCATTTTGATTGTTAAGGCTAAAAAGCGTTTTATTGTAAATTCACTTCTTGTGACACACAGTGTCGTGCCGGTTCTATCGCGAAACTTTGATGGGTCAAAACTTTTTCGTTATAACTCCGATTTCGGTGTTCTTTATATTTTTGGAATCCTTGTTACGACCACTACCACTTTATTTATAGATATTGGGTTTATCTAACATTTTATTTTTGTAACACTTTTACTAAATGGTTTATGCATAGTAATATTATTAATTTAACTTAAATAAATTAATAAAACAATAACTTTGACTTTTAACTGGCTTGTTTGACCTCTTTCAAGGTAGAAAATATCGGGTTGCCACATTATCCCCCGTTAAAGGGAATTTCGTCCCGAAATTTAAGACTATAGAGATACAGTAAGACTAGGGAAAGAGATGCATATACTTTTGTTTCATTTGATCCTCCCGCTCCCAAGTGATTTCAGGTCCTCGCTTTGCATTCCATCGAACCTTCACTATCGGGATACGATTTTGTTTAGTTCTCTTGAGTTCCCTATATAGGATTTCTACTAGTTCTTGCACGAAGTTGAGGCTTCTGTTTATCTCGATTTCATCGAGTGGGATAACAAGAGTCTCGTCGGATAAGCATTTCTTTAGGTTAGTAACGTGGAAGTTAGGGTGTACGTTACAGAGTTCTTGAGGTAGTTTTAGTTTGTAAACTACTGGATCAATTCTAGTGATGATCTCGAAAGTTCCAATGTACCTTGGATTCTGTTTGCCACGCTTTCCAAAGCGTATCATGCCTTTCCAGGATGAAACCTTCAACATGACGCGGCCACCAACCTGGAATTCCAAGGGTTTTCTCCTTTTGTATGCGTAGCTTTTCTGTCTGTCTCTGGAGGCTTTAAGTCATTCTCGAATTTGTACTATTTTCTCAGTAGTTTCTTGAATGATCTCCGGACCAGTGAGAGTGCTGTCAGGAATTTGACTTCTTGTCAGTTGCGTGGCACCCACTTCAGTTCAGCACAGAGGTGATCTGCACTTGTGACCATAGAGGGCTTTGAATGGAGCAACTTTAATGCTAGTATGGTAATTGTTGTTGTACGAGAAATCGACTAGTGGCAAATGGGTATCCCATGTTTTACCAAAGTCGATTACACATGTTCTTTGCATGTCCTCTAATGTTTGAATCATTCTCTCACTCTGTCCGTCGGTTTGTGGATGGTAGGCTGTACTCATATCTAGTCTAGTTCCCAGAGATTTCTGAAATGACTGACAGAATCGTGAGGTGAATCTACTATCTCGATCGGAGATAACAGATATTGGAACACCGTGCAGTCTATTTATCTCTCGGTGTTGAGAGAAAAACTTTGAGACACACTTGAACAAACGTTAGAACAAGTATATTGCGGAATAGTTAATCTCGAAGGATCTAAAAGGTCAACAATAATATTAATAAGTTAGAGTTAGATAGTTAGAGAGTTAGTTGCGGAAAGGTAAAGAAATGAAATGACAACAATTGTTATATCAAGAATACACATAAGTTGATTCATAACGAGGAATGCATTCAAACCAAGTTAATAAATGAGATCATACTTAGTGATTAAGTCACAAGAGACTTGCTCCGAAGAGAGATTGTAATCAATTATATTCTAGTAAGATTTGAGAGTAAGAAGTGATGCGCAGAGAAAGAAATAGAGAAGATAACTTCAGAGATGTGTATTCTGATTCATAGATAGATTGATTGATTATAGATAAGTGAGAATGAGCTCTATTTATAGAGACTCAAGAAGTTACATTTGAATCACTCTCTAAAAGTAGCCATGCAAGGCATACTGGACAATAGAGAGTAATACAGAAAGACAAAATAGACTAAGTAAAGTAAGTTTGACTGCGGTTGACGAGATGACTTCGGATGCGGTTGCTGATGAGGGAGTTTGACTGTGGTAGCTTATTGGCCGCGGTAGCTAAAGTTCAAGAGGGTCACTTTTTCATGATTCAACAATTTCCCCCTAAGTGATCTCTTTAACTTTTGTTCAGCTATCAAGTTTAAGAAACTTGATCAGGATCCACCAAAACTTTCTGATGTTTTCCAACCAAGTGATCCTTCTTAAAATCTCGAACTTGACTTCAACAGTTGTATGCTTTGATCTTTCGACTGCGGTTCGACAGATTTCAAGTTGCTTCCTGGTGAGGCGATTCATGGCAGTCATAGGAATAAAGTATTTGACTTTATCGGTCTTCCTTTTGAAAATGACTCCGAGCTCGGGAAAGTTGGTTGCACCTAAGGATCTTTCTTGATAGCCTTCGGTAGGCATTGGTGCAGGATCGAGTGGTGGTAGATTGATCTTCTTAGCAATGGTGGGGTAGATGTATGCATCGATTTTAGCAAAATCACAGACAGTCTCCTTCAAAAACGTACTAGCCCTTTCAAGAGCTATCTTCATCTTCGGATGCTTCTCCGACTTGTTCTGGAACACCTTAGCTATGAGAAAGACTTCTTTAGGATTCATGCAGGGGAAGTCAGCTTGGGTGCGGACATAGTCATGTTCCCTTCTAGTGAGAGTGTATTGGATGAAGTCAGCCTTCATGAATTTCTGGAGCTTGAAGTTTTTGACTGCGGATGGTCTATCGTTAGACCATATTTTTTCAATGGGAGAGGCATGCTTTGCATAAAAATGGTTAAGTCTCTCGAATTCCATTGGCAGTCTTTTGTGATCTGGAAGGCTGTGGTCGAACTGCTCAAACACTGTGAAGTATTTAGCATTTGGGGAGATTGGAACATCCCAGTAGCCATCCGAGGGGGGTTCAGCATATGTGAGATATGGCTTGTAGTCATCATCCAGCAGTCTGCGGTGGGGATTGATCCAAGAGTTTATCAAGGATTCATCCATGATAGTGTCAAAACCACATTCTCTCCATATAAGCTCAGCAAGTTTAGCTGCTTTCCAGTCTTTTTTCTTTTGGGTAGTGGCAGGAGAGTCATTTGAGCTTGGAGAGGACATGTGATCAACCAGATTTTTGAAGTGAGGGGGAGTCTCTGGTTTCTCGGGAGTGATCTCCTTTTGTGGTGGAGTATGATGAGGTGGAGTATGATGAGATGGTTGCGGTGAGGGTTGCGGTGTAGAAATTCTTTCTGTAATGATGGGGGGACTTTGATGTTATGAGATGGAGTGATTGGAGTGATGGACTTCTTCTTCACTTCCCCCTCTTGAGGAATGCAACCCAGGAGCTTCCTCAAGCCATTGTTTAAGGCCATCAACTTTGGCATAGACTTCTTGAAATTGAGCTTTGAGGGCATCTGCCAGTTGTTGATTGTTGGGGATGGTGGAGTTGAAGAGCAGCCTGTGAATTTCCTTGGTGAGTTGAAGGATTTCAGGACCATGGAAGTTAGTTGACAAGGAGCGTTGCAATCGGTTGATAGTAGCTTGAAGGACTGAGATGGTGGACTTATATGCAGTGTGAGTCTCAGCTATCAGCTTTTGAGATTGGGTGGCTGGATCCGCAATGGCTGCTTGTAGATCTTTCTTGATTGCGGTCACCTCAGAGATGAGGCGTTCCGCAGCAGCCATGAAGTCCTTGTGATCTGCTTGACGATTGTTATGCAGGGATCGAATTCCCATTTCGACCTTGAGAGAAATTCGTTCAGCAGCCAATCTCTCACGAGTTTCCAATCTCTCGATCCTTTCGATCAATGACTGCGGTCCGGGCATGTCTTCTGGTTGCGGTTGAGTTGGCTTGACCGCAGCAAGAATTTGATCTACCTTTGCTTGAAGACTTAGAAATTCTTTCCTTGATACCGCATTCTTCTTCTTTTTCTTCTTCTCTTTGGGCTTAGAAGTTGAATGATGAGAGCCACTGGATTCTTCTACTTCATCAAACATCATAAGATCATCATCAGAGGGAGAGGGTTTGTTTACCTCTTGTAGATCAACATCATCAAAACCGAAGGTGGGAGCAGAACTGACTTCGATTGCGGTTCCTTCGTCTTGTGATTCTTGAACAGTGGGAGTTGGAATTGGATTTGGAGTTGGAGTTGGAGTTGGAGTTGGAGTGACTTTGGAGGGGCCTGCACCTTCAGCAGTGGATTGAGCTTTAAGTATCGTCTCAGCCATCTCTGTCATCCAGTCTTGAACTTTCAGTATGGTGGCTACGGTATTGGCATTGTTAATTGCATCTGCCCAATACTTAGCCACAACTTGGATTTCTTGTTCCTTTTGCTGCTGTTGCTTGATTTGTTGATCTTTTCGTGCTTGGAATGCCCTACGAAAAGCGGCATACTTCTGAATGTCGGCTTCAGATACCGGAGTGTAGTTCAACCATGAGTAATTAGATTGGTCACCGTCAAATCCTTGGTATCGCACCGAAGTGTCCTTCGGGTCCACGGATTCTTGCACATTTGTGCTCACCGTGCCTAAACCACCTGTTACTGATGTAAGCAGAGTAGGATTTCCTGAGCTTCCTCGGTCTCCTTGACCCGTAGTCAAGTTTGGCCTCGGCTCAGTTCCGGCAAGGACCGGAAGAAGTGCCCTGCGGTTGGGAAGGTGTTTGAAGTGTATGGGTGATATTCAAGAGGATGGAGTTCAACTCCTCAGGAGAAAAGAAATGCAGTCGGGAAGCCCTGGAGACCTTAGGGCGAGAACCAGTGTTATCCTCTAAGGATTGAACTGGGGGGGGGGGGAGTCTCCACGATGAGATGAAACAGACTCACTTTCTGAGTCGGAGTGGTATTCGATTGTGGAGTTGAATGGGTCTGCGGCCACCCCAAGGACTACCGGAGCCTTTTGAGATGCTGAGGTATCAGTCAGGTCACGCATTTGGCCAGTGGGATTGGTTTTTCTTTTCTTAAGGATGGCAATTGGTTGCGCATCCTCATCAGAGTCACTGCCATTTGTGGGTGCGGTTGGTTTGGTTTTGCGTTTCTTTGAGGGTGCGGTTGATTTGGGAGCATCTTTCTGTGGGGTTCTTTGTTTCTTTGAGACGTTGCGGGGGCCTTGATGAGTTGAGGCCAATTTCTTTCTTCTTTGAGAAATATTTGAGAGAGTAGTGGAAGATGGGACTGCGGTAATTCCAGGGGTAATGATTGCGGATGGGTTTTGAAAAGGCGGGGTAGGAAGGTATGGGGCAAGTCTTCTAATTGGTCCAAATACAGATTGATCAGATGAGGGATTGTACCTTTTGAGATCCTTGGTGACAAAGTAGTTGATGTCGTTGCCCATGCTGATCCCTGCGTCCGCATGGAGGTCTGAAATGCAGAGGGACCAGAATCTTGCAAAAGTAAGCTCGGTAGGGTTCTCCCTTGGGCTCTCACTGGGAATGTATTGTAGAAAATCATCCCATAGAATCTGACCGTAGTTTACGTCATGGCCTGTGAAGATACTCCATACTAACTCCAGGAGTTTGAGTCCCATATTGTCCGTGCCTCCGGTTCTGCCGGATAGACTGCGGATAACAAAATGGCAAACGAATTGCCAGACCGTAGGCAGTTGGTTTTCCTTGAATTCTCCAATGCCTTTTATTTTCTTCTGATATCCCATTTGGTAAAGTGCAGAAGTGATGTCCGCCATGGATGGAGTAAAGACCTTGATGGAAGGATGAACAAGAAGGTTAATGGCAGAAAGAAACTTTTCTTTAGACAGAATTACTAAAGAATCGTTAACTAGGTTTAGATGCACTTCTTGTGGGTTCTCGAGTGGTCGATAGGATGAAAAGGCACATTTGAATAGGGTAGAAAGGGGAACAACGTCTGTAAAAGAATCGAAAGGGCCAAACAGGGGGTGATTGTGCAAGAACTTGATCATCAGCTTGATCGGGGCATTGTAAGATGAATGGTCTTCGAACACGGCTCTGAAATTGCTTGAAGCTATCGTGGGAGCGGGATGTCTTGAAACAGAGTCTGAACCAGTAGGGTTCACTGATCCAGAAGCTTTGGATTGTTTCTTGGATACACCGGATTTCACCATTGTAACAGTTTGAGAGAAAGTGAGGAAACAGAGTGCGAAAATGGAGAAAGGATTCAAAGTTCAGAGAGCGTAAACTGTTCTTGGGGAGGAAGAAAGGTTTTTATAGGGGCTTATGGGAGCGGGAAACGTTTATCTTTTATTTACCCTAGGTGAAAAGGAATAAGGTAAAAAAAATTGGGGGTTCTTTCGATTTTGGGAGGTGAAATCTCAGCCACAAAATATGAAACGGTTTTAAATTTTTGAGATTTTGCCAAAAAAGGGGTTTTCATTTAATGAAATGTCAGTCGTACAACATCACGTCAGGTGATCGTGTGGATGGGGTTGATTTAATCCGTTGTGCAAAGAGAAGTTGTAACGGATTGGACGTGTTGGGTAAGAGGAAAAGACAGATTAAGGATTTGTTTATGGAAAAACGTTCTTTTTGTCATCATACCTAAAATAGGTCTGACACAAGGTTTATTCAAAAGGTGAGGGGACGGTTTCTCCAAGGAATGTTTTTTTATTTAATGTATTCTTATTTAATGAAGGATCATTAAATAGCACACCATGATTCAAAGATTAATAGAACAGTTGAGAAAATATCAAGGTGGTTGTGGATGGAGGTTTCATTGCGGATGACCCTTTGTTATTATGGATGACCGGATGTCATTGCAGATGACAGGATGTCATTGCGGATGACCAGATGAATGTCTGTAGAAGAGTAACTGAGGAGAACACTTGTACAAGAAATTAGTAATAACAAACAATAAGAACCAGTGAAAGATAAATATGATATATGGTTGCGGTACATAGACTGCGGTACACAGGATATACCAAAACCATCTATCATAAGTAACTTCAGTTAGGACCGCAACAGAGACCAAGGATGGTCTGCGGTACCTATCAATTCAAGAAGAATTGCGGGTCCAGATTCATCATTCCTAACATTTGCAGGAAAGTGTTGAGCTTTGTAGAGTCAAGTGCCTTTGTGAACACATCAGCAATCTCTTCATGAGTATGGACAAAGATGAGTTCAATGTTACCTTTCAGGATGTGGTATTTGATGAAGTGATACCGTAGTTCAATATGCTTGGTCTTGGAGTGCTGAATAGGATTGTGAGAAATCGCTATGGCACTTTCAGAGTCACAGTAAATCGGTATCCGCAGCATTCTGTATCCGTAGTCCATAAGTTGTGTTTTCATCCATAGTACTTGTGAACAACAGCTGGCTGCGGCCACATATTTAGCTTCTGCGGTAGACAGAGACACACAATTTTGTTTCCTTTATGACCAGCTGACGAGTCTTCCACCCAAAAATTGACATCCACCAGAGGTGCTTTTTCGATCTAGTCTGCATCCGGCGTGATCCGCATCTGTGAATGCTTGAAGACTGAAGTCATTGCCTGCGGGGCACCATAATCCAAGAGACTTGCTTCCTTTCAGGTACCGTAGTATTTGTTTGGCTGCGGTCATATGTGACACTTTTGGATCAGCCTGGTACCTTGCGCATACACCTGTATTAAAGACAATGTCTGGCCTGCTTGCGGTGAGGTACATCAAAGAGCCTATGATACCTCTATAAGTCTTGTGATCCACAGATTCGCCTGAGGGATCAGCAGAGATCTTATATCTGAAGGCCATGGGGACCTTAGCCGAAGAACAGTTGTCCATAGAATATTTCTTTAATAGTTCAGTGGTGTATTTCTCCTGATGAATGAATATCCCTTGCGGAACTTGTTTCACTTGAAGTCCTAGAAAGAAGTTAATCTCTCTATTCATGCTCATTTGGAACTTGTTGGTCATGAGCTTAGTAAATTCATCCACCATACCTTGATCAGTTGATCCGAAGATGATATCATCCACATATATTTGTACAAGCATGAGGTGATCACCATTTTCTTTTCTAAATAAAGTGGGATCAATCACTCCTCTTTTGTATCCGGATGAGACAAGAAATTCAGAGAGAGTCTCATACCACGCTCTTGGGGCTTGCTTCAGACCATAGACTGCTTTTTCAAGTTTGTAGCAGTAGTCTGGGAATTCAATACTTTCAAAACCTGGAGGTTGCTGAAGATAAACCTCTTCTTTTAATTCCCCATTGAGAAATGCACTCTTTACGTCCATTTGGTGTACCTTGATGTTTTTGTGGGCTGCGTATGCTAAGAAGATTCGGATTGCTTCCATTCGTGCCACCGGAGCATACGTTTCATCATAGTCAATACCTTCAAGTTGACTATAGCCCTTTGCAACTAACCTTGCTTTGTTTCTGACTACCGCACCAGATTCATCCAGCTTGTTTTTGAATACCCATCTAGTACCAACAATGGTGTGACCATGTGGTTTCGGGATGAGCCGCCACACTTTGTTTCTTTTGAATTATTCTAGCTCTTCTTGCATTGCGGATATCCAATCAGGTTCTAGTAATGCTTCTTTGATCGTTCGGGGCTCGACTGAGGACATAAATGCTGCGTAGTGACAATGATCAGATAAGTCCTTGGAAGATCGAGTCTGGATACCTGTGGATGGGTTGCCAATGATTTGGCCTGGTGGGTTGTCCTTCGTCCATACGTGTAGACGGGGTTGCAGATGATCAGCAGCTACGGTAGAAGGAATGTCTTCAATGTTAGAAGATTCTGCGGTTGGAGATGACAGTTCCCCCTGGATTTGAGAACATCCTGCGGAATCATCTTGGTTTGTTGGAATGAGAATGGAATTTTCTTGAGCAGTTGGAAGAGGTTCCCCCTGGATTGCTGATGGGAGTTCCTCTGGAACCTGAGAAGGTTCCCCCTGGACTGCGGATGGAAGAGTGATAATCCTAGAGTCTGTTCTTGTGTCAATGTTCTCTATGTTTTCATCATCCGAGTCCGAAGAGACGTTTGAGGGTAACGATTCTCTGCGGATGGGAACTTGAGCTATATCAAGTACTGGAACCTCGATGGTTGTTGCTTGATCCGGAGTAGAGCTTTCCCCCTCAACCGGCGAGGTGGAAGTGTTGAGAGATGCTACTTCGGATAGAGATGGACCAGATACATCAGCGTGCTGCTGTTGAGCTTCTTGAGACACAAGAACTTCAGATAATTTTGCTGTTTCTACAGGGTCGAAGAGATCGTCATAGTTGACTTCAACTAAGTTTAATGGACCCGAAGTGGCATAAATATCACTTTCCAGGATTGCGGTGGTTTCAGTGGATGGAGGGGTGTTGCGGATGTGATAGTCATAAAATTTCACATCAAAGCTTTCAATGATCAACCTTGTGCGTCTAATGAGAACTCGATAAGCAACCTTGTTAGTGGAGTAACCAAGGAAGATGCCTTCATCAGACTTCGGTGCAAACTTGTTAAGATGATATCTGTTGTTGATCACAAAGCATCTACACCCAAAGATATGAAAGAAGCAAACATTTGGCTTGCGGTTGTTAAGGCCCTCATACGGTGTTTTATTGAGGCGTTTGCACACAATGCTTCGGTTTTGTACAAAGCATACGGTTGCTACTGCTTCAACCCAGAAGTAGAGAGGAAGGTGTGCGAAGTTGAACATGGATCTGGCTGCTTCTACTAGAATGCGGTTCCTTCTCTCTACTACCCCATTTTGTTGCGGTGTGTAAGGAGCTGAGAAGTTGTGAGTGATGCCTTTGGACACCAAGAAACTGTTGAGAAGATGATTAGTAAACTCGGTTCCATTATCACTGCGGATACGTCTTACGGTCAGCTTGATCTGAAGTTCTATCTCCTTGATGAAATTGATGAGAATCTGCGGTGTTTCTGACTTGAGCCTAAGGAAGAAGACCGATGTGAAGCGTGTGAAGTCATCTAGAATAACCAGTATGTATTTCTTGTGATGGAGACTGGCTACGGTTGATGGACCGCAGAGATCAATGTGAAGGAGCTCTAGTGGTTCAGAAATTAAAGAGTCAATCACCATGGGGTGACTAGCTTTGGATTGCTTTCCGCATTCACATGCAGGACAGAGAGTATCATTGCTGAACTTGAGAATATGGAGACCTCTGACTAGTTCTCCAGTGACCAAATTGTTGATGTATCTGAAGTTGAGATGAGCTAGCTTGCGGTGCCATAGCCAGCTGACTTCGGATACTGCTTTGGATAGAAAACATAACTGCGGTTTGCCTATGATCAGAGAGACATCCAGAGGATACATAGTACCTTCGGATCGAGATTTGATCAAACATGTGTTCCTATCACTTTTCATTACATAGCAAAATTGATCATCAAATTCAACTCGATGGCCTGCCTTACATAGTTGGCCAACACTGATGAGATTGTGTTTAAGGCTTTCTACGTAAGCAACCTTCTGAATAGAGAAGTTCCCTGTAGTGAGAACACCATAACCTCGGATGATCCCATACGCATTGTTGCCGAATGTAACATTTCCACCGTTGCAAATTGGCCTGAAATCCCGAAGGTATTCTAACCTTCCGGTCATGTGCAAGGAGCAGGCACTGTCGATTAACCATTCTTCTTCTTGTTCCTCCTTGCACAAAGCCTGAGAATTACACGGTTAGTTTAGGCATCCAAACTAGTTTGGAGCCTGGGACAATAGATGAGTTTTTGAATGATGCATGGACCGAGGTTGCAGGGACTGGCTTCTTGTCAACTTTTAATCCTAGTCCTAGGTGTTTGTGCAGTTTTGGAGTGTTGTGTGTTTTTGAAAAAGTACGAGGTTTATGACTCCAACTAGATTTGACATAGGATGAATCTTTTTGGCAGCTACATTGACATTGACAGGTTGATATTTTGTCTTTTGTTCTGACACCTGATTTGGTCAGCGGTCTAAAGGATGAGTTGGGCTTGTGACCGGTCCGAGGTTGGTAATATCTGACATGAGTGTTGTTGGACTTTGAAAAAGTTTGTTTTTGAAAAGATTTAGCACGTGTAGATCTTTGAGTCCTTTTTGATGGATTTGGTAGAATACCCTTCCACTTTTTGAAACTTTGACGTGACTTTAAAAGTGTTGGAGTGGGTAAGATACCCTTCCATTTTTGATCATTTGAGGAATAGACCTGAAAACCATTGTTTCGAAAAGACTTTACACTCCTTTGGGTTGTGTCAGATGAAATAGGAATGACTTTTGAAGCTGGACATTCCTTTTTGTATGTTTTCTTGACGGGAGAGTTTTTCGAAAAGTAGTGTGAGAAAACAAATTTTTCTGGACTCTTGGACTTTGGAAATCTGGCATGCTTCTTATTTTTCGAAAAAAATTGTCTATTTGTGCCTCGGGATCTAATTTCCTCTTTGAAAGCCTTTTTGGCTAAGGATTTTGGTGAACCGCAGTCTTTGTTGTTCAACTGCGGTTTCCTGGAAATATTAGAAGGATTTTGAAAACGTGGGCTTGATTCATCCGAACTTGAAGATTCAGGGGTCTGAGAGCATTGACCCACTTCAAAGTTCTCTATGGGTAATTCATGATGAATTGGCTGAAGAGTCACAGTTCCTTTTACTGAGGACTGCGGTAATGATGATTTGACTACTGCAGAGTAAGTTTGAGTTGGGACTTCAGTGGGACTTTTGTGGGACTTTTGACTACAGTGTGAAACACTACGGTCTGAGGGAAAAGATAGAGAGTCTTTTGAGACTTCGGGGCCCTCTATGACAATTTCTTCATCAACTACAGATGAGGTTTGAGAATTTGGGTAAATGGTGCCACATATAGGAATTTGATTACTTGTGTGACCCGAAACCTCAGACACAGTTTCCTCAATGACACAATTATTGCTTAGATTATGGAGTCTACCGAAGTGAGTTTTGATGTCTTTGGGAAAGGTCTTGTCATTGACTGGGAAATGAAATTCTCGGTCTGGAGGGACATACAGTCTGTCTTTGTTGGACCGGAGTGAGGAATCCATTGCGGTAGGATATCCATTTGACCAACCCCAATTTTATGTATTGTCCACAGTTCCATTATTTACCAAATTTTCAATAGCTTCACTTTCATTGAACAATTTTTCGATTAAAAGATTTAAGCGTACAATTTCACTCTGAGCTAAATCTCTCTGGTTCAAAGCTATCTCTAATTGTGTTCACTCAACATTCTTGCATCTTTCTCTAACTCTAGGTCCTTTTCTAACATAGCCATTTTGAGTCTTTTGTTATCCAGTCGTCCTCTGACATGGAATATCTCTTGGGACGCAATGTTCTTCTCATCTAAGGCTTTGTTATAGTCTGTAAGGACGGCAACACAAGTGTCATTAAGATCATCTGTGTTGGGTTGACAGTCATGCATGCTATAGTTTAGAGTTTTGATCATGAGTTTTACCTGTTCGACGATGCTTAGAGTTCCTACCTTTGCCATGTAGCAGTAGTTCTTTTCCAGCTTTGTAGATCCATCATCATCCGCAGTTGCCAACATGCAGATTTATCCTTTTCCTTTGACACTGCTGATGGCTTCATCTTCATCTACGGATGACCAAACTTGATGGTCTCTTTTGACATGGGCTACGTATGCCGTCGCCTTTTCCTTATCTTCCAACTCTTGAGCCATTCTAAGGTAGAATGCTTTGTCTTTTACTACGTTGGCCTTACAATCTCTTGCAAAATGATTCTCTTTGTTGCATTTGTGGCAAATCACAACATCAGTCTTGTCATCTGAGGGAGTACCGGAGTCAGTGGTTTGAGTAGACTGAAGTACCTCCTTTGGTTGAGAATTTTGAGATTGCGGGGGTGGATGAGAACTTTTGGGATAACGAGAATGATTATTCTGTGTGTTGAAGTTACGGTTGAATGTAGGTTTGTTGAACTGCTGATTTTTGCGAAAGGAAGAAGGTGGTAGTCGATTGAACTGTTGGATAACTAAAGCAATAGCCTTCTGAAATTGTTCTTCATCATCATACTCTGAATCAGCTTGGTATGACTGCGGTGGAGTGTCATACGAGGGAGAGTAAGATTGATTATGTGGAGCTTGTGCTATGAGAGCAAGTGGTCCTCCGAAGTCAGCACAGTCTTTGAGTACGGTGGATTCTTGTTCTTGCAGTTCTCCATAGAGCTTGTAGAGTGACAAAGAATGAATCTTTCTATCGCCTTGGACTATCATCTTGGCCGTAGTCCAATGTCTTCCCAAGCCATTAAGAAACTGAAGATTTGTTTCATGGTTACTGCGGACGGTGCCCGCATTGGATAATTTAGTGACTATCAGGTTGAACCTTTTGAAGGAGTCTTCCAAACTTTCGCCAGTGTGAGCTTTGAAGTTGTTGAACTCATTGAGTGCGGTTGTAAGCTTCTTGTCTTGTGCTTGTTCTGAGCCTTCGTACAAGTTCTTGAGAACTTCCCAGATCTCTTTTGCTGATTTGCAATTTATGATAATATCGAAGTTGTCAGGAGCAACTCCACAAGAAATTTCATAAATAGCAACAACGTCATTTTCCATTTTATCGAGATCATCCTTGGTGGGACGGTTCATGACTGGTTGACCTCCTCCTAGTCTGGTTGTAGAGCCGTCAGTTTGGACTGGTGTAAGAACTGGGACATGTGCTCCTTCTTCTACGGATCGCCATACATCTCTACCAAGTCTCCCTAAGTATCTTTCTATTCTTTGGGACCAGTGATGATATTCATTTGCTACCAGTATTGGGGCTCGATTAGAACCACCAATACTGTTGGAAACATTCAGAGATAACGATTGTGCCATTTTTTTAAAGTTTTTTTTAAGAAGAAGTGAGCTTCAGTGGTATAGAAGGCCCTTTGAAAATCAGAGTTCCATTTTACAAAAAGCAACCACTATGGCTCTGATACCAATTGTTGAGAGAAAAACTTTGAGACACACTTGAACAAACGTTAGAACAAGTATATTGCGGAATAGTTAATCTCGAAGGATCTAAAAGCTCAACAATAATATTAATAAGTTAGAGTTAGATAGTTAGAGAGTTAGTTGCGGAAAGGTAAAGAAATGAAATGACAACAGTTGTTATATCAAGAATACACATAAGTTGATTCATAACGAGGAATGCATTCAAATCAAGTTAATAAGTGAGATCATTCTTAGTGATTAAGTCACAAGAGACTTGCTCCGAAGAGAGATTGTAATCAGTTATATTCTAGTAAGATTTGAGAGTAAGAAGTGATGCGTAGAGAAAGAAATAGAGAAGATAACTTCAGAGATGTGTATTCTGATTCATAGATAGATTGATTGATTATAGATAAGTGAGAATGAGCTCTATTTATAGAGACTCAAGAAGTTACATTTGAATCACTCTCTAAAAGTAGCCATGCAAGGCATACTGGACAATAGAGAGTATTACAGAAAGACAAAATAGACTAAGTAAAGTAAGAATGACTGCGGTTGACGAGATGACTTCGGATGCGGTTGCTGATGAGGGAGTTTGACTGCGGTAGCTTATTGGATGCGGTAGCTAAAGTTCAAGAGGGTCACTTTTTCATGATTCAACACTCGGATATAAGTTTTAGTTAGCTTCTCTATCTTTTCTGTTTCCTTTATCGGCAAGAAGTGTGCGGATTTGACTTACTTGTCTAAGTTCACTCGAATAGTAGCATGTCTAGTCGTAGTCCTAGGCAACTTTGTCCTGAAGTTCATGGTAAGACTCATACTTGGTTTATCCATCATCGCCTCGTGTATACAAGTCGTATATAATTAAGATTGAAAAGACGTTCGGATGGGTGGCTCTGCTCCAAGTCCACAACCAGACAAGGAATAGGAGATAGGGCGGAATCACACATCCTAAATCTGTTGAATCTTAATTATATACCACTCTTGCGTATACACTTAGCAGTGATAGGTTAACCATATGGGTTCTTAGTCTCTATTCTCGAACTTGACTTGTTGTATGAGTGGTATTCCTAGGAGATCTATTGGGGATACTTCGGGTGGTTACGGACCTCCGGGACATCCTCGGTGTTTTTCGCTTCAAGTCTCTTGTCTACTGGGTAGGCTAGAAAGGCGTGGTACCCCTCGCATGGGTATTTCTGAGTTTTAAAGCGAGAGACGATACGAAGGTTTGTGTTAGGTTTTTCATTATAGATTGAAAGGATTTCATTTGACGGCTGTTTAAGGTGAAGGTTCTTTACGTAGTATAGGAAATTGGTATGGTGAGGACCAAGCCAATCTATTTCTAAAGACGACATCGAAACTTCTTATCGTAATAGATATTAAGTCGATTTGGAATAAGTGATTACTAGGACAATGAACTATTCTATGTATATGTCTTCAGTGCTTTCGGTTTTATCATTGTTATTATTACTGCGAACATTTTGTACCGTATTTAACGAGTACTAACAGTACGTGTGTCCTGATAATTGAAAATGATGAACTTTCGTAAAAATAATCCCTACCAGGTCTTCCTATAATCGCTTGGTGTATACAAGTCATGTATAAATAAGATTGGAAAGACAATCGACTGAGTGACTCTGCCCTAAATCCACAGCCAAACAAGGAACATGAAATAAGGCGGAATCACTCACTCTAGGCCTACAAATCTTAATTATAAATGACCCTAATGTATACACTAAGCCATCATAGCTTACCTGCAGGGGTTCTTAGTTTTATATAAGTGTTGTGATTTTGTTCGGACGAGAGAGTAATTTATAATTATGAATTAATTTGCAAAATTTTTGTAAAAATTAGATGTTTAATTATTGTTATCTGTTATCTCATGTTTTACCAAAGTTATTCTCCACAAATTCTTCTTCAACCTCTTTGACCTCATTGAACACAAAATTATTCTCCACAACTTCTTCTTCAACCTGATCACCTAGTATACCATTTATCCCCATATCAACATCATCAAGTACCACATTAAGATCAACACCTACACTCACACCTCCTCTACACACACCTTCTTCATCAATAGTCACATTCACTTCTTTTTCATTACCTTCCTCCACATTCATATTCACACATTCTTCATTACATTCATCCAAATTCACATAATTACCTTCAATGATACCCTTTCTTCTTAAGTCATTTCTACCACCTCTTATAATGCTCATTTTCCTCCTACCAATAGACCCTGATGCTTGATTAGGAGAAGATGGATGTTTGTCCCTCTGTGTTTTTCTCTTCAAAGGAGGCATAGATTCTTCTTCAACCTGATTAGTAGGATCTTGATTAGGAACAACTGCATAATTAGGGATAATTGGAGCAGATGGACCTGCTTCATGATTAGGAATAGTTAGAGCAAATGGCCTTGGTGCCTGATTAGGATGTTGGTACTGAGTATGTTGTTGGCCTTTTCTTGGTCTTCCTTTCTTTTTGGGTTGGTTGGGAACTACTGGGACTGGATCATTTTGGCAACCTTTTTTTTGTGTCCATACTGCAAACATCTGCCACATCTAACAGTCCTTGCAACACTCGCTTTCTTGAATGAGAATTTGCTATCTTTCTCAATTGCACTCCTCCTTCTTTTGGTTTCATGCCTACCAGGCATTCTCCTAGTCATGGGAGGCAGAGGCTGACGTAAGGTGTTTTTTCCCAGAGACTACTCCCATTGACTGGTTGTATGTTGGTTGAGTAAGCCTGGAGGAATTTTTCTTTAGTGAAATAGCCATTGATGTACTCCTCAGGGACATGATGGATGTAGTTAATAGCTGCATTTGCATGGACACATGGGATTCCAGTCAAATCCTATAGCCTGCAAGTACAACTCCTTGCCTCCAAATCAACCTTGTAACTATTTGTACCCAACCTAGTTTCAAAGACTTCATCTTGATTGTGAGAGACATACCAATACACACAAGTAAAAGTTAAAGTAATATAAGAGTTGATGAAAAAAACTAGTTGACATGGAAAAAAGTAAGAACATACCTCATGTTCTTCCCAAAAAACTTCATTTTCCTTATGATAGTTGGAAAAATTGCACCTGTCCATTTAGCACTTTCCTCATTCATGTATGCACACTTATCCATTGCATAGATCCTGATTTCTTCAAGCATGGTGATTAAGGGTTTTTTCTAGCATCCACTATAATGGAGTTGAAACACTTAGACAATCCATTTTCAACAGCTTCACATGCATAACCTATACCAAAATAAGCCCTACACCAAGTTTTGGGCTGTTTTGACATCAGGTACTTGTATGTGGATGGACTGAACCCCTTTATCCTTTACATGTACCTCATAAAATCAAATTCAACACAGCTGATTGATGCACCCCCAAAACAACTTCTTGAACTCTAATCTAGTAAAAGCTTTCCCAAAGTTGGCATAAATGTGCCTAGCACACTGCCTGTGCTCAACATCAGGCACTACATCCCTAACAGCTTCAATTAAACCCTATAATAACATGTTACAAAATCATCAGCATAAATATTATATGAAATAAACAATAGAATAGGGTTCGTACCTTGTGCTGATCTGATATGATCACCAAGCCATTGCCCCTGCCAATGTCCAGATCATCCCTAAGAAACTCAACAAACCATGTCTAATTATCTTTATTTTCAACATCCAAAATAGCCCAAGCTATTGGGTACACCTGGTTATTGGCATCTCTTCCAATTGCTGTCAACAATTCACCCTTTATATGACCCTTGAGAAAACATCCATCCAACCCAATGACTTTTCTACACCTTCTTTTCCATCCTTCAGTCAATGCCTTGAACCCTATGTAGAATCTATGGAAGTAGTTCTTATCATCTGGATTGTTAGAAGGCCTAGAAATACCAATAAAGCATGATGAACCTTGATTGGATCTTCTCAGCTCATTTGCATAATCCCAGATCCTAGTGTAATGCTCTGTCAGTTTGCCTTCAAGTAATTCTTTGGCCCATGCTCTAGCCCTACGAACTTGACTAATGGACACTACACACTTGTACATCAGCTTGATATCAACTATCATATCCCTAAGTTTGAACTTGGGTTTGTTGGCAATCTCAGTAATGTAATGTCTGCCTGTCCATTCAGGCGTAACCATGGCTCCAAATTTCAACTTTCTACCACATACATGAATCTGTACCAAACTTTTTACTTGAACTGTTTTATCATTGTACATCCACCCTGCATACAGTCTAAAAGGACATGAATTCTCCTTCTCCATATCCTGACCCCTCTTTCCACATCTCACTACAAACCTTGTGCTGCCACATTTATCATAATACATCCCATATCCGTTTGCCACTGCATAGTTTTGCATACAAAATTTTAGTTCTGCCATAGACTCAAAACTGTCACCTAACTTGGGTTCCATAAGATTCCATCTTGTATTTGGATCATGAATTATGTGCTTCTTCTTTACTTTCGCTCTTTCTTCGACAACCTCTTCATCACTTTTCCAGGCACCAGCATGATAAACTTGTGCTCTAACCTCCTTAGCTATGCTAGAATTGCGTTGATTATCATCACTAAGAAGTACATTCAGAAAAGAATCCTTACATTTGTTCAGAGGAGAAAGAATTTCGTTCCGAGGTTCATAATCCATATAGATAAGCTCGAAATCCATCTCATTTAGGCATGTGAATGGCTCGTACAAACCACCAAAAACATCTTTGAAGACATCGTCTGAGAAATCCATCACCTTCGTTGAGAAATCCAATTGCTTTTGGTGTTCAGTGACGTTGCCTCCGTTTCAATTTGAGAGTAATTTTGGGTGTGAGTAAATTAGGGTCACAATTAATTTAGCATGATGAGTAATAGAGGGTGATACAGGGTAAATGAGGGGAAGCGGTTGATCCGTCTTCCCGCTCACTGTGGTTATGGGCACGTGGCCTCCTAATTAAGTGAGAGTCACCGATTACAAACATGTTTATCAGGAAATAGGGAAATTACGACACAAATTGGACAACTACCCGGTTTTTCTAGACGTAAATTGTGGCCAGGGGTTAAACCAAACATTTTAGACAAACTCGAGGCTTTTTATGCCATTTGGCCATAAATCTATTGCGCTCATCAAGAATTGTTTAAAGCTTTCAAATAGGTAACTAGACTAAATAAATATCAAACGAGCCTAGCAAAATTTCAGAACAATTAGTCATTATTGATGGGTTTTGGGCATAACAAACAAAATTCCTATTTGTGCATGCAACCCTAATCTTGGATCTATGTTTTCTATAATTGAACATACAACTAATAAACATCTAATGGAAAACCCTAGGAGGTATATACTATTTTCGAAAATCATAAAACTAGGGTTAGAATACATACCTTAATTATTATATTGTAATAACAATGAATTCCTAGTGTTCTTGAACTTTGAGAGCAAGTGTCACAAGTGTCACACCTCTAGTAGATCACACCCAAACTTGGCAAGAGGATGAGAGAGGAGATAAGAGGAGGGAGCTTGAAATTTCGGCTGCTCTTCTGAGGGTTTCAGGTGGCCGAAATTGTGAAGGGGTTAGGCTCTTTATATAGTGAGGTAGCTTAGAGCCAAAGCTAGGGTTTTACGCGGAAACCCTAATTCCTTAGCTTAAGGACCAAGCAACCGAAGAATCCCTATCCAATACCCCTTGGACGAAAATTCTAGGTTTTTCCAAGAAGTTTTCATCCAAGCCTTTCTACGGAGGTTCTAGAGCCTCTTTCCTCAACTATCAATAAATTCCCAAACAACCCCTACACTTTTAATTAATTCTTTTAATCCCAAAATTATTTCCAATTAATTTGTAATTAAATATTAACTAAATAATTTGGTTTCTAATTAATATATATTTTCATAATACATTAATAAATCATTTATTTCAATTTCTTATTCAAATAATAAATTCAACCTCTCTCCAAAAGTCATCTTGTCTTGTTGCTAGTTATGAGGGCAACCCAAAAGAACTGTGCTACTATCAATTCAAGTATATACCAATTATAGTTATGGGCTTAGACACCTAATCCAACAGTCTCCCACTTGGATAAGTCTAATAACTATATTTGCTAGTATAATTTCAAAAATTGATTAGCAAATTGTAGCTCTCAAAGCTGCTGACGAACTCTGACCTAGTAAGTTACATGTCCTAATATAAGTGATCATATAATCCTCCGTTCTGCAAGATATCATGTGGACAAACGGCATGGAACAGATTCAACCTCATTGCCCAATACTTTGTTTCCTGATTTCCGATTTGTAATGACAAAGAACTACTAATCGAACGCATCAATTTAGTCATGGTTAGGCCCGACACTATAAGTCAACACCAAATCATCAAGGGGCCCAAGATATCGCTTTTCCCGTTAGGAAAAAAGGAATAGATAAACTTTGACTTATATGTTTGCACTATTTACTCATCAAATCATGCACAACAATACGTTTTATGACATTAAGTTACTGATGCGTTTATGTATCATCAATGCACAACCAACTCGTAAACAACAACTCATATATCTCCGTTTAAAGATTATAAGATATTATCGTCTTAGAATTACTCGTGATAAATTCCATGAAGTAATTCTCTGATAGTGGGTTAATCCAATACTTAAATTCTCCATTTCAAAAGTACTCATGAATATTGCAACAAATCGATTTCCATGTCTAAAACTCTTTAGACAATATACAATCCAATTCATGATAGTCTTGATTCATTACTTACTTCCAAAAGTATGATTGAATGTGGATGTTTTGAATAATCCAATTATTCGAGAAGTAAAACATGCAAAATGAAACACAATAATAAACAAGTGACAAATGACAGTAAACAGTACTCATAAATAATTCTCTATTATTTAATCATCAAAAGTCAATTACATTTACTTTGTTACAAGTTTCTAAATATCTATCAAACTACTAAAACTAATATCATCTTTCAGACAAATGCTCCTTGCATGCTGAATGTGCTTAATCCTACTCAGACCCTTTGTGAGAGGATCTGCATGATTCTCTTCTGATGACACCTCTTCACGACGAGGTGTCCTTCTTCTACTTTATGTATGATAAAATGGTATTTTCTGTCGATATGTCTTGATCTACCATGATCTCATGGTTCCTTTGTCAAGGCAACCACTCCTTCCTTATCACAAAATATCTCTATTGGCTCCCTTATGGCTAGCACAAATCCAAGGTCTCCGATGAAGTTCTTCAACCATATATCCTCCTTTTATGCTTCGCTCGCTGCTATGTACTTTGATTCATTGGTAGAATCAGCCACGATCTCCTGTTTGGAACTTTTCCAAGTTAGGGGCTGTTTGTTTACCTCTTAATTGAAAAATTAAGAGGCTACCTCTTAAAAATTCAGATATACCATGTTTGGTAGCCTCTTATAAAAAACCTCTTAATTGAAAAATTACCTCTTAAAAATTCAGATATCTACCCGTATCTGAAAAAGAAAGAAAGACATGTATGCCCCTTGATAAAGCACACCTCCTCCTTTTCTCATACACACATATCCTATTTTTCTTGAAGCCATAACCACTTCATTATCCTCCCCCCTCTCCACGCAGATCGCCGCCTCCTTCTTCCCCTCGTACTCCGACCGCCGTCGCCGCCTCCTTCTTCCCCTCGCACTCCGACCGCCGCTGCCGCCTCCGCTTGCTCCTTCCTCGTTGTCGTCTTCGATCAAGGTACGTGCTTTTTCTTCGGTTACTCATCGAACCCCACCTCCGGACACTTGCTTTCCTCTGCCAGGGCCACCACTCCAACGCCTGGTAACTCAGTAAGCTTTTCTTCTCTGGCTTTGAAATCGATTCCATCACACAACACATCTTTGGTGCACATCGTCACAAATCATAGCTCCTGGTTCCTTGTGCCTTTTTGCTGATGAATAAATTGAAGAAAATATGGCGTGAAATCATGATGAAATGGCTGATTTTCTTATTATTTTCTGCTGAAAACGTTCGTTTGCTACTAAATCGTTTGTTTGCTGAAATTGTTTGTTTATCTCTTCCACATATGATGAAATTGTTTGTTTATCTGCTCAATTCATGAAATTGAGATGTAATATGTAGCTACAATTATATTTGCAGGGGAGAAGAATATGGAAATATATGGTAATTTAAAGATCCTAAGGTTTAGAGGGTGGAGTGATTTTTTTAACATGTATTTATTATGATTTTTTCAATTTAAAAATATTTATGTTTGATTTGGATTTGTGTTAATTTTTTTATTTATGTTTAATTTAGATTTTATATGGTGTTTATATTTATTTTTATAATTATTTAAGAAGTTGATTTGGTTATTTATTTATAAAACATAATATTGAATTCAACAAAAATTAATACAGAATGATAAAATGGTCATTTTATAGTTTAGCACAAAAATTCAGAAGTTCCAACCAAACAGTATGTTAAAAATTCAGATCTTAAAAATTCAGACCCTCTTAAAAATTCCGATCTCTTAAAAATCTAGATCTTAATAATTCAGATCCTAACAATCAGCCCCTTACTCTCCTCCATTAAGGGTAAACACCCAACCAGATTGAGAACGGAAGTCGTCTCTGTCTATCTGAAAGTTGGTGTCACTATACCTAGTTACTCTCAAGTCATCACTACCACGAAGCACAAGGACCCATTCCTTAGTTATTCGTAGATACTTAAGAATATTTTTGACCGCTATCCAATGAACTCTACTTGGATTTCCCTGATATCGACTAACCATGCTCAAAGAAAAAGCCACATCAGGGCGAGTACATGTCGTAGCATGATCGTTCCAACGTTGGAAGCATATGGAACTCGGTTCATTTATGATATCTCTGCATCAGTACTCGGACTCTGAGTCTTACTCAGTTTGGTATTACTCTCGATAGGAAACTCTCCTTTCTTGGAATTCTCTATGCTAAAACGTTGTAACACTTTATCCAAATATGTACTTTAACTAAGTCCAATTAGTATTTTACTCCTGTTTCTCAAAATTCTTATCCCTAGAATATAGGCAGCCTCTCCTAGATCCTTCATAGCGAAACACTTTCCAAACAAGACTTAACTTCTTGCAAAGTTGGAATGTCATTTCCAATGAGAAGTATGTCATCAACATATAATACCAGGAAGGTCATTGTACTCCCACTAGCTTTGACATATACACAAGATTCATCTTCACTTCTAGAGAAGCCAAACTCTTTAACTTTCTTGTCAAAGCAAAGATTCCATCTGCAAGAAGTTTGCTTCAATCAATAGATTGATTTCTCAAGCTTACACACTCTATTGGGGTACTTAGCATCCACAAAACCCTCTGGTTGATTAATGTAAACATCGTCTGCCAACTTCCCATTAAGGAAAACAGTTTTGACATCCATCTGCCAAATTTCATGGTCATGAAACGCAGCTATGGGTAGCATCACCCTAATATATTTAATCTTAGTCAATGGTGAGAAGGTCTCATCATAGTCAACCCCTGGGATTTGAGTAATGCCCTTCACAACCAATCGAGCCTTGAAAGTGTGCACCTTTCCATCCATGTCGGTCTTCTTCTTGAAGATCCATTTGCACCCAACTGTCCTACGACCTGGTACATTGTCAACCAAATTCCAAATTTGATTGTCATACATGGACTTGATCTCGCTGTCCATTGCCTCTTTCCACTTGGAAGACTCAGGGCCCGCCATAGCTTCCTTGTAGTTAGAAGGTTCATCCAAATTTACCAGTGTACTGTCACTGATAAACATATCACCATCTGTAGTAATATGGAAACCATAAAACTCATGTGACATTTTAACACTGTTGGAACGTCTAAGAGGTAGTGACTCATCAATTGGTTCAACTGGAATTTCTTCCTCAGGTTGAGCCATAGCATTTCCAGAGGTTCCTTCATCGTTTGACTCTTGAATTTCTTCAAGAACAATTGGACTCCCACTGTCCTCTTTGCATATAATTTCTCTCTCGCTAAAGACTCCCCTTCGCGCTACAAAGACCACGTTGTCACTAGGTATGTAGAACAAATATCCAAAAGACTTATGTGCGTAACTGATGAAAATGCATCTCTTACTTCAAGGTTCAAGCTTGTCGTGAGTCTCTCGTCTAACAAAAGCTAACGAGGGAACCTTCCCCGTCCACATCTCGTGAGGTGTTTTGGCAACCTTCTTGATTGGGACAAGATTAAGAATGTGGGCGGCAGTCTCTAAGGCATACCCCCAAAATGAGATTGGAAGTGAAGCTTGACTCATCATGGAATGAACCATATCCAACAAGGTCTGATTATGCATCTCAACCACACCATTAAGTTGTGGTGTCCTAGGAGGTGTCAATTGTGAAATTATTCCACATTCCTTGAGGTAGTCGTGGAATTCGATACTAAGATACTCACAACCTCTATGGGATCTGAGCATCTTGATCTTCCTGTCCAATTGATTCTTGACTTCTTGTTTGAACTCTTTGAACTTTTCAAAGGTTTCTGACTTATGCTTGATTAAGTAGATATAGCGATATCTACTATAATCATTAGTAAAAGTCGCATAGAATCGATTTGCATCCCTTGTGGTGGATCTGAAGGGCCCACAACATTTGTGTGTATGAGATCCAACAATCCTTCACCCCTTTCATAAGAACCAGTGAAAGGTGATTTTGTCATATTTCCAAGTAAACAAGATTTGCACGTATCATCCGACCTTAAGTCAAACGATTCCAACACTCCATCCTTTTGGAGTTGGGCAATGCGTTTCTTGTTGACATGTACAAGACGACAATGCCAGAAACATCCTTTGTCTAAACCATCAGACGAATCAATTTGTAAAACACTATTACCTAAATTGTCTATAACCATCACAGTTTCATACACGTCATCACAAGGTAAAGCTTCAAAATAAAATACACCATTTTTAAAAGCAGAAATAGATCCATTCTCATTATTAAAAGAATATCTAAAACCTTGTTTATATAAATCATGAAATGAAATGATGTTTCATGTCATCTCTGACGAGTAGCAACAATTATTCAAATCTAAATACAACCCACTACTAAGCACTAAGTTATAAACTCCAATCTTGGTAACATGTGACAATCTCCTATTGCCCCTGATAAAGTTCATTTTCCTATGCTCCACATCCTCACTTTTCTTAGCCCCTGCAAATCAGAACAAATGTGAAAACCACATCCTATATCAAGGAGCCAGGAATGATAAGAAGATGAGTTTTTATACAAGATAGTGTGAATACATGTCGAGGTTGGCTTCACCTTGCCATCCTTTATGTCTTGCAAGTACTTAGGGCAGCTTCGTTTCCAATGCCCTTTCTCATGGCAGTAAAAGCAAGTAGCCTCTTTAGGATCAGAGGTGGGAGGAGCGTCATAACTGGCTTTTTCTTTGGGTCCATTGCTTGAGGACCCAACTTGAGACTTTCCCTTCCAATTTTGTTTAGGAGGACCTTTCCTCTTCTTCCCCTTTCCTTGCCCAATGGCCAAGATAAGAGCAACAGGAGGGGTGGAGGCAACACTTTTTCCTTTCATTCCTACTTCAGTAGTTCGCAGGAGGTTCTGAAGTTGAGCTAATGTGGTCTCTTGGTTGTTCAGATGATAAGTTAGGATAAACTGATCATAACAATTGGGCAATGAGTGTAAGACTATATCAATATCAAATTAGTCATCAAAGTTCACATTAAGCTTTAGCAAGCGCTCCACGTATCGTTGCATTCTTTAAAGGTAGCTACTGGCGGACTCTCTATCTTTCATCTTGCTAGTGATGGAGGACTTTACTACCTCATACTTTTCTTGACGAGCTCGTTACAAGTCCTTGTTCATGTCGTATGGCCAGTAATCCTCGTAGAACCTTTGGAGCGCAGGAGTCATAGTAAACACCATGATGCATGCCACTTTGGTTGCATCATTGTAGTGCTTCCTATACTCAGCTAGTTCTGCGGCAGTAGCTTGGGTTTCATCGATCTCGAGAAGTTCCTTTTCGAGCACATATTCCTTTTCCTCAAAACGTTGAGCCATCTTGATGTTACGCATCCAATCATTATAATTTGTGCCATCAAAGGTAACTCTCGAGCAGATGTTCAAAAGCGTGAAGTTGTTGTTGGAGGAGGAACCAGAAGCATTATTGGGAGTTGACATCTGAAAAAGGAGAAGGACAAGTTTTAGGTTAGATAGGAGTAATCCTCAATATAACACCCAAATGAAATATTAAGGCTAGGATCCAACTAGATATTTCACAACTTAGAAAAGGGATGTCATAATCTAATTGTGAAATAAGTAAAGGTAGGTAAATGACGATTTACCAATTTCACCGCGAAAAACGAAATTTAAACGAATTAGGTTTTTTTAATGAAATTCCTAGATCTTTTAAGATTCATTGAACTATTCAATGACATATTTAATCTCGATTATGCTCTTCCATTTGTGACTGGGATACCGAGGATCACAAACAAGATGTGAATATCTGTGCAAATTAGCTTGGTACTCTCGATGTCATTTATCATGTAATCAATGTGCCGGTTAGCCACACACGCTCCATTAATCAATGATAATTTACGAGACACCCATTGCCACCCTTTATTAGTCCATATTAATGTGCCGGTTAACCACACACGCTCCACTAATGACTTATATAAAGTGTAATGTGTAATTTCATGGATTAGCATTAAATTCACATTTTTCCTAAAGTAACTAAGATTGGGAATTTTATAAAAACATTTAGTTACTTAATAATTTCATTATTCTTGTTAATGAGAATTATTTGTCCTATCAAACCCGTTCGGCTAACGACCCTCCACAAATCAAGAGAGTGTGGGTAAGCATGGATACCCAATGACTGTCATTTTATAGGTCGCTTCCGTAAACTCCCCTTATAGATCAGCTTCGTGAATGAGACGTACTAGCGGTTCGACTGACTTGTCTTATACATATAGTAAATATTAAACATTTATTTTAAATATAATATAAGGTGTATTTTAAACATTTCAAAATACTAGGGTTTTATAATCCTTTTAAATTTCGATATTAAAACAATTTAATTTAAATTTAAAAGAATTTGATTTAATAATTATCTATTAATTAAACATTTAATTAATTTATTAAACCAATTGAGGATTATCCAATTAAATTAATCAAAATAATTTAACCTAATCCTCTCCCCCTAATTTTCGAAAAACATGGGAGGGATCTTTCAAATTTTATAATTATCCAATTAATCACATAAAGAGATAATTACCAAAAATAAGAAAACCCTATCATGAAATCCTAATTTTAAAAAATGACAAGTCTTGGGGAGGAAGGCAAGGATTTCAATCCTTGCCATATTTCGACAAGAGGGTTAAGGAACCCTAATTTTTGAAACTTGTAGGACAAGGGAAAGGGTTAAAACCTTTTTCCAAAATTTCGAAATCTAGGGTTAGGAAACCCTAATTGCGAAAACCCTAAGTCCAAAGGGTTTATTTGCCATAAACCCTAATTGATTAAATTCAAACAATTGCATTCAATTCAATAGAAAACAAACCAAGGCTCTAATACCACTGATGAGTTTTGAGCATAACAAACAAAATTCCTATGTGTGCATGCAACCCTAATCTTGGATCTTTGTTTTCTCTAATTCAACATACAACTAATGAACATCAAATGGAAAACCCTAGGAGGTATATACTATTTTCGAAAATCATAAAACTAGGGTTAGAATACATACCTTAATTGTTATATTGTAATAACAATGAATTCCTAGTGTTCTTGAACTTTGAGAGTAAGTGTCACAAGTGTCACACCTATAGTAGATCACACCCAAACTTGACAAGAGGATGAGAGAGGAGAAAGAAGGACGGAGATTGAAATTTCGGCTGCTCTTCTTAGGGTTTCAGGTGGCCGAAATTGTGAAGGGGTTAGGCTCCTAACATAGTGAGGTAGCTTAGAGCCAAAGGTAGAGTTTAGGGGGAAACCCTAATTCCTTAGCTTAAAGACCAAGCAGCCCAAGAATCCCTATCCAAGACCCCTTGAACGAAAATTCTAGGGACTTCCTAGAAGTTTTGGTCCAAAACTTTCTAGGGAGGTTCTAGAGCCTCTTTCCTCAACTACTAATAAATTTTCAAACAACCCCTGCACTTTTAATTAATTTTTTTAATCCCAAATTTAATTCCAATTAATTTCTGATTAAATATTAAGTAAATAATATGATTTCTAAGTAATATATTATTTTCATAATACATTAGTAAATCACTTATTTCAATTTATGATTCAAATAAATTCAACCTCTCTCCAAAAGTCATCTTGTCTAGTTGCTAGTTATGAGGGCAACCCAAAAGGACTATGTTGCTATCAATTCAAGTATATACCAATTATAGTTATGAGCTTAGACACCTACTCCAACAGTTATGTCATATCTTGCAAAAATATCTTGAAATTAGTTAAATGATTCTTGCCTCCTTCAGTTTAATTTATTTTTTAAAAGTTATTAGATGAAATTTGTTATAATGTGTTTGGTTTTCCGAGTCTACGTATGCAGGGGTGAAACCGGAAATTTTTATTAGGGTATTCCTTCTAAATTAACTAGAATATATATATATATATATATATATATATATATATATATATATATATATATATATATATATATATATATATATATATATATATATAAGTTCAATAGAGAATATTTTTGATTAAGGAACCAATGAACCAATTTAAATTGTATTTAAAACAATCAACGACAAAGGGAAGAGTTTTAGATTTTTATAATGGACGCACATGCACTGGATTATAACAAAACTCACTTCCTTTTTTTCATTTACTTTTTTAGGCCACCTTTTTAACGAAAAAAAAAACGAATACACCATTGTTCATGATTTTTCGTCCTCTTTCCATAAAGATTCCTATTGATATACAAAAAATGATTTTTAAAATAAAACTCACTTAATATCTTTGTTTTTTGAAAAGTTAAGGTCTATTTTTTATTGAAATTTTTTTATAAATATATCAAAATTCATATTTTTTTGGTACTTTTTAAACAGAGATTCATATTGATGTAAAAAAAGGAATTTTTAGTTCAAATTTACATTGTGAATATGTTCAGATTCACATTGCAAAGCTACTCAGATTCATATTGTGAATCTGCTCAGATTCACAATGTGAATAATAGTAGGTCGGATTCACATTGTGAATTCTGAAAACTAAATTATATACAGTTCATATTCAATTTTTGGGTGTGTATGGGGCGGTTTGGTTCAATTTTTGGTCAAAACCGAAGCATAACCATTTTAATTGGTTAATGTATTTCGATAACCATTGGTAGCGGTTAATATTGGTTTTGGTTAACGGATTTATTCGGTTAATGGTTAATATCAGTTAACCAAAATGGTCAAAGATGACATAAAAATAAAAATAATTTTCTATAAAATGTAAAAAAAACGTAAAGTCTATCGTTATAAAAAGTGAATGATTGTGTATATATAATTGTATTGATAAAAGATTACTTATCATATCTAACTCCAAACAATTATCTTTTACATTTTCAATTTCTTATATAATTATATACCATATATTTAATATTATAGTATATTAAAAATATTTAGTAATATTATTGGTTCGGTTCGATTTATAATGGTTCAGTTTTAGATGCAAACCATAACCGAACCATACGTATTCGGTTAATCAAAATTAGAAACCGAACCATATCTTTTAGTAATGGTTCGCTTATATCGATTAATTTTTTTATGGTTCGGTTTTTCGGTTAATATGTTCAACCCTAATATTCACAATTTGAATAAATCCATTTGTTGATTTTACAAAACTGATTTATTAGAAATCAATACGTTAAAATATTATAAAATTACACGAAAATATATTTCGATTCATATGTAAATTTCATTAAATTAATTGTAAATGATCAAAGAGTTGATGTAGTAAGTTAGATTCACATTGTGAATATTAAAATTGAAATGCTACTGTTTAGATTCACAGTGTGAATCTGAACTGATCGAGATTTTTTTGAATCGTTGTTGATGTTAATTAATAGAGGACAAAAAATTGAGATTTTTGGTATAATCAATTTAAAGACAATAAGCGTCAAAAATTACTTTTTGATAAAAGATTATTTATAATAAATAATCTTAATCAAGTTATATTACACATCACAAAGGTTCCGTACATATAAAGAATGCTGAAATTCGAGTTATAACGAAGAAGCTATGACCCGTCGAAGTTTTACGGCTAAACCGGCATGGCACCGCATAACGTAAAAAATGAATTTTTGACAAAATACTTTTTATCCTTAGCAATCTAAACGAAATTCGTAGTATATGTTAATCCGAGAACGTACCAAAAAAGAACGTCCAAATCTGACTTCATTTGATGAAGTTATGATTTTTCTAAGATTTAGCGTAACAGTATACAACCCAGAAATAGAATTTTAGATCGATCGATTTTTAGCCGACACAACCTAAATGAGAATTGAAGATCTCATTAAATGGAGCTCAACGATATAATGACACTCGAAAACGGACGTCGGGTGACAAAGTTATGATTTTTTAACGGATTTTAATTGTCTAAGTGTGTTAAAATATAACTTTAAAAATAAAGTCAAAATTAGCCAACGGAGTCTAAACAAAAGTTGTAGATCCCGTCGATACCTACGCGTGGATATAAATAATGTCAAAAATGGAGCTCATATGCGAACTTTACGGATTTTAGAAGATAATTAGTTTTTGGAGTAATCTGCAAGTGACACATGGCGCAACCTGAGCCACTACTTCTTCCCCACACCTTGCCACCAGATGGTGACACGTGGCATGGGAACGCGCAGCGTTCAGAAAGGGAACTCCCCGCGTTCGCACCTCACCACTTCTCTTCTCCCAGTTACTCCCAAACATTCTAAGCTTTTCTCTAACACCTCCTAGGTGTTAGAAGTGAGTCGCGGAGCGCCAGAAGGCTCCGAGAAGAAGAGCTTTCGGCTCAGAAGTTCGTCTCCCGCAGAGCCTGGGTCCTAGCCAAACCCTCTTATAAGTAAGTTATGTTTATCATACTTTAAGGATAACTTATGTTTAAGTTGAGTATCGTTATTATGAATTCATAAACAATATATGTATTATAAAATTAAATATACAAAGTGTTATTATAATATCTTTTAACTACTCGCGGTACGGGGGAATCTGGTTTGAAGGGCCACACAGGGTTGTTGGATTTCAGAAGTGCTATAATGCCAAAATGGTCCTGCCCTCCGGTGTTTCATGTCTGCCCCTTGTCTGTACATATTGGTTGAAAAGTATTGTTTAACACTTATAAAACAATATCGCTCGTAAATAGTCGCAATAAATATTAGACTAAAATCTTGTGGTAATGATACTAGGTTTCGTCGAAGGAAATAAAATTGTTCGAAGCGAAACGCTGTCCGAGTTTGGAATCATCACTTTAACAAGTGAGTGCATAGTCCCTTTCATGAACATGATTTTAATACAAGTATTGATTAAAGTATTAAATATATGTTTGTGTGTGAAATATTTTATATTGCCTTAAATACGTGTTATGAGCATATCTGATAATATATGATGATTTAGGATACAGAGTAAACCTAAATTAATTAAGAGGAATATTGGGTAGTATCTCCTTATGAGTACGAGTGAGGTATACACGGAGGGTAGAACTTTAAAACTTGTCATTGATCCGAGAGCATGGATTAGACATAGTCGTTTGTCCTTAGTCCGAGAGGATGGAGAGGACATAGTTAATTGTCATTAATCCGGGAGCATGGATTATACATAGTCAATTGTCCCTAGTCCGAGAGTATGGAATGGGCATAGTTATTGATCCGAGAGTATGGATTAGACATACCAAATCCGGGAGTATGGATTAGGTAAAGATGTTAATTTTAGATCCAAGAGGATAGATCGTGTCGTCATGAGGATCGATGGGGTGGGGTAACATTGTTTATATAAGATGAAATTGTATATATCATGAGGATCGATGTGTACTCACTAGGTTTCCCAAGCTGACCCACTCAATTTATTTGTATCATAGGTGTCGATATGAAGCTACAATACACTAAGAGATTAAAGGAGATGTAAATCACTAGTGTAAATGAATGTAAGGTCTATTTATGCTTATGTTTCTGTATTGACGATGACATCCTAAAGTTTTTATATAAACAAAATACTTTTCTTCGGAAATTCTTTGATAATATATTTATCATGTTTTTTTGGGAACAAATTCCGCAATATTATTCTTTAAGATGAATACTCTGATTTTCAAATAATCATAAATAAATTTTTTAAAATGACCATGAATTTGGGGATGTGACAGTTGGCATCAGAGCATTAGTTTAAGCGAACTAGGAATAAGGATTTATTTCTAGACTTAAAGTTAGAATCTTAAGCGATAATTGTGAGATGAGTGTCTGCTATATTTTAGACACATGCACTAGCTTATTTTAGGAAAGATACCTAAAATGCTTTTATGTGCTAAATGAATTATGTCATAGCTATAGAGATGCCTTATATGCTATTAATTGATCGAATCTATGGTCTGTTGCCGAACGGATCAGGAAACTTTATGTGTTCAGATTTCTAAACGTTTAATTACGGTATTAGAACGAGCATGTAACTTTTCGAAATGATAAGGAGATTTATACGTCAATCGTAAATAAAGCTTTCCCTATCTAAATTCTCGTCACTGCACACCGAACATTTGATTTGGTGTATAGACCGACATGGTGAGAATTCACAGCAAATCAGGAAATGCTAATGGGAACCAACAGCCTGAACCACCACTGGTTGAGCGTGCAGCTCAATCCGAGCCACTCATGATGGTAGGAGTCCAGGCAATGATTCAGGCTATGATGGCCGAGCAAAGGGAGGAGATTAGAAAATTTTTGCTTAATAAAAGGGATGAACCTACTGTGCCTGTTGTGCAGTCCGAACTGAATGAAGAACTGTTAGAGGAGGGAAACTACAGCCGTACTGTGAGCCAAGTTGGACCCCAAGTGGTGAGGAGGAACAACACGGACAGAAGGATTGAAAGGGATGGACGAATGTATAATAACTTCTTAGGTGCCAAACCACCAAGTCTTTCGGGAAGCCCAAATCCAGTACAGATCATGGACTGGATCTTCGAGATGGAGATGGTATTAGAGAGTTGCAATTGCAACAACAAGCAGAAAACCGTCTTTGCAGTCAGACAACTAAAGACCGGAGTTCTAAGTTGGTGGAAGTTGTTGGCAGATACAATGTCGTGGGGAGAAGCCATGTAGATGTTTTGGGAAGCAATCATGGAGCAGTTGAAAATGCAATACTATTCAGAGATAGATCTAATAGATCTAAACAACGAGTTTCAAAACCTGAAGAAAGGGAAGATGAGTTTTGATGAGTATGCCACCACATTCACCGAGAGGATGAAGTTATTCCCCTACTTGGTGCCTACTGAACTCTCCAAGATAGATAGGTTTGCTAACGGATTGCCAACAGACTTTGGCCCAATGGTCAAAATGGCAACTACTTTGAAGACAACTGTTAGAGTAGCCAAGAATGTTGAGACCCAGATAAGGGAAAAGGGTCTGGAGAGAGATGAAGTTGGAAAGAAGAGGAAGTTTGAGGGGTCTTCAGGATCCGACAAGAAAAATAGGTTCCCGAAGTCTGACCCTAATAACAATAGGTATGGGGATAACAATGAGGAAAGGTGGTGTGACAAGTGTAGAAGGAAACACACTGGGAGATGCTCTAAAGAGGTGACCTGCTTCAAATACGGGAATACTAGTCACTATGACGACGAATGCACGACCAAGAGAGAAGTCTGCTTTAAGTATGGTGAAGAAGGACACTTCAAGCAAGACTGCGCAATGAGGGAAGGAGCTACAAAGCTAAATGTACCGCCGAAGCCAAATGCAAGAGCATTCCTGATAATCCTTAATGAAGAAGGAAACGACGCAAGGGATTAGGAGTAAGGATCTTTAAATTAGTTAGATAGTATCATGTGGTGTAGCCAAATATAAGAGGCATAGTGTAGGGTGAAATTAAATATCTATGTAATCGTTCAAGAAATAATATGAACCTTGGTTATGTTATCTGATGTGTTAAGTTGCTATATGATTTTTCTTGTGTGGTGACTTGGAGAACTGCGAGACAATACTTGGGACGAGTATGATTAGGTGTGAAAGGTATTAGAGGGCTATACTATCAGAATCACATGACTCACACTTGGATTAGGGAAAGTCAAAAGGTGACCAAGGCGCTAGTAATTGATTCTGTTTTATTCATGTATGTCGTTACCATCGTTTCGGTAATGACTAAGAAGATTATTGTTATTCCGAGCCTAGTGGTCATATCAAATCGATTCTAACTAAGATGAGTATGTTATGTGGTTCAAAGAACCAATTTCGATGTAGAATCTGACTTAATCCAGAAGATTGAAGTGAAAGATAATCGAAGCGATCAATAGAAGTATTGCGATCGTTGTTAAGGTAAGAAGCTTGTAGCTAAAAGTGCTACATGCTAAAATGTGATTATACCATATTAGAACATGAAGGAAGGTATCGTCCATTCTGGAATCTGACTCAAAAAGACCCGAGTCTAAGTGTTGCATCATACGATAAGAGGTCATTAGAACATGACCCATCAGTCTGTTACGGTAATTGAAGTAAAGACCTAATATTAGGTTAAGTCTGTTAAGAAAGAGCAGGAGTCTCCAATAAAGATCTATCTCTATAGTTTAGATCTATCTCTATGGTTTCCAATGCCCAATATATAAGTTGATTCTCCAAGATCCTTCATAGTAAAACATTTTCGAAAGACAAGTTTTGACAGTTTGCAAGGTTGGAATATTGTTTTATATAAGGAGTATGTCATCAACATACAGCACTAGGAAGAACACATTACTCCTATTGGCTTTGAAATATATATATATATATATATATATATATATATATATATATATATATATATATATATATATATATATAGAACACATTACTCCTATTGGCTTTGACATATATATATATATATATATATATATATATATATATATATATATATATATATATATATATATATATATATATATATATATATATATATATAAGACTCATCCTCACTTCTACAACATTCAAAATCCTTGACCTTTTCTTGGAAGAAAATATTCCAGTTACGTGACACTTGTTTTAGTCCATAAATGGACATTTCAAGCTTGTAGACTCTATTAGGATATGTTGGATCGATGAAGCCCTCAAGTTGTGCCATGTAGATATCCTCTGCCAATTTCTTGTTAAATAAAGCAGTCTCCACATCCATTTTGCATATTTCATAATCATAGAAATCAACAATGGCAAGTAATATTCTAATAGAGTTAATCTTGGCTACTAGTGACAAGGTTTCGTCACAATCAATTCCTTGAGTTCGATTATAAACCTTAGTAACCAGACTAGCTTTATAAGTGTGCATATTCACATCCGTGTCCGTGTTCTTCTTGAAGATCCACTAGCATCCAATAGTTTTGATTCTAGGTGTAGAATCAACCAAATGCCAGACTTGGTTATCATACATGGATTGAATTTCACTTTCCATAATTTCCTTCCATTTAACAGCTTCGATACCTGTCATCTCTTCCTTGTAGGTAGATAATTCATCCATACTTACTAGTGTTTGATCACTAAATAGTACATTTCCTTTAGTTTCTATATTGAAACCATAAAACTTAGGAGGAAATATAACCCTATCAGATCTACAAAGTGAAGGAGTTGTAGCTATGTAGGTTTGTTCAACATGTTGATCAAACTCTAGTTGAGTGTTACTTTCAACTAATGGACCCTCTTCGTTTAACTCTTAAAGTTCTCCAATATCAATTATGCTCCTACTAGCTTCTTTGGACATGATCTCCTTCTCGAGGAAGAATGCCCTTCGAGCAACAAAGACATTTTTCTCAGAAGCATTGTAGAAAAGATATCCAAACAAATTTTGAGGACACCCAATGAAGTCACACTTTTCCGATCATGGTTCTAGTATACCATTTGCCTTACGATGCATGTAAACTTTGCAACCCTAGATTTTCAAATGTGCAAGACTGGGAGGTTTCCGATTCCATATTTTGGATGTTTTCATAGGTACATTCTTAGTTAGAAGGAGGTTTAGAATATTAGTGACCATGTAAAGAGCATAATTGCATAAAATTATTACAAGCGTAGCTTTAGTCATCATAAATCGAACCATATCAAGTAGCGTTCATTTTTTTCCTCTCAACAACACCATTCAGTTCAGGCATTCTATGAGGAGAATATTGTGAAACAATTCCACAATCCTTTATATGATCGATAAATTAATGACTCAAGTATTCTCCACCATATTGGATCGAAGAATCTTGATCTTGTTGCCAAGTTAGTTTCCAACTTCCTTTTGGAACTCTTTGAACTCTTCAAAAGTTTCAAAATTGTGCTTCGTTAAGTAGATATGGCCATATATACTAAAATCATAAGTAAAACTCACAAAATAACGTTCACCATGTCTAGTGGTGAATCTGAACGATCGACATACATCAGTGTGGATAAGTTCCAGTAGATCCGTGCTTCGTTCATAGTTTCCTGTAAGGTGATTTCACCATCTTATAAAGTAAACAAGACTCTATAACACCCGATCAATTTTAGTAAATTTACTTTCCTTATTCTTTCAAGTTCTGATGTTGAGGATGTGACTACGCAGGTCGTAGATATCCATCTACGTGCTGTGCAGAAGGAATCTTGGACACGAGATTTTAATGATCTACGCATGGCATATATCTTGGTACGCATCCCGTACTCGCCCATAGCACAAATCCTAATTTTGGGGTTTTGAGCAATATTTAAGGTCTCTAACTCCTTGAGGACCTTCATACCATCAAACTCCATCCCTTCATACCCACCACTCGAAACCCTAATCTCCATTTCTGAGTTTTTGAGCTATTTGAGTGTTTTGTGCTCATTTTTGAAGGAATGATTCCATTGAAGAGCACTTGGGAAGCTTAAAGCCTTGTGGATCTAGAACTTTCATCTCTTAAGCATTCTATAGAAGTTATAAACTTTGTACCTTTATACTTCTTTGATTAGATCTAACTAGGATGTCAAGTTTATGCCTTTTTGGTCGCGTTATCTTGGTCCATTTGAGTATGAGCTACTCTAGACCTTGTAGAGTAAATTTCCAAAAGTATTTGAGTGTATTAATTCATAAAAATAGTATCTTGGCCTTATCCAACCATCCATGCATGAGTTTGAGATCCTTAGATGATGTTACAAGGTTAGGGTTTGTTCTTGAGCCTTGATAAGACATGTAAGTGCATAAAGTTTGGAAATTTATCACTTAGGACAATTATTTAGACAAGATCTGAGGGTTGGACGTGGTGTCCTTCTGTATTAAGCTCTTAATTGAATATTAGGCTGTAGCATAAGTACGCATGACGTACTTATGGCTATGCAGCGTGTAGCCTTGTTTTTCCCAGTAAAAGCCAATTGATGCTCTATGTCGGGCGTAGAGATGGTACATTGGGAATACTCAGTCTGAATGTTAACCTTTGACTACTTACCGTTGACTGTTGACTTTAACCAAGTTTGAATTTAGGTTAAATAGGGTAGTTTGTGTAGTAGATTGAGGCCTGGTCCTTGTTTATCATATATGTGATTTGTAGAGACAATGTCTGGAGCAGTGATCAGTTCAACTATCTTTCAGACTACGAGGTGAGTTTTCATCACTCTACTCGTGGGTCGAAGGAACCAATGCCGACCCACTAGGTTTTATGATATATCTTGTTATATAGGATGTTTCTATGTTGTAGTGTTTTGTTAGACTGGTAGATACGCATGATTATCTGTTTGTTGGTTATATGTTTATTTCTTTCATATGTCGACATAGTGCGGTTGGGTTGAGGCAATACTGTTCTGGGCGAAAGCCAAAAAACCTGTGAGCAATCTAGACATAAGCTGAGGGCCAGGAATCCAAACTAGACTTATGTTGTAGGCTCAAGAGCAATCCAGACATAACATGTGGGCCGCAAGGGCAATCTAGACTTATGATGTGGGCTTAGGGGTAATCCAATCTGATAGTTGTAGACTAAGTATGTATGTTGTTATATGTTTATGTTGTGGTATTTTGGGGGAACTCGCTAGGTTTTGGCTTATAGTTTGATTTTATGGTTTCAGGTACATCTGAGGATAAGGTCAAGGCTAAGGAGTGATTGTGCACATCATTCTCGATATTTATTTGATCTATGATTTTGGGATACTTTGATTATGATTATGACTTTTGGAAACTATGTTTTGAATGATTTATGGATTTTGATATGGTTTTAAAATGAAAAATTTGTCATGGTTTCTGGGATGTTACAAGTTGGTATCAGAGCCTTGGTTTGAGAGAATTAGATGAACACTCTTGTGATTCCAGACTCAAACTAAGTATCTGCAAAATAATTTTCAAATTGACTAAAATAATCAACAAAGAGGATGCGATGTGTACAGTCAACCGGACCCGAGGAAAGTATTCCCCAAGATACCCACACTTGTTTTGTGTATAGATGATATGATAGAATTACAAGCTATTTGGTCGGATATGGATCTTTAAGAATTACATGATAGAATTGCCTTATTTGTGATGCCTCATAGCCTAGGAGAATTTCTTGTTATGCAAGATGGAATTGACATTGTTACTGTGGTTGCTTAGTGTGTGCACCATGGTTGTACATAACTAAGATCTTATAGCCTGAGAATGTTTGATTTAGCATTTTTTTTCCCATTCCCTGTCTAGTTGTGGGCTTAGGGTAGAATCAAATATTCGACTGTCTATTGAATCCAACGTTATGTATGATTAGCATGCACGAGCAACTGCAGGGTTGGTGGAAGTTCCATGAGTGAGTAAGTTTGTAGTAGGCCATCGTGAGGAAGGACTAACGATTTTTGGAGAGTATGTGTAGTATGTATGCATATCCTAGATGTTGGGCCTTATGGTCGGTCGGGTGGTCTATGATGACCCCTCGAGATAAATATGGGAAGGTGTGGAAGGTAGTATAGGCCTATACTACTAGAAGCATAGGACCCGTAATCGAATCAAGGAAGTCATGAACCCTGAGGGTTTAGTATTTCTATAATTCTGTAATAGATTTAATTGTGGCTTTTGTGATATATTCTGGTTTGTTTTTAATATGCCGGTCACTAGAGGTTCTGGATCAAGAGCTGGTGGCCCGGAGAGGCCATGTTTGTCTGATGATGAGATTCGCGAGATGATCACCACCCAGGTGACCATGGCTGTTAGCGAGGCTATCTCAGAGGTATTTGGTTCTATTAAGACTGCCATGATTGATATGTTTGAAGAGCGCTATGCTGCCGTTATTGAGGCTGTTGCTACCACAGCCAATATGGTTGTTGTTGGTGCAGGAGTTCAGGGGATAAGGTTATTTTAGTACAGGGACTTCAGGAACACGAAGCCCCCATATTTTGACGGGGTCAAGAACCCGATTGTTGCTATGAGGTGGTTATTCGATGTGGATGGTTGTTTCTTCACGTACTCGTATCCGGAGGACCAGAAGGTCAAGTGTGCCATGAACCTTCTTCGTTTGGGGGTGAAGGACTGGTGGAAGTAGGTGAACGGTGCTTATTCTCTTGTGGAGAAGGCCGTAGTGACATGGGATCAGTTTTCGGAGATGTTCGGTACTAAGTATGTTCCACTAGTGGAGAGGGAGAGGTTAGCCCAGTTGTATCTGTCGTTGAAGCAGACGACATAGTCGATGGCAAATATCACCAAGATGTTTACCGAGGGGCCCTTTTATGCCCCGAGTATACCTCTTCGGAGTAGGTTAATATGTCCCATTACTTGAGCATGTTCAAGAAGGAGATTTGCGAGTTTGTGTCGACATAGAGGTATAGTTCCCTCTCCGAGTTATAGTCTTTTGCTCGGAGGAAAGAGATTGAGATTAAGACCCAAACGAGAGAGAGGAGGAAGGCTCCAGGTCAGACTCAGCTGGCAGCAAAGCGGTTCAAGCCTGTCGATTCGCGATCTGGAGGTCAGAGGGGGCGTACTAGTGGCTAGTGCTGGAAGACAAATGAGGGAACATGTCGATCAACGTCTGGGTGCCACAAATGTGGTATGGAGGGTCATATTGCTAGGGATTGTCTTAAGCAGGACCCATTGCTGCCACTAGGATTTGCTACCACTATGATCATGTTGGCCATGTAAAGGCCAACTGTCCCTTGATTGTTGCAAGACCAGTGTAGGCTCTAGTACTGGTTACTTTTGAGGATTACGGATGCATGCCAGGGGAGAGTAGAGGCCCCAAAGGTCAAGGGTCGTGCTTTTCAGCTCACAGCAGAGGATGCCAGGGCTGCACTTGATGTCGTTACTGATATGTATTCATTTAATTTATGTTCAGTTAATTCATGTATGCTTATGCTTGTATCTATGATAGGTACCTTCTTAGTGAATTTTTTGCTTGATCTTGTTCTTTTTGACTCGAGTGCGAGTTCGTCTTTTGTATCTCAAACCTTTAGTAGAGATTTTGCCATGTCTATGTTGGGTTTTAGTATACTACAACATTCTATGGTGCACATACAACCCTAAATACCTTAGATCTATGTTTTCTATATTATACATGCAAATGGTTTCCAAGGCATTAAACCTATAACTAGCATGCATTTTACATAAACCATATAATATACTAGTTAGGGAAACATACCTTTTATGTGGCTTGAAGTCTTGATGTATTTGGCCTTAAGAGCTTAGCACCAATAGTATGAAATGCCTCAAATGGAATCACAACACACCTAGGACAAAGGTGGCTCTTGAGAGAGAATTCCATGCACCAAAACACCTCCATATTTCTCTAAGAAAAGAAGCGGTGATTTTGGCTATGGAGTAACCTATTTATATGTAGGATTCCAAGGGTCATGGGTGTAACCCATAATCCATACCCATGGGTTTTATGGTCCATGGTTCATGTGGCCCAACTCTTTATGTATCCATACATAAACTTGGTCCAACATGGATCATAAGCCCAACACATATAAATATAACTAATTATCATAATTAGTCCCCATAGATTTAATTAGTCTCTTTTGATCATTAAATTAATTCCAAATTAATTCTTGATCGATACTAATTAAAACATATGATTTCATATTAATATATTATAATTTATAATATATTAATAAACCATAAATAACCTTCTCTCAAAAGTCCATCCTAACAAATTGTCCTGATGATATGCAACCCAAATGGACCATGCTACTCTCGGGTCAAGTACATACCAATAATAGTTATGGGCTTAGACATCTAATCCAACAGTCTCCCACTTGGATAAGTCTAAAACTATTATTGCAAGTACGGCTTCATAAACCGACTAGCAATCGTAGCTCTTAAAGCCTCTGTCGAACTCTGAACAAATCAATGACGCGTCCATTAGGTAAGGGATCATATATTCCTCCATTCTAGATATCATATGGACTGAGACATGGATTATAATCATTCTCTCTGTCTATTTGTTGTTTCCCGATTTTCGATTTATGATGGTTGACTGATTGAACAAATCAAATCAGTCCTGGCTTGGCCAAGCACTCACATGTGTCATCGCTAAATCATCGAGGGGCCCACATATATCGCTTTTATCCCGAAGGTAAAAGGAATGGATAAACTTCGACTCATATGGCTTGTTCTACTACTTGTTGAATCATACACAAAGGCACGTTTTATAACATCGAGTTACCAAATGCGTTTTCGTGCAATCAATGTATAACCAACTCATAGTAACAACTCATATCTCTAGGTTTGAAGAATATAAGATATTATCGTCTCATGATCACTCGTGATAAAATCCATGAAGTGATTCAAATGAGTGCGGGTTGAATCCAATACTCAGAACTTATGAGCACTCATGAGTGTTGTAGCACCACTTTGTCCACCAACTTGGACCTCTAAAAACCAACCCATGATAGTCTTGATTCATATCTACTTCCAACATATGACCGACTGTGGATGGTTTGAATAACTTAATCATTCAGGAAGAGCGACTTAGATATTCTGGAAGTCAAAACATGCAAAGTGAAACACAAGAATAAATGAATCAAATATGGTATCAAACCCTATGAATATAAATAAACACTTTTATTTATCACCATACTGATTACTCATTATTTATTGTTTCGGTTTTATCAACTTTATACTTGAATTAAAAACACTAGTTGTCCCATGCTCCAAGCATGTACACTATGTTTTTCTTAAACAATAGCTTTGCCATACACCAAGTATGCACTCTATGTTTGTCTATGATCTTTACTTTGTGAAATAAACCAATTGAACATAATTTCAATGATTCTAATTTCACACTCCCAAATCCTTATCGAAAAATGTGAGAATTTCAAATTCCTATCATTTATCGAAATCTGTTTAGATTTTAAACTTATATGCACTGACCCTCCTGTAATGAATATGTACAAAGTCACAAAGACTTGTCAACAGTCATTATAAGGTATTCCAATGGAGATCAACTCCATGGAAACTAAGTCTCATATTCAAAGTACATTGCTTTGGACATGCTTCTTGCATTAAGTTTTCTAATCTTACACAGATAACTTCCACCTATGGAGACAACTCCATATTCTCATTTTGACTATCACTTCTGAATAAGAGATGCCTCTTTTCAGAATATGTCAATATGGTCCTTCCAAAATTAGCACTATACTTCCAACTGTCCCTGAGCAACCAATCTTTGGTAAACCTCAGATTGTCCTCGACAATTGCTTAATCATTTTAGTCATATCCAATTCTAGACCTTTTCCCTTCTTAATGCCTCTGGGCATTTGGAAAAATTTAGAAATGACAAATATTATAGCACATGCAATCGATCCTGTACCCAAAGCAAATGGTACACGATTCATGATGTCTCACATAAAGACATGATTCTAGACCAGTATTTTGCTACAATATTTTTATTTGCCATGTTTTCAAAATTTGACTATGAAGAGGGATGCCGTAATCATAATCGAATTTTGAGAACGCAATATATAGAATTTCCTTATGTTGAACCAATCCAACATGAAATTCATATATATATATATTCTTGACTAAAGATGATTAAGGTCTCAATCTAAGCCTTTAGAACTGAAATGAAGTATATCCTCTCCCTTAATTATAGCAAAACAACTTTTTCAATCCCTGCAGCCTCACGAATTGAAACTTTTGTTTTCTATAATTAACATTGCTAACTTGCAACACTAACAATAATTATCATGCTCCCACTAACATGATGATTATTAGCATAACACTAATGCTCCCACTAGCTTTGACATGTACTCAGAATCAGCTGGACTTCTAGAAATCAATACTTTATTGACTTTCTTACCAAAGTTCAGATTTCTGATACGAGATGCTTTGATAAAACTTTATCAAAATCATACACCTTTCCTTAGATAGCATGCATGTGTGTCTAAACAATTTCAGAACTATGAAAAGGGATGCCGTAATCATAGTCTCCGTTGTTTAGACCTTTTGCCATCTGCTTCAAATCTACTTGGTGGAAGTGTTTCCTCACCATCATTTTCATTAATCGGAGAGAAACCTTATGACCCTTAGATTTTATGGTGTATGTGTTCTTATCCATGTGAATCGTCAAAACCATAGTCATAAGACAAGGATAATGACAAATCCAAACTCATATGGACTGAACTTATGCAATCTTAACTTCTTGCCACCTGGCAGTACAGGGCCTGCCATTGCTTCCAAGTTGTTATGCAACCAATTGAGAACTTTCAGAACTCCTATGCAAAGCCAACTTTAACTGGAATGGGCACAGAATATGTCAACACGATAGGTTATAAACCTCAAGTCGTGTGCTAGTGAAGAACCTCAGGTTTTATTCTTGATTAGTTCTTGAAATTCTTTTTAGGATCTTTAAGACTCCCACTATCCTCTTGACATATAAGACTATCTTGCCAAATATTGAAGAGATAGTGCGGATTCTTTATCAAGACAAACACTTCACACAATTGGCCTTAGTTGGTCTTTGTTTTATCCAAAACATCACAACTTACCAATTTCAAATGTACAAGAGTAGGACACTTTTACTCTTACATTTGACAAGTGTTTTAAACCTTTCTTTAAGATATGTCACTCAAGTTACAATCTTGGAGTATGACTCTAAGAATTGTTTTGGAACGAAGTATGACTCATCTTCCTGATCTAACCATTTCAACAATTCATGACTCCTCTTCTTAGTCATAAGAATGCACTAAGATGACCTTTAGAGGACTAATTGTGATATGATTTCTAAATCATTAAGATGATCACAAACATGATACTAAAGTACTCTCCCATCTTTTCAGATTTGAGAAACTTTTATCTTTCTGCCTAATTTGATTCTTTCCATTCGTTCTGCCATACATTGAGACTTTTCCAATGTTTCAGAATTATACTTAAACTTGTAAGTATAACCATATTTACTAAACTTTAGTAAATCAAATAGTCTTAACGAGCTTTGTGGTGGACATGACCAGTGCACAAGAATGTGTACTCGATCCCTTTAGTCCTTCACTTGACTCACACATCCATGTGAACAAGTAATTAGTCTTGATTTTCCAATGCTTGAAAGTTCTCATTCATCATACTATTCAACTTGCATGATTCCAAGTTTCGGTCCAATTGAAACTTGGGTGATGAGGAACTTTCCTGATTTGGTAAATTTAGACACTACCACAAATGAAAGAATCAAATCCATTTTCCAATATTGATGTCAGTGGAATCATATAAGCAACAATTTTCCACAAATGCCATTGTAAGGATACTTCAAATAAATAAAATTAAACAATTTTCTTTTATTTTAAAACTTTGCGGAAAAACTTATCCTTACAATCCACATGGAAAATTGTTTTTATCTATTCCTTAGCAATATATCATAACTTCTTAAGCAACTGCTCAAAATTCTGATGCGATCGAAATCCACCTTCGCGATCAGAATCAACATATACTTCCTTTAAGATTTCTCTATATTCTTTGATTCTTAAAACATCAACATGTGACCCAGTCACATCATGTAATGAGGATCTCAGAATAGAACTTAACAGAGTTAGATAATGGGCTCTACCTGATGTAGAGTCAAACTTATTAACTTTAACATCCTTACGTAAATTTGGCAGCTTTGCAATCAACGCCCCTTCCTTTGGCAAAATAAACATATGGACCCTTTGGTAATGGGACTATCTCAGACTTAGCCTTTCTCTTTACCATTTGGTCAACCGGGTTGACTATGGCCAATCCCTTTCCATTGGGAAGAGAATGGTTTTTATGGATTTCCAGTGTCACCATTGTCACTGTCCATAAATTTTTTTTTGGAAGTTGATCTTCTAATAAAATTTGCTTTACTATCGTTCCAAATCATTGCTGATTCAGCAGCACCAAGCAAATAGATATGGTCATTAAGGTTCATGTCATAGTCTGTTTCATAGTAGTCCCAAAGGAACTCACTATGTGACTTAGAAAGTGATTAAACATCCAACTTTCTCAAGACTTTGACACCCAACTCTCCCGGATTGTCAATATGTGACTTCATCTCTAAGATGTGATCACACATAGACCTTGCTTGCCATTAGGGCTTGAGTGACCTTGAACTTGTGGGTTAGGGAGAATAATTGGAGGAGGTGGAGGAAGAGAAGTATGACTTCCATGAGCCAAACTCGGGAAGTCATATTCATTAGGAAAGCTTGGTTTGGGAAGATCATTGTTGTCTAAACCAGACATCAACAATGGGAGAAATTCACGTGAAGTTGATTTAAGTCCTTAATATAACACCCAATATGATATATTAAGGCTAGGACCCAACAAACTATTTTATAACTTGGAAGAGGGATGCCGTAATCCAAGCTATAAAATATTTGAAGGTAGGTGAATGACGATTCACCAATTTCCACCAAGATAAACGAAATGTATTATTAGGTTTTAATTGGTTTTGAAACTCCTAGATTCTTTTAACATTCATTGAACTTTTCAACGGCATGTTTCAAATATACTTGGTACCCTTAATATTTACCCCTCAATCGATGTGCCGGTTAACCACACACGCTCCAACGATACTATGATAAACATTAAGTTACCCTTTGCCTGCCTTTTTAAGTCCAGGTTAGTGTGCCGGTTAACCACACACGCTCCACTAACAGCTTAAACAAAGTGCAAAGTGTAATTTCATGGATTAGCACCTTATTCACATTTTCCTAAGTAACTAAGATTGAGAATTTATAAGTGTTTAGTTACTTAGTATTTATCATTATACTTATAATGAATGGAGAACTATAGTCCTTGTCCTACCTGTTCGGCTAACGACCCTCCACCGGTCAAGGAAGCGGTGAGTGAGAGTGGACACCCATTAAACTGCCATTTTATAGGCAGTAACCTTATACCCCCCTTATAGACCAGCTTCGTGAATGAGGCCTACTAATGGTAAGACGACTTTATCTTATACATATCTATATAATTAAAATTATAATAATAGTATAAGGGTTGAATTTTAAACTTTTAAAATTCTAAGGTCTAGTTTGGAATTAAAGTATACATGGGGGGTAACTTTACAAATTCCAAAACTTGAGGACAAGTTTTGAAACCTTTCAAAACTCTTGGCTTTTTCATAACTTATGAGTTTAATTAAGGTTTAATGAAAAAAAAAAATTCAAGTTCCATAACTTGAGGACAAGTTATGGAAGACATTAAATCATTTAATGATGACATTAAAAATAGTGACTCTTCTATTTTCATAACCTATGAGACTTAATGACACTTTAAAAAGAAAAACTCTTCACTTTCCATAACTTGAGGACAAGTTATGGAGTTCATAAAAACCATTAAGATCAAATATTCCAATTAACACAATAATCAAATAATTTTTCTATGATCTAGATTAAACTCATAAGTAAAGATAATTCACATCAACAATTTTCAAGAAATTAGATAATCATATAAACTAATACAAATCTTGAAACTTTGACAATTATCCTTTGAAGACTCTTGGAATTCATAACCTAAAGAATTAATAAATGAGACATTTCACATCCATAACTTATGGAAGTTTCAAAACTCTTAAGATCATAACTTTAAAAAAAACTTTTTGAGTTCCAAAATTTTATGACAAAATTTGTAACTCCTTAAAACCATTTAGATCAAACTTTTAAAACAAATAAAATAATCATATATTCTATCTTTTAATAAATTGACCTAATTCAACTCTTGTAGTAAAGTGACTCAAATTTTATAAATAATTAGTTTTTCATATAATCAAGTAATTATCATAAAATTTGACAAACTTCATGTTTTTTTTTTGTTTTTTTTCCTTCAACTTGAAAAAAAAATACATTTGCATCAAATATAATAGAAAACAACCCATGGCTCTGATACCACTGTTGGGTTTTAGTATACTACAACATCCTATGGTGCACATACAACCCTAAATACCTTGGATCTATGTTTTCTCTATTATACATGCAAATGGTTTCCAAGGCATTAAACCTATAACTAGCATGCATTTGACATAAACCATATAATATACTAGTTAGGGAAACATACCTTTTATGTGGCTTGAAGTCATGATGTATTTGGCCTTAAGAGCTTGGCACCAATAGTATGAAATGCCTCAAATGGAATCACAACACACCTAGGACAAAGGTGGCTCTTGAGAGAGAATTCCATGCACCAAAACACCTCCATATTTCTCTAAGAAAAGAAGCGGTGATTTTGGCTATGGAGTAACCTATTTATATGTAGGATTCCAAGGGTCATGGGTATAACCCATAATCCATACCCATGGGTTTTATGATCCATGGTTCATGTGGCCCAACTCTTTATGTATCCATACATAAACTTGGTCCAACATGGATCATAAGCCCAACACATATAAATATAACTAATTATCATAATTAGTCCCCATAGATTTAATTAGTCTCTTTTGATCATTAAATTAATTCCAAATTAATTCTTGATCGATACTAATTAAAACATATGATTTCATATTAATATATTATAATTTATAATATATTAATAAACCATAAATAACCTTCTCTCAAAAGTCCATCCTAACAAATTGTCCTGATGATATGCAACCCAAATGGACCATGCTACTCTCGGGTCAAGTACATACCAATAATAGTTATGGGCTTAGACATCTAATCCAACAGTCTATTGGGGAGCTGGAGTATCCGTTGCGAGTCTCCATCACCAACGAACATGGGGTTGCAGCTTCGAGTGTTTTTCGGGATTGTACTTTGGAGATATTTGGGGTGTCTTACCCGATTAACTTGATTCCCATCCCTATGGGGGATGTGTTCGTGATTGTGGGGATGGACTGGTTGAGCATATTTGCCACCATAATTGACTGTGAGAGACAACTGGTGGTCGTTCGAACCCCAAGTGGGGGAGAACTTACTATTTATGGCGAGGGTACCAGGGTTGGTTCGACCTTTTTTTCCACAGCTAGGGCTCATCAGTATCTTCAGCGTGGGTGTTTGGGTTATCTTTCTTACGTGGTTGACGCTCGGGAAGAGAAGAGTTTTGGTTTCATATATGCTAGTGGCCAGGGAGTTTCCAGATGTATTTCCAGAGGATTTAGCCGATGTGCCTCCCATAAGGCAGTTGGAGTTCAAGATTGATCTAATCCCTGGTGCGACATTGATTGCTAAGGCATTGTATCGCCTCGCACCACCAGAGATGCAGGAGTTGTCCTCTCAGCTTCAGGAACTGTTGGGAAAGCAGTTTATCCAACTAGGGTGCACCGATTTTGTTTATAAAGAAGAAGGACGGGTCATATCGTATGTTCATAGATTATCAGTAGTTGAACAAATTGACAGTGAAGAATCATTACACACTCCGTAGGATTGATGGCCTCTTCGATTAGCTGCAGGGTGAATCTTGGTTCTCCAACAATGATCTGAGGTCGGGTTACCATTAGACGAGTTTCCGGGAGGAGGACATGGAGAAGACAACGTTCCTGACTCGTTATGGTCATTACAAGTTCGCGGTGACGTCGTTTGGGCTCAAAAAATGCACCTGCAACGTTCATGGATATGATGAACCGTGTATGTAGGTCGATGCTCGACCGGTCAATTATTGTTTTCATTGATGATATTATGGTCTACTCTAAGACCATGGAGAAGCATGAGGAGGACCTTAGAGAGCTACTTGGAGTACTGATATAATATAGGATTTATGTGAAGTTCTCCTAGTGTGAGTTATGGTTACAAGAGGTCTAGTTTCTAGGACTCCTCGTCAATCAGGACGAGATTCTCTTCGATCAGGCCAAGATTGAGGTGCTGATGTAGTGGGAGGTACCAAATTCCCCATCTAAGATTAGGAGTTTTCTGGGGTTGGATGGTTATTATCGGATGTTCATCACGAATTTCTCCAAGATTGCGGTTCCTTTGATCCGTTTGACAAGAAGGGTGTGGATTTCCGTTGGGGGCCTGAGCAATACGCTACATTTGAGAATTTGAGGAGGAAGTTATGTGAGGCCCAACTATTGACCCTTGCTGAGGGTGTTGAGGATTTTATGGTATTTTGTGATGCATCGATCATGGGTTTAGGGGCGGTACTCATGCACCAGGGCAGAGTCATAGCCTATGCATCTAGGCAGTTTAAGCCTCATGAGGCTATGTATCTGACGCATGATTTAGAGTTGGGGGTTGTGGTTTCCGCCCACAAGAACTGGCGACATTATCTCTATGGGATCTAATGTACCATCTACAAATATTATAAGATTTTGAGATATCTTATGAATCATATGAATCTGAACATGAGGCAGCATAGATGGCTTGGCATGGTTAAGGGTTATGATTATGAGATTCTCTATCATCCGAGGAAGGCTAATGTGGTTGCTGACGCTTTGATTCGTAAGACAGCTAGTACTCCTTCCCAAGAACACTGTTTTAGGATAACCATTGATTCCCCACTTTTGGATTCTATCAGGGAGGCTCAAGTGGATGGAGTCAAGAAGGAAAATTGGAAGCAGGAGAGGATCAGAGGTGAGATTTGTTGGATTAGGTGTCTAAGTTCATAACTATTTCTGGAATGTACTTGACCCGATTAGCATGGTCCATTTGGGATGCATGGCATTGCAATACTTGGATAGACCAAAATGAGAGAAAGGACACTTAAGGTTTATTAATATATTATAAGTTCTAATATATTAATAATATTATTTAATTAGTATTGATCAAAGAAATAATTTGGAATTAATTAAGTGATCAAAAAGAGACTAATTAAATATATGTGGTTGATTGTGTAAATCATTCATTCTTGTATAGTGGGCTAATGATCCATGGTTTGTATGGATTGGGTTAAAACCCATAAGGTGCTCCATGGATAGTCCATGGAGGTTACAAACCCATGGATAATGGAATATGAAAAGCCATGACAATTAGGGTTTACATGGTGTAACCCTACTTGTGCCACAACTATATAAAGACCCCTAGACTAGCAAAATCGGCACTTGTACAAGCAAGAAAGAGGGCTAGCCGATTTTGAGGTGTTAGTGAACTTCTCTCAAGGTTATTCCAAGTATTGTGGTGTTGTGTGATACATTTGAGGCATCACACATGAGGTGCTAGGCTCACAAGGTTTTCAAGGAATCCAAACAACAAAAGGTATGTTCTACTTCTAGCATTTATGTTTAAAAGTTCCCCATGCTATGCTAGATAGCTTATGAACCTTGGAAATCAAATTTGCATGTATTATAGTAAAACATAGATCCAAGGTTTCTAGGGTTGCATGTACACCATAGGAGTGTGTAGAGTCGAAATGTCTTGTAATATGTCGAAGTCTGTGTACTTATGTGTTTCGTATGTTTTTATGTATTTGCTAAGGCATCATTGTAACGAAGCTTAAATTCTAGCCTTCGTATTTTTTGTACTTTCAGCCTCCTATAAATAGGAGCTGAACATAGAGTGGATAATAGAGTTTTCCCATTTCTATTATCATTTTGTACTCGTGTTCATTGGAAGTAATGAGAGCTTAAACCAGACTTTATTTACTTCTCGTGTTCATCTTTACTCTGATTTTGATTCTAATACTCGATTAATCACTTCTATAATTGGTATCAGAGCAGGAATCAATACTGCTAAGATCTGATTTTCAATTGAATCTCTAGTTTTTGAGTCGCGAGTTTGTCTCAAAAGTTTCCGCACTGTTTGATTCTGAAAATCATCTCTGATCTACAGTTTTGATTTGATTTTGCGTTTGAATTGTGTAATCGAGTAATCGTTTTTGAGTTTCTGATCAATTCAGTCATTCAATTTCAAGTTTCTTCAAGTTTTTTCTGAAAAATCTCATCCGTACGTTAATGGCGAATTTCAACATGAACACAATGACTTTATTTTCTCATTTGTTAGGATCTTCTACGAAGATTCCTATGTTGATTCCAGAGTACTATGATCAGTGGGATGATCGAATGGAGGATTACTTGAACGGATTGGACGAGGAACTCTGGAGCTGCATTACAGGAATAGCTCAACCTCCACCAAATTTTTAACATATTGGATCATCTGGATCAGCATCTGCAGTTACTGATCAATCTACCAGGCTGAAGAACAACGAAAATCGTTGTTTGAGGGAATTGCGAGGTGCCTTGCCACCTGTTGTTTACAATTACATCCGTGGTTGTAAAACTGCAAAAGATATATGGAATACTCTTAAGGAAAAGTATCAGGGAAGCGAGAAAACGAAGATAAACTCTGTGAAACAGTGTCTTGTGGAGCTGAAAGAGTTCAGACAAAAAGAGAGTGAAACGATTGAAGTTTAATATGATCGTCTTAATGAACTGATCTATAGATGCAATCGTTATGGAATCATAAGATCATCAATGAAGTTCAATCTCACTTTTGTGATGGGACTTCGTAAGGAGTGGAGAAGTGTCAGCATGATGGTGAAGAATCAACAAAGCTTCGATACTTCATCTCTGAATGATGTGTATAATCTGTTGAAAACTCACGAAAGTGAAGTGAATGAGATGGAAGAAGAGTCGAAACTGAGTTTGGGAGGACCTTTAGCTCTTGTTTCGAAAGTGTCTGAGAAAGAAGCTATTGAGAAAGATGATTCTGATGAAGAAGGCTTTCTAATGAATTCTGATGATGAAGCGATTGCTTTTTACTCGAACAACCGAGTTAAAAAGTTTTTCAAGAAACCTTTCAATCCCAAGGTGAAGCAGAGTGATGTGAAAGGAAGTTTCATTAACAAGTCTGTGGGTGAGGAGAAGAAGAAATTCGAGAAGAATGATGTGAAGGCAACTGAAGTCAAATGCAAGAAGAAATTGAAGGGAGATTCGGGCATTGACTGTCATTAGTGTAACGGAGCAAATCATTTGGCAAATGATTGCATGCTTCGTAAGAAAGAAGAGAAAAAGAATAGGGTCAAGGACGAAGCCTATTATGTGGAAAGATTGGAAGAAGTACGTGCAAAGACGAAGGGGGTGTCTTTGGTTGCACAAGGTGAAGGTGAGGATGATGGCACGTATCAGATCTGGTCTTCAGGGTCTGTTGATGAAGAGATGTGTAATCCGACGCATGGGGCCATGTTCGCAAAATTTGAAGAGGATGAGGACGAATTGGTGACTGGTCGATGTTTCATGACCAAATCAGGAGACAAATCACCAATGACAACCAAGGTACGTGCTATTCTTCAATCTTTTAACATTCCTTTACAAGCTTATGATTCTGAAATAATTGCATTTGATGATACTGTTGCTTACTTTGATACAATTGTGGTGTCTGCTAGTAATGAAGCTAAGAAACTAAACATCCAATTGCAAGAAACCCAAAAATTGTTAGGTTCGAAAACAAGCAAAGTAGAGTATCTGGAATTACAAATTACAAATATCATGTGTGATAGGGATTCGTTAAGCAGTGATGTTAAAATGTTGTTAGCTCAAAGAAACATTTACTGTAATTCAGCAAAGAGATTATATGCTAAATTGACTGCTTTGCATCATTCGTCTGACATTAGCAAAGAATAACAAAGGAAGTTATTACCTTTTCTAGCTTTCAAAAGAGAGAAAATTGATAGCTTGTCTTATGATTGTGAGAAAACCATAGTCGAATTCGATAAAGTGCCTGATAATCGATTTGCTTATGGTATTGTTAAGATAGATGAATATTTGAATGCTGATGAACTTGTTGAGATTGTGAATGATACCTTAACCAAAAATGAACAAATCAAAATTTTGAAAAGAACTGAGAATTCTGTGACAATCCGAAATTTTTATCTTATACATTTATTCAAATCAATGAAGACCAGACTCGTTTTTGCTATCTTCTAGCACTATTTAGAGTCAACTAGAGTTTTTAAAACCTAATATAATCAAGGTAAGAGTCGGGGGATGAGTATTGTGAGTGTAACACCTTGCAATTGAGCTAAACACACCAACACAAGGTGTGTGCGGCCGCACACCCGAGTGTGCGGCCACACACCCATCCCAGCCGCACACTCTCACCTATATATAGAACACTTAGTCATTTTGAACACTTTTTCCACTTCTTCAAAGCTAGAACTCGTTTTCTCTCAAGTATCATCCAAAGTTTCACTTCAATCTTCAACCAAGTGAGTGATTCCTTCTTTGATTAGCTAATACTTGACCTTAACTAGCCTTTTCTCTTGATTTGATCCATGAAAACACCTATTTGGTGTTAGATCACCAAGAACACACACTACTTTTGGGGCTTTTAACTACACTTTTAAGCCTCTAAATCGGGTATACACTTGCAATAGCTTGTTATAAGCTAAAGGACCTTGAAGTTATGCATGAAAAACGCCATTTCATATGATCTTCAAGTGTGTACGGCCGCACACACCAAGTGTAGCCGCACACACCCTTTTAAGGGTCTAATATGGCAACAAACTCTCATTCAGGCTAGCCAATGGTCAAAACACCTTCCCTAGAACATTCCTAAGGCTTGGAAACACGTTTTAGCACATTCCATAGGGAGTGTGCGGCCGCACACACACCCTGGCCGCACACACACAAATATTGTGCATTTTGACCATACACTCCCTTGTATAGCCAAATACCCCTTATATACAATCATGTATGGTGGTAACACTTAATTCTAAGTGTTTTTATGTCCCTAAGGCGTGTCCCTATCACCTTTAGTGGTTATAGACATTAAATATATTCATATATGTGAAATTATATGTTAAATAGGATTCGTTTGTGCTCAAGACTCCAATTGACACCCAACAATCCTATATCGATCTTTCATTCGAGTTACGAACTACAGGTGAGTTCATACCCCCTTAATTAACCTTTTAAATGTTTTTAAATGCTTTTATGGGGGGGAATACAAGTTGAACTATTATAGTTATTATATCAATCATATGTGATTAATAACTACCAAACAAGTGGATTTCTTACTTTTCAAACTGTGTTATCAACTGTTTTACTTCAAACTGTTTTACAAACTCTTTTACATATCACATACTTTTATTAAACTCTTTTAAACTTATATTCTGTTAAATGTGTATCTATATAGATATAGTTATATAAGTAGGATTGAAAGGACTTAGGACTGATAGCTCACCTTACTTCCTGTTCCTTGTTTGGTTGTGGACTTAGGGTATTCAGGTTATTTGTCCGAAGGTCGTTTGAATCCTAGTTATATATTATGTATATGTATATAGATATAAAAGTTCCTTCTTTCATTCAGTTCAATACCTTTGGGTAGCAAAGGTATACACACATTTTCATACATTCAAACAACATTACTAGTAAGCTATAATAGGTATAGTTTAGGGAGATACTAGTACAATTACTAGAACAATGAAACATACAAAGAGTCAGTTCATACATGAGTCAATACTATACAGAGAGAACATACATACATGCTAGACAGGGAGAGAATACACAATACAGCTAGCACATACATATACAAGAACATTACTATAGTTATGTGAGCCACGTAACGGGGCATGACATTACCTGTCATGGCCGTTTTGTATCCAGAATCTCCTTAAGTGGGGAGCGTATGAGTTTGTGTATAGATCTATACTGGATTGACTATCCTACACCTTGCTGCTCGCTACAGTGGGACTTGCAAGTCTACGAGTTCCAAATGTCATTTCTTCCGACGTCTTTCATCGTCGTTTTTATAGTCGGTAGCAGGATACAGGCCAATCACATGGTACTTTAAATAACAATTGGTTTAAGGTAGTTAGTACAGCAGTAGTTACTTAATACAACACTACAGTACTATTTCATTTTCCCATTGCATTCAATTTGTGATATTCACACAATAAACAGTAATGTAAAAATTATATTTTTAGTTAATGATAGTCAGAGTTGGGAAAATACATACTCTTACAAGAGACACACACACAGATACTAGATGCCTTGGTAGAAGGCTACTTTTAGTAGAAAACATAGGGTTTTCTAGGAGAGTTCAAACAATTACAAACTTTTACAAACTTATACTTTACAGACTTACAAACACTTTCATACAAATACAAACACTAATATACTTATGAACTCACCAGCTTTAAAGCTGATAAACTCTTTCAAAATAACTTGTATTCTCAGGTCACCAGTAAACAGGTACCGGTGCCAGGTTTTGAGAAGATGGAAATCGTTCAAGACTCATCTTTTATTTTGATGTATATTTTTGGTGTCTATATAACTTGACTGAACACACTTGTATGAAATTATATTATTAATGCAATGGATGATGTTGTTGCTTGTTTACTACTTTGCATTGTTGTGATACTGAACATGACGTCCTCCACCCCCGAACATTTCCGCCGTTCCGGTTTTGGGGTGTGACAGATTGGTATCAGAGCATTGTTTATAGTGAATCGAGTGTATCAACCCATAAAAGATATATGAACTATAAACACAGCGGGATTAAAATACTCTGATAAAGAGTTTATACTTTTAAAGAATACAATATTTAACCAAGTATACATGCCTGCATTCATACTAAAATTAGTGTCACTAGGACAAAATAAAAGTATTACGATTGTTGGACAACACAATTAGACTTAGAGACATATGGTCAACCCTGGGAAGATATAACCTGAGCAACTCTATTATCCGAGGAGTGACTAGCATGTGCCTAAGTGTGGTTGTGAGGTTGCAACAAGTCTAAAAACTTACCAACACTACTACAATGAGAACAGTAGAACAGAACATAAACTTAAAATACTATAGGAGTATTTTTTGTTACTATAATTACTTATCTGAGAACTAAAAAGGTTTTATTAGTATGTCAATAGTTGCGGGGTGGATACACTAAGGTTACATGTAACTAGGATGTCATAGACTTAGAATCTGTGATCTTTGCTTTACTTCTTGTTCCTTGTCTGGTTGTGGGCTTAGAGTTAGGGTCACTTATTCGAAGGTCTATCATGTCTTGGTTACATATGACTGGTATGCACTACGCAAATGTTGAAGTAACTGATAAAGATCATATTATAATTATCTAGGTAGTTCGTCTATTAATTATTTCTTTATCCCGTTTCTCGCATAGATATAATGGCTGGATTCCATCTTCCCGGAGACCCGTACTATCCCAACCACGACAATGCAGGATGGCTTGGAGAAGAGCCAAAAGATGATCACCCAATCCCATTGGATGATCACGAAGCTGAAGGCTTTTCTGATGATTCTGACTCAGAGCCAGAAGTCAACAACCTACCCCCAGCTGCTCAAGACCCAAACCCAAACCCCCGTCCAGCATTTCAAGGACTCACACCTTTGTGGGCCACAAACTTGAATAGATGGAGTCATAAACAGGGCCAACCCATGCCCTACAATGGAGACAGAAGCTTCTACAACCTCACCGAGGGAGGTTCAGCTGACAGGGTCCTACCCATCATGGTTCGTAGGATTTCTCGGAACACCGAACAAGGTCGAGCGACTATCGACCGAGTCATGGAGATTGACGCCAACTCTGGCGTTAACACTGTCCACATTCGCCAGCTAGAGTCTGCTCATGAGAGGACTCAGGTCCGCAATGCAGCTCTGCAGAGGGAACTTGCTGAAACCCAAGCTAAAGTCAGAGAACTTCGAGCTCAGCAAGCAAGGTCTGAAAGGCGTATGAGGGACATAGAACGTCTACTGTCGGAGTCAAGAACTCACGCTAGTAGTTCTCATCGCCGATAGAGTCCCATCGACTTCTCTTTTGGATATAACCTAGTTTTTGTAAAAACTCTAGTCTAAATTCCTATCCTTGTAAATCTTAGACCTGTTAGGTCTTGATTAGGTCGTAGTTCTGTCAAAAATTTCCCATCTTGGTTGATGTAAGGCCTACTTCTAGGTCATTTTTCCCGAACTCATTACATCTGTAATTCCAGTATTATTGACAGATATCTAATCTCATGGAAATTTTTATCCAAATGCTATCATCTGTTAGTTCTAGATCTACATTCAATCGTGCTATTTAATTGTGCTGTTGGGCTATGGAGAGTTAGTCCATGAGTCATTTTCGTCAATTTTCCTATTAAATTCTTATCAATATCTTCGTCTTTGTAAACTTATAGTTGAAAGATGCCTCCGCGTCGATCAATGAGACGCGATCCTCCGATAACTGCAACACCCCCTGCTCCTCAAATCGATACGACAACTCTAAATGCTGCTGTAACTGCGGCTGTGGCTACAACCATGGCACAATATCATTCTTCTGGTTCCACTAGAGGAGGAACCCCTGTTCAATCTACTCTTGGTGAAGCTCATGTGCGCTTGAGAGAGTGCTCCTATAAGGACTTCACTAACTGCAAGCCCAAGTCCTTTAGAGGGATTGGCGGAGTCATTGCCCTCTCGCAATGGTTCGAGAAGACCGAATCGGTTTTCGAAATCTGCTCCTGTCCAGAAGGGAGCAAGGTTAAGTTCGCCGCTTGCACCTTTGAAGACAAAGCCCTGACATGGTGGAATAGCCATGTCAAGTCACTATCCCTAATAGTGGCAAATGCTATGGGCTGGGAAGCTCTGAAAGAGCTAATGATCGAAGAGTACTGCCCGAGGGGCGAGATCCAAAAACTAGACGAAGAACTGTGGGGCCTATCCATGAAGGGCTCCGACATAGTCTCCTACACCGCCAGGTTCTGTGAACTGGTGGCCCTCTGTCCCAACATGGTTCATACAGAGGGGAAGAAGATAGAGAGATTCATATGGGGGCTGGTGCCTCCATTCCAGGGAAATGTTTTGGCTTCAAACCCCACTACATTCGATAGTGCCAAGCGATTGGCACAGCGGCTTATAGACCATGGGGTTCGTACCCCGGCCGCAACAACAACCCTGGCCATCTCAGAACCTTCCAAAACCGCTGATTCTAAGCGGAAGTTCTGGGATGACAAAAAGAAGAAGAAGGCTGCCAAAAAGCAGCAGATCGTGGCAATTCATGCTGCGATAGCACCTGCCACAGCTGCTGCTCCGGTAAAGCAGTACGCTGGAAGTTTGCCTAGGTGCAACCAGTGCAACTTCCACCACATTGGAGCCTGCCGGGAAATGCAGTGTTCGAACTGCAACAGGAAGGGGCACACCGTCCGTTTCTGCAAAGCTCCGGCGAGGCCAATCAACCAAGTCCCCGGCGCAGGAGTGGGCCAAGCTTGCTACGGTTGTGGCGAGGTGGGCCACTACAAGAGGGACTACCCTAAGGCAGGGAATACCGGTAGAGTGGGAAGAGTACTCGCCATAGGCCACGAGGAAGCGGTTGCCGACCCCATAGTGGTCACGGGTACGTTTCTCCTCGATAACTCTTATGCATGCATTCTGTTTGATAGTGGAGCGGAGAGGAGTTTCGTGAACCAAAAATTTGCTCATCTACTTAAGCAAAAATCACGAGCACTTAAAGAACCGTTCACTGTAGAAATGGCTAATGGAAAGACGGAGAGCACTAGCAGTATATTCATAGGGTGTACCCTAACATTAGATAGCCATTCATTTTCGATCGACCTCATGCCGGTGTCAATTAAAAGTTTCGACGTCATTATCGACATGGATTGGTTAAGTCTTCATCATGCCGACATCATGTGTTACGAAAAGGCTGTATGCCTTAATCTGTTGTCTGGCGAAACTCTAGTAGTATATGGCGACAAACCCGGCACGAACCTTCGTATCATCTCGAGCATTCAAGCTCAGAAATTCTTGCGAAAGGAATGTCGCACATTCCTTGCTCATGTGGTCGATGTGAGCCAAGAAACGAAAGACATTCAGAACATTCCAGTAGTACGCGACTTTCCCGACATCTTTCTAGAAGAACTCCCAGGATTACCTCCGCAACGTCAAGCCGAGTTCAGAATCAACTTAGTTCCAGGGGCTACACCCGTAGCCAAATCGCCCTATCGTCTAGCACTTGCAGAGATGCAAGAACTATCCTGTCAACTTAACGAACTGCTCAGCAAGGGCTTTATAAGACAAAGCTTCTCACCCTGGGGAGCTCCAGTCTTATTCGTCAAGAAGAAAGACGAATCGTTTTGTATGTGCATCGACTACAGGGAGCTCAACAAACTGACCGTCGAAAATCGTTACCCGCTGCCTCGTATTGACGATTTATTTGACCAACTTCAAGGGGCGAATTTCTTTTCAAAAATCGACTTAAGATCCGGATATCACCAACTGCGAGTTCTAGGGGAGGATGTTCCGAAGACAGCCTTCTGAACTCGTTATGGGCACTACGAATTCGTAGTGATGCCATTCGGATTAACAAACGCGCCCGCAGTATTAATGGATTTAATGAACAGGGTGTGTTGTCCTTACTTGGATCAGTTCGTCATCGTCTGCATCGATGACATACTTATCTACTCTCGTAGTAAGGAGGAGCATAGTCAACATCTGCGACAGGTCTTGGAAACACTGCGTTCGGAGAAGCTCTATGCGAAGTTCTCGAAATGCGAATTTTGGATCCGAAGAGTCGAATTCTTAGGGCACGTGGTTAGCGAAGAGGGAATACACGTGGATCCTTCCAAAATCAAAGCCATTGAGAGCTAGTCAGCACCGAAGACGCCTACATAAATTCGTCAATTTCTAGGCCTCGCTGGCTACTATCGCAGGTTCATTCAGAACTTCTCCCGCATTGCGAAACCTCTTACGACACTGACCCAGAAGGGCGTGGCCTTTGACTGGGAAGAGAAGCAGGAGAGAGCATTCCAAACGCTCAAGCGAGCCTTGTGAACCGCACCAATACTATCCCTCCCCGAAGGGATGGAAGACTTCGTTGTCTATTGTGATGCGTCAAATCAAGGCTCGGCTGTGTTCTGATGCAACGAGGTAAGGTTATCGCCTATGCCTCGAGACAGCTAAAGACACACGAGGTCAACTACACCACACACGATCTTGAGCTAGGAGCAGTTGTGTTTGCTCTGAAGATCTCGAGACACTACCTGTACGGTACAAAAAGCACTATCTTTACAGACCACAAAAGCCTACAACATATATTCGACCAGAAGGAGCTCAACATGAGACAACGACGGTGGGTCGAGCTACTCAGTGATTACGAATGCAAAATTCGTTATCATCCGGGTAAAGCCAACGTAGTAGCTGACGCCCTAAGTTGGAAAGAATATTCTGGTCGTAGAGTCAAATCTTTGACTATGACTATCCATTCCCACTTGTCCACACAAATTAAGGAGGCTCAGCTAGATGCTTTGAAACCTGAAAATGTGGCGAGTGAATCCCTGAGAGGGATGGATAAGAACTTGGAAGTTAAGGGTGGCAGAGCTTATTATTTCATGGATCGGATCTGGACCCCGAAACTCGGTGGTTTCAGAGACTTGGTCATGAACGAGGCACACAACACTCGTTATTCCGTCCACCCAGGTTCAAATAAGATGTATCTAGATCTTAAAAAGCTATACTGGTGGCCTAACATGAAATCAGAGATTGCTACCTTCGTGAGTAAATGCCTTACTTGCGCTAAGGTCAAGGTCGAATACCAGAAACCCTCAGGTCTTCTACAACAGCCGGAGATACCGGAATGGAAGTGGGAGCGGATCACTATAGACTTCATAACCAAGTTGCCCAAGACAACGGGTGGGCTTGATACCATATGGGTCATCGTCGATAGATTGACCAAGTCCGCACACTTCCTGCCTATCAAGGAAACAGACAAGATGGAGAAGCTTACAAGAATTTACATTCGGGAGATTGTACGACTGCACGGTGTTCCCATATCTATTATCTCGGACAGAGATAGTAGATTCACTTCGAGGTTCTGGCAGTCGCTACAAAGTTCCTTAGGAACTAGGCTGGACATGAGTACAGCCTACCATCCGCAGACCGACGGGCAAAGTGAGAGGACTATCCAAACCTTGGAAGATATGTTGCGAGCCTGTGTGATCGACTTTGGGAAAGCATGGGATACTCATTTACCCCTTGTCGAATTTTCCTACAACAACAGTTATCACACGAGCATAAAGGCTGTGCCATTCGAGGCCCTCTATGGCCGAAAGTGCAGATCCCCTATGTGCTGGGCTGAGGTGGGTGATACCCAGTTAGCTAAAGGACGAGTTCCTGAAAGCACTCTCACGGGTCCGGAGATCATTCGGGAAACGACAGAGAAGATCGTTCAGATTCGTCAACGATTGAAAGCCTCTAGAGACCGACAGAAAAGCTACGCTGATAAACGAAGGAAACCGTTGGAATTCCAGGCGGGCGACCGTGTTCTATTGAAGGTCTCACCCTGGAAGGGCTTGATACGCTTTGGAAAGCTTGGAAAGCTCAATCCAAGATACATAGGGGCTTTCGAGATTCTTGCCAGAATCGGCCCTGTAGCTTACAAGCTTAACTTACCACGCGAACTCAGTAACGTACATTCTACTTTCCACGTCTCGAACTTGAAAAAGTGTCTGTCCGACGAGACTCTTGTAATCCCACTCGACGAGATCGAGATCAACGAGAGCCTCAACTTCGTGGAAGAACCTGTAGAGATCATGGACCGGGAGGTCAAGCAAACAAAACAAAGCTGTATCCCGATAGTGAAGGTTCGCTGGAACGCCAAGCGAGGACCTGAATTCACTTGGGAGCGAGAGGATCAGATGAAACTGAAATATCCTCATCTTTTTACTTAGTTATTTGTAATAACTTCATTGCTTAAACTCTAATTTCGGGACGAAATTCTCTCTAACGGGGGGATGATGTGACAATCCGAAATTTTTATCTTATACATTTATTCAAATCAATGAAGACCAGACTCATTTTTGCTATCTTCTAGCACTATTTAGAGTCAACTAGAGTGTTTAAAACCTAATATAATCAAGGTAAGAGTCGGGGGATGAGTATTGTGAGTGTAACACCTTGCAATTGAGCCAAACACACCAACACAAGGTGTGTGCGGCCACACACCCATCCCAGCCGCACACTCTCACCTATATATAGAACACTTAGTCATTTTGAACACTTTTTCCACTTCTTCAAAGCTAGAACTCGTTTTCTCTCAAGTATCATCCAAAGTTTCACTTCAATCTTCAACCAAGTGAGTGATTCCTTCTTTGATTAGCTAATACTTGACCTTACCTAGCCTTTTCTCTTGATTTGATCCATGAAAACACCTATTTGGTGTTAGATCACCAAGAACACCAAGAACACACACTACTTTTGGGGCTTTTAACTACACTTTTAAGCCTCTAAATCGGGTATACACTTGCAATAGCTTGTTATAAGCTAAAGGACCTTGAAGTTATGCATGAAAAACGCCATTTCATATGATCTTCAAGTGTGTACGGCCGCACACACCAAGTGTAGCCGCACACACCCTTTTAAGGGTCTAATATGGCAACAAACTCTCATTCAGGCTAGCCAATGGTCAAAACACCTTCCCTAGAACATTCCTAAGGCTTGGAAACACGTTTTAGCACATTCCATAGGGAGTGTGCGGCCGCACACACACCCTGGCCGTACACCCTGGCCGCACACACACAAATATTGTGCATTTTGACCATACACTCCCTTGTATAGCCAAATACCCCTTATATACAATCATGTATGGTGGTAACACTTAATTCTAAGTGTTTTTATGTCCCTAAGGTGTGTCCCTATCACCTTTAGTGGTTATAGAAATTAAATATATTCATATATGTGAAATTATATGTTAAATAGGATTCGTTTGTACTCAAGACTCCAATTGACACCCAACAATCCTATATCGATCTTTCATTCGAGTTACTAACTACAGGTGAGTTCATACCCCCTTAATTAACCTTTTAAATGTTTTTAAATGCTTTTATGGGGGGGAATACAAGTTGAACTATTATAGTTATCATATCAATCATATGTGATTAATAACTACCAAATAAGTGGATTTCTTACTTTTCAAACTGTGTTATCAACTGTTTTACTTCAAACTGTTTTACAAACTCTTTTACATATCACATACTTTTATTAAACTCTTTTAAACTTATATTCTGTTAAATGTGTATCTATATAGATATAGTTATATAAGTAGGATTGAAAGGACTTAGGACTGATAGCTCACCTTACTTCCTGTTCCTTGTTTGGTTGTGGACTTAGGGTATTCAGGTTATTTGTCCGAAGGTCGTTTGAATCCTAGTTATATATTATGTATATGTATATAGATATAAAAGTTCCTTCTTTCATTCAGTTCAATACCTTTGGGTAGCAAAGGTATACACACATTTTCATACATTCAAACAACATTACTAGTAAGCTATAATAGGTATAGTTTAGGGAGATACTAGTACTATTACTAGAACAGTGAAACATACAAAGAGTCAGTTCATACATGAGTCAATACTATACAGAGAGAACATACATACATGCTAGACAGGGAGAGAACACACAATACAGCTAGCACATACATATACAAGAACATTACTATAGTTATGTGAGCCACGTAACGGGGCATGGCATTACCTGTCATGGCCGTTTTGTATCCAGAATCTCCTTAAGTGGGGAGCGTATGAGTTTGTGTATAGATCTATACTGGATTGACTATCCTACACCTTGCTGCTCGCTACAGTGGGACTTGCAAGTCTACGAGTTCCAAATGTCATTTCTTTCGACGTCTTTCATCGTCATTTTTATAGTCGGTAGCAGGATACAGGCCGATCACATGGTACTTTAAATAACAATTGGTTTAAGGTAGTTAGTACAACAGTAGTTACGTAATACAACACTACAGTACTATTTTATTTTCCCATTGCATTCAATTTGTGATATTCACACAATAAACAGTAATGTAAAAACTATATTCTTAGTTAATGATAGTCAGAGTTGGGAAAATACATACTCTTACAAGAGACACACACACAGACACTAGATGCCTTGGTAGAAGGCTACTTTTAGTAGAAAACATAGGGTTTTCTAGGAGAGTTCAAACAATTACAAACTTTTACAAACTTATACATTACAGACTTACAAACACTTTCATACAAATACAAACACTAATATACTTATGAACTCACCAGCTTTAAAGCTGATAAACTCTTTCAAAATAACTTGTATTCTCAGGTCACCAGTAAACAGGTACCGGTGCCAGGTTTTGAGAAGATGGAGCTCGTTCAAGACTCATCTTTTATTTTGATGTATATTTTTGGTGTCTATATAATTTGACAGAACACACTTGTATGAAATTATATTATTAATGCAATGGATGATGTTGTTGCTTGTTTACTACTTTGCATTGTTGTGATACTGAACATGACGTCCTCCACCCCCTAACGTTTCCGCCGTTCCGGTTTTGGGGTGTGACAAATTCGAAACTTGACTCTCAATCTAATTTTACTGATGTCGATGATAATTCTGATAGTTTTAGCGAAATCAGTGAAATTGAGGAAGAGAAAAGTGTCGATTGCTCACAGTTGTCTGTCATTAATGTCACATCTAAGTCTAAAGGAAAAGAAAAATGTAATTATTCGTTGGTTAAGATTGCCACTGACAAACCCTCAACTTTAAAAGTTTTTGATTTCGAAAATGTGAGTGTCCGAGATAGTCAAACGGATAGTAGTGATGATGAGCATGATGAACAAGTTTCGAACAAATCTAAGCTGAAAAGCCTGTTTCAAATGAAACAACCATTCCAGGAGTTGTTGTTGATCAAGTGTTTGGAGACACTGAAAATTTCAACAAAGTTTTATCTGAAAAAGGAGCTCATTATTTGGAAACAAATCAAGTGGTGTATCCAAATTTTAAGTGTTCATATGATGTTATATTTCCAAATTGTAACATCCCATTTTAAAGGGATTAATTATATAATAAATCAGGAACCCGGGAAGTAATTATTATTATTTTTATATTGTTAGAGCTCAGAAATTTAAATAATAATTAGTGAGGTGTTGGTCTCGAGGATTAATTGTTACAATTTTAGGAGTTGGGGGTTAAAAGTGCAAGTCCTGGACTTAATTCGAAAAGCATTTTAGAAGCCAGGGTCCGTTTGGTAATAAATGGATTTAAATTGAAAATGTTTGAAGGCTTAAGGGGCTTATTGGTAATATAAGGATCTATTATGAAAGGAATTTATGGGATCATGGTTTAAAAGGTAAATTTTGGATTGATGTTGAAAATTATATGGGGAGGAGGGACCAAAAGTGTATTTTCGGCAGGGTAGTTTGGTTTGATGTTATGGGATATATCCGATCGCTCATTCTCTCGTCAAAGGGGGCAGCCAAAGAACCCAAACCCTAGATCGTGATTTTCACAGCCGCATCCCTCCATCCTTATGACCCCTCGCCGGCGCCGCCGCTATGTCGTCTCTGATCAGCATCCGACGACAATGCCTTCGGATCTCCATTCATCTCATCCTTCTCCTTTCTTCAGTCGCGACCACGTGAGGGTTCACCCACCGCCAGCCACCTCGCAAACTGGAGCGCTACTCCTGTCGCAGCTCCCCTCCGGCGCTGCACCACCCAATTCCCTATCGCTCTCCGGCAGATGAAGTGCCGAACAACCGTCGCTGAAAGCGTGAGCCACCACCACCAAGTGAGGTATGATCCATCACCATTATCTCGCAACCGGAGCGGCACCACCACTACCGATGCGCCAACGACGCCGCAACTGCTCCTGTTCCGTCGCCGGCGACGACAACGATCCGTGGTTGTCGCTGCTGCCTTTCGTGGTTATGGAAAGCGAACTTCTCCCATTTTTCCCCTCCCGTTTTTATTCCGGCGAAGTGCGCCGCTGTAGCGCTGCTGCTCCGGTCAGCGTTTACCACTCCGTGTCCGTGTAAGTAGGCTTCATACGAGTAGGGCCGTGAAGAACCACCATGGCCGCCGGCCATGGTGGCTGCTGTTGCCTTCCTATGGTGCTGCCGCCGCCCTTCGCCGCCAGGTGGGTGGTTGGTTTCTATTTCTGAGAAAAGGACGTGAAGATTCATGTGTTTCAGTTGGTGGGCGTGTGTGTGTTGGCCGAAGTTCTCGGGAAAAGGCATCACCACCACCATAGGGTGGTGGCTATCACCACATGCCACCGTCGGCCACCAGGTTGTTATGTATAGGTGTTTTGTATTAGTGTGTGTGTGATTATTAGGGTTTAGCAATGTAAAATGTAAAAAAAAAGAAGAATGGAATAATGGAAAGAAAGTCATAACCACCACCGTGAGGTGGTGGCTGCCGCCTCCTGCCTCTACCGGCCGCCGTGTCGGGTGGCAGTGTGTTTTGCCTCGTTGTGTTGATTCGTTTGGGGTGCTTGAAACCCTAATGGGCCCAAAGAAGCTCTAATGGGCTTAGTGAAGCCCTAATGGGCCTAGTGAAATCATAATGGGCCTAATGAACCCTAATTGGTCAAAGGACCTAGCTATTGGGCCTATTAGGCTAATATGGGTTGGAAACCCTAATTAGGGTTTGGAAACCCTAATGCCAATAAAACCCTAATTCTGAGAATTAATCGGGACACACACACACACGAGAATTATTTATAGTTTGAAATATTAAATAACAATCCTTGGTAAAGATTAATCTAAGCAATATTGGACTTAATGGATTAAGTCCTTAGTGGATTAAGTCCTTAATGGGTTAAGTAGGAAACTTAACCCTAATCATCATTTTATGTGAAACCCTAATTTCACCTGGGCCTTAAGTTGGGCCTTTCTTTTGGACTTTGACGATTGAGATAATAATGGGCCATCCAAGAACAAGCAAATAGGCTAAAATAATTTAATGGGCTTAGGGTAAGGCCCATGTAAGGGGTTTGGGCCCAATTTGGAAAATTGGGCCATAAATGGGCAATAGTTTGGGCCTTAATGATTACATGTGTTGGGCCTTAGAATAAGACCATGCATAGGCCTGTGCCCAATTTGGAAAATTGGGCCCTGTGTTGGGCTTTGATTCCTAATTGACTTTGGGCCTATGGATTAGGCCTTGGGCTTGAATAAGCCAAGCTTGGGGTAATGTAGTAATTATCCAAAGAATGTACTTATGGTTATGTGTTGGAACCCAATTATTAATTGGGTATTGTTTTATGTTGACAGTTCGGGAATCTGTCAACTAGCAGCTGCAGTTTTATCTGCGGGACTTCAGCAGTGCCAGGTGAGTTATCCTTACTATACTCAAGGGTCTAAGGCACCAAGGCCGGCCCTTTGAATTGTTATATGGTTATGTTGTGCTAGTATGATCTGTTAGATCGATATCCTAGAGGGTAGGATAATATTATATGATATGTGGTATGATCTGTTAGATCGGTATCCTGGTAGATGGGATGGTGTTATGTGCTATGTAGTATGATCCGTTAGATCAAGTATTGTCTATAGACTGTGATGTGATTATCTGTTATACGTGCACATGTTTGTTTGGCGGTTGAGGCTTATCTGCTTTGTGCGAAAGCCAATAGATCTGGGCATTCCAACCTGTTGGTTGTGGGCCGTGAGTATTCCATCCCGAGGATGATTGGACTCATAGTATGTGGGCATTCCAACCTGTTGGTTGTGGGCCTGGGGTATTCCAACCTAATGGTTGATTGGACCCATAGTGTGTTGGAATTCCAACCTGTTGGTTGAGGGCCTGGGGTATTCCAACCTGTTGGTTGAGGGCCTGTGGTATTCCAACCCAATGGTTGATTGGACCCATAGTATGCTGTTCATGATTATGTGTGTGTTGTTGTGGGTATGGGTATTTTAGGGGAACTCACTAAGCTTAAGGGCTTACAGTTTCAGTTTATTGTTTCAGGTACATCAGGGGATCGTGGCAAGGCAAAGGCGTGATCGTACAACTCGTCACTTTTTATAACTTTGTTTCTGGGATACTCTGATATGATACATTTTGAAAACAAGTTTTTTAATGATTAATGGTTTTGGAAATGCTTTAAAAGTTTTAAATTGGCTTGAATTTTATGGGTGTTACAAGTTGGTATCAGAGCCTTGGTTTGAGTGAATTGGAGGAACACTCGTGTGACTCCAGTCTCAAATCAAGGAAAAGATTTTCAAAATGATTTTCAAATGGTTGTCAAAATAAGTAAAGGAGGATGCAGCGTGTAAGATCAGTCGAAGCCAGTAAGTAGAGCCCAAAATACCATACAATTATTTGATTATGTGATATGTTAGAACAACATGCTAGTGCTAGGCTAGGGATCTTCAGGAATTGCATGATCGAATTGCCTGATTACATGATGCCTGCTAGCCTAGGATTTCCTTTATATGAGATTGACATCATTACTGTAGTTGCTTAGTGTATGTATCACGGTTATACATAATTAAGATGTTATAGCCTGAGAATGTTTGATTTGGCCTTATGTTCTGTTCTTGTTTGATTGGGAGCTTAGGGTAGGATTGGATATTCGAAAGTCTATAGGGTCCAGCGTTATGTATGGCTAGCATACACTAGTACTGCAGGGTTGGTGGTAGTTTCATGGATGGGTGGGTTGTGTGAGACCGGTAGGTCAGTTGTGAGACAGTTAGCCTTCCTCTAGGAGTGAGGTTGAGCGACCACCAGGTGTATGTACAGTGTTAGGGTGTTGTGGTGATACTTGAGACAAATATGGGTAGGTCTGGAAGGTAGTAGGGGCCCATACTACTGAAAGCACAGGACCCATACGCGTAGCAAGGAAGTCACAACCCCTAGGGTTGGGTTGGGAGTTGGTTCCCTGTCTTTATATGGGTTATCAATGATCCTTCTGGTGTTTTACCAAAATGATGGTTACGAGACGTCTTGAGATCGGATCCAGGTTAGGATCGGGAGCTGGCAGCCAGGATAGGCCAGCATTGTCAGAGGACCGTGTCAGTGAGATCATCCGGGAGGAGGTGATCGAGTTGTCTGGGGACAGTTTCCAGGGATGTTTCTGTCTATTAAGACCGCCATGGTTGACTATTTCGACGAGCACTATGCAGCCATTGCCGAGACGGTTGCCGCGATAGCTAAATCCGCTGTAACGACGGCAAGGGGAAGAGTTGGTCGAGCTTTTCAGTACCAGGACTTGTTAACTGGGACATATTCCGACGAGCAGAGGGCTGCAGTTACTTGGGACCAGGGAGGTATTCTCTACGCATTACATTCATCGGGTGGAGCGGGAGAGTCTATGTCACACCCCAAAACCGGAACGGCGGAAACGTTCTGGGGTGGAGGACATCATGTCAAGTATCACAACATATGCAGTATAGTAATCAAAGTACAACAACCATTGCATTAATAGTAATAATTTTACATAGGTTACATTTAACAACATCAAAAGTAGATATAGGAAATAACATAAGTTGCAGCTTGGTACAAGGCTGTCTTCACAAAAGCTCCCGGAGTGTACCTGTCTACTGACGACCTGAGAATACAAGTTATTTTGAAAGCGAGTATCAACATTTTAATGCTGGTGAGGTCATAAGTATTTTAATGACATTGATGTAAATACATGTTTTTCTTCAAAATAATCTCATTAGATGATGGTAATTTGAGTTTACAGAGTATTAGAATTCCTCCTAGAAAATCCTATATTTCCTAATAAAAGTAGTCTTCTACCAAGACCCGATTGTTTTATGTTTAAACGAATGAGTTTCTCTACTAAAAGCAGTCTTCTACCAAGACCCGACTGTTTTATTGTTTAAGGAGTATTTTCCCCTAAAATTTACTATCATTATCAAAATATAGTTTATACTTTAATGAATATGCGAAAAGGTCACAAGTAAAAGTAATAGGGAAAATAATGTTTTACTTCAGCAATGACGTTGCTGTTTATAAAGTGATAAAATACAGACTCCAGGTGGTATTAAATGAACAATAAACCTCGGAGAGTCTAAATGAATGAAATACAGACTCTAGGCGGTATTAAGTGAACAGTACGCCTCGAAGAGTCTAAATGAATGAAATACAGACTCCAGACGGTATAAAGTGAACAATACGCCTCGAAGAGTCTAAATGAATGAAATACAGACTCCAGGCGGTATAAAGTGAACAATACGCCTCGAAGAGTCTAAATGAATGAAATACAGACTCCAGGCGGAATAAAGTGAACAATACGCCTCGAAGAGTCTAAATGTATGAAATACAGACTCCAGGCGGTATGAAGTGAACAATACACCTCGAAGAGTCTAAATGAATGAAATACAGACTCCAGGCGGTATAAAGTGAACAATACGCCTCGAAGAGTGTAAATGAATGAAATACAGACTCCAGGCAGTATAAAGTGAACAATACGCCTCGGGGAGTCTATAGTAGCCTTTAATCCCAGGTAGGTTAGTTTAAAGGTTTAAAATGTGGCCTAGTGTATAACTAGGAAAATAGGTTATGATGGTTTTATATCTAGAAGATACCGTGATGACACTTATTACCTTAGAGCCATGAATTATAAGGTAATTGTAAAGATACTCGTAACCATGCTGATTGACGGATGTAAACACGACGACCTGCTGACGTCGAAATCAATGTGACATTTGTCACCCCTTGGCTTGGCCGGCCGGGACTGTAGCTACCAGTCAGGATGTGGGATGGTCTGTCCCGTATAGATCTATACACACAATGCCCGCTCTCCCTCCAGGAGGCTCTGGTTACCGCTCGACAACGGTGAAATCCGCGTCATGAGGATGTATCTCGTGTTTTGATTTCTATATACCTTTCTTTTTACTAAAAGTACAAGTTTTTAGAATATAGATATAACTAAGTTCTCCTTCATGAAAGTTATAGTTGGTTTCTAAACTATACCTATTATAGTTTACTTGAGAGGTTATCTAGGTGCCTTTGCTACCCAAAGGTGTTGAACTGGAATAAGAGTTTTAATATCTAACCAGATATACATAATATATAACCAGGACTTCAACGACACTCGGACCAATAACCGGATGCTCTAAGTCCACAACCAAACAAGGAACAAGAAATAAAGCGGGCTATCAGTCCTAAGTCCTTCAAAACCTACTTATATAACTATATCTATATAGACATGAATCTATCAAGAATATAAGTTTAAAAGACTTTGATAAAAGCTTGGTAATTTAAAAAGAGGTTTTGGTACTTTAAAAGAGATTTGAAAACAAGATATGAAAACCTTTAGCTGGATAAAACAGTTTAACATGCAAAAATCTATTTGATTGACAATTATTAATCACATGGATTGATATAATCTATTCAACTTGTATTCCCCCCCCCCCCATAAAAGCATTTAAAATCATTTAAAAGGTTGATTAAGGGGTATGAACTCACCTGAAGTGGGTGATTCAGATGAACGGGTGGTATAGGATGCTAAGTGTCAAGTGAGGACTTGAACACACACGCGGATCCTATTGAGCATGCAATGATACATTTATGTATCTAATTAGTCATTTAATAACTAATTAAGCAAGTAAAGACACTCAAGTACATGAAAACACTTTGTTTCAAGTGCTAGGAGTGCTAATGGTTGCATCTTAAGAGAGTATGGCCTCACATTGGAGTTTACTCCCCATATGGTAGCACCATATGGGTTTACGGTTCTGGGACCATTTCCCCCATGAGTTTACGGCCGTAAACTCATGGCAATGGTGTCATTGGGTGTTTTAAGGTCCTACACCACACAAGGAAGTAAGCTAGACTCGAATCCAAGGCTTAGGAAGTGACTAGGGCTCGAAATGCCCCTTTGTTGGAGTTTACGGTCCTTGGACCACTCCTTGGGAGTTTACGGTCGTAAACACATGTGTTTACGGTCGTAAACCCATGAGTTTACGGCCGTAAACTCATGGTTACCCAACCATTCCGTGTTTTGGTATCTCTAGCTCATGCATGCAAGGTTCTAGTCCATTATACAAGCCATAGATGGTGTTAGGGGCACCTAAACCCCATTTGGGGGTGTTTACGGTTTTGGGAGATCCCCAAACCGTAAACACATATGTTCTTGGGGATCTTGATGATTTTCCCATGGGTTAACAAGTATACTACACAAATAACTAGCTAGGAGGAGTATACTTACTTATATGAGGCTTGTAAGAGTGTTTAAGGGCCAAGAACACTAGTGTGTGTTCTTGGTGTTTTGAAGAACACTTGAAGATCTAAGAAAAAATGAAGAATCCATGGATGAAATGATGTAAAAACACTAGATTAAGTGTTGCATGTTCGAATCTAGGAAAGAAACACTTACATTTTGGCGGATTTGAAGAGATGATCTTATGATAGTTGAGAGAAAAACTTGGGTATTCTTGAACTAGGAAGTGAAAAGTGAAAGAATGAAGGGTAAACTCATGCTATATGCATGAGTCCACGGTCAAAGGGAGTTTACGGCCCAAACTCCCTTGTTTGACCGTAAACACCTAGTCAAGGTGTTAATCGTTTATTTGTTTCACAACACTCCTAACGGGTACTTCCATTGATTTGATCGTTTGACGAAAATTAAAATAAAAACACCTAAACGGACTTAAAACCGGCCAAAAATGTACTGGGGTGAATTTGACTATTTTTTTTTGATGTGCTTGACTGCGGAGTTTATACAAATGCAAATTTCGGGTTGTCACATCATCCCCCCGTTAGAGGGAATTTTGTCCCAAAATTAAAGTTCAAGCACACACGTAGATACGATTTAGCGAAGCAAAAAGACGAGGATACTTTAGCTTCATCAAATCCTCTCGCTCCCAAGTGAAATCAGGTCTTCGTTTGGCGTTCCAACGAACCTCCACTATCGGGATACGGCTTTGCTTTGTTCGCTTGACCTCTCGGTCCATGATCTCTATAGGTTCCTACACGAATGTGGGGCTCTCAATGATTTCGATCTCGACGAGTGGGATTACAAGAGTCACGTCGGACAAGCAATTTTTCAAGTTGAGACGTGGGATAGATTCGGATGGAAATTATGGAATCCCTAAAGTAGTCGAGGTCTGACGGAGGTTGGACCAATTCTTATGAAGAATCCCTGATGGTCCTAGGTTCTTGGGAAGATAGAATGTTTCAGTACTTAGAAAATAATGTACTTCCATGGTTAGATCATCACTTGGCGTGATCGCCATTCTGAAGTTCCAAAAGTTCTTTCTTACTGGGGGGGGGGGGTGTAGTCCTCACGTTGGTTCTTACAAGGCTCATGTCGTCTTCGGATTCGTATTTCCTAATGATTGGCTTTCGGAGGTTTTCTGGATCATTGGGGGTATTGGCTATATACTGGCATCTATTGGTTACGTGGCATCTATCTCGACCTAGTGCATAATGGACCTGCACTTCTGACTCTCGAGGTGTTTCTAACGGAAACTTTCAAAGTCAGCGAGATAGAGGGTTCTACCAGACGATATTTAGAAAATTTCAATTTTCATCATCGTCTAATAGATGCTTTCACAGCATGATCCCTAATCGGAGAGAATTATTCTCTCACTTGATTCACTGTTTAATGGATAGTAGTCTCTGATCGGGGCTAGCTTCGCCCTTAGAGATTTTCTGAAGCGCTTGACTAATTCAGGAGGTGGTTCTACTATCTCTTTCGGGATAGTATTCTTTGGAACACCTAGCAGTCTAACAAATCTCTAAGACTTGCACCATTCTCCATCGCGTCTGCTCCCTCCAGTTTATAGGAAGCGCGCGTTCTTGTATAACCCATCGACTAACATCTAGACTGGTGTTGAGTTTATAATATCTTTATGATCTGGGTTATAAAGCTTAACGCAACTTACCATCTACTTTATTCAAGTACTCTTGGTTGTGGAGGTAGTCATGTGGTTCTTAGCATCCTAGTATTAACTTTGGAGAATGTAGTCTATCGTCTATAGGGCGACGATGACTTTTCTCGCATGAGGAGGCATTGTATCCTAGGCACTCCTCGTCTGTATCTGGATGGACGAAGTGCCTAAGTAGTGCCAGTATCCCTTGCAACTACTCTTCCGGTGTTACTGAGTTTTCTCTATCTAGATAGCATAGGGTTCCGTCACTCAGAACCTCTAATTTCCTCATCCACTCTTATCAGAGTTTAACCTGTCATAGCTTTCAGGTTTTTGGGCTTACTGCTGAGATGCTTAATTCGTGGGATTAAGCGTGAATGGGTGGTCGTAGTCAATGTTTTTGACTCTTACGACTTGAGTTACTTTTCCTAACTGAGGGTGTTAGCTACTACGTTGGCTTAACCGTGATGACAACAAATTTCGAATTTGTGGTCATTTTAGTAGCTCAACCTACAGTGGTTCTCTTGACTCCAGCTCCTTTTCTATATGATAGGATGAAGGGTCTTATTATAAGGTTCGTGGTAGACATCATACTTGGCTCAATCATTATTACTCGATGTATGCAAGTCGTATATAATTGAGATTGACAGGATGTTCAGATGTGTGGCCCCACCCCAAACCCACATCCAAACAAGGAACAAGGAGTAGGGAGGAAGCACACATCTTAAATTTCATTAATCTAAATTATATACCACTCTAATGCATATACTCAGTAGTAGTGATTTAATCCCTGAAGTTCTTTTCTCTTGATTCACGAACCTGGTTGTGCGGTGCTAATGTTCTTTCTGGGGGCTCTACTGAGTAGGCATCGGGCGGTTATTGTCTTTCGGAATATCTGCAGTGCTTTTCGTTTCTGGTTTTAAAGTCTAACGGGGTTGGTTAACAGCGTGCGGTACCCCTCTCCTGGGTCCTTCTGAAGGTTGGATGAGAGAGACGACTGATGGTTCGCATTAGGTTTTCTCATTAGGTTCGGAAGAATTTTCATTCGATGCTCAGGATACGGTGAAAGTTCTTTTACACAGCACCAAGAATTCTCGCATGGTTGAACCAAGTCAACCCATGACTGACGGTAGTGTCGAAATTTACAATCATCGACACGATATGAAATGAAGATCGATAGGACTATGTGCTGAACAGGGCACACAAGTTCTTAGCGTCCCGGGTTTCGTCCAGGGTATCACTATCGTGGATACTCGGACCATCATGATTGACGCTGAACTCTAGGGGTCCTGGTGTTTTGGAATAATGTACTTTTCATGAATGGATTTCTCACGAGGCCTCTCTATAACCACCTAGTATACACTAGTCATGTATAATTAAGATTAAAAGGACGGTTGACTGAGCGACTTCGCCCTAAATCCACAACCAAACAAGGAACAAGAAATAAGGCAGCATCACTCACACGTGGTCTATCAATCCCAATTATACATGGCCTTAACGCATATGCTAAGCCGTCATAGCTTTACCTGATGGGTTTTTAAGTGTTACAACAGTGTTGCGACTTTCACCTTAACGAGGGAGTAATTACAATTAGAATGGATTATTTTAAGTTTTCGATTAGCTACTTAAGGTTTGAGAAACGTACCAAAATTCTACCGGGTTCTTGATGTTCCCCTAGGCATTAGGGTTAAACTCCTCCTGCGCCTTTGTCATTTCTTTCAGTTGGGCAGTCCCTCTTGAAGTGTCCGGTTTCACCACATAGGTGGCATACTGGACTGGTCGCAACATTGGTGGTTGATGTAATGAACTCAACCGGGGTTCTGCAGATGCGAGCGATATGCCCCTTAATGTTGCACCTAACACAAAAGAGTTCTCGACAGATACTATGATGATGGTAGTTACACTTGTGGCAGCGGGGGAGGTTTCCTAGGTATGGTCTTCCAGGTGTCGAGGCAGAAGGGTTGGCAGAGGCATTGACCACTTCAGCTCGTTGCCGTTCGGAAGGTCCTTGAGTCGAGGTACTTCCCTCCTCGTTCTCAAACTTTCTTTTCAGTGGATTAGGTTGGAGTTCTTGGGTGGCTTTACACACCGGTGCTGGTTGCTGCCGTCTATTGCTATGATCGGGATTCCCGATAGGGCTCCTGCTAACATTGGCGTTGTTAGCGTTCAAGTGAGCCATGATAGCTGCTACGGCTGCTGAAACCGCAGCTTGAAACGTAGCTTCATCGATTTGAAGAATCGGTGTCTTACCAGTGGGTTGGTTACGTTTCTTTGGTGGCATGGTTTTTCCTACACGAAAAGGAACACAAGCCGATGAGAAACGATGGTTAACCCTAGACGTATCCTTCTTTACTATGATAGGCATAAATTTTCCTGCGCCTTCATTTATGGTTATATGAGAGTCGACCTACATCCCTATGATGCAGTCTGGGTAACAGAGTAGGAGTAAGTGTATCGGAAAGCCATAGAAGGGGTGTCGTTCCTACTAAGTTATCTTTATATTGGAGAGGTTCACTCTCCGGCTTTGAAAAGATTCGAGAGAAGTTTATAAAGAAGATCACGGAAGAAAAGGCTCATGAAAACTTATGGCTAAACACTCTCAATCGAGGTTTTGTGATCCGATCTATTTATATTAATCGCGACGGGAAAGACGATTTGCCTAGCACATAGTGTGAGTAGTGTAATCACTAACCCACTAAATTGTATTATTTTATGGATTATTAGCGTGACGTTAAAGAGGTAGAAACACTTCTCGGGTTCCATGCATTGGCTCCCTCTGTCCACCTCTTATCCCTGACTGGAACAAGCGTTGGTTTCCTCCAGGTATCTATATAGGGTTCTCTGCTCTCGTAGACATATTGAACTTCTGCTCCGCATTTCCTCTGATTCTGATTCTGAGTGTCATCACTTCATAATGGATGACTGGAATCTCAGAAGTTCAGGCGAATTCCTCACCGATGTCCCTAAAAGGTATAGGCATATGGTGATTTCAATAGCCTCATCACTGTTCGTTTACTTCCTACTTGGAAATCTTTCTCAATGAACCTCTTCTGGGACTTTATCGACTCCTCTGCTAATTACTGAGGTGGATAAGGTTTCCTAAAGGGGTTTGTGCGAGAATGGGAATGTCTGAAGAATCTTACGAGATTATTAAAACATTTTACTGGGTGATCCATATCGAGTCCGGCTACAATTACATAGTGTACACAAATCATATATAACTTAGATCTGATAGGCCTTCGAATATGTGATACTACCCTATATCCACATCCAAACAAGGAAAAGGAAGTAGAACGAAACCACACATTCTTAGCCTATGAGATCCTCACTATATATAACCTTGGGAGTATACACTCTGTAATCATAGGTCTATCAATAAGAATCTCTTTTAGTTTTCACGCAAGGTTATTTATGGTTCCTAAAATACCCCTATAGTATTTTAATTACATGTTTGATTCCTAACTTCTGAACATGCTTTTGGGTTTATTGCGAGTCTTTTAGTATCCTAAAATACTCCTATAGTATTTTAACTTTATGTTTGGCTCTAGCATTCCTATTTGGTAAGTTTCAGATTCATTGCAACACCACCATCACTCCCAAGCACACGTTAGTTGCATCTCGAATAAATGTAGCTGATCAGGTTACATTTATTCCAGCTTACGATTACATAACTGCCCAGGTTTGACGGTAATGCTCAACATCCAAAGACTTTTATTCTTGTTCTTCTTGTGATACTGGCTTGGGTTTTTATATTCTGGATGTTCTTATACTTTTGTAAAATATGGTTATATTTTAAAGTATAATTCTTGGTCAGAGTATTTTATCCCATTGTATTTATAGGTTGTATATCTTTTATGATTTGATATAATAAGCTCACTATAAACAATGCTCTCATACCAATCTGTCACACCCCAAAACCGGAACGGCGGAAACGTTCTGGGGTGGAGGACGTCATGTCAAGTATCACAACATATGCAGTATAGTAATCAAAGTACAACAACCATTGCATTAATAGTAATAATTTTACATAGGTTACATTTAACAACAACATCAAAAGTAGATATAGGAAATAACATAAGCTGCAGCTTGGTACAAGGCTGTCTTCACAAAAGCTCCCGGAGTGTACCTGTCTACTGACGACCTGAGAATACAAGTTATTTTGAAAGCGAGTATCAACATTTTAATGCTGGTGAGGTCATAAGTATTTTAATGACATTGATGTAAATACATGTTTTTCTTCAAAATAATCTCATTAGATGATGGTAATTTGAGTTTACAGAGTATTAGAATTCCTCCTAGAAAATCCTATATTTCCTAATAAAAGTAGTCTTCTACCAAGACCCGATTGTTTTTGTTGGGTTTTGAGCATTCTAACACTCCTTTGGTGTACATGCAACCCTATAAACCTTGGATCTATGTTTTCTCTATTATACATGCAAATATTAACTATTCCAAGGTTTCATCCTAACTAGCATATTATGAAGCACCTATACTACAAAGTTCTAGTTAGATGACATACCTTTTGATGTAGCTTGATGTCTTCAAGCTTTAAGAGCTTAGCCTCAATAGTGTGGAAGCCTCAAATGGAATCACAAATCACCAAAACACCTTGGAAGAACTTGAGAGAATATGTATGCACAGTAAAATCGGCTCACTCTTATTTTCACACACTTGTGCCCATTTTGTGAGCCAAGGACCCCTTTATATATTATGGAGGATAAGTGTTACATCCATGTAAACCCTAATACCCATGACCTTTCATTTACATAGGATCCATGGGTTAAAAGCTCCATGGACCATCCATGAAAGCTTAGCCCAACCTAAATGAACTTGGCCCATTCCATATATATAAGAGTCCATATTTAATTAGTTCTTTTTGATCACTTAATTAATTCTAAATTAATTCTTGATCAATACTAATTAAATAATATGATTCCATATTAATATATTAGAACTTATAATATATTAATATAAATCATAAATATACTATTCTCAAAAGACTATCCATATAAATTGTGCCGGTGAAGTGCAACCCAAATGGACCATGCCGGGTCGGGTCAAGTACATACCAAATATAGTTATGGACTTAGACATTAATCCAACAGTCTCCCACTTGGATAAGTCTAAAAACTATTATTGAGTATGACTTCAAAACCTAACTGGCAATCGTAGCTCTTAAAGCCGCTGTCGAACTCTGACCTTGTCAATGACTTGTCCATTAGATAAGGGATCATATATTCCTCCATTCTAGATATCATATGGACTGAGACATGGATTATAATCATTCTCTCTGTCCATTTGTTGTTTCCCGATTTTTGATTTATGATGACTGACTGATTGAACAAATCAAATCAGTCCTGGCTTGGCCAAGCACTCACATGTGTCATCGCTAAATCATCGGGGGGCCCACATATATCGCTTTTATCCCGAAGGTAAAAGGAATGGATAAAGTTCGACTCATATGGCTTGTTCTACTACTTGTTGAATCATACACAAAGGCACGTTTTATAACATCGAGTTACCAAATGCGTTTTCGTGCAATCAATGTATAACCAACTCATAGTAACAACTCATATCTCTAGGTTTGAAGAATATAAGATATTATCGTCTCATGATCACTCGTGATAAGATCCATGAAGTGATTCAAATGAGCGCGGGTTGAATCCAATACTCAAAACTTATGAGCACTCATGAGTGTTGTAGCACCACTTTGTCCACCAACTTGGACCTCTACAAACCAACCCATGACAGTCTTGATTCATATCTACTTCCAACATATGACCGACTGTGGATGGTTTGAATAACTTAATCATTCAGGAAGAGCGACTTAGTTATTCTGGAAGTCAAAACATGCAAAGTGAAACACAAGAATAAATGAATCAAATATGGTATCAAACCCTATGAATATAAATAAACACTTTTATTTATCACCATACTGATTACTCATTATTCATGGTTTCGGTTTTATCAACTTTATACTTGAATTAAAAACACCAGTTGTCCGATGCTCCAAGCATGTACACTATGTTTTTCTTAAACAATAGCTTTGCCATACACCAAGTATGCACTCTATGTTTGTCTATGATCCTTACTTTGTGAAATAAACCAATTGAACATAATTTCAATGATTCTAATTTCACACTCCCAAATCCTTATCGAAAAATGTGAGAATTTCAAATTCCTATCATTTATCGAAATCTGTTTAGATTTTAAACTTATATGCACTGACCCTCCTGTAATGAATATGTACAAAGTCACAAAGACTTGTCAACAGTCATTATAAGGTATTCCAATGGAGATCAACTCCATGGAAACTAAGTCTCATATTCAAAGTACATTGCTTTGGACATGCTTCTTGCATTAAGTTTTCTAATCTTACACAGATAACTTCCACCTATGGAGACAACTCCATATTCTCATTTTGACTATCACTTTTGAATAAGAGATGCCTCTTTTCAGAATATGTCAATATGGTCCTTCCAAAATTAGCACTATACTTCCAACTGTCCCTGAGCAACCAATCTTTGGTAAACCTCAGATTGTCCTCGACAATTGCTTAATCATTTTAGTCATATCCAATTCTAGACCTTTTCCCTTCTTAATGCCTCTGGGCATTTGGAAAAATTTAGAAATGACAAATATTATAGCACATGCAATCGATCCTGTACCCAAAGCAAATGGTACACGATTCATGATGTCTCACATAAAGACATGATTCTAGACCAGTCTTTTGCTACAATATTTTTATTTGCCATGTTTTCAAAATTTGACTATGAAGAGGGATGCCGTAATCATAATCGAATTTTGAGAACGCAATATATAGAATTTCCTTAAGTTGAACCAATCCAACATGAAATTCATATATATATTCTTGACTAAAGATGATTAAGGTCTCAATCTAAGCCTTTAGAACTGAAATGAAGTATATCCTCTCCCTTAATTATAGCAAAACAACTTTTTCAATCCCTGCAGCCTCACGAATTGAAACTTTTGTTTTCTATAATTAACATTGCTAACTTGCAACACTAACAATAATTATCATGCTCCCACTAGCTTTGACATGTACTCAGAAATCAGCTGGACTTCTAGAAATCAATACTTTATTGACTTTCTTACCAAAGTTCAGATTTCTGATACGAGATGCTTTGATAAAACTTTATCAAAATCATACACCTTTCCTTAGATAGCATGCATGTGTGTCTAAACAATTTCAGAACTATGAAAAGGGATGTCGTAATCATAGTCTCAATTGTTTAGACCTTTTGCCATCTGCTTCAAATCTACTTGGTGGAAGTGTTTCCTCACCATCATTTTCATGAATCAGAGAGAAACCTTATGACCCTTAGATTTTATGGTGTATGTGTTCTTATCCATGTGAATCGTCAAAACCATAGTCACAAGACAAGGATAATGACAAATCCAAACTCATATGGACTGAACTTATGCAATCTTAACTTCTTGTCACCTGGCAGTACAGGGCCTGCCATTGCTTCCAAGTTGTTATGCAACCAACTGAGAACTTTCAGAACTCCTATGCAAAGCCAACTTTAACTGGAATGGGCACAGAATATGTCAACACGATAGGTTATAAACCTCAAGTCGTGTGCTAGTGAAGAACCTCAGGTTTTATTCTTGATTAGTTCTTGAGATTCTTTTTAGGATCTTTAAGACTCCCACTATCCTCTTGACATATAAGACTATCTTGCCAAATATTGAAGAGATAGTGCAGATTCTTTATCAAGACAAACACTTCACACATTTGGCCTTAGTTGGTCTTTGTTTTATCCAAAACATCACAACTTACCAATTTCAAATGTACAAGAGTAGGACACTTTTACTCTTACATTTGACAAGTGTTTTAAACCTTTCTTTAAGATATGTCACTCAAGTTACAATCTTGGAGTATGACTCTAAGAATTGTTTTGGAACGAAGTATGACTCATCTTCCTGATCTAACCATTTCAACAATTCATGACTCCTCTTCTTAGTCATAAGAATGCACTAAGATGACCTTTAGAGGACTAATTGTGATATGATTTCTAAATCATTAAGATGATCACAAACATGATACTAAAGTACTCTCCCATCTTTTCAGATTTGAGAAACTTTTATCTTTCTGCCTAATTTGATTCTTTCCATTCGTTCTGCCATACATTGAGACTTTTCCAATGTTTCAGAATTATACTTAAACTTGTAAGTATAACAATATTTACTAAACTTTAGTAAATCAAATAGTCTTAACGAGCTTTGTGGTGGACATGACCAGTGCACAAGAATGTGTACTCGATCCCTTTAGTCCTTCACTTGACTCACACATCCATGTGAACAAGTAATTAGTCTTGATTTTCCAATGCTTGAAAGTTCTCATTCATCATACTATTCAACTTGCATGATTCCAAGTTTTGGTCCAATTGAAACTTGGGTGATGAGGAACTTTCCTGATTTGGTAAATTTAGACACTACCACAAATGAAAGAATCAAATCCAGTTTCCAATATTGGTGTCAGTGGAATCATATAAGCAACAATTTTCCACAAATGCCATTGTAAGGATACTTCAAATATATAAAATTAAACAATTTTCTTTTATTTTAAAACTTTGCGGAAAAACTTATCCTTACAATCCACATGGAAAATTGTTGTTATCTATTCCTTAGCAATATATCATAACTTCTTAAGCAACTGCTCAAAATTCTGATGCGATCGAAATCCACCTTCGCGATCAGAATCAACATATACTTCTTTTAAGATTTCTCTCTATTCTTTGATTCTTAAAACATCAACATGTGACCCAGTCACATCATGTAATGAGGATCTCAGAATAGAACTTAACAGAGTTAGATAATGGGCTCTACCTGATGTAGAGTCAAACTTATTGACTTTAACATGCTTAGGTAAATTTGGCAGCTTTGCAATCAACGCCCCTTCCTTTGGCAAAATAAACATATGGACCCTTTGGTAATGGGACTATCTCAGACTTAGCCTTTCTCTTTACCATTTGGTCAACCGGGTTGACTATGGCCAATCCCTTTCCATTGGGAAGATAATGCTTTTTCTGGATTTCCAGTGTCACCATTGTCACTGTCCATAAAGTTTTTAGGAAGTTGATCTTCTAATCAAATTTGCTTTACTATCGTTCCAAATCATTGCTGATTCAGCAACACCAAGCAAATAGATATCATCATTAAGTTTCATGTCATAGTCTGTTTCATAGTAGTCCCAAAGGAACACACTATGTGACTTAGAAAGTGATTGAACATCCAACTTTCTCAAGACTTTGACACCCAACTCTCCCAGCTTGTCAATATGTGACTTCATCTCTAAGATGTGATCACACATAGACCTTGCTTGCCATTAGGGCTTGAGTGACCTTGAACTTGTGGGTTAAGGAGAATAATTGGAGGAGGTGGAGGAAGAGAAGTATGACTTCCATGAGCCAAACTCGGGAATTCATATTGATTAGGAAAGCTTGGTTTGGGAAGATCATTGTTGTCTAAACCAGACATCAACAATGGGAGAAATTCACATAAAGTTGATTTAAGTCCTTAATATAACATCCAATATGATATATTAATGCTAGGACCCAACAAACTATTTTATAACTTGGAAGAGGGATGCCGTATCCCAAGCTATAAAATATTTGAAGGTAGGTGAATGACGATTCACCAATTTCCACCAAGATAAACGAAATGTATTATTAGGTTTTAATTGGTTTTGAAACTCCTAGATTCTTTTGAGATTCATTGAACTTTTCAATGGCATGTTTCAATCTCGAGTGTGCCCTTCAGGTTTTGTGACTGGGATGCCGAGGATCACAAAACAAGGTGTGAAGTAACCATGCAAATATACTTGGTACCCTTAATATTTACCCCTCAATCGATGTGCCGGTTAACCACACACGCTCCAGCGATGCTATGATAAACATTAAGTTACCCTTTGCCTACCTTGTTAAATCAAGCTAGTGTGCAGGTTAACCACACACGCTCCACTAACTGACTTATGCAAAGTGCAAAGTGTAATTTCATGGGTTAGCACCAAATTCACATTTTCCTAGGTAACTAAGATTGGGTATTAATAAGAGTTTAGTTACTTAGTATTTATCATTAATACTTTTAATGAAGGGAGAATTATAGTACTTGTCCTACCTGTTCGGCTAACGACCCTCCACCGGTCAAGGAAGCGGTGAGTGAGAGTGGACACCCATTAAACTGCCATTTTATAGGCAGTAACCTTATACCCCCCTTATAGACCGGCTTCGTGAATGATGCCTACTAATGGTAAGACGACTTGCTCTTATACATATAATATATTAAACTTTTAATATTATAATAGTATAAGGGTGTATTTTAGACATTCAAAATACTTGGTGGTTTAATCTATTAATTAAACTAGACTTTTAATTTAATTAAACTCAAACCATATATTTATGGATTTAATAATACTCTTTTAATTAAACGATTTAATTAACTATTAATAAAGTCCATAAGAGTTAATTTGAACTATTCAACAAAACATCGTAATTCCAATTATTAAACTCAAAATTTAAACCATTTAATTAATTGTTTAAGTTATGAACCCAAGGGTTTTAGAATTCAATTCTTTTTTTCATAAAAAACTTTTCTCAAATTCCAAAACTTGAGGGCAAGTTTTGTAATTTTTGAAAACCTTTGGATTCCATAACTTATGGAATTAATGGTGTTTTATGATGAAACTTTCCATGTTCCATAACTTAAGAACAAGTTATGAAATTCTTTAAAACATTAACACCAAATTTTGTAACTCCATAAAAATTTTGAATCAAATTTTTTTTTTAAAAAAAAACTTTCATATCCATAACTTATGGAAGTTTCAAAAACCTTTAAGATCAAACTTTAAAAAAAAAACTTTTGAGCTCCAAAATTTTATGACAAAATATGTAACTCCTTAAAACATTTAGATCAAACTTTTAAAACTAATAAAATAATCATATCATTTTATCTTTTACTAAATTTGACCTAATTCAACTCATATAGCAAATGATTCAAATTTTACAAATAATTAGTTTTTCACAAAACAAGTAATTATCTTAAAATTTGACAAACTTCATGTTTTTTTTCTTTTTTTTTACAACTTTGAAAATCAAACATTTGCATGAATATAACAGAGAACAATCCATGGCTCTGATACCACTGTTGGGTTTTGAGCATTCTAACACTCCTATGGTGTACATGCAACCCTATAAACCTTGGATCTATGTTTTCTCTATTATACATGCAAATATTAACTATTCTAAGGTTTCATCCTAACTAGCATATTATGAAGCACCTATACTACAAAGTTCTAGTTAGATGACATACCTTTTGATGTAGCTTGATGTCTTCAAGCTTTAAGAGCTTAGCTCCAATAGTGTGGAAGCCTCAAATGGAATCACAAATCACCAAAACACCTTGGAAGAACTTAAGAGAATATGTATGCACACTAAAATCGGTCCACTCTTATTTTCACACACTTGTGCCAATTTTGTGAGCCAAGGACCCCTTTATATATTATGGAGGATTAGGGTTACATCCATGTAAACCCTAATACCCATGACCTTTCATTTACATAGGATCCATGGGTTAAAAGCTCCGTGGACCATCCATGAAAGCTTAGCCCAACCTAAATGAACTTGGCCCATTCCATATATATAAGAGTCCATATTTAATTAGTTCTTTTTGATCACTTAATTAATTCTAAATTAATTCTTGATCAATACTAATTAAATAATATGATTCCATATTAATATATTAGAACTTATAATATATTAATATAAATCATAAATATACTATTCTCAAAAGACTATCCATATAAATTGTGCCGGTGAAGTGCAACCCAAATGGACCATGCCGGGTCGGGTCAAGTACATACCAAATATAGTTATGGACTTAGACATTAATCCAACAGTTTTATGTTTAAACGAATGAGTTTCTCTACTAAAAGCAGTCTTCTACCAAGACCCGACTGTTTTATTGTTTAAGGAGTATTTTCCCCCAAAAGTTACTATCATTATCAAAATATAGTTTATTACCTTAAAGCCATGAATTATAAGGTAATTGTAAAGATAGTCGTAACCATGCTGATTGACGGATGTAAACACGACGACCTGCTGGCGTCGAAATGAATGTGACATTTGTCACCCCTTGGCTTGGTCGGCCCGGACTGTAGCTACCAGTCAGGATGTGGGATGGTCTGTCCTGTATAGATCTATACACACAATGCCCGCTCTCCCTCCAGGAGACTCTGGTTACCGCTCGACAACGGTGAAATCCGCGTCATGAGGATGTATCTCGTGTTTTGATTTCTATATACCTTTCTTTTTACTAAAAGTACAAGTTTTTAGAATATAGATATAACTAAGTTCTCCTTCATGAAAGTTATAGTTGGTTTCTAAACTATACCTATTATAGTTTACTTGAGAGGTTATCTAGGTGCCTTTGCTACCCAAAGGTGTTGAACTGGAATAAGAGTTTTAATATCTAACCAGATATACATAATATATAACTAGGACTTCAACGACACTCGGACCAATAACCGGATGCTCTAAGTCCACAACCAAAAAAGGAACAGGAAATAAAGCGGGCTATCAGTCCTAAGTCCTTCAAACCCTACTTATATAACTATATCTATATAGACATGAATCTATCAAGAATATAAGTTTAAAAGACTTTGATAAAAGCTTGGTAATTTAAAAAGAGGTTTTGGTACTTTAAAAGAGATTTGAAAACAAGATATGAAAACCTTTAGCTGGATAAAACAGTTTAACATGCAAAAATCTATTTGATTGACAGTTATTAATCACATGGATTGATATAATAACTTATCAATTCAACTTGTATTCCCCCCCCCCATAAAAGCATTTAAAATCATTTAAAAGGTTGATTAAGGGGTATGAACTCACCTGAAGTGGGTGATTCGGATGAACGGGTGGTATAGGATGCTAAGTGTCAAGTGAGGACTTGAACACACACGCGGATCCTATTGAGCATGCAATGATACATTTATGTATCTAAGTAGTCATTTAATAACTAATTAAGCAAGTAAAGACACTCAAATACATGAAAACACTTTGTTTCAAGTGCTAGGAGTGCTAAGGGTTGCATCTTAAGAGAGTATGGCCTCACATTGGAGTTTACTCCCCATATGGTAGCACCATATGGGTTTACGGTTCTGGGACCATTTCCCCCATGAGTTTACGGCCGTAAACTCATGGCAATGGTGTCATTGGGTGTTTTAAGGTCCTACACCACACAAGGAAGTAAGCTAGACTCGAATCCAAGGCTTAGGAAGTGACTAGGGCTCGAAATGCCCCTTTGTTGGAGTTTACGGTCCTTGGACCACTCCTTGGGAGTTTACGGTCGTAAACACATGTGTTTACGGTCGTAAACCCATGAGTTTACGGCCGTAAATTCATGGTTACCCAACCATTCCGTGTTTTGGTGTTTCTAGCTCATGCATGCAAGGTTCTAGTCCTTTATATATTTTCACACACTTGTGCCAATTTTGTGAGCCAACGACCCCTTTATATATTATGGAGGATTAGGGTTACATCCATGTAAACCCTAATACCCATGACCTTTCATTTACATAGGATCCATGGGTTAAAAGCTCCATGGACCATCCATGAAAGCTTTGCCCAACCTAAATGAACTTGGCCCATTCCATATATATAAGAGTCCATATTTAATTAGTTCTTTTTGATCACTTAATTAATTCTAAATTAATTCTTGATCAATACTAATTAAATAATATGATTCCATATTAATATATTAGAACTTATAATATATTAATATAAATCATAAATATACTATTCTCAAAAGACTATCCATATAAATTGTGCCGGTGAAGTGCAACCCAAATGGACTATGCCGGGTCGGGTCAAGTACATACCAAATATAGTTATGGACTTAGACATTAATCCAACAGTTTTATGTTTAAACGAATGAGTTTCTCTACTAAAAGCAGTCTTCTACCAAGACCCGACTGTTTTATTGTTTGAGGAGTATTTTCCCCTAAAAGTTACTATCATTATCAAAATATAGTTTATACTTTAATGAATATGCGAAAAGGTCACAAGTAAAAGTAATAGGGAAAATAATGCTTTACTTCAGCAATGACGTTGCTGTTTATAAAGTGATAAAATACAGACTCCAGGTGGTATTAAATGAACAATACACCTCGGAGAGTCTAAATGAATGAAATACAGACTCCAGGCGGTATTAAGTGAACAATACGCCTCGAAGAGTCTAAATGAATGAAATACATACTCCAGGCGGTATAAAGTGAACAATACGCCTCAAAGAGTCTAAATGAATGAAATATAGACTCCAGGCGATATAAAGTGAACAATACGCCTCGAAGAGTCTAAATGAATGAAATACAGACTCCAGGCGGTATAAAGTGAACAATATGCCTCGAAGAGTCTAAATGAATGAAATACAGACTCGAGGCGGAATAAAGTGAACAATACGCCTCGAAGAGTCTAAATGAATGAAATGCAGACTCCAGGCGGTATAAAGTGAACAATACGCCTCGAAGAGTCTAAATGAATGAAATACAGACTCCAGGCGGTATAAAGTGAACAATACGCCTCGAAGAGTCTAAATGAATGAAATACAGACTCCAGGAGGTATAAAGTGAACAATACGCCTCGGGGAGTCTATAGTAGCCTTTAATCCCAGGTAGGTTAGTTTAAAGGTTTAAAATGTGGTCTAGTGTATAACTAGGAAAATAGGTTATGATGGTTTTATATCTAGAAGATACCGTGATGACACTTATTACCTTAAAGCCATGAATTATAAGGTAATTGTAAAGATAGTCGTAACCATGCTGATTGACGGATGTAAACACGACGACCTGTTGGCGTCGAAATGAATGTGACATTTGTCACCCCTTGGCTTGGTCGGCCCGGACTGTAGCTACCAGTCAGGATGTGGGATGGTCTGTCCCGTATAGATCTATACACACAATGCCCGCTCTCCCTCCAGGAGACTCTGGTTACCGCTCGACAACGGTGAAATCCGCGTCATGAGGATGTATCTCGTGTTTTGATTTCTATATACCTTTCTTTTTACTAAAAGTACAAGTTTTTAGAATATAGATATAACTAAGTTCTCCTTCATGAAAGTTATAGTTGGTTTCTAAACTATACCTATTATAGTTTACTTGAGAGGTTATCTAGGTGCCTTTGCTACCCAAAGGTGTTGAACTGGAATAAGAGTTTTAATATCTAACCAGATATACATAATATATAACTAGGACTTCAACGACACTCGGACCAATAACCGGATGCTCTAAGTCCACAACCAAACATGGAACAGGAAATAAAGCGGGCTATCAGTCCTAAGTCCTTCAAACCCTACTTATATAACTATATCTATATAGACATGAATCTATCAAGAATATAAGTTTAAAAGACTTTGATAAAAGCTTGGTAATTTAAAAAGAGGTTTTGGTACTTTAAAAGAGATTTGAAAACAAGATATGAAAACCTTTAGCTGGATAAAACAGTTTAACATGCAAAAATCTATTTGATTGACAGTTATTAATCACATGGATTGATATAATAACTTATCAATTCAACTTGTATTCCCCCCCCCCCCCCATAAAAGCATTTAAAATCATTTAAAAGGTTGATTAAGGGGTATGAACTCACCTGAAGTGGGTGATTCGGATGAACGGGTGGTATAGGATGCTAAGTGTCAAGTGAGGACTTGAACACACACGCGGATCCTATTGAGCATGCAATGATACATTTATGTATCTAATTAGTCATTTAATAACTAATTAAGCAAGTAAAGACACTCAAATACATGAAAACACTTTGTTTCAAGTGCTAGGAGTGCTAAGGGTTGCATCTTAAGAGACTATGGCCTCACATTGGAGTTTACTCCCCATATGGTAGCACCATATGGGTTTACGGTTCTGGGACCATTTCCCCCATGAGTTTACGGCCGTAAACTCATGGCAATGGTGTCATTGGGTGTTTTAAGGTCCTACACCACACAAGGAAGTAAGCTAGACTCAATTCCAAGGCTTAGGAAGTGACTAGGGCTCGAAATGCCCCTTTGTTGGAGTTTACGGTCCTTGGACCACTCCTTGGGAGTTTACGGTCGTAAACACATGTGTTTACGGTCGTAAACCCATGAGTTTACGGCCGTAAACTCATGGTTACCCAACCATTCCGTGTTTTGGTGTTTCTAGCTCATGCATGCAAGGTTCTAGTCCTTTATACAAGCCATAGAAGGTGTTAGGGGCACCTAAACCCCATTTGGGGGTGTTTACGGTTTTGGGAGATCCCCAAACCGTAAACACATATGTTCTTGGGGATCTTGATGATTTTCCCATGGGTTAACAAGTATACTACGCAAATAACTAGCTAGGAGGAGTATACTTACTTATATGAGGCTTGTAAGAGTGTTTAAGGGCCAAGAACACTAGTGTGTGTTCTTGGTGTTCTTGGTGTTTTGAAGAACACTTGAAGATCTAAGAAAAAATGAAGAATCCATGGATGAAATGATGTAAAAACACTAGATTAAGTGTTGCATGTTCGAATCTAGGAAAGAAACACTTACATTTTGGCGGATTTGAAGAGATGATCTTATGATAGTTGAGAGAAAAACTTGGGTGTTCTTGAACTAGGAAGTGAAAAGTGAAAGAATGAAGGGTAAACTCATGCTATATGCATGAGTCCACGGTCAAAGGGAGTTTACGGCCCAAACTCCCTTGTTTGGCCGTAAACACCAAGTCAAGGTGTTAATCGTTTATTTGTTTCACAACACTCCTAATGGGTACTTCCATTTATTTGATCGTTTGACGAAAATTAAAATAAAAACACCCAAACGGACTTAAAACCGGCCAAAAATGTACTGGGGTGAATTTGACTATTTTTTTTGATGTGCTTGACTGCGGAGTTTATACAAATGCAAATTTCGGGTTGTCACAGTCTAGCACGTGAGTTTTAGATTTGAGGCTTCGAGGGTTTTGTCGAGGTCGGGATTCGAGTTGCAGGGACTTCGGAAGAGGAATGATGATTATGATCAGAGGGAGTTGGCTGCTGAAAGTAGGATGGTTAAGTGATAGGATTGGAACGTCTTTTTCTAGGGCAAGGACTGTGCCCTTCTAGTTTACGGGCTCGAAGGATGGAGTAGGCTTGTGGCCCTAGATCAGGTTGTATTCCAGCTCGGGGTCAGTTAGTCGCAGGGATTAGCGACAGTATTTCAGCGTGGGTGAGCGCAGGTGGGTCGATGTGACGTAAGTATCTTGTGAGATTCGATTTTCCTTGGATCTCTCACATCGGACGGCAAGGAATGATTTTGCGATTCATTACACTTTTGGGATTGGAGGCTATGTCCTAGGAGTAGTTGTATCCCGATTTAGGGACAGGGGTTGCTTCAGCTACTACAGTTCAGCTGTGAATGATTGAATTGGTGATTAAGACAGGGTGCGAACCCTGAATGAAATGATTTCTTGAGCCAAGAGCGGGAGACTTGTTTGGAGCATATTGAGAAGAAGGGTGTTATGTGGGAGGTCTGCGGAGAGAATTCCACATGATGGTTATCCAACATTGTCAGAATTCAGTGGTTTTAGTAACCGTTATTGATTGGCGGATGAAAGCACCAAAGGAAGTAGCTCGTTGTTGAGACATTAGTTGGAGCATCTATTTTTGGACTTCAAGATTTGGGTGTGGGATCATTCTAGCTTTAGGGACTGTTGGTTTCCCTGAGATTCAGGAAGTGTTCATCTAGTTATTAGAAGCGTGTGATCATTTGGGGTTGGTTGGTAAAGGAGTACAAGTTGGAAAGGTCTGGTTGTCATCAGATCGACCGTTGGAAAGTAAGAAGGATTGGGAATTCTAAAATTTTCATGTATTGTGAAGACTTAGTTGAATCTAAGTGGGGGAGAATCGTCCCGGAATGTAGAAGCAGGATCAGTGTTGAAACGGGGATAAGTTTCGCATCGTTTTCAGGAAGGAAGACAACCCTAGTGATTGTTTGGTTGAGTGTTGTGTGAGTTGGGAGTTAGGTAAAACTCCCCAGCAGGAAATCGCATCTTCTCGGTGCATGATAACAGAATTTAGGAAATCATGTTGGGATTCTAGCAATGAATTAAGTTCAGTTGTGTGTTAGGTCAAGTGCGTGTCGACCAGTATGGAAAGTGTTGTAAGACTGCGGGGGTAGCCGTAGCATTCATTAGAAGTAGACAGTGCTAGAGTGATGTGAGTATGTGAGTATGTGAATGTAGCCACATCATTCTCTAGGTTGGTAGATAGTATGAGCACGTTGCTAGGACGCGGAAGGGACAGTAGTAACCACCAGTTCGAGTGTAGCAGTGAGGATATGGAAATCCACAGATTTGTTTATGGGTTTCCCCAGAGGGATTAGACCTAGTTAAGCGAGTGATAAGACAGTAGGAATGCCGCTACAGTTATATGATCACTTATCTTAAATGGCGTATCATCATCATCTCAGTTCCGAGAGACTTTGAAAGAGCTACGATTGCTAGTCGGATTTTGAAGTCATATTTGCAAATATAGTTATTAGACTTATCCAAGTGGGAGACTGTTGGATATAGTGTCTAAGTCCATAACTTTATTTGGTATGTACTTGACCCGACCCGGCATGGTCCATTTGGGTTGCATGGCATTGCAATACTTGGATAGACTAAATGAGAGAATAAGGCACTTATGATTATTAATATATTATAAGTTCTAATATATTAATAATAGTATTATTTAATTAGTATTGATCAAGTATTAATCTAGTATTAATTTGGTGATCAAAGTGAGACTAATTAAATATATAGGGTTGATTATGACAATCATCAATTCTTTTATGGTGGATTAATGATCCATGGTTTATGGGTTTGGTTATAACCATATGGAGCTCCATGGATAGTCCATGGGAGTTACAAACCCATGGGTCATGAGAAATCAAGAGTAATGACAATTAAGGGCATTCATGTGTAAACCCTAATTGTGACAACACAATAAAAGGAACCCTATGGCTAGCAAAATCGTGACCTAGAGTTACTAAAGAGGGCATAACCGATTTTGAGTGGTAGAAGTATTCTCTCAAGTTATTCCAAGTCTTGTGGTGTTGTGTGAAGCATTTGAGGCACAACATTTGGGGTGCTAGGCTCACAAAGTCTTGAAGGAATCCAAGCAACAACAAGGTATGTATTTCTACTAGTTTTTATGTTTTATGTAATCTCCATGCCACGCTAGTTAGGAAATAACCTTGAAAAAGAAATTTGCATGTATATAGAGAAAACATAGATTCAAGGTTATTAGGGTTGCATGTACACTTAGGAAGTGTTAGAATGCTCAAAACGCGTCAGTGGTATCAGAGCCTAGGATTGTTTTCTGTATACTTGATGCAAAACTGCTTAAAAATCGAAAATTCTGCACTCTGACGACTGGACTCGCCGAGTCCATGGGGAGGACTCGCCGAGTCCATGAACAAATTCATCCTACTCGACGAGTAGAATAATGCACTCGGCGAGTAGGAGCGTGCTGGGCAGTTTTTTCGAGTTTTGTTGCTGGAAATGGATTAAGATCATTATCCCAATCTGTTTTGGACTTGTAAAATCTGTTTTTCAAAATGATAATAATTATGTTAACCCATTTTACATGACTTTTATCAATTTTCAAGTATTGTATATGTTTATATGATTTTCTTGAAATTGTTTGATATGAATATTTGTTCTTATGAGTTTTTAGAAGATCATAGGAATTTTGTGTAACTTACATGCTTGTATAATTCATGATCTTAATGCTAATGATGGTGTCCATAACTTGTCCTCAAGTTATGGATAACCAAAATTCACTTCTTTTAATTATGATTAAAGAACTAAAGAGGTTTCATAAAATGAAGAGTCTTCATTTTATGAACCACTAAAACTCATAAGTTACAAATTGAAGAGACTTGGAATAGTTTCAATTCTTGCCCTCAAGTTTTGGAATTTGAAAAGCCTTACACTTTAATTCCAAATTGAACTCTTAGAATTTTTTAAAGGTAAAATTCAAGCTTTATGGACTTTATTAAATTAATTAAAGTGTTTAATTAAAAGAGTTAATAATTCCATAAAGACATGGTTTAAGTTTAATTAAATTAAGTATAGTTTAATTAATAGACTAAACCACCAAGTATTTTAAATGTTTAAAATACACCCTTATACTATTATTATAATTTTAATTATATAGATATGTATAAGAATATGTCATTCTTACCGTTAGTAGGCCTCATTCACGAAGCCGGTCTATAAGGGGGGTATAAGGTTGTTGCCTATAAAATGGTGACTTAATGGGTGTCCACTCTCACCCACCGCTTCCTTGATCGGTGGAGGGTCGTTAGCCGAACGGGTAGGATACGACTTTAAATACTCGTTAAAAGTATAATGAATTATAAAGTAACTATACATTATAAATTCCCAATCTTAGTTACTTTAGGAAAATGTGAAATTGGTGCTAGCCCATAAAATTACAGTTTGTACCTTACCAAGTCGTTAGTGGAGCGTGTGTGGTTAACCGGCACACTAACATGGACTAGTAAGAGTGGCAAAGGGTAACTTGACTTTATTATAGATCGGTGGAGCGTGTGTGGTTAACCGACACATCGATTAGGTAATATTGTTGAGGGTACCAAGTCAATTTGTATGGTTATTCACACCTTGTTTGTGATCCTCGGCATCCCAGTCACAAACTTGAGAGGGCACAATCGAGATTCAAACATGCCATTGAAAGTTCAATGTATCTCAAAAGATCTAGGAGTTTCAAATCCAATTAAAACTTAATTATATTTCGTTTTGCATGGTGGAAATTGGTAAATCGTCATTTACCTACCTTTAACTATTTTATAATTTGGATTACAGCATCCCTCTTCCAGTTATAAATAGGTTATTGGGTCCTAGCCTTAATATTTCATATTGGGTGTTATATTAAGGACTTTAAATCAACTAACTTGAATTTCTCCCATTATAGATGTCTAGTTTAGACAGCTATGGTCTTCCCAAATTTTTAGGAACAAGCTTCCTAATGAAGATGATATCCCAAATGGCAACCAAGGTGAAAGATCAATCCCTTTGTTGTGCATTAGTGGGACTGGAAATCATACTTCACTTCCTCCACCTCCTCCAATAAATCTCCCTATCCCACAAGTTTCAAGACCTGATAAGTTCTAAGTCACTCAATCCCTATTGGCAAACAAAGTCTATATGTGCTTAGGTCTTGGAGATTAAGTCACATATTGACAAGCCAGGAGAGTTGGGTGTCGAAGTCTCGAGGTAGCTGGCTGTTGACTTGGTTCTTCAGTCACTCCCTGATGACAGATCACGACATGACCCTTAATGATCTTACCTATTTGCTTGAGAATGCTGAATCGGCAATGATTTGGAGCATTGGTAAAGCAAATTAGATTGGAAGATATGCTTCCCAAACCTATTTGGACATTGACATTGGTGACATTGGAAGTCCAGAAAACTTTCTCTTCCCAATGGAAAGGGATTGGCCATAGTCAACTCGGTTGACCAAATGGTAAAGAGAAAGGCTAAGTCTGTGATAGTCCCGTGTACCGTTTCCAAAGAGTCCATATGTTTATGTTGCCAAAGGAAGGGCATTGGTTGCGAAGCTGCCAAATTTACCTAAAAGTCCATAAGGATAGTAAAGTCAAATGTTTGACTCTACTTCAGGTAAAGTCCATTGTCTAACTCTATTAAGTTTCTATTCTGAGATTCTTATTGCATGATGTGACTGGGTCACATGTTGATGTTTTAAGAATCAAAGAAAAGTGAAGAAACTTAAAGGAAGTATATGTTGATTCTGATCGCGAAGAGGGATTTTGATCGCATGGTTTGGTGATCAGAATTTTGAGCTATTTGAGACATATTGCTTAGGAATAGATAACAACAAGGTTTTCATATGGGTTGTAAGGATAAGTTTTCCGCAAAGTTTTAAAATAAAGAAAAGTTTTGATTTTATTTTAAGTATCCTTACAATGGCATTTGTGAAAAATTGTTGATTATATGTTTCCATTAATAGCAATATTTGAAAATGGATTTGATTCTTTCATTTGTGGTAGTATCATAATTTACCAAATAAGGAAAGATTCTCATCGCCCAAGTTTCAGTTAGATAGAAACTTGGAATCATGCAACTTGTATTGTATGATGAATGAGAAGTTTTCGTCTTTGGGAAATTAAGACTAATTCCTTGTTCACATGTACATGTGAGTCAAGTGAAGGACTAAAAGATTGGGTACACTTGCTTGTGTGCTGGTCAGGTCCACCACAAAGATAGATAAGATTATTCGTTATGATTTACTAAAGTTTAGTAAATATGGTTATGCTTACGAGTTTAAGTGTAATTCTGAAACATTGGAAAAGTTTCAATGTATGGCAGAATGAATAAGAAGAATCAAATAAGGCAGAAAGATAAAATTTTCTCCAATCTGAAGAGATGGGAGAGTACTTGTGTATTTTGTCTTATGATTATCTTAGTGATTATGGAACCGTATCACAATTGATCCTCTAAGGACACCTTAGTGTGTTTGTTGCCTGAGGAGAGGAATCATGAATTGTTGAAATGGTTAAATCAAAAGATAATTCATACTTCGTGCCAAAAACAAATCCTGGAGTTATACTCCAAGATTGTAACTTGAGTGACATAGTCTTTAGAAAGTTCATAACACTTGTCAAATGTAGAGTAAGATGTTTCCTATTCTTGTACATTTGAGATTGGTAAGTTGTGATGTTTTGGATAAAACAAAGACCAGCTAAGACCAATAGTGAGAAGTGTTTAACTTGATAAGAATCCGCACTAGATCTTGAATATTTGTTTTGTCAAGGAATGGTTCTTGACAAAGAGAAGTCTTATATGTCAAGAGGATAGTGGGAGTCTAAATGATTCTGAAATAGTTTCAAGAACTAAATCAAGAGTTTTGTTAATCACTAGCCCACGACTTGAGGTTTGTAACCTATCGTGTTGACATATTCTTGTTTCTGTGTCTGTTCCAGTTGAAAGTTGATTATGCTTGTGAGTTCTATGAGTTCTCAATTGTTTGCCTAACAACCCGGAAGCAATGGTGGGCATTGTGCTACCAGGTGGCAAGAAATTAAGATTGCACAAGTTCAGTCCCTATGAATTTGGAAGTGTCACTAACCTAGTCCTGTTATTATGGTTATGACAAATTCACATGGATAGGAACAAATACACCATAAAATCTAAGTGTCATAAGGTTTCTCTTCGATTCATGAAAATGATGGTGAGGAAACGCTTCCACTAAGAAGATTTTAAGTAGATAGCGGTTGTGATATTTGCATTCTCATATAGTTAGTGGAGCGTGTGTGGTTAACCGGCACACTAACTAGTGAGAATTGCAAAAGGTCTAGACAAACATGTGAGCTATCTAAGGAAAGGTGTATGTTTTTGATAAAGTCTTATCAAAGCAATCTACTATCAGAAATATGAACTTTGGTAAGAAAGTCAATAAAGTATTGATTTCTAGAAGTCCAGTTGATTTCTGAGTACATGTCAAAGCTAGTGGGAGCATAAAGTGTTATGCTGGTAATCATTATGCTAGTGGGAGCATGACGATTATGTTAAATATTGCAGGTTAGCAATGTTACTTATAGAAAACAAAAGTTTCAATTCGCCTTGAAAAAGTTGTTTTGCTATAATTAAGGGAGAGGATTTTATACTTCACTCCAATTCTACAAGCTTAGATTGAGAATTTAATCTACTTTAGTCAAGAATATATATGAATGTTATGTTGGAATGGTTTAACATAAGGAAATTCTATATATGTTGCGTTCTCAAAATTCGATTATGATTACGGCATCCCTCTTCATAGTTCGAATTATGAAAACATGGCAAATAAAAAATTTTATAGCATAAATCATGTCCCATATGCTTTGGGTATAGGTTTGATTACATGTTCTATAATATTCATCCATTCTAAATTTTCCAAATGCCTAGGGCATTAAGATGGAAAAAGGAATATCACTGGAAATGACTAAAATGATTAAGCAAAGTTGTCGAGGACAATCTAAGGTTTACCAAAGATTGGTTGCTCATGGACAATTAGAAGTATAGAGTAAGGACCATATTGACATATTTTGAAAAGAGGCAACTCTTGTTCAGAAGTGATGGTCAAAATGGTAATATGGAATTGTCTCCATAGGTGGAAGTTATTCTTTGAATCTGTGTAAGATTAAAGAACTTAATGCTAAGAAGGATGTTCAAAGGAATGTACTTTGAATTTGAGACTTCATTTCCATGGAATTGTTTTCCATTGGAATACTTTGTAATTTCTGTTGCCAAGTCTTTATGACTTCTGTGCATAGTCATTACAAGGGGATCATTGCATATAAGTTTAGAATCTAACAGATTACAGTAGATGGCAAGAGTTTGGTATTCTTTCATTTACAACGAGGATTGGAATTGTGAAATGAGCATCATTGGAATATTGTCAATTGATCTATTTCACAAAGAGAGGACCATATGTAAACATAGTATGCATACTTGGAGTATGGCATAATTGTTGTTTGGAAAAACATAGTGTACATGCTTGGAGCATGGGACAACTAATGTTTTAATTCAAGCATAAAGTTGATTAATCGAAACATAAATAATGAGTAATCAATATGGTGCTTAAATAAAAGGTGTTTTATTTACACTCAAAGTGTTGGGGCCATATAAGATTAGTATTATTCTTGTGTTTCACTTTGCATGTTTTGACTTCCAGAATAATTATGTTATGGTATATATTATATTATTCAAACCATCCACAGTCAGTCATATGTTGGAAGTAGATATGAATCAAGACTGTCATGAATTTGGCTTGTATGATTTGTCTAAAGTGCTTTGGAGAATGCAATGGTTGCTACAACATTCATGAGTACTCATAAGGGCTGAGTATTGGATCCAACCCACTCTCACTTGCATCACTTCATGGAATTTATCTCGAGTGATCGTGAGACGGTGATATCATATAAATCTTCAAACCTAGAGATATGAGTTGTTGACTATGAGTTGGTTATTCATTGATTGCACGAAAAAGCATTGGTAACTCGATGTCATAAAACGTGCCTTTGTGAGTAATTTAACAAGTAGTTAGTATAAGCATATCAGTCGAAGTTTATCTGTTCCTTCTAGAAATAGAAGCGATATCTGGGCCCCTCGATGATTTGGTTTTGACCTATGTACCGGGCCCGGTCAGAACCTAATTGATGTGTTCAATTTAGTTCTATGTCGAAACAAATCAGAGATCGAGAAACAAATGCTGGACAATAAGTAAGACCATGTTCCATGTGTTTGTCCGGCTGATATCATGAGTATAGAGGATTATATGATCACTTATCTTAAATGGCGTATCATCATCATCTCAGTTCCGAGAGACTTTGAAAGAGCTACGATTGCTAGTCGGATTTTGAAGTCATATTTTCAAATATAGTTATTAGACTTATCCAAGTGGGAGACTGTTGGATATAGTGTCTAAGTCCATAACTTTATTTGGTATGTACTTGACCCGACCCGGCATGGTCCATTTGGGTTGCATGGCATTGCAATACTTGGATAGACTAAATGAGAGAATAAGGCACTTATGATTATTAATATATTATACGTTCTAATATATTAATAATAGTATTATTTAATTAGTATTGATCAAGTATTAATCTAGTATTAATTTGGTGATCAAAGTGAGACTAATTAAATATATAGGGTTGATTATGACAATCATCAATTCTTTTATGGTTGATTAATGATCCATGGTTTATGGGTTTGGTTATAACCATATGGAGCTCCATGGATAGTCCATGGGAGTTACAAACCCATGGGTCATGAGAAATCAAGAGTCATGACAATTAAGGGCATTAATGTGTAAACCCTAATTGTGACAACACTATAAAAGGAACCCTATGGCTAGCAAAATCGTGACCTAGAGTTACTAAAGTGGGCATAACCGATTTTGAGTGCTAGAAGTATTCTCTCAAGTTATTCCAAGTCCTGTGGTGTTGTGTGAAGCATTTGAGGCACAACATTTGGGGTGCTAGGCTCACAAAGTCTTGAAGGAATCCAAGCAACAACAAGGTATGTATTTCTACTAGTTTTTATGTTTTATGTAATCTCCATGCCACGCTAGTTAGGAAATAACCTTGAAAAAGAAATTTGCATGTATATAGAGAAAACATAGATTCAAGGTTATTAGGTTTGCATGTACACTTAGGAAGTGTTAGAATGCTCAAAACCCATCAGTAAGGCTACCATTGTTCATGTAGCAATCGCTTTTAGCCTTGGATTTGGTAACGACGGGATTCGACGCATGGATCCGATCGGTTGGATCAGGAGGTTGTTAGAGTCGCAATGGCATGATAACTAGTGACAACTAGTTCCATGGAAGGATTTCGTTCGGAAGTCGTGTGAGGCAACTATGTGGGAGACCTTTAGCTCCGCGACCGGGTCGGAACCCGGTATTTCAGATGAGTGTCACTCGGTTGTGGCGAATCAGAGGATTTCTGGATGAGATGCAAGGATGGGCCCTTGGACTTCAAGTTATGGGTTCGACCCGCGTTATGTATATAGTGGTATTCCAATCTAGGGTATTCCATCATGAGGATGACCGGACCCTACGATTGAGTGGACCTGACGTGTTTGGTATTCCAACCCGAGGGTTGATTGGACCAAACATGTGTGTGATATGAAGGTATTCCATCCTAGGGATGACTGGACCCGTCGTAGGCATGCCTAGTATTCCAGCCCGAGGCTGATTGGGCCAGGTATGAGTATTCGTGCTTATGAGCCGGTTATTATATGTATGTGGTTCGAGAACTAAAGGAGCATAGTTAGCAGTGTGGGGTTTGTGATTCTGTTTTCTAGTGGGAACCTCAGGTCATCAGAAGTTGAGTAGCCAGTTGGGAGTTAAATGCAACGCATTCGACAATGATCCAGTGTGGGCAGTCTGTCAGGGAACCAAACCATCTTGACACTTCAGATTTCAGATTGAGTAAATGTGATCATATTGCAAGGGACTTGATTATTTTCAGGTCTTGGAACCCTATGATGGTTGGTTACGGTTTCCTTGGATAGGCTAGGGTGAAGCTCTGGATTGTAGTTCATGATTGTTTGGCATGTAAGGAATAAGAAGAAACGATTTCGAGGACGAAATCAAATTTAAGTGGGGGAGAGTTGTAACATCCCATTTTAAAGGGATTAATTATATAATAAATCAGGAACCCGGGAAGTAATTATTATTATTTTTATATTGTTAGAGCTCAAAAATTTAAATAATAATTAGTGAGGTGTTGGTCTCGAGGATTAATTGTTACAATTTTAGGAGTTGGGGGTTAAAAGTGCAAGTCCTGGACTTAATTCGAAAAGGATTTTAGAAGCCAGGGTCCGTTTGGTAATAAATGGATTTAAATTGAAAAGATTTGAAGGCTTAAGGGGCTTATTGGTAACATAGGGATGTATTATGAAAGGAATTTATGTGATCAGGGTTTAAAAGGTAAATTTTGGATTGAATTTGAAAATTATATGGGGCGGAGGGACCAAAAGTGTATTTTTGGCAGGGTAGTTTGGTTGAAAATTATATAGGGTTTGGGTTCTTTGGCTGCCCCCTTTGACGAGAGGGTTCACCCACCGCCAGCCACCTCGCAAACTAGAGCGCTACTCCTGTCGCAGCTCCCCTCCGGCGCTGCACCACCCAATTCCCCATCGCTCTCCGGCAGATGAAGTGCCGAACAACCATCGCTGAAAGCGTGAGCCACCACCGCCAAGTGAGGTCTGATCCATCACCGTTGTCTCGCAACCGGAGCGCCGCCACCACTACCGATGTGCCAACGACGCCGCAACTGCTCTTGTTCCGTCACCGGCGACGACAACGATCCATGGTTGTCGCTGCTTCCTTTCGTGGTTATGGAAATCGAACTTCTCCCATTTTCCCCTCCCGTTTCTGTTCCGGCGAAGTGCGCCGCTGTAGCGCTGCTGCTCCGTTCAGCGTTTACCACTCCGTGTCCGTGTAAGTTGGATTCATACGAGTAGGGCCGTGAAGAACCACCATGGCCGCCGGCCATGGTGGCTGCTGTTGCCTTCCTATGGTGCTGTCGCCGCCCTTCACCGCCAGGTGGTTGGTTGGTTTCTATTTCCGAGAAAAGGACGTGAAGATTCATGTGTTTCAGTTGGTGGGCGTGTGTGTGTTGGCCGGAGTTCTTGGGAAAAGGCATCACCACCACCATTGGGTGGTGGCTATCACCACATGTCACCGCCGGCCACCAGGTTGTTATGTATAGGTGTTTTGTATTAGTGTGTGTGTGATTATTGGGGTTTAGCAATGTAAAATGTAAAAAAAAAGAATGGAATAATGGAAATAAAGTCATAACCACCACCGTGAGGCGGTGGCTGCCGCCTCCTGCCGCTACCGGCCGCCGTGTCAGGTGGCGGTGTGTTTTGCCTCGTTGTGTTGATTCGTTTGGGGTGCTTGAAGCCCTAATGGGCCCAAAGAAGCTCTAATGGGCTTAGTGAAGCCCTAATGGGCCTAGTGAAATCATAATTGGCCTAATGAACCTGAATTGGTCAAAGGACATAGGGCCTATTAGGCTAATATGGGTTGGAAACCCTAATTAGGGTTTGGAAACCCTAATGCCAATAAAACCTTAATTCTGAGAATTAATCAGGACACACACACACGGTAATTATTTATAGTTTGAAATATTAAATAATAATCATTGGCAAAGATTAATCTAAGAAATATTGGACTTAATGGATTAAGTCCTTAGTGGATTAAGTCCTTAATGGGTTAAGTAGGAAACTTAACCCTAATCATCATTTTATGTGAAACCCTAATTTCACTTGGGCCTTAAGTTGGGCCTTTCTTTTGGGCTTTTATGGTTGAGATAATAATGGGCCATCCAAGAACAAGCAAATGGGCTAAAATTATTTAATGGGCTTAGGGTAAGGCCCATGTAAGGGGTTTGGGCCCAATTTGGAAAATTGGGCCACAGATGGGCAATAGTTTGGGCCTTAATGATTACATGTGTTGGGCCTTAGAATAAGACCATGTATAGGCCTGGGCCCAATTTGGAAAATTGGGCCCTGTGTTGGGATTTGATTCCTAATTGACTTTGGGCCTATGGATTGGGCCTTGGGCTTGAATAAGCCAAGCTTGGGGTAATGTAGTAATTATCTAAAGAATGTACTTATGGTTATGTGTTGGAACCCAATTATTAATTGGGTATTGTTCGATGTTGACAGTTCGGGAATCTGTCAACCAGCAGCTGGAGTTTTATCTGCGGGACTTCAGCAGTGCCAGGTGAGTTATCCTCACTATACTTAAGGGTCTAAGGCACCAAGGTCGGCCCTTTGAATTGTTATATGGTTATGTTGTGCTAGTATGATCTATTAGATCGGTATCCTGGTAGATGGGATGGTGTTATGTGCTATGTGGTATGATCCGTTAGATCAAGTATTGTCTATAGACTGTTATGTGATTATCTGTTATACGTGCACATGTTTGTTTGGCGGTTGAGGCTTATCTGCTTTGTGCGAAAGACAATAGACCTAGGCATTCCAACCTGTTGGTTGTGGGCCGTGAGTATTCCATCCCGAGGACGATTGGACTCATAGTATGTGGGCATTCCAACCTGTTGGTTGTGGGCCTGGGGTATTCCAACCTGATGGTTGATTGGACCCATAGTGTGTTGGCATTCCAACCTGTTGGTTGAGGGCCTGGGGTATTCCAACCTGATGGTTGATTGGACCCATAGTGTGTTGGCATTCCAACCTGTTGGTTGAGGGCCTGGGGTATTCGAACCCGATGGTTGATTGGACCCATAGTATGTTGTTCATGATTATGTGTGTATTGTTGTGGGTATGGGTATTTTGGGGGAACTCACTAAGCTTTCGGGCTTACAGTTTCAGTTTATTGTTTCAGGTACATCAGGGGATCGTGGCAAGGCAAAGGCGTGATGGTACAGCTCCTCACTTTTTATAACTTTGTTTCTGGGATACTCTGATATGATACATTTTGAAAACAAGTTTTGTAATGATTAATGGTTTTGGAAATGCTTTAAAAGTTTTAAATTGGCTTGAATTTTATGGGTGTTACACAGATAAAGTGTTTGTCACTATTGGAAATGTTGAAAACATCAAACCAGAGTTCAACAAAATGGTCGAAGATGACAACAAGAAAACATCAGACGAAGGATTCTTTTCAAATGAAAGCACTATCGAAAATAATCTAACAAAGAATTCGTACGTTTTTCAACGACAAAAACCACAACGAAAATGGACAGAAAAAGGAGAAAATACAAAAGGAAGTTTGAAACAAGAATCTAAAGAAACAAATGAGAATGTGAAACTTAATTCAAATGAATTTATGGATCTTGTTGAAAAATTTTCGAAGGAAAAAGGAATTTCGAAAAGACTGGTAAGAAATAAATTTTTTTGGCAAGTTGTCTCAAATGAAAAGGAATCAAAAATACCGAACAAGAAAATGTTTGAAAATGAGCTGTCTAAACCAATACAAACAAAGTTTTCAAAACATTCGGATAAAAAGGAAAATCCCGCTCAACCAATTTCGTCTGATTCTAAAAATAATTCCGCGAAGTTTTCAAATTCAACACCTTCGAAAACTTTTCAACCAAATGATCAACAAAAGAATTTTCATTCAAAAAGTCAACAAAAGTTTTCAACTTCAAATTCATCTTTTCCAAAACTAACAAACAATCAACACATAATTTCTTCAAATAGAAAAAGTCAAAATTTCGATAATACTCGTCGATTTGAAAATGTTCGAAAATTTGAAAATGTTCGAAAATTTGAGAATGTTCGAAAATTTGAGAATGTTCGAAAATTAGAGAATGTTCGAAAATTTGAGGATGGTCAAAAATCTGAAAACGTTCGAAAGTTTGCAGACAATCAAACACTTGTGCATGATAAATCCAAAACAACTGCAAAGTTTAATCCTAGAAAACCAAATTGTCCAAATCCTTCTGGGAAGTAGAATTCGAAAGTGTCATACACAAAGGGTTCGTCAAATGTGATTAATATCGATCATTGGCTTGAAGGACAAGGAAAGATGTTTCAATCTCGTAAGTATTCCCAACAACAAATTCATGAAGCATACGAGAAATATTTGAATGATTCTTCAAATGGAAGTTCCTCTTCCAAAGAATCAAATATTCCTGTGAAAACATGGAAACCAGTTTCGAAAGATAAACCTGTTGAGAGACAAACTGAGAACAAAAAGGCGAATATCATTGACAAATCTAAACCTTCGAAAACTTATATTTCTGCTCATTTACCTAATGATGTCGACTTAATTGATACTTTCAAATCAAAAGTTTGTAATTGGGTTTTAGGTTCTTCATTTCACTCGGTTTTCAACGCTAATAACCAAGGACCCAAACAGCCTTGGGTTAAATTCTTTCATTAATTGCAGGTTTTAAGTGACGAGCAATATGATGATAAATGGTACATTGATAGTTTTTGCTCTCGTCACATGATTGGAAAGAAGGAAAATTTACGTGATTATCGAAGTTTGGAGAATGCAGGAGTAGTTAAATTTGGAAACAGTCACAAGTGTCAGGTGAAAGGATATGGCAAAGTCACGAATGGGAAGTTTACTGTTAAGAGAGTTGCATATGTCGAAGGTCTTCAACATAACTTGATAAGTGTTTCACAACTTGTCGTGGGCACTGGCAATCAAGTGGTGTTTAACGAAGCAGGCAGCATCATTTCGAATGTTGAAACTAACGAAGTTTTACTCAAATCCAAACGACATGGTGACATGTTTACTCTTGATATCAAACCAATCATCGGCAAACCATCAGTGTGTTTACTTTCGAAAGCTACATCAGATGTTAGCTGGTTGTGGAATCGACGTTTATCTCATTTAAACTTTCGAAATGTGAATAAATTGGTGATAGAGGATCTTGTTCGAGGATTACGTGTTCTAAAGTTTGACAATGATACTTTATGTGCAGCTTGCGAACAAGGAAAACAGCATCGTCAAGGACATCCAATTGTCATAGATTCGAAAATTATTGAACCGCTGGAACTTCTTCATATTGACCTATGTGGACCATCAACTGTTGAAACTCTCAACAAGAAACGGTACATTTTGGTTATTGTTGATGATTTTTCACGATTTACTTGGGTGTATTTTCTTAGGTTAAAATATGAAGTCGCTCAAACAATGATCGAATTTATCAAGAAAATTAAGATGAGTCTCAAGAAGAAAGTTAAAAAAATCAAAAGTGATAATGGTTCCGAGTTTAAAAACAATGAGCTTGATTCGTTCTTAACTGAGAAAGGAATTTCGCATAATTCCTCATCACCATATACACCACAACAAATTGGTGTTGCTGAAAGGAGGAATAGGTCACTTTGCGAAGCAGCAAGAACTATGTTGACATATGCGAATCTTCCTCAATATCTATTGGCAGAAGCAGTTTCGACAGCATGTTTCACTCAGAATCTATCTTTCATTCATCGTCGTTTTAATATAACTCTGTATGAAATCATAAATAACCGAAAACCTAATGTCAAATTCTTTCATGTTTTTGGTTGCAGGTGTTTTATCATGAATCTCAAAGATAATCTTTAGAAATTTCAAGCTAAGGCTGATGAAGGAATATTTTTGGGATATTCAAATAATTCGGTTGCATTAAGAGTGTTGAATAAACGAACACGAAATGTTGAAGAGACATTTAAGCTCACTTTTGATGATTACTATGTGAAACAAGTTGAAAAATGTTTCAAACAAAAACCAATTCTTAATGAATCAAATGAAGAATCTGAAAGTTATAATTCATCTGATTTTGATTATGATGTAATTTTTGGTGTTCCAGATAGAGCTGCAGATGATGAAGTCCATGCTGCTGATAATAAAACTCCTGAATCTTCGAAACATACTGATGATTCGACAATTATGTCAGATACTACTGCTAATGGCGAAAGTATGCTAGATGCTCAAGTGGAGGGGGAGCACTTGAATATACCTTCAACTGTTGAGGGGGAGCATCCTTTCGAGGGGGAGAAGAGCAGTAATGATGTTTTTGAGGGGAGCATCAAAATGATAATTATGTTCAGGGGGAGCATGATGATACTGAAATCATAAATCTTGATCAAAATGATGAATTTCATGACCTAAATGATAATATTTCTGAAGCAGGATCTGAAAATGAAGAGATGTACAAAGATGCACCTTTGGACTTTGATCCAGAATATCCACCATTGGAAAAATGGACAAGAAATCATCCGAAATAACAAGTCATTGGGAATCCACAAGATGGAGTTTTTACTAGAGCTCAAATTCATGCAAAGAATGAGGTACTAAATACTCATGAAGAATTTTGCATGTTTAATGTTTTCATTTTGAAAATAGAACCAAAGTCAGTTAAGGTTGCAATGGATCACTCAGATTGGGTTGTTGCAATGCATTCTGAATTGGCTGAATTCGAAAGAAACAAGGTTTGGAGGTTAATTCCTAAACCTGAAAATGTTTCAATTGTCGGATTAAAATGGATTTTCAAAAACAAAACCGAAAAGGATGGAAATATTGTTCGAAATAAAGCACGATTAGTTGTTAAAGGATATTCGCAACGAGAAGGTATCGATTATGAAGAAACCTTTTCCCCTGTCGCAAGACTCGAGGTTGTTCGAATATTTTTGGCTTATGCAGCTAACAAAGATTTTGATGTTTATCAAATGGATGTGAAGTGTGCTTTTCTCAATGGTGAACTCGAAGAAACAGTTTATGTTGAACAACCTCTAGGTTTCGTGAATGAAGAATATCCTAATCATGTTTATATTATAGATAAAGCAGTATATGGGTTAAAACAAGCACCAAGAGCATGGTATGCAACTCTTACCAGTTTCTTAAAACAATCGAAATTTAAACAAGGATTAGTTGACCCCACATTATTTCGAAAGAAAGTTGGGAATCATCTAATGTTTGTTCAAATTTATGTTGATGATATTATTTTTGGCTCAACTGACCCTGCTTTGTCTAGTGAATTCGAAAGTTTGATGAAAAGCCAATTCGAAATGAGCATGATGGGTAAAATCAATAATTTTCTTGGTTTAAACATTCATCAAAGAAGAGAAGGAATTTTCATCAATCAAGAAAAATATACAGGGAATTTGCTCGAAAAATTTGGAATGACAAATAGCACGAAGTTAATAGTACCAATGGCGGTTGGAACAAGGCTAACACCTTCATTAGAAACACCTGCTGTTGATCTTACTTTATACAGGAGTATGATAGGTTCATTGCTTTATCTTACTCCAAGTAGACCTGATATCATGTTTTCTGTATGTAATTGTGCTAGGTATCAAGCAAATCCGAGAGAACCACACTTGACTGCAGTGAAAAATATATTTCGTTATCACAAGAGAACAATTTCGTTAGGATTGTGGTATCCTTCGAAATCAGGATTTTTCATTCAAGCATTTTCAGATTCGAATCTTGGAGGATGTACTCTTGATAGAAAAAGTACAAGTGGAGGATGTCAATTGTTACATGGGAAGCTTGTAAATTGGCAATCGAAAAAGCAAACATGTGTTGCTATTTCAACTGCTGAAGCTGAGTATGTTGCAGCTGCAGCTTGCACTTCGCAAATCATTTGGATCCAGAGTCAATTGCATGATTATGCAATTAATATGAAGAAGATCCCATTATATTGTGATTCACAAAGTTCTATACGCATTTGTCATAATCCAGTACAACATTCGAAAACCAAACATATTGCACTTCGTTATCGTTTCATTAAAGATCATGTGGAAGATGGCAATATTGAAATTCATTTTGTAAAAACAACTGATCACGATGCTGATATTTTTACAAAAGCTTTGGACGAAAAATCATTTGTTCGAATTTTGACAAGATTGGGGATGATCGAAGCAAGTTCAGTTCCAAGACTGAATTCGAAAGAATGACAAAGAAGAGTTATGCACATGTGTCGATTCAGAGGCAATATTGATTCATTCAGTGGCTGATAGTATTAACCATTCAGAGGTTATTGTTCACGTTCAGCGCTTCGACACGCTTCGTTTTCGACATTTGGGAAAGACAAGTTTTGTTAGTTTGGTAATGTTTTAAATTTTCGTTAATTTTTAAAGTTTCGTTAGTTTGGTAATGTTTTAAATTTTCGTTAATTTTGAAAGTTTCGTTAGTTTGGTAATTTTTCTTAAATTTTCGTTTCTTCATTAATTTTGAAAAATTTAAAAATACCAAAAATATTTTCGTTAATTTGTCTTCTTTTCGAAAAATCAAAAATATCAAAAAGATTTTCTTTTGTTATTTGTTTTAGTTTTCGAAAAACTTAAAAACACAAAAATATTTTCTTTCTTTTCAAAAACACAAAAGACCAAAAAGATTTTTGTTATTTTGTACTTTGTCTTTTCTTTCTTAGTGCAGTTTTCACGAAAGTTTTATAAGGGTCATGCTTCAGTTTCTAGGGTAAGGTAAATTTTCGACAACTTTGTACTAGATAGAATGTCCCTAGAAGCATGTTGCAGCATGTCGACCCAAGCCTCCATTGACTCAATGTGTGTTTTCGAAAGCCTTAATGAAACTTTTCATTACGAAAATTTCTTCCCAATCAGGCTTGCATTCACATTAGTCTCCTGAGCTACCTAACTCTTCTCAAATGAGTTAAGAGTTTTCTATTTGGTCCAAGCATAACATAGGTACAATTGATTTCATAAAACAACCTTTTTCATCACAAAACTTCTAACACATTTCACACACAATGATGTATGTCCAAGAGGTCATTGATTCAACCAATCATGACTTAGACATATCAAACTTCTGTGTTTATGATCTAACATCATGAGACCGTGATGAAAGTGAAACCCACATTATCGAACTTATTTAAGGAAGTGACGGGGAACTATGTTCCATATTTTCACGAAACATTTTATTTCAGTACCAAATTTTGAAACTCCAAATCATATTCAATTCTTTTGAGTGATCTTGATCAAATAGTCGAAACCCACAATATTAGTTACCCAACAGGATCCAGACAACAATTTTTTTCTTGAATATGATTTCCGGGTGAGTTTCATGAGAATTCTGTGTCACTTCATATAATTTTCCAAAGCATACTTGTCCCTGACTACACTGGTCATACAGGTAAATTTCTGTTACAATTACTCACCTTATGTTTAGGTTGATATGTAACGAAAATTTTAAAGCCACCCACGAAGCCTTGAAAAAGAAGCCCTTCGATACTTCTCTACAAGTATTCGATTGAAATTCATGGGAACATACACAAGCAGTTGATTATCTCTCTTGATAATTAACGAAGCAACCTTTGCCTGTGGTTTAACTGCATTTGTGTCGAAATTTTATTTTTCGACATCACAGATCCCAAATTTTCATTAGTTTGCTTCTTATCTTATTCTCTTGACACACTGCACTCACGAAATCCTTGAGGTTCTGAGTATTACCAACTCAGGCTGATGATTTCGAAAATCTGGCAAATGACTTCGTCTCTAATCCCAAAGATGAAAGAGCCTAACCTCCATGCTGAAGGAATAGTCTGTTTAGAATATACCTTCGTTGCTTAACTAGGCAAAGTGTAGGGCTTGATAAGAGGAGAATGGAAGTTTATGCTATGGTAGTAGGGATATACTATGATCTTAATGTTGATTATGCAACTTAGATTTAGAAGGAGTTTATCAAGAGTCTGGAGAAAACGAATGTGGTAAAAGGAATTTTGTGTGCACGTTACAGGAGTTTGGTTCTTCAGTATGTATATGAGAAGGAAGGTATTCCAGTTCCTGCTGATGAGGCTAAGGCAGAATTCGCAAAGTATCATTTTCCAAAGACTGTTGCAGATGATTCAGAAGAATTTCCAAATGTTGCTCGAATTCCTGATGGGATGTTGAAGAAAGTTGATCCAGCAAATTCTGTATTGGTGGCATACTTGCAGCTTGTTAATCCTTCAATTGAAACTGGAATTTTGCTGAAAACAAGTGATGAAGGGTCATCCAAGAAGTCGAAGAAGACAAAGAAGGTGTCTGAAGAAGTTGTTCATGAAACTCCTAAGAAACAACCTAAGACCAAGTCTCCTAAGAAGATTGTTACTGCAACTGAGAAGCCTAAGGATAAGGTTGTTTCTGAATCTTCGAAGGAATACATCCCATAGAAATCAGGAGTGTTCAAAAGATTAAGGAATTTCACTTATCAGAAACGAACTTCGTTAAAAGATCAATCTCCTAATATTCGCAAACCACAGCTTAACAGCCAAGGAGTAATAGTTCATGAAATTCCTGCACCCGTTTCTCCATCCTCCAAGAAGCGAAGAGCTGAGGATGTGGCGAAACATATCAGCAAGAAGAGGAAGAAATGAAAGCTGGTGGTTTGTGCAGAGTCATCAGATAGTGAAATCGTTCCAGAATCACCTTTGGGTTCGAATTCCCCTAAAGTCTCACAACCACTCATCATCGAAACTGTTTCATTGCCAATCACCACAGTTCCACTTGAAGTTGTAGTCACCAAACCAGTTCCTGAGGAGGCTCCAATTACTCCCATTCTTGCAAACATATCTGATACGGGTGCACATGTTGTGGTGAGTGTTAATCCTTCAACTCAAGGTATTCCTGAAACCATTTCCAGTACCTTTGTTTCACTTCCACCATTTATTATACATGTTTCCACTACCAATCCTTCACCAACTTTCGACCAAGTATTACAACAACCCTTCACTACACTCTTTACATCACAATCCACTGATCCACCAAAACCGGCTTCCGATGATGAAACAGATGGAGGAGGTTTCGGAGGAACATTTGAAGATTTGGCATTTGATTCTGAAGAGGAGAACATACCTGATCATATGCTCATGTCGGGGAAGCAGTTAAAGATTCTCAATCGCAAACTCAATTCTATTCTTCAATCACAAGCTGATTCTGGTGCAAAGAATTCAGTTATGGGAATAGAAGTTGATGTCATGTGAAAAGCTATGGAGCTTCTCATGAAGAAGCAATTGGATGATATGGATAAAAATAACGAATTGAGGGTCAAAGCTCAGACGGATTCGTTTAATTCTGCACCTAAAAGTCTCACAACCACTCATCATTGAAACTGTTTCATTGCCAATCACCACAGTTCCACTTGAAGTTGTAGTCACCAAACCAGTTCCCGATGAGGCTCCAATTACTCCCATTGTTGAAAACGTATCTGATACGGGTGCACATGTTGTGGTGAGTGTTAATCCTTCAACTTAAGGTATTCCTGAAACCATTTCCAGTACCGTTGTTTCACTTCCACCATTTATTACACATGTTTCCACTACCAATCCTTCACCAACTTTCGACCAAGTATTCCAACAACCCTTGACTACACTCTTTCCATAACAATCCACTGATCCACCAAAACCAGCTTCCGATGATGAAACAAATGGAGGAGGTTTCGGAGGAACATTTGAAGATTTGGCATTTGATTCTGAAGAGGAGAACATACCTGATCATATTCTCATGTCGGGGAAGCAGTTCAAGATTCTCAATTGCAAACTCAATTCTATTCTTCAATCACAAGCTGATTCTGGTGCAAAGAATTCAGTTACGGGAATAGAAGTTGATGTCATGTTAAAAGCTATGGAGCTTCGCATGAAGAAGCAATTGGATGATATGGATAAAAATAACGAATTGAGGGTCAAAGCTCAGACGGATTCGTTTAATTCTGCACTCAAAGATCTTCGTTTGACAATAAAAGAATGACATGTTCTTTTTGTGAAGGATGTCAAGACAGTTCGGGAAGATGTAAATCGAAAGCTTGAGGAGCTGAAGCTTGAAGTTTCTAAAGAATTGAATGCACTGAATTCCAATTATTTGACACTCCAGTCGAATGTCGACACTATTGCAGCTGCTGTCCGAACATTTGTTGAATGGTATCAAGCTTTAAATCCAAAGTTTGATGAAAAGGATAAAGTTGATGCTCAGTAATTCGAAAAGATGGGTGTTCTGCTTGGGGAATTAAAAGAGTTAGTGTCGAAGCCAGCTCCTACTTCATTCTTAACTCCTGAGTTTGTAACTCAGAAGTTACATTCTTTGGATCAAGCCATTCAGAAGGCTGTGGCTCCTATTTCAAAGTTTGCTCATATGTTACCAACTGGTGCCCCACCTGTTGTCACAGGGGTGCAAGGGGGAGAAAAGAAAACTCAAGAAAGCAAACCTTCGAAAGTTAAAAAAGTGGTGGAAAAGCCGAAAAAGATTGAGAAGATTGTTACTACTACTGGTGAAGTAACGAAAGTTGTATCTACTCAAGTTACAATTCCTATAGTTCCAAAAGGTGAATACAACAGAAGCAATCAAGACAACAACAAGACCAATTCTGAAGGGAATTGTTATTGGTCCAACTACTGGAGGAGGAAGTTCAAGTTCTTCTAAACCAAAACCTTCTGAAGGTGATGGAAAAGGGAAGGGGATTGTGATTGAAAAATCAAAAGAAGAGAAGAAGGTTGAGATAGAAGCTGAAATGGAGAAACAAAGACATATTCAAAGCATTTTGAGGCTTCGTGAAAATGATCCACCTGGTATGGAGAAGGGAGATCCAAAGAAGTTACATAGTTACGGAAACATTGAAGCCAGAGTGTCATATAATCAAATGTATGCATTCGAGAAGAAACCACGAAAGAGTTATTCTATCGAAAATTCGGATATGAATCAACTTGACTTTCCTGTTAACGAAATGATGTTCATCACTGCTCACTATATGGTGATAGAGAAGTTCAAGAATGAAGATGACTTTCTTCATATGAAACTTAGGTTTCCTGCTATTTTGGGAAATGATCAAGAAGAAGTGTGGTCACTCATCAAGATCAAAAGGGTGTTAAGTATCATGAAAGATGTAATGTTTGAGAACATGATACAGAACTTTCGTTATCATGTTGTTAGAGCAAACAATATCTCATGTGAGTTCACGATAGCAGACGTCCCACTCATGAACTTGAATGATCTTATTCAAGTTGCTTTAATTCTGAAAGACATGGATGCTTCTCAACTTCAAGGAACTGATAAGGAAATTTTGAGACTAGGTCTTGGTCATATCAAAATTTTCATAGACAATTATTATGATTGTCTAGCCTTGACAGATGTTGAATTGTCAATGGCTCTTGGGAAGGAAGTAAATGTTGCTATGGAATTGTCGAAGACTCAAGCAGAACTGAAGAAATATGCTAATGGGGAGATTTTTTTGAAGCCCTTTGGATTAGTCTTTTCTGGGAAAGACAAGAATGGCAAAGCTAAGAGGTTTTTGTTCCAGGCTTCAGAGATAGAAAGATATACTACTTCACAATATACAAACTTCATTGTTCGTATGAATAGCTGCAAGAAGAACAATGATGGTGATAAGGTAGAGTTAAGGAAGGTGATGACTTGGTACTCGGAGATACGAAGGATGATGCATTTTGCTGCACAGATTCTCACGAATTGAGAAGTTCAACATTAATACAAAGGGGGAGATTGTAGAGTCGAAATGTCTTGTAATATGGCGAAGTCTGTGTACTTATCTGTTTCGTATGTTTTTATGTATTTGCTAAGGCATCATTGTAACGAAGCTTAAAGTCTAGCCTTAGTATTTTTTGTACTTTCAGCCTCCTATAATTAGGAGCTGAACATAGAGTGGATAATAGAGTTTTCCCATTTCTATTATCATTTTGTACTCGTGTTCATTAGAAGTAATGAGAGCTTAAACCAGACTTTATTTACTTCTCGTGTTCATCTTTACTCTGATTTTGATTCTAATACTCAATTAATCACTTCTACAGAGTGTTAGAATGCTCAAAACCCTTCAGTGGTATCAGAGCCTAGGCTTGTTTATTTGATACTTGATGCAAACTTGTTGAAAAAACTCAGTTTTTTGCATTCTGCAGCATGAACTCGCCGAGTCCATGGGGGGACTCGACGAGTCCATGACAAAATGCATCCTACTCGTCGACTAGGTTCTTGCACTCGATGAGTAGGAGCCCCTAAATGCAGTTTTTCGAGTTTTGCTGCTAGAAATAGACTAGAAACATTACCCTAAACTATTTTGGTGTTATAAAACTTGTTTTAGATGGTGTAATGGTTATGCTAATCCATTTTCAATGGCTATTATCAAAATTTCAGGTTTTATATGGTTTATTTATGATTCTTGAAATTATTGATATGAACATTCATGAACTTATGAGTTTAGAAGATCATAGGAATTATTTGTAACTTGCTTGTTAGTTTAATTCTTGATCTTGATGTGTTTTAATGGAATCCATAATTTGTCCTCAAGTTATGGATTACCAAAAGTCACTCTTTTAAAGTCCATTATTAAACACATAGGTTATATAAAATGAAAAGTCTCTCATTTTATTAATCCATTAACTCATAAGTTATGAAAGATGAAAAGTTTTGAAAGTTACAAAACTTGCCCTCAAGTTTTGGAACATGTAAAGTCACTCTAAAACTTTAGTTCCAACCCCTAGAATTTTAAAAGTTAAAATTCAACCCTTATACTTTATAATATTATAAGTTAATGATATATATATATATATATATATATATATATATATATATATATATATATATATATATATATATATATATGTATGTATAAGAACAAGTCGTCTTACCGTCAGTAGGCCTCATTCACGAAGTCGGTCTACAAGAGGGGTATAAGGTTGTTGCCTATAAAATGGCAGCTTAATGGGTGTCCACTCTCACCCACCGCTTCCTTGACTGGTGGAGGTTCGTTAGCCGAACGGTTAGGACAATGACTTTAATCCTCATTAAAAGTATGATGATTATAAAGTAACTAAGTGTTTTATAAATTCCTAATCTTAGTTACTTTAGGAAAATGTAAATAAGGTGCTAACCCATGAAATTAGACTTTGCACTTTGATTAAGTCATTAGTGGAGCGTGTGTGGTTAACCGGCACACTAACCTGGACTTAACAAGGTAGGCAAAGGGTGACTTAAGGTTTATCATAGGTCGGTGGAGTGCGTGTGGTTAACCGGAACATCGATTGAGTGATAAACATTAAGGGTACCAAGTAATTTGCATGGTTACTTCACACCTTGTTTTGTGATCCTCGGCATCCCAGTCACAAAACCTGAAGGGCACACTCGAGACTGAAACATGCCATTGAAAAGTTCAATGAATCTCAAAGAACCTAGGAGTTTCAAAACCAATTAAAACCTAATAATTTATTTCGTTTTTCATGGTGGAAATTGGTGAATCGTCATTCACCTACCTTGAAATACTTTATAGCTTGGATTACGGCATCCCTCTTGTATGTTATAAAATATTGTGTTGGGTCCTAGTCTTAATATTACATTTGGGTGTCTTATTAAGGACTATCTTTATATCTAAACTAAACTTGTCTTTCTTCTTTTCAGATGTCTTCGAACAATTCTGCTTCTGGCTCAAACCCTACCGGCTCCTTCTCTCTCATGAACCTTTGTGCGATAGTCATCTTCGATGGATCCAACTTTATGGATTGGATCAGGAACATCAGGAGGGTCACTCGTTATGAGGAAAAGGAATATGTCCTCGACAAGGAGCTTAAGGAACTTGATGAGTCGTCTGCTACTCCTGAGGAGATCGCTGAATACCAGGCACATGAGAGAGATGCCACTAAGGTGGCATGTATCATGTTGGCCACGATGACAACCGAGCTCCAAAAGTCCTATGAGGACTTCTACCCTTTTGAAATGCACCAGGACTTGATGGACCACTACCATCAGAGTGCTCGTCAAGAGCGGTATGAAATCATCTCCTCCATGATAACAACCAGGATCAAGGATGGTGAACCCATCACGAGCCACATGCAGAAAATGCAAAGGTATGTGGACCATTTGCTGAAACTGAATGTGAACTTCCCAGAGGAGTTGGCAATTGATATCATTTTGCACTCTTTACCTTCGTCTTATGATCAATTCCGCATGACATACCACATGAACAAGGAGGAAGTTACACTCAGCAAACATCAAGGACTTTTGAAGACCGCAGAAAGTGGTCTTAAAGGTAAGTCGGTTGTTACTACTCCTACTCCTACCGCGGCCCCTGTCTTGGCAATCGGGCACGGTAAAGGAAAAAAGAGGAAGAGCCCTTCAAAGGATACCAAGGGAAAGTCCCTTGATGGCTCCTCTTCAAGTGGAACCAAGAAAGGTTTTGTCACTCCTTCTGCCAACCCTAAAGAGGTTGAATGCTTCTATTGCCATGAAAAGTCGCACTGGAAGCGAAATTGCCTAAAGTACCTGCAAGATGTTAAGGATGGGAAAGTAAAACCCAACCATGCAGGTATATACACTATATTGTCTAATAACTCACCATATTCTAATTCTTGGGTCCTTGATACAGGTTATGGTATTCACATATGTTGTGATTTGTAGGGACTAAGAAGAAGTGAGAATGTAGAGCATGGGAAGATAAACTTGATCATGGGAAATAGGAGAGTTACACCTGTCACCAAGATTGGAGTTTATTCTTTGTTGCTAAGTAGTGGGTTAACATTAGATTTGAATAAATGTTGTTACTCACCTGAAATGGAAAGAAATATTATTTCCTTTCATGGTCTGTACAAACAAGGTTTTACCTTTTTGTTTGATAATGAATGCGGTGGTATTAATGCGTTCTTTAATAATGTTCTTTATTTTAAAGCATTACCTTGTGATGGTGTGTATGAAACTATTTCGGTTGTAGATAACCTAGGAAATAATATGTTGTGTATCGATTCTTCCTCTAGCTTGGATAAAGCATCATTATGGCATTGTTGTCTTGGACATGGAAGCAAGAAACGCATAGACCAACTCCAAAAGGATGGAGTCTTGGAGTCATTTGACCTATAGTCAGATGATAGTTGTGAATCTTGTTTGCTTGGGAAAATGACAAAGTCACCCTTCACTGGTACTTGTGCAAAGGGTGAGGGTTTTTTGGACCTTATACATACTGATGTATGTGGACCATTCAAAACCGCCACAAGGGATGCTAATCGCTATTATGTGACTTTTATTGATGATTTTAGTAGATATGGTTATGTCTACTTAATCAAACATAAGTCAGAAACTTTTGAAAGGTTTAAAGAGTTTAAACAGGAAGTAGAAAATCAGTTGGGCAGGAACATTAAGATGCTTCGATCCGATCGAGGTGGTGAGTATCTTAGTACAGAGTTCCTTGACTATCTTAAGGAATGTGGGATTGTCTCACAATTGACACCACCCAGGACACCGCAGTTGAATGGTGTGGCTGAGAGGCGCAATCGAACCTTGTTGGATATGGTTCGTTCCATGATGAGTCGAGCTTCGCTACCAATCTCATTTTGGGGGTATGCCTTAGAGACTGCCGCCCATATCCTTAATCTAGTCCCTACCAAAAAGGTTGCCAAAATACCTCACGAGATATGGACTGGAAAAGTTCCTAATCTGGACCACATCAAGATTTGGGGTTGCGAGGCTTTCATGAGGCACGGGACTCACGATAAACTTGAACCTCGAAGTGAGAGGTGTATTTTCATCGGCTACCCACAGAGATCCTTTTGTTACCTCTTCTACAGACCCAGTGATAATGTGGTCTTTGTAGCAAGGAGAGGAGTATTTCGAGAGAGAGAGTTCATAAGCCAAGGAAACAGTGGGAGGCAAATTGACCTTGAAGAAATTCAAGAGTCAAGTGGTGAAGGAACCTCAAACCCTAGCAATCAACCTGAGGAGGAAACTCCTGTTGATCCGACACAAGAGTCTGTACCTCTGAGGCGTTCCACGAGAGTTAGGAATGCACCTGAGCATTACTATGGTTTCCATATTACTGCAGAAGGTGATACACTTATCAGTGATAGCACACTGGTAAGTCTGGATGAACCTAACAGCTACACGGAAGCCATGGCAGGCCCTGAGGCTGCTAAATAGAAAGAGGCTATGGACAACGAGATACAATCCATGTATGACAATCAAGTTTGGAACTTGGTTGACAATGTACCAGGTCGTAAGACAGTCGGGTGCAAATATATCTTCAAGAAGAAGACCGACATGGATGGTAATGTACACCCTTATAAGGAGCGACTGGTTGCAAAGGGCTTTTCTCAAACTCCGGGAGTTGATTATGATGAGACCTTTTCACCAGTAGCAAAGATTAAGTCTATTAGGGTTATGCTAGCCATTGCTGCATTTCATGACTATGAAATATGGCAAATGGATGTCAAAACCGCTTTCTTTAATGGAAAGTTGGCTGAGGATGTTTACATGAGTCATCCAGAGGGTTTTGTCAGTACAGAGTACCCTAATAGAGTGTGTAAGCTTGAGAAATCCATCTATGGATTAAAGCAAGCACCTCGCAGATGGAATCTTTGTTTCGATGAGAAAGTCAAACAGTTTTGCTTTTCGAGGAGCGAAGATGAATCTTGTATATATATGTCAAGGCTAGTGGGAGTATAGTCAGTTTTTTGGTACTGTATGTGGATGACATACTACTCATAGGAAATGACATCCCAACTCTGCAGGAAGTGAAGTCCTGGCTTGGGAAGTGTTTCGCTATGAAGGACCTTGGAGAAGCTTCCTATATCCTAGGGATAAGGATTTTGAGAGACAGGAGTAAAAGACTAATTGGACTTAGTCAGAGTACCTACTTGGATAAGGTGCTGAATAGGTTCAGCATGCAGAATTCCAAGAAAGGAGAGTTACCAATCCAGAGTAACACCAGATTGAGTAAGACTCAGAGCCCGAGTATAGAGGCTGAGATAGCTGAGATGAGTCGAGTACCGTATGCTTCCGTTGTAGGCTCGATCTTGTATGCTATGACTTGTACTCGTCCTGATGTGGCCTTTGCATCGAGCATGGTCAGCAGATATCAGGGGAACCCTAGCAAGGCACACTGGACTGCGGTAAAGAACATTCACAAGTACCTGCAGAGGACTAAGGGTTGGGTCCTTACCCTCAGTGGGAGTGATGACTTGAGAGTAGTAGGGTATAGTGATGCTAGCCTTCAGACTGATAGGGATAATTTCCGCTCTCAGTCAGGCTGGGTCTTTACCTTAAACAGAGGAGCAATTTCTTGGAAACGTTCCAAGCAGGAGACAGTGGCTGATTCAACTTGCGAATCAGAGTCTATAGCGGCAAGCGAGGCAGCAAAGGAGGCTATATGGCTAAAGAACTTCATTGGAGATCGTGGGGTTGTACCAGCTATAAAGGAGCCTATAGAGATTTTGTGTGATAGTGAAAGTGCAGTTGCCTTAGCAAAGGAACCAAGGGATCACGGGAGATCCAGACACATCGACAGAAAATACCATTTCATCAGACATCGAATAGAAGAAGGACTCCTCGTGGCAAAGAGGGTATCATCGGATGAGAACCCGGCAGATCCCCTCACGAAGGGACTGGGTAGGGTTAAGCATCTCCAGCATGCGAGGCGCATAAGGCTGAAGGATGATATTAGTTTTAGTAGTTAGATAGCTTTGAAATGTGTAAAGTGTAATTGACATTTGATGATGAATAAAAGTTGTTGTTTATTTATGAGTAAAGTGTTGCTATCTTTTGTCAATCGTTTACTATCGTTTCATTTTGCATGTTTTGACTTCCCGAATAATTATGTTATGTTATTTCATATTATTCAAATTCTCCACAGTCGGTCATATGTTGGAAGTAGATATGAATCAAGACTGTCATGTAGTTCATTGTAGATGTCTAAGATGTTGGACATAGCAAAGTGTTGCTAAAACACTCATGAGTGCTCATCAGTTCTGAGTATTGGATTCAACCCACGCTCACTTGTATCACTTCATGGAATTTATCTCGAGTGATCATGAGACGGTAATATCATATAAGTCTTCAAACCTAGAGATATGAGTAGTTGCCTATAGTTGGTTATACATTGATTGTACGAAAACGCATTGGTAACTCGATGTTATAAAACGTGCCTTTGTGTATAATTCAACAAGTAGTAGAACAAGCATATGAGTCGAAGTTTATCTGTTCCTTCTTGGATTAGAAGTGATATTTGGGCCCCTCGATGATTTTGTTGTGACCTATGTATCGGGCCCGGTCAGAACTAAATTGATGTGTTCGATTATGTTCTATGTCAAACAAATCGGAAATCGGGAAACAAACTGCTGGACAATAACTAAGACATTGTTCCATGTATTTGTCCGGCTGATATCTAGAACAGAGGATTATATGATCACTTATCTTAAATGGCGTATCATCATCATCTCCGTTCCGCAAGACCTTGAAAGAGCTACGATTGATGATCGGTTCCTGAAGTCATTCTTGCAGTTATAGTTATTAGACTTATTCAAGTGGGAGACTGTTGGATTAGGTGTCTAAGTTCATAGCTATTTCTGGAATGTACTTGACCCGATTAGCATGGTCCATTTGGGTTGCATGGCATTGCAATACTTGGATAGACCAAAATGAGAGAAAGGACACTTAAGGTTTATTAATATAATATAAGTTCTAATATATTAATAATATTATTTAATTAGTATTGATCAAAGAAATAATTTGGAATTAATTAAGTGATCAAAAAGAGACTAATTAAATATATGGGGTTGATTGTGTAAATCATTCATTCTTGTATAGTGGGCTAATGATCCATGGTTTGTATAGATTGGGATAAAACTCGTAAGGTGCTCCATGGATAGTCCATGGAGGTTACAAACCCATGGATCATGGAATATGAAAAGCCACGACAATTAGGGTTTACATGGTGTAACCCTACTCGTGCCACAACTATATAAAGACCCCTAGACTAGCAAAATTGACACTTGTACAAGCAAGAAAGAGGGCTAGCTGATTTTGAGGTGTTAGTGAACTTCTCTCAAGGTTATTCCAAGTATTGTGGTGTTGTGTGAGACATTTGAGGCATCACACTTGAGGTTCTAGGCTCACAAGGTTTTCAAGGAATCCAAACAACAAAAGGTATGTTCTACTTCTAGCATTTATGTTTAAAAGTTCCCCATGCTATGCTAGATATGTTATGAACCTTGGAAATCAAATTTGCATGTATCATAGTAAAACATAGATCCAAGGTTTCTAGGGTTGCATGTACACCATAGGAGTGTTAGAATGCTCAAAACCCTTCAAGATTGACATGTTTTCTATCAACATTCGTGGATTTTTGACCCGGTGTGGTTGGGTATGGGTGCCATTTTCTGGCGGGGTCCAACATATAGTTTTGGATGAGGCTCATAAGTCTAGGTTATCGATTCACCATGGAGCCATAAAGATGTATCGGGACTTGAGACTGAGTTATTGGTGGCCATGCATGAAGAGGGAGATAGCATGGTATGTGGACAGGTGCTTGACATGTCGGATGGTCAAGTATAACCAGCATAGGCTTCATGGAAAGCTTCAGCCACTAGAGGGGCCCATGTGGAAATGGGAGTAGATTACTATGGATTTCATCACCAAGTTGTCGAGGACGGCCAAGGGATTTGAGGCGATTTGGGTCATTGTTGATTGTTTGACTAAGAGTGCCCACTTTATTGCCATTCGGGAGAGTTCTTCGGCCGAGAAGTTGGCTGAAATGTATGTTCGCAAGATTGTCGGTTGCCACAGTGTACCACTCTCTATTGTATGTTATCACAATGTATGGTTTACTTCCTTATTTTGGCTGAAGTTTCACGAGGAGCTGGGTACTAGAGTGCTTTCCAGCATCACTTATCACCCTTAGACTAATGGGTAGAGTGAGTGGACCATTAAGACGCTCGAGGAGATGTTGAGGGCTTAAGTTATCGATTTCAGTAGGAGTTAGGAATCCTACCTTCCCCTATTTGAGTTTTCTTATAACAACAACTATCATTCTAGCATTGGTGCACTACCTTTCTAGCTTCTTTATGGAAGGAAGTTTCGTACACCGGTTTGTTAGGGAGAGGTCGGCCACAGGGCCTTGGGTAGGACCGAGGTGGTCCTTCAGACGATAGAGCTCATCCGGTACATCAGGTAGAGATTACAGATGGCCCAGAGTTGACAAAAGAGTTATGCCGATCGACGACGATTCAAGTTAGAGTTCCAGGTTGGGGATATGGTTTTACTGAAGCTATCACCCTGGAAGAGTGTTATATTCTTCAAGAAGAGGGGAAAGTTGGGTCCCAATTTCATTGGACAATTTCGAGTAGTGTCCAGAGTAGGCAAGGTGTCCTATTGATTGGACCTGCCTGAGAACCTTAGCCAGATTCACAACACATTTCATGTTTCCCAGCTCCAGAAATGTGTGGTCGACGATTTCGCGGTGTTCCCTTTGGATGACATTCAGGTTGATGAGTGTCTGCATTAAATGGAGACACCGGTAACGATTCTAGATAGGAAGATGAAGGCCTTACGCAACAAGGTGGTACCTTTGGTCAAAGTCTAGTGGTAGCATCGAAAGAGTTTTGAGTGGACTTGGGAACTTGAGGCAGAGATGCGTGATACCCAGAGTTATCTGTAGCTGAGGACTTCGAGGATGAAGTCTGATTCAAGTGGGGGAGAACACTCGATCATTTCTGGTAAATTTCATTTCCTTATTCTTTCAAGTTCTAATGTTGAGGATGTTACTATGCAAGGCATAGATAGCCATCCATGCGTTGCATATAAGGAATCTTGGACACCGGGTTTTAATGATCTATGCAAGGCGTAGATCTTGCTATGCAGTGCGTACTCACCCAGAGCATAAACCCTAATTTTGGACTTTTGAGCCCTATTTAAGGTCTCTAACTCCTTGAGTACCTTCTTACCATCAGCCTCCATCCCTTCATACACACGTCTCGAAACCCTAGTCTCTATTTGTGAGTTTTTTAGCTACTTGAGTGTTTTGTGATCATTTTTCAAGGAAGGATTCCATTGAAGAGCACTTGGAAAGCTTCAAGCCTTGTGGATCTAGAACTTGCATCTCTTAAGCATCCTCTAGAGGGTATAAAGTTTGTACCTTTATACTTCTTTGATTAGATCTAACTAGGATGTCAAGTTTATGCCTTTTTGGTCCCATTATCTTGGTCTATTTGATTATGAGCTACTCTAGACCTTGTTGAGTGTATTAAGTCATAAAAATAATATCCTTGTCATTTCCAACCATCCATTCTTGAGTTTGAGATCTATATATGATATTACAAGGTTAGGGTTTGTTCTTGAGTCTTGATAAGCCATGCAAGTGCATAAAGTTTGGAACTTTATCACTTAGGACAAATATTTAGACAAGATCTGAAGGTTGGGCAGGGTGTCCTTATGTATTAAGTTTGTAATGGAAAGTTAGGCTTCAACATAAGTACGCATGGCGTAATTATGGCTACGCAGTGCGTAACATTCAGAGCTGGTACACTGGTCATACTCAGTCTGAATGTTGACCTTTGACTTTTGACAGTTGATCGTTGACTTTGACCAAGTTTGACTTTAGGTTAAATGGGGTAATTTGAGTAGTAGATTGAGGCTTGGTCCCTTTTTGTGGTATTGGTGATTTGTAAAGACATTGTTTGGAGCAGTGATCAGTTATACTATCTTTCATATTGTGTGGTGACTTTTCATCATTGCACTCGTGAGTCGAAGGCACCAATTCCGGCCCAATAGGTTGTATGATATATCCTGTTATATAGGATGTTGCTATGCTGCAGTCTTTTGTTAGACTAGTAGATCTGCATGATTACCTGTTTGCAGGTTATATGTTTATCTGTTTCATATGTCAACATAGTGTGGTTGGGTTGTGTGCATCCCATAATTTAGGTCATAGACTACGAACGACTAAATTACAATAAATCTACTGATTGATTTTTAGTGCATCTAATGTAAAGTAAATGACTTCATTTCAAATATTATAAGATACCAGATCATATCTTACTTCCAAATGTGTAAATTGTCAAACGAATCATACAACTCAAACTGCAACACTTATTAATGCATCTGAAAAACTGAAAATTTGTATTAAGTAGTTATAAGTAAAGCAAACATTAAAACCTTATAGTACATGTTCCCCTGTTTCTGAAAATATAAAGAATGTCCAAAACGAAGTTCGTATGCAAAAGATACGACAGTTTTAAGAAAACAAACAGTAAAATACTGATTTTCTTCAATCACGTAAAACTGAATCGATCCGTTGAGGCACTTGCATACCTCGATGGAAATTCTGAGAGCACTTTTGGACTTAGGCTATGGCCTAATATTTAATTTCATACTCAAAATATTTTTAGCGACAGTATTTTCAAAAGTCGAAAAATTAAGCGCTACAAGTCATTTACATGCGAAAATTTAAACGCGATTTCCCGGAGTTCTATAACTCAATAAATTAATCCGTTCGGGTTTTTAGAATCCCTAAAATTAACTCTATCAATCAGCATATTCGAAAAAATATTAGATGTTCCGAACCCGGTATGCAAAACGAGAAGCATTTTTAGGACACTTAAGGCTTGATTGGTCACCTTGGTGGGCCCCACCTCGCTTGATCAGCCTTCATCTAAGTCTTAACCCACGTTTTTTGAAGCCATTCCTCTTTTTTTACACTCAACAACAAGGTACAAGACATGATGGTGAGGTATGGTGTCTAAGAGAGAGGGTGTACATCTTTGGCTATAAAAGGAAGCTCATGCAAACTCATTTGACACACAAAACTACCAGCTCTTCTTCCTCTTCTCTATTCTCAATCTCTCCTTCCATATCTCTCTCTATCTCTCTCGGTTACAACATCACCACCTCCTTCCACCACCAAAACCACCCGTATACCTTCCTTCCTTGACCAAAACTACCACCCAAGCACCACCTCAGTCCCTCTCCACTCTCCACCCTCCCCCCTTCATCGAGTCCTTCCCAAAACCAACCTTATGTCATAAAACTTTGTAGTAGTCCTAAGAATTTGAACCATACATCCATATGTACAAAGTTTATACAAGAAACATACATAATTTATAAAAGCTAGTGCCTTATACTATACATGCATACCAATTATGCTCGAATTTTATAAACTCTATACGATTCATTATGCCTAGAACTTATCCCCTTTTAAGTTAGGGTTAAGAGCTATACATACCTTAGTTAAGGGCTTTATAGTGAGACACTATTCATTAGCTAAAGTCTAAACACTTAGCATACCCACACTACTATAACCGTTAATCTTCGAAGCGAGATATACATGTATAGATCTATAAAGGGGTTGACATCTCCACTCGCGGTTGCTAGTTACAACCTTGACCGATAAATCGAAGTGGGTGATAAGTGTCTACAATCATTACTACAATGTCCAATGAAGCGTTGTAGCAGGGTACATTCAGTCACATAGCTAGGTTATAGAACTAACTATAAACATTAACTCGAATCCCTCTCTCTCTCTCTCTCACTACAACTCATAAACTTGATTCCTTCAAAACCGTTTTAAAGCATGAATTTACCTATAACTCTCACCAACCTTGTGTCGACCCTCAAAACTACATGTATTCTCAGGGAATCAGTAATCAAGAAAATTCAGATGACGGCTGGTCATGGATCTTAGGCAATTTAGTTTACTACTTATTGTTATGTCTGCCTACCTGTTTAAGGCAATTCATATATTATGCTATTATCTGTAAGAACCATTATTCAAACATCAAGATGGAATACAAATGTTTTTTTTATAGTTGTACTTGTTCTTTATATTCGGTTTACATGTGATCCATGAACTAAGTCGCAGAGCCCGACATTTTCTACCGCTTTAGACGAGGGTGTGAAAGGTTGAGGCAATATTGCTCTAAGATGAAGCCAACAAACCTGGGATAAATCTAGACGTAAGTTGAGGGATGGGAAGGAAAACCTGAATTATGATTTGGGCTCAAGAGCAATCCATACATAAGTTGTGGGTTGGGAGGGCAACCCAGACTTATGTTGTGGGCTCAGGGGTAATCCAGTCTGATGGTTGTGGACCCAGTATGCATGTTGTTATATGTTTGTGTTGTGGTATTTTGGAGGTACTCACTAAGCTTTGACTTACAGTTTGATTTTATGGTTTCGGGTATATCTGAGGATATGGGCAACATCAAGGCGTGATTGTGCACATCATTCTCGATATCTATTTCATCTATGATTTTGGGATACTCTGATTATGATTATGACTATTGGAAACTATGTTTTGAATGATTTGTGGATTTTGATATGGTTTTAAAAATGAAAATTTTATCAAGGTTTATGGGATGTTAAAGACTCACACACATCATTCAACTCTAAATCGAATGATTACAAGATCCCATCCTTTTGGAGCTTTATGATGCATTTCTTGATAATATACCCAAGTTGAAAATGTCATAAGCATGATTTTTCCAACACATTAGAGATGGAAGAGCCAACATCCAACATTAGATTATTAGTGTTGCCAAAAAAACAACACTTTCATAAAAACCTTTGCAAGTACTAGCTTTAAAAGTAAAAGATACATTTTTATAAACTAGACTGTCACTATTATTATCAAAACCATAATGAAAAGCACCCTTAAATAAAGTATAAAATGAAATGACGTTTATTCCCATATTTGGCGAGTAACAACAATTAACTAAATTAATGGAAACTTCATTATTCAAAATAAGCTTTTATTCCCTAATCTTCATAACATGTGCAGTTCCTTAGTTACCCATGATCAGGCTCAACTCCCCATGCTTTAGCCTTCTACTTTCCTTTAGTCCCTGCAAATCCAGTCTTATGTGAGTACCACATCCCATATCAAGAACCCAAGAATTAGAAGTTGACATACCATGAGGTTCAATCATAAAAATATCTAACGTGTTGGCTCCCTTAGCTTTTTTCCTTTTAACGTCTTTGAGGTATTTTGGGCAGCTACATCTCCAGTGACCTTTCTCTTGTCAGTAAAAGCAAATTGCTTCCATAGGTTCAATATTAGGTGTAGTCTGATAATTAGTTTTTCTCTTAAGGCATTGATTGGAAGGTCCAACCTTGGCCTTACCTTAACATGAGAAAAAAAATCTTCTTTTTTGCACCACCATGCCTATTGGCCAAGACACGAGCAATAGGGTTGGAGCTTTGATTCTTAATCAAACTTGCTTTGGCTATTTTCAACATGTCCTAAAGCTACATAAGGGTTTCTTGGAGAATGTTCATATTATATTTCATGACGAACTGATGATACGAACTAGAAAGTGAGTTAAAGACCATGTTAATGGCTAACTCATTTGGGAATTTGACTCCCAAGTTCCCTAGTCTGTCAATGTGCGACTTCATCTTTGAAACGTGCATACACATAGAAATCCTATCATGATGCTTACATGCAATCAAGGATTTGATGTTCTCGAATATTTCTTGCAAAGCTTGTTCTTGGAATATCTCCTTTAGCTTCTCACTAATTTTAAATGCCCCAATGTTTTAGAAGCACTTTTGAAGCTCGGGTGATATGGCCGCCAACATAATGCAAGCAAATTAAGTAGATTCTTTGTTATGCTTTTTGTAAGATACTAATAGTTCATGAAGAACTGATGATACGAACTAAAAAGCAAGTTGAAGACAATGTCAATGACTAACTCCTTCGGGATCCCATGTTCCATAGTCTGTCAATCTACAAATTCATGTTTTGAGCATACGCACACACAGAAATCCCATCATGGTGCTTACATGCCATCAATAATTTGACAATCTTGAATCTTTCTTGTCGAACTTGTTCTTGGAACATCTCCTTTAGTTTCTCACTAATTTCAAATGCTCCAATGTTCTCAAAGCTCTTCTGAAGCTTAAGTGACATGGTCGCCAACATAATGCAAGAAATGTCAGTAGATTCTTTTCCATGCTTGGAGTAAGTAACTAATTCTTCTGGAGTGGCATTAACATCCACATAAGGGATATCCTCATCAAGGACATACTATTTTCTCTCATACCTTAAGGCAATCCTTAGGTTACGAATCCAATCCAAATAGTTTTGACTAGTGAGTTTCTCCATATGAAGGATCGAGATAAGCGAGAAGTTCGAGTTTGAGGTAGGAGGATGTGGAAGAGGATTGTTGTTAGCATTCGAAATCTATAAGATCAAAAGAAATTTAGTTAGTTCGAAATTGTCCTTAACAATTTTTAACCCTAAATGAATTGTTAAGAAGGATAGCATCCATATTTCGCTTTGCGATGTGTAAAGGGATGTCGTAAATACACAACAAAGTTATTTAGGTAGGCAAAACAACTTGCCAATTTCAAGCTTTTGAAACTCCTAGATCATTTGAGATTCATTGACGTTCAATGGCATGTTATCTCGATTGTGCTCATCTCATATTTAATGATGAACATACCTCAAACCATCAAATAGATGGTGCATCAAGCATGCAAAATCGTTTGATCCTCGATATAAAATTATTCTAATATTGACGTGTCAGTTAGCTACACAATCCATCAATAGAATAATTTCACAAGTGACTCGTCATTTTAAATCTATATTCTCGCAAATGACGTATCGGTTAAGCACATATGCTCCATCATCAGAAAATAACTAAAATGTGCGTTTTCATGGGTAGCACAAGATTCATGTTTCTTGTTTATGTATAAAACATGAATTTTGTTTTATTACTTCATCAATACTTTTAATCTTGAAAGACAAATCCGATCAAACCTTTTCAGTAACTCCACTCTCAAAATAAGAAAGACGGTGAGGGTGGTAAGCGCAACAAACACATTTTAAAAACCGGCCTCATTAGGAATCAAAGAGACTTCCTTAAACTAGTATTAGACTGGGTGAGCCTAGTCTTGATTCGACGATAATTTCTTTTTTTAACATGTGAGGACACATATGGTTTTTACGTTTTATATATAGTAAATAATACCATATAGTAAATTTAAACCTTTTAAATTTATAATCTTGTCTTTCTAATTTAATTCTCTTATTAAATAAAGTTCAAGATAAACATTCAAATTTTGATTCTAGTTTAAATAATAAATTTAATTAATAAATTTTAATTAAATAATATGCCAATTTAATTACCAAAATTGAATATTCAAATTTAAACAATTAGGATAATGTTTTAAAATAGAGGCTTATAGCTAGATTTTCGAAATTAGCCAAAATTTTGAAATCTAGAAATCCAGGCAGGCGTCGCACTTGTCAATTAATAGGTTCCTTTTTGTTTTTTGTTTTTTGGAAAGTTTGTGCTCATAACTAAAATAATTAGTCTCTGATACCACTGATGGGGATTTATTTCATCAAATACACAACTCAAAGGTAGAGGAATTTGTTGAAAGAAAATCTTTAAGATTGATTTTCGGAAATAAAAGTTAATCTCGACAGATCTTTTAGAAAGCTCAACAATAATAAATGTGGAATAATAAGGAAGAATCTAACAAGATTAATCAGTAAATATAAGCAAGTAGAAATACTTAGTTGAATCATAACAAGGTTTGTATTCAAACACAAGTTAGTAATTGAAGAACAACATAAGTAAGAGATAATGAAGACTTGTATTCAATAAAGAGTAATACAAAAAAAGTCTCACAAGTGGTTCTTAGATCGATCAATATTATCATCTATATATAGCAGGACGAGTTACATGATAAACAATAAAATATTCCTAAGTATGGTGGCCATGCTTGCCATGCTTGGACTGACATAGCTCATCTAACACTCAATATCAGAAAAGGTGAATATTACTTTTCTAACACTTCGTCGTACAGAAGACAAAAACAAGTTTCTCTTTGTGTAAAACTCCTATACTCTGGAAAATCAAGTCTTTAGTATGATCTTCCAAGTCTTTGCAATTGATCTTAAACAAAAGCTTCTACCACAACAAACAAAACGTGTCTTTGGTACTTGAGTACATTTTTAGCTGTCGAGGGTCACTTCATGTTTCAACAATTTTCCTCTAAGTGACCTCGCAACCATCTCTTTCACTTATCAAGTTTGAGAAACTTGATAACGAGCCACTTGAACTTTCTAACTTCCATAATCCATTTGATCCTCCTGGCGATTTCATACTTCACCTCTTTAGTGGTGTTTTTAGTCTTCTGAGCCATAGAGAGAGTTCCTTCAAGTTGTTTGGGAGAATATCGATGAAATGCAGTGGCTGGAAGAAGGAAGTTTTCACTATCCCTGGAGAGTCTGAAAACAATGCCAAGTTTTGGAAAGATTGTTGCTCCGAGGCTTAAGTCTTGAATCCATTCGGTAATGTAAATGGCGTGTTCAAATGGAGGGAAGTTCATCTTTTCTGCAAGGATGGAATGGATTTCAGCATCGATTTTTCCGAAGTCACATATAAGAGGTTTGAGGAAATCAGCAACCCTAATATATACATCTTCCATCTTCGGGTATTTTAGCGCTTTGAGCTGGAAGACCATTGCAATCAGAAAGACTTCTCCGGGATTATCATAGATTAATTATGCTTGAGTTTTGTGGTATTCGTTTACATAGCGTGAAAGAGTGTATTGATAATGCCTTTCTCCTTTGAAAGACCTTGGTTTGTACGTCGTCACAACATCAGGTATGTCACATGACCTGATTTCCACAATTGATTTTCCATACTTTTTATGAAAAAAAAATTAATCTTTCAAACTACATGGGAAGTCTTTTCCCATCAGGGATATTCTGACCAAACGGCTTAAACACTGGGTAGTATTTAGTGTTGGGTGAGAGAGAAATATCCCAGTATGCTCCAGAGGGTTTAGAGTGGGTAAGATGAGGGACATAATCAGATTCCAAGAGTCTTTGCATCAGATTAACCCACGAATTGATAAGAAACTCATCCATTCTCATGTTAAATCCTGGAGTTTGACAAATGTATTCAACTAACTTAGCTGATCTCCAGTCCACGTTCTTTTGCCTTGTCTTTGGGGAATCATAGGAATTGTTATCGGACATATAGGGCTCCGGTTCATTTTATTGGATGGACGGAGACTTCTTTGGAGAGATTGAAGGAGTTGGCGTTTTGGTCGTTGGAGGAGATCTTGGAGGGGACTACGGTGGTGTTTTATATTTTGGAGACTAAGGAGGAGTTGGAATCTTCCGAGGGGGAGACTTTGGTATGTTAGAGTTCGAGGAGGAGCTTGCACTTTCATCTACTTGGATTGCCATATTCTTTCCCCCTTTTGAGGAAGAAGGCCTACAGCCTATCTGGACAGCTCCCGAGCGTTTAGCATGACTGGACCACCTCGTAGGCCCTACAGCCTATCTGGACCACTCGTCGGGTCTTCGTCCCGACTGGACCGCCTCGTAGGGCCTACAGTCTATCCGGAATGCCCTGGGTATCTTGGCCTTCAACACAAAGCAAGACCGCCTCAACCCAATCAACTATAACATGTCGACATACACATAACATATAAACATATAACCATGCATCAGAGAAACAGACAGATTTACAGATCACTAACGCATGCTAATATTCTATATACCACGATAGCGATTTGATAGATCTATACAGCATAATAACATACTATCATGTAACAGGATATCTAATCTACTGGGCTGAACATGGTGCCTTCGACCCGTAAGTATAGTGAGAAAGACTCACCTCACATCCTGATGAAACTGGTCAATACGTTGATCCCGAATACCGGCTCCACAAAGTCCTAAATGTCAAAACATTTCCCGTAAATAAAATAATCACAAATTCTTAAATTACCCTTGGTCAAACTTGGTCAGAACTATAAGTCAACTGAATCAACTTAGCCGAGTCAACCCAGCCGAGTCGACACAGAACGCGTACGCAGGGCGTACTCTAGAGGTACGCGGGGCGTACTCAAATCTTGATTGCAAACGGGAGGGTTGACCGCGTAAATGCTACGTACTCCAGGTTACGCAGTACGTACACCCATACTTCTCAAAATTTCATTAAGAGCTTAATGCCTTAAGCTCTTACGTCCAACTTTCAAATCCAAGGCTAAATTATCCTCAAGAGTCATAAAGTTTCCAACTTCATGACTTTGCATGTCCATTAAGTGCCCAACACCCCAAAGTACATCATCTTAATGCATTAAGACCTTCTAAAGGGTGCATGGAGAAAATTCTCCCCCACTTAAACTAGACTTTGTCCTAGAAGTCGGACGTCACGAATAGTTCAGGATAATCCTCCCACATCTCAGCCTCTGGCTCCCATGTCCATTCAGAGCCTCTTCAATGTTGCCACTGAACCTTTATCAAAGGTATCTCCTTGTTGTGCAGGACCTTTATCTTCCTCCCCATATAGCCACCGGCCTCACAATATAATTCAAGAACTCATAGACCTGAATATCAGCCAAAGGAACCAATGCCCCACCGTCCATCACACACTTTCGCAATTGAGAGACATGGAAAGTGTTGTGGATCTGATTGAGCTCACTCGGAAAATCCAACCGGTAGGCCACCCTGCCTACTCTGGCAATCACAAGGAAAGGTCTAACCGGTAGGCCACCCAATTTATCCCTCTTCCTGAAGCGTATCACACCCATTCAAGGTGAGACCTTCAGTAATACCATATCGCCGACCTGAAATCCCAACTATGATCGATGTCGGTCGACATAACTCTTCTGCCGACTCTGAGGTGTCTGCTGTCTTTTCCTGATCTACTGAATAAGCTTCATGGTCTGTAGGGTTACTTCGGTCCTTCCCATGACCCTGTGTCTGACCTCTCCCCAACATACCGGGGTACGGCATCTCCGACCATACAAAAGCTCAAAAGGTAGGGCACCAATGCTGAGTGATAGTTATTGTTGTAAGAAAACTCCGCAAGAGGTAGGTAATAATCCTAACTCCCACTAAAATCTATGACACATTGAAGGGTCCCGTTAATGGTTTGGTCTAGGCTATCATTGTAATAGTTCATTAATGAGTCTTTAATGTGTTTTTTGGGTTATTTAGCTGTTTACGGTCGGTGAATGAGTTTACGGCCGTAAGCACGTTTACGGTCGTAAACCCAATTTGCGACCCAGTCGAGTATATATAGTGGAGGTGTAGGTCTTTGTCTAGTTGTTGATGCCAGAGAGTTTACGGTGTACTGTGTCGAGTTGTACCAGACGTTTTATGTTATAAACGTGTGCAAGCTTGATTTCTTTTCTTCTTCTACTTCTATTGCGATTGTTTGTTGCTTGATCATTGGTAAAGATCCATTTTAGGACCTTACAATTGGTATCAGAGCAAAAACCGGTGTCAAAGCTTCATTCAATCGAGTTTTCGGCTGTTTAGACTGACATTCCTTATTGCTCGAGATTGGTTTTAGTGTTTTCGTGGTTAAAGGGACTGAATCTACACCAAAAACGCGTTTTTGAAGATCTTCTGGGAGTTTACTGCCGACCGTAAACTCAGTTTACGACTGTAAACTCAAGAACCTTAAACAACCGTAAACTGTGAATCTTCATTAACTGTAAACTAAGCTTCAATAACCGTAAACGCTTAAACCGTAAACGTCCAAACCGTAATCATCCAAACCGTAAACCCAGTTTACGGTCGTAAACACTTCAACCGTAAACCCAGTTTACGGTCATAAACACTTCAACCGTAAACCAAGTTTACGGTCGTAAACTCATTAACCGTAAACGCAGTTTACGGTCGTAATCTCATCATCATCAACCGTAAACTCTTTTCTGAATTTATTCTGCTTTAATTTCTAATGGAATCTCAAAGTCAAACTCATTTTCATGAACTTGATACTGTCATGGGCACAACTACGCGTATTCCAAGATTAATGTCTGCAGATGGTTTTCCTGAGTGGAAATACAAGATTGAAAAGTATATTAAAATGAAGGACTTTAAAGTCTGGAGAAGCATTCTTAGAGGCCCTGTTAGAATCACTATGACAGTTGGAGGTCAAGTGATTGATAAAGCTGTTGAGAATTACACAGATGAAGAGTTTGAGAAAGTTGAAGAGCAGGAAAGGGCTTTAGCCACTCTAACCATGGCATTATCTCCTGATATTGCTCAAGGTTTCCGAGAGTACACTTCAGCTAAAGATTTGTGGGAAGCCCGAATTGAGGTATATGAAGGAAATGAAGATATGAAGGAGAGTCGCCAGGACATGTTGCGACAAAAGTTCAATATGTTCAACTACATTCTCGGAGAGACTCTTGAGGCACAGCTGCAGCGGTTCACAATTCTCACCACTGACATGAATATATCTGGGATTTTCTTGACCAAGTCGGAGATTAACAAGAAGCTTCTGAATGCTCTTCCCAGGTCATGGGACATGAATGTTGTTGTGATTAAGAAGACCAAGGATCTAAATCGCCTCACTCTTGCTGAAATCATGGCGATCATCAAAGCTTGTGATATTGATGACAAACAGAGAGAAATTAACCATGTAAACTCGTACTCTACTGCAAATCTTGGAATCTCATCCAACAATGCTCTCTCCTCAATCATGTCTTCCTCAGGTCAAGCTTTTGCTGCTCAACAACCTCAGATTCAGACCTTCGCTGCTGCATCATCCATTCCTCATTCTCAAAACCAGCCATTTTTCACTCCACAAGCTGTTCCCCCTCCAAATGTGCCAGTTGTAGCCTCTTCCTCAAACACGATAGACACTGATGAAAATCTGGCTCTAGCCACTGGGCTTGTTAATTGCTACAACGCTTTTGTAGCTGGAGAGCTTCCACCTCAGCTGTCATTTGCTGACCTGGATCAGATTCATCCAGAAGACGTGGAAGAGATGGACATTACATGGCAGATTGCTATGGCTATTTTTAGGGCCAAGCAGTTTGCTAAGAAGACAGGGAAGAACAACTGGGGCATGAATGTTGACAAGAAGGTGGGATTCAACAAGGGCATGATGTGATGTTTCAACTGCCACGAGCCGGGTCATTTTGCTCGTGAGTGTCCAAAGCCAGATCGTAGGATGAACAACAACAGGACAATGGTTGCAGTGGGAAATAATCGTGCAGGTGCTGCGGTTAATGGTGAAACTGCTATGGTCGCTCAGTCCTTTGACTAGGAGGACCAGATTCAGGCTTTGAATATTTTAGGGCCAGAAAACGCTCACCTAGCTCAAATTGATGATGATCCCCTGAAGAATGATGCAGCTGATCCTGAAGCAGAAATGATGGAGCTGCAGTTTGCTCTGATGGTGTCTTCTACTTCCGAGCCCAGGAAAAGTGAGGTAAATCTACCGTCTTGTTCTCAGGCTTGTAATGAATATGTTAAACTTCTTCATGATGAAATTCAATTATTACGTAGAGAAGTAGAGGACCTTAGATATGAGGGCTATCAACTTAGGAAAGGATAAAAACCCCTTAAGGCCCAGTTAGAAACAAAAATAAAAGATTTTAAAAGAATTCAAACAGAGTACAGTGAAAAATGTGAACTTTATGATTATGTTAAGAGACAAAATGACGAGTTAATTACCGAGCTTGATACATTAAAAAGACAATTTGAAACTGCAAATTTTGATTTTAGAAAATTTGATGGATCAAGCGAGGTAGTTGCCAACATGATTGATCACTGCATGCAGTTCAAACGAAACCAACAAAAGGGTTTAGGATATGATAGTGTACCTCCTCCTTATAATCATACATATCAGTATCAACCCCTATCCAAGGATGAGATTGCCAACGAACCGTTTATGGTTTATGGCAAGTCGTCTGGTTTCGTTTCAGGCGGATTTATTAATGTTGAAATTACTAACATTTCTACTTCCCCTGCAGATCAACCCTTAGATCAGGCCAAGTGTGAAGTTGGAGAATCTGTTTCTGTTTCTGTTTCTGATTCTGATATTTTTGTTTCAAATGAAAAAGTTTTTGTTTCTGATGTTAAGACTGAGAATGTTTCGTGTGATGTTTCCACATCTGCTAATGTTGAACTTAATTTCTTTGATATGTTTGATGAATTGTTTGGTAATTCTGATGTTTGTGATTCTCATGAAAACGCATCAATTCCACAAGTCACACCATCTGAGGCACCCTCACTTATCTCACAACCTATTTCTCATGCATGTTCTTCTTAGAAGAGTAAGAGTGTCTGTCAAGAAAATAAATCTGAGAAATGCAGTACAAGTTCAAATAATAAACAGATTTGTTTTAATTGTGGTGTTGGTGGTCATATAGCTAGGAATTGTCAAAATAGGATCTTTGTGAATTATATGTCACCAAGAGGAGAGAACGAATCTCGAGGAAGGTCTTTAATTAGAAAATCCTCAAGAACTCGTTCTCGAAATGATGATTGGAAAGATGATCGAAGCAGAAAATGGCAGTTTTTCAAAAGAATAAAAAGGTTTTTAATAACAAAGCTCCAAATAGTTTGCCAAAACCAAACAAGGCTCCGCCAAGATCGGTTTCGTCAAAAAGCAATTCTGGATCTCCAACCACTTCTAGTAGAACATCCAGAAGCTCAATGCAAACTAATAGGAAACCTATTTCAAAACCACTTGAGAATGTTATAAAACCTAAATATCATTGGATGCCCAAATCAATTTCCAATCCATCATCATCATCCTCTGAAATGATTAGAAATGAGGATCCTAATTTGAAAACATTAAAGGATAAATCAGAGAAAGCGAAAAGGAAACCCAGGACAGTGATCACCTGGGTTCCCAAATCTAAATGATCCCGCTCAATTTGCAGGGACAGTTGCGGAGGAATGTCGTTCGTCCTTGGTACGTCGACAGCGGCTACTCCCGACATATGACAGGAGACATCTCCCAATTGAGCGACATTCAATCTTTTAATGGGGGGTATGTTTCCTTCGCGGGCGGAGATGGTAGCAAGATCACTCAGAGAGGAACCGTTACAAATGGAGTGCTAAGCTTTGAAAATGTCAACTTTGCTCCTGAGTTCAAGCATAGCTTGTTGAGTGTTTCCCAAATTTGCGACAAAGGCTATTCTACCCATTTTACCGATAAAGAATGCATGATTCTCAAGCCAGACATTGTCATCCCGGAAGAGTGGATTCTCGTCAAATCTAAGCGGGATGGGAATGCTTACATTATTGACATGAACAGTAACATACCTGAACAAGTCACTTGCCTATTTTCAAAAGTGTCCGAACAAAATGCGATGCTGTGGCACCGACGACTCGGTCATGCTAACGCGAAAAACCTGAATCCCCTTGCTAAGAATGAGATGGTCCGAGGCTTACCTGTTAGAGACTTTATTACATTTGAGAAGTGTGTGTCATGTGCCCAAGGAAAACATCATAGAAAACTACACCTGCCAAAGCAAGTTAACTCAATCAGTCAGGTGCTCCAATTATTGCATATGGACTTATTTGGTCCGGTCAACGTCCTGAGCATCAACAGAATTCGTATTATCTAGTTGTGATCGATGATTTCTCTCGTTTTACGTGGGTATTCTTCTTATCCAACAAAGCTGGGGTTGCTGATCTGATAAAGAAGTTCATTGTGATGATTGAGAATCAAACCAACAACCAGGTGAAGGCGCTTCGTACTGACAATGGAACTGAGTTCAAGAATGCTGTTCTTGACCATTTTTGCACAGAAAAGGGGATCGTGCGTCAATACCGCTCTGCTCACACGCCTCAACAAAACGGTGTTGCTGAAAGGAGAAATAGAACTTTAAAAGACGCTGCAAGGACAATGCTTTGTGATTCAAAATTACCTGTTTTCTTTTGGGCCGAGGCGATTAACACTGCTTGCTACGTGCAGAATTGTGTTCTAATCAACAAAGCTCAGATGAAGACACCGTACGAGATTCTCTATGGACACAAGCCTTCAGTCAGCCATTTCCGTGTATTTGGTTGCCCTTGCACCCTTCTTCACTTGGAATCCAACCCTAAATTCAATGCCAAAGCCGATGATTGTTATTTTGTAGGGTATGCTGCGCGCACCGCATATAGGGTTTACAACAAGAAGACTAAGTAGATTGTCGAATCCTATGACGTGCGCTGGTTGGAGGAGAATGAAACAGACGCTCGAGTGGGTCCTAACTGGTTATTTGATTACACATCGCTTTTCAAATCCTTAAATGTGTCTTCAGATGGTTCAAATGGATCCTCTTCTGGTTCGAAGATTGTTTCTGAAGACGAAGACGAAGAAGTTGTTTACAGACCTCCAACGGTTGAGGGGGAGTCCTCTGCTCCATCTGAGGGGGAGTCCTCTGCTCCACCTGAGGGGGAGTCATCTAATCGACTTGATAGTCCAGAGTCTAAAGTTCAAAATGGAACTCCTGATGCTGACGCTACACCTCTTACCCCAATTGAAAGAGAGTTCATGTCTAGAGATGCTTCCGCTGTCACTCCAACTTTTATGGAACTACTCTTTCCTGAAGAAATTGCTAATGAGTTTGTAGCAGATTCATCTAATGTGGATCAATCAGCAAATGATGGAGGTTTCAACATTCACACTCTTCCTGTTTCACTCAATGATATCAGCCAAGACATACCTTCAAGAATTCAACGCGATCATCCGATCGAAAACGTCATTGGCCAGCTGGGTGATGGAGTTAAAACCAGAAGTCAGTGTGGAGATGTCAATGCATGTCTCTATTCTTGCTTTATATCTCAAATAGAGCCCAAGAATGTTGAAATGGCTTTGAATGAGCCCAGCTGGATAGATGTGATGCATGAAGAGCTAAATCAGTTTGAAAAGCTCGGGGTTTGGAAATTGGTTGAGTTACCAAAGGGCAAAAGGTCTCTTGACACACGATGGGTCTATCGAAACAAGCAGGACGATTCTGGTGTAATAGTGCGCAATAAAGCAAGGTTGGTGGTTCGTGGGTTTCGACAAGTTGAGGGTCTTGATTATACTGAGGTTTACGCACTAGTTGCTCGATTGGAGGCTATTCGTATCTTTCTTGCATATGCTTCCTACATGAACTTCACGGTCTACCAAATGGATGTCAAGACTGCCTTCTTGTATGGCAATGTGAAGGAAGAAATCTACGTTGATCAACCCCCTGGGTTCGTTAACTCAAAGTTTCCTAATCATGTCTACAAGTTGGACAAGGCGTTGTATAGGTTACATCAAGCTCCTCGAGCATGGTATGCGACTCTAACAAAGCACTTGCTCGAGCATGGATACTCTCGCGGCACTATTGATCAAACTTTATTCATCAAGCATGTTGGTAATGATCAGATTCTAGTCCAGATCTACGTTAACGACATTATCTTCGGGTCTACCAGTCCACAGCTATGCAAAGAGTTTGAAGGCATGATGAAAAAGCGGTTTGAGATGAGTTCACTAGGTGAAATGACCATGTTTCTGGGGCTTCAGGTCAAACAAAATTCAACCGGAATCCTGCTACATCAAGCTAAGTATGTGGAGGATATTCTTTAGAAGTTCGGGTTTCAAGACGCAAAACCTGCATCGACACCAATGGCTGAAAGACCCCTGCTAAATCCAGATACTGATGGAGAATCCGTAGATCAGACACACTACAGATCAATGATCGGATCGTTGATGTATCTTACTGCAAGCCGTCCCGACATCATGTTTGCAGTTTGTCAATGCGCTCGCTATCAGGCTAATCGTAAACTTTCACATCTTATTGCTATCAAAAGGATTTTTCGGTATATCAAAGGCAGCCCAAAATTGGGTCTCTGGTATCCGAATAATTCTGAATTTGATTTATATGCTTTTGCTGACAGTAATTATGGAGGCTGTGAGCTTGACAGGAAATCTACATCAGGAGGGTGCCAATTCCTTGGAGATAGGCTGGTGCCGTGGCAGTGTAAGAAATAGCATACCGTCTCCACCTCAACAGCAGAAGCGGAATATGTTGTTGCATCTGCTTGTTGCTCTCAAGTTATCTGGATCACACATCAGCTGTTGGACTACGGTTTGAACTATCTAGAAACCCCCATTCACTGTGATAATGAGGCCGCAATTCAGATTACTAAAAATCATGTCCAACATTCCAAAACCAAGCACAATGATATCAAAATTCATTTTATCAGAGATTGTTATGAGCGCTCGCTCATCCGGCTACAACAGGTTCCCACTGCCAATTATGTGGCGGATCTGTTCACCAAGCTTTTTAACAAAGCTCGATTCGATGTGCTTGTGGGATTTTTGAAAATGATTCGTTTTGAGGATTAATTTTTTTTTTAGGTTAGGTTCGTTTAAATTTGCGCATTTTAGTCATTTCATTCTCACCCATGCACAAATTTAGGGGGAGAAATAAACAAAAACCAAACAAAAATTAAAAAAAAAATCAAAAAAAAAAATCCAAAAACACTTTGTTTCTGTTTTATTTTTTTTCAGAAAACATTCAAAAATCCAAAAACATTAAAAATTCAAAAAAATCAAAAATATTGTCGCTTACAGTTTTGCTTGTTGATGTAGTACTGGGAAGTGATATTATCAAGTGATAACAGGCAATCTGAGTCTGCGTAACGTACCCAAAATTAAATTGTCTATGCTCTGTGTTTGATGCGTTGGTAGGAACGAAAGATTCTAAATGGACAGGACTAGGCAGATTTGAACTTAAGGAATTCATAGACTTGACAAATCTTGACCTAGTTAGATCCGTTTAGCCTGACAATACGACGCTTGGATAGATTGAGCAGGGAGATAAATATGGGCATCTATTGGTCACATTAAAAGAACCTATACCTGGAACCGTGGATTAACTTTTCCTCGATGTGCGGATTCTGTCCTTAATTCCGGTATTGATGGGGTGACTGGTGAATTCCAATAAATTAGGTATGTAGAAAATTGTTTTCTCTCTATCTGTCTGTTAGTCATATGTTGCTTCCTTTGCGTGATTGAGAGATCCGACCTGGACTGTAACATATGCAACTCTATTTCTCTGCATCCTCTATCTATGCAATTCTTTCTATCTGTTAGCCATATACTGTCTCCTTTCCGACCTGGTACACAGTATATGCATCATTCTTTTTCTCAATCCCTCTAAAACTTCAGTTAGTCATATGTTTCACCCTCTGCGTGATTGGAAGAGATCCGACCTGGGTGTATAGCATATGCATTCTAAATCTATCTTCTCTCTTAATAATTGTCTGCTCACCCGATGTAAGGAGTATTCTGGAAGTCCTTGATTATTGGAGCATATCAGGAAGCGGGAAACATGTTCTAGTACAATTAAAAATTGAACACTTACAAATTATCTATAGATCTCGCTGCTCAATTTAGGTGGACAACAATATCCCTGGTCGTCGTCAGCTGAATGGTCCTTAAGAAATATTATCTAGGAACTTAGGAACACTTTGTCTTGTAACTAATGGTATGTCCTAATTCTGTCACAATTTTTCGTGTTTAAGTGGACCACAATACCGGCGATCGACCACACAAAGACGTGAAGATAAAGGTACCGACAAGTGGATTAAGGTTGTCTAACAACTTTGATCCCAATATCACAAGATTAATTTCAGTGACTGTTGAGATAAATTTTGTCTATACTTATTTTATCTCATTTTCATTTTTATTTTTATTTTTATTTTATTTTTATTTTATTTTTATAATTGTCAAAATTTAATTTTTTAAATTCTTTAATTCTTAAATTTTAGAAATTATTTTATTTTATTTTTAGTTTAATTTTATTTTTACTTTAATTTTAAAATCCTCAAAAGGTTTTATTTTTGAAATATTAATTGCGATTTGGACTGTGCCTTATACTGTGTGGGAGAAAGGTAAAATTCAAAGGAGGTATAAAAGGTGGAGTTTACTGCTGTAAACCCTTTTCACCTCCTCTTTCATTCTTCCGGCCGCAAACCCTCTCTACTCTCTCTCATCCTCGAAATTTTTTTGTGTGATTTTGCAAAATCGTTTAGTCCACATCAAAGGTATGCTAAAACCGACTGAGGAAATGCTATTTGTTCAGCGATTCGACTGAAACTGGGGGATTAATCGACGATTTTCTGTTCATCGGCGTTTACGGTTTGGGGATGGCTTACGACCGTAAACTCAGTTTACGGCCATAAACCGAATCTGGACCGTAAACCCCATTTTGACCATTTTGACCGTAAACTCAATTTTGACCACTATTGACCGTAAACCCATTATGACCATGTTTGACCGTAAACTCAAAAATCTTAATCAAAATAATTTTTAAGGCCAAAAAATGAAATTGGTTAATTAAGAGAACTTAAAGCCTAAACTGCTCAAATATTTTGTTTTCTTACTTGGCCTGGTTTAGTGCAGATCAATGGCGAGTTTGAAGTTTGCTGACATGCATAACCTGGCTATTGTACTAGATGATCCTCCTACTGCTCATCGAGATTTCAGATCGATGATTTACAGGCTGAGAGAATGCTGCCTAGCCTTTGCCATTACTGTGAATCCAGTCATCTATCAGAAGATTGTCAGGGAGTTCTGGCAGACTGCTAAGATGTCAAGAAACAATGGAGTGATTACAGTTGAAGCTGTGGTTAAAGGATGCAAGATTATGATCACTGAGCAGTACATCAGAGAAACATTGCCGATCAATGATCAACCCGATTTTCCTACTGAAATCGGGATTGAAGATGTGCAAAAGATTCTCAAGAAGATGGGGTATGAAGGCATCTACCCTCCCACGGTGAAAAAGCTTCTGCCACCCTACTCGAGATTTTTGGCGCATGTGTTTGTGAGCTGTATCTCGGGCAGAAGATCAGGTGCTGATGACATCTCACTCAGGAACACAGGGGCAATTGTTTCACTAGCTGCTGGTATCAAATTCAATTTCTCAAAGTTCATATTGGATGAGTTCTTGGTAAACATCAACGCTATAATCCGGGAGACTAGAGATTCATTCTTGCTGTATCCTAGGTTTATTCAGCTGTTCATTGACAACCAATTTCCGGAGATGGTCAAAGATGGAGACACACTAGACATGAAGTCACTAGGCCCCCACACTGTTGGTCTTATTAAGCAGAATCACAAGGGCAAGGTCGTCTTCCAAGGATTACATCCTCTTGTGAAATTCGGAAAATTTGCTGAGATAAATGAATCCTCTGAATCTCATGGAACGTCAGACAAAATGTCATCTGAGCCCACTTCTTCCGAGAAAGTCATTTCGGAAGATGATGTTATTACAGTGTCAGATCGCGCTGAAGAAGAAGACACTCCAGATCCTAATGCACAAGTAGCTGAGGAACATGAACTGACATCTGTTCAGCTCCAAAGTGATTATAACGAGGGGTCTTCTAAAACTGGAACGGAGACTGATTTGTATGAAGACCTCGATCTCACAGGATTCGATAACGATCAAATTCCTTTAAATTTTGGTAGTAATGAAGACTTTATGACCGGTGAAAGCCTCAACACGTTGCTTGACAATATCGATGAAGTTGCTCATCCAACAACAGAGATAAGGGAAAATGAAGACGTTCTCGAAGCCACGCCTCCTCTTACCAATCGAATGGCGGAAATAGCAATTCCTATGGTCACAGTGTCAGGGATTCCTCCCCTTGATGTTGTTTTACCTACATCTGAGCCATTGGAAAGTGATCGCACAACTTCACAAGCCTCTTAACCTCCAACAAAAAGACGAAGACTTGACCCTAGACAGAGAATTCTTGATTTGGGTGTATTTCAAAGCTTTACAACTCCACCAACAACAACTCCTGTTATCGTTTCATCTGAACCCGTCAGTGAAGGTCCTAGTACCTTCTATGAAGCTGGTGGCTCTTCCTTCCCCACAGATTTCTCTCCTCCCAAGCCAGACCATGATGCTGCCTCTGTTAAGCTAGCTAGATTTTTGGCCGAAGAACAATTCACAACGCCTCCCTTACGTGGCAAAGGAATTTCTATTGGGGGTGGCAGCTCAGGAGAAGAGAATCCTTCAATACTTGGACTTCAGAAGGAGATTGATGCTTTGAATCAGAAAAATATTGATTTAGATCAAAAAAATATTGAGCTGGATATCAAGGTTGCAGACCTTCAGACAGAAAATGCAAAGCTCAATATTCAAGTTGCCGAACTTATTGAAGATAAAACTCTGAAGTCGAAGCAAATTACTGATCTTCAGACGCATTTCGGCTTGTTGACCGCCATCTACTACGATCTTAAAAAGAAGCTGGAAAACAATTTTGGCGACAAATTCAAGTCATCTGTTGATGAGCCAAAGATCTATCTTCCTGATCAAGATGCTCCCATAGTTCCACAACCTACAAGAACAACCACCGTTGTTGACCGTTTTGAAAAGGAACTGGCTCAGGCTCCGAGTGTAGTGGCATTGAAACGTGCTAAATTGGCCAAGTCAGCTGAAAAGGGTCAATTTCTATTCAAAAGGAGCTTAGATCATAATGCTCCCTGGGATCAATCAAAGATCACCTTTACGGATCTGGGAGAACATCGTTTCAGAGACGTTTATGGTGATAGATCAGGAATCATTTCGTGGGGATTCCATGACACTATGAACATGTGGATGGTGAGAAGAAAGAGCGGCAATACTGAAATGTACAAAGATGCTCACGATTTTCACTCTTTTACTAGGGTTGATCTTACGGAGCTGTCTAATGCTCCTTTCTCAAATCCATCAAACAATCCCAGGGCGACTCAGTTCAAGACATTTTTGGAAGATCAAGTGGCTAAGGGCTTCCCTTCAATGAAGACTGTAGAGTCTATCATCAAGATTTACCCTAGCGTCATTGATCCCAAAAGAAGTCAGCCACTTCGGTCAGTGATGTGGCCCGCTACTGCTCAAGTAAAGCAGATTCCCGTTCTTCAAAATCATCCAGATGGATCTCTCGCATCCATGCAATACTGGGTGTTTGATGAATCTACAGCTTCTGCTGTCATCAAGCTTAAAGACGATTGTATCCGCTTGTATGACAAGAGGGATTTGCTTCAATTTGGTAAGTAGGATATACATAAGCTCTCCATTCATCAGATCAAGGTGGATGAAGACCTTTTTGATTCCGCTGCAAAGTAGTACACTTCAATGGTTGCTGAGATTATCGAGAAAGAGATGTGGAACGGAGCTATGGGAAAATCTGATGTGCTGGTGGTCGACAAAGACTGAGTCCAAGCTAGCACCAAACCAAGGGGGAGATTGAAGGGTCCAGTTAATGGTTTGGTCTAGGCTTTCATTGTAATAGTTCATTAATGAGTATTTAATGTGTTTTTTGGGTTGTTTAGCTGTTTACGGTCGGTGAGTGAGTTTACGGCCGTAAACACGTTTACGGCCGTAAACCCAATTTGTGGCCCAATCGAGTATATATAGTGGAGGTGTAGGTATTTGTGTAGTTGTTGATGCTAGAGAGTTTACGGTGTACTGTGTCGAGTTGTACCAGACGTTTTATGCTATAAACGTGTGCAAGCTTGATTTCTTTTCTTCTTCTACTTCTATTGTTATTGTTTGTTGCTTGATCATTGGTAAAGATCCGTTTTAGGACCTTACACACATGCTCGCAACATATCCTTAAGGATCTGGATGGTCCGCTCACTCTGACTGTAGGTCTGCGGGTGATAAGTCGTGCTGAAATATAGTCTCATGCCCAGTTCCTCGTATAACTTCTACCATAATTGGGGAGTGAACCGACCATCTCGGTCTGAAACAATGGAGACCGGAACCCCATGATGAGCAACAATCTCCCAAACATACAAAACGACTAACTTTTCTGCCGAAGAGCTCTCCCGAATGGCCAAAAAGTGGCCAATCTTGGTCAATCGATCCACGATGACCCATATAGCATCAAAACCCTTGGCCGTCTTTGGCGGCTTGGTGATAAAATCCACGGTGATTTGTTCCCAGTTCCACATGGGAACCTCCAAAGCCTGCAGCTTCCCATGCGGCCTCTGATCTCGGCCTTGATCATCCTACAGGTCAAGCACCTCTCGATATACCGGGCTATCTCCCTCTTCATACACGGCCACGAGTAGCTCAATCTCAGATCCTGATACATCTTGGTTGCTCCGGGTGTATAGAAAAGTGAGGCTTATGAGCCTCCTCCAACACTATCTGCCTGATCCCACCAGAAACTGGAATGCAAACCCGACCACATCGGGTCAACAACCACCGACTATCGGTGACAAACCTATCGATCTTGCCCCTGATCCTCTCATGTTTCCGGTTTTCCTTCCGAACTCCCTCTGCCTGAGCCTCTCTGATCAAACCCAAAAGCAAAGAATCAACGGATATCCTCATACACATCTCCTCAACTGAAGACCCAGCCGAATTGCAGCTTAATGCATCTGCTACCACATTCGCTTTACTCGGATGGTAAAGGATCTCGCAGTCATGATCCTTGACCACGTCTAGCCACCTGCGATGCCTCATATTCAGGTGTGGCTGATCCATAAGATATCTCAAACTCTTGTGATGCGTGTAAACAGTACAATAGACCCCATAAAGATAATGTCTCCAAATCTTGAGGGCAAACACCACTGCCCCCAACTCCAGGGCATGAGTAGGATATCGTGCCTCATGTAGCTTCAGCTGATGCGAAGCATAAGCAATCACTCATCCCCTATGCATAAGGGCCGCCCCCAAACCAACGATGGATGCATCACAAAATACCACAAAATCCTCGACCCCTCAAGCAGAGTCAATACCGGGGCCTCACATCACCTCCGCCGTAGAGTCTCAAATGTTATCTGCTGCTCAGGGCCCCATAGAAAATACACTCCCTTCCTTGTCAGACTAGTGAGGGGTACCGTAATCTTGGAGAAGTCTTGAAAAAATCTCCAGTAGTATTCCTCCAAACCCAAGAAACTCCTAATCTCTGAGGGAGATTTCGAAACCTCCCAGGCTCCCACTGCATCATAGCGTCGATCTTGGCCGGATCGACCAAAATCCCATCCTGGTTAAAGAGATGCCCCAAGAATTGGACCTCTCGTAACCAAAACTCACACTTTGAGAACTTGGCATACAACCATTCGCTTCTCAGTACTCCCAAAAGCTCTCGAAGGTGCTCCTCATGCTGCTCCCTGGTCTAGGAATACACCGGGATATCATCAATGATCACTATAACAGATCGGTCGAGCATCATCATGCGCACCTGATTCATCAAATCTATAAATACAACAGGCGCATTGGTGAGCCCAAATAGCATCACAACGAACTCGTAATGCCCATAACGAGTCTGGAACACGGTCTTCTCCACGTCCTCCTCTCTCACTGTCACCTGATGATACCTGGACCTCAGATCGATCTTGGAGAACCAAGATGCACCCTGCAATTGATCAAATAGGTCATCAATCTACGAAAGGGGATAACGGTTCTTCACCGTTAACTTGTTCAACTCTTGGTAATCAATATACATCCGGTGTGAACCATCCTTCTTATTGACGAACAGTATCGACGCTCCCCATGGTGAACTGCTCGGTTTAATGAACTGCTTGCCTAACAGCTCCTGAAGCTGAGAGGACAACTCCTGCATCTCTGGCGGTGCCAAGCGGTATTGCGCCTTGGCACCAAACCTGCTCAGCCAATCCATCCCCACTATCGTACGCACATCGCCCATGGAGATAAGGATCAGATCAATTGGATAGGGCACCCCGAAGATCTCCAGTACATATCATTGATACACTCTGGATGCAGAAACCTTCTGTTCGTTGGTGATAGAAACTCACAACGGACACTACAACTCACTAAGGGGCATACAAAAATCCTTACTAAAATATCGAGACACAAAGGACCGACTTTTGCCCGAGTCAAATAACACAAGAGCAGGCAAAGAGTTTACGAAGAACATACCTATTAGAAGCATAAACATGACCATACCATAAAAATATAATCAAGAGAATAATAAATAGAAACATACAATTCACGACGTCAGGCACTGCTCCAGCCTCCTCGGCAATGAGCTGAAAAGCATGGCCCCGAGCCCTTGGGGGCTCCACCCTCCTCTGGCGCCCATCGGTGATCCTCATAGTGGCTGGTGTCGCGCGGCTTGGCGGTGAGCAATGGACAGTTGATCTTTATATGGCTAACCTGATCACAGTGGGAGCAAATCCTGGTACTCGAAACTGGGGCCGGATGGCGACAATCCCTCACATAGTTTCCTTCCTTGCCATATTTGTGGCATCCATAAATAATCCGACATGGACCCTCGTGAACCTTGCCGCACTTTCCACAAGTGCGGCCCCTCTGACTCCCCGACCTCACATCAGCGGCCTTAAACTACTTCGCCGCAGGCTGCGACTACTCCCTCGTCTGGAGCTCCATAATCAACAACCTCTCCGGTGAAGATACTATAGACAATGTCTAATAACTGTTTTGGCATGTTCTCTGTTCCACCAGTTCTTCCTGATAAGCATGTTGTTAGCAATTCCTTTAAGTTTTGTTTGATAACCAATCTTGTAAAGAGTTGTGAAGACGTCAGAATTGCTTGGGTTGATGAAGGTGGTTAAAGGAGGAATTTTGATGTTGGTAGGTTCAATAAATTTTTGTTTGGTGAGGACCGCCATTAATTCATCAGAAATCTTGAGATGAACGTCATCGAGTTTGTATAATGGTTGGAATGCAGAAAAAGCACGGTTGAAGAGCATTGACTGGGGAAGAAATTCAGTGAAAGCATCAAAAGGTCCAAACAATGGGTTTCTGGGTAGGAATTGAATCATCAGCTTGATTGCAACGTCATAGAGTTCATGATCATTAAAGATTGCTCGATAGTTGTTGGCTGCAGTCGTGGGGCTTGTGCTCTTGGCAGTTGAGGTTGAACCAGTTGGTTATGATTGCTTCTTTGAGACTCCTTATTTCACCATGATTGTTTCGAAATTTTTTTTAAGAAGTTACAGAAAAGGTTTTAGCAAGATGATGAAGAAGATGAGTGTCGATTAGGGTTCATAAAGCATAAATCTTTCTTAGGAAGAAATGGGGGGCTTTATACCTCCGGATTTGAAAATGGAATACAAAAAGGAAAAATTTACAGCTGTAAAAACCCAAAGGATTTCTACCATTTGGATTATTTTAATAGTAAAGTATTTAACCAGAAAAGACTCGCATTAAATGCAGTTAAGGGGCACATTAAATGAAAATGAGGATGAAGTGGGTAAATGTGGGGTGATGGTTGAAATAACTGTTAGAGATCATGGATTAAGGGGTTACTTTTCGTACGATACTTGAATATGGACCAGTCACCTCATAAAATGTTTGGTAAAGGTACTTTTATTGAAAATACAAATCTTGACTCTATTATAAAAAAGGAAAAAGGTACGGTTTTTGAAAAGATACGCATTAAAGATGCAAACAAATTTAATGAAAAGGAATAAAAAAATTTGAAAGGATTTTCACATTCATTAAGTAGCACACCTTAACAAAAAATTTATTTATTGCCAAACAGACAAACAAGATTTCAGGTTCTTGAAGGAAGAACAGCGGTATTATGAGCAGTGTAGAGCAACTTGATCACAAGGTTAGATATAAAAACAATAAATTGACCTAGAGAGTACATAGATCATAGATAGTCTTTGGTAACCAAAGTGTACAGAGGAGGAATTTATGAAATATGTGCTTAATAGTTAACCTTAAAATAAATAAATTTTACACTATAAACAAATATATGTGCTTCAAAGATCAAATGACAAGATGAATGATGCATATCTATTTGTTAGATGTAAAGAATTGAACTCTTTACAATTTATCCTTTCATGAAAAATTGAGGATCGGGATTCATCATTCCTAACATTTCTAAATATCCATTAAGTTTGGTGGAATCAAGTGCTTTTGTGAAAACATATGCTATTTCGTAATGGGATGGAACGAAAATAAGTTCAATGTTACCTTTCAAGATGTGATCCTTGAGAAAGTGATACCGAAGTTCAATGTCCTTCGTCTTTGAGTGATGAATTAGATTATGAGAAATAGCAATTGCACTCTCTGAGTCACAATACATCGGTATTCATAACAGTATATAGCCATAATCCATAAGTTGTGTTTTCATTCAGAGGACTTGAGAGCAGCAGCTGGCTGTGGAAACATAGCCTCTACAATGGAAAGTGAGACACAGTTTTGTTTTCTCGAAGACCAACTCACCAATCTGCCACTGAGGTATTGACATCCTCCTAAAGTGCTCTTGCGTTCTAATCGACATCCTATATGGTCTAAGTTTGTAAAGACATGCAGAATGAAGTCGTTTCATGCTGGGTACTAAAGGCCTAAAGCTTTAGTCCCTTTGAGGTATCTAAAAATCTGGTTGACTGCATTCAGATGAGAAAACTTGGGATCAACTTGATATCTGGCACACAAACCCGTTGCGAAGACGATATATGGTCTACTTGTGGTCAGGTACAGTAAAGAACCAATCATTCCTCGGTATACCTTTTAATCAATTGACTCTCCGATGGGATCTGCGGTGATCTTGTATCCAAAGGCCATAGGAACCTTTGCCGAGGAGAAGCTATCCATAGAGTATTTCTTTAGTAGTTTTGCGGTATAATTTTCTTGATGAATGAAGATTCCTTGAGGGACTTGCTTAATTTGCATACCAAGAAAGAAGTTAATCTCTCTGTTCATGCTCATTTGAAACTTACTAGTCATGAGCTTGGCGAAGTCATCTACCATAAGTTGATCAGTTGAACTGAAAATGATGTCACCAATTTAGATTTGAACAAGCATTAGATGCTTTTCACTTGAACATCGAAAGAGGGTAGGATCAATGACCCCACGCTTGTATCCAGACTCAATAAGAAACGTATAGAGAGTTTCATACCAAGCTCTCGGTGCCTGCTCCAAGCTATACACAACTTTCTCTAATTTGTAACAGTAATGAGGAAGATCAAGATTGTCAAAACCTAGAGGTTGTTGTAAGTATAACTCTTATTTAAGTTTTCCAATAAGGAAAGCGCTTTTTACATCCATTTGATGTAGTTTGACATTCTTATGCGCCGCATAAGCCATGAAGATGGTAATGGACTCTAGTCTTGCAACTGGAGCATATGTTTCATCATAGTCAATTCCTTTCAATTGACTATAACCTTAGCTACAATTTGGGCTTTGTTTCTGATTATTATACTGGATTCATCCAATTTGTTATGAAATACCCAGCGAGTTCCAGCTACGGTATGTCCTTTTGGTTTACAAACCAATTTCCACACTTTGTTTCTTTCAAATTCAACAAGTTCTTCTTGCATTGCAACGATCAAGTCCTGATCTATAAGTGCGTCTTTGATAGTACTAGGCTCCGTAGAGAAGATGAAAGTTGCATAATGACAATGTTTAGTTAAATCATCAAAAGATCAAGTGTGTATACCTGCAGAAGGACTTCCTATTATTTGGTCGGGTGGATGATCTTTTGTCCAGATATGTAGACGTGATTGTTGATGTTCAGCAGCTGCATTGGATGGAATATGTTCAACTTCGGTACATATTTCTCTTTGAATATCTTGAACTTCTCCCCCCTCGATATGAGAACATACTCTAGATAGGTCTTCATTGGGTTGTTATGATGAAGATGAAGGTTCCCCCTGCGAAATTGATGGTTCCCCTGGAATGAAGCATTGGGAATTACGGGAACTTCATAGGTTACTATCTCTTCAACATATTTTTCTGATTCTTCAGATTCATCCAAATTCCTTGATCGATTGATGTTGACAACTGGAATGGCTTCATCTATGACTGGAACCTCAATGGTTATGATTGATTCAGGATTGGAGGGATTGCTTTCCCCCTCAACTGGCAAGGTGAAAGTCATATGCGAAGGGTCTTCAAATACTAAAAGTCTAGACTCTTCGATATGTTGTAATTATGTAGAAGGAGAGACTAAGACTTCAGATAGTCTTGCAGTTTCTGGAGGATCGAAGAGTGTATCATAGTTGACTTCTATGATGTTGAGAGGTCCAAAATAGATTGGAATGTCATTATCCATGATAAATTTTGTTTCATTGAGAGGAGTGGTCTTCCGGACATAGAAATCATCAAATTTCACGTCAAAGCTTTGTTATATAATTCTTGTTCTTCGGATCAGAACTCTGTATGCCACTTTGTTTGTAGAGTATCCCAAATATATTCCTTCGTCTGATTTGGGTGCGAATTTTCTCAAATGCTCCTTGTTGTTGACTACGAAACACCTGCAACCAAAAATATGAAAGAAACGAACATTTGGTTTTCGAGTGTTTAAACATTCATATGGAGTCTTGTTGAGGCGTTTGGTGACGATGTTGCGGTTTTGTACAAAGCATGTTTTTTAGACTGCTTCTGCCCAAGAATATAGAGGCAGGTTTGCGAAGTTGAGCATTGATTTGGTAGCTTCTTCAAGAGTTTTGTTCCTTCTATCTACCATGTCATTCTGCTGCGGTGTGTAGGGTGCCAAAAAGTTGTGATTGATTCCTTTTGACACCAGGAAGTCGTTAAGCAATCGATTTGTATATTTTGTTTTGTTATCACTGCGAATCTTTCTAATGGGAAGATTGATCTGTAATTCAATTTCCTTGATGAAGTTCATCAGGGTCTACGGTGTCTCTGATTTAAGTCGCAGGAAAAACACCCATGTGAAATGAGTGTAATCATCGACTTTGACCAAAATGTACTTCTTATGATGTAGACTTGCCACAGTTGATGGACAACAAAGATCGATATGAAGTAACTCCAAAGGTTCAGTGATGGATGACTCATGTATCAACAGATGACTTCCTTTTGTTTGCTTTCCACACTCAAAAGTAGGGCATAAAGTATCATTTTCAAATTTGAGGAGAAGCAATCCTCGTACCATCACTCCGGTAACCAGGTTGTCGATATACCGAAAGTTAAGGTGAGCAAGCTTTATGTGCCAGATCCAGCTTACCTCGGAGACTGCTTTTGATAGAAAACACAGTTGTGGTTTACCAATGACTAAAGATATGTCCAATGGGAATATTGTTCCAGTAGCCTTTGATTTAATTAGACATCTTGATCTATCTTTTGTCATGATGTAGCTATATTCATCATCAAATTCAACACGATGACCAGCTTTGTAGAGTTGCCTAACACTAATGAGATTGTGTTTTAACCCTTCAACATAGGCAACTCTTTGAATCGAAAAGTTTCCATTTTTTAGGACACCATATCCTCGAATGGTTCCATTTGCGTCGTTTCCAAAAGTCACGTGACCACCATGTGTGACTACCTTAAAGTCACAAAGGTATTCCAACCTTCCTGTCATGTGCAAGGAGCAGGTGCTATCGATTAACCATTCTATTTCAGGATCCTCCTCGCACATGGCCTGCAGTATTAGTTAGTTAATTTGGGCACCCAAACCTGTTTGTTTTTACAATAACATAATACATTTTAAAGTATGCAGTGTGTGGTTTTGTTGTGATTTTTGAGGATATATTCTTCTTTCTCTCCTTTTTCTTCCAAATCCTTTTTGAGATAAAATCCTTCTTTTTGGGTCTAGAGGCAATCTTCTTAACAGGTGGATAAGAACAAAAAGTTAATTTCTTTTCATTTATCCAGATGGTTTGCCTATGTTTGGACTTAGGAACATGTTCAATGTGTTTGGCTAGATTCAGTTTCATTTCAGACTTTTCTTTGTTCTTTTAATTGACAATTGTAGTGTTATCAACCAGGACTGAATTGAGTTTTTGTTCAGGATTTTTGTTTAGAAGAGTAAAAACTGTGGTGTTGTTGCTTTGGACAGGTTTGGGATTTTGAGTCCTTTTGGGACTTTGAGTCCTTTCAGGACTTTGAGTCTTTTTGGGACTTGGTGACTTGTTGGGACTTTTGATTTTCCGTTCTTGGTTTAACTTATGCAAAGAGTTAGATTTGTCAAAATGTTTTTGCGCATAGTTATTTTGAAAATATTTTCCACCCGCGGAGTCATTTGAAAATACTTTCTTTGAAAATGGTGACCTTTTATTCGCAGTAACCTTGATATTCGACTCATCTTTCCATTTCTCTATACAAGATTTGATTTCAACTTTCAAGGCTTGCTTTTGTTCATTTTTTAATGACAAAATATCAGATTTATTCAGATTAGGTCTTTTGTTCTTGAAAAGTTTGGACTTCGGTATGGGTCTAGGAGAAGAGTCATGTAGAGTTCTTGACACTTACAGCATTGTGCTATCTCAAACTTGTCTGTTCTTACTCCTTGAGCAAGAGCTTGAATCTTAGTGGTGGATTTAACAGAAGCTTGTGCTGAGACTTTTGTTGAGTGGGATATCGCAGAGGGTGCAATAGTCACTTTTCCAGAACATTTTATTTGAGAGGTAAGTCATGTCCTTCTATGATTATTTCTTCGTTAACATAGGATTTTAGGGACATGTCTGGTCCTTCCAGAATAGTTTCTTCGTCCTCGTCAGATCATGATTGTCACACCCCGCTAAAGCGGAAACACGAGGCATGGCAGTACAAAGGGTCTCATAAAAAAAGTTAAAAGACAACACCAACCATAGTATTAAAAAGCATTACAATTTACAATGAGTTTGAACAACTTTTCAAGATAAATTACAATGTATTTGAAATACAACACATTCAAATGCTCCTACGAGTGATGTGTATGTAGGTGCCTCTTACTATATGATTCCTGAAAAAGCATGTATAATGAGCGGTCAACTACCGAAATAGTTGGTGAGTTCACAAGTTAAAAATAATATTGGTTTCATGAATCGTAATCAAAGTTTTAAGAGAAGTTTCCACAAATAAAAGTACATTGCTAAAATAAGTAAATGAGTTTGCATAAACAATGTTTTTTTGTCATCATGAGAAATAAAGTACGTTGCCCAAATGAGATGCAATGCTCATATTCTCATGGGAAATAAAGTTCGTTATTAGAACGAGTAACAAGTTTCATTGTTATAATGAGCAATCAAGTTCGTTGCTACAAGGAGCAAATAGTTTCATTACTAAGACAAGTATATAAGTTTCCAGTAATAAAAGTTCGTTGCTATAATGAGAAACAAAGTTCATTGCTATAATGAGAAACAGAGTTCATTGCTATAATAAGAAACAAAGTTCATTGCTATAATTAATAAACAAGTTTGTATGCATATGAGAAAACAATGAGTTCACATCCAAGCCTATGACTGATCCCCTATCAAGATCTATGCTTATAATTCCATAGATGAATATAGTATCATGCACTCAAGCAATCGAGTGAGTGAGGAGTTGTCAATTCCAAATAGCGTTATCCATAATGGCCATTGGCTCAAAGAGTTAATGGTTGGAGTAAACTGTAAGGGAAGGGACTTAAGAGGATAAGGTCTCATGTTGCAAGTTGCATAATCATACATAGCGAAATATAGCAAAATATAGCAATGGAGTTTGATACAATTTGATATAGATACATCAATCGTAAATAGTTTGGACTAGGGGTGTTGATCGGGTAATTTTTTCGGGTTTCGGATAATTCGGGTCGGATAATTCGGGTTTTTCATGTTAAAAAAAATACCCGTTACCCGACCCAAATTAAATTCGGGTAATTTGGGTTTGGGTAATTCGGGTAGTGGGTCGGGTTTGGGTAATTCGGGTATTACCCGAAATATATATATTTTTTTTTGAATTGCACCTGAAAATAAATATAATGAAATAAATATGATGTGCTTTATTAGTCTTGTTTATATAAACAAACGAGGCATAAACGAAGTTACTCAAACTTTGAACATTGAGATTTTTTATTCAATAATACCTGAGATATCAAGTAATCTTTTAACAGCTTAATCTAATCTAATATGATGTTAAAAAAACAAATACTTGAAGATCTTAGTTTAAAAGTTTAAAATGTTTAAGATAATTGTAGCCATAAGTTTTTCCATGTTCTAAAGTTTCGTCAAGATAATAAGTTTGTTAGTTGCAATAAAAACTATAATATAGAAAACAATTAAGTTTTAAAGAACATGGTGATATATAAACAATTGTTTTTAATATTGTTAGTGTCGTACTTCCATAATAAATAGATTCATGTTTTACAATAATGATAGTTAGTTTAAGCGTGATCAAATACCTGCTACAGAGTACAAGGTCTACGAAAAAAAAATGAATTTTAAAATAATTCGGGTAATTCGGGTATACCCGAAACCCAACAAACCTACCCTATACCCGACCTGAAAAAAAATCGGGTTACCCGAATACCCGAAAAAATTTACCCGATACCCGAAAAAATCGGGCGGGTAATTCGGGTAACGAGTATTTTCGACAGGGCTAGTTTGGACATGCTTTTCCACCCCAAAACATAAAAACCGAAAATAGGGGGAAGTGTGAATACTCACAATGCTTTGAGATTATGCAAATGATGCCTTAAACTAAGTTCCACTTGTACCACTACTATTGTGATATTTCAGAGAGGGTTGAATTTAAATTGAGGGTGAGAATTGTGTTGGTTCCTTCTCCTGATATCACAGTACAAAAGAGAAAGATGATCGTTAGTCGACGTTCGGGAGGGGTCCCCGGGACGAAGCTCCGACGATCAAGTTAGAATGGATTTTGAGAGAAGTAATGGTAAATCTGAAGAAAAAGAGTTCACTCCCCTTCCTCATGAAGAAAAAGGGTCCTTTTATGCCCGGTTGTGAGGCGTGTGCCTCATAACTGATTCTATTGAGAATTCCCTCGTGAGGTGCGACGTGGCGGATCCGTATTGAAGGATCTCCCGTCACACCGTTTTGCCTCGTCCCCTCATTGGCTAGAGTGGAATATTTGATATTATGATCATCATGGATGTCGTCAGATGGACAAGTAGAACTCTCTGACTAGTCCCACGTTTGGCGGGTGTTGTTTCTAGGAGAAGAGGGCAACGCGTAGTTCTGCCCCTTAACCACCATACCAGTGACTCTGCGTTGGCGAAGCCCCGTCCTTGGCCTCAGACTGGATATGACCAGGTTCTACCCAAGCCACGCTCGGTGTTAGTTTGACTCCTCCTTTTTGACGTTCTCCCTAAGGGATATGTTAACAAGTCCCTTAGGCTTGTAGGCGTACGCGTTGGCTATGTAGCGTTGTCGTTCGAGCTTATATTTCAACACGTGTATGTCTAAGATTATCTCCAGCATTTGACAGACTTTAGGCAGCGCCATCAATGTGTGTCAGATCCATCGAGAGACGGTTCATGACGCCAGTTTTGCCTTTAAAATCCCCCCTTTTCCCAAGACCTTTCATCTTGAAACATCCCGAGTACAGGCAAACTTCATAACCCCTGATGATTTGAGTATTTGGCCATTTTAGTCCCTTTATGAGAAAAGGTGGTGGATGAGTACGCGGGGCGTACGCGAGTGTACGCTCAGCGTACTCATATGCGTGTATTTGACGTGGAAGCCACCTAGTACGCTAGGCGTACCAGAGGGTACGTTGGGCGTACTAGGCCTAGAGTGAAAACCATAATTTAGGGTGAGTCCCCTATTTAAAGGATATGATGGCCTCATTCCTGGCCACCATTCTCAGACACCAACCCTCCTAAACCTGAGTTTTCGTTCTTAGAGCTTGTGAGTGCATTTGAGAGCCTTCAGAACATTCTTGAGTTTCTTTGGAGTGAAGAAGGAGTCTTGAAGAAGAAGGAGTGGGATTTCAGGCCTTGGATATGAGCTTATCTGAGTGTGGAGCTTCACTTTGAGGTATAAAGCTCAAAGCTTTTTCATTCTTTTGGTTTTTGCATCATATTAGGGTATTTTTGGGTTTGGTCCCAAAAGATGGAGACTTTATGTGATATTGTACTCCAGAGACTATGATCCACCCCCTTTGAGTATATTTTGTGGTGTAATGCCATAAAGATCCAATCTTGGTCGTTGGTATCAAGCCATGCAAGAGCTATGAGCTTGTTGAGAAAAGAGAGTGAGTGTTTTGTGTGTTTGTGACCATTCCAGCCATGCAAAGGCTTAAAGTCACTGACTTTATGGAGTAAGAGCTAATAGGGAGTCCAGATCTATGATATGAGCCAAGGTGTTAACTGATTAAGACCAAATGAGTGAGTAGGGTGAAACTGGGACGTACGTTGGGCGTAATCCCAGTACGTGCAGCGTAGGGGTCGAGCATCCCTCATGCCTGCATGGCAGCCGAGTACGCCCAGCGTAGAGAGTTGGTACGCGCAGCGTACTCCCTGTCGTTGACTTTTGGTTGATTTTTAGGGTTTGGTCAATTTGTGGACTATTAAGGCCATAAAGGGATAAATTGGTCTTTTGCCATTCTGTGAGTTTGTAGAAGGGTTAGTTTAGCTTCAGTGAGAGCCTTGTTAATTAGGGATTATTATCGTTGTGTTAGGCGGAGGCTAGACCGGTGATTCGAGTTCGAGATTATCCGAGTTCTTACGAGGTGAGTCTTCTCACTATACATACCTTGAGTGGTAACCTATGTGTGACCAGAGGGTCTTATGTGCATATACTGTGTATTGAGATATCCTGCTATTTGTCTTTGTGATATGTATGTTGTGTATTATATTGAGTTGCTGAGTTGAGGGATCGGAGGGTCCATGTGAGTTGTGGGACCAGACGGTCCCACTGAGACACATTTGATCAGAAGGTCTTATCTGAGTATAGATATGATAGGATGATGAGATATGAGTGGTATTTTGGGGAACTCACTAAGCTTTATGCTTACCTGTAAGGGTCGAAGACCAGTTGTAATATGTCGAAGTCATAAGTTTATTTAAAAGGCATTTAATGTAACGAAGCGTACTGTTTAGTCCTTGTAGTTTTTTGTGTGCTTTCTCGTTTCCTTTAAATAGGGACATTACTTAGAGTTAGATAAGAGTCTTTGTACGTCTTGTCTATTTTTCTCTCTGTAACAGTTGAAAGCATAATAGAGCTGAAACCAGATCATATTTACATTTTGTGTTCAATCTATATTCGTATAACTCTGATTTGATTCATACTTGATTCCACACTTCATCAATTGGTATCAGAGCAGGAATCATCATCTGCGATCTGATTTTCACTCTGATTCAAAAGGTTTTTGAATCAAATTTCTGGTTCAAAAGTTTCGCACCTTTTAACGTGAAAAAGCGTTCTAGATCTTCAGTTGTGATTCGATTCTGCAACTGATTTGTTGAATCGAGTATTCTACTTGATATTTCTGTTCAATTCAAAAATTTTCTTTCAAATTCTCTTTGATTTCTCAAAAAAAATTTCCGTACAACAATGGCGAACTTCAATCTCAACTCGATGACTTCATTCTCTCACTTGCTAGGATCTTCAACTAAGATTCCTATGCTTATTCCTGAATACTATGATCAATCGGCGGATCGGATGCAAGATTACTTGAATGGAATCGATGAAGAGCTTTGGTCATGTATCTTAGGGAATGTTACTCTTCCGACGAATCTTCAACCAATTGGATCGTCATCTAGTACTACGAGTGTGAAAAATCAAAATGATCGAATGAAGAAACTTGAAAAACGATGCATAAGGGAGTTACATGGTGCATTGCCTCCAGTTGTGTATAACTATGTCAGGAGTTGTACAGCTGCAAAAGATATCTGGAATAATCTCAAAGACAAGTTTCAAGGTAGCGAGAAGACCAAAATCAATTCAGTTAAGTAATGTTTGATTGAATTGAAGGAGTTCAAGCAAAAAGATGGTGAAACGATTGAATGTTATTATGATAGGCTGAATGAGTTGATCTACAAATGCAATCGTTATGGAATCACGAGAACTACTATGGAATTCAATCTCATCTTTGTTATGGGACTTCGTAAAGAATGGAGGAGTGTTAGTATGATGGTGAAAAATCAGCAAAGTTTCGATACTTCTTCTCTAAATGATTTGTACAATCAATTGAAAACTCACGAAAATGAAGTAAATGAAATTGCTGAAGAGTCGAAGCTTAGTCTTGGAGGTCCATTGGCACTTGTCTCTAAAGTAACTGAAAAGGAGGCAGTGGAAAAAGGTGATTCTGATGACGAAGAAGGGTTTATCATGAATTCGGATGATGAGGCAGTAGCATTTTATTCAAACAATAGAGTCAAAAAGTTTTTTAAGAAACTGTTTGTTTCGAAGATGAAGAATGATGGAAAAGGAAATTTCGTGAATAAAGCTGCTGGAGAGGAGAAGAAGAAGTATGAGAAGAATGATGTGAAGGGTACTAAGGAGAAGAGAGAGAAGAAACTGAAAGGAGATTCTGGTATGGATTGTCATTATTGCAATGGAGCCAATCATCTACCAAATGATTGCATGCTTCGAAAGAAAGATGAGAAAAAGAATAGAGTGAAGGATGAGGCATATTATGTGGAAAGGTTGGAAGAGGTGCGTACGAAGGCGAACAATTTGTCTTTGGTGGCTCAAGGTGAACAGGAGGATGATGGCACATATCAAATCTGGTCTTCGGGCTTAGATGATGAGGAAATTCGTAATCCTACGCATGGGGCCATGTATGCGAAGCTGGAGAAAGATTCAGACGAAGAGGTCAAGGGCCGATGCTTTGTGTCGAAGTCTGCTGACAAGTCTCCAATGACAACTAAGGTACGTAATATTCTTCAATCTTTCAATATTCCTCTGAGTGCATATGATTCTGAAATTGTTTCTTTTGATGATATTGTTGCTTATTTTGATAATTTGGTTGTTTCTGCTAGCAATGAAGATAAGAAATTAAGCAATCAGTTGTTAGAGACTCAGAAGAAGTTAGATTCGAAAGTTATCAAGATAGAACGTTTAGAATTGAAAATAACAAACATTATGTGTGATCGAGATTTGTTTTCTAGTGATAGAAAACTCTTATTAGCTCAACGAAATATCTGCTGTAATTCTGCTAAACGTTTATATGGCAAGTTAACTGCATTGCATCATTCGTGTGATATTAGCAAGGAACAACATAGAAAATTATTACCTTTTCTAGCATATGAAAGAGCGAAGGTTGATAATATTTCGTATGATTGTGAGAAAAATATTGTTGAGTTTGACAAAATTCCTGATGATAGATATGCTTATGGAATTGTCAAAATTGACAAATGTCTTGATTCAAGTGAATTAGTTAACATTGTAAATGATACTTTAACAAAATCAGAACAAATCAAAATTTTGAAAAAGACTGAGAATTCGACATCTGATTCTCAATCTAATTTTGCCGATATTGAAGATAATTATGACAATATTAGCGAAATTAGTGATATTGAGGATGTTAATTGTTCTCAGTTGTCTGTCATTAATGTTGCATCAAAATCTAAAGGAAAAGAAAAACTTAAGGATTTGAAGGTTAAGATTAACACAGACAAACCTTCTACTTCAAAAGATTGTGATTTTGTGGATATCCGAGATAGTCAAACGGATAGTAGTGATGATGAAAATGATGATGACAATTCGGACAAAAGGGTCTCATCAAACAAAGATTCGAAAGAAAATGAAATTCCACGTGTGGTTGTTGATCAAGTGTTAGGGGACACTGAAAATTTCGACAAAGTGTTGTCTGAAAAAGGAGTCCATTATTTGGAAACAAATCAAGTGGTGTATCCAAATTTCAAGTGTACTGATGATGTTGTTTTCCCAAATCAAGTGTTTGTTACCACTGGAAATGTTGAGAACATTAAACCAGAATTTAACAAAATGGTCGAAGATGACAAGAAGAAAACAACAGACGAAGGGCTCTTTTCAAATCAAAGCACTGTTGAAAATAATCTAACACAGAATTCGTATGTTTATCAAAGACAAAAACCACAACGCAAATGGGTTGAAAAATCGAAAATTGTGAAAGAAGTTACAAAAGAGGTTATTGTGGAAAATGAAACTGTTGTCAAATTAAATTCCAAAGAATTTAAAGAACAAATTGACAAGTTTTCAAAAGAAAATTCAATTTCAAAAAGACAAGCTCGAAAGAAGATTTTTTTGTCAAACCATAGAGTTACGAAAGAAACAAAATGGTTTGACATTAAAAACAACTGAAAACACAAAGACTAAATCTGTTGAGAACAAGTCTTCACATTCAGCAATTCATTCAGATCAAAAGAAAAATACCGCTCAAACAAATAAAACTAAATCTGAATTTCATCCAAAACCAAATTCTTCGAAAGTTCCAAACTCATCATTTTCTAAAGATAACAAAAATACCTCAAAAAGTGTTCAAAATCAACCATCACCATAACGATTTTCTTCTAATCACCAAACAAGGTTTTCTCAAAAACAAAAATCTCAAAATCGGTTTTCTCAAAATAAGAGTGTTGGAAACAATGATGGAAGTCGATACGCTATGGCATTTCGACCTATATCAAATTTTGATTTCGTCCCACAAAAATCGAATTTTCCAAATCCTACAGGGAAACAAACCTTAAAAGTTTCATACATAAAAGGGTTGTCTCGTAGCAAAAACATCGATCATTGGCTTGAAGGAAAAGGACGAATGTATCAATCAAGGAAATATTCTCAACAAAAAATTCACGAAGCCTATGAGAAATATGTGAATACTTCGTCAACTGAGAGCTCATCTTCAAAAGACTCAAATGTTTCAGTGAAAACTTGGCAACCGGTTTCGAAAGAAAAAGCATGAACTAACACAATCAAAAAAGACGAAGGCATGTGTCAGTGACAATCCCAAACTAACAAAAACTTATGTTTCTGTTCCTTTACCTAGTGATGTGGACTTAATTGATAGTCTCAAAACTAAAGTTTGTGACTGGGTTAAAAATTCTTCATTTCATTCTGTTTTCAAAACTAATTTCCAAGGACCCAAACAGCCTTGGGTACCTAAATTCTTTCATTGATCGCAGGTACTATGTGACGAGCAATATGATGAGAAATGGTATATCGATAGTGGTTGCTCACGTCACATGACAGGACGAAAGGAAAATCTGAGAGATTTTCGAAGCTTAGAAAATGCAGGAGTTGTGAAGTTTGGCAATAATCACAAGTGCCAGGTGAAAGGTTATGGCAAAGTCACTAATGGAAAGTTTACTGTTAATCGCGTAGCTTATGTCGAAGGTCTTCAACATAACTTGATAAGTGTTTCACAACTTGTTGTGGGTACTGGCAATCAAGTGGTGTTTAACGAAGAAGGCAGCATCATTTCGAATATGGAAACTAACGAAGTTTTGCTCAAATCCAAACGACATGGTGACATGTTTACTCTTGATATCAAACCAATCATCGGCAAACCTTTAGTGTGCTTACTTTCGAAAGCTTCCTCAGACATCAGCTGGTTATGGCATCGTCGTTTATCACATTTAAATTTTCGCAATTTAAATAAGTTGGTACTTGATGATCTTGTTCGAGGTTTACCTATACTAAAGTTTGACAATGATACCTTGTGTGCAGCTTGTGAACAAGGGAAACAGCACAGGAAAGGACATCCAATTGTGATAGATTCGAAAATTGTGGAACCATTGGAACTTCTTCACATTGACCTTTGTGGACCATCAACTGTTGAAACTCTCAACAAGAAACGGTACATTTTGGTTATTGTTGATGATTTTTCACGATTCACTTGGGTGTATTTTCTCAGGTTAAAATCTGAAGTCGGTCAAACAATGATTGATTTTATCAAGAAAATTGAGATGAGTCTGAAGAAAAATGTTCGAAAGATCAAAAGTGATAATGGGTCTGAGTTTGAGAACAAAGTGATGGATTCGTACTTAACAGAAAAAGGAATTTCGCATAACTTCTCTTCACCATACACACCGTAGCAAAATGGTGTGGTTGAAAGACGAAATAGGTCACTTTGTGAAGCTACAAGAACTATGTTGACATATGCGAATCTTCCTCAATATCTGTGGGCTGAAGCAGTTTCGACAGCATGTTTCACTCAAAATCGATCTTTCATTCATCGTCGATTTAATATCACTCCGTATGAAATCCTCAATAACCGAAAACCTAGTCAAATTTTTCCATATTTTTGGTTGCAGGTGCTTTATAATGAATCTTAAAGATAACCTTTCAAAATTTCAAGCTAAGGCTGACGAAGGCATATTTTTTGGGATATTCGCACAATTTCGTTGCATACAGAGTGTTAAATAAGCGTACACAAAAAGTCGAAGAGATAGTCAATCTTACTTTTGATGATTTTTATGTCAAACAAGTTGAAAAGCAATTTGAACAAAAACCAATTATTAATGAATCATCTGATGAAACTGAAGAATCAAATTCATCTGAATTTGATTATGATTTAATTTTTGGTATTCCTGACAGGGCTGTGGATGCTGAAGTTTCTGCGAATGATAATCCTCACTCTGAATCTTCGAAGCATACTGATGACTTGGAAATCCCTCAAAATATTGTAGATGATAATTCAACAACGAATTCTCCAGGAGTTGGCGAAAGTATGCATAATAATTCAGTGGAGGGAGAGCACTTGGATTCGAATACTCTGGTTGAGGGGGAGCATTCTTTCGAGGGGGAGAATAGGAGAATGGATGATGTTGTTGAGGGGGAGCATCTAGTTGAGGGGGAGCATCAGAATGATCTTTCTATTGAAATTGAAGGAAATAATAATGATTTAATAAGTCTTGATGAAAATGATGAATTTCACGAAATTAATGAAAATTATTCTGTTGCAGGATCTGAACATGAAGAGATGTACGAAGATGCACCTTTGGAATTTGATCCAGCATATCCACCGTTAGAGAAATAGACAAGGACTCATTCGAAAGATCAAGTCATTGGGAATCCTCAAGATGGAGTATTAACAAGAGCTCAAATCTGTGCGAAGAATGAGGTATTAAACACTCATCAAGAATTTTTCATGTTCAATGTTTTTATCTCGAAAATTGAACCAAAAATAGTTATGGTTGCAATGGAACAGTCTGATTGGGTTGTTGCAATGCAATCTGAACTGGCTGAATTCGATAGAAACAAGGTATGGAGATTAATTCCAAAACCTGAAAATGTTTCGATTGTCGGGTTAAAATGGATTTTTAAAAACAAAACCGACAAAGATGGAAATATTGTTCGAAATAAAGCACGACTTGTTGTTAAAGGGTATTCGCAACAAGAGGGAATTGATTATGAAGAAACCTTTTCCTCTGTCGCAAGACTTGAGGCTGTTCGAATATATTTAGCTTATGCAGCTCATAAGGATTTTGATGTCTATCAAATGGATGTGAAATGTGCTTTTCTCAATGGTGAACTTGAAGAAAATGTTTACGTTGAACAACCTCCAGGTTTCATAAATGAAATGCATCCTGATCATGTGTACATTTTAGATAAACAATTTATGGGTTAAAACAAGCACCAAGAGCATGGTATGCAACTCTTACCAGTTTCTTAAAACAGTCAAAATTTAAACAAGGATCAGTTGACCCCACATAATTTCGAAAGAAAGTTGGGAATCATCTGTGATAACTCGAAATTTCTATTCTGTACAACCATTCACTTCAATAGGAGTCAAAAACTGTTTCTGCTAATTTTCAAGCTTTTTGGAATATGTTTGAGTATTTTAAGATTAGTACTTCAGGAGATAACAGGAGAGAGGATGCCCTAGGGTTTATTGTGCAACAATAATGTCCCAAAACTCCAAGAGTTTCGAGTTTACGGCCTAAACAAAGGTGTTTACGGCTGTAAACCCTAAAAGAGGGTATAAATATGACACTTAGTCATTATTTATCACTTTTCACAATTTCAAGATCCAAAACTCAATTCTCTCTCAAGTATCATCGACTTTTCTTCTTGATCTTCAACATTGTAAGTGTTTCTAGCCCTAAAAAGTTGATATCTTACTTAATCTAGTGATCTAACATGATTCCATCCGTGAAATCATTCCAAAAGTGTAGATCTTCAAGTTTCACCAAGAACACCAAGAACACACACTAGTGTTCTTGGACTTTTAGCACCTTTTCAAGCTTCTACTTGTAAGTACTCTTACCCTAGTGTGTTATAGGGCTTGTTATACTTCTTAATCAACTAGAAAACACCAAGAATTGAAGGATCAAAGGTGTTTATGGTCCAAGAACACCTTGGACTGTAAACCCTAAAAAGGGTGCCAAAGTGTGCCCTAGCCCTTACAAAGCTTTGGAAACTAGCCTAGACCCCTTCCTTAATGTGTTTAGGACTTGAAAACATAAAAAGACCATAAATCATTTGGTTTTACGGCCGTAAACCCAAAGACAAATGGTCCAAGGACCGTGAACTCCCTAAAGGAGTGAAATGGTGCCCTAATCTGTTCCTAAGGCTTATACATGAAGTAGGAATGCTTCTTAGGACTTGTAAAGCTTCAAAACTCAACATGGTAAAAGTACCATGAGTTTACGGTCGTAAACTCATGGGTTTACGACTGTAAACTCAATGAGTTATGGTCACAAAACTGTAAACTCCAATAAAGGGTCCCCTTGAACCCTAAACTCAATAGCAATGTCCTACAACACTTAGATGCAATCCTTAGGACTTATAGCACTTAAATAAGGTGTTTTACAAGTCCTAGTATGTCTTAACTTTGTTAATTAGTTTTTTAAAGACTAATTGGATACATATATGTGATATTATATGTTAACTAGGATCATCGTGTGTGTACAAGTCTTCACTTGACACCTAGCATCCTATACATTCCGTTCATCCAAACCACTCACTACAGGTGAGTTCATACCCCTTAATTAACCTTTTAAATGTTTTTAAATGCTTTTATGGGGGGATACAAGTTGAACTATTATAGTTATTATATCAATCACATGTGATTAATAACTACCAAACAAGTGGATTTCTTACTTTTCAAACTGTGTTATCAAACTGTTTTACTTCAAACTGTTTTATAAACTCTTTTACATATCAAATACTTTTATTAAACTCTTTTAACTAATATTCTGTGTATCTATATGGATATAATTATATAAGTAGGATTGAAAGGACTTAGGACTGATAGCTCACCTTACTTCCTGTTCCTTGTTTGGTTGTGCACTTAGCGTATTCAGGTTATTTGTCCGAAGGTCGTTTGAATCCTAGTTATATACCATGTATATGTGTATAGATATAAAGGGTTACTTCTTTCATTCAGTTCAAGACCTTTGGGTAGCAAAGGTATACAAACATGTTCATATACACAAACACCATTACTAGTAAACTATAATAGGTATAGTTTAGGAAGATACTATTACTAGAACAATGAAACATACAATGAGTCAGTTCATTCATGAGTAATACATAGTGATGAGAAACAAACATAATACATAGTGATGAGAAAAAAACATAATACATAGTGATGAGAAACAAACATAATACATAGTGATGAGAAACAAACATAATACATAGTGATGAGAAACAAAGATAATACATAGTGATGAGAAACAAACATAATACACAGTTATGAGAAACAAAACATACAGGCTAGAAAGAGAAAGAACACACAATACAGCTAGCACATACATATACATATACATATACATATACATTACTTACAGTTATGTGAGCCACTTAACGGGGGCATGGCACTACCTGTCATGGCCCGTTTTGTATCCAGAATCTCCTTAAGTGGAGGGCGTATGAGTTTGTGTATAGATCTATACTGGATTGACTATCCTACATCTTGTTGCTCGCTACAGTGGGACTTGCAAGTCTACGGGTGCCAAACGTCATTTCTTACGACCTATTACATCGGTGTTTTACTAGAGTCGGTAGCAGGATACAGGCCGATCACATGGTACTTTAAATAACAATTGGTTTAAAGTAATTAGTACAGCAGTAGTTACTTAATACAACACTACAGTACTATATCATTTTCCCTTTACATTTACTTTGTGATATTCACACAATAAACAATAATGTAGAAACTATATTTTTGGTTAATGATAGTCAGATTTGGGAAAATACATACTCTTACAAGAGACACACACACAGACACTAGATGCCTTGGTAGAAGGCTACTTTTAGTAGGAAACATAGGGTTTTCTAGGAGAGTTCAAACAATTACAAACTTTTACAAAACTTATACATTACAGACTTACAAACACTTTCACCAGCTTTAAAGCTGATAAACTCTTTCAAAATAACTTGTATTCTCAGGTCACCAGTAGACAGGTACCGGTGCCAGGTTTTGAGAAGATGGAGCTCGTTCAAGACTCATCTTTTATTTTGATGTATATTTTTGGTGTCTATATAACTTGACAGAACACACTTGTATTAAATTATATTATTAATGCAATGGATGATGTTGTTGCTTGTTTACTACTTTGCATTCTTGTGATACTGTACATGACGTCCTCCACCCCCGAACGTTTCCGCCGTTCCGGTTTTGGGGTGTGACAGATTGGTATCAGAGCATTGTTTATAGTGAATCGAGTATATCAACCAATAAAAGATATACGAACTATAAACACAGCGGGATTAAAATACTCTGATAAAGAGTTTATACTTTTAAATAATAAAATATTTAACGAAGTATACATACCTGCATTCATACTAAAATCAGTGTCACTAGGACAGAACAAAAGTATTACGATTGTTGGACAGCACAAATAGACTTAGAGACATATGGCCAACCCTGGGAAGATGTAGCCTGATCAACTACATTATCCGAGGAGTGATTAGCATGTGCCTAAGTATGGTTGTGAGGTTGCAACAAGTCTAAAAACTTACCAACACTACTACAACGAGAACACTAGAACAGAACATAAACTTAAAATACTATAGGACTATTTTGTGTTGCTATTAATTACCTATCTGAGAACTAAAGGTCTTTATTAAGTATGTCAATAGTTGCGGAGTGGATACGCTAAGGTTATATGTGTCTAGGATATCATAGACTTAGAATTTGTGATCTTTGCTTTACTTCCTGTTCCTTGTTTGGTTGTGGGCTTAGAGTTAGGGTCGCTTATTCGAAGGTCTATCCTGTCTTGGTTACATATGACTGGTATGCACTACGCGAATGTTGAAGTAACTGATAAAGATCATCTTATAATTATCTAATTAGTTCGTCTATTTAGTTATTTCTTTATCCCTTTTCTCGTGTAGATTCCATGGCTGGATTTCATATCCCCGGAGACCCGTACTATCCCAACCACGGCAATGCAGGATGGCTAGGAGAAGAGCCAGAAGATGATCACCCAATCCCTTTGGATGATCACGAAGCTGAAGGCTTTTCTGATGGTTCTGACTCAGAGCCTGAAGTCAACAACCTACCCCCAGCTGCTCAAGACCCAAACCTGAACCCTCGTCCAGCATTTCAAGGACCCACACCTCTGTGGGCCACAAACTTGAACAGATGGAGTCAGGAACAGGGTCAACCTTTTCCCTACAATGGAGACAGAAGTTTCTACAACCTCACTGAGGGAGGTTCAGCTGACAGGGTCCTACCCATAATGGTCCGTAGGATTGCTCGGAACACCAAGCAAGGTCGAGCAACTATCGACCGAGTCGTGGAGATTGACGCCAACTCTGGCATTAACACTGTCCGCATTCGCCAACTAGAGTCTGCTCATGAAAGGACTCTGGTCCGCAATGCAGTTCTACAGAGGGAATTTGCTGAAACCCAAGTTGAAGTCAGGGAACTTCGAGCTCAGCAAGCAAGATCTGATAGGCGTATGAGGGACATAGAACGTCTACTGTCGAATTCAAGAACTCACTAGTAGTTCTCATCGCCGTTAGAGTCTCATCGACTTCTCTTTTGGATGTAACCTAGTTAGTGTAAAAACTCTAGTCTAATTTCCTATCTTTGTAAATCTTAGACCCGTTAGGTCTTGATTTGGTAGTACTCTGTCAAAATTTTCCCATCTTGGTTGATGTAAGACCTACATCTAGGTCATTTTTCCCGAACTCATTACATCTGTAATTCCAGTATTATTGACAGATATCTAATCTCATGGAAATTATATCCAAATGCTTTCATTTACAATCACTCGTGCTATTCATTTGTGTTGTTGGACTATGGAGAGTTAGTCTATGAGTCACTCTCATCAAATTCCTATTAAATTCTTATCAATATCTTCATCTTTCTAAACATATAGTTGAAAGATGCCTCCACGCCGATCAACAAGAGGCGATCCTCCTGCACCAACACCACCTGCTCCTCAATTCGATACGGCAGCTCTAAATGTTGTTGTAGCTGCGGCTGTGGCTACAGCCATGGCACAATATCATTCTTATGGTTCCACTGGAGGAGGAACCCCTGTCCTATCTACTCATGGTGAAATCCCTGTGCTCTCCAGAGAGTGCTCCTACAAGGACTTCACAAACTGCAAACCATTGTCCTTCAAAGGGACTGGCGGAGTCATTGCCCTTTCGCAATGGTTCAAAAAGATAGAGTCGGTCTTTGAGATCTGCTCATGCCCGGAGGGAAGCAAGGTCAAGTTTGCTGCTTGCACCTTTGAGGCAAAAGCCCTAACATGGTGGAGTAGCCATGTCAAATCACTATCCCTTATAGTGGCAAATGCTATGGGCTGGGAAGCCCTGAGAGAGCTAATGGTTGAAGAGTACTACCCGAGGGGCGAAATCCAAAAACTGGAGGAAGAACTGTGGAGCCTAACCATGAAGGGCTCCAACATAGTCTCCTACACCGCCAGGTTCTGTGAACTGGTGGCCCTCTGTCCCAACATGGTTCATACAGAGGGGAAGAAGATTGAAAGATACATATGGGGGCTGGTGCCTCCATTCCAGGGAAATGTTTTGGCTTCAAACCCCATTACATTCGATAGTGCCAAGCGATTGGCACAGCGGCTTATAGACCATGGGATTCGTACCCCGGCCGCAACAACAACCCTGGCCATCTCGGAACCCGCCAGAACCGTTGATTCCAAGCGGAAGTTTTGGGATGACAAGAGAAAGACGAAGACTACCAAAAAGCAGCAGGTCGTGGCAGTTCATGCTGCGATAGCACCTGCCGCCGCTGCTCCGGTAAAGCAGTACGCAGGAAGTTTGCCTAAGTGCAACAAATGAAACTTCCACCACGTCGGTGCCTGTCGGGAAATGCAGTGTTTGAACTGCAATAGGAAGGGGCACACTGCCCGTTTCTGCAAAGCTTCGGCTAGGCCAATCAACCAAGTCCCCGGCACAGGAGTGGGCCAAGCTTGCTACGGTTGTGGCGAGGTAGGCCACTACAAAAGGAACTGCCCGAAGGCAGGAAATGCCGGTGGAGTGGCAAGAGTTCTGGCCATAGGCCACGAGGAAGCAGTTGCCGACCCCACAGTGGTCACTGGTACATTTCTCCTCGATAACTCTTATGCATGCATATTGTTTGATAATGGAGCAGAAAGGAGTTTCGTGAACCAAAAATTTGCTCATTTACTTAAGCAAAAATCACGAACACTTAAAGAACCGTTCACTGTAGAAATTGCTAATGGAAAGACAGAGAGCACTAGCAGTATATACATAGGGTGTACCCTAACTTTAGATGGCCATTCTTTTTCAATCGATCTCATGCCGGTCTCAATTAAAAGCTTCGACGTCATTATCGGCATGGATTGGTTGAGTCTTCATCGTGCCGACATCATGTGTTACGAAAAGGTTGTACGCCTTAATCTGCTGTCTGGCGAAACTCTAGTAGTTTATGGAGACAAACCCGGAACGAACCTTCGTATCATCTCGAGCATTCAAGCGTAGAAATTATTGCGAAAGGAATGTCGCGCATTCCTTGCTCATGTGGTCGATGTGAGCCAAGAAATGAAAGTCATTCAGAACATTCCAGTAGTACGCGACTTTCCCGACATCTTTCCAGAAGAACTCCCAGGATTACCTCCGCAACGTCAAGTCGAGTTCAGAATCGACTTAGTTCCAGGGGCTACCCCCGTAGCCAAATCGCCCTATCGTCTAGCACCTGCAGAGATGCAAGAACTGTCCTGTCAACTTAACGAACTGCTCAGCAAGGGATTTATAAGACCAAGCTTATCACCCTGGGGAGCTCCAGTCTTGTTCGTCAAGAAGAAAGACGGATCATTTCGTATGTGCATCGACTACAGGGAGCTCAACAAACTGACCATCAAAAATCATTATCCTTTGCCTCGGATTGATGATTTATTCGATCAACTTCAAGGGGCGAACTTCTTTTCAAAAATCGACTTAAGGTCCGGATATCACCAACTACGAGTGCTAGGGGAGGATGTTCCGAAGACAGCCTTCCGAACTCGTTATGGGCACTACGAATTTGTAGTGATGCCGTTCGGATTAACAAACGCGCCCGCAGTATTCATGAACTTAATGAATAGGGTGTGTCGTCCTTACTTGGATCAGTTCGTCATCGTCTTCATCGATGACATACTTATCTACTCTCGTAGTGAGGAGGAGCATAGTCAACATCTGCGACTAGTCTTAGAAACCCTGCGTGTGGAGAAGCTTTATGCGAAGTTCTCGAAATGCGAATTTTGGATCCGAATAGTCGAATTCTTAGGGCACGTGGTTAGCAAAGAGGGAATACACGTGGACCCTTCCAAAATTAAAGCCATTGATAGCTGGTCAACACCGAAGACGCCTACAGAAATTCGTCAATTTCTAGGCCTCGCTGGCTACTATCGCAGGTTCATTCAGAACTTCTCCCGCATTGCGAAACCTCTTACAACACTGACCCAGAAGGGCGTGGCCTTTGATTGGGAAGAGAAGCAGGAGAGAGCGTTCCAAACGCTCAAGCGAGCCTTGTGCACCGCACCAATACTATCCCTCCCCGAAGGGATAGAAGACTTCGTTGTCTATTGCGATGTGTCAAATCAAGGACTCGGATGTGTTTTGATGCAGCGAGGTAAGGTCATCGCCTATGCCTTGAGACAGCTAAAGACACATGAGGTCAACTACACTACCCACGATCTTGAGCTAGGAGCAGTTGTGTTTGCTCTGAAGATCTGGAGACACTACCTGTACGGTACAAAAAGCACTATCTTTACAGACCACAAAAGCCTACAACACATATTCGACCAGAAGGAGCTCAACATGAGACAACGACGGTGGGTCGAGCTACTCAGTGATTACGAATGCGAAATCAGTTATCATCCGGGTAAAGCCAACGTAGTAGCTGACGCCCTAAGTCGGAAAGAATATTCTGGTCGTAGAGTCAAATCATTGACTATGACTATCCATTCGCACTTGTCCAAACAGATTAAGGAGGCTCAGCTCGAACCTTTGAAACCTGAAAATGTGGCGGGTAAATCCTTGAGAGGGATGGATAAGAACTTGCAGGTTAAGGGTGGCGGAGCTTATTATTTCATGGATCGGATCTGGACCCCGAAACTTGGAGGTTTCAGAGACTTGGTCATGAACGAGGCGCACAACACTCGTTATTCCGTCCACCCAGGTTCAGATAAGATGTATCTGGATCTTAAAAAGCTATACTGGTGGCCTAACATGAAAGCAGAGATTGCTACCTTCGTGAGTAAATGCCTTACTTACGCCAAGGTCAAGGTCGAATACTAGAAACCCTCCGGTCTACTACAACAGCCAGAGATACCGGAATGGAAGTGGGAGCGGATCACTATGGACTTCATAACCAAGGTGCCCAAGACAACGGGTGGACTTGATACCATATGGGTCATCGTCGATAGATTGACCAAGTCCGCACACTTCCTGCCTTTCAAGGAAACAGACAAGATGGAGAAGCTTACAAGATCTTACATTAGGAAGATTGTACGACTGCACGGTGTTCCCATATCCATTATCTCGGACAGAGATAGTAGATTTACTTCGAGGTTCTGGCAGTCACTACAAAGTTCCCTGGGAACTAGGCTGGACATGAGTACAGCCAACCATCCATAGACAAACGGGCAAAGTGAGAGGACTATCCAAACCTTGGAAGATATGTTGCGAGCATGTGTGATCGACTTTGGGAAAGCATGGGATACTCATTTACCCCTTGTCGAATTTTCCTACAACAACAGTTATCACACAAGCATAAAGGCTGCTCCATTCGAGGCCCTCTATGGCCGAAAGTGCAGATCCCCTCTGTGCTGGGCTGAGGTGGGTGATACCCAGTTAGCTAAAGGACGAGTTCCTGACAGCACTCTCACAGGTCCGGAGATCATTCGGGAAACGACAGAGAAGATCGTTCAGATTCGTAAACGACTGAAAGCCTCTAGAGACCGACAGAAAAGCTACGCTGATAAACGAAGGAAACCGTTGGAATTCCAGGTGGGCGACCGTGTTCTATTGAAGGTCTCACCCTGGAAGGGCTTGATACGCTTCAGAAAGCGTGGAAAGCTAAATCCAAGGTACATAGGGCCTTCCGAGATTCTCGCAAGAATCAGCGTTGTAGCTTACAAACTTAACTTACCACGCGAACTCAGTAACGTACATTCTACTTTCCACGTCTCGAACTTGAAAAACTGTCTGTCCGACGAGACTCTTGTAATCCCACTCGACTAGATCGAGATCAATGAGAGCCTCAACTTCGTGGAAGAACAAGTAGAGATCATGGACCGGGAGGTCAAGCAAACGAAACAAAGCCGTATCCCGATAGTGAAGGTTCGCTGGAACGCCAAGCGAGAACCTGAATTCACTTGGGAACGAGAGGATCAGATGAAACTGAAATATCCACGTCTTTTTGCTTAGTTATTTATAAGTACTTATTTGCTTAAATTCTAATTTCGGGATGAAATTCCTTCTAACGGGGGGATGATGTGACAACTCGAAATTTCTATTCTGTACAACCATTCACTTCAATAGGAGTCAAAAACTGTTTCTGCTAATTTTCAAGCTTTTTGGAATAAGTTTGAGTATTTTAAGATTAGTACTTCAGGAGATAACAGGAGAGAGGATGCCCTAGGGTTTATTGTGCAACAATAATGTCCCAAAACTCCAAGAGTTTGGAGTTTACGGCCTAAAAAAAGGTGTTTATGGCTGTAAACCCTAAAAGAGGGTATAAATATGACACTTAGTCATTATTTATCACTTTTCACAATTTCAAGATCCAAAACTCAATTCTCTCTCAAGTATCATCGACTTTTCTTCTTGATCTTCAACATTGTAAGTGTTTCTAGCCCTAAAAAGTTGATATCTTACTTAATCTAGTGATATAACATGATTCTATCCGTGAAATCATTCCAAAAGTGTAGATCTTCAAGTTTCACCAAGAACACCAAGAACACACACTAGTGTTCTTGGACTTTTAGCACCTTTTCAAGCTACTACTTGTAAGTACTCTTACCCTAGTGTGTTATAGGGCTTGTTATACTTCTTAATCAACTAGAAAACACCAAGAATTGAAGGATCAAAGGTGTTTACAGTCCAAGAACACCTTGGACCGTAAACCCTAAAAAGGGTGCCAAAGTGTGCCCTAGCCCTTACAAAGCTTTGGAAACTAGCCTAGACCCCTTCCTTAATGTGTTTAGGACTTGAAAACATCAAAAGACCATAAATCATTTGGGTTTACGGCCGTAAACCCAAAGACAAATGGTCCAAGGACCGTAAACTCCCTAAAGGAGTGAAATGGTGCCCTAATCTCTTCCTAAGGCTTATACATGAAGTAGGAATGCTTCTTAGGACTTGTAAAGCTTCAAAACTCAACATGGTAAAAGTACCATGAGTTTACGGTCATAAACTCATGGGTTTACGACCGTAAACTCAATGAGTTATGGTCACAAAACCGTAAACTCCAATAAAGGGTCCCCTTGAACCCTAAACTTAATAGCAATGTCCTACAACACTTAGATGCAATCCTTAGGACTTATAGCACTTAAATAAGGTGTTTTACATGTCCTAGGATGTCTTAACTTTGTTAATTAGTTGTTTAAAGACTAATTGGATACATATATGTGATATTATATGTTAACTAGGATCATCGTGTGTGTACAAGTCTTCACTTGACACCTAGCACCCTATACATTCCGTTCATCCAAACCACTCACTACAGGTGAGTTCATACCCTTTAATTAACCTTTTAAATGTTTTTAAATGCTTTTATGGGGGGGATACAAGTTGAACTATTATAGTTATTATATCAATCAAATGTGATTAATAACTACCAAACAAGTGGATTTCTTACTTTTCAAACTGTGTTATCAAACTGTTTTACTTCAAACTGTTTTACAAACTCTTTTACATATCAAATACTTTTATTAAACTCTTTTAACTAATATTCTGTGTATCTATATGGATATAATTATATAAGTAGGATTGAAAGGACTTAGGACTGATAGCTCACCTTACTTCATGTTCCTTGTTTGGTTGTGGACTTAGGGCATTCGGGTTATTTGTCCGAAAGTTATATATCATGTATATGTGTATAGATATAAAAGGTTACTTCTTTCATTTAGTTCAATACCTTTAGGTAGCAAAGGTATACAAACATGTTCATATACACAAACAACATTACTAGTAAACTATAATAGGTATAGTTTAGGAAGATACTATTATTAGAACAATGAAACATACAATGAGTCAGTTCATTCATGAGTAATACATAGTGATGAGAAACAAACATAATACATAGTGATGAGAAACAAACATAATACATAGTGATGAGAAACAAACATAATACACATTTATGAGAAACAAAACATACAGGCTAGACAAAGAAAGAACACACAATACAGTTAGCACATACATATACATATACATATACATTACTTACAGTTATGTAAACCACTTAACGAGGGCATGGCACTACCTGTCATGACCCGTTTTGTATCCAGAATCTCCTTAAGTGGAGGGCGTATGAGTTTGTGTATAGATCTATACTGGATTGACTATCCTACACCTTGCTGCTCGCTACAGTGGGACTGGCAAGTCTACGGGTGCCAAGCGTCATTTCTTACGACGTCTTACATCGTCGTTTTACTAGAGTCAGTAGCAGGATACAGGCCGATCACATGGTACTTTAAATAACAATTGGTTTAAAGTAATTAGTACAACAGTAGTTACTTAATACAACACTACAGTACTATATCATTTTCCCTTTACATTTACTTTGTGATATTCACACAATAAACAATAATGTAGAAACTATATTTTTGGTTAATGATAGTCAGATTTGGGAAAATACATACTCTTACAAGAGACACACACACAGACACTAGATGCCTTGGTAGAAGGCTACTTTTAGTAGGAAACATAGTGTTTTCTAGGAGAGTTCAAACAATTACAAACTTTTACAAAACTTATACATTACAGACTTACAAACACTTTCATACAAACACAGACATTAATATACTTATGATCTCACCAGCTTTAAAGCTGATAAACTCTTTCAAAATAACTTGTATTCTCAGGTCACCAGTAGACATGTACCGGTGCCAGGTTTTGAGAAGATGGAGCTCGTTCAAGACTCATCTTTTATTTTGATGAATATTTTTGGTGTCTATATAACTTGACAGAACACACTTGTATTAAATTATATTATTAATGCAATGGATGATGTTGTTGCTTGTTTACTACTTTGCATTGTTGTGATACTGTACATGACGTCCTCCACCCCCGAACGTTTCCGCCGTTCCAGTTTTGGGGTGTGACATCATCTAATGCTTGTTCAAATTTATGTCGACGATATTATTTTTGGCTCTACTGACCCTGCTTTGTCTAGTGAATTTGAAATTTTGATGAAAATCCAATTTGAAATGAGCATGATGGGTAAAATCAATAATTTTCTTGGCTTAAACATTTATCAAAGCAGAGAAGGCATTTTCATCAATCAGGAAAAGTATACAAGGAATTTGCTCGAAAAATTTGGAATGACAAATAGTATGAAGCTAAGAGTACCAATGGCAGTTGGCACAAGGCTATCACCTTCGTTAGAAATGCATGCGGTTGATCTTACCTTATACAGGAGCATGATAGGTTCATTGCTTTATCTTACTGCAAGTAGACCTGATATCATGTTTTCTGTATGTAATTGTGCTAGGTATCAAGCAAATCCACGAGAACCACATTTAACTGTTGTGAAGAATATCTTTCATTATCTCAAGGGAACAATTTCGTTAGGATTGTGGTATCCTTCGAAAACAGGGTTTTTCATTCAGGCATTTTCAGATGCAGATCTTGGAGGGTGTACTTTGGGTCGAAAAAGCACAAGTGGTGGTTGTCAATTTTTGGATGGGAAGTTGGTTAGTTGGCAGTCGAAGAAGCAAACATGTGTTTCGATTTCTACTGCTGGAGCTGAATATGTTGCAGCTGTTGCTTGTACTTTACAAAGTATTTGGATTCAGAGTCAGTTGAGAGATTATGCCATTACTATGAAAAAGATTCCATTGTATTGTGATTCACAAAGTGCTATACGCATTTGTCATAATCCAGTACAGCATTCAAAAACAAAACATATTGCTCTTCGTTATTACTTTATCAAAGATCATGTGGAAGATGGCAATATAGAAGTCCATTTTGTAAAAACAACGGATCAGCTTGCTGATATTTTTACAAAAGCTTTGGATGAAAAATCATTTGTTCGAATTTTGACAGGATTGGGAATGATCGAAGCAAGTTCAGTTCCAGGAATGATTTCGAATATATAACAACGAAGTGTCATATAAATATGTCGATTCAGAGGTCATCATGACTCATTCAGAGGCTGATAGTCAACCATTCAGAGGTTATTGTTCATAGTCAACGCTTCGACATGCCTCGACTTCGTTACATTGAGCAATTTGGTTTGGAGTAATTCTTTTCGTTAGATTTCAAAAAAAAATTTGTATCTTAGTTTTATTTTCGAAAACTCAAAAACTACAAAAAGATTTTATTTCTGTTTTGTCATTCTATTTTTGAAAACTCAAAAACTACAAAAATATTTTATTTCTGTTTTGTCATTTTATTTTCAAAAAATCACAAAATTCAAAAAGATTTTCTTTTGTTTGTTAATTGTTTCTTTTAAGAAAAATCAAATACATCAAAAAGATTTTTGTTATTTTGTTCTTTATCTTTTGTGTGTACAAATTTCACGAGGCTATACAAGGGTCATGCTTATATTTCTCAGGGAAGGTACAATTTCGACAACTTTGTATTATTTAGACTGTCCCTAGAAGCATGCTGTAGCATGTCGACCCAAGCCTCCATAGACTCAATGTGTGTTTACGAAAGCCTTAATGAAATTTTTCATACGAAAATTTCTTCCCAAGTCAGGCTTATATTCACATTAGTCGAATGAGCTACCTTACTCTTCTCAAATGAGTTAAGAGTTGTCTGTTTGTTCCAATCATAACAGAGGTACAAGTGTTTTCCTGAAGCAATCTTTTTCATCACAAAGTTCTAACACATTTCACACACAATGACATATGTCCGAGAGGTCATAGATCAAACCAATCATGACTTAGGCATATCAAAATTATGTTTTAATTATATGACATCATGAGACCGTGATGAAGGTGAAACCCAACATTCTATCTTCGTAAGGAATTGACGGGGAACTTTGTTCTAGTTTTGACGAAACATTTGTTCCCGTACCACTTTTCGAAACTCCAAATCATATTCATTTCTTATGAGTATTCTTGATCAAACTATCGAAGCCCACGATGTTTGTTACCCAACAGGAATCAGTATCAATTTTTTTTATGAATATGATTTCCGTGTGAGTTTCATTTGCTTTCCAAGTCACTTTCAAATATAATTCAAAGCATACTTGTCACTGACTACACTGGTCAAACAAGTAATTTCTGTTACAATTACTCACCTTATGTTTAGGTTGATATGTAACGAAATTGTAAACTACCCACGAAGCCTTATAAAAGAAGCCCTTCGATACTTTTCTATAAGTATTCGATTGAAATTCACGGGAACATACACAAGCAGTTGATTATCTCTCTTAATAATTAACGAAGCAACCTTTTCCAAGGGTTCATCTGCTTTTGCGTCGAAATTCTTTTGACATCACAGATCCAAATTTTTGTTAATTTGCTTCTTATCTTTTCTTTGGCACACTGCACTCACGAAATCCTCGAGGTTCTGGGTAATACCAACTCAGGCTGATGATTTCAAACATCTGGCACATGACTTTGCTTTTTATCCCAAAAGTGAAAGAGCCTTACCTCCATCCGAAGACTGGTGACGGTTACAATTCAATTGGGATATACGATCAGACTGTTTGAAAAGACGTTATGTATTTAGTCCGGGTTTCTAGGTGATGTGACAGCTACTTTTTGACGCATGGCTACTTTATCGGCAGTATGGTGTGATATTCAAGGTACCACGTCGGATCTCATTTAATGTCAATCGCGCTTCAAATTCAAACACTAGGGTTACATATAAAAAGGGGAATCAAAGCGTGTTATCAGTTTACGCTTCCAAACGAAAAATTTCCAACTTTTCTCTGAAAATTGTTGATTGTTCTTCAAAGCTTCAACAAACCCTAATCATGGCCAATTCTGCTGATGTTGTTGTTCAATCCCAAAACACTGAAGATGTTACTTCCCAACCGATAATGAAGATTCAAGGAACAAACTATCAAGTTGAAGATGATGTTTCTCTTTACCCAGACGAATTGAAGATGTTGGTAGTTGCATTGAAGAGTTATGTTCTTTCCACTGCCATGTTCAATTCGTTTGCAGTTCCACTTTCATAGCTTTCTCAAGCAGGTTCCACCGCTACGTACAGCAAAGCAATGGATATCATCACTTTTCAACTGATGAATGACAAGAAGATCCGATTGTCCAAGAAGATTTTCTGTCAGATTCTTGATATCCCTAATTCTCCAATCTATATTGATCTTTCTTCTGCACAAATCATCCACATGTTCAAGGAGATGGGTTATCAACCCCCACTCACCAAGATCAGTGATTTCAAGAAGTCTGGACTTCCAACTGTTTGGAATTTTCTCTTCGGAATCTTTTTACGCTGCTTGACTGGTCGCAGTGTAGGTTTGGACAAAGGTCGGATGGAGGTGTATGCGATGGTGGTTGGGTTGTATTATGACATCACTGTGGATTATTCTACACAGCTATGGAAGTAATTTCAAAAGAATGTAGAAAACACGAATGTTGTTCAAGGTATTTCGTTTGCTAGGTATTGGAGTTTAATCCTTCGATATTTCTATGCCAAAGAGGGAATTGCGGTGCCTACTGATGAGGAGACTGCTGAATTCATCAAGTATCAATTTCCGAAGGAGGTTACGGATGATGCTGAAATCTTTACACACATTGCAAGAATTCCAGATGCAATGTTACAGCGTGCTGATCCAACGAATTTGGTGTTGGGTTATGAGCATTCTAACACTCCTAAGTGTACATGCAACCCTAAATACCTTGGATCTATGTTTTCTCTATTATACATACAATTATGAACATCCAAGGTATTATCCTAATCTAGCATACAAAATAATAAATATAACAAGATAGAATACATACCTCTTTGATGTAGAATGTCTTCATGAAGCTTGAGTGCCTAGTGCCCCAAGTGTGACACCTCAAATGGTTCACACAACACCAAATACACTTGGAATAACTTGAGAGAAACTTGAACACTCCTTGAAATCGTCTAGCCCTCACACTCACACATTAGTGCACGATTTCTTGAGCCATGGGATTCTTTTATATGGTGGCTATTAGGGTTACACCATGTAACTCATAACTTTACCCATTCCTTATGCTCCATGGATTTTAACCTCCATGGAGTATCCATGGGTCACCCCATGGACTTAGTCCAACATAAGGAATCTTGGATCACAAGCCCACATATATAAGAATGAATGATTTACACAATCAACCCATATATTTAATTAGTCTCCTTTTGATCACTTAATTAATTCCAAATTAGTTCTTGATCAATACTAATTAAATAACCTTATTAATGTATTAGAACTCATAATATATTAACCAACCTTAAGTGTTATTTCTCTCATTATAGTCTATCCAAATGCATGATGCCATGCAACCCAAATAGACCATGCCGGGTCGGTTCAAGTCTTACCAATTATAGTTATGGACTTAGACATTAATCCAACAGTCTCCCACTTGGATAAGTCTAAATCTATTATTGCGTATGACGTCAGGAACCGATCAGCAATCATAGCTCTCAAAAGCTTCTGTCGAACTCTGACCTTGTCGATGAACTCTGACCTTTGTCAATGACTTGTCCATTAGATAAGGGATCATATATTCCTCCATTCTAGATATCATATGGACTGAGACATGGATTATCAATCATTCTCTCTGTCCATTTGTTGTTTCCCGATTTTCGATTCATGATGACTGATTGATTGAACAAATCAAATCAGTCCTGGCTTGGCCAAGCACTCACATGTATCATCTTTAAATCATCGAGGGGCCCACAGATATCGCTTTTATCCCGAAGGTAAAAGGAATGGATAAACTTCGACTCATATGGCTTGTTCTACTACTTGTTGAATCATACACAAAGGCACGTTTTATAACATCGAGTTACCGAATGCGTTTTCATGCAATCAATGTACAACCAACTCATAGTAACAACTCATATCTCTAGGTTTGAAGAATATAAGATATTATCGTCTCATGATCACTCGTGATAAAATCCATGAAGTGATTCAAATGAGCGCGGGTTGAATCCAATACTCAGAACTTATGAGCACTCATGAGTGTTGTAGCACCACTTTGTCCACCAACTTGGACCTCTACAAACCAACCCATGACAGTCTTGATTCATATCTACTTCAACATATGACCGACTGTGGATGGTTTGAATAACTTAATCATTCAGGAAGAGCGACTTAGTTATTCTGGAAGTCAAAACATGCAAAGTGAAACACAAGAATAAATGAATCAAATATGGTATCAAACCCTATGAATACAAATAAACACTTTTATTTATCACCATACTGATTACTCATTATTCATTGTTTCGGTTTTATCAACTTTATACTTGAATTAAAAACACTAGTTGTCCCATGCTCCAAGCATGTACACTATGTTTTTCTTAAACAATAGCTTTGCCATACACCAAGTATGCACTCTATGTTTGTCTATGATCCTTACTTTGTGAAATAAACCAATTGAACATAATTTCAATGATTCTAATTTCACACTCCCAAATCCTTATCGAAAAATGTGAGAATTTCAAATTCCTATCATTTATCGAAATCTGTTTAGATTTTAAACTTATATGCACTGACCCTCCTGTAATGAATATGTACAAAGTCACAAAGACTTGTCAACGGTCATTATAAGGTATTCCAATGGAGATCAACTCCATGGAAACTAAGTCTCATATTCAAAGTACATTGCTTTGGACATGCTTCTTGCATTAAGTTTTCTAATCTTACACAGATAACTTCCACCTATGGAGACAACTCCATATTCTCATTTTGACTATCACTTTTGAATAAGAGATGCCTCTTTTCAGAATATGTCAATATGGTCCTTCCAAAATTAGCACTATACTTCCAACTGTCCCTGAGCAACCAATCTTTGGTAAACCTCAGATTGTCCTCGACAATTGCTTAATCATTTTAGTCATATCCAATTCTAGACCTTTTCCCTTCTTAATGCCTCTGGGCATTTGGAAAAATTTAGAAATGACAAATATTATAGCACATGCAATCGATCCTGTACCCAAAGCAAATGGTACACGATTCATGATGTCTCACATAAAGACATGATTCTAGACCAGTCTTTTGCTACAATATTTTTATTTGCCATGTTTTCAAAATTTGACTATGAAGAGGGATGCCGTAATCATAATCGAATTTTGAGAACGCAATATATAGAATTTCCTTAAGTTGAACCAATCCAACATGAAATTCATATATATATTCTTGACTAAAGATGATTAAGGTCTCAATCTAAGCCTTTAGAACTGAAATGAAGTATATCCTCTCCCTTAATTATAGCAAAACAACTTTTTCAATCCCTGCAGCCTCACGAATTGAAACTTTTGTTTTCTATAATTAACATTGCTAACTTGCAACACTAACAATAATTATCATGCTCCCACTAACATGATGATTATTAGCATAACACTTATGCTCCCACTAGCTTTGACATGTACTCAGAAATCAGCTGGACTTCTAGAAATCAATACTTTATTGACTTTCTTACCAAAGTTCAGATTTCTGATACGAGATGCTTTGATAAAACTTTATCAAAATCATACACCTTTCCTTAGATAGCATGCATGTGTGTCTAAACAATTTCAGAACTATGAAAAAGGATGCCGTAATCATAGTCTCAATTGTTTAGACCTTTTGCCATCTGCTTCAAATCTACTTGGTGGAAGTGTTTCCTCACCATCATTTTCATGAATCGGAGAGAAACCTTATGACCCTTAGATTTTATGGTGTATGTGTTCTTATCCATGTGAATCGTCAAAACCATAGTCACAAGACAAGGATAATGACAAATCCAAACTCATATGGACTGAACTTATGCAATCTTAACTTCTTGTCACCTAGCAGTACAGGGCCTGCCATTGCTTCCAATCTTAACTTCTTGTCACTATGAAAAGGGATGCCGTAATCATAGTCTCAATTGTTTAGACCTTTGCCACTTCTCACAAGTCCATGTTAGTGTGTCGGTAAACCACACACGCTCCACTAACGACTTTGAGAATGCAAATATCACAATTGCTATATAGCTAAAATCTACTTAGTGAAAGTGTTTCCTCCCCATCATTTTCATGAATCGGAGAGAAACCTTATGACACTTAGATTTAATAGTGTATGTGTTCTTATCCATGTGAATTTGTCAAAACCATAATCACAAGACAAGGTTAGTGATAAATCCAAACTCATATTGATTAAACTTGTGCAATCTTAAATTCTTGCCATTTGGCAGCTCAGGTGCCTGCCATTGCTTCCAAGTAGTTGTGCAACCAATTGAGAACTCTCAGAACTCCTATGCAAAGCCAACTTGAATAGGCACAAAAATTTCAACACGATAGGTTATAAACCTCAAGTCGTGTGCTAGTGAAGGACTTTAGGTTTTATTCTTGATTAAGTCTTGAAACTTTCAAGAGCTTTAAGACTCCCACTGTCCTCTTGACATATAAGACTCCCTTGTCAAATATTCAAGAGATAGTGCGGATTCTTTATCAAGACTAACGCTTTACACAATTGGCCTAAGTTGGTCTCTGTTTTATCCAAAACATCACAACTTACCAATTTCAAATGTACAAGAGTAGATAACCTTTTACTCTTACATTTGACTAGTGTTAACAAACCCTCTTTAAGATATGTCACTCAAGTTACAATCTTGGAGTATGACTCTAAGAATTGTTTTGGAACGAAGTATGACTCATCTTCCTGATCTAACCATTTCAACAATTCATGACTCCTCTTCTTAGTCATAAGAATGCACTAAGATGACCTTTAGAGGACTAATTGTGATATGATTTCTAAATCATTAAGATGATCACAAACATGATACTAAAGTACTCTCCCATCTTTTCAGATTTGAGAAACTTTTATCTTTCTGCCATACTTTGATTCTTCTTATTCGTTCTGTCTCACATTGAAACTTCTCCAATGCTACAGACTTATACTTAAACTTATAAGTATAACCATATTTACTGAACTTAAGTAAATCATGACGAATAGTCTTCTTGATCTTTTGTGGTGGACTTGACCAGTGCACAAGAATGTGTACTCGATCCCTTAGTCATTTCCTTATTCACATAAGGAGTTAGTCTTAATTTTCCAAGCTGAAAGTTCTCATTCATCATACTATACAACTTGCATGATTCCAAGTTTCGGTCCAATTGAACCTTGGGTGATGAGAATCTTTCCGTATTTGGTAATATTAGACACTACCACAACCGAAAGAATCAAATCCATTTTTCCAATATTGCTATCAATGGAATCTTATAAGCAACAACTTTTCACAAATGTCATTGTAAGGATACTTAAAATAAATAAAATCAAAACCTTTTTCTTTTATTTTAAAACTTTGCAGATAAACTTCCATATGAAAACCTTGTTGTTATCTATTCCTAAGCAATATAAATATCATAACTCTTAAGTAATAGCCCAAAATTCTGATCACCGAACCATGCGATTGAAATCCATCTTCGCGATCAGAATCAGCATGTACTTAATAGAGTTAGACAATGGACTTTACCTGAAGTAGAGCCAAACTTATTGACTTTAACATCCTTAGGTAAATTTGGCAGCTTCGTAACCAATGCCCCTTCCTTTGGCAATAGTTACCTATGGACCCTTGATAATGGGACTATCTCAGACTTCGCCTCTCTCTTTACCATTGGGTCAACCGAGTTGACTATGGCCGATCCCTTTCCATTGGGAAGAGAGAGCTTTACTGGATATCCAATGTCATCATTGTCAATGTCCATAGCGTTTTAGGAAGTTGATCTTAGCAAATAGATAAGATCATTAAGGGTCTTGTCTTAGTCTGTTTCATAGGATTCCCAAAAGAACTCACTATGTGACTTAGAAAGTAGTTGAGCCACCAACTTTCTCAAGACTTTGACACCCAACTCTCCCGGCTTGTCAATATGTGACTACATCTCCAAGATGTGATCACACCTAGACCTTGCCTTGCCAATAGGGCTTGAGTGACCTTAAACTTTTTAGGAACTTGTGGGTTAGGGAGAATAATTGGAGGAGGTGAAAGAAGTATGATATCCATGGGACATCATCTTCATTTAGGAAAGCTTGTTTCAAGAGATTTGGGAAGATCATAAATGTCTAGACCAGACATCTTTTTGGGAGATATTCAAGATAGTTGATTTAAAGTCCTTAATATGACACCCAATATGAAATATTAAGGCTAGGACCCAACAAACTATTTTATAACTTAGAAGAGGGATGCCGTAATCCAAGCTATAAAATATTTGAAGGTAGGTGAATGACGATTCACCAATTTCCACCATGAAAAACGAAATAATTTATTAGGTTTTAATTGGATTTGAAAGTCCTAGATCTTTGAGATTCATTGAACTGTTCAAAGGCATGTTTCAATCTCGAGTGTGCCCTTCAGGTTTTGTGACTGGGATGCCGAGGATCACAAAACAAGGTGTGAATAACCATGCAAATATACTTGGTACCCTTAATATTTACCCCTTAATCAGTGTGCCGGTTAACCACACACGCTCCACCGATACTATGATAAATATTAAGTTACCCTTTGTCTACCTTGTTAAGTCCAGGTTAGTGTGCCGGTTAACCACACACGCTCCACTAACGACTTAAGCAAAGTGCAAAGTGTAATTTCATGGGTTAGCACCAAATTCACATTTTCCTAAGTAACTAAGATTGGGTATTAAGAAGAGTTTAGTTACTTAGTATTTATCATTAATACTTTTAATGAAAGGAGAATTATAGTCCTTGTCCTACCCGTTCGGCTAACGACCCTCCACCAGTCAAGGAAGCGGTGGGTGAGAGTGGACACCCATTAAACTGCCATTTTATAGGCAGTCACCTTATACCCCCCCCCCCTTATAAACCGGCTTCGTGAATGAGGCCTACTAACGGTAAGACTGACTTTACACTTATACATATATATAAATATTATTAACTTATAATATTATAAAGTATAAGGGTTGAATTTTAACTTTTAAAATTCTAAGGGCTAACTTGGAATTAAAGTATTCATAAGTGAAAACTTTTCAAATTCCAAAACTTGAGGGAAATTTTTGTAACTATTCAAAACTAATTAATTCCATAACTTATGAGTTTAAAATAGTTTTAATTAAAAAAAAAAAAAAAAAAAAAAAAAAAAAAAAAAAAAAAAACCCTTCAAGTTCCATAACTTGAGGACAAGTTATGGAAGACTTTAAACTAATTAATAAAAAAAAATAACTTTTTTTATCGTAACTTATGGAACTAATTAAGGTTACACTTTTTTTTTAATTTAATGAAGAGACTCTTGAACCTCCATAACTTGAGGACAAGTTATGGAGTCATAAAACCATTTAATTAGAACTAGACTCTTCATTTTGTAACCTTTGCCAACTTTTATGAGTTTTATGATTCTTAAATGTGACTTTTCATATAACTTGAGGACAAGTTACAAAAACACACTTTGGAATCAACTCTTAGATTAAAATGGATTGAAAACAACTATTTCACACAACTTTTCTATTAATCTAAGAACCTCATAAGAACAAGATAATTCAAATCATCAATCTTCAAGAAATTAGCATGAACATACAAACTAATACAAATCTTGAAATTATGACAATTATCTTAGAAATTGGATTAGCATGAACATTACCACATCAAAAACAAGTTTATAAGTCCAAAAACATCTTAGGGTAATGTTCCTAGTCCAATTCCAGCCAAAACAATCGAATATATGCATCCAACTCGATTTTTCAGCTACTTTTGCAAGTATAACAAGAAAACAAGCCTAGGCTCTGATACCACTGTTGGGTTATGAGCATTCTAACACTCCTAAGTGTACATGCAACCCTAAATACATTGGATCTATGTTTTCTCTATTATACATACAATTATGAACATCCAAGGTATTATCCTAATCTAGCATACAAAATAATAAATATAACAAGATAGAATACATACCTCTTTGATGTAGAATGTCTTCATGAAGCTTGAGTGCCTAGTGCCCCAAGTGTGACACCTCAAATGGTTCACACAACACCAAATACACTTGGAATAACTTGAGAGAAACTTGAACACTCCTTGAAATCATCTAGCCCTCACACTCACACATTAGTGCACGATTTCTTGAGCCATGGGATTCTTTTATATGGTGGCTATTAGGGTTACACCATGTAACTCATAACTTTACCCATTCCTTATGCTCCATGGATTTTAACCTCCATGGACTTAGTCCAACATAAGGAATCTTGGATCACAAGCCCACATATATAAGAATGAATGATTTACACAATCAACCCATATATTTAATTAGTCTCCTTTTGATCACTTAATTAATTCCAAATTAATTCTTGATCAATACTAATTAAATAACCTTATTAATATATTAGAACTTATAATATATTAACCAACCTTAAGTGTTATTTCTCCCATTATAGTCTATCCAAATGCATGATGCCATGCAACCCAAATGGACCATGCCGGGTCGGGTCAAGTCTTACCAATTATAGTTATGGACTTAGACATTAATCCAACATTTGGTTCTAATGGAGTACTTGGAAACCATCAATCCTGATGATGGGTCTGGGAAGTTGTTGCCAAAAGAAACAACTGGTCCTTCGAAGAAGTCTCGCAAGTCAAAGAAGGATGTAACAATTACTCCTGAGAAACCAGTACAAGAGCCAAAGAAAAAGACATCACCACCGAAACAGACGAAGGCAGATGCACAAGTTTCGACTGTTGTGGTTGACCCAGTTGAGCATGTTGATGATACTTAAGAAAAAGAAACACTTCCATCCAAATCAGGTATTTTTCGAAGGGTTAAGAAAAAGTCTCGTAGATCATGAAAGCTTTCTGATGGTTCATTTAAGTCTTCTTCTATGGTTCGAAAACCATATCTGAATCACCAATGCATTTTCATTCGTAAAGTTCCAGCTCCTGTTTCTCCTTCTTCCAAGAAACGAAGAGTTGAAGATGTTGCTACTCACATTTCAAAGAAGAAACTAAAGAAATGAAAAATGGTTCTTCAAGCAGAATCATCCGAAGGGGAGAAAGTTCCTGAAACTCCTGAAGCTAAAATTCTCCAATCAACATCACTTCCTGAGCAGACTAAGGTCACACCACCCGAAGTTTCGTTAACAAAGTCAATTATTGAGGAGGTTCGAACTTCAGACATCAATACACACGTATCTGATACGGATGTAAATGTCAATATGGGTGAAGGAAATTCGAATAAAGAAATTGTTGTTTCTACTCAAGGTATTCTTGCACCTTCTGATACTTGTGTTTCTTTACCTCCGTTCATTATTCCTGTCTCAAACACTACAAATTCACCCACATTTGAAACCATTCTCACCCAACCCATCACTACATTGTTCTCATCGCAAACCACTGATCCAGTTCAAAATACTGAGGATACTGATGTTGAGGAAGGGGGTTTTGGGGGAACATTTGAAGAGATGGAATTTGATTAAGAAGAAGAAACTGTCCCTGACAACATGTTAATGACGATGAAGCAGTTTAAGATTTTGAATATGAAGATGAATTCCATTATTCACTCTCAAGCTGGCATGGGGGGAAGTCAATCTCTTTCAAGTTTGGAACTTGACGTTATGCTCAAAGCATTCGAAGCCAGGATGGTTAGTAAAGTTTCTGGTATGATTCAAGATTCTGAATCTAAAATCATGGAGAAGGTGGATCAAAATGATAAGTGTAATGAATTACAGGTGAAGTCTCAATCTTCGAACTTTGTGAGTGAAGTTCATGATTTACGAAGGGTGGCTAAAGAAAGACATGTCTTGTTTGTTAAAGATGTAAAGCAAGTATGCGAAGATATCAATCTCAAGCTTCAAGAACTTCATGAAGACATGATCAAAGAGATTGCTAGTGCTCAGCAAGACTATGCATCTCTCAATCAAAAAGTGGATGTTATTTGTGATGCTGTCACGAAATATGTCAAGATGTATGAAAGCTTGAGTCCTCAAGTAACTCAACTTTCTACAGATAACAGTCGAAGTTTTGTGGAGCTTACCTCTTTGTTGAAGGGGTTGAAAGTTTTGTCTACCACACCTGTTGCCTCTTCGATCATAAATCCAGAATTCTTGTCTCAAAAATTTTCTCAGTTCGAGGCTGTGATGCACAAACAATTGGCTCCATTATCCAAGTTTTCCAGTCTTCTACCAACAGATGCCCTACCTGTGGTCACAGGGGTGCAAGGGGGAGAAAAGAAGGTTGGTAATGCGAAAGTTGGTGAAGTTTCGCATGAAGCTGTGAAAACTTTTGGGAAGATTTTTCAAACAACAATTCTAGTTTCAAAGCCAATTATTTCAACTAATGGGCCTGTTACTTCGACAGTTGTGACAACAATGCCAATTTCTACGAAGCCAATTTCAAGACCAATTCCTAAAGGAATTGTGATTGGGGAAGGTGGTAGTAGTTCAAAGCCCAAGGAAGTTGGTGATAGTTCTTCGATCAAAGACAAAGGAAAATCAATTTTGGTCGAAAAGTCGAAAGAAGAGAAGAAAGTTGAAGCTGAAGCTGAGGTTGAGAAATTAAGAGTTGTTCAAAGCATTTTAAGTCTTCGTGCAAGTGACCCACCTGGAATGAACAAGGGTGATCCTGCGAAGCATTACAACTACGAAACAATTGAAGCAAGAGTTGCATATAACCACATGTATGCTTTTGATAAGAAGCCGAAGCAAAGCTATGCAGATGCTAATACGGATATGAGACAACTGGAGTTCGCAATCAATGAAATGATGTTTATCATGGCTCAGTACAAAATTGCTGAGAAGTTTGATAATGATGATGATTACACTTACATGAAGCTCAGGTTTCATGCTGTGCTAGGGAAACTTCCTGAGGAAATTTGGTCACTCGTAAAGATAAAGAAGGTGATCATTATTAAGAAGGATGTTCTTTTCGAAGACATGATGCAGAACCTTCGATTTTACGTTGCAAGGGCGAATGGTCAGGAATGTAATTTCTCGATAGCTGATTTTCCATTAATGAACTTGTATGATCTTATACAAGTTGCATTACTCTTGAAAGACAAAGATGCTTCGTATCTTCGAGAGACTGATCCAGATGTTTTTCGTCTTGGTCTTGCTCACATCAAAATATTCATAGATAACTACTATGATTGTTTGGCCCAAACGGATGTGGAGTTAGCTACTGCGAAGGGGTTAGAAGTGAAAGTACCCATGGAACCAACGAAGACTCAACCTGAGTTGAAGAAGTATGTTGATGGGGAAATATGCTTGAAGCCTTTTGGCATGGTCTTCGCAGGAAAAGACAAAAATGGAAAAGCCAAGAGATTCTTATTCCAAGCTTACGAAGTGGAGAGATACACAACGTCTCAGTATACGAACTTCATTGTTCGTATGAATAGCTGCAAAAAGAATAACGAAGGGGATAAGAAAGAGTTGAAGAAGATTATTTCTTGGTACTCTGAAATTCGAAGGGTGATGTTGTATGCTATACAGATCCTTTTGAACTGAAGATGGTCGACATTATTACAAAGGGGAGAATGTAAGGGTCGAAGACCAGTTGTAATATGTCGAAGTCATAAGTTTATTTTACAAGGCATTTTATGTAACGAAGCGTACTGCTTAGTCCTTGTAACTTTTTGTGTGCTTTCTCGTTTCCTTTAAATAGGGACATTACTTAGAGTTAGATAAGAGTCTTTGCACGTCTTGTCTATTTTTCTCTCTGTAACAGTTGAAAGCATAATCGAGCTGAAACAAGATCATATTTACATATCGTGTTCAATCTATATTCGTATAACTCTGATTTGATTCATAGTTGATTCCACACTTCATCATTACCGTGTTATATGTTATGTGTTTCAGGTACTTCTCAGGATCACGGGAAGGCACTGGCTTGATTGTACTCACATTAGAGATTTGAGTCATGTTTTGAGAGGATCCTGGATTTGCTATACGTACAGTTTTTGGATATGTGTTTTGATGATTTGATATTATGACACTTGAGATGTTTTGAATTGAGAAAAATGTGTTTTAAATTTGAAAATTTTTCTAACAAGAGAAAGAGTTTAGAGAGAAATCGAGATGGAGCAGTGTGTACAATCAGCCAGAGCCCGAACGGTGATTTCCCAAAATACCCTTACTTAGTGTGTTATGAGATATTTATGAAATAATAGTGATACATGCTAGAGAATGAGCTAGGTATTTCATCTCTTAGGGCTGGGGTTGCCTGATTTGTGATGCCTTAGCTTAAGAGTCGTTGATACATGTTATGTGCTATGAGTATGTGCTAATGAGAGTAGTGAGCAGGAACACTTACAGAGAGAATTCTAAGACGAGAGTAGTCTGATATTCGAGAGAGATAGAGTACTTGGGAATTAGAATCCTAGGAGGAGGACTTGGGGTGACTACAGGCCGGGTGTGGAAGGTAGTATTGGGCCCGTACTACTGAAAACCCCAGATCTGTATACGACCCAAGTAAGAATCCTGAGGAAACTAAGGAACAAGTAGGGATGAGTGATCGAGTGTTAGTATGCTCGAGCGAGTCTCTGATGATTTTTGTGTTGTGTTTCAGAGGCATCATGGTGGGTACACGCCACAACCCTGGAGGAAGTGGGACTAGTGATGATGAGATTCGGAGGATGATTCACGAGGAGGTGGCCGCAGCTATCCGAGCAGAGATTCCCGAGATGTTTGGGTCTATTAAGACCACCCTGATTGAGACATTTGATGAGCGATACGCTGCAGTCACTGAGGCTACTGCTGCTGTCGCCACTGCAGCTGTCGCCGCTGCTAGGCCACAGCGAGGTGACTCGTTGTTGTTCTGGGAGTTCAGCAACACGATGCACCAGAGTTTGATGGGACACAGGATATGTGTGACAACCGTCAAAATTGAGTCAAGTCAAAGTCAAACAAAGTCAACAAGTCAAAACCAATCGACTCAATTAACCCTTGTATATTAGGGTTTACACTATGTAATTACTGTACAATGCAATATTTTAATGAGAGAAACATTATTTGGAAAGTTCGTGTGTTGAATTTTCTAAGTCTCAAATGCAGTAAACATTGAACCAAAACGATAAAAAAATTATTGCACACTCATCGGGAGTGTGTACGACACTAAAACACGGTTTAACGGGGTTTACGAACCTTGCGTTGTGAAGCCGGACACTCAAATTAATCACAAACGAAACCTCTCTAAATCGTTTTCACTCTATCTCTTTCTATTTGAAATCTCTCCCAAATCTCTCTCAAAAGTTACTTTAACTTTTTGTAATCATTTGGGTCATATCGACCCTTAACCGGGTCAAAAACCACTTGAAACGGGGTAAAAACGGGTAAAATAACCTTAAGGAACCAAAACCCTCCTATTAGAAGCGAAAACTCTCATGAGAAGCCTCTCAGGACCGAAGCCTCTCAGGACCGAAGCCTCTCATGAGAAGCCTCTCAGGACTGAAGCCTCTCATGAGAAGCCTCTCAGGACCGAAGCCTCTCATTAGAAGCCTCTCAGGACAGAAGCCTCGCATGAGAAGCCTCTCAGACAGCCCATGCGAGAGGTCTCGCAAACGGCCCCTTTTTACCGGTTTTTCGACTACGACTTCGTTTTAACTCCGTTTTTCATTATTTTAACGTGGGATTTTCACCCAAAACTTTATTTTATAAACTAAGGCCCCAAAATATATAAATCTCCAGGGTTTTTATAAAAATGTATTAAAAGAATTGGTGGTTGGACTAATTATTGAGGGAATATTTGCTTTTCCTTATTTTATGACAAAAGCAAGCCACCACCACCTCACTCTATGATCAGCCATTCTTTCCAACCACCCCTTGTCTCCTTGGGGGACCTTTACACCCTATCTCCAGCTCTTCCCACGTTCTAAGAGCTGGAGGATTGGTCCTCTCTCCTCATTCTCCTTAAAAGCCCTTTCATTCTACACTTAGCAACCAAGAACACTCTCCAAAATTCTCTCATCTTTTCTCTCAACTTCAAGAACTTCAAGGCTTTCTCCAGGGATTTCTTTCATCAATTAGTAAGTATCTTCATCAATCACATAATTAGTAAACTCAATTCTACTCAAATCATTGATATCTTACACAAATTCCATCTTATTCGGTGTTAGATTCTCGAATCATCAAGACATCTTCTTAGTGTTCTTGGGTTGAACACTTCCTCTATCTCACTTTCATCTACTGAAATCACATAAGGTGAGTTCATACCCCTACATTTACATTTTTTCTTAAGTTTTAAGGGGGGGAATACAAGTAAAATCATCAAGAACACAATTAAACTTTTTCTATCAGATTACATCAGAAAAGATGAACTTCGATCACGGACTGTTTTGGTCAACTTAAATATTTTAGTTTTCAAAACTGTTCCAGGTGCAAGTAGTTCAAACTCTTAGCTTTAAAATGGCTACTTGCACATCTCCATATGATTTTTCCACAATTTATGGTGATTTTTACAAAACTGCCTATCATTTCAAAGGCAAACCCGGACCAGTCTGTGATTATGAACATTTTCACCTCTGTTAGACATCACTAAAAATCATGATAAATTTTGCAAACTCTCAGAATTTGCGGATTTGGATTTGGATTTAGAGCTTTGATGATTTTTCTATAAATTTTCTAAGAATAGTAACAGAAACTGTATACAACAAAAAGTTGCTGTCAATTTCATTTCACCTTGTAACATGTTGAGCAAGGTGTATATCTTTATGTGATTATATGTTATTGCAATATATGACATTTTATCTTAATATTTAGACACACATCAGTTTACAAATAGATTTGGACATATAAAATATAAAGAATAACAAGTGATTATAATCAAAGTACAACCGATACATTCAAACATTTAATAAACTATTTTGAATATAGTTTGCATACATTACTACGTACTACCCTTGGTTGATAAACTATAATAGGTATAGTTTATGATACATTACATAACACATACATTTAAAAAGGGTACATTTATACAAATAAGATTTTCATTAAGCAAGGTACGGCCATACGGTACCAAGTTTTCATAACACGTAATTCCGTTAATGACTTTATGAAACATTACATAACACATACATTTAAAAAGGGTACATTTATACAAAGGATATTTTCATTAAGCAAGGTACGGCCATACGGTACCAAGTTTTCATAACACGTAATTCCGTTAATGACTTTATGAAACATTACATAACACATACATTTAAAAAGGGTACATTTATACAAAGGATATTTTCATTAAGCAAGGTACGGCCATACGGTACCAAGTTTTCATAACACGTAATTCCGTTAATGACTTTATGAAACATTACATAACACATACATTTAAAAAGGTACATTTATACAAAGGATATTTTCATTAAGCAAGGTACGGCCATACGATACCAAGTTTTCATAAATTCCGTTAATGACTTTGTGAGACATTTACTTCAAATTACCATTAAGTTCTATATTGGGTCTGACAAACCCACACCTTAGCTGCATGCAACAGCTAGACTGACAGGTATGGGGTGACAAATGTCATAACATTTCCGACGCCTGAAGAACGTCGTTTCAGGCCAACTAGGTCATAGCATGGTTATAATAACTCACATGTGGTATTAACAAACATAGAATTTACGGGGATTTCACTAAAATCAAACGAGTTTATGTCGATTTAAACTTGCATTGTTTTACTATAAGGAACGAACACTACTTGTACATTTCGGTCTTTGGGTTTTAAGACTACATTTACACATTAAGGAAAATATTGGATTTTCTGGAACGAACACTACTTTTACAAGAAAAGGCTTTAATAACTCACATGTGGTATTAACAAACATAGAATTTACAGGGATTTCACTAAAATCAAACGAGTTTATGTCGATTTAAACTTGCATTGTTTTACTATAAGGAATGAACACTACTTGTACATTTCGGTCTTTGGGTTTTAAGACTACATTTACACATTAAGGAAAAGATTGGATTTTCTGGAACGAACACTACTTTTACAAGAAAAGGCTTTCATAAACTCACATTAAATATAAACAAACATAGAATTTACGGGGATTTCACTAAAATCAAACGAGTTTATGTCGATTTAAACTTGCATTGTTTTACTATAAGGAACGAACACTACTTGTACATTTCGGTCTTTGGGTTTTAAGACTACATTTACACATTAAGGAAAATATTGGATTTTCTGGAACGAACACTACTTTTACAAGAAAAGGCTTTAATAAACTCACATAAAGTATTAATGAATATTGGAATTTACGGGAACTTCATTAAAATTAAACGAGTTTATGTCGATTTAAACTTACATTATTTATTATAAGTAAGAAAAGTTACTTATACATTTCGGTCTTTGGATTTAAGACTACATATACATTTTAAGGAAATATTGGATTTTTCTAAAACAAATACTACTTTTACAAACGAAAGGCTTTTAATAATACCAAACAAAAGCTTATGAACTCACCAACCTTTGTGTTGACACTTTTTCAAACAACTTGTATTCTCAGGAAATCATTAAACAGGTAACCAAGTGCTTTTGAGGATGGGACGTTAAGGCGTCTACTATTTCATATTTTGTCAACATATTGTAATTGATTCGTAAACATGTAATTCATACAATGATGTAACTTTTTCAATTATATATATGTTGGTTGTGTTTGCTTGAATTACTATTACAATTGTTGTTATGATACTATACATGAAGTCCTCCACCCCCGGACATTCCCGCCATCCTTGGTTTGGGGGTGTGACAATATGATTGCTGCGATGAGATGGATCTCTGATATCGAGGGTGTTTTTACACATGTTCAAGCCCAGATCACTTGAGAGTTCGGTTTGCGCTGAACCAGCTTCGCTTGGGAGCGAAGGACTGGTGGAAGTTTGTGACAGCCAGCTTTACCTCTGCAGATTATGCTGCAGTGACATGGGAGAGGTTTTTTCAGATGTTCCGAGATGAGTATGTTCCCCCGGTAGAGAGGGAACGTTTGGCATAGGAGTTTCTGTCTCTCAAGTAGAAGACTGAGTCAGTGACTGAGATGTCGAGGATGTTTCACGAGAGGGCGATGTTTAGCCCTGAGCAGGCACGTGTGACCCGATACTTGAGCATACTGAGGATGGATATACGACAGTTCGTGGTGAACTCGTCATACAGGACATTGGCTGAGCTTCAGGCCAATGCCAGGAGGAGGGAGATTGAGCGTGAGCTACATACCAGGGAGGAGGAGGAGTCCTGGATTAGGGACCGAAGGCCAGTGCAGTCGCAGCCGGCGACAAAGCGGCCTAAGCCCGCTGATACCAGAGCTAGGGGCCAGAAGGGCCGCACTTGTGGCAAGTGCGGCAAGAGCCACGAGGGGTCGTGTCGTGCAGGGATTTGGTACAAATGTGGCAAGGAGGGGCACATGGCGAAGGATTGCCCCAAGGGGTTCTCGGTTTGCTTCCATTGCAACCAGACCGGCCACCGGAAGGACGAGTGCCTTCAGCTCGTGTAGGGATCAGCCCAGGGATCTGCACCTACTTTTTTACGTGCTAATGAGAGTCAGCCAGTGAAGACCGAGACACCGAGGGTTCGTGGGAGAGCCTTTCAGCTGACAGTGGAGGAGGTCCGTGCAGCACCTAACGTCGTAGCCGGTATGTGTTCTTATTATTATTCTTTTGAGATATTTTGTGCATATATTGTGTTGTGTATAGGTACTTTTCTTGTGAGTTATGTACCTGTTTTGGTGTTATTTGACTCGGGTGCGAGTCGATCTTTTGTGTCCATAGCATTTAGTCGTCACATCAGTATCCGACGTGAGGCGTTGAGTCGACCTCGTAGGGTTTCTATAGCCGACGAGCATGCGGTTTTTGCTACTAACGTGATCCATGAGTGTATCCTAGAGATTTTTGGTGTTAAATTTCCGATAGACCTGGTACCGATCACTATGGGTGATGTCTGTGTCATAGTGGGCATGGATTGGTTGAGTAGATTTGGAGCTGTGATTGACTGCGAGTGACAGTTAGTGACTATAGACCCTAGTGGGGGAGTACTTACGGTGTACGACGAGGGTACTAGATCTGGATCAGCTTTCTGCTCTGCTGCCAGAGCGAGACATAGTTTACAACAGGGTTGTATGGGTTTTCTGGCGTACGTGATGGATACGCGGGCTGCTGCAGGGAGACCGAGTTCTATCTCCGAGGTTCTGATAGTGTGCGAGTTTCCGGATGTATTCCCCAAGGAGTTGACGGGTGTGCCTCCCGAGAGGCAGGTGGAGTTCCGGATTGATTTGATTCCGAGTGCGGCGCCTATTGCCAAGGCACCCTATCGCTTTGCGCCGCCAGAAATGCAGGAATTATCCTCATAACTCCAGGAGCTACTGGGGAAAGGGTTCATCGGACCGAGTAGCTCACCATGGGGAGCTCCGATCCTTTTTGTCAAGAAAAAGGATGGTTCACACCGGATATGCATTGATTACCGGGAGTTGAACAAGTTGACGGTCAAAAACCGTTAGCCACTTCCGAGGATCGACGATTTGTTCGATCAGTTGCAGGGGGCTTCTTGGTTCTCCAAGATTGATATGAGATCCGGATATCATCAGATGAGAGTCTGCGAGGAGGATATTCCGAAGACGGCTTTTAAGACTCGTTATGTGCACTATCAGTTTGTGGCGATACCCTTCGGGCTCACCAACGCACCGGCGGCGTTCATGAACCTCATGAACCGGGTGTATAGGCCCATGTTGGATCGATCGGTGATCGTGTTCATCGATGATATTCTTGTGTACTCGAGGTCCAAGGAGCAGCACGAGGAGCATCTTAGAGAGGTTCTGGGAGTTTTGAGTTCGGAGAGGCTATATGCCAAATTCTCCAAGTGTGATTTCTGGTTACGAGAGGTCCAGTTCCTGGGACATCTCGTTAATCAGAGTGGGATATTGGTTGACCCGGCCAAGATTGAGGCAGTTATGAGTTGGGAGGTACCGAAATCTCCGTCCGAGATCAGGAGTTTTTTGGGTTTAGTCGGCTACTATCGGAGGTTCATCAGAGATTTCTCCAAGATTGTCGTTCCTCTCACCAGGTTGACTCGGAAGGCTGTTGCCTTTACTTGGGTCCCGAGCAGCAGGCCTCATTTGAGACCCTTCGCCAGAGGTTGTGTGAAGCCCTAGTGTTAGCCCTTCCCGAGGGAGTGGAGGACTTTGGGGTTTATTTTGATGCTTCTATAGCTGGGATGGGTGCGATTTTGATGCAGAGGGGGCACGTGATAGCATATGCATCGAGGCAGTTGAAGCCTCATGAGGCGAGGTATCCCACCCACGATCTAGAGTTGGGGGCGGTGGTGTTCGCCCTCAAGATTTGGTGCCACTATCTTTATGGTGTCTGATGCACCATGTGACATCCCCAATTTCACGACCAGAAAAGACCGATTTCGTTTATGCTTTTTAAAATAAAATCAGAGAAATCTTTTTAAAAGATGTTGTGGAATTGGTCCCCAAAACAAAACATGATAAAAGTTTATCAAAACCTTTCTTTAAGAAATATATATTTTTATTTCATAACAAAACCTCGGGATGTCATGTTCCCATACAGATCAAAAGCATAAACAAGTCATTATAAGCCTTACACAGTTATTTACAACTATTGGCCTATAATCCAAAAATCACTCATTGTCATCATCCGACTATGCTCGGGGTCCACTACCTGTAATATAAAAAGCTGAGTGGGTCAGGCTTGGAAGCCTGGTGAGCATATAGGGTTTTCAACCCACAATAAATAATAAACTCTTTAAGTTTATCAATCAACAAATAATTTATTAATTTCATCAACCAAAAACAACCCTAATTACCCATTCCGAGGGTTATAATCGACAGGTCATAACTTCTTCGTTATAACTCGGATTTCGGCATTCTTTATATATCCGGAAACCTTGAGACATATACTACAACTTGGTTAAGATTAATCCTTCTAAATAATCTTCCATCAAAAAGTCGTTTTTGATGCTTATCGTCTCTAAATTGACTAGCCCGGATCTACGGGCGTTACAATTATCTCCCCCTTAGGATGATTACGTCCCGGAATCATCAACGAAAATAGGACTTGTATAATGATTCCATACGTTATCTTTCCATCCTAAGTAATAACCATAATGCTCAATCTTACACCTGCTCTTCGTACTAGGTTGGACTTTCAATCGTAACCTACAAGTTACAAAATAAATCCTTATTGAGGACTCATTCTTCTTCTTAGGATAAGTACTTCCCCTTATCTATTGTAACAGATCGACGGGTCATGTTCTAATGACCTTCATCGGATGATGCAACGTCTAGACTCAAGTCTCTTTGAGTCAAATTCCAGAATGGAATATACCTTCGTTCGTATCTTAATGTGATATAATCACATTTTAGCATATAACATTTCCAGCTACAAGCTTCATTAACAACGAGTGCGATGCTATCGATCGCATTAATTTCAACCTTCTGACTTTAGTCAGATGCTACATCGAACTTGGTCCTCCGAACCATGTAACAAACTCATCGTAGTCGGACTCAATTTGATATGACCACTAGGGTCGGAATAACAACCAACTTACTAGTCATTACCGAAACAAGGGTAATGACATATCCGAATAAAACGGAATCAATCACTAGTTTCTTGGTAACCTTGTGACTTTCCCTGATCCAAGCGTGAGTCTTGTGCTTCCAGTAGTATAGATCTCTACTACTATTCACACCTACTCATACTTGTCCCAAGTACTGTCTCGCAGTCCCCAAGTCCTAAAATCATAAAACAATTTAACACATACGAATGTGTCCAATTAATCATAGAATTTTCCTAGACTCTACTAGGACTTCTTCCATGCGTATCTTCAATCATCAATTCTACTTCAACTTGGTTGGTGATGGAAATTCCAGACGATGGGACAACTTCAAGAATTACACCAACCATTCATCATCCTGCCAATCGGAGGTGTACTTCAGACGTACCGTACCCCTCTAAACGTTCTGTTATTTTATTAGACATATTCTAAAGGCAAGATACCACTCTTACGATATCTTCTGATATGTATCATGTTGGATTAGGTGTCTAAGCCCATAACTATAATTGTTATGTACTTGAATTGATAGTAGCAATGTCCTTTTGGGTTGCCTTCAAACCTGGCAATTGAATAGGATAATTATTGGAGAGAGAAGAAAGATCTATTAATTTATTGCTTGGTTAATAAATTAATAATCAAGATAATTGATTTATTAATGTATTACGGATATAATATATTAATTAGAAATCATATTGTTTAATTAATATTTACTCAGAAATTAATTTGGAATTAATTTTGGGATTAAAGGAATTAATTGAAACTACAGGGACTAAAGGTGACAATGTTCAAAAGTTGTGCATTGAGCATTCTAGAACCTCCCTTAGAGGTGGGGAACGAAATCTAGAGTGTCCTAGGGTTTCCTTGGGCTCTAAGGGTGCCTTGGAAGCCTTAGGGAGGAAGTTAAGGGATTAGGGTTATCTAAGATATACCTGCCTTATCCTAAACCCTCCTTATCACCTATATAAACCCCTATAGGGTTGGATTTCGTCTAAGGCACTCCAAGAAAGGCTAAGGGCCGAAATTCTACTCTACTTCTCTCTCTCCATAGTAATCCTTGGTTGCTAGGTTTGTTTATGAGCCATTAGAGGCGCGACACTTGTGGCGCTTGCTACCAAAGTTCAAGATCTTCAAGGATTTGATTGTTATTACAATATAACAATCAAGGTATGTATCCTAACCCTAATTATATGTTAATTTCGAAAATTACATGTGCCTCCTAGGGTTTCTAGTTTTTGTGTTCAATGCTTGTATGTCTAATAGTGAAAACATAGATCCTCACCTTAGGGTTGCATGCACACATAGGATTGTTTGTTATGTATAAAACCCATTAGTGGTATCAGAGCCTTTGGTTTTTGTTTTCAGTTAGATTTGATACAAATGTATGAATTTGACAAATTAGGGTTTATGGCTAATAAACCCTAGGGCTTGGATTTTCGAAATTAGGGTTACAAAACCCTAGTTTTCGAATTGTATTAGGGTTTCCCAAACCCTTTCCTTAGCCACCAAGATTTCGAAATTAGGGTTGTCTAACCCTAGGATTTCGAAATTTGCCTTGTCCCCATGATAAGATTCCCAAATTTTAGGGATTTGGATAATGCAATATCTTGTAATTATCCCTTAATTGTTTAAATAGATAATTAAAGATCTTTTGAATTATCCCATCCCAAATTTTCGAATTTTAGGGGATAAAGGGATTAGGTTAAAATTAATTGTTTAATTTAATAGATTATCCTCCAAGATTTAATAATTTAAATTAATTGTTTAATTGAGATAATTATTAAATCAAAGTTTTAATATCTAATATTTTAAAATTAAAAGGTTTTAATTTTCGAAAAATTTTAAATATGATTAAAACCCTAGTATTTTGAAATGTTTAAAATACACCCTTATACTATTATAATATTATAAGATTAATAATTATATATATGTATAAGATTAAGCTAGTCTTACCGTTAGTAGGCCTCATTCACGAAGCCGATCTATAAGGGGGGTATAAGGTTATGGCCTATAAAATGGTCGTTTAATGGGTGTCCACTCTCACCCACCGCTTCCTTGATTGGTGGAGGGTCGTTAGCCGAACGGGTAGGATAGGGCAAATCCTCTCATTAAAAGTATAATGAATAAAGTAACTAAATGTTTTTACCAAATTCCCAATCTTAGTTACTTTAGGAAAAAGTGAAATCGATGTAATTCCATGGAATTACATTTTGTACCCTTGTTGAGACGTTAGTGGAGCGTGTGTGGTTAACCGGCACACTAAATGGGTTCTAAGAAAAGGTAGCGAAGGGTGACTCGGTGTTTGTCATAGTTCGATTGAGCGTGTGTGGTTAACCGGCACATCGAATAGGTGACTGAAACATTGGGGGCACCATGTAAGTTTGCATGGTTATTCACACCCTGTTTTGTGATCCTCGGCATCCCAGTCACAAATCGAGGGGCATATCGAGATTTAAACATGCCATTGAAAAGTTCAATGAATCTCAAAAGATCTAGGAGTTTTCAATACATTTAAAACTTAATCTCCTTTTCGTTTTTCATGGTGGAAAATTAGTGAATCGTCATTCACTTACCTCCAAATGTTCTGCAAGTTGGATTACGGCATCCCTCTTCCAAATTGTAGAATATTGTGTTGGATCCTAGCCTTAATATCTCATTTGGGTGTTTTATTAAGGACTCAATCAACTAACTTGAATTTTCTCCCATTTTATAGATGTCAAAGTCTGACAACTATGGTCTTCCTAAATCCGTTGGAAAAAGTTTTCCACGTGAAGATGATGTTCCACGATTGTATTGTGGAAATAGAAATCATGCTTCATTTCCTCCACCTCCTCCAATAATTCTCCCTGACCCACATGTTCGAAGACTTTAACAGTTCAAGGTCACTCAAGCCCTATTGGCAAAAGACACGAAAATGGAAAGTCTATATGTGCTCATATCTTGGATAAAAGGTTACATATTGATAAATTGGGATTGTTGGGTGTCGTTGTTTAAAGAAAGTTGGTTGTTGACTTGGTTCTTCAGTCACTTCCCGAATCATATGGTAAGTTCGTTAGAGAGTACTATATGATGGACCACGACATGACCCTTATTGATTTGACTTATTTGCTTATTGCTGCTGAATCAGAAATGATTTGGCGCACTGGTCAGCAAATTTGTCTGGTAAATCAATATCCCAACCCTCTATGGGAAATGGTAACATTGGAAGTCCAGAAAAGTTTTCTCTACGCAAGAGAAAGGCTGAGTCTGAGATAGTCCCGTGTGCCATTCCAGAGAGTCCATAAGTTTCTACTGCCAAAAAGAAGGGGCATTGGTTACGAAGCTGCCCTGACTACCTGAGAGATCTAAGAGATGGGAGAGTCAAGATGTATGACTATGCTTCAGGTAAAAATCCACTATCTAACTCTATTAAGTTCCTATTTAGAGATTATTAATACATGATGTGATAAGATTACATTTCGATGTTTTGAAGGATCGAAGAAAGGAAAGGAAGCTTAAAGGAAGGAGCAAGCTGAGTCTGATCGCGAAGAAATGGATTTCGATCGCATGATTCAAGGATCAGATATTTAAGCTACTACTTTAGAGTTAGCATAGATTGCTAAGTAATATTTACATAGTTTTCATTAGTAATCGCATTGTAAGGACAATATTTTTCCGCAATAAAATAAATTTTGATTTATCTTATTTATGTTTCCTTGCGATGGATTTTATGAAAATTGGTGTTTGAATGGTTCTATTGTTAGCAATATTGTGAATGGATTCGATTCCTAGTTATGTTATTTGTGGAAATGTCAGAAATTTACCAAATGAGGAAAGATTCTCATCGCCCAAGTTTCAATTGGACAGAAACTTGGAATCATGCAACTGGTATTGTGTGACGAATGAGAACCTTCGTATATGGAAATTTGAGACTAATTCTTTGTTCACATAAGTATGTGAGTCAAGTGAAGGATAATGAGATCTGGTACACAATGTTGTGCGCTAGTCAAGTCCACCACAAAGATCGATAAAATGTTCGTCATGATTTGCTAAAAGATTAGTAAATATGATTATACTTAAAAGATTAAGTATGATTCTGAATCATTGAAAGGTTTCAATGAATGGCAGAACGAATAAGAAGAATCAATTAGACAAGAAAAATAAAAGTTTCTCCAATCTAAGAAGAAGGGAGAGTACTTTTGTATCATGTTTATGATCGTCTTAAGAACTATATTACAATTCATCCTCTAAGGACACCTTAGTGCACTAGTATGGCTAAGAAGAGGAGTCGAGAATTGTCAAAATGGTTAAGACAATAAGATGAATCGTACTTCGTTCCAAAATCAAGTCTTAGAGTCAAACTCCAAGATTGTGACTTGAGTGACATAATCTTAAGTAAGAATGTTCTTACATTTGCACATTTTGGTAAGTTGTGATGTCTTGAATAAGACATAGACCAACTAGTACCAAATTGCACGTAGTTTTGTCTTGATATAGACACACACTAACTCTTGGATATTTGTTTTGTCAAGAATTGTTTCTTGATAAGAGAATCTAATATGTCAAGAGGTCAGTGGGAGTCTAAAGATCCTGAAAAGTTTCAAGAACAAATCAAGAAGTAAACCTATTAAACACTAGCACACGACTTGAGGATTATAACCTATCGTGTTGACAAAATTGTATTTCTGTGCCAATCCAGTTGAGTGATTATGCATATGAGTTCTACGAGTTCTCAGTTGAATGCATAAGGGCAAACACCTTGATCAATGAAAGTACATTGACTGGCATAGGTGAGCTGCTAAATAACTGGGAAGCAATGGTGGGACCCTTGATGGCAAGAAATTAAGAATGAACAAGTTCTATCCATAAGAGTTTGGATTTGTCACAAACATTATCTTATGATTGTGGTTATGACAAAATCACATGGATAGAACACATGCACCATAAAATCTAAGTGTCATAAGCTTTCTCTCCTTCATGAAAATGATTGTGAGGAAACGCTTTCACTAAGAGAGATTTTAAGGAGATGTCGATTATGTAATTTGCATTCTCAAATTCGATTATGATTACGGCGTCCCTCTTCATAGTTCGAATTGTGAGATTTGGAAATTAGTCTGAACATTTGGGACTTAGTAAAATAAGTTCTGAATTAGTTTAGACACTCATGTGAGCTGTCTAAGGAAAGGTGTGATTTTGAGAAGCTTAGATAAAGGCTTATCGAAGCATATCGTATTAGAAACAATGAACTTTGCAAGTCAATAAGTATTGTTTTCTAGAAGTTCAGCTGGTTTCTAAATACGTGTCAAAGCTAGTGGGAGTATAAATATTATGCTGGAATGGATATAATCATAATGTTAGTGGGAGCATGATTATTATTTAAGTATTGCAAGTTGGCAATATTAATTATAGCAAAACAAAAGTTTCACTTTGCAAAGTTGTAGGGGTAGAAAAGTTGTTTTTGCTATAATTAAGGGAGAGAATATTATACTTCATTTCAAATCTAAAAGCTTAGATTGTAAGTTTTTAGTCAAATTTAGTCAAATATATATGAATGTTATGTTGGAATGGTTCAACATAAGGAAATTCTATATATGGAAAGGATAATTGCATTCTCAAAATTTGGTTATGATTACGGCATCCCTTTTCATAATCAAATTTTTGAGAACATGGCAATTAGAAATATTATAACAGAGGACTAGACACGTCTTTATGTTAGACATTATGAATCGTGTCCCATACGCTTCGGGTATAGTATCGATTGCATATGCTATAATATTTGACCGTTCTAAAATTTTCCAAATGCCTAGAGCATTAAGAGGGAAAATGGACTAGAACCGGATTTGACTAAAATGATTAAACAGCTGTCAAAGGACGATCTAAGATTTCCTAAGGATTTGTCGCTTGTGAGTAGTTGGAAGTATAGTATTGGATGGACCATATCGACATTATTATAGATAAGATTCTATTTAAAATGAGTTGTCATATGGCAAATATGGAATGTTTCCATAATTGGGAGTTGGATATTAAGAATCTATGTCGAGATTAGGAACTTTTATGCAAGAAGGATGTTCAAAGGAATGTACTTTGAATGTGAGACTTCATGTCTATGGAATTGTCTTGAAACAATCTCCGATAGAGAACTTTGTAATTTCATTGGGTGAGTCTTGGTGACTTTTGTGCAGTGACATTACGAAAGGATCGTTGCATAAAATGTTAGAATCTAACATATTCTAATAGTGGCAAGAATTTTATATTCTTACACTAACAATGAGTTTTGGGGATTATGAAATGAGTTTCATTGGAAATGTTTTCCAATTGATCTATTTCACAAAGAAATGATAATAGGTAAACATAGTGTGCATGCTTGGTGCATGGGACAACTGTTGTTATAATTCAAGTGTCAAGTTGATTATCTGAAATAGTATACAATGAATAATGAGTAATCGATATGGTGACTAAATAAAAGGTGTTTTATTTATACTCAAAAGTTTTGGGGTCATATAGGATTAAGTATTATTATTGTGTTTCACTTTGCATGTTTTGACTTCCAAAATAACTAGGTTATTCAAACATCCACAGTCGCTCATACATTGGGAGTAGGTATGAAGCAAGACTGTCATGAGTCTGTTTGTAGATTGTCTAAAGTGTTTAGAAATAGCAAAAGTTTGTTGCAGAGTTCATGAGTGCTTTAATAAGATTAGAGTATTGGATTAAACCCACGCTCACTTGAATCACTTCATGGATTTTATCACGAGTGATTGTGAGACGATAATATCTTATATTCTTGAAACAAAGAGATATGAGTTACAGTTTGCAAATCAGTTGCACATTGATAATACGTAAACACACCAGTAACTTGGTGTTATAAAATGTATTGTTGTGTGTGATTTGATGAGTAAATAGAGCAAGCATATGAGTCGATGTTTATCCGTTCCTTTTACCCAAAGTTGGATAAAAGTGCATATGAGTCGATGTTTATCCGTTCCTTTTACCCAAAGTTGGATAAAAGTGATATATATGGGCCCCTCGATGATTTAGTGATGACACCATAAAGTGCTTGGCCAAGCCGGGACTGATTTGATTTGTTTAATTAGTCAGTCGTCATAAATCGGAAATCGGGAAACAGAACATAGACAGAGAGAATGATTAAAATCCATGTCTCGTGTCTATACGATATCTAGAATGGAGAAATATATGAGCCCTTGTCTAAGGACACGTCACTAACTAGGTCAGAGTTCGACAACGGCTTTTGGTAGCTAAAATTTGCTAGTCAATTTTTGAAGTTATACTTGCAATTATAGTTATTAGACTTATCCAAGTGGGAGACTGTTGGATTAGGTGTCTAAGCACATAACTATAATTGTTATGTACTTGAATTGATAGTAGCAATGTCCTTTTGGTTTGCCTTCAAACCTGGCAATTGAATAGGATAATTGTTGGAGAGAGAAGAATGATCTATTAATTTATTGCTTGGTTAATAAATTAATAATCAAGATAAATGATTTATTAATGTATTATGGATATAATATATTAATTAGAAATCATATTGTTTAATTAATATTTAATCAGAAATTAATTTGGAATTAATTTTGGGATTAAAGGAATTAATTGAAACTATAGGGACTAAAGGTGACAATGTTCAAAAGTTGTGCATTGAGTATTCTAGAACCTCCCTTAGAGGTGGGGAACGAAATCTAGAGTGTCCTAGGGTTTCCTTGGGCTCTAAGGGTGCCTTGGAAGCCTTAGGGAGGAAGTTAAGGGATTAGGGTTATCTAAGATATACCTGCCTTATCCTAAACCTTCCTTATCACCTATATAAACCCCTATAGGGTTGGATTTCGTCTAAGGCACTCCAAGAAAGGCTAAGGGCCGAAATTCTACTCTACTTCTCTCTCTCCATAGTAATCCTTGTTTGTTAGGTTTGTTTGTGAGCCATTAGAGGCGCGACACTTGTGGCGCTTGCTACCAAAGTTCAAGATCTTCAAGGATTTGATTGTTATTACAATATAACAATCAAGGTATGTATCCTAACCCTAATTATATGTTAATTTCGAAAATTACATGTGTCTCCTAGGGTTTCTAGTTTTTGTGTTCAATGCTTGTATGTCTAATAGTGAAAACATAGATCCTCACCTTAGGGTTGCATGCACACATAGGATTCTTTGTTATGTACAAAACCCATTATATCATTCACTATCATAAGCTTTTCATTTCCTCCATCTACTCAATTCTCTACGAGTCTTCACCATAATATTTTGTACACCCAAACAAATGTTCGGTATACCGGGCGAGAATTTAAGATAGGAAAGCTTTATTTACGATAGACGTATAAATCTCCTTATCGCTTCGAAACGTTTACATGTTAGTTCTAATCTCGTAATCATACGCTTAGAATCCTACACACATAAAGTTTCCAGATCCGGTCGGCAACAGACCATAGATCCGAACAAATAATAGCATATAAGGCATCCTTATAGCTATAACATAAAATATTTAACACATAAAACATTTTAGGCATCTTTCCTAAAATAAACTTATGCTCGTGTCTAAAATATAGCAGACACTCATCTCACAATCATCGCTTAGCATTCTAAGTTTAAGTCTAGAAATCCTACAAATTCCTACTTCGCTTAAACTAATGCTCTGATACCAACTGTGACATCCCCAATTTCACGGCCAGAAAAGACCGATTTCGTTTATGCTTTTTAAAATAAAATTAGAGAAATCTTTTTAAAAGATGTTGCGGAATTGGTCCCCAAAACAAAACATGATAAAAAGTTTATCAAAACCTTTCTTTAAGAAATATATATTTTTATTTCATAACAAAACCTCGGGATGTCATGTTCCGATACAGATCAAAAGCATAAACAAGACATTATTAGCCTTACACAGTTATTTACAACTACTGGCCTATAATCCAAAAATCACTCATTGTCATCATCCGACTATGCTCGGGGTCCACTACCTGTTATATAAAAAGCTGAGTGGGTCAGGCTTGGAAGCCTGGTGAGCATATAGGGTTTCAACCCACAATAAATAATAAACTCTTTAAGTTTATCAATCAACAAATAATTTATTAATTTCATCAACCAAAAACAACCCTAATTACCCATTCCCGTTATCCTCACCTTACGTCCCTAAAACAACTATCACAAGGGACCTAGCCTAAGGATTTTCATTAGGGGTGACAACATTGCTTTGGGGGTTCCTCAGCAATTTGTGTCAAATAAGGCAACCAATGGGGTGACAACATTGCTTTCCTCAGCAATTTAGGTCAAACCAGACATCCTAATATAAAACAACCAATAAGGTGACAACATTGCTTTTCTCAGCAATTTATGTCAAATAAGACAACCAATAGGGTGACAACATTGCTTTCTTCAGCAATTTATGTCAAATAAGACAAACATCGGGGTGACAACATTGCTTTCCTTCAGCAATTTATGTCAAATAAAACAAACATCGGGGTGACAACATTGCTTTCCTTCAGCAATTTATGTCAAATAAAACAAACACATGGGTGACAACATTGCTTTTCCCTTAGCAATTTATGTCAAATAAACAACCAATAAGGTGACAACATTGCTTTCTTCAGCAATTTATGTCAAATAAGACCACCTGACATAAAACAATCAAAATGGTGACAACATTGCTTTTCTCAGCAATTTATGTCAAATAAAACAACCAACGTGGTGACAACACTGCTTTCCTTAGCAATTTATGTCAAATAGGCACGAAGTCACATCGTCGCCAAGGTTTACACAACAGGCACTAAGTCCATAGCTGCCAACGTACTAAATCCATAGCTACCAACGTACATCTATACTGTACTAAATTCATAGCTACTAACGTACATCTATATTGTACTAAATTCATAGCTACCAACGTACATCTATACTGTACTTTTATCCCTCATACTTTATCTACCCATGTTTTACCCAACATATTCGAAGATAAAATATTTATGCATTTTAAATCATTTTAAACATGTATAAAACATTCATTCAACACCCATCTCGAATAAACAAACAACATATATACACATAGCACGTATTTTATATAAAATACTTCATATCTATGTGTAAGATGAAAGTGACTACACACTCACCTGATTTAATGAAAATCGGGCAGCAATTCGTTTCCTAAAACGATCGTTTCTAATAAAACCGGGAGTTTTATTGAGAAACCGGGCTCTGCAAAGGGTCGGGCTTCGAAACCGAAAAGATAAATTTTATGGGCTTCTCGGGCACTTCGTGGCGTATTCCGAGGGTTATAATCGATACCGGGGCTTTGGGGGATGTTAAAATGAAGAAAATATGAAGAAAGGGGCTAAAAGTGGCAATTTCTTAAAAATATCCGAGAAGGCTCGCAGCCTTCTATTTATAGGGAGGAGCTTCTGATCGGACGGCTGAGAAGCCTCCAGGTGGCGAAGATCCGAGGCTCGTAGGGGAGGGCTCGCACGTAGGTTGTGCATGCGAAGGCTTGCTGGCAGCTTCTTACTGGACCGAGGTCTAGGTCCGAAGTAGAGCGTTCTGTGGCTTCATGCGAGGGCTCGGTCACGTGAAAGAGGGTACGTGTCGCCTTCTCAGTGGACCACTTCGGATCACCTCACGAGATCAGATGACTCAGCAGCTCGGACACATGGCTCGCATGACTCACCAATTTCGGACACGTGGCACGTTCTAAGCGAAGGTGACGTGGCCGAAGCCACCTATGCGAAATTTCTCGGTTTTCGCGCCAAAACTTCTAAAATCCATAACTTTCGCATACGAGCTCCATTTTTGACGTTCTTTATATGCACGCGTAGGTAACATTACGCTCTACGACTTTCGTTTAGACTTCGTCGGCTAATTTTGAATTTAATTTTTATACTATTATTTTTAACAGACCGGGACAGGAAATCCGTTAAAAATTCATAACTTCTTCATCTGACGTCCGTTTTCGTCTGTCTTTTTACCGTTGTGATACTAATGACGAGACCTTCGATTCTCGTTTAGGTCGTGTCGGCTAAAAATCACTCGATCTAAAATTCGAGTTTTAAGCTGTCTACTGCTAAGCTGAAACTTCGAAAAATCATAACTTCCTCATACGAAGTCAGATTTGGGCGTTCTTTTTATCGAACTTCTCGGTTTAACGAATACTACGAGTTTCGTTTAGATTACTAAGGCTAAAAAGTAGTTTATCAAAAAATCACTTTTTACGACATTCGGCACCGTGCCGGTTTGTCGCGAAACTTCGACAGGTCATAACTTCTTCGTTATAACTCGGATTTTGGCATTCTTTATATATCCGGAAACCTTGAGACATATACTAAAACTTGGTTAAGATTAATCCTTCTAAATAATCATCAAAAAGTCGTTTTTGATGCTTATCGTCTCTAAATTGACTAGCCCGGATCTACGGGTGTTACACACCATATACATGGACCATAAGAGTCTGAAGTACTTGATGGATCATCCCAATCTGAACATGAGGCAGAGGAGATGGTTGGATGTAGTGAAGGACTACGACTGCGAGATCTTATATCACCCTGGCAAGGCTAATGTGGTAGCCGACGCCTTGAGTCGCAGAGCCGAGAGCACTCCGATCCGGGATGTGTGTATGAGGATGACAGTGATGACTCCGGTCTTAGATACCATCCGAGAGGCTCAGGTGGAGGCGGTGAGACCGGAGAACCGCAAGAGAGAGCATGTGATTGGGCAGGTTTCCAAGTTTGTGACGAACAGTCATGGGCTTATGACTTTCCATGGGCGGATTTGGGTGCCCTATACAGGTGGAGCTCACCGTGTATTGTTGGAGGAGGCACATAGATCGAGATTCTCGATCCACCTGGGAGCCACGAAGATGTATTTGGATCTGAAAAGAGATTATTGGTGGCCCTGTATGAAGAGAGATGTGGCATGGGTAGTTGAGAGGTGCTTGACATGTCGCGGGGTTAAGGCCGAGCACCAGCATCCCCATGGCAAGCTGCAGCCACTAGAGGTTCCCCAGTGGAAGTGGGAACAGATTTCCATGGAATTTATCACCAAGTTACCAAGAACTGCGCGTGGGGTTGACGCAATTTGGGTGATTGTAGACCGGTTGACTAAGAGTGCTCACTTCCTTGCTATTAGTGAGAGCTCTTCTGCAGAAAGGTTGGCCGAGATCTACGTACGGGAGGTGGTGGCACGGCATAGGGTACCGACATCGATAATGTCAGATCGGGATGTGCGTTTTACCTCCAGATTCTGGAAGAAGTTTCATGAGGAGCTGGGTACCCGACTGCACTTCATTACAGCTTACCACCCTCAGACAGACGGACAGAATGAGCGGACGATTCAGACGCTCGAGGACATGTTGCGTGCATGTGTTATGGACTTCGGTGGAAGTTGGGACACTTATTTTCCCTTGGCTGAGTTTTCATACAACAACAGCCATCATTCCAGTATTGGCATGCCTCCTTTCGAGCTCCTGTACGGAAGGAGATGTCGAACTCCCATATGTTGGGGAGAGGTGGGGCAGAGAGTGATGGGAAGCACTGAGATAGTGCTCAAGACGACCGAGCAGATTCAGCAAGTCAGACAGCGATTACTGACGGCCCAGATTCATCAAAAGAGTTATGCAGATCGGAGACGATCCGAGCTAGAGTTCCAGGTTGGAGATTTTGTCCTCCTGAAGGTATCCCCATGGAAGGGGGTGATTCGCTTCAGGAAATGGGGCAAGATGGGGCCCCGGTAGATTGGTCCTTTCAGGGTGACCGCCAGAGTGGGTAAGGTAGCTTACCGGTTGGAGCTACCTGCAGAGTTGAGACAGATTCATAGCACCTTCCACGTGTCCCAGTTGAGGAAGTGTGTAGCCGATGAGACGGAAGTGGTACCATTTCAGGACATTCAGGTAGATGCGAGCCTGAATTATATTGAGAGACCGATTGTGATTTTGGATCGGAAATTGAAGGTTATGATGAACAAGGAGGTGCCCCTGGTTCAGGTCCAGTGGCAGCATCAGAAGGGGTCCAAGTCGACTTCGGAGCTGGAGTCAGAGATGCGAGAGCAATATCCCGAGTTATTTTCGGAGCATGACTTCGAGGGAGAAGTCGAATCCTAGTGGGAGAGAATTGTAACATCCCGAGTCCAGGTATACTTCGTAACCCCTGATCATTTGAGTATTTGGCCATTTTAGTCCCTTTATGAGAAAAGGTGGTAGATGAGTACACGGGGCGTACACGAGTGTACGCTCAGCGTACTCATATGCGTGCATTTGACGCAGAAGCCACCTAGTACGTTGGGCGTACCAGAGGGTACGCTGGGCGTACTAGGCCCAGAGTGAAAACCCTAATTTAGGGTGAGTCCTCTATTTAATGGATATGATGGCCTCATTCCTGGCCACCATTCTCAGAGTTTTCGTTCTTAGAGCTTGTGAGTGCATTTGAGAGCCTTGAGAACATTCTTGAGTTTCTTTGGAGTGAAGAAGGAGTCTTGAAGAAGAAGGAGTGGGATTTCAGGCCTTGGATCTGAGCTTATCTGAGTGTGGAGCTTCACTTTGAGGTATAAAGCTCAAAGCTTTTTCATTATTTTGGTTTTTGAATCATATTAGGGTATTTTAGGGTTTTGTCCCAAAAGAGGGAGACTTTATGTGATATTGTACTCCAGAGACTATGATCCACCCCCTTTGAGTATATTTTGTGGTGTAATGCCATAAAGATCCAATCTTGGTCGTTGGTATCAAGCCATGCAAGAGCTATGAGCTTGTTGAGAAAAGAGAGTGAGTGTTTTGTGTGTTTGTGACCATTCCAGCCATGCAAAGGCTTAAAGTCACTGACTTTATAGAGTAAGAGCTAATAGAGAGTCCAGATCTGTGACATGAGCCAAGGTCTTAACTGATTAAGACCAAATGAGTGAGTAGGGTGAAACTGGGACGTACGTTGGGCGTAATCCCAGTACACGCAGCGTAGGGGTCGAGCATCCCTGATGCCTGCATGGTAGCCGAGTACACCCAGCGTAGAGAGTTGGTACGCGCAGCGTACTCCCCACCGTTGACTTTTGGTTGACTTTTAGGGTTTGGTCAATTTGTGGACTATTAAGGCCATAGAGGGGTAAAATGGTCTTTTGCCCTTCTGTGAGTTTGTAGAAGGGTTAGTTTAGCTTCAGTGATAGCCTTGTTAATTATAGATTATTATCGTTGTGTTAGGCGGAGGCTAGACCGGTGATTCGAGTTCGAGATTATCTGAGTTCTTACGAGGTGAGTCTTCTCACTATACTTACCTTGAGTGGTAACCTATGTGTGACCAGAGGGTCTTATGTGCATATACTGTGTATTGAGATATCCTGCTATTTGTCTTTGTGATATGTATGTTGTGTATTATATTGAGTTGCTGAGTTGAGGGACCGGAGGGTCCATCTGAGTTGTGGGACCAGAGGGTCCCACTGAGACATATTTGACCAGAGGGTCTTATCTGAGTATAGCCATGAGAGGCTGATGAGATATGAGTGGTATTTTGGGGAACTCACTAAGCTTTATGCTTACCGTGTTATGTGTTATGTGTTTTAGGTACTTCTCAGGATCACGGGAAGGCGCCGGCTTGATTGTACACACATCAGAGATTTGAGTCATGTTTTGAGAGGATCCTGGATTTGCTATACATACAGTTTTTGGATATGTTTTTTGATGATTCGATATTATGACACTTGAGATGTTTTGAATTGCGAAAAATGTGTTTTAAATTTGAAAATTTTGGTTTGAAAATTTACGTTTTTACAAGTTGGTATCAGAGCCTTGGTTTGAGGGATTCGGATGCACTTTCGGGTATGTCTGGACTCAAACTGAGGATTTGAGAAAGATTTTCAAAAGAAATGAATTTTTCTAACATGAGAAAGAGTTTAGAAAGAAATCGAGATGGAGCAGTGTGTACAATCAGCCAGAGCCCGAACGGTGATTTCCCAAAATACCCTTACTTAGTGTGTTATGAGATATTTATGAAATAATAGTGATACATGCTAGAGAATGAGCTAGGTATTTCATATCTTAGGGCTAGGGTTGCCTGATTTGTGATGCATTAGCTTAGGAGTCGTTGCTACCTGTTATGTGCTATGAGTATGTGCTAATGAGAGTAGTGAGCAGAAACACTTAGAGAGAGAATTATGAGACGAGAGTAGTCTGATATTCCAGAGAGATAGAGTACTTGGGAATTAGAATCCTAGGAGGAGGACTTGGCATGACTACAGGCCGGATGAGGAAGGTAGTATTGGGCCCTTACTACTGAAAACACCAGATTTGTATGCGACCCAAGTAAGAATCCTTAGGAAACTAAGGAACAAGTAAGGATGAGTGATCGAGTGTGAGTATGCTCAAGCGAGTCTCTGATGATTTTTGTGTTGTGTTTCAGAGGCATCATGGTGGGTACACGCCACAACCCTGGAGGCAGTGGGACTAGTGATGATGAGATTCGGAGGATGATTCACGAGGAGGTGGCCGTAGCTATCCGAGCAGAGATTCCCGACATGTTTTGGTCTATTAAGACCACCCTGATTGAGACGTTTGATGAGCGATACGCTGCTGTCACTGAGGCTGCTGCTGTTGTCGCCACTGTAGTTGTCACCACTGCTAGGCCACAGGGAGGTGACTCGTTGTTGTTCTGGGAGTTCAGCAACACGAATCCACCAGAGTTTGATGGGACACAGGATCCGATTGCTGCGATGAGATGGATCTCTGAAATCGAGGGGTTTTTTTCACATGTTCATGCCCAGATCACTAGAGAGTTCGGTTTTCGCTGAACCAGCTTCGCTTGGGAGCGAAGGACTGGTGGAATTTTGTGACAGCCAGCTTTACCTCTGCAGATCATGCTGCAGTGACATGGGAGAGGTTTGTTCAGATGTTCCAAGATGAGTATGTTCCCCCGGTAGAGAGGGAACGTTTGGCACAGGAGTTCTTAAAAGGCATCACCTTCGCCGCTTACCGGATCGTTCTCAGTTGATCATGGTTCCAGCTCCGTGCTTGGGGTACACTGGCGCGTCAGAAGATTCTTCCCCATAGGACAAGCCTTCCTTGGTTGATGAAATGAGAACTGCATCTCACCCCTTGGCTTTCGAGGCTTATGCTCAAGGCTGGGTGGTTACTAAGGATTCCTTACTGTCAGAAGATATCATCGCCTAGGAGTGGAGTAGCTGTGCTCATCCACCGGCCACGATGAAGTTGCTTGCGGGCCAATCGGGTGCTCGTATGGTCGGTGATCTTCCGTATGCTGCTGCTCAAGCTTCTTCCCTTATGGTTGCTGCCACTGACCGGGTTTGCCGATATGGCATAAATGAAGCGCTATTAAAAACTTTGTAAGATGTCGTAGCAGGCTTAAGGGAGGCACTCCGTGATTCATAGGCAGAGCATCGAGTGTTGTCCGAGCAAAACTGCATCGTGGCCTGCGAGAAGGCCGCCTTGGAAGATTATGTGGCCACTTTGGAAGGCCAGACGGAGCGACTCGAAAATCAAGTGAGTTCTCTCACTCGGAGAAGGGTGTTCTGGTGAGTGAGTTGGCTAGGTGTCAATGTCAACTGGCTCGTGCCCGGGTCGATGGTGCTATTGCCTAAGGCAGTCTACAGTGGATGCTAGAAAAGGGGTGGCTCGATTGATCGATAAGGTTATCGAGAGCGCGGAATTTTCCAGTGGGATTCAAGGTGTTCAAAAGGCGTGTGAGGCCCTTGGGCTTGAAAAGGGGAAACAATTAGCTCTTCGTTCCATAATCTCTAGTGAACCTGAAGCCCCGGACCCTGGCTGTGTCGCTAGAAGAACCGAAGAGGTGGATATTGCTATTTCGTCCCTTGCTGAGACAGATTTTGCGGGCCACTTCCGTCTGGGGGAGTTGGATTATGACAGCTTCCGCTAGTTTTGTCGTAGTCTGGGTCCAGGAAGCTCTTCCTCGGACACTGAGGACTGATTTTTGTTTATCTCTTCTGTTCATTCTGTAATGTATTTGCATTCCCCTGTATTATATGTGTAGTGAAAAATACTGGTTGTTAATGACTAAGAACTGTGTATTTTGCTTTGTCCTTGGTACGGAAATGCTATATTTTGAATTGAGTTGTGATATATTTAGGCTAGGGTTATTTGACATTTCTATTGTAATTCTTTTCTGCCCACTCCCTTGTTCTAAAGTTCCCGTTGATCGGATAGTGTGCGTTTCAGACGTCGTATAACCTGCCACTAGTGACTTATATTTCATTGACTTGTATATTGAATCGGGCTTTTTATGTTAAGTCGTGAAATGTTGCTCAATGTTCTTGACCATACTTTGAGGACTTAGCTACCTGTATGTTGGCCGAGATCGTCACCTCGAGGCCTTTTACTGTCCAGTCTTTAGGGGAAAGGTTATGAATATTTTTAGTACCCCTTTCTTTATGCCATTAACTTAAAATTTGTATATTCTCAGCTCTGAGATGTTATTGGCAAATTTTAGGTAAAGATTATGATTCTTTAAGACCTACGGTTGCATCCTTGCATAGATTTTGCTCAAGTAGCATAGGTGATCAGCCGTTCTTGCTACTTGGAAAATATGCACAACCTCCTTACTTTATGTTTTTGCAATTGATTAAATAGAATTCTGAAAAGCTCTTTCAAAAATAAAAATTATATTAACTCTTAAAAAGGAAGGACATGGAACAATAGACTTTGAATGTCTAAGTATCAAGGCGTATGCCCGATCTTCGCGTCGGCACCTGGAGTATGGTTATCCTGTGTGGAGTTTGATCATACTCCTTTTTCTCATCCTCCGCTTTATTCTTGGTCGAGGGCTCTTCTATGACTATCTCATCATGGTTGTGCATCTATTCCTTATCTCCTCTAAGTGTTCCTTGATGGGTTGGGGTTCCTTCTTATTTCCTCCATCGGGTCTCGGTGTGGAAGTGCTGAACTTTGCCCCTCATGCTCTGCAGGCATTCGCATTTTTCCTTCTTCTTGACCCAGCGCGTGCTGCGACCGTGGGAGGCACCTCCCTTTGGTTGGGTGAGAATACCACCCGCGATTTTCTGCGCGTCTATCAATGTTACGTTTCACGTGGTTATTTAGGGTGTCGTTTTGCTCATCAGAGGCCCTAGTTGGTTCTTGTCTATAAGAAAGCTTGTTTGCTGGATTGAGTGACACTCGGCCACTATCTTTGTTGTTCTTGGCGCTTAGCTCCTTCGTCCCAAGTGGGTTTGGTTCGTCTTTGACACTGGAAAAGAGCTGGTTCGAGTCCCAAATCGCTCTTTTTCTGGGCATGGCTAGGCCATCGATTGTGGGACAGACTGGTGCCCCTGCCAGCGGGTCAGCATTCCCTTGCTCTGCGATTCTCACTGTGTGCTCTGGCTGGGCCATCTTTGGGTCAGCGCTTGTTTCTTTCCGCGGAAGAGATGTTGTACGTTGCCTGAACACGTCTCTTGTCCATTTCCTAGACTCATGGACGAGCATTTGTGTCGTTTCTGACCTCCACTGTGAATTCTCCACCTTATGGCAATTTTTGTTTTGACACGATTTGTTTTCTTGCTTTGTCTATTGTTAAGTACTGCGCTCATTATCTGATCCAGTTTCTACGACCGTCGTCGACCCGTCACTTGTGCTAAATTTGAGAATACCGTGGAGAGTGGACGGAATCGCTTGTAGCTGAAAGAGCGCAGGCCGACCCAGTATAATATTCTGTTCGGCTGGACAGTCAACAACCGAGAATTCAAGTACCCTTGTTATCTGTTTTATCCCATCATGGCTGACTAATGTAAACGGGAGCATGATTGTTCATGTTGGCCAGATTCCATGACCAGTGAACCCAACTAGTAGGCCCTGCTGTGGTGGTCGGAGGTGATTTTTCCACTCAAGTGGTAACCGTCGAAGGCGGTACTCATATATTACATTAACCATGCTTCCGTTATCAACGTATAAATGATCAACACTTTGTTGGCTAATGAAACTGATGATGTGCAATGGGTCGCTTGGATCCCAATATTCTGGCTTGGAGTCATTCATCGAAAAGGCTATGTTAAGCATGTTTTGATGGTATACCATCGCGCTTGTGTGTTGGCTCTGGTGATTGTTGCATGGGCGGGGCCTGATGATGGTAGGTATCCTTGCCCTCCTGTCATGTTCCTTTCCCCCATCCTTTTGACTTCTGGGCTGGTGTTTTTCCTCATCAAATTTTGCTCTGAGCTCTTTTGTTATGCCAGCTATGTTTCCAACTAGCTGTTTCTCGTCTATCTCCCTTTTCAATACCGTGTATTCGGTGGTATCATGAGTTTTGCTCTTGTGATATTCACAGAACTTGGTCTTGTCCTTGCTCTCCTTTGATGGAGTTTTGTTGATTGCATGGACATCTGCATGACCATTCCATTTGTCATCTTTGTTGAACGGCTTGTACCTGCTCGAATATTTCTGTTGGTTGCTGTCTTGCCTCTCTTGTTGGGCTGAGCTGGGCCTGGACGCCGCTTCCTCCTGTTTAATGTATGCGTTGGCTACATCTTTGAGATTGGCCTCCTTTCGCTCTTCCCCTTCGATTTGTCTCAAATATCTTTCCACGCGGAACTTGAGCTCGTCCCTGGATCTGGGGACTGTCCCTTGCATATCTTGGATAGGGGTCCAGGAAGCAGACCTTGGGCGAAGGCGCCCGTCACCAGGAACTCTTCATGCCCTGGGACATTCAAGGTAGCTAGCGTGAATCGATCGTAATAGTCACGAATCGACTCTCCTTATTTTTTCTTACACGTCATCACAGAGTTGGCGTCCCCTTTTCCCTTCCTCAACTGCATGAAGTTGTTGAGGAAAAGGTATTTCAGCTGCTCAAAACTCGAGATACTGCTTGGCCTCAAAGACTTGAACCAACTGCCTACATTTCCTGTTAGGGTGCAGGGGAAATAGGTGCAGGTGAAGCGGCGGTCCTTCTCAAGAGATGTCATCTTCCACTCGTAGTTGTCGATGTGGTCATCCGGGTCAGTGGTACCGTCGTACTTTGGCATGTTTGGTATCATCGCAATGTGCAGAATCTCATATTGGAGCAGCTCATGGCTGAAATTGGAGCTTGCACTTCGCATGCGATTGTCCATGTACGAGTACGACATACCGCCATAGACCATATGTTGCTGAGTATGGTAGGGGCTCGCATACATCTGGTTATGCATGACCGCCGGCGAGATGTATGGTTGATATTGCTGTAAGTTTGGCTGGAATCCAAATTGATGGAATGCGTATTGCCTTGTCGGGTGAACCATGTATGGGTTTGCTCCTATATACTGTTGCGTGGACGGATTGAATGGTTGAGCGACCGCCATGAAGGGATTGGATTCGATTGTTACTGAGAGATGAACGCCAGGCCCATAAAAGTTGGATCCTTGATTGATCGAGGTCTGTACTCTTGTGACTTGCGGTTGAGACACTTCTGGGACTGAAACTGGGGCCTGTTGAGCATACGGGTTGAAGATCGGTGGTTACTGTACGAACAGCGGCATGTGGGTCAAGCCTGCCATAGTGGCGTGTGGGTAGACCATCGATGAATATTGCGACTGCGGTTGAATATTGTGGGGGATCCAGGTTCCGGTGCTCGAAGTGTATGGAAACGATTGTTGTTGTGAAATAGGTATCTCTGTTTATTGTGTTGCGACAATCTGCGGAGTTGTGGTTACGATTGCTGTTTGTGGAGGTGGGTTAACTGTTGGGCGCCATAGACTGGCTATGTAGGTTGTCGTCGTTTCAGCTGCAGAGCTGGATGGTGTTTGTGAGACTGGCGTGCGATTTGAAGTGTGTTCTTCCTGGGTAGGAACTTGCCCTCCGTCCAACGGCTGCATTGGACGTACTTGGCTTGTTTTCGGTGCTTTTGACGTCGACATAATTCCACCTGCCATTTTTGCTCTTAGGATGTGCTTAGTGGATGTAACGGTCTAGAGATACGTCCGGATGGCGCCAAATGTTGTGATATGTCAGAGAGGGTTTAATTGAAAGTGAGGGTGAGAATTGTGCTGGTTCCTTCTCCTGATATCACAGTACAAAAGAGAAAGATGATCGTTAGTCGACGTCCGAGAGGGATCCCCGGTACGAAGCTCCGACGATCAAGTTAGAATGGATTCTGAGAGAAGTATGGGTAACTCTGAATAAAAAGAGTTCAGTCCCCTTCCCCATGAAGAAGAAGGGTCCTTTTATACCTGGTTGTGAGGCATGTGCCTCATAACTGATTCTGTTGAGCATTCCCTTGTGAGGTGCGATGTGGCGGATCCGTATTGAAGGATCTCCCGTCACGCCTTTTTGCCTCGTCTCCTCATTGGCTAGAGGGGAATCTTTGATATTATGATCATCGTGGCTGTCGTCAGGTGGATAAGTGGAACTCTCTGATTGGCCCCACGTTTGTCGGGGTGTTGTTTCTAGGAGAAGAGGGCAAGGCGCAGTTCTGCCCCTTAACCGCCATACCAGTGACTCCGCGTTGGCGAAGGCCTGACCTTGGCCTCAGACTGGATATGACTAGGTTCTACCCAAGCCAAGCTCGGCGTTAGTTTGACTCCTCCGTTTTGATGTTGTCCCTAAGGGATATGTTAACAACTACCGATTCCTACAATAATGGTATACAGTAGTGAGTCTCTAATCGAAATCTAACACTAGCATACTTAACTTCTATAATAGAATTATGCCAATATTGTGTCAAAATTAGGTTTTGTATAAGTTGCAAATACTTTTCTGAAAATTCAGATTTCCATATACCAATGGACTTATTAATATTTGCAAGTGACAAATCCCATTTTGTGTTATTGTTTGTAATGCATTTTAGCACTTTTAGAATGGCTTTATGTTAGGGTACAAAGTCATGCTTGGATGTGGAGTCTTAGGTTTTACCTTCTTGTATGTGTAAATGGGTTGAGTATTTCCTATAAATAGGAAGTTAGTGACTCCCATTAAGTAAAGGAACCATTTAGAGTGTTGGACTAGAGAGAGAAATTTGTACTAACCCATTTGTATATCCTTTCTAGATCTAATATGAGCTTACACAGAATTATTTACTCCGTGTGTTCTTGAGTTTGTATGATGATTCACTACATCTTTTCTTATTCCGCACATGCCATCATAATCAACACCGATACAATTGGTATCAGAGCAGGTGTTATTGATTGGATCAAGAATTGATCCATGGTGGCAATCTAGATTTGGTGATTCATTTTTTGATCTTTGATCCTCGTGTTATTGAGAGTTTGGATTCTAGAAATCGAATTCATCTTTGATTCTGTTCATAATTCAATTTTCTTCACTAGAATTCAAGTGATTTTCACTTTCTCTCTCTATAAAACCCAAGTTCATATCGTTTGATTCAAAAGAAAAGAAGCAATTATGGAGAAATGGATGATACATAGTAAAGATGTTCAAGGTGAATGCACTTTTGAATATCTTCTTTATATGAAAGACCCTAACTTTCGTACTAAAGACATTGTTACTCCAAAACATGCTACATGCATATTTATAAATAATATTTTACATTGATAGTGTGATTACAAAAGATTGGATACAAACCGACTAAGTTTTAGTATATTACATAACTACCTAGGATATTATAATTTTTTATACAAACATAAACCCAAATACAAAAGTAATAGTATAAACTATTCTAAATCTTCCAACAGTATATGACTATAATGGGTTCTCATTACCTGTAATTGTTAAACACTGAGAGGGGTAAGCGGTGACGCTTAGTGAGTTCAATAATAGATACAATATAATGCTATGCCACATACATATCAATATGACAGAAGCAAAGAGGTACAAAGAACAACAAAGGCATATGAGTATCATATGACATGCTTTCCATATCAACGAATAATCTGATTCAAAGATATACAATCAATAAGACTTTTGCCCATCTGGCATGGAAAAATAACCAATTTCTGAATAAACATTTTGGCTAGAAAATTATAGGCTTTCAGCCCTGCCTAGCCTTCTGCCAATGCCATAATGGTAGAAGTCATTCTCTTACGAGACATGCTCTACACGGCCAGAGGCTACATACCTGTACCCAAGTGATGCTTATGTCATACACTTCGTGGTCTAAGGTATAACTCATTATCATAATAACATGGGAAAGCACACTGTACATATAACACATAACATACAATTGTTCCTATATATTGAACTCACCGTGAAATAACTGGCGATTAATTTGGGCAGCACTTCGGCTCTAAATATGACTTTCTACGATGAAACTGGGGATTTTAGTTGAAAACCGGTCTTACACGGGCAGAGTTTCGACTTGAAAATATAATTTTCTCGCGAACTTCGGGGCGTCGGGACTTGCTTCGGGTTTCGAGGATAATACCGGGGCTTCAGGAGGGTTAAAAGTGGGCTAAAGAAGGTTTAGAGAGTGAGAGATATCAGAATTAGCAAACAAATCCCGAAGGCTTCGTTCTCTATTTATAGGGTGAAATTTTGAGATTCACGATGTGAACCATGATTGTTCACATCGTGAGGTTTGATCCCGATCATCCCATAGGCTTGTCGTGTGTCTTCTAGGCTCGAAACGCGTCGTTCACTGAGTTCACGTCGTGAACACTGTGTTTACGTCGTGAATAAAGTCCAATTCTCGAAGTTTGTGCTCCAAACTTCAGAAATCCATATCTTTCGCATACGACCTCCGTTTTTGACGTTCTTTATATCCACGCGTAGGTGAGATTATGCTCTACATCTTTTATTTAGACTCCGTTGGCTAATTTTGAATTTATTTTTAATATTATATTAATATTATATTTTTAACAGGCCGAGACAAGAAAAGTTCGTTAAGATTTCATAATTTCTTCATCCGACGTCGGTTTTCGTCTGTCTTTTTACCGTTGTACTACTATTGACGAGACCTTCGATTCTCGTTTAGGTTGCGTCGGCTAAAAATCACTCGATATTTATTTCGAGTTTTTAGCTGTCTATCGCTATTCCGAAATTTAGAAAAATCATAACTTCCTCATACGAAGTCAAATTTGGGCGTTCTTTTTATGAAAATTCTCGGTTTAACAAATACTAAGACTTTCATTTAGATCACCAAGGATAAAAAGTAGTTTATCAAAAACTCACTTTTTACGTCATTCGGCGCCGTGCCAGTTCTGTCGCGAAACTTCGATTGGTCATAACTTCTTCGTTATAACTCGGATTTCGATGAGGTTTTCGCCTAAATGTTTCTAACAGGATTCTCTACAACTTTCAATAATAAAATTTTACTTATTTCAAATTTTATATTTTCTTTAAATTTCAATATTAGATTGGAATCTCATAAGACTTCCAATACTTTCCGATTGATTCTAAACATATTTGTACTTCATTTCTAGTAAAAACCATATGTTAGAACTCAATACTCAAATTTCATATAATATTTCATAATATTATTCACTTTTAAAATTACATAACACGATAACTGAACGTGTATGTTACAAATACCTCCTCCTTTTGAGGATTTCGTCCCCGAAATCACAACGATTTAGACAAATGAGGATATTTCGCTCTTATCTTATTCTTATTTTATTATACAGTTTCACTTCGGATAACAGGAGCGTTTCATCATATATGCTTAAACCTTTATGCAGATAACTCACATGAAACACATCATGAATACCTGCCAAATCTTTCGGCAATTCCAAGCGATATGCTTGCTTACCAATTCTCTGGATGATTTTGAAAGGTCCAACAAATCTGGGACTCAACTTTCCTTTCTTCCCAAATCGCATAATGCCTTTCTATGGGGATACCTTCAGCATTACGAAATCTCCCAACTGGGATTCTATGGGTCGTCTCCTCTTTTCTACATAGGACCTCTGTCGATCCTGGGCCGCTTTCATTCTTTCTCGTACAATTTGAATCTTATCAGTGGTGTCTTGAATCATTTAAGGACCACCAAGGATATTATGTCCTATATCATGCCAACATAATGTTCTCTTCTTCTGACCATCTGTGATCGGAAATAATCTTTAGCGGTACACCATGTCTCGCAACAGTTTCATCCAAGTACACTTGTGCATATTTCTCCATAGGATCTGTTTCACGCACGACGAGAAAATGTGCACTCTTAGTCAATCGGTCGACTATTACCCAAATGCTATCATTCTGTATAGCAGTCTTTGGCAATTGGAGCAGCACTAGACATAGAGTCATTTCAAAATTCTATTTGCCTATCAGGGGTAGTCCAGGCAAATCATCGGGGAAAATATCAGGATATTTATTATTAACAGGAACGTCATTTACAGTTTTCTTCTCCTCTTTTGAGATATAAATTGTATAGGATAGATAGGCAGAATACCCCTTCGATATAAGTTTACGAGTTTTTAGGAAAGAGATTATTTTTATTTTTATTTTTTTTAGATTTGAAGTCTTTGTTACCGAAGACATAAATAGGATTCTTCTCTTCGATAAGGATAAGTACCATCTTTTCGTAACACAAGAGTTCTTTGCGGTTCTTCGACAACCAATTCATGCCGAGAATAATTTCAAAGTTGGGCAAAAAGATAGGAAATCAGGTTAGCAAGAAAACTATAACCTTCAATTTCTATGACACAATCTCTATAGACTTTATCAGCAAGTAATGATATACTTCCCACGATATCGGTCACATCGTTCGGGTCCTCGCGTGCCTCCTCTGCGATAATCTAGTATGCATGGTGTTTAGCTTTTGGCACCTCCTCTGCGATAATCTAGTATGCATGGTGTTTAGCTTTTGGCACCTCCTCCTTTTTAGTTGAAGTACTCATCGGTTGTTGAACGGAAGCTTGACTTCCCACCATCTACCTAAAAAGAGTAGGGCAGAAACGCTTTCTGTGGCCAGTAGCACCACAAGCATAGCATATAACATTCTTCCTCGGGCAAATGGGCTTCACGTGACCCTTTTCTCCGCATCCATAGCAAATCACTAGTCCTTTTCTATTCTTCATTGACCCTGGTGATTCTTTCCACATTTTTGACACGATGGTGACTGAAAAGAAAAAGATTGTGACCTACCGCGGTCACGAAAGGTATTATGAGATTGTACTTGTCTGCTAGAATCAGATCGAGCAGATCGAGCTGATGGAATAAAGAAAACAGAGACAGTTTAATCAACACGTGGATGCTTCGGAACAGAAAGAGTAGCACCATGTATTTCTAAGTCATGATCACGCTTTCGGGCATACTCAACAACTTTGCCAAATGATAGAATATTTCGATTAATTATGAATTCACGGATTTCATACCGTAATCCTTCCAGGAATAACTAAATTTTCATCGTCTTCATAACAGGTAACATCTCTAGCTAATGGTTGCTCAATCCTTTAATGAAGATAGTTATATTTCTATCGACTACCTTGACCATCTCCTTCTTCAATTCTCTGACTGAAATTTCATCACTACACGAGACATGGTTCTCTAAACCAATCAATTCACTTCGCAGAGTTATTTTAATCGGAGTCGATTCTTTATGACCACTAAGGCCTAAATGAAAATCATCTTCTTAGTCATCACCGAAACGAAGGTAATGACATACTCGAACAAAAACGGAATCAATTTGTAGTTTCTTGGTAACCTTGTGACTTTCCCTGATCCAAGTGTGAGTCCTGTGCTTCCAGTAGTATAGGTCTCTACTACTATTCACACCTACTCATACTCGTCCCAAGTATTGTCTCGCAGTTCCCAAGTCACCATTCAAACGTTTTCACAAAACAACTTTTCACACCTGAGTGTGTTCAAACAAGTACATAGTACAATTTCTCCTAGACTCAACTAGGGATTTCATGTTTCTATCAAACATAGCTTGGATTTCTTAAATTCATTTTTTTTCTAGAATTCCTTTATGCATAAGCTCGATCTAGCATATCCTAATATTTTTCCTAAGTCGAAAGGAATTTCACTTCCATATTCTTCACATAAATTCTTTCTCGGATAGTGTCTACTCTACAAGACACACTATACCAGAATTTATTCTAGCAGTGTGGAGATAAACGATTTCCAACTACCTGTATGAACTTCTATCTCATGCAAGTCATTATGCATATTTGTTCATTTCATTATCCTTCTATGACATCGTCATTCCTGTATATGAGTAAGTCTTCTTCTCATGGTTGTATCTTTTAAGTCTTCTTCTTAAGAGTATATCCAAAGAAATCCGCATTATAGCTGCATCTCAGCATGTTCTACTAGCTTCAACTTGTTTTTATGTCATTCCTAACTACAACATCTCTTCTCATACAATACTATGAATGTATATCTTCTTCAACTAAGTACTCTACCTTACTCTAACAAGTAAGTCACTCAGCCTTTTCACAATCAAATAACCTATTTCACCATCCTAATCATGTATGTTAAAGTCGACTTAACACACAATGGAACTTTCATAAGGATGTGATAGAAGTCAATCATCACTCAGTATTATTAAATACTAAGTCTGAACATCCTGTATAGGGTTACTACTTGAACTATATACTACATCAAAATGTTTAGGCAAAGTCTTGGCCTATTAAGTCTGAAAACTTCATTAGCCTTTCCTTTGATCTTCATTTAATTCTTCTAAATCTTGCACAACATCAATTGCGATACTGTCGAAGTATTGATCACCATCTTCGGTTCTTCTGACTCTATAAACAATCACTGCTTCAATCTGGATAGTGGTGAAACAACTTTATAGATTACACCAACACATTTATCTCGTCCAAATGTGTTTCAAACGCACATCATTCTTCCAAAGATGTTATTATTTCACTAAACATAGTTTGAATGTACAACACCACTCTATTGGTATTAATACACTATTTACGATATTACTTGTTAAATATTATTTTACGATATCCCTCGATCGTTTATCTATAAAATTATCGGAGTTGACTATCATAAGTCTTTTTATTACTTCGAAAAGTTTCATATCAGTTCTAATATAGAAATTTTTAAATCTGGAATATATAAAATTTCCTCTTCCATACTATGGTCGACAACAGACCTTAAACTTTCTCAAGTAATAGCAATATAAGTAAGAAACCTAAGGCACGTTATTTCATTTATCATTTAGCACATATTAGAATATAAGGCATATCTCCTCTAATATTCTAGTGCTTTTCCATTTAGGTATTCAACCTAAAATATATTAGGCACATATCGTACCATCATCCCTTAGCAATCCATGTTTAAGTCTAGAAATTCTCAAAATTCCTAGTTTACTTAAACTAATTCTATAAAAATGTTGAAGTAACTTAATTATTTTAAAATACTAGGGTTTATCACTACCCAATACCCCACTTAAATCTTTCTTATGGTTTGTATCCATATACTTACAAATGACTCTGTTCATATATTGAAGACAGTTTAAGTCTAAATACCAATCCGTGATATTTAGTTCGCTTAAACTAGTGCTCTGATACCATGATTGAAAGACCCTAACTTTCGTACTAAAGACATTGTCACTCCAAAACATGCTACATGCATATTTATAAATAATATTTTACATTGATAGTTTGATTAAAAAAAACTGGATACAAACCAACTAAGTTTTAGTATATTACATAACTACCCAGGATATTATAATTTTTTATACAAACATAAACCCAAATACAAAAGTAATAGTATAAACTATTCTAAATCTTCCAACAGTATATGACTATAATGGATTCTCATTACTTGCAATTGTTAAACACTGAGAGGGGTAAGCGGTGACGCTTAGTGAGTTCAATAATAGATACAATATAACGTTATGCCATATACATATCAATATGACAGAAGCAAAGAGGTACAAAGAACAACAAAGGCAGATGAGTATCATATGACATGCTTTCCATATCAACGAATAATCTGATTCAAAGATATACAATCAATAAGACTTTTGCCCATATGGCATGGAAAAATAACCAATTGCTGAATAAACATTTTGGCTAGAAAATTATAGGCTTTCAGCCCTGCCTAGCCTTTTGCCAATGCCATAATGGTAGAAGTCATTCTCTTACGAGACATGCTCTACACGGCCAGAGGCTACATACATGTACCCAAGTGATGCTTATGTCATACACTTCGTGGTCTAAGGTATAACTCATTATCATAATAACACGGGAAAGCACATTGAACATATAACACATAACATACAATTGTTCCTATACATTGAACTCACTGTGAAATAACTAGGGATTAATTTGGGCAGCACTTTGGCTCTAAATGTGACTTTCTGCGATGAAACTGGGGATTTTAGTTGAAAACCGGCCTTACACGGGCAGAGTTTCGACTTGAAAATATAATTTTCTCGGGAACTTCGGGGTGTCGGGACTTGCTTCGGGTGTCGAGGATGATACCGGGGCTTCGGGGGGGTTAAAAGTGGGCTAAAGAAGGTTTAGAGAGTGAGAGATATCAGAATTAGCAAACAAATCCCGAAGGCTTCGTTCTCTATTTATAGGGTGAAATTTTGAGATTCACGACGTGAACCATGCTTGTTCACGTCGTGAGGTTTGATCCCGGTCATCCCCTAGGCTTTCCGTATGTCTTCTAGACTCGAAACGCGTCGTTCACGGAGTTCATGTCGTGAACACTGTGTTCACGTCGTGAATACAATCCAATTCTCGAAGTTTGTGCTCCGAACTTCAAAAATCCATATCTTTCGCATACGACTTCCGTTTTTGACGTTCTTTATATCCACGCGTAGGTGAGATTATGCTCTACATCTTTCATTTAGACTCTGTCGGCTAATTTTGAATTTATTTTTAATATTATATTAATATTATATTTTTAACGGGCCGAGACAGGAAAAGGCCGTTAAAATTTCATAACTTCTTCATCCGACGTCCATTTTCGTCTGTCTTTTTACCGTTGTACTACTATTGACGAGACCTTCGATTCTCGTTTAGGTTGCATCGGCTAAAAATCACTCAATCTTTATTTCGAGTTTTTAGTTGTCTACCGTTATTCCGAAATTTTGAAAAATCATAACTTTCTCATACGAAGTCAAATTTGGGCGTTCTTTTTATGAAAATTCTCGGTTTAACAAATACTTACGACTTTCATTTAGATCACCAAGGATAAAAAGTATTTTATCAAAAACTCACTTTTTACGTCATTCGGCGCCGTGCCGGTTCTGTCGCGAAACTTCGATTGGTCATAACTTCTTCGTTATAACTCGGATTTCGATAAGGTTTTCGCCTAAATGTTTCTAATGGGACTCTCTACAACTTTCAATAAGAAAATTTTACTTATTTCAAATTTTATATTTTCGTTAAATTTCAATATTAGATTGGAATCTCATAAGACTTCCAATATTTTCCGATTGATTCTAAACATAGTTTTACTTCATTTCCAGTAAAAACCATCTGTTAGAATTCAATACTCCAATTTCATATAATATTTCATAATATTATTCACTTTTAAAATTACATAACACGATAACTGAACGTGTATGTTACATTATAGCTTGACTATTGGATTGAAAAGTGAATGTGATATCATTGTAAATGGAGAAAAGAATGAAGTTGGAGAATTAATTAGTTGTCCAATTTATCAACCAAATATTTGTTTGATCGTTTGGTTACAACATATCAAAAGAAACGAAGAAATAAGAAAGAAGGAGAAGTCATATAAGGAATTTCTCGTGCTGAATGCAAATATGGAAGCAATAAACTTGAATATTATGCAGATTGTCGTGAAGCTCGGGAACGTGTTCTTGATGATGATCATGATGTTCTTAATGTTCAAGAAAAAGGAGTTCAAGTTGATTCTTATGATGAAAAAGGTTTTTGCTCGATTGGAGTTCAAACCGCTGATATTTTGTGTTCTTGTAATTCGTTTGAAGGAATGATTCTTTATCAGAAGTCGGTGATCCAAGAAATTCACAAGTATCAAACTCCAAAAGATTTGATTCAAATTCACAAAGTTGAAGTTGCGGAAAGTGGGTTTGTTCATGAAATCAAGTCTTCAAGATGCAAAAAGATGAGAAAGAAAAAGAAGAAGAAGATCAAACGTAAAAACAAGCGGGTTTACTCACAAAAATCGTCGAATGTTGTTGTGAATCCGAAATCCGTGAAGCGAATTTGGGTTCCAAAGCAACAATTTCCAAAGGTTGCATTGAATTTGAAGTCAAAACCCAAAAGTGTTGGTGGTTCTTTTGAAGATGTTCTTGGTTTGATGAAGAACACGAAGAACGAGTTGTACATCACGCATAGTGGGTGGTATAATGTTCAAATTGTAGATTTTCTCATTCCAACAAAAGAACCAAGATCTTCTAAATTTGATTCATTCTTTTAAAACGGAAACTCGATTCGTCAAAAAGGTATCTCAAATTCTCAAATGGATTCCAAAACATCCATTATTTCGATTCGTATTTTTCGTTTTTCATTTTTGATCGATTTGCCTCATTGGATCTAATCCGTTTCAACCCCATTGTTGATCCAATTATTTTTGTTTAGATCAAAACGAAAATCATATTCTCATATTTCTTTTTAAATTTTGAAATCAATTTTTTTTTTGTTTGAAATGTTATGTTCATCTATCAAAGCCCAACTTACGACACATTTTTTTTCTATTCATTCTATCTTTAAGCCCAAAATGTGTTTAATCCATCACATTTGATTGAGCCCAATCATTTTTTTTAAAAGGTTCGATCTGTTTTAGTAAATCTGAATTGTGTTCGTCAGTCGACATTCGCATATCATACTTGTACCCTCAGCTCATCATCTTCATAATCAATTGATCTTGATTTCTTAATCTCGATTTTTCGTTGTTTTTTTTCCGATCGTTGATGAATCTTTATCTGAAAATGAGTTTCAATTTCCTATGTGATGAAATAGTTTTTTTTTTTTTTATCAAGACATCGCACATACTTCATCAACTGAGTTTTTGATTTTGATAAAATTGGTCAAGCACTTTGAAATTTTCGTGAAGAACATGTGAAGAATAGTTAGTTTATCATGTTTTTGATCTGAAATTGGGCATCAGAATCATCAATTTGGTGTTTGGTGATTTTTTACTTTGAAAAGTCAAACTGAAAACAAGTCAACGTCCATGTTCAATTGATGAATCGGTGACTTGGATGCTGAAATCGATAGATACAAGCTGTTTTGAGGTTGTGGATGTCGAATTGATGTTTGGATTGGGGTTTAATTTTGAAAATTTTTTGAGTTGGGTTCTTGATATCATCGGTCGCAACTAAGTTTGACTTGGAATCAAATTTGATTGATAAAGCCTGGATGTCGAATTGATAGATATTGATGGGTTCGTTATTGATGGCTTGAGTTGGAGTTAGGAATCAGATGATTTTGATTTCGAAATTATTTGATATCGATGTTGATTTGTTGATTTGGTATTAGACTGGGAAGCGATGGTTGAATATTTTGATTATGTTTGGATAATGAAAGCTGATGTCGAAGGATTGGGACTCGAGTGGTTATCAATTAAGAAGATTAGGAAATCGACTTTGACATTCGAAAGGAGGAGAATTCAATTTTGATTTTCTAGTTGAATTCGGATTGAGAAGTTCAGATACTGAAGTGAAAAAGAAAGAAAACGAAGGAGTATTTGAGACTGATTTTCGCTAATGAAGATTTTGGAAATCGAAAGTTTTGAGGTTCGATTGATGAATCTTGTAGTCGACTGGGACAAGATCGATTGGTGATCTTTGGAGTTTCGAAGTGGGTGGATGAAATTGGGAAGTTGATTGTTTGACAGCGAATCATTGGAAATAAGCTTTGGAAATTTTGATCATGGCTGCTAACGAATGATTCAGGGAGAATATGGAATTGTCAATTTTGGCATGAGTATTTGATTTCGAAGGTTATGAAATCGTTTTGAGTGTTATCGCTGATGTTCAGTGATTGATAGCGAAGTCAACATGAGCAAGTCAAAGTTCACTTAAATTTGAGTTTGCTATCGAAGGGTTTTACAGTTAACCGATTTCGAAGGGTTGTTTGTTACTTTCGAAAGATTGGAATTGTTTTCGTCGACATAGAGTGCGTTGTGTCGATGGGAGTATTGACATTTAGCTACCGGGTTCACGAATTGGAAAAAAGTCGATGGGAGTATTGACGTTTAGCTACCGGGTTCACGAATTGGAAAAAAGAAGAAAACATAAATGTTTCGAAATTGGACCTGTGGTTTGGAAGATATGGTATAAATGGTCAAGTTTGGAATTTACAGCAAAAATTGCTGAGAATGCAGAAGTTTCGAACTTGGTCCCTGAAATTTCGAAGACTTGACAGAATTAGTCCAGTTTCGAATCTTGAGCAAAAATTGTGAAGAATGCAGAAGTTTCATGTTCAGTCCCTGCAGTTTGTGCGAATTTACACTTTATGTCCCGTTTCGCAAATGGGATAGAGTTTCGCATATTAAGTTGTTTTTGGTGCAATGGATCCCTGCAGAATTCTGTTATTGACAATTTTTTACCCGGATTTTGGAAAATCTTGCAACTTTCACTCAAAAAGTCAAAAAATTTTACAAACTGGAAATTTTTGAAGTTTTTTCGTGATTGTTTTTCCGTGCAAGATTTTTGGTGTTTCATTTTTGGTAAACATCAAGGGGGAGTATTGTGAAGTTTATTCCTCGGGCGCTTCTCAGCCTTAATGGGTTTTATAATCATTTTTTGATTATAAAAAGGGGGAGAATGATGGGTATTCGAAGCGGGTTTTTCGGGTATTCATTTACGGATTTGAAGACCGGTGTTACTTCGAAGGGGAGTTTGGTCTTGATCGCGCTAGCTCGTTGGAGACTAAAGTCGGGACATTCAATCCTAACTTTGAGGGGGAGAATGTTAGGGTACAAAGTCATGCTTGGATGTGGAGTCTTAGGCTTTACCTTCTTGTATGTGTAAATGGGTTGAGTATTTCCTATAAATAGGAAGTGAGTGACTCCCATTAAGTAAATTAACCATTTGGAGTGTTAGACCAGAGAGAGAAATTTGTACAAACTCATTTGTATATCCTTTCTAGATCTAATATGAGCTTACACAGAATTATTTACTCCTTGTGTTCTTGAGTTTGTATGATGATTCACTAGATCTTTTCTTATTCCGCACATGCCATCATAATCAACACCACTACACTTTACAAGCTAAAAATTCAAAACTAAATCAAATTAGTTCTAAAAATTGTCAAATTTTACATTTCAGTTCTAACTATAATTTAGAACCCTCATGTAATTTTTCATGATTTTTAGATATGTTTAACTATTTTTCCACCATTTAATTCCTTGAAAATATCATAAAATCATGAAAAATAGTAAATAGTTAATAAAAATTCCTAATCTTTTTTGTAAAACTGTTATGCAATGTATACAAAGTTGGAAAAATACCGAAATTGATTTTCAAACAGTTTAACCCGATTTTATGATTTTTGTGTGTTTATTCTAACAAAAATAGAGATAATTAGAAAACAGTTTCTAAAATTTCTCAAACTTTTTGTACTAGCGTTATTAGACATATAAAATCTGGGAAAAATATAAAAGTTGGTTTCTAAACAGTGTAGATGTTTTCTTTGTTTTATTCACTTAAACAAGTTTATAACCCGTATGAACCACGGTTATAAAATTAATTAAACTTTTATAATAAAAATTTATAATTATTAATCAATTATTTTAAATCAGACATTTTAAATAAATTATTAATTAAGAGATATATCAAATTTTTAAAGTTATTATAACTTCAAATTTAACATATAATTAGAAAATATAAATTTGAATTTTGAAATGAGTTATCTAATATATCTACATGACACATGACATAATATTAATGAGAAGTTGTATTAGAGTGACACTTGGCAAAAGGAGATTAAAACTATTCATTTATTAGAATAGAGATAATGATTAATTCATGAATAATTATTAAATAGTAAATGAAAATTACCAAACTTTTTGAAAAATTTATATACAGTGTACATAAGCTGGGAAAATTACCAAAATTGATTTTCATATATTGGAGTCCGAGTTTTGGATTTATGTATATTTAATGTAAGAAATATAGCATAAATAGCAAAATGATTCAATAATTATTCAAAATTTTTGTAAAATTATTATTTGATGTATACAAACTGGTAAAAATATCAAAACTGGTTTTTTAACAACTTAACCTGTTTTTATAATTTTTGTGTATTTATTCTATTAAAAATTAAAATAAATACTAAACTGTTTGGAAAACTGCCCAAACTTTTTATTTGTGGCTAAACTATAATACACGATGTTATGGAAATTTATTATTATTTTAAGAACAGTTTAGCTATTTTTACCTGATTTATTCTCCTAAATGATAATTAATTCATGAAAAATTAGTAAACAGTAAGAGAAATTCATTAAAGTTTTTATTCACGATTAATGTGTATTATAAGATATTCTAGTAAATTTTTATAGTTTTTGGAAAAGTATAACAGTTTATTACCAATTTAACCCATTAAACATTCATTAAATCGGGAAAATAAGAAATATTCATGGAAAAATCTGTAAATTTGCGCATGTAGTCGTTATAATTTCCATAAGACGCAGAAATTATTTAATATGGTTTTGGACATTTATAACTTAATTTTACTATTTATTTCTCTTCAACAAAAATAAATTCAAAATTAATAGAAGATAGTCACATAAATGCATGAAACTTCATGAAACGTCATTAATCAGTGTATGGGTAATTTCAGAATTTTTCCAGAATTTATTAACCATAAAAAGTATTTTATGTGAATTATTGCTATATTTTCTTGCATTAACTATAATAATTCGATAAAATTAAGTTATCTTCTGAAAATTTGCAGAACTTGTCATTTCGTTGGTGGGATTCTGGGAAAAATTGGATTTGAACAAAAAAGAAGTTTTAAATATTTATTTGTGAATAAATCCTTTGTGAACATCTTTGAAAGCTTTTAGCAACAAACTTTGATCATCTAACATCTAAGCTTGAAGATCATTACATGCATGTTGGTTTGAAGACCATTCATGAGTTTCTAATGTTCAAAAGTCGTTTTTGAAAGAAAACTTAGGGTGCATGTGGTGATTTTCCACCAAAACTTGTAGAAAAGTGCATTATGTTGATTTTGACTTAGGTTTTGGTCATGGGACTTCACCATTTACAACATGCATGTTGCTTTTGGGTGAAATCCTACCACCATCATCATCAAAACCGAAATTCATGGTTATAAACATGAAGGTTCATAAAGAATGGTGTAGAAGAACAAGAAACTGTAAGAAAACTTGTAACCTTTGAAGGTAAAGTAAAGGAAATGTGAGGGATTCGATTTTACCTTGATGTATAACACTAGATGATGAACATTTTTTGAGTAAAATGATGTTCTTGACTGAATATTATTTTGGGTTAGAGAGAGGGGAAAGAATGGGGGTTTTAGAGAGAAGAAAAGAGAGAAAAGATAGATTCTATCTCTCTGGATAGCTCATTTCCTTGTCATCTCTTTGGGGTTTTACTCCACCAAAATCGTCCACCAAAATACCGAGACACATGTAGACTCATGAATTATCGAATGGAAAAATTTCTCCTATAGATTCTGCTTCTAACTTTGTATTTTCTAGAGAGAAGGAGGAGAGAAGTTTTTAGAGAGAGAAAGAGAAGGGTGGAGTGTGGGAAATGAGGGATGTGATTATGATTTTGGGAAAAGGTGTATGGGTAGGAGAGAGGCCGAATTTATGAGGTGTAATATCCCTTTCTTTCTCTTTTATCTTTATAAAATTTAAATCTTTTATAAAAATATCAAATATTTATAAAAGATGCAACTTAACCAAGTTTTTATGCATAAAACTCTTGATTTTTAGACTAATAATTAGGGATATATGTTGAATATTTTAACTTATATCTTCCTTGATTGTATTTTCAAATTTTAATTATTCTATGATGTTATTATAAATTTCATAACCATTTTTATAAATTTTGATATTAGATTTCTAAAAATTAAGAATTTTTAGGGCTTTTAGGGTTTTAAGGAGTTTGTAAGCCTTTGGATATCAAAATTAATTAAATTTTGAGACTTCAAACTATTTTAGAGTTTCATAACTCTTATTCAAGTTTAAAATAATGTTTATAATTTATTTTTTTATCGGTTTATTGGCATTTCTATGTAGTGGTTTCGAGATTCGAGCGAAATTGAAGAATCAAGTATATTAGTCCTAGTTTCAACTTTGACTTAAGTTCCTATGAGACTCGGACCTAATTTCTACTACTAGGTCAAGTGCATGATGTGTGTATATGATTCATGAAAAGGTGTTCGAGTCAAAGAGTGGCCTGAATATGGATAGTCACTACAGTTAGGTAGTTGTAGAATTCACATATCAATGTGAAATCTAAGTACGCTATCCATTGTTTCTAATTGTTTCCAAGTTTCTAGTAGGTTATAGCTTAGATTCTAGTTACTAATTCTAGTATGTGTCGTGCCTATACGTGCAACTAAGTTTATCCAAATCTAGAATTGTCTTAAATTTTGACGATTGTCACACTGATCCAGTATATATGTTGTTCCAGTGACTGGTATGCAATGAATATTATCAAAGAGTCCCAATGTTTATGGGATAATTTCTACAATGACACAGTTGTTGCTTAGGACACAAAGTTTTACAAAATGACATTGAATGTCTTCGGGATAGGTCTTGTCACTGATTGGGAAGTGAAAAGTCCTGTTAGGACGGACATAGGAATGTTCAGCATCAAACCGAGGTGGAGATTTCTCTCCGAGATTGTATGTGACATCCCCATTTTCACGGCCAGAAAAGACCGATTTTGTTTATGCTTTATAAAAATCAGAGTACTTCTTTTAATAAAATGTTGCGGAATTTGTTCCCAGAAAAACATGATAAATGTGTTATCAAAGCATTTCCGAAGAAATATATTTTTATTCCTTTTAAAACCTTGGGATGTCATCGTCAATAAAGAAACATAAGCATAAACAGAATTTACATTCATTTACACTAGTGATCTACATCTCTTCTAAATCTCTCAGTGTAAAGTAGCTTCGTATCGACACCTGTGATACAAATAAGCTTAAGTGGGTCAGGTTGGGAAACCTGGTGAGTACATAGGGTTTTCAACCCACAATAATATAATTATTATGTTTAAACATCAAAGAATCAACCCAATTACCCATCCCCATTATCTTCCTTACTCTTAAGGGTCTACCCTAAGAGTCATCTATCCTGCATTCGTTCATTCCGAAGTCCCTTGCTTCCAGGGTTTAGAAGACAGGCAATAAGTCCATAGTTGCCAATGCTAGTTCATAAAGCACTAATTCCATAGCTGCTAAAGTTCATTCATTGGGTACTAAATCCATAGCTACCAGTGTTTATTTATTAGGTACTAAGTCCATAGCTACCAACGTTTATCTAACGGGTACTAAGTCCATAGCTACCATCGTTTATTCAATAGGCACTAAGTCCATAGCTGCCGATGTTATTTATTAGGCACTAAGTCTATAGTTGCCTATGTTTACTCATATCATCTTTCATCTCTCATCATTCATCTACCCATGTTTACCCAACATATTTGTAGATATAAAACACATATACAGTTTAAAACATGTATAAAATCATTCATCCAGCATAGATAGCAAGTATACAGACAATATGTACACGTAGCACGTAATTTATATAAAATAATTCATATCTATGTGTAAGATGAAAGTAACTATGCACTCACATGGTAAGGTGTTGACTTGGCACTCGGACAGCACTTCATTACTCTTAAAACAATTTCTTTTGACAAAACCTAGTATCATTACCACTAGAGTTTAGTCTAATATTCACCGAGACTAATTAATAGTCTAACTATTATTACTATTATATAAGCGTTAAACAATACTCTTCACCCACTATGTACAGACAGGGGCCAGACATGGAACACCGGAGGCAGGATCATTTTGGCATATAGCACTTCTGAAATCCAGCAACCCAAGCGGCCCTCCAAACCAGATTCCCCGTACCGTGAGTGGTTAAAAATATATTATAACGAAACTTATATAACCCATAATAATAGCCCAAATAATTATTATAAGGTCCTAATAACATTACTATATTGAAACATAAGTTATACTAAAGATAGGGTAGATGTAGCTCACTTACAACGAGTTTTTCTCAAAAACCGGGCTCCGCTTGGAGCAGCGTTTCTGAGCCGAAAGGCCTTTTTCTCAGGGCTTCGGGAGCCTCGGGGCTTCCTTCGGGCGCTAGGGGTTTTACCTAGGCTTTAGGGGGGTTAGGGAGGCTTAGAGAGAGATTCTAGAGAGAGAAAGAGAAGTTGGAAGGTGTGAAAAATAAGGGTGCCTCGACACTCTATTTATAGGCTGGAAATCACCAAAATTCTTCGATTTGGCCTCCAACTCGTCAAGTTCCAGGCCAGGTGTCACCATCTGGTGGCCAGCCTTGGGGAGGAAGCAACGGCCAGGATTGCGCCACGTCACCCGATTTCGCACAGCACCTTCCCGACTTAGAAAAATCATAACTCTCGTATACAAGCTCCGTTTTCGATGTTCTTTATATCCACGCGTAGTTGAGATCATACTCTACAACTTTCGTTTAGACTCTGTCGGCTAATTTTGATTTAATTTTTACAGTTATATTTTTAACAGGCCGAGACAGGAAAAGTCCGTTAAAAATTCATAACTTATTCATCCGACGTCCGTTTTCGTCTATCTTTTTATCATTACGCTACTAATAATGAGATCTTCAATACTCACTTAGGTTGCGTTGACCAAAAACCGCTTGATCTAAAATTCGAGTTTCGGGTTGTGCACTGCTATGTCAAATCTTAGAAAAATCATAACTTCCTCATACGAAGTCAGGTTTGGGCGTTCTTTTTATGTACGCTCTCGGTTTAACATATACCATTACTTTTGTTTAGATTACTAAGGCCATAAAGTCCTCTATCGTAAATTCACTATTTACGTCGCGCAGTGTCGTGCCGGTTTTGTCGCGAAACTTCGACGAGCCATAACTTCTACGTTATAACTCGGATTTCGGCATTCTTTATATGTACGGAACCCTTGTGACATATTCTACAACTTGGTTAAGATTACTCCTTCTAAATAATCTTCCATCAAAAACTCATTTTTGATGCTCACTGTCTCTAAATTGACTAGCCCGGATCTGCGGGCGTTACATTGTATCCATTTGACCAACCTCAATTGTAAATGTTGTCTACAGATCCATTATTGACCAAGTTTTCAATAGCTTCATGTTAACGTATCCCTCAGGAAAAACGTTAAAAAAAAGAGGAGAAATCAAACTAGCGCCAAGCTTGACCTAGTTTAGAATCTGGTCATACCCAGTCCGAGGCCAAGGTCGGGCCTCCGCCAATATGGATCCACTGGTATGGCGGTTACGGGGTAGAACTGTGCCTTGCCCTCTTCTCCCAGAAGAAATACCCCGTCAAACGTGGAACCAATCAGAGAGTTCCACTTGCCCATCTGACGACAGCCACGGTCATCATAATATCGAAGATTCTCCTCTAGCCAATAAGGCGACGAGACAGAAAGACGTGATAGAGGTGTTGGATTAGTGTCTAAGTCCATAACTATAATTGGTATGTACTTGACCCGATTTGGCATGGTCCATTTGGGTTGCATGGCATCGGAACGATTTGGATAGACTTTTGTGAGAAAAGGATATATATGATTTATTAATATATTATAAGTTCTAATATATTAATATGAAATCATATTATTTAATTAGTATTGATCAAGAATTAATTTGGAATTAATTTTGTGATCAAAAGAAACTAATTAAATATATGGGGATTGATTGTGTAAATCATTCATTCTTATATATGTGGGCTTATGATCCATAGTTCTTCATGTTGGGCTAAACCCATGGGGTAACCCATGGATACTCCATGGAGGTTTTAACCCATGGAGCATGAAGAATATGGAACGACATGAGTTACATGGTGTAACCCTAATAGCCACAATATATAAAGACCCTATAGCTCAAGAAAATTGGGCCTAAGGATTCATATGTGAGGGCTAGCCGATTTTGAGCATAAGGACTTTTCTCTCAAGTTATTCCAACTTGTTGTTGGTGTTGTTTGAACCATTTGAGGTGTCACACTTAGGGCACTAGGCTCTTAAGCTCCATGGAATCAAGCTACAACAAAGAGGTATGTTATTCTAACTAGTATCATATTTGTTTATGTCAAATTGCATGCTAGTTATAGGTTTAATGCCTTGGAATTCATTTGCATGTATAATTAGTGAAAACATAGATCCAAAATATTTAGGGTTGTATGTGCACCATAGGATGTTGTAGTATACTAAAATCCATCAGTGGTATCAGATACAAGGTTTGTTTTCAATTATACTTGATGCAAAAGGCTAAAAATAGAAGTTTTTTGCTGTCTGGACAGGGGACTCGACGAGTCCATGTACAAACTCATCCAACTCGTCAAGTTTGTTCTTGCACTCGGCGAGTTGGACCCCCTCACATCATATTTTCGAGTTTTTTGGCTGGAATTGGACTAGCAACATTACCCTAAGCTGTTTTTGAACTTATATACTTGTTTTTGATGTGGTAATGTTCATGCTAATCCAATTTCTAAGATAATTGTCATAATTTCAATATTTGTATTAGTTTATGTGTTCATGCTAATTTCTTGAAGATTGATGATTTGAATTATCTTGTTCTTATGAGTTAGTTTAGATTAATAGAAAAGTTATGTGATAATTTGTTTTCGATCCAAATTAATCTAAAAGTTGTTCATAAAATGTGTTTTTGTAACTTGTCCTCAAGTTATATGAAAAGTCACATTTAGGATTTTTTAAAACTCCTAAAATTTCCATAAGTTATAAAAAATGAAGAGTCTCATTTTTAAATGTTTTAAAGTCTTCCATAACTTGTCCTCAAGTTATGGAACTTGAAGAGTTTTTCCATTAAAACTACTTTAAACTCATAAGTTATGGAATTGAAAATTTTTTTGAATTGTTCAAAACTTGCCCTCAAGTTTTGGAATTTGTAAAGTTTCCCCGCATGAATACTTTAATTCTAAGTTAAACCCTTAGAATTTTAAAAGTTAAAATTCAACCCTTATACTATTATAATATTAATATTTAATAATTATATATATATGTATAAAAACAAAGTCAGTCTTACCGTTAGTAGGCCTCATTCACGAAGCTGGTATATAAGGGGGTATAAGGTTACTACCTATAAAATGGCAGTTTAATGGGTGTCCACTCTCACCCACCGCTTCCTTGACTGGTGGAGGGTCGTTAGCTGAACGGGTTTGACAGGACATTAATTCTCCCTTCATTAAAAGTATAATGATAAATACTAAGTAACTAAACACTTATAAATTCCCAATCTTAGTTACTTAGGAAAATGTGAATTTGGTGCTAACCCATGAAATTACACTTACTACCTTGCTTAAGTCGTTAGTGGAGCGTGTGTGGTTAACCGGCACACTAACTTGGATTTAACAAGGTTGGTAAAGGGTGGCTTAAGGTTTATCATATATCGGTGGAGCGCATGTGGTTAACCGACACATCGATTAGGGGATAAAAAATTAAGGGTACCAAGTCAATTTGCATGGTTATTCACACCTTGTTTGTGATCCTCGGCATCCCAGTCACAAACTTGAGAGGGCACAACCGAGATTTAAACATGCCATTGAAAAGTTCAATGAATCTTAAAAGATCTAAGAGTTTCAAACCAATTAAAACCTAATTCCTATTTCGTTTTTCATGGTGGAAATTGGTGAATCGTCATTCGCCTACCTTCAAATATTTTATAGCTTGGATTACGGCATCCCTCTTCCAAGTTATAAAATATAGTGTTGGGTCCTAGCCTTAATATTTCATATTGGGTGTTATATTAAGGACTTAAATCAACTAACTTGAATATATCCCATTTTAGATGTCTGGCTCAGACAACTATGATCTTCCCAAATCTCTTGAAACAAGTTCTCCTAATGAAGATGATGTCCCGTGGTTAGATCATGGAAATCATATTTCTCTTCCTACACCTCCTCCAATAATTCTCCTAAACCCACAAGTTTAAAGACTTGAATAGTTCAAGGTCACTCAAGCCCTATTGGCAAGTCTATGTGCACTCACATCTTAGAGATGAAGTCACATATTGACAAACCGGGAGAGTTGGGTGTCAAAGTCTTGAGGAAGTTGGTTGTTGACTAGGTTCTTCAATCACTTTCTAAGTCACATAGTGAGCTCTTTAAGGACTACTATGTAACAGACTATGACATGACCCTTATTGATCTTACCTATTTGTTTGTTGCTGCTGAATCAGCAATGATTTAGGGCACTGGTAAAGAAAATTTGATTGGAAGATCTACTTCCCAAACTTCCATGGACATTGACAATGGTAACATTGAAAATCCAGAAAAGCTTTCTCTTCCAAATGGTAAAGAGAAAGGCTAAGTCTGAGATAGTCTCGTGTACCATTCCCAAAGGGTCCATATGTTTCTATTGCCAAAGGAAGGGGCATTGGTTGCGAAGCTACCCTATTTACGTGAAATATCATGAGGATGGTAAAGTCAAAAGTTTGACTCTACTTCGGGTAAAGTTCACTATCTGACTCGATTAAGTTCCTACTTGGAGATTCTTATACATGATGTGACTAGGTCACATGTTGATGTTTTAAGAATCAAAGAAAAGAGGAAGCTTAAAGGAAGAATATGTTGATTCTGATCGCGAGGATGGATTTCGATCACATGGTTCGGTGATCAGAATGTTGAGCTGTTGCTTAAGAGTTATGATAGATTGCCTAGGAATAAATAACAACATTGTTTTCATATGCATTTGCATTGCAAGGATAAGTTTTTTTTCCGCATGTTTTAAAATAAAAGAAAAGGTTTTATTTTTTTTATTTATTTTAAATATCCTTACAATGGTATTTGTGAAAAATTGTTGTTTATATGATTCCATTGATAGCAACATTGGAAAATGGATTTGATTCTTTCGTTTGTGGTAGTGTCATAATTTACCAAATAAGGAAAGATTCTCATCACCCAAGTTTCAGTTGGATAGAAACTTGGAATCATACAACTTGTATGATGAATGAGAATTTTTCATCTTTGGGAAATTAAGACTAATTCCTTGATCACATGTATATGTGAGTCAAGTGAAGGATTAGGGGATCAGGTACACTTGAGTGTGCGCTGGTCAGATCCACCACAGAAAACGATAAGACTATTCGTTATGATTTACTAAAGTTTAGTAAATATGGTTATACTTACAAGTTTAAGTATAATTCTGAAATATTGGAAAAGTTTCAATGTATGACAGGACGAATGAGTATAATCAAATTAGGCAGAAAGATAAAAGTTTCTCCAATCTGAAAAGATGGGAGAGTAATTGAGTATCTTGTTTTATGATTATCTTAGTGATTATGAAACCATATCACAATTGATTTTCTAAGGATATCTTAGTGCATTTGTTTGACTAAGAAGAGGAATCGTGAATTGTTGAAATGGATAGCTCAATAGATGAATCATACTTCGTTCCAAAATTGAGTCTTAGAGTGATACTCCAAGAATGTAACTTGAGTGACATAATCTTTAGAAGGTTTATAACACTTGTCAAGTGTAGAGTAAAATGTTTTCTTACTCTTGTACATTTAAAATTGGTAAGTTGTGATGTTTTGGATAAAACAAAGACCAACTAAGGCCAATTGTGTGAAGTGTTTGTCTTGATAAGAATCCGCACTAACTCTTGAATATTTTCTTTGTCAGGGAATGGTTCTTGACAAGAGAATCTTATATGACAAGAAGTCAGTGGGAGTCTTAAAGATCTTGAAAAAGTCTCAAGAACTAATCAAGAATAAAAACTGTTGTTTATCACTAGCACACGACTTGAGGTTTGTAACCTATCGTGTTGACATATTCTTATTTCTGTGCCCATTCCAGTTAAAGTTGATTGTGCATATGAGTTCTATGAGTTCTCAGTTGTTTGCATAACTACTTGGAAGCAATGATAGGCCCTTGTGCTGCCAAGTGGCAAGAAGTTAAGATTGCACAAGTTCAGTCCATATGAGTTTGTATTTGTCACTAACCTTGTCTTGTGATTATGGTTCTGACAAATTTACATGGATAACATACACCATAAAATCTAAGTGTCATAAGGTTTCTCTTCGATTCATGAAGATGATGGTGAGGAAACTCTTTCACTAAGTAGATTTTAAGTAGAAAGCAATTGTGATATTTGCATTCTCAAAGTCGTTAGTGGAGCGTGTGTGGTTAACCGGCACACTAACTTGGACTTGTGAGAAATGGCAAAGGTCTAAACAATTGAGACTATGATTACGGCATCCCTTTTCATAGTTCTTAAAATTGTTTAGATAGACATGTAAGCTATCTAAGGAAAGGTGTATGATTTTGATAAAGTCTTATCAAAGCATCTCGTATCAGAAATCTGAACTTTGGTAAGAAAGTTAATAAAGTATTGATTTCTAGAAGTCCAGCTGATTTCTGGATACATGTCAAAGCTAGTGGGATCATAAGTGTTATGCTAATAATTATCATGCTAGTGGGAGCATGATTATTATGTTAGCTGTTGCGAGTTAGCAATGTTAATTATAGAAAACAAAAGTTTCAATTTGCAAAATGTGCTTTGCAGGATTTGAAAAGTTGTTTTGCTATAATTAAGGGAGAGGAAATTATACTTCATTTCAAATCTAAAAGCTTAGATCATGAGATTTTAATCAAATTTAGTCAAGTATATATATGAATGTTATGTTAGAAAGGTTCAACATAAGGAAATTCCATATATGGGAACATTATTTGCGTTCTAAAATTCGATTATGATTACGGCATTCCTTTTCATAATTTGAATTATGAGAACATGGTAAATAGAAATAGAAATATTATAGCAAAATACTGGTCTAGTATCATGTCTTTATGTGAGACATCATGAATCGTTTCCCATATGCTTCAGATATAGGATCGATTACATGTGCTATAATATTCATCTGTTCTAAATTTTCCAAATGCCTGGGGCATTAAGAGGGAAAAAGGACTAGAACTGGATATGACTAAAATGATTAAGCAATTGTTGAGGACAATCTAAGGTTTACCAAAGATTGGTTGCTCATGGACAATTGGAAGTATAGTGTTAATTTTGAAAGAACCATATTGACATATTCTGAAAAGAGCCAACTCTTGTTCAGAAGTGATAGTCAAAATGAGAATGTGGAAATGTTTCCATATGTGGAAGTTGTTTTTCAAATATGTGTAAGATTAGAAAACTTACTGCAAGAAGGATGTTCAAAGGAATGTACTTTGAATGTGAGACTTCGTTTCCATGGAATTGATCTCCATTGGAATACTTTGTAATGGCTGTTGACAAGTCTTTGTGACTTTGTGCATAGTCATTACGAGAGGATCAATGCATATAAGTTTAGAATCTAACAGATTTCGGTAAATGGTAGGAATTTGGAATTCTTACATTTACGATAAGGATTTGGATTTGGATTGTGAAATGAGAATCATTAGAATTATGTTCAATTGATCTATTCCACAAAGTAAGGATCATAGACAAACATAGTATGCATACTTGGAGTATGGCATAACTGTTGTTTGGACAAACATAGTGTGCATGCTTAGAGCATGGCATGACTATTGTTTTGATTCAAGTACTAAGTTGATTATTTGAAACATTATGCAATGAATAATGTGTAATCAATATGGTGATAAATAAAAGGTGTTTTATTTATATTCATAAGTTCTGAGACCATATTGGATTCGATTATTCTTGTGTTTCACTTTGCATGTTTTGACTTCCCGGATAACTAGGTTATTCAAACTATCCACAGTCGATCATACTTTGGAAGTAGGTATTGAGGCAAGACTTTCATGAAGGGTCTGTAGTTTGTCTGGGACAAAGTGGCTGCAGTGTTCATGAGTACTCCTGGAATGAGATTCAAGTATTGGATTCAACCCACGATCATTTGAATCACTTCATGGATTTTATCACTAGTGAATCATGAGACGATAATATCATATAAGTCTTCAAACCTAGAGATATGAGTTGTTGACTATGAGTTGGTTATACATTGATTGTAAGAAAACGCATTGGTAACTCGATGTTATAAAACATGCCTTTGTGTATGATTCAACAAGTAGTAGAACAAGCATATGAGTCGAAGTTTATCCATTCCTTTTACCCTTGGAGGGATAAAAGCGATATATGTGGGCCCCTCGATGATTTGGTGATGACAAACGTAAGTGATCGGTCGGGCCTGGACTGATTTGATTTGTTCAATTAGTCAGTCGTCATAAATCGGAAATCGGGAAACAACAGATGGACAGAGAGAATGATTATAATCCATGTCTCAGTCTATATGATATCTAGAATGGAGGAATATATGATCCATTATCTAATGCTCGCGTCATTGATTTGTTCAGAGTTCGACAACGGCTTTTAAGAGCTACGATTGCTAGTCGGGTTTTGGAGTCATACTTGCAATAATAGTTTTAGACTTATCCAAGTGGGAGACTGTTGGATTAGTGTCTAAGTCCATAACTATAATTGGTATGTACTTGACCCGATTTGTCATGGTCCATTTGGGTTGCATGGCATCGGAACGATTTGGATCGACTTTTGTGAGAGAAGGATATATATGATTTATTAATATATTATAAGTTCTAATATATTAATATGAAATCATATTATTTAATTAGTATTGATCAAGAATTAATTTGGAATTAATTTTGTGATCAAAAGACACTAATTAAATATATGGGGATTGATTGTGTAAATCATTCATTCTTATATATGTGGTCTTATGATCCATAGTTCTTCATGTTAGGCTAAACCCATGGGGTAACCCATGGATACTCCATAGAGGTTTTAACCCATGGAGCATGAAGAATATGGAAAGACATGAGTTACATGGTGTAACCCTAATAGCCACAATATATAAAGACCCCATAGCTCAAGAAAATTGGGCCTAAGGATTCATATGTGAGGACTAGCCGATTTTGAGCATAAGGACTTTTCTCTAAAGTTATTCCAAGTTGTTGTTGGTGTTGTGTGAACCATTTGAGGTATCACACTTGGGGCAGTAGGCTCTTAAGCTCCATGGAATCAAGCTACAACAAAGAGGTATGTTATTCTAACTATTATCATATTTGTTTATGTCAAATTGCATGCTAGTTATAGGTTTAATGCCTTGGAATCCATTTGCATGTATAATTAGTGAAAACATAGATCCAAAATATTTAGGGTTGTATGTGCACCATAGGATGTTGTAGTATACTAAAACCCATCAAGAGGATCCTTCAATACGAATTCGCCACATCACGTCTCATGAGGGAAAGCTCAACTGAATCAGTTAGGAGGCACGTGCCTCTCAATCAGATATAAAAGGACCCTTCTTCCTCGCGAAGAAGGGGACGGAACTCTTTTTCTCTCAGAATTACCCTATCTTCTCTCAGGATCAATTCTAACTTGATCGTCAGAGCTTCGTCCTAGGAAACCCTCCCGGACGTCGTCTATTTTCTTTTGTATTGTGATATCAGGAGAAGGAACCAGCACAACTCATCCACAGTCTCAATCCAATCAAATCCGATATATCAAAACATTTGGCGCCAGCCGGACGTATCTCTAGAATGATACATCCACGAAGCACAATCAAGTAGCAAAAATGGCAGGTGAAATTCCGGCGACATCAAGAGCAGTGGAGAGAAGCTCGATGCGTCCAATGAAGTCGTTAGATGGAGGGAAAGTTCCCATCCAGGAAGAATACGCTTCAAATCGCACGCCAGTCTCACAGACACCATCTAGCTCTGCAGCCGAAACTGAGGCAACCTACATAGCCAGTCTACGGCGTCCAACAGTTAACCCACCTCCACAAGAAGCAATCGTAACCACAACTCCCCAGATTGTTGCAACACAACAAACAGAGATACCTATTTCGCAGCAACAATCGTTTCCACACAGTTCAGGCACCTGAACCTGGATCCCTCACAATATTCAACCGCAGTCACAATATTCATCGATGGTCTACCCACACGCCACCATGGCAGGCTTGCCCCATGTGTCGTTGTTCATACAACAACCACCGGTCTTAAATCCGTTCACACAACAGGCTCAAGGTCCAATCCCAGAAGTGTCTCAGCCGCAAGTCATGGGTGTGCAGACCTCGATCAACCAGGGATCCAGCTCCTATGAACCTGACGTCCATTTCTTAGTAGCACCAAAATCCACCCCCTTCATGGTGACTTCTCAACCATTCAACCCGTCCACGCAACAGTACACGGGAGCAAACCCATACATAGTTCACACGACAGGGCAATACGTATTCCAGCAATTTGGATCGCAGCCAAACTTGCAACAATATCAACCGTACATCTCGCTGGTGGACATGCATAACCAGATGTACGTGAGCCCCTACCAGGCGCAACAACATATGGCCTATGGTGGTATATCGTACTCGTACATGGACAACCACATGTGAAGTGCAAGCTCTAATTGCATCCATGAACTGATGTAGTACGAGATCCCACACACCGCGATGATACCGAACAAGCCAAAATACGGCGACACTACTGACCCAGATGACCACATCGACAACTACGAGTGGACGATGAAATCCCTCAAGATGGATCGTCGCTTCACCTGCACCTATTTCCCCTGCACCTTAACAGGAAACGCAGGCAAGTGGTTCAAGTCTCTTAGCCCAGGCAGTATTTCGAATTTTGAGCAGCAGAAATACCTTTTCCTTAATAACTTCATCAGTTGAGGAAAGGAAAAGGGGATGCCAACTCTGTGATTGTGTGTAAACAAAGAGAATGAGATTCGATTCGTGACTATTACGATCAATTCACGCTAGCTACCTTGAACGTCCCAGGACATTAAGAGATCCTAGTGACGGGCGCCTTCGCCCAGGTCTGCTTCTCGGGCCCCTATGTAAGAAGATGCAAGGGATAGTCCCCAGATCTAGAGACGAGCTCAAGTTCCGTGTGGAAAAATACCTGAGACAAATTGATGGGGAAGAGAGAAAGGAAGCCAATATCAAAGTTGTAGCCAACGCATACATCAAACAGGAGGAGGCGACGTCCCGGCTGAGTTCATCTTAGCAGGAGAGGCAAGACAGTAACCAGCAGAAACACAATCGTCACTCTAGACACATGTCGAGGAGGTACATGTCGTTCAACAAAGATGATAGCAGGAGTGGTCATGCAGATGTCCATAAAATAAACAAAACTCCATCAAAGGAGAGCAAGGACAAGACCAAGTTCTATGAATATCACAAGAGAAAAACTCATGATACCACCGAATGCACGGTGTTGAAAGGGAGATAGATGAGAAGCAGCTCGTTAGAAACATAGTTGACATCGCAAAAGAGCTCAAAACAAAATTTGATGAGGACAAACACCAGCCTAGAAATCAAAAGGATGGGGGAAAGGACCATGATAAGAGGCCAGAGATACTTACCATCACCGGGCCTCGCCCATGCAGTAATCGCCAAAGCCAACAAGCAAGCACGACGGTATACAATCAAAACATGCTTAACATAGCCTTTTCAGTGAGTGATCCCAGGCCAGGACAATGGGATCTGAACGGCCCATTGCACATCATAGGGTTTATTGGCCAAATCCATGTTAAGCATGCATACATTGATAACGGAAGCAGGGTCAACGTAATCTATGAGCACTGCCTTCGGCGGTTGCCAATCAAGTGGAAAAAGTACCTCCAGCCACCACAGCAGGGCTCGCTAGTCGGGTTCACTAGTCATGGCATCTAGCCAGCAGGTACAATCATGCTCCCGTTTACACTAGTCAGTCATGATGGGACAAAACAGGTGACGAGGATACTCAAGTTCTGGTTTGTTGACTGTCCAGCAGAACACAATATCCTACTGGGCCGACCTGCACTTTTTCAGCTACAAGCGATTTCGTCCACTCTCCACGGCATTCTCAAATTCAGCACAAGTGACGGGTCGGTGACGGTCGTAGCAACCAGGCCAGATAATGAATGCAGTGCCCAACAAGAAACAAAGCAAGAAACCAAATCGTGTCAGAGTGAAAGTTTCCAGAAGGTGGAAAATCGACAGGGGAGACCAGCAACGACAAAAATGCAGGTCAACGAGTCAAGGAAAAGGCATAGAGACCTGTTCAGGCGGTTCACAACATCTATTTCACGGAAAGAAACAAATGTTGATCCAAAGATAGTCCAGCCAAAGCACGAAGAAAAAATCGCAAAGCGAGGAAATGCCTACCCACGGGTAAGGGCATCAGTCTGGCCCACAATCGATGGCCAAGCCATGCCCAGACAAAGATTGATTCAAGACTCGAACCGGATCTTCGCCAGTGTCAAAGATGAACCAAACCCCTTTGAGATGAAAATGCTAAGCGCTAGAAACAACAAAGATTGTGACGGAGTTTCAATCGCTCTAACACGCAAGCTTTGATGTAGAAGAGAACCAAGAAGGGTCTCTGATGAACGAAACAAAACCCCAAATAATCATGTGAAACGCAAGATTCATAGGCGCGTAGAAAAGAGCTAGTGACATTCTCACCCGGCCGAGAGGAGACGCTTCCTACGCTCGCAGCGCATGATGGGCTAAGGAGAAGGGGATGTGCGAGCGCCTGCAGAGCATAGAGGACGAAATTTAGCTCTTCCACACCAAGACCCGATGGTGGAAGCAGAAGGGAACCCCAAGCTATCAAGAAACACTTGGAGAAGATGAGAAAATGATGCACAACCATGAAGAGGTAGTCACAGTGGAGCACTCGACCAAAAATAAAGCGAATGATGAGAAAAGGGGGTATAGTCAAACTCCACACAGGATAACCATACTCCAAGTGCCGACGTGAAGACCGGGCCCGCACCCTGGTACTTAGACATTTAGAGTCTAATGTTTCGTGTCTTTCCTTTTTAAGAGTTAATATAATCTTTATTTTGAAAGAGCTTTCCATAATTCTGTTTAACCAATTGCAAAAACACAAAGTAAAGAGGTTGTGTATATTTTCCAAGTAGCAACAACGACTGATCACCTACGCTACTTGAGCAAAATCTATGCAAGGATGCAACCATAGGTCTCAAAGAATCATAATTTTTTACCTAAAACTTGCCAATAACATCTCAGAGTTGAGAATGTATAAATTTTACTTGATGACATAAAAAAGGGGTCTTAAAAAGATTCATAACCTTTCCCCTAAAAATCAGACAGTAAAAGGCCTTGAGGTGACGATCTCGGCCAAAACACATGTAGCTAAACCTCATAGTATAGCCAAGAACATAGGCTAATATTTCTCGAGTTAACGTGAAAACCTCAGCTAAGTATACTAGTCAAAAATCATTAAAAGCATATATGCCAATAGTAGTGGATACACAACGTCCGAGACACACACTAAGCTAATTAACGTTGACCCTAGAACGAGGGAGTGTGTAGAAAATAATTACAGTCGAAATGCCGAATAACCCTAGCCTAAAGATATCACAGGTCAATTCAAAATACAGAAAAAGCATTTCTATACCAAGTACAAAGTAAAATACATAGTTCTTGGTCATTGACAACCAGTATCTTTCATTACACATATAACACAAGGGAGTGCGGATACATTACTGTAAGATGCCATTTTATGCATCTTATAGGGTAGTTTTATTATCATTTTAGCATCATATTTTGTACATTCGCATGTCATTTATATAAATAATGTTCAACTCATGTATTTCGTTAGAATTCCCATACTGCTCATGTTTTATTGTCAATTTCAGATAGTTCAAGTGGAGCAATGCTTTGGGAGTAGTTGGATGCGCGTTTGGAGCTTCAAATGGAGCTTGGAACTTATGGAGTATGTTGAGGAATGATTGGAAGATGCTTTGGTCAAGAAAAATTCGATCGAATTGATCACACGAAGATAGAATCTACAATCTAAAGTTAAAAGATGTTGATGGCAGCTTTGACCGCCTCTCAGTATTTTTACCATATCTCATGAACCGTAAATCCGATTGATGCGGTTCAAAATGATCTGGAAAGTAGACGAAATTTTGGACGTCTTAGGCAAAAAATGCGATCGCAACTCTGTGTGACAACCGTCAAATTCTAGTCAAAGTCAAACAAGTCAAACCGGTCGAATTTAATTAGTGCCTGTATGTTAGAAGTTATTCTATGAACAAAAATATGCATTTGTATGTAAAAAATTCAAGTGTCTCGAAAAATCTATGTGTTAATAGTGTAAAAACCCTAAAAAGGGAGTTAAACGCATCAAAACATGACTAAGGACCCTTTCGGGGACTTAAAACAATCATAAACGAAACATAACGGGGTTCACGAACCTTGTATTACGAGATTATACGATAATAATGGCTAAGATTAAATCTCTCCCAAATCTCTCCAAGTATGTGAAATCTCTCCCAAATCTCTCTAAGTATGTGAAATCTCTCCAAGTATGTGAAATCTCTCTAAATATGCCAAATCTCTCCAAGTATGTGAAATCTCTCCTAAATCTCTCCAAGTATGCCAAGTCTCTCCAAGTATGTGAAATCTCACCCAAATCTATCCAAGTATATGAAATCTCTCCAAAATCTCTCTAAGTATGTGAAATCTCTCCAAATATGTGAAATCTCTCCCAAATCTCTCTAAGTATGTGAAATCTCTCCAAATATGTGAAATCTCTCCCAAATCTCTCTAAATATGCCAAATCTCTCCAAGAATGTGAAATCTCTCCCAAATCTCTCTCAAAACCTCTCTTGATTTATTTTAATCATTTGGGACATCCCGACACTTGACTTGGTGAAAAACCATTCGAAACGGAAAGATACATTGGAAAATAGCCTTTTAGGGCCGAAGTCCCTCTATAGGGACCAAACCCTACTTGAACCGGAGTCCCCTTGTGTAGCCGCAGCCATCTAGCCGCAGCCAGCGAGCCGCAGCCAGCAAGCCGCAGCCAGCGAGCCGCAGCCTCCGAACCGCAGCCATCGGACCGCAATGACTAAGGACTGGAACTACTGAGGACCGAGGCTGCTGAAGACCGCAGCGCTGAACCGCATCCGAACTCGCCTCCGGTCCCTCCTGACAAGCCGCCTGCGGTACCTGCTCGGACCGCAGTCCCTTTTTCCCTTCGGATCCACTTCAGCGACCAAACCACCACTTCGGATCTAAGGCTGCTGAAACCCGAAACCAAGCCTTGACTTCGGATTTCCCATTTTCCACCCGGTTTTCGACCACGACTTCGTTTTAAGCCCGTTTTTCATGATTTTAACGTGGGATTTTCACCAAAATCCATATTTTATCATTTTTAACCCCCAGGACTGTTATTTTATTTATTTCTCAAGAATTTATTAATTAAAAATCATTAGTTTATATTAAGAAGATATTAACCCCACAAGTGGGTCAAGTGTGCCCACTTGCCTTCCATGTGTCATCCTCTCAATAGTCCAACCCTATCCACATCACACAAACCAAGTTAAACATCCCTTCAATCTTGCAAATTGCTCCAGCAACATTTATATAAAGAAATCCCTGGAGGATTTCTTGGTTCACTTTGATAAATCCTTCACTTACACACTTCTCATATCACCTCAAGAAAGCTTCTTTCTCTCTACTTTCCACCACCTTGTGCAAGTGTTCTTGAGTTGCTACAACACTTTTTGGTAAGTATTCCATCTAAACTCAAGTGTCATTCCATAATTTCTTAGCACTCTTGGATCATTGACTCATATCTTAACACCAAAAATCGTTCTTAGGATCATCCAAACTCTCACGTGTTCATCAAGTGTTCTTGACTTGATACTCCTCGTCTTCGACCTTCCACTCTTCCAAGAATCACTCAAGGTGAGTTCATACCCCTACATTTTCTAGTTTTCTTCAGTTTTCAGGGGGGAATACAAGTTAAAACACCAAAACATATTCAAAACTCAACTTGACAGCTTACAACAGAAAAGTTGTGACCTGTTCACGAACTATTTTACCCAACTTAAGCTTAATATTTTTCAAAACTGTATTATATGAAAGTAGTTCAGGTTTATACCTTTAAAATTACTACTTGCACATCTCCATATGATTTTTCTACGATTTATGGTAATTTTTACAAAACTGCCTATCATTTCAGAAACGAATTCGGACCAGTCTGTGATTATGAACACTTTCACATAAGTTAGAGACTTCTAAAAATCATAATAAAAATTATGAATAAACTAGACACATTTTCTAAACTCTCAGAGTTTACGGAGTTAGTTTTCGACATCGTATGATTGTTTTATGATAATTTCAAAACAGTGCAGAAAGGATAAAAACTAGTTGCATAGTTTACCATATTAACAACACTTTGTAGTATGTTGAGCAAAGTGCATAACAATAAGTTTCTCAATGTTTGGATGCATTCTTGTTAGTTTATCATCATAAACAGAAATTAGTCATTCATGTTAAGGTTTTCCTCCATTCACTTCGAACACATACAATAAACTACATTAAGTATAGTTTATGAATTTTCGATAAAAGCATACTACATGGAAAAGGTTTTACTCTCAAAACAAATGGGTTTTTCATGTGCTACTTGATAAACTATAATAGTAATAGTTTATGGATTTATATCACAAATGTATTTTCATAAAAGGTGATTTCACTTCCTCCACGGAAGAGGTTTTTATACCCAAAACTATTTGTAAACTAGTTAACGTAAGTTGTGAGACATTCTCCTTCGGGGTACTCTTAAGTACCACAGAAAATCCTGAATTAGTTATAACCAGAGTCTCTTGTAGGGAGAGCGTGATAATTGTGTATAGATCTATATTGGGATTGACAACCGACACCCATACTGCTTGCATAAGCCCGATCGGCCGATCGGGGGTGACAAATGTCATTTCGTTTCCGACGCCTGAAGAACGTCGCAGCAGGTTATTCTGTCGTAGTATGGTTATAGCGACTCACATAGGGAGTTAACAATCTTTCGAGTTTACAAGAAAAATTCTAAAATGAAAAGGGATTTTACTTCTAAATTAAACGAGTTTATGCCGATTTAAACTTGCATGAATTACTTTAAGTATGGAAAAATAATTGTATATTCTTTGTCTTGACATTTAAGACTACATGACTTTTTATAAGGAAAAATATTGGATTTTCTTTGGAAACACATTACCATTATGAACATTATAAGTACAAAACACACACATATATTCTCTGTCTTGACATTTAAGACAACATGACTTTTATAAGGAAAATATGGGATTTTCTTTGGAAACATATTTCTATCAAAACTACATTTCATCTGGAATTGTTAGACTTCGGCTATAATTGCTAAGTGTATGTGCTAGAGTTATATAAGAATCTAGACACAATCAACTTAGAATTGGTGGGTCCGCCTTACTTCCTCTTCCTTGTTTGGTTGTGGATCTAGGGCCGACCTATTGTATTCGACAGTTCATTTAACTTAAATTTTATATAACCTATATACACTGGGTGGTTATAGAAGGAATCTACAGGTCTTTCTAGGGTACGTTATTGCATAACATAGGAGAGTTCATTTCGCGTTTAATAAAGAAAATATTGAATTTTCTGAAATCATACTCTGTCGCTTTTTTTTACAAGGAAAACGGCTTCTTTTCTCAAATAAAACTCTTATGAATTCACCAACTTAATTGTTGACGCTTTTTCAAACTACTTGTATTTTCAGGAATTCAGTGAAACAGGAAATCAGCCGCTTTTGAGGATGGGACGTTAAATCGTCAAACATTTCATTTTTGTCATCATAAGTGTAATTGATTGGAAACATGTAAACACATACTATTGTATAACTTTTTCAATTATATTTATGATGGTTGTATTTACTTTGGGCACTATTATACTCGTTGTTGTGATACTATACATGAAGTCCTCCACCCCCGGACGTTTCCGCCATCCTTGGTTTGGGGGTGTGACACTCTGGTCCATGCGATCGCATGGATCCTTTATGCGATCGCTACTTGGATTCGAGGTTTTTTAGTGCCAAAATTTCATCCGGAAGTAAAAAATGAAAATGTAACGTCCATAGATCCGGGCTAGTCAATGTAGAGACAAAGAGCATCAAAAAAATGAGTTTTTGATGGAAGATTATTTTGGAAGGAGTAATGTTAATCAAGTTGTAGCATATGTTACAAGGGTTCCGTACATATAAAGAACGCCGAAATCCGAGTTATAACGAAGAGGTTATGGCCCGTCGAAATTTTACGACAAAACCGGCACGGCACCGGGAGACGTAAATAGTGAATTTACAATGGAGGAATTTTTAGCCTTATAAATCTAAACAAAAGTTGTAGTATATGTTAAACCGAGAGCGTTCATAAAAAGAACGCCCAAATCTGACTTCGTATGAGGAAGTTATGAATTTTCTAAGATTTGGCTCAGCAGTGCACGGCCCGAAACTCGAATTTTAGTTCGAGCAGTTTTTCGCTTACGCGACCTAAATGAGAGTTCAAGATCTTATTAATAGGAACTCAACGGTAAAAAGACAGACGAAAATGGAGTCCGTATGAAGGAGTTACGAATTCTTCGCGGTCATTTAACAGTCTAATCTCCTCCTCCTGTTAAATTTAAGATCGATCGAGAATTAGCCGACGGAGTCTAAATTAAAGTTGTAGATATTGTTTTTACCTATGCGTAGAAAAAAAGAACGCTGAAAACGGAGCTCGTATTCGAAAGTTATGAATTTTTGAAAATCGGTTGATTTCCACCCTGTATGCGATGCCACGTGTCAGCACCAGGGGAAACCTTAGAGCCTACGCAACACCACGACGTGGAGAAAGTCACCACGACGTGGTGTCGCTCCAGGAGCACTATAAATACAGGCTCGGGGCTGCCTCATTCCTCACACCTTTCCCCACTTCTTTCTCTCTCTAAACTCTCTCTCTAACCCCCCCAACCCCCCCCCCCCCAAAAAAAAAGCCAAGGGAACCCCCTAGCACGAGGCGGAAGCCCCGGAGCGCCTGACGGCTCCGAGAAGAAGAGCCTTTCGGCTCGGAAACGCTGCTCCAAGCGAAGCCCGTTTTTCTATAAAACCCGCTGTAAGTGAGCTACGCCTACGCTATTTTTAATATAGCTTCTAATTAATTATAGTACCATTATTAGGACCTTAAAATAATTATTTAGGCTATTATTATGAGTTATATAAGAGTGTTGTTTAACGCTTATATAATAGTAATAATAGCTAGACTATTAATTAGTCTCGGTGAATATTAGACTAAACCCTAGTGGTAATGATACTAGGTTTTGTCGAACGAAGCGGTTTTAAGTAAACGAAGCGCTGTCCGAGTACCGAGTCACCACCTTATCAGGTGAATGCATAGTTACTTTCATCTTACACATAAATATGAAGTATTTAATATAAATTACATGTTATGTGTGCATATTATTTAAATACTTGCTTTCTATGCTGGATGAACGATTTTATACATGTTTTAAATAATTTAAACTGTATATGTATTTTATATCTACAAATATGTTGCGTAAAACATGAGTAGATGAATGATGAGAGATGAAAGATGATATGAGTGAATATTGGCAGCTATAGACTTAGTGCCTAACAAATAACATCGGCAGCTATGGACTTACTGCCTATCAAATAAACATTGGTAGCTATGGACTTAGTACCTGTTAGATAAACGTTGGTAGCTATGTACTTAGTACCTGTTAAATAAACATTGGTAGCTATGGATTTAGTACCTATTAGCTGAACACTGGTAGCTATGGATTTAGTACCCGATGAATGAACTTTAGCATCTATGGAATTAGTGCTTTACGAACAAGCATTGGCAGCTATGGACTTATTGCCTATCATATAAACCCTGGAAGCAATGGGCTTCGAAATGAACGAATGCAGGATAAATGATTCTTAGGTAGATCCTTAAGAGTAAGGAAGATAATGGGGATGGGTAATTGGGTTGATTGTTTGATGTTTAAACATAATAATTAAATTATTGTGGGTTGAAAACCCTATGTACTCACCAGGTTTCTCAACCTGACCCACTCATTTTATTTGTATCACATGTGTTGATATGAAGTTACAATACACTGAGAGATTAAAGAGATGTAGATTACTAGTGTAAATGAATGTAAGTTCTGTTTATGCTTATGTTTATGTATTGACAATGACATCCCAAATGTTTTAAAATGAATAAAAACACATTTCTTCAGAAATGCTTTGATAACGTATTTATCATGTTTTACTGGGAACAAATTCCGCAACATTTTTATCAAAAGAAGTACTCTGATTTTTATAAAGCATAAACAAAATCGGTCTTTTCTGACCGTGAAAAATGGGGATGTCACAGTTGGTATCATAGCATTAGTTTAAGCGAACTAGGAATATGGATTTATTTCTAGACTTAAACTTAGAATGCTAAGCGATGATCGTGAGGAGTGTGTCTAATATAATTTAGGTAATATACCTGAATATACACAAGCACTAGCTAATTTAGGGAAAATGCCTAACATGCTTTTATGTGCTAAATGATTTATGATGCTTTATGATGCTAAATGTATGATCGGATCTATGGTCTGTTGCCGACCGGATCTGGAAAATTTATGTGTTCAGATTTCTAAACGTTTAAATATGGTATTAGAACTGGCGTGTAACTTTTCGGAGTGATGGGGAGGTTTACACGTCGATTGTAAATAAAATATTTCCTATCTTAATTCTCGTCATTTCACACCAAATGCCTAATTTGGTGAATAAGATCGAAATGGCAAGAACCCGAAGCGGAGCCGGAAACGCGAACGGAAACAGGAATCAACCCCCAGTGATTGAGCAAATACCTGTTGTGGTAGCCGCTCCTGAGCCAATCACTATGACCGGAATACAAGCGATGATCCAAATGATGTTGGATCGTCAAATAGAGGAGACCAGACGTTTACTTCAACAGAACCGAGAGGAAGCTACAATACCGATCGTACAACCTGAACTGGTCCCCGAGCAATCGGAGGAAGGGAACTACACCCGCCCTGTGAGTCAAGCTGGGACTCAAGGAGAACGAAGAAATGGCCCGGAGAGGGGAAGCGACAAGGATGGGCGAATATATAAGAACTTCTTGAGTGCAAAACCACCGAGTCTCTCAGGAAGCCCGAAGCCTGTAGAGATTATGGACTGGATCTCCGAAATGGAAATGATGTTTGAGAGTTGCGACTGTAGCAACAAGCAGAAAACCGTCTTTGCGGTCAGACAACTGAAGACTGAATTCTTGAGCTGGTGGAAGTTATTGGCAGATACGATGCCCAAAGGAGAAGCAAGCAAGATGTCTTGGGAAGATTTCCTGGTGCAACTAAAAATGCAGTACTGCTCTGAGCAGGATCTACTAGAGATCAAAAACGAGTTTCAGAACCTAAAGAAAGGAAGAATCAGCGTTACCGAGTACGCTGCAAGTTTTACAGAGAAAATGAAGCTTGTTCCTTACTTAGTTCCAACTGAACTCTCCAAGGTCAATAAGTTTGCCCACAGATTACCAACGGACTTTGGTCCAATGGTCAAGCAAGCAACCACTTTGAAAGCCGCCATCTGGGCAGCCAAGAATGTTGAGACCCAAATAAGGGAAAAGGGTCTGGAAGAAGCTGGAGTTGGAGAGAAGAGGAAGCTTGAAGAATCCTCAAGACCTGATAAGAAAGGAAAGTTCCAGAAGTCTAACCCGGATAACCAAAGTTATGGAGCCAAGTGGTGTGAAAAGTGTAAGAAGAAGCACTTCGGAAGATGCGATGGAGAAGTAACCTGTTACAAGTGTGGGAGGATCGGTCACTATTCCAAGGATTTTACACAAAATGATAAGGTATGCTATGGATGCGGAAGCAAGGGGCATATGTCTAGAGACTGCCCAAAGAAAAATGAAGCAGCAAGGCCAGAGGCACCGCCAAAGCCAAGGGCATTCCACATGATCCTCGACGAAGCAGATAACAACACGAGAAATCAAGAATGAGGACTTCATGTCTGAAGATCGAGTTATGCAGTAGACATAGTATCGTATGGTGTAGCCTAATAGAGGCATAGTCTAGGGTGAACTTGAACACCTATGTAATCGTTTCAAGGAATAATATAAAACCTTCGTTTTGTTATCTGCTGTGTTAAGTTGTTATGTGAATTTCTTGAATGGTGACTTGGAAAAACTATGAGACAATACTTGGGACGAGTATGAGTAGGTGTGAATGGTAGTAGAGGCCTATACTACCGGAAGCACAGGACTCACGCTTGGATCAGGAAAAGTCACAAGGTTACCAAGAAACTAGTAATCGATTTTGTTTTATTCAAGTATGTCGTTACCATTGTTTCGGTAATAACTAAGAAGATGATTGTTATTCCGACCCTAGTGGTCATATCAAATTGAGTCCGACTCCGATGAGTATGTTAAGTGGTTCGGAGAACCAAGTTCGATGTAGCGTCTGACTTAAGCCAGAAGATTGAAGAGAATCAAAGCGATTAATAGAAGGATCACGCTCGTTGTTAAAGAAGTTGGTAGCTAGAAATGCTACATGTTGAAATGTGATTGTATCACATTAGCACATGAAGGAAGGTATAGTCTGTTCTGGAATTTGACTCTAAAAGACCTGAGTCTAAGCATTACAACATACGATGAGAGGTCATTAGAACATGACCCATCAGTCTATTGTGGAAATCAAAGGACTCGTCTTAAGTTCATTAAGAAGAAGATGGAGTCTCCAGTAAGGATCGAGATTGTGACTTGAAGGTCATAATTTGGAGTCCAATGTGAGATAGGGAGCAGGTGCAAGATCGAGCAACACCTGCAGTTATGGAGTCCAAGAGTTAGATACTTGTTTGAAGCAACATAGAAGATACGATTATTACTTAGGATGAAGAGATAACGTATGGAGTCATTATACAACCCTGTTTCGTTGATGATTCTGGGACGTAATCATCCTAAGGGGGAGATAATTGTAACGCCCGTAGATCTGGGCTAGTCAATTTAGAGACAAAGAGCATCAAAATAATGAGTCTTTGATGGAAGATTATTTAGAAGGATTAATCTTAATCAATTTGTAGCATATGTTACAAGGGTTCCGTGCATATAAAGAACGCCGAAATCCGAGTTATAACGAAGAGGTTATGGCCCGTCGAAGTTTTACGACAAAACCGGCACGGCACCGGGAGACGTAAATAGTGAATTTACGATGGAGAACTTTTTAGCCTTATAAATCAAAACAAAAGTTGTAGTATATGTTAAACCGAGAGCGTCCATAAAAAGAACGCCCAAATCTGACTTCGTATGAGGAAGTTATGAATTTTCTAAGATTTGGCTTAGCAGTGCACGACCCGAAACTCAAATTTTAGTTCGAGCGGTGTTTGGCTTACGCGACCTAAATGAGAGTTGAAGATCTCATTAATAGGAACTCAACGGTAAAAATACAGACAAAAACGTAGTCCGTATGAAGGAGTTACGAATTCTTCGCGGTCATTTAACAGTCTAATCTCCTCCTACTGTTAAATTTAATATCGGTCGAGAATTAGCCGACAGAGTCTAAATGAAAGTTGTAGATATTGTTTTTACCTACGCGTGGAAAAAAGAACGCCAAAAATGGAGCTCGTATGCGAAAGTTATGAATTTTTGAAAATCGGCTGATTTCCACCATGTATGCGATGCCACGTGTCAGCACCAGGGGAAGCCTTGGAGCCTACGCAACACCACGACGTGGAGAAAGTCACCACGACGTGGTGTCGCTCCAGGAGCACTATAAATAGAGGCTCGGGGCTGCCTCATTCCTCACACCTTTCCCCACTTCTTTCTCTCTCTAAACTCTCTCTCTCTCTAACCCCCAAACCCCCCCCCCCCCCAAAAAAAAAGCCTAGGGAACCCCCTAGCACGAGGCGGAAGCCCCGGAGTGCCTGACGGCTTCGAGAAGAAGAGCCTTTCGGTTCGGAAACGCTGCTCCAAGCGAAGCCCGGTTTTCTATAAAACTCGCTGTAAGTGAGCTACGCCTACGCTATTTTTAATATAGCTTCTAATTAATTATATTAACATTATTAGGACCTTCAAATAATTATTTAGGCTATTATTATGAGTTATATAAGAGTGTTGTTTAACGCTTATATAATAGTAATAATAGCTAGACTATTAATTAGTCTCGGTGAATATTAGACTAAACCCTAGTGGTAATGATACTAGGTTTTGTCGAACGAAGCTGTTTTAAGTAAACGAAGCGTTGTCCGAGTACCGAGTCACCACCTTATCAGGTGAATGCATAGTTACTTTCATCTTACACATAAATATGAAGTATTTAATATAAATTACATGTTATGTGTGCATATTATTTAAATACTTGCTTTCTATGCTGGATGAACGATTTTATACATGTTTTAAATAATTTAAACTGTATATGTATTTTATATCTACAAATATGTTGCGTAAAACATGGGTAGATGAATGATGAGAGATGAAAGATGATATGAGTGAATATTGGCAGCTATAGACTTAGTGCCTAACAAATAACATCGGCAGCTATGGACTTACTGCCTATCGAATAAACATTGGTAGCTATGGACTTAGTACCTGTTAGATAAACGTTGGTAGCTATGTACTTAGTACCTGTTAAATAAACATTGGTAGCTATGGATTTAGTACCTATTAGCTGAACACTGGTAGCTATGGATTTAGTACCCGATGAATGAACTTTAGCAGCTATGGAATTAGTGCTTTACGAACAAGCATTGGCAGCTATGGACTTAGTGCCTATCATATAAACCCTGGAAGCAATGGGCTTCGAAATGAATGAATGCAGGATAGATGATTCTTAGGGTAGATCCTTAAGAGTAAGGAAGATAATGGGGATGGGTAATTGGGTTGATCGTTTGATGTTTGAACATATTAATTAAATTATTGTGGGTTGAAAACCCTATGTACTCATCAGGTTTCCCAACCTGACCCACTCAGTTTATTTGTATCACAGGTGTCGATATGAAGTTACAATACACTGAGAGATTAAAGAGATGTAGATTACTAGTGTAAATGAATGTAAGTTCTGTTTATGCTTATGTTTCTGTATTGACAATGACATCCCAAATGTTTTAAAATGAATAAAAACACATTTCTTCGGAAATGCTTTGATAACGTATTTATCATGTTTTACTGGGAACAAATTCTGCAACATTTTTATCAAAAGAATTACTCTGATTTTTTATAAAGCATAAACAAAATCGGTCTTTTCTGGCCGTGAAAAATGGGGATGTCACAGAAAACATGCGATCGCAACTTTCTCTCTATGCGATCGCAGGTATCCCAAAAAGTGCCAAAATAGCATCCTACTTCATTAAAAAGGCATGTGACGCATTTTCTTCAAAACCTGCGATCGAAACTTTGATACATGCGATCGCATGCGCGTCATTTTTGTTGTTAGACGTATAAAGAGACCCTCATAACCTTCCAGTAACATAGGTTGGCGATTCCAGAGGTACCAGACGACAAAAATACGATTTTGGAGGCGTTTCTTCTCCGATTTCTGAAGATCTGATGACTGTGGATCATCTCCTTCAAGTAGATTAATAAGATTAGTTGTTTGATGTCTCTTTTCATTTGTTTTTATCAGATTTTATATAACACCCGACTCCCAGGTATGAGTTTTGAAAGCATTTTGTACATGTTTATGGACCTACTCGACGAGTTGGTTGTCCCAACTCATCGTGTAAAGGCGGGTTAGCCCGCATGGATTATTGGACCTACTCGACGAGTCGGAGGACCCGGACTCGACGAGTAGGAACTGGGTGATGAAACCCTGATTTTTAGGGTTTACACCCTATTTAAAGGACCTTAAGTCCTTACCTCCAGTCCCTTATCCCCTCTTAAGGGCCATAAGGAACCCTAATCGCTATTGACCTTGTTCTTGAGTGTTTGTGAGGATTAAAGAGTGCTTTTGGTGCATTTAGAGAAGAAGGCTTGAAGTATAAGGAGCTTGGAGCAAAGAGGAGCTTGTGGATCTGACTCTACTTCATCTTGGCATCGTGTTGAAGGTCACAAGTTGTTACATTGGCTTATCTTTAGCTAGATCTCTTCATGCTTAGGTTTAAGGCCATCTTTAGTATATTTGGGAGTCATTTCGGGTAATTAGCCATGATATGAAGTTGCAATTTCAGATCTGGACTCCTCCAGGTCTCAAACTCACAAAGCTATCAACTTTATCTCATATGAACCCCTCACCATGCCCTAAACGTCATTCTATGCTAGGTTTTAGTGATTATAAGCCTTTAAGACCTTGCATGCACGTAAAGTTTGCAACTTTACGTGCAATCTGTGCCTTAGGAAGCTGGATATACAAAAGGGAGCTTGGGGACGGCTTAAAAACATCTGGATAAGAAACGGACTGCAAGAACTCGACGAGTCGCATAGTCGACTCGGAGAGTCGGATGAAGATTGCTCGTATTTGATTATGCATGGACTCGGCGAGTCAGTAAGAGAACTCGACGAGTCAGTTAGGCTTTTCCCCGACATCTGGACACGCAAAGACTCGACGAGTTGGTTGGAAACTCGGCAAGTTGATTAGGGTTTTGGTGATTTCTGAATTCTTAAGGAACTCGACGAGTTGCTAGCTGCACTCGACGAGTCGGGTCAACATGGACTGTTGACGTTGACCATTGACTTTGACTTTGACCAAGGGTTGACCAGTTTGACTTCTGGGGTATTTTGGTAATTTGGGAATTTATGGAAGTGAACCATTGGTGGATGTAGGTGTTGGACTTGGAGTTGCATTTGGTGGAGTTTGACTTTATCACTTCGAGCTACTTGTGAGGTGAGTTCTCCTCACTATATCAACTGGGTCTAAGGCACCAATGTTGGCCCTTTCGGATAAGTATTTGGGTTATTGCATGATATGCTTATTGATTTACATCCTGGTATTTAGGATGGTGATATGCTTAGTGACCCGGTTAGGTCGGTATCCTGGTATATAGGATGATGCTATGTTAGTGGCCGGTTAGGTCTGTATCCTGGTTATAGGATGTTGCTATGATTAGTGATCTGTTATATCATTTTGACTGTTATATATGCTAGCGTATGATATTTATGTGCACATGATTGTTTGATTGGGGGTTGGGTTGAGGCGGTCCTGCTTTGTGCTGAAGGCCAACATACCCAGGGCGGTCTGGATAGATTGAAGGCCCTGTGAGGCGGTCCAGTCAGGCCGAAGTCCCGGCGAGCGGTCTGGATAGGCTGTAGGCCCTGCGAGGCGGTCCAGACGTGTTGAAAGCTCGGAGAGCGGTCCAGATAGGCTGAAGGCCTGCGAGGCGGTCCAATCAGGCTGAAGGCTCATTATGCATGCTGTTTGATTATATGTTATGGATATGTTTTATGGCGTTGGTATTTTGGGGGTAACTCACTAAACCTTTGAGCTTACATTTATCGATTATTGTTTCAGGTACTTCTGATGATCGCGGGAAGGCGAAGGCGTGATCGTGCACCTCCTTATATTTTTATGATTTGATTCAGGGATACTCTGACACTAAACCATTTTGAAAACAAGTTTTGTAATAATTATTGGTTTTGAAATGTTTTAAAAATTTTAATTTTGGCATGATTTTTATGGGTGTTACAAGTTGGTATCAGAGCCTCGGTTTGAATGAATTGGGGGAAACACTCGTGTGTCTCCAGTCTCAAACTAAGGACAAGATTTTAAAATGAATTTTTCAAATGGTTTTCAAAATAATAAGGGAGGATGCAAGTGTACGATCAGCCGGAGCTCACGAATAGACCCCAAAATACCTTACGAATTATTTCATTTTGTGATATGTTAGAACATCATGCTAGTACTAGGCTAGGGATCTTCAGGAATTGCATGATAGAATTGTCTAATTATATAATGTTTGGTAGCCTAGGGTTTCCCTTATATGAAATTGCATCATTACTATAGTTGCTTAGTGTATGCATCCCGGTCGTACATAATTAAGATCTTATAGCCTGAGAATGTTTAGTTTGGCCTTATTTCCTATTCTTGTTTGATAAAGGGCTTAGGGTAGGATCATGTATTCGAAAGTCTATAGGGTACAGCGTTATGTATGGCTAGCATAAACGAGTGCTGCAGGGTTGGTGGAAGTTTCAGGGATGGGTGGGTTGTGCGAGGTCGGTAGGCTAGTATGAGATATTTAGCATTCCTCAAGGAGTGAGGATTGAGCGCTCACTATGTTATTTATATTGTTAGGGCGTTGTGATGATAATTGAGACAAATATGGGTAGGTGTGAAAGGTAGTACGGGCCCGTACTACTGAAAGCACAGGACCCATACGCGTAGCAAGGAAGTCACAACCCCTAGGGTTTTGTTGGGAGTTGGTTTCTCGTTATTTATACGAGTTATCTGATATTTTCCTGGTATATTTTCAGTATGGTGGTTACGAGACGCTTTGTGACTGGATCCGGATCAGGATCAGGATCAGGAGATGGCGGTCAGGAGGGACCGACAGTGCCCGAGGTTATTGGTCAGATGAGGGCAGATGAGTTGGACGCCAAGATTCGAGAGATCATGCATGATGAGGTTGCTACTCTGTTCCGGGCACAGCTACCGGAGATGTGTAGGTCTATTAAGACCGCCATGGTGGAGTATTTCAACGAGCGTTATGCAGCCCTTGCGGAGACGGCTACCGCAGCACCTACATCAGCTGTAACGGCGGCAGGGGGAGGAGCCGGTCGAGCTTTTCAGTACAGGGACTTCGATAACATGAAGCCCCCTACTTTTGATGGGACTCAGGACCCCATCAAGGCCATGAGGTGGATTTCTGACGTGGAGGGGTGTTTCTTCACATGTTCATGTCCTACTGACTAGAAGGTCAGATGTGCCCTGAACCTGCTGAGGTCTGGGGCAAAGGACCGGTGGAGCTTGATGACTGGGTCATACACTAATGATCAGAGAGTTGCGGTTACTTAGGAGCAGTTCAGGGATATGTTCCGCGCTCGCTACATTCCGTGGGTCGAGCGAGAGTGGCTAGCTCAGGAGTTTCTGGATTTGAGACAGGATGGTGAGATGGTGACGGAGATCACCCGTATGTTCACGGAGAGGGCGATGTTCTGCCCGAAGTTTGCTTCTGAGCAGGCTCAGATGACACATTATCTGAGCATGCTCAAGACTGACATTCGTCAGTTTGTGGCGACCCAACATTGTGATACGCTTCTGGAGTTATAGGAGGCCGCTAGGCGGCGTGAGTAGGAGATTGAGATGCAGTTGAGGGAGCAGCAGCAGGCCCCGGTACAGTCACAGTATGCGCCAAAGCGGTCAAGACCGCTGATTCCAGGTCAGGAGGACAGCAGGGCCACACTTGTCGCAAGTGCGGGAAGGGTCACTCGGGAGTTTGCAGATTGAGCAGAACGTGCCGAAAATGCGACAGGGAAGGGCATTTTGCGGAGGATTGTCGCCAGACAGCCCCGGTTCAGGATATGAGGATCTGCTACCACTGTCATCAGGTTGTTCACGTGAAGACCAACTGTCCACAGCTCGCTGCCAAGCCGGTGCAGGCTCCAGCGTCGGCTACATTGAGGATTACTGACGGGAGTCAGGGTAGAGCAGCACCCCTGAGGGCCCAGGGACGCGCCTTCCAGCTTACAGCAGAGGAGGCCAGAGCAGCACCAGACATGGTCGCTGGTATGTTTCTATCCCTTATCTTACTGATTATATATGTTTTATGCTTATATGTTTGTGCATGTGATTAGGTACGTTTTTAGTGAACTCCTTACCTGCTTTGGTATTATATCACTCGGGGGCGAGTCGGTCGTTTGTTGCTCAATCATTCAGTGGAAGTTCGGGTTGCCAGTGGGAGAGCTAGAGTGTCCGTTGCGAGTCTCTATCGCCAACGAACACGGGGTTTCTGCTTCTTCAGTCTATCGAGGTTGCGTGTTAGAGATCTTCGGGGTATCTTTTCCGATCGACTTGATTCTGATTCCTATGGGGGATGTGTGTGTGATCGTGGGTATTGATTGGCTTAGTCACTTCTGTGTCATGATTGACTGTGAGGGTCAGCGGGTGGTGGTTCGAACCCCAAGTGGGGGAGAACTGATTATCTACGGCGAGGGCACTAGATTGGGATCATGGTTTTGTTCAGCTGCTAGGGCTCGGCAGTACATTCAACACGGGTGTGCGGGTTATCTAGAGTATGTGGTGGATACGCAGGTCAGGGATCAGGTTTTAGTATCAGATGTTCCAGTGGTCAGGGAGTTTGTTGACGTATTCCCGGAGGAGTTACCTGGAGTGCCTCCGGAGAGGCAAGTCGAGTTTAGGATCGACCTAGTGCCAGGCGCGACTCCTATTGCCAAGGCGTCGTACCGGTTGGCACCACCAGAGAGGCAGGAGCTATCATCATCACAGCTGCAGGAACTGCTGGGCAAGCAGTTCATTCGTCCGAGCAGTTCCCCGTGGGGAGCGCCGATTCTCTTCGTTAGGAAGAAGGATGGTTCACACCGGATGTGCATTGACTACCGGGAGTTAACAAGTTGACGGTGAAGAACCGTTACCCACTCCCGAGGATAGATGATCTTTTCGACCAGTTGCAGGGAGTATCAAGACAGACCTAAGGTCCGGATACCATCAGGTCAGGGTTAGGGAGGAGGACGTGAAGAAGACCGCGTTCCGGTAACGGTTCTTCACCGTCAACTTGGCAATAGGAGCTGCTAGGGCTCGGCAGTACATTCAACACGGGTGTGCAGGTTATCTAGAGTATGTGGTGGATACGCGGGTCAGGGATCAGGTTTCAGTATCAGATGTTCCAGTGGTCAGGGAGTTTGTTGACGTATTCCTGGAGGAGTTACCTGGAGTGCCTCCGGAGAGGCAGGTCGAGTTTAGGATCGACCTAGTGTCAGGCGCGGCTCCTATTGCCAAGGCGTCGTACCGGTTGGCACCACCAGAGAGGCAGGAGCTATCATCATCACAGCTGCAGGAACTGCTGGGCAAGCAGTTCATTCGTCCGAGCAGTTCCCCGTGGGGAGCACCGATTCTCTTCGTTAGGAAGAAGGATGGTTCACACCGGATGTGCATTGACTACCGGGAGTTAACAAGTTGACGGTGAAGAACCGTTACCCACTCCCGAGGATAGATGATCTTTTCGACCAGTTGCAGGGAGCATCAAGACAGACCTGAGGTCCGGATACCATCAGGTCAGGGTTAGGGAGGAGGACGTGAAGAAGACCGCGTTCCAGACTCGTTACGGGCATTACAAGTTCGTGGTGATGCCGTTTGGGCTCACCAACGCGCCAGCAGTATTTATGGACCTGATGAACCGGGTCTGCAGACTGATGCTCGATCTCTCAGTCATTGTATTCATAGATGATATTTTGGTGTACTCCAAGACACGGGAGCAACACGATGAGCATCTTCGGGAGCTATTGGGAGTTTTGAGGCGAGAGCGGCTCTATGCCAAGTTCTCAAAGTGTGAGTTTTGGTTATGAGAGGTTCAGTTCCTTGGACACATCATTAACCAGGAGGGGATTTTGGTCGATCCGGCCAAAATCGAGGCGGTTATGCAGTGGGAGGTTCCAAAATCTCCCTTGGACATCAGGAGCTTTTTGGGATTGGCAGGGTACTACCAGATATTCATAAAGGATTTCTCCAAGATTGCAGTACCACTCACTCGTCTGACGAGGAAGGGGGTGGATTTCCGGTGGGGCCCTGAGCAGCAAAGGGCCTTTGAGACCCTCCGACAACGACTTTGTGAGCCTCCAGTCTTGACTCTCCCGGAGGGAGTTCAGGATGTTGTAGTGTTTTGTGATGCATCCATCACAGGACTGGGAGCAGTCCTCATGCAGAGAGGACGCGTGATAGCCTACGCGTTACGGCAGTTGAAGCCGCACGAGAAAAGATATCCTACTCATGATTTGGAGTTGGGAGCGGTGGTATTCGCTCTCAAGATCTGGAAACATTACCTCTATGGGGTCCGCTGTACCATATACACGGACCACCAGAGTTTGAGACACATCATGGATCAGCCGAACCTGAACATGAGACAGCGCAGGTGGCTGGATGTAGTCAAGGACTACGAATATGAGATCCTTTACCACCCAGGTAAAGCGAACGTGGTTGCGGACGCTCTGAGCCGCAAGTCAGTTGGATCTTCTACCCCAGTGAAATGTATGAGGATATCGGTGGATTCTCCGCTTGTGAGCTTGATCCGGGAAGCATAGGCAGAGGGTATGCGTCAGGAGAACTGGAAGCTTGAGAGGATTAGGGGTGAGAACACCTGGTTTGTGCAGGATAGCTGGAGATTATTGACCCGTTCCAGTCGGGTCTGGGTTTCGATGTCTGGTGGGGTCAGACAGACTATTATGGAGGAGGCTCATAAGTCTCGCTTCTCTATCCACCCGGGGGCCACCAAGATGTATCGGGATTTGCGATTGAGTTACTGTTGGTCGTGCATGAGTGAGAAATTGCTTGGTACGTAGAGAGGTGCCTGACCTGCAGGATGGTCAAGGCCAAGAACTAGAGGCCGCATGGAAAGCTGCAACCTCTAGAGGTTCCCATGTGGAGGTGGGAACAGATCACGATGATTTTATTACCAAGCTGCGGAGGACGGCGAAGGGCTTCGACGCTATTTGGGTCATCGTGGATCGATTGACCAAGAGCACCCACTTTTTGGCGATACGGGAGAGTTCATAGGCCGAGAAGCTGGCCGACTTGTATATCCGCGAGGTCGTTGCTCGCCATGGGGTGCCGGTCTTTATTGTCTCAGAACGCGATGTTCAGTTCACCTCCCGTTTCTGGCAGAAGTTCCACGAGGAACTGGGCATGCAGCTGCACTTCAACACAGCCTATCATCCGCAGACAGATGGTCAGAGTGAGCAGACCATACAGACTCTCAAGGATATGCTGAGAGCTTGCGTTATTGATTTCGGTGGGATCTGGGACTCCTACCTACCTCTTGCAGAGTTCTCCTACAACAACAACTTTCATTCCAGTATTGGTGCCCCGCCCATATGAGTTGTTGTATGGATGGAGATGTCGCACCCAAGTCTGTTCGGGTGAGATCGGTCACTGGGTGATAGGACGGACAGAGGTAGTTCTGCAGACTACCGAGAGGATCCAGCAGATCAGACAGCGACTGAAGACCGCTCAGAGTCGGCAAAAGAGTTATGCTGACAGACATCGATCTAAGCTGGAGTTCCAGGTGGGTGACTGTAACGCCCATAGATCCGGGCTAGTCAATTTAGAGACGATAAGCATCAAAAATGACTTTTTGATGGAAGATTATTTAAAAGGAGTAATCTTAACTAAGTTGTACTATATGTTACAAGGATTCCGTACATATAAAGAACGCCGAAATCGGAGTTATAACGAAGAAGTTATGACCTGTCGAAGTTTCGCGACAGAACCGGCACGACACAGCGCGACGTAAATAGTGAATTTACGTTAGAGCGATATTTGGCCTTAGCAATCTAAATGAAAGTCGTAGAATACGTTAAACCGAGAGCGTGCATCAAAAGAACGTCTAAATCTGACTTCGTATGAGGAAGTTATGATTTTTTGAAGTTTCAGCATTAGTATTATGCAGCCCGAAACTCGAGATTGAGGTCGAGTGATATTTAGCCAAAACTTTCTAAATGATAATTGAAGATCTCATCAACAGTAGTCCAACGATAAAAAGACAGACGAAAACGGAGTTCAGATGAAGGAGTTATGAATTTTCGAACGGAGTTTTCCTTTCCCGGTCTACTAAAAATAGTATATTATTAATATATTAAAAATAAAGTCAAAATTAGCCTACAAAGTCTAAATGAAAGTTGTAGATCTTGTTTTTACCTACGCGTCGATATAAAGAACGTCGAAAACGGAGTTCGTATGCGAAAGTTATGAATTTCTGAAGTTCGAGGCGCGAAACCCCAAAACTGTCAGAGACCATGACGTGGCAAAAGTGGCCACGACGTGGCATGGCTTCTGACGCCTTCTGGAGCCTGACAAAGTAAGTGGACGATGACGCATGCAATGACGACCAAGCCCACGACGTGGAAGAAGTGCCCACGACGTGGAAAATGAGAAAACAGCCCTATAAATAGATTTGAAGGGGAAGCCGTTTGTGGTTGCCAAATCTCTTCTCTCTCACCCATATTACCTCGATTTACGTGCAAAGAAGTACCCCCGAAGCCCCGGTATTATCCCGAGACCCGAAGCAAGTCCCGAAGCCCGAAGATCCCGAGAAGAAAAGAGTTTCCGAGCCGAAGCTCTGCCCGCGAGAAGTCCGGTGTGTGAAGAGATCACAGTTTCACCGAAGAATACTACTTCTACAAGCTGTAGTGCTACCCGATCATCTTCTGATCAAGTGAGTGTATAGTCACTTTCTTCTAACACATAAATATTAAGTATTTACTATGAAATACGTGCTATGTGTATAATATATTGTTGTTTATTTGAGATGATTGTGGAATGGATGAATTATATAAGTTTTAATGAGTTAAACTATATATGTATTTTGTATCTAAAAATATGTTGGGTAGAACATGGGTAGATGAGGTTGTTGGTAGGTGATAAAAGATGGGTTGGACCATGAGATAAAAGGATAAAGAGATAAACTTGTTTTAGATCTGGATGTATGGATCAGATCAGGAGGTTAGTTTTAGATCCGAGAGTATGGATCAGATCAAGAGGTTAGTTTTAGATCCGGGAATATGGATTAGGTAAGGAGGTAAATTTTAGATCCGGGAGTACGGATTATGTATTTTTGAATTATGTGTTCGTTCGATAAGGTATCATGTGTATAGTCCCTTTTAGGAACGTGATTTTAATACGAGTATTGATTAAAGTAAGAAATATACATATGTATGTGAAGTATTTGTTATTGTCCGAAATACGAGTTAGATATATTTGATGATATACAACGTGCGAATCAGTTATGGTTCAATATGTGTTAAGATGTTTATATATGATATTATTACTTAAAACCTTGTGTTAAGTATACACTAGTTGGCGTTGCCTAAACGGAGATAGTATCAAAAATTGATTATAAGCATTGTAGGTTTGCCTAGTGATGGGTTAAGACTTAAGAAGGGATGTTTAGTTCAATTAAGTTTGGACATTGGGTAGTCTCTTATTAAGAGTACGTGCGTTGCGAGATTGATGATCGGTGGAGTACGTCCTACGTACAGAAGTACATTTTATGTACGAAGTCCTTTTCAATGCTCTGTGTCTTGGGTGATGCTTGTGCCAGGGTACTATTATGTTCTTGGGTACGAGTCCTTCGCATACCAGAGTACTATAATGTGCCAGAAGTACTATCATGTACAAAGTCTTTTTGACAATATTGTGTGTCGGTTACGGGAGCGTATGGAAGTACTCTATTAGTATTTCCCCATACTTTTATGTTGAGAGAGCTTTGGAGTCAGCGTTTCTTTTATGAAGTGATCGACCGAGCTTCATATGTCAGCGTTTTCTTTCACGAAGTAATTAAGGGAACTTCGTAGACTGCCTAATAAAGTGTGTCGGTAATAGACCACTGCTAGGTATGTCTGGTGTTATATTGCTGGATAGGGTGCGTTTGGGGGTGAAATACCTCATGTATTCAGGCCACTGCTAGGCAAAGTTCGATGCTGGGATAGGTAGAGTCTGGGGGTATAATACCTCATGATAGTCAGACCACGCCTAGGCATTGTTATCTAGATAACTACCTTTGACTTAATTGTCTGGTGGTTCTTTCTTTTACGAACGAAGGTTCGTGGTGAAACTTATTCCATTCCCCTCATTTTATGTCTTAATTGATCCTCGTTTGCTGCCAGGGAATTTCCGAAGCAGCCTCGTCAGTTTGTTGTTCATATCGATTCCTTAGGCTAGATCTCGTAAGATCATTGTATAGGGTCAGTATGTGGGGAATCGACGGGATGGGATAGATTGTTTTAGAAATATGATTTATAGGTGTTAATAATATTAGTGGTTTTTCAAGATCGAGATATACATTATTATCACATTGTTTGAACTAAGAGCTTTCGTACTCTGTGTTCCTTAGGTGATTGGGTTCACCAGGGATATTTGAACTAAGTGTTCATTAGGTGTTCTTGAACTAGGCGTTCATTAATTATTGTGAACTACATGTTCATCAGAGGTAATCTAAGAACCTTGGCAGCACTAAACTTTGTGCCAATTCCTTAGGGGAATCCTTAGGAATGAATGGGAGAAGGGTAATCGGTTCTTGGGGTAAATCTTTAAGAAATAAATGAAGATAATGGGGGTGGGTAATTGGATTAATTGTTTGATAAGTGAATATAATAATTATATTATTGTGGGTTGAAAACCCTATATGCTCACCAGGCTCCCAAGCCTGACCCACTCAGTTTTCTTTGTATTACAGGTTGTGGCACAAGAGCATAAGTTGGCTGACGTAACGAGAGATAAGGATTATAGGCCCGTAGTTATAATTAACTGTGTAAGGTCTATGTTGTTCTGTTTATGCTTTTGGTCTGTATTGAACATGACATCCCGAGATTTTGTTATATGATGAAAATACATTTCTTTAAAGAAATGCTTTGATAAATTCTTATCATGTTTTGTTTTGGGAACAAATTCCGCAACTGTTTTCTGTAAAAGATTACTCTGATTTTAAAAACAAAGCATAAACAAATCGGTCTTTTCTGGCCGTGAAATTGGGGATGTCACAGTGACATGGTACTCCTGAAGGTCTCACCCTGGAAGGGTGTGATTCGCTTCAGGAAGAGAGGAAAGTTAGGTCCTCGATTCATTGGGCCATTCAGGAAAATTGTCAAGGTTGGCAAGGTGGCTTATAGACTGGATCTCCCGGAGGAGCTTAGTCAGGTCTACAACAGTTTCCATGTGTCACAGTTGCGGAAGTGCATAGCAGATGAGGGGGCAGTGGTATCATTAGACGATATTCAGGTCGACGAGCGCCTGAATTACATGGAGAAGCTAACAACCGTTCTTGAGAGGAAAGTAAAGGTTCTACAGAACAAGGAAGTACCTCTGGTAAAGGTACAGTGGGAGCATAGGAGGGGATCCGAGTGGACATGGGAGCCGGAGGCAGAGATGCAGGAGCACTACCCGAATTTCTTCGGCGCAACAGACTTATAGGACAAGTCTAGTTCAAGTGGGGGAGAATTGTAACACCCGACTCCCATGTATGAGTTTTGAAAGCATTTTGTACATGTTTATGGACCTACTCGACGAGTTGGTTGCCCAACTCGTCGTGTAGAGGTGGGTTAGCCTGAGTGGATTATTGGACCTACTCGACGAGTCGGAGGACCCGGACTCGACGAGTAGGAGCTGGGTGATGAAACCCTAATTTTTAGGGTTTGCACCCTATTTAAAGGACCTTAAGTCCTTACCTCCAGTCCCTTATCACCTCTTGATGGCCATAAGGATCCCTAATCGTTATTGACCTTGTTCTTGAGTGTTTTTGAGGACTAAAGAGTGCTTTTGGTGCATTTAGAGAATAAGGCTTGAAGTATAAGGAGCTTGGAGCAAAGAGGAGCTTGTGGATCTGACCCTACTTCATCTTGGCATCATTTTGAAGGTAACAAGTCGTTACCTTGGCTTATCTTTAGCTAGATCTCTTCATGCTTAGGTTTAAGGCCATCATTAGTATATTTGGGAGTCATTTCGGGTAATTAGCCATGATATGAAGTTGCAACTTCAGATCTGGACTCCTCCAGGTCTCAAACTCACAAAGCTATCAACTTTATCTCATATGAATCCCTCACCATGCCCTAAACGTCATTCTAGGCTTGGTTTTAGTGATTATAAGCCTTTAAGACCTTGTATGCACGTAAAGTTTGCAACTTTACGTGGAATCTGTGCCTTAGGAAGTTGGATCTACAATATGGAGCTTGGGGACAGCTTAAAACGTCTGGATAAGCAATGGACTGCATGAACTCGATGAGTCGCATACTCGACTCGGAGAGTCGGATGAAGATTGCCCGTATTTGATTATGCATGGACTCGGCGAGTTAGTAAGAGAACTCGACGAGTCAGTTAGGCTTTTCCCCGACATCTGTACACGCAAAGACTCGACGAGTTGGTTGGAAACTCGACGATTCAATTAGGGTTTTGGTGATTTCTGAATTCTTAAGGAACTCGACGAGTTTCTAGCTGCACTCGACGAGTCGGGTGAACATGGACTGTTGACTTTGACCGTTGACTTTGACTTTGACCAAGGGTTGACCAGATTGACTTTTGGGGGTATTTTGGTAATTTTGGAATTTATGGAAGTGAACCATTGGTGGATGTAGGTGTTGGAATTGGAGTTGCATTTGGTGGAGTTTGACTTTATCACTTCGAGCTAGTTGTGAGGTGAGTTCTCCTCACTATATCAACTGGTTCTAAGGCACCAATGTCGATTCGGATTTGTATTCGGGTTATTGCATGATTTGCTTATTGATTTACATCCTGGTAGTTAGGATGGTTATATGCTCGGTGACCTGGTTAGGTAGGTATCCTGGTATATAGGATGATGCTATGTTAGTGACCGGTTAGGTCTGTATCCTGGTTATAGGATGTTGCTATGATTAGTGATCTGTTAGATCAGTTTGACCGTTATATATGCTAGCGTATGATATTTATGTGCACATGATTGTTTGATTGGGGGTTGGGTTGAGGCGGTCCTGCTTTGTGCTAAAGGCCAACATACCCAGGGCAGTCTGGATAGACTGAAGGCCCTGCGAGGTAGTCCAGTCAGGCCGAAGGCCCGGCGAGAGGTCTGGATAGGCTGTAGGCCCTACGAGACGGTCCAGACGTGCCGAAGGCTCGGAGAGCGGTCCAGAAAGGCTGAAGGCCTGCGAGGCGGTCCAGTCAGGATAAAGGCTCATTATGCATGCTGTTTGCTTATATGTTATCGATATGTTTTATGGCGTTGGTATTTTGGGGGTAACTTACTAAGCCTTTGAGCTTACATTTATCGATTATTGTTTCAAGTACTTCTGATGATCACGGGAAGTCGAAGGCGTGATCGTGCACCTCCTTATATTTTTATGATTTGATTCTGGGATACTCTGACACTAAACCATTTTGAAAACATGTTTTGTAATAATTATTGGTTTTGAAATGTTTTAAAAAGTTTAAATTTGGCATGATTTTTATGGGTGTTACATTTATGCCATGTGTGGCTAAAACCTTAGTTTTCAGTTTTGCAATGACAAGTACTTTTCATGTGATTGATCATTAGATCTGGTTTTTGATTTGTGTTTCTATCTAGATTCTTCAGTTTTGTTCTTAATGAATGTTTGATTTTGATTCTTGTTAGTCTGATCACCTAGCTAGGGTTTTATCATTCCAGTTAATCAGTTATAGAAAACGTAATTGTTCTTATCAACTGGTAATAAGTAACAAGTAATAAATCGGTTCCGTGTTTGGGATTTGACTTTATTATAAATTGTAAAAATCATATCTTTATGCTTCCGAACTTGTGAGAAGTATTGGGTATTGCTGGGAATTTTACAAAGAACTTAATGGAACTTTTCTGATCTTAATTAAGAGCTTGTTTGATTAGACAGTAAAAAGTTAGGGTTAATTGAAGAGATTGATTTGGTTGACTAAAATAAGGTAAAAGAGATTATACTAGAGCTTGTTAGTTTTTCTCAGTACCAACTTAGATAGAACGCATCTCAAATAACCAGGTCAATGTTGATTGCATGATTAGGAAAGTCGCAACAGAACTGAAATCGTTTTTTATATTGATTTTTGTTTAATTTAATATCACTGCATTTTTAGTTTTTAGTTTACAATTAAAACCCCCTTTTATATTCTCTTTCTTGACTAGATGTGCCTGATGCAAAAAGGCATTGACTTTTAGGCTGTGTCCCTGAGGATTCGATCATGCTTCCCTTTGCTATATTTTTAGTGCAACCAGCAGTGATAATTTACTTGTTTAATACGCGCGCGACAGTGTGTTAACAAATTGGCGCCGTTGTCGGGGACACGGTTCTTTCTAATAGTTTTATGCCAAGAATTTTTCGTTCAGGTACACCTTTAGTTTTTGATCCAGAAATCGAGCTAACTGCAAGGAAACTGAAGAAAGAAGCAGCAAGAAAGAGACAATCAGCTGGTCTCTTTGGTTCATCATCTTCCATACCCCCAGAAACCTCCACACCACAAGGCACTCCCTTGTGGAACGAATCAGATCCATTTATTCCAAAAGTACCCCCATCTTCTCCTCAAAACAGCCTATATAAAACTTACTCCCCACCCTCTTCCGTTAAATCTGAACCCACAGATTCTTCATAATCTGAATCTGAAGAATCAGACATGAGTGGAGACGAAGCAGAGAAGACTCTCAGAGAGTGGGCCACTCAAGAGGTCAATGAGTAGCCCCTATGTATCACTTTTCCGGAAGCCCAGAACTTCGAGCTCAAATCTGGGCTGATACATCTTCTCCATACGTCCAGAGGACTAGAAAATGAAGACCCACACAAATTCCTCAAGGAATTTCATGTGGTATGTTATGGAATGAAGCCACATGCGATTACTGAAGACCAGATCAAACTAAGGGCATTCCCCTTTTCGGTTTAAGATGCAGCAAAGGAGTGGTTATATGACCTCCCATCTGATTCGATAACAAGCTGGAACGAGCTCGCTAAACTTTTTCTGGAGAAATATTTTCCCGAGGCGAAAGTGTCAAATTTGTGCAGAGAAATTCTCGGTATAAAGCAAGGGAAAAGAGAAGCTCTCCACACTTATTGGGAGCGGTTCAAGAAGCTATTGGTCTGATGTCCACAACATGGCATTAACGATTACCAGCTATACCAATGTTTCTGCGAAGGCTTAGTACCCATGGAAAAGAGACTAATAAATGCATCGAGCGGAGGGTCACTTTCAGACATGACACCAACGGAGATCCGGGCATTAATCGAGAAGTTGGCAAACGAATCAAAACACTCGGCAACCGAAGAAGAGTGGTATCTAGACCAGCTAAGAGGGGTCAAAGAAATAAGTAATGCCCACCTGGAATCTCAGATTTCAGAATTGACTAAGATTGTCCTCCTGCTAACAAAAGAAAAAGGTATCGAGTCAAAAGTCAAAACTTGCGGGATCTACTGCAAAACTGGGCACCCAACTGATATGTGCCCAATATTGCAAGAGGATACAGTTGCAGTCAAAGCTGTCAGGGGCTACCAACAGAATTTTCAGAATAATTATCAGCAGAAACAACATTTTCAGCTTCCACTTGGATTTCAGCAACAGCGAAATTTTCAACAGCCGGGTCTTCAACAAAATTTTCAGAATCAGTAGAATTTCCAGCACCAGGATTTTTTGCAGCCTTCTCAGCAACATTCTGGCAACTCTAGTATGGCCTTGGAGGATATTCTTAACAGTCTGGCCACGAGCACCCAAGCATTCCAGACCGAAACCAGAGCGAGCATTAAGAATCTGGAGCAATAGGTGTCTCAACTTGCCACTTTTGTGGGTCGTCTGGAGTCTCAATGAAAGTTACCGAGGCATACAGAAAACAATCAGAAGCACAATGTGAGTGTTATTTCCTTGAGAAGCGGGAAAACATATGAAGGCCCAAGCGCATCTGAACGAGAAAACGAATATGAGGAAGAATTTGAAGAAGTTCTGGTCGAAGAATAAGATTTAAAAGAGCCTGAAAAAGAAGAGGAGGAATATGAACAGGTGCTGGTTGAAGAAGCTACTGACAAAGATAAAGAAAAAGAAACTCCAACACTACCCAAGCCAATTCTGAAGGAGTACAAGCCACTACGACATTCCCATCGCGACCGAGGAGCATGAAACGCGAGCATGAGGACGAGGATATCATGGACATTTTTCGCAAAGTTGAGGTAAATATCCCGTTACTTGATGTTATAAAACACATTCCTCGTTATGCTAAGTTTTTAAAATAATTATGTGTTTCAAAGAAAAAACTGAAATTTAATGAGATTTTAAAAGCTCGCAAAAATATTTCTTTAATTTTGCAAAAAGGTTTGCCTCCACGGTGCAAGAATCCGGGCATTTTCTTTGTTCCTTGTAATTTGGGGAACCTTAATTTTCCAAAAGCCATGCTTGACCTTGGTGCCTCAGTTAATGTCCTCCCATTTTCTATTTTTGAAAAATTAAAATTGGGATCTTTGCAAAAGACCGGGACCATCATCCAGTTGGCGGATCATTCAACAGTACACCCAAAAGGTGTGCTTGAGGGTGTTCTTGTCCAAGTGGGTGATATGATCTTTCCCGCTGATTTTTATATTTTAAACATGGGAAACTTGGACACTTCAGATACAAACTCTATTATTTTGAGAAGGCCTTTTATGAAAACTGCAAAAACGGAAATTGATGTTTTTAATGGAATGATTCAATGGAGTTTGATGAGGAAGTGGTTAAATTTCAAATTAATAATGATGATTTTCCTTCTGAAAATGTTTCTGTCAATTATATGGGTACCAACAGTCCTTTGTCTGAGGGCTGCTGTGAGTTTTCTAATATCTATGTAAAAGAAAAAAATTTAGACAAGAATTCATCTGATAATATATCCAAGGAGCTGGCAGAAGATAAGCTTGGGGAGGTGGAAGAGGATGAGCTGAAATCTGATACAAAAGAAGAATCAGATAAAAATATGAAAAGAAAAAAACTTTTGGAAAAAGAAAAGGTGGAAGTGGTGATTTCAGATACGAATCTGAAAACAAGAAAGTTTAAAGAAAAGAATGAGGAGATTTCTGGGAAGAAAAAGAATATCAGAAAGAGAAAGAAGTCTAATCAACCAAAAGACTTATTTGATAACTATTTGGATTCTTTCCAGTTTGTTGAACAAGTTCCAGATCCACCCATATTGTCATATTTGAAGGGATCTGGAGTCACAAGAAAAAGATTTGAGCTTCAAGGAAGTCCCAACTACACCAGTTAATAATCTGCTTGGGCAAAGTCGAGCCAACGACCTTAAAAAAGGGCGGCTTTCCGGGAGGCAACCCGATGAATAGTTTTTAGTTTTTATGCTTTCAATAAAGAGATGGTTGTAGTTCCAAGAAAGCTTAGGGAAATCAGAGGATCAACAGAGTTGCTGAAAGTCATATTTTTCGCCACATCTTCGTGAAAAACATATTTCTGCAATTTTATCAGGTACATTCTTTCCTAGCTGCACATTTTTGTTTTTATTTCCTTTATTGGGTTGTTCATTCCTCTCTAAGCATTGAGGACAATGCATCATATTAAGCTTAGGGAGGGGGTTAGTGTAAAATTTGCATTTTTTTGTTAAAAAATTAAAAAAATTCAGTTTTTCATTTATTTTTTTCAAATTTTAATTTTCTTTTTGCATTTTATTCTATTGCATTTATATATAAAAATTCGAAAATCCAAAAAATATTTTATTTTCTGTTTTTATATTTCTGTATTCATAAAAAGTTATAAAAACCCCAAAAAGATTTTATTTCTAGTTATTTTTTATTTTCTGCATATCAAATAATTTTTTTTAAATAATTTACATGATATGAGGATATATATATATTTTTTACATTCGATAGTTTTGTTATGATGAAGTGTGATAGTTACCGAAAATAACAGTCTCATTACAATCAATTTTAAGAATTATATTTTCAAGTGCTTTAAATGTTTTTAATATGAACCAAAATAAGGGTCGGGTAATTTTTACAATGGAAGTGTGGGATGGAACAACGAACAGTGTTTTGAAAATAATTTCCTTGAATGCCTTAAAAAGAACCTAGATTGGATAACCCTTATCATTCCTTGAAGTACTGAACCCTATATTTTATGCGCCTTTTAAGGTTAGGAGGGAACTCTTGTTATACCCACAATCTATTTTTGAAGTATTGAAGATATGGTGGGCCTCAAAGTAAAATCCGCGCCTAGTCAATATATATATATATATATATATATATATATATATATATATATATATATATATGTTAGAAATGGTACATCAAGCAACTTGAAGAAGTCTACAATTCAAAGTCAAATCCAAGTCAAGTTTAAGTCGAAATCAAGAAGCAAACAAGTTAAATCTGAAGAGTTGATCAAGACAAAGAAGACGTGTGGTATAATGAGATTGATCCCTCGATAGTGGAATCATAGGGGTATGCTTGGATTTTATGTCCATAATGGAGCTTACTGCGTTTACTGGACGAGTTCGGAAAAAAGGAGGGGTTGGTCAAACTAAGTTTTTATAAACAAATTTTCGTGAAATTATTTTTAAAAATACACTGTTTTCATAAATTTAATTCGGCGTAAAAATTATTTTCTCAAGCTTGGTTTAACTTATTAAATATGAAATATGAATCGTTAATATAAAGTATTGAGGCTGTTATCTAGGTAGTGATTTCATTGGAGCTTCCTCGTTGTGAAATCTGATCATGTGACAAAAAAAAAGTGAAGTATTTTAGTTTAAGTTTTTATTTTCTTTTTATTCTAAATTTTTTTTAAGTTATCTACATCTTTCCATTTGTTTATAATGTTTTAATATTTTTCATACTTGAGGGCAAGTAAGGTTTAAGCTTGAGGAGATTTGTTAGATGTCATTTTATGCATCTTATAGGGTAGTTTTATTATCATTTTAGCATCATATTTTGTACATTCGCATGTCATTTATATAAATAATGTTCAACTCATGTATTTCGTTAGAATTCTCGTACTACTCATGTTTTATTGTCAATTTCAGATAGTTCGAGTGGAGCAGTGTTTTGGGAGCAGTTGGATGCGCGTTTGGAGCATAAAATGAAGCTTTGAACTTATGGAGTATGTTGAGGAATGATTGGAAGATGCTTTGGTCAAGAAACATTCGATCGAATTGATCACACGAAGATAGAATCTACAATCTAAAGTTAAAGGATGTTGTTGACAGCTTTGACCCCCTGCCAGTATTTTGACCATATCTCATGAACCGTAACTCCGATTGACGCGATTCAAAATAATCTGAAAAGTAGACAAAATTTCGGATGTCTTAGGAAAAACGTGAGATTGCAAATCTGGTCTATGCGGTCGCATGGAGCCTTTAGGCGCTCACATCTTTGGTCGCAACTTGGATTCGAGGTTTTTTAGTGCCAAAAATTCATCTGGAAGTAAAAAATGAAAGCATGCGATCGCAGCTTTCTCTTTATGCGATCGTAGGTATACCAAAAAGTGCCAAAATAGCATCCTACTTCATTAAAAATGCTCGTGACGCGTTTTCTTCAAAACCTGCGATCGAAACTTTGATACATGCGATCGCATGCGCGTCGTTTTTGCTGCTGGACGTATATATAGACCCTCATAACCTTCCAGTAACATAAGTTGGCGATTCCAGAGGTACCAGACGACGAAAATACGATGTTGGAGGCGTTTCTTCTCCGATTTCAGCGATTTCTGAAGATCTGAAGACTGTGGATCATCTCCTTCAAGTAGATTGGTAAGATTAGTTGTTTGATGTCTCTTTTCATTTGTTTTTATCAGATTTTAGCCATGTGTGGCTAAAACCTTAGTTTTCAGTTTTGCAATGACAGGTACTTTTCATGTGATTGATCATTAGATCTGGTTTTTTATTTGTGTTTCTATCTAGATTCTTCAGTTTTGTTCTTAATGAATGTTTGATTTTGATTCTTGTTAGTCTGATCACCTAGCTAGGGTTTATCATTCCAGTTAATCAGTTATAGAATACGTAATTGTTCTTATCAACCAGTGCACCCCCAAGCACGGAACAGGAACCATGATCAATTGAGAGCGAGCCAGTAAACGGAGAAGGTGATGTCTTTAAAAAACTGGGTACCACCACTATCTCTTTCTGCCTGGGCACAGAAAAGTTATCGCCAAGAACATCCCCGATATCACCAAGAAGCTTGGGCACTGACACAGTGTTGCGCATCTTATGAGGATGGAGGTCAACGTCATCAGAATCGGTCTCTTCGTCCGACGACAGCACCACGACCAAACTTCATTTTTTCCGGATTGGAGTATTACCTTTTCCTGCTTGAACCACCACAGGAATATCGGCAGAAGCAGAGGCCGGAAAACGAGCTGGGAAAATGGCCCCAACAACCGGTTGGGAAGGAGAGGCAGGTCCGCTAGAAACAACATTTCCCCCTTCTGCTGAGAGCAATCCAACGACCTCCCGCATACGTTTTTCAGATACGGGAGGGGAAGAGTCTCCACGAGGTCAACCTCCCGGTGACAAAGCTTACCCCGATAGTAACCACGCAGGGCCATCTCTAAGGAAATCTCGGCTTCGGCACCTGCGAACACGAACACCAAGTATGAGAACTCACAAGCCAATAAAATACCTTGTTCTTATTTTTTTTAAAAGAGGGAGGGAGAAGGAGATGGAGAATATCGCATCTCACGACGAATAACTGCGCCATCTTCCCACGCGCCCTCCAGGCGACACTCATACCGGCCGCGGCAAGGATAAAATCTTCCCAGTTCTCCCCGATGACAGTAATTTTTCCCAGCCGTTTTCCAAGAGTCAGGTTATCCCCGAAAAGCTTGGGAAGACGGTCCGGAAAGTATCGGGTTTTACGAAACCCATGCCCCACAAGGTTTCGGTTGACCCAGAGCCATTGCCTCTGCCAATTTTTCTTCGGAGTATCTTGTTCAGAGATCAACTGACGAATGCCCCGCTGTTTCGCCAACGTGCGGACGCCGGAGTTCGTAGACGCACAAAAGAAGTAACTGAAAACCCAAAAAGTGGGTATACAACCTAGAGATCGATAGATCAAATCGAAGCCTACGATCTTATTGACGACACTTGGGGTTAATTCGTCAACGAAAAAGTCGTAGTGATGAACGATCATATCAAAAAAGTCAGATGTTGGCAGGCATAACCCCGCTTCGAATAGAGGAACATGAACCCCCACTTTCCTTCGATGACAATCATAGATCGATGATCCCTTCGCGCGAAATCATCATGCCATCCTCCGGTAAGAAACCGAATCGTTCTTGCAGTAGTTGGAATTCCTCTACGGTAGGGACTCTTCCATAACGGTCCATCGTCAAGAAGGGATGAATGATAGAAAAGAAAATTTCGAAAAATGCCTGAGTCGCTACAACGAAAGCAAGGAAAGGGGGCAAAGATTAAAGGTCTTGGGTAAAGGGGGATTTTAAAGGCAGAACTGGCGTCACAAACCATCTCGTGATGGATCTGACACACATCGACGACTCTGTCTAAAGTCTGTCGAATGCCAGAGATAATCTCAGACATACACATGTTGCAATATAGGCTCGAACGACGACGCCAAGCCTAAGTGACTTGTTAACATATCCCTTATGAAAAACATTAAAAAAAGGATAAATCAAACTAGCGCCAAGCTTGACCTGGTTTAGAATCTGGTCATACCCAGTCTGAGGCCAAGGTCGGGCCTCCGCCAATACGGATCCACTGGTATGACATTTAAGGGGAAGAACTGCACCTTGCCCTCTTCTCCCAGAAGAAATACCCCGACAAACATGGAACCAATCAGAGAGTTCCACTTGCCCATCTGACGACACCCACGATCATCATAATATCGAAGATTCTCCTCTAGCCAATAAGGCGAGGAGACAGAAAGACGTGATAGAGGATCCTTCAATACGGATCCGCCATGTCACGTCTCACAAGGGAAGCTCAACAGATGCAGTTAGGAGGCACGTGCCTCTCAATCAGGTATAAAAGGACCTTTCTTCCTCGCGGAGAAGGGGACGCAACTCTTTTTCTCTCATAATTACCCTATCTTCTCTCAGGATCAATTCTAACTTGATCGTCGGTGCTTCGTCCTGGGAAACCATCCCGGACGTCTTCTAACGATCATCTTTTTCTTTTGTACCGTGATATTAGGAGAAGGAACCAACACAACACTCACCCACAGTCTCAATCCAATCAACTCTGATATATCACAACACTTCACTTTCATTAAAAAGCTTTTCTATTAATTTGTTTAAGCGTACAATTTCAGCCCGGGCTAAATCCCATTGATTGAAAGCAACATCTATCTGAGTTTCACTAAGTAACATATCTTTTTTTATAGTTTCAAGTCTACTTCTAACATAGTGACCTTAATCTTTTTGTCTTCTAGTCTTCCTCTCAAGTGATACAACTCTTGGGTCCCTATGTTCTTTTCATCTAAGGCTTTGTTATAATTTGAAAGGATGTCAGCACGCGTTTGAGTAAGTTGTTCCAAAGGTGGTTCACAATCATTCATGTTATAATTTTTTGACTAAATCATAAATTTTACCTGTTCAACGATGCTGATGTTTCCTTCATTTTCCATGAAGCAGTAGTTTTTCTTCAGCTTTTTGGTGTTCTCTTTTTTCTTTACAACCAGACACAACTTTCCTTGTTTCCTTTTGTTGTCATTGGCCTCATCTTCATCTCCCGAAGACCATACTTGATGGTCTCTCCTTACTTGTGCTATAAAATCTTTCTCAACCTTTTCTTTGTCTTCAGCTTCTTGAGCCATTCTAAGACAGAATGCTCTGTCTTTCACAACGTTGGCTTTGAAGTCTCTTGCAAAGTGATTTTCCTTGTGACACTTATTGCATATGAGAAATCCTTCTTTCTTCTCTTCGGTGCCAACTGCGGTATCTGAAGATTTTTTCTTCTTTTGATGTTTCAGTGGAGTTTGTGAGCATCAAAGGTGTGTTTTGAGACTAAGGTTGATATGATGGATTCCTAGGATATTTGGAGGGCTGAGGTTGATATGGTTGAGGATAGTGTTGAAGGGAGTTATTTTGAGGATTGTAGTTGCGGTTAAAAGGAGGTCTGGTGAACTGCTGATTTTTACGATAGTTGGGTAGAGGGAGTCTATTAAACTGTTGGCTGACAAAGGCTAATGCGTGTTAAAAGGCTTCTTTTTCATCAGGTTACATATATGGTTCATATGATTGTAGTGTGTCATCATATGGGGTTTGGTATGATGACTCTCCGGTATAATAATACTGAGGAGATTGGTTGGCAGGTTGTGGTGAGTAGGCGACCAAGGCGAGTGGTCCACCTAGATTCATGCAATCTTTCATCACCGTAGACTCTTGAGCTTGTAGTTTACTGTAGAGCTTGTAGAATGACAGAGTTTTGATTTTGCTGTCACCTTGAACTGTCATCTTCTCCATGGTTCACTGCTTTCCTAACCCATTCAGGAACTGCGGATTTGTTTTATGATCACTTCGAGTGATGCTTGCATTTGAGAGTTTGGTGACGATGAGGTTGAATCTTTTGAAGGAATCATCAAGACTTTCACCAGGAAGAGTTTAAAGTTGTTGAATTCGTTCAGTGCAGTGGTCAGCTTCTTATCTTGTGCTTGATTTGTTCCTTCATAAAGATTTTTAAGAACATCCCAAATTTCTTTTGTTGATTTACAGTTAATAATGAGATCGAAACTGTCAGGAGGAACTCCACAAGAGATTTCATAGAAAGCAATTTCATCTTTCTCCATGTTCTCAATGTCATCGTTGGTAGGTCTGGTCATGGAAACTTGACCGCCTCCAAGTCTGGTTTGAGTTTCATCAGTGACAATGGGAGTAAGGAATGGTACATGTGGTTCTTTTTTCCACAGATCTCCAAGCTTCTTTACCACGTCTTTTTAAATATCTTTCCATGTGTTGAGACTAGTGATGGTATTCAATTGCAACAAGTATTGGAGCTCGATTAGAACCTCCAACAATGTTAGATATATTTAAAGAGTAAGCTTGTGCTATATTTCCTTAGATTTTGAAAAAGATGAGCTAAGTGGTATAGAAAGCCTTTTAAAACAGAGTTTTTCTTTTGAAAATGAGTTGTGTCTTTAAAGAATTCTAGCAACTAAAACTAAACTGTTTTCAAGATGTTTCCAAAAGAATTCTAGCAAAAACCTCTGATAAAAATCGCCTCCAATTCGTCTGAGATAAGAGAGAGTGATTAAAAAAAACCCCTAAAAATCCCGTAATAAGTCATCAGGAAAAACTATCAAAAGGCAATTATCAGAATCCACATGCCCCGTGTTGAAGAAAAGTAGGATGATGTAATCGAAAAGTCTTCAAAAGTAGAATGCTAAATTTTGCTCTTTTTGGACTTCATACGCCCCGTGTGAATGAAAGTCAACGCCTGGATTGTTGGCCATGACACCCCTTGTGGATTTTTATGCCAATTTTCACACTTTCACACGCCCCATATGATATCCACTGTTTTTGGCCTGCCTTGATTTTTCCAACTTCTTTATTTCCGCCCGGTTTGCTTCCAATTTTTTTTCCCGAGCTTCCTTCATGTCCCTAAAGAGCATCCCAATCTTCAAATATACTTGAAAAACACCATGAAGTGTACTAATAAAAGCGTTTATTTGATAGACTAGAAATAACTGAAAATATGTGAAAATACTTTATTTTAACTTCTAAATGCAATGCAAAAGATGAGATCTTTGCATGAAATGCACCTAAGACATATCCTTGTTTTACTTATGATATATCATGGAGTTATATGCTTTTCTTTGAAGATTTGGTTTTGGCCTTTTAGTTTTAATACTCGTGTTTTGTCCTGTCCTTTGGTAGAATCACACTTTTGAAATAATATAATCAATAAACAAAATAAAACACTAAACTTTTGTTAATTAGACATTTTATTTTATATTATTTTAGATGAAAAAAAAAATAGAAATTCCATTTTCCTAATCATTTTCCACCGAATTTTTGTTCATTTGGGCTCAAACAGCCGAACCATGACAAATTACAGGGGCCCAAAACAATGTCCAGTCAGACAAAGATGGAATGTTCATTGAAATTACTGAAGCATCCCATACCACTCAACCCTCATCTGATTAACATCAAGGGTAAAATCGTAATTTTAAAATTCGCAATTCACGACTTAAAACCTAACTTTTAAGTGTTTTAAAATCAGAATGACTTTCCGATACCCCAGACATTTTGACACAACTTGTAAATTTCTTCCATTAATGAACCTTGAAAAAACGCCATTGAAGAATCTTCTTGACGATTAAACGCTTGTGGGAGTGTGTATCGGCTTCGTAAGACCAACCGAAGAAGCTTCGTCTTGCTAATTTGGTAGGTGTTCCACGCGGATTGATAATCGTTTTCATGTCGATTCTTTTGGAATCTGTGTAAAGGAATCTCTATTGTCTATTTGTCTATTAGGATATCTTATGTTTTATTTGTTTAATCCGTAGGAAATTATCGGAAAACACCAGTTTATACCAAAAACCATTAGTTTATTGTGGTCAGTTGGTATTCCAATTTGCTATAACTAGAAGGAGACGTGAACTAGGGCTTTGAATATGTTTTCCGATTCTCTTACGATTTTCCTTTTCAGAGAGATGTGTGTGCATATACGTTACATATTATACTTTTCAAGGTGTTTGATTGTTGTTTTCTGATCAAAGGTTCTTCATTATCGGAAAGATGACATGGCTACCTGAGATTGACGTTGCGACGCCGTCAAATTGAGTTTCGAAATTCGTCAACCGCCTAAGGTAATTTTTCTTTTCCAGACTTACATGACGAATGACGAGTTCGTTGAAACGTTGTTACTCTGTATGACTTCTGATCGATTTCAACTTCTGCTGTAAAAACTTTTGAGAATCGGTGTTGTTTCAACACACTATTTTTGATTGAAAAAGACTACTCTATCTCCATGTGATCAACATCCTGTCGTATCTATCTAAGGGTCCTTTTACGATTGTCTACTTTTTGTGCTTTTCTGTTTGTTAGCACTCCATGATTTTACCTCTGTGCGTTTCCAGTTGTAGAAAGTGTTATTGAACACCTCCATAAGGGACCTACATGGAATAACTTGAACCAGTGAGACAATTAGTTAATTTTCATTTTCTTTCTCTTTCTCTTTTCCCCTGTCTTTTCTCATCAATAGTGTTAGTGAATAGTGAGTTCTTTATCAAAAAAAGCCATGTACAATTACATTATTACATAACATGGTAAACAATCAACTGTTTGATGGGAACTGATGATTATTATGTTAGTTCCTTTTTGAATAGTTCATCATAGATGCCTAGCTCTCTATCATTCCAAGTTAAATTATCAACTTGTAAATTAGTTTAAAAAATCATAAAACGATCTTCCATTATATTCAACTAAATCATAACTCGTTTCAAATCATTTCTTCCAGATGGATTATTCAACGAAGCGTTCCACCTCCAACAAAAGCAAACTCGTTCGTACTTTCGCAAAAGTTCTCCACATTCGATCTACAACACTCTCCGATAATTTCCAGAAAACAAAAACATCGGAAAATATCAATAATAATGAGAAGATTAAAGAAGAAAAGCTTCGTGAAAAAGCAACAATGGCAGCCTTCATCTCCAAACTTTTCGCCACAATTTCTTCCATCAAATCCGCTTACGCTCAATTACAATACGCCCAATTCCCTTACGACGCAGAAGGAATCCAATCAGCCGATCAAATCGTTGTCGCCGATTTGAAAACATTATCCGAATTAAAACAATCCTTTTTAAAAAAACATCTTGACGATTCTACCCCTGAAATGACCCTACTCTTTTCAGAAATCGAAGAACAAAAGAACCTCGTGAAAACATACGAGATAACGTGTAAGAAATTGGATAATCAAACGAAGCTCAAAGACTCGGAAATCATTTTTCTAAAAGAAAAATTAGAAGAAAACAGAAGAGAAAACAAATCGATTGAAAAAAGATTGAATTCAAGCGGAACTTTATCCAATTTATGGAATTTCGATTTTTTGTCATTGAAACCTACCAATTTTGTCTCGGTTTTTAAACAAACGACAAAATCGATTCGGAATTTGGTGAAGTTTATGATCATCGGAATGGAATCAGCAAACTGGAATTTGGATTCCGCCGCGAGCGCGATCCATCCAGGCGTAGTGTACTGGGACCCAACGCATATATGCTACGCATTCGAGTCATTCGTGTGTAGAGAGATGTACGACGGATTCAACTTTCCGGAGTTTTCGAAACACGGGAATCGTCAATGCCGACGTTTCTTCTTCGATAAGTTTACGGAATTGAAGACTTTGAAAGCGAGGGAGTACGTGACATCGGAACCGGAATCGAAATTCGCCGTATTCTGTCGGTCAAAGTATCTGAATCTCGTTCATCCGAAGATGGAAATGTCCCTTTTTGGGAATTTGAGTCAACGGGATTTGGTCAACGCTGGAGAGTTCCCGGAAACGGATTTTTTTGATTTGTTTTTGGAGTGTGCTAAAAGGGTTTGGGTTTTACATTGTCTGGCTTTCTCGTTTGAACACGTGGCAAGTGTATTCCAGGTGGCAAAAGGGTGTCGGTTTTCTGAAGTGTTTATGGATAGTGTAAATGAAGAGGCGTTTTTGTCGGCGGGAAGTTCGCCGGAGGTGGGATTTACGGTGGTTCCTGGGTTTAAATTGGGTAAGACCGTCATTCAGTGTCAGGTGTATACGATTTGATCACCGGATATGATTCCACCTGTCACCGGTCTGACGGTGGGTGGACGGTGGTTAAAAGTCTCCAATTTTGTTAATATAGTAGTAGTGGAAAAATGTGTATTTGTGAACTTTATTCGTTATAATTGAATTTTGTATATTAGTTTTGCCATTTATGTATTCACAAGATACAAACAAATATAGTTAGTTTTTTGTGTATTGTAAAAAAAAAAAAAACAAAAAAACAAAAATTGGTTGGGGTTATCTTTAATGTGTAAGTATATAGTTTTACCTTGATGCCAGCTTTATTGTTTCTTTTGAAAATTATGGTACTCATAACAGGTTTTGTTCCATGTTTCCGTACAGTTAGATTGAAACGGCTTTATTGATGATGAAAGATTGAAACTTATTTCGACGGCTTAAAAGACAATGTTTAATTTTTGGGTCCTATTAACCTAATAGCATCTACCCTTCTCCTCTAATCGTACATACTTATTCATACACAGGATTAAAATACCTATAATCCTACTCTTTTTCTCATCCATCTCTGTTTTGTGTTTAAGGCTACACGGAGTGTAGCTGGAAGCATATGCGGGAACGGATCCCTCCTCGGAAAACAACACCGAGAGTTTTGGAAAAGGGTGTGCGGGATAGGAGTGGGAGAAGGACTTTCTGTGTTCTCTCTCCTAATTTGATTGGACGATTTTTTTTTTAAAAACGGTAAGATTTATATATATATATATATATATATATATATATATATATATATATATATATATATATATATATAAAATGTTTTTTTTAATCTCTTTCCACCATTATAAATATCGACCAAACACTAATTTATTTTAATGTATCTTTTTATGTAATTTTTATTAATGAACTGGTTTTTATTTTTAAGTAATTTTTATGTTTATTACTCATTTAAAAAAATATAAATCATCAACATCAATTACTTTTACTAAAAAAAATGAAGGAAACTTCCGCACACATCATGACTTTTGGTGAGGGAAAAAAAGTGAGGGAAAAGATGACGTGGCAAACAAAAAGTAAGGGAAACTTCCACCACACACCCTGGGGTCTAACCTAACTTCATTAGCATCTAATCATGTATACATACTTATTTACAAGGTTATAATTCATATAACCATACTTACCTTCATTTCATAACCTGTGGGCATTTATCATATTGCCAATACATCTAACATATATATATATATATATATATATATATATATATATATATATATATATATATATATGTTGGGTTATGAACATTACATCAATCCTATGGTGCACATGCAAACCCTAATGCTCGGATCTAGTTTTTCTAATTTGTATATGCAATAATTGTCCAAGACTTGCAAACCCTAATCTAGCATACAACAAAATCGAAATCAACATAAATAACTAGTAAGAATGTTGCTTTTCAATTGAATCTTGTAGATCTTGAGCTTTTGAGAACCTAGCACCTCAAATGTGATGCCTCTAGTGGATCACAAACACCAAAGCAATTGGAGAATCTTAGAGAGAGACGGGAGAGGTAATTTTCGGCTCAATGAATCCTTCTAGGGTTGTGGGTAGTCGAAAATTGGATGCCAAGGGTGTCCTTATATAGCTGAAGAATTAGGATTTCAGTCAAAGACCTAATCCGGTTGCTTAGGCTCTAAGCAGCCCACTAGATCCTTCCAGAACCTAGCCCTTGGACGAAATCCTTATGTGCTTCCATAATATTTCGTCCACCCTATATTTAGGGTTCTTCAACCCACTCTGCAATTATCCAATAATTACAATACCAGTCCCCTTACTTCAATTAACCTTTTTTGACCACAAAATTAATTCTAAATTAATTCTTGACAAATGTTAATTAAATAATATGATTTCTCAAATAATATATTAATAAACCATAATAACCTCTTTCTCTATTATTCTTCCAGTCAAGTTGTTTTGGTGAAGGCAACGCAAAAGGACCATGCTACAACCGGGTCAAGTACATACCAAATATAGTTATGGCTTAGACACCTAATCCAACTGTCTCCCACTTGGATAAGTCTAATAACTATAAATGCAAGTACGACTTTAAAATCCGATTAGCAATCGTAGCTCTCAAAAGCTGTTGTCGAACTCTGACACGTCCTATAGATAAGGGATCGTATAGTCCTCCGTTCTCAGGATATCGTGTGGACAATCACATAGAGCATAGTCATACTTATTGTCCAACATTTTGTTTCTCGATCTCTGACTTGTCTGACATAGAACTTAATTGAACACATCAATTCAGTCCTGACCGGGACCGACACATAAGTCAAAACAAAATCATCGAGGGGCCCAAGATATCGCTTTTAGCCTCGTAGGATAAAAGGAACAGACAAACTTCGACTTATATGCTTGTACTTGTTACTCATCAAATCGTACACAACAATGCGTTTTATAACAACAATCATATTTCATAAGCACTTATGAACGTTGCAACAACCCTTTGCTATGTCTAAACGCTTAGACAATGTACAAACCAATTCATGACAGTCTTCTTTCATACTTACTTCCAACGTATGATCGACTGTGGATAGTTTTAAATAATCTTATTATTTAGGAAGTCAAAACATGCAAAGTGAAACAATAGTAAATAATTAATATAAGACAGTAACATTATTTATAAATAATACTCTTTTATTTAATCATCAAATGTTAATTACAATTTATCTATTACAAGTTTATAAAATCTATCTAATCACTAATACTAATATCGTCCTTCAGCCCAATGCTCCTAGCGTGCTGCAAGTGCTTAACCCGACTCAGTCCCTTCGTAAGGGGCTCTGATGGGTTATCCTCTGACGATAACCTCTTCACTACGAGGAGTCCCTCTTCTACCCAATGTCTAATGAAATGATATTTTCTGTCGATATGCCTAGATCTGCCATGATCCCTCGGTTCCTTGGTTAAGGCAACCGCACCTTCGTTATCGCAGAAAATCTCCATAGGCTCCTTTATGGCCGGTACAACTTCAAGGTCTCTGATGAAGTTCTTCAGCCATATTGCCTCCTTCGACGCTTCACTCGCTGCTATGTACTTTGATTCGCACGTTGAATCAACTACTATCTCCTGCTTGGAACTTTTCCATGTCACTGCTCCTCCATTCAGGGTAAAGACCCAGCCCAACTGAGAGCGGAAATTATCTCGGTCGGTCTGAAAACTGGCATCACTATACCCTCGCACTCTCAAGTCATCCCTCCCACCGAGGATAAGAAACCAGTCCTTAGTCCTCCGCAGGTACTTAAGAATGTTCTTTACCTCAATCCAATGTGCTCTACCCGGGTTCCCTTGATATCTGCTGACCATGCTCATAGCGAAGGCCACATCAGGGCGAGTACATGTCATAGCATACATGATTGAGCCAACTGCAGAAGCATAAGGTACTCTGCTCATCTCTGCTATCTCAACATCGGTACTCGGACTTTGAGTCTTACTCAACTTGGTATTAATTTGGATCGGTAACTTCCCTTTCTTGGAATTTTCCATGCTAAAACGTTTCAACACCTTATCCAAGTAAGTACTTTGACTAAGTCCTATCAGTTTCATACTCCTATTTCTCTATATCTTTATCCCTAGAATATAAGCAGCTTCTCCGAGGTCCTTCATAGCGAAGCACTTCCCAAGCCAGGACTTAACCTCCTGCATGGTTGGGACGTTGTTTCCTATGAGCAGTATGTCATCCACATACAAAATGAGAAAGCTAACTATACTCACACTGGCTTTGAAAAATACACAGATGGGTTTCTCAAGATTACACACTTGTTTCAATCCATAGATGGGTTTCTCAAGATTACACACTCTATTAGGGTGATTCGCATCGACAAAATCCTCTGGCTGACTCATTTAAACATCTTCATCCAACTTCCCATTAAGGAAAGCGGTTTTGACATCTATTTTCCATATTTCATAATCATGAAACGCAACTATGGCTATCATGACCCTTATAGACTTAATCTTCGCTACTTGTGAGAAGGTCTCATCATAGTCAACTCCAGGAGTTTAAGTAAAGCCCTTCGCAACCAATCGCGCCTTATATGTGTGTACTTTCCCATCTATTTCGGTCTTCTTCTTGAAGATCTATTTGCACCCGACCGTCTTACGACCTGACACATTGTCAACCAAGTTCCAAACTTGATTGTCATACATGGACTGAATCTCGCTGTCCATAGCCTCTTTCCATTTTGCAGGCTCCGGGCTTGCCATGGCTTCCTTGTAGTTGTTAGGTTCATCCAAATTTATTAGTGTGCTATCACTAATAAACGTATCAGCTTCACTTGTTATATGGAAACCATACAACACAGGTGGAACACTAACTCTACTGGAACGTCTAAGAGGTAGGGACTCGTCAATCGGTTCAACAGGAGTTTCCTCCTTGGGTTGAGCGCCAGTGTTAGAGGTTCCTTCATCGCTTGATTCGTGAAGCTCTTCAATATCAATTTGCCTCCCACTGTCCTCTTGGCATATGAGTTCCCGTTCTCGAAAAACCCCTCTCCTCGCAACGAAGACAATATTGTCATTCGGTCTATAGAAGAGATATCCAAAGGACTTCTGCGGATAGCCGATGAAAATACACCGCTCACTTCGAGGTTCGAGCTTGTCGTGAGTCTCTCGTCTTACGAAAGCCTCGCAACCCCAAACCTTCATATGTGCCAACGAGGGAACCTTCCCTGTCCACATCTCGTGAGGTGTTTTGGCAACCTTCTTAGTTGGGACTAGATTAAGGATATGAGCTGCAGTCTCTAAGGCATACCCACAGAATGAGATAGGTAACGAAGCTCGACTCATCAAGGAACGAACCATGTCCAACAATGTTCGATTGCGCCTCTGAGCCACACCATTCAACTGTGGTATCCTAGGCGGCGTCAATTGCGAAACGACTCCGCATTCCTTGAGGTAGTCGTGGAATTCAATACTAAGGTACTCACCTCCTCGATCGGATCAGAGCATCTTAATTTTCCTGCCCAGTTGATTCTCCACTTCTTACTTAAACTCTTTGAACTTTTCAAAGGTTTCTGACTTGTGCTTGATTAAGTAAATATACCCATATCTGCTATAATCATCGGTAAAAGTCACATAGAAGCGGTTCACATCCCTTGTGGTGGATCTAAAGGGTCCACATACATCCGTATGTCTGAGATCCAATAAACCCTCACCCCTTTCACAAGTACTAGTGAAGGGTGACTTGGTCATCTTTCCAAGTAAACAAGATTTGCACGTATCATCCGATTTGAGGTCGAATGACTCCAAGACTCCATCCTTTTAGAGTTGGGATATGCGCTTCTTGTTGACATGTCCAAGACGACAATGCCACAAGCATGCTTTGTCCAAACCATTGGACGAATCAATGTGCAACACATTATTTCCTAAGTTATCTACAACATTCAAAGTTTCATATACTCCATTACAAGGCAATGCTTCAAAATAGAAAGTACCATTCAAGAAAGCATTAATAGAACCAATTTCATTATTAAACGAAAATCTAAAACCTTGTCTGTACAAACCATGAAAAGAAATAATGTTTCTCGCCATTTCTGACGAGTAGAAACAATCATTTAAATCTAAACCTAACCCACTACTAAGTACTAAAGAGTAAACTCCAATATTGGTGACAGACGATGCTTTCCTATTCCCCATGATCAGGTTCATCTTCCCATGCTCCACATCCCTACTTCTTCTTAGACCCTGCAAATCAGAACAAATGTGAAAACCACATCCTGTATCAAGGAACCAAGAAATAACATGTGATGAGTTGTTAGATTGAATAGTATAAATACCTGCGAAGGATGGGTTTATCTTCCTATCCTTGATGTCCTGCAGATACTTCGGGCAGCTTCGTTTCCAACGCCCTTTGTCGTGACAGTAGAAACACTCTGCTTCTTTTAGGTTAGAGGAGGGGGTCGCAGAACAAGCTTTGGTCCCACTCGAAGAGGATCCATCATGGGGTTTACCCTTGTAGCTCTTAGAAGGAGCCTTCCTCTTCTTTCCTTTCCCTTGCCCAATAGCCAAGACAGGGGCAACAGTAGGAGGAGTAGATGCAGTAGATTTTCCTTTCAGACTACTCTCAGCAGTCCTTAGCAGGCCTTGAAGCTTGCTCAGAGTGACATCCTCCTTGTTCATATGATAGGTCACACGAAACTGGTCGTAACAAGGAGGCAACGAGTGTAGAGTGATATCTATGGCCAGCTCCTCGTCGAAGTTCACGTTCAACTTTAGCAAGCGGTCCACAAACCTTTGCATTTTCTGCAAGTGGGCCGTGATGGACTCTCCATCCTTCATTTTGGTAGTGATCATCGAGGCGATGATCTAGTACCTCTCCTGCCTAGCACTATGATGGTGCCTTTCCATCGAATCTTGGTGCATCTCGTATGGACAGTAGTCCTCGTAGGACTTTTGGATTTCAGCAGTCATTGTTGTGAGCATGATGCAATGAACCTTCGTAGCATTTTGCTCATGAGTTTTGTACGCAACAATTTCTTCAGGAGTAGCAGTGTTCACATTGACTTCCTTCAGCTCCTTGTCGAGAACATACTCTTTGTCCTCGTAGCGGGTGACCATGCGAATGTTACGGATCCAATCATTGAAATTGGTCCCATCGAATATCACCCTACCACACAAGTTCATAAGTGAGAATGAGCCAGAAGGGGTCGAGCCAGAAGCGTTGTTGTTTTGAGTAGACATCTGAAATAGAAAAGGAACAAAGTTTAGATTAGATAAGAATCCCCAATTAAACACCCAAATGAGAAATTAGGGCTAGGACCCAACATGATTATTTACAATTCAGAAGAGGGATGCCGTAATCTAATTGCAAATAATATGAAGGTAGGTAAATGACGATTTACCAATTTCCACCATGAAAAACGAAAATGACTTAAGTTTTAAATAAATTTAAATCCCTAGATTCTTTTGAGATTCATTGAACTTTTCAATGACATGTTCAAATCTCGATTATGCCCTTCAAATTTGTAACTGGGATACCGAGGATCACAAACAAGGTGTGAATAACCATGCAAATGTACTTGAGACTCTCGATGTCATCTACCACCTAATCAATGTGCCGGTTAACCACACATGCTCCATTGATCTATGATAAACATCGAGCTACCCTTTGCCACCCTTGCTAGTCCCAAATTAGTGTGTCGGTTAACCACACACACTCCACTAACGACTTGGCAAGGTGCAAATCGTAATTTCATGGAATAACATACATTTTCACATTTTTCCTAAAGTAACTAAGATTGGGAATTTATAAAAACATTTAGTTACTTTATATAATCATTATACTTATTAATTAGGAATTTGTTGCCCTATCCTACCCATTCGGCTAACGACCCTCAACCAATCAAGGAAACGGTGGGTGAGAGTGGAAACCCATTAAACTACCATTTTATAGGCAGCAACCTTATACCCCCTTATAGATCGGCTTCGTGAATGAGGCCTACTAACGGTAAGACTAGCTTTATCTTATACATATATAATAATTAATCTTATAATATTATAATAGTATAAGGGTTGAATTTTAACTTTTAAAGCTATAGGGTTTAGAATTTAAATATTTCAAAATTAAAACTATTAATCAAAAAATTTAAATTCCAAAACTTGAGGGCAAGTTTTGAAACTTTTCAAAACATCTTTTAGATCAAATTTGAAAAATACTTAATTAATCATATTATTGATATTTATCACATAATTTGACCTAATCTATTTTCTTGCCAAGATAATTCAAATTAAAAATACAAATAATTAATCTTTATCATATAAAACAAGTAATTATCTTATTTATGACAATTATCTTTCAATTGCATTAGGATAATCAATACCTTATTGAAAAAAAAATCAGATTTTATTAGTCAAAAACGTTTTTGGTAATTATCCTAATTCAATTTCAGTCAAAATCCCGATAAATCAGCCAGCAGACGACCCAACTCGCCGAGTCACTGTTTGGACTCGTCGAGTTGCCCTGACTCGTCGAGTTCATCAGGTGACTCGATTAGTTCATCAGTCAGAGGCAAAAATTTTCGACTTTTTAGCTTTGAACAAATTTGCTATGCATCAAATACAAAAGAAAAACGACCTAGGCTCTGATACCACTGTTGGGTTATGACCATTACATCAATCCTATGGTGCACATGCAAACCCTAATGCTCGGATCTAGTTTTTCTAATTTGTACATGCAATAATTGTCCAAGACTTGCAAACCCTAATCTAGCATACAACAAAATCGAAATCAACATAAATAACTAGTAAGAATGTTACCTTTCAATTGAAGCTTGTACGTCTTGAAGCTTGTACATCTTGTGGGTAGCCGAAAATTGGATGCCAAGGGTGTCCTTATATAGCTGAAGAATTAGGGTTTCAGTCAAAGACCTAATCTGGTTGCTTAGGCTCTAAGCAGCCCACTAGATCCTTCCAGAACCTAGCCCTTGGACGAAATCCTTATGGGCTTCCATAATATTTCGTCCACCCTATATTTAGGGTTCCTCAGCCCACTCTGCAATTATCCAATAATTACAATACCAGTCCCCTTAATTCAATTAACCTCTTTTGACCACAAAATTAATTCTAAATTAATTCTTGACAAATGTTAATTAAATAATATGATTTCTCAAATAATATATTAATAAACCATAATAACCTCTTTCTCTATTATTCTTCCATTCAAGTTGCTTTGGTGAAGGCAACCCAAAAGGACCATGCTACAACCAGGTCAAGTACATACCAAATATAGTTATGGCTTAGATACCTAATCCAATAATATATATATATATATATATATATATATATATATATATATATATCAAATGAGAACAAAAAAAGATTAATAACCCTAAGAAACATTATTTTATCTAATAATTAAAGATATATTTATAATAAAAAACTTTGTTTGTCAAGTATTTGTTAAAAATAAAGAATGGTATCATGGTAAATAACTACAAATATTAACCCATTTTAATAAATATAAAAGAAAAGTGGCATGATAGTAAATATTGTGAAATCCAAACCTACTTTCATAAACACATACAATGTGAGTTCAAAATCATATCCAGATCTAAGAGGGTGTCTAAGATTACTTTTTGATGTTAAAAGTCATTTTTGTAAAAGGAGTTTTTGGCTAGTGACTTTTTCCAAAAGATAGTCTTTAAAATGTGTTTGTATTTGCTTTTAAGGTAAAAGTCATCTTTTCATGTTAAAAAGTCCCAAAAGTCACAAAAATATAGGATTTTGTGACTTTTGAAACACTAACTTTTCCTCCTACACAAAAAGTTATTTTAAAAGATCTTTTGCATTACCCAAACATCTTTTAGCCATTTTTTTTTTACCTTTTTGGAAAAGTTAAAAGGCAAAAGTTGTTTTAAAAACAATCCCAAACATGCTCTAAAAAAGCTCATTTATCCTCTCAATAAACTCATTTATCCTCTAAAATGTTTGTCAATTATTTGATAAAAATAAAGAATGGTATCATCGTAAATAACTGCAAATATTAACCTATTTTAATAAACATAAAAGAAACGTGGCATGATAGTAAATATTGTGAAATCAAAACCTACTTTCATAAACACATACAATGTGATTCAAAAACATATCCATATCTAAAAAAACTGATTTATCCTCTCAATAAACTCATTTATCCTCTAAAAAAGCTACCACTTCTAGCCATCATTAAAAGCAAGATGCCGACGACCGACACCACCATAACGACACCACCATCGACGACATTATCGTTATCGTTCCTCCATCGACTTTCGTCTCCTCCGTCTCCCCTCTCCCATATCACTACGCTACCGCCAAGGAAAACTTTGATATGATGAGATTCTATGAAAACATTGTTGATCCACCACATTCGTCACTGTCATCACTACCAAACTTCTACCAACACCACCGACGTCAGCCTGTTACCGCCTCCAGATCCGCATCACTCTCGAACCTCACCAGATCGTCGCCACCAGACCGATACTCTACCACCATGTCAGGTCATTGTTTTCTCCATCACTGCTACGTTTTATTGTTGTCTTAGGTGAGCTGAAAACTTCGGTGAAAAGGTGACGCGATGTATTTGTGTAAAATTTTTGGTGTGTGTATCTTTGTGTGCTACGGTGGGAATGTTGACACGAAGTGCATATGTTGGTGTTCCAGGCATATTTTGACGATGGAGTAATGAACTTCATCTAATGGTGTTTCTGATGTTTGTTCTGGCTAGAGCTTCTGTAATGATTTTATGGGGATGCTCCAGTAATTGAAAATTATGGCCGTATAAGGTTATGTTTTTTCTCCTTTGATTTAAATATCGTTTATTCATTTTCTTGAATCCAAATGTGCCAGATTGCTTGTTTCCATACAGATCCTTTTATATTTATCGAGTATGACAACTTTTACATTTATCGAGTATGATAACTTTTGCATTTATTGAGTATGACAACTTTTACATTTATCGAGTATAATAATTTTACATTTACTAGCATAGTATATCTGATGGAATAATTATTTAGAATTGGTCAATGGAAATTGTTGTTAGTTTTTTCACTGACTATTTAAATTATGTATGTATTCTTATTCTAACAAATCAAATAGTTTGGAAATATTTGTAATTGAGACAAATATGAATAGATTGACCTTTTAAATAATGGAAGTTTTAATTTAATGATCAATTCCATATATATATATATATATATATATATATATATATATATATATATATATATATATATATGTATATAGTAAATGAACTTTTAATGTGAATTTAATTATGTGGAACTTAACGATGAAATATTATATATATCATAAAAATTGTTACATAAGGTGTTTAATAAATTGTCTTAGTGGATTATGTCACACCCCCAAACCAGACGGCAGAAACGTCCGGGGGTGGAGGACTTGAATTGTAGCATCACAACACATGCATCATAGTAATCAAAGTACAAACAACCATTGTATTTAAAAAGTATAAGTATTTACATGTGTTCAATCATTGTATATTGAACCAAATATAGTTATACAAAAGAAGATATGACTCAAAGTAGCTCCATCTTCTCAAAAAGCTCGGGGAGTTCCTGTGTATTATTTCCCTGAGATTACAAGTAATTTGAAAAGAGAGTATCAACATAAAGTTGAGTGAATGCATAAGTGTTTATGTTTAAAAGAGTATCTTTGTATCTTGTATAAGTAAACTGTTCCAGAAAATCCTATATTTTCTGTTGTATATGAAAAGTAGTTTTATTCCCATAAAACCGTTCTCTTTGTATTAATGTTTTGTATTTGTATTCCTTTATGAAAACTTGTAACTGAGAGTGTGCCTGGCTCCACCAGCTGTTATTGAAAACTGTATTGAACCATTGTATTTTGTATTCCTTAAACTGGTACTTTGAAGGTGTACTTTCGTTTAGTTGTTTATACACTAACGTATTGTTAATATCTTTTTAATGAGTTATTATAACCATACTATGAAGGATGGCCTGAAACAAACGCTTTGTGGGCGTTTAAACTGGTGATAACAATTGCCACTCATCGGCTTGTAAGCCTGACTATAGTTAGCAGCCTGAGTGCGGGGTTGTCAATCCCGATATAGATCTACACACACTTGTTTCGATCCCCGGCTGGAGATTCTGGTTATAATGTCAGGACTTTTCCTATGTTGTCTAAAATGAATTAAACAACCTGAATTGAATGTCTCATAAAAAGCATATAAACGTTACATGTATATTAGTTATGAAAACCCAATCATTCTGAAATAAATGATTGACAGTATGTTCTTGAATCAAAACCCAATCATTCTGAAATAAATGACTGCCAGTATGTTCTTGAATTAGAATTTCTAACATGTATTTGATAAGTGTAACCCATTGATTTGTTCTGTATCAAAACCCTTGTTTCTTGTAAGACTGTGTATTCTAGTATACTTGAATCATGAATTATTGTTCTATGTATAAATTATACCTATTATAATTTATATGTACTTTCTGAATGTGTATTTAACCATGTTTGCATGTAATCCCTTGCTCAGCATGTTACAAAGGTAGTTAAACTGATGAAATAACTATTATATTTATATACATTTACAATTTTATATGTAAGTAAAATTTAAACGACACTCGGACAAATAACCGGTACTATAAGCCCACATCCAAACAAGGAAAAGGACCTAGAATGAGTTATCAGTCATAAGTCTTTTAAATCTCATATATATATATATATATATATATATATATATATATATATATATATATATATATATATACAAATATAAAATTTGGGGAAAAATATAAGTTTATAAAAGAGTTTAATGTTTTGTGTATTTTTAATGATTAAATGTTGTTTTATCATGATTCGAAATCATGATTTTATAACACAAAGTTCTTGTGTTATGCTTGTATTCCCCCCCCCCCCTTAAAACAGTAGAAATTATGAAAATACGGGGGTATGTACTCACTTGATAGGTGGTGAATCGGACAGAGTTTTGTTTCACGAAAAGGAGTTTATTTGTCGATTATGCCCTTCAAGTTTGTGACTGGGATACCGAGGATCACAAACAAGGTGTGAATAACCATGCAAATGTACTTGAGACTCTCGATGTCATCTACCACCTAATCAATGTGCCGGTTAACCACACACGCTCCATTGATCTATGATAAACATCGAGCTACCATTTGCCACCCTTGCTAGTCCCAAATTAGTGTGTCGGTTAACCACACACACTCCACTAACGACTTGACAAGGTGCAAATCGTAATTTCATGGAATAGCATACATTTTCACATTTTTCCTAAAGTAACCAAGATTGAGAATTTATAAAAACATTTAGTTACTTTATATAATCATTATACTTATTAATTAGGAATTTGTTGCCCTATCCTACCCATTCGACTAACGACCCTCAACCAATTAAGGAAGCGGTGGGTGAGAGTGGAAACCCATTAAACTACCATTTTATAGGCAGCTACCTTATACCCCCCTTATAGATCGGCTTCGTGAATGAGGCCTACTAACGGTAAGACTAGCTTTATCTTATACATATATAATAATTAATCTTATAATATTATAATAGTATACGGGTTGAATTTTAACTTTTAAAACTCTAGGGTTTAGAATTTAAATATTTCAAAATTAAAACTATTAATCAAAAAATTTAAATTCCAAAACTTGAGGGCAAGTTTTGAAACTTTTCAAAACATCTTTTAGATCAAATTTGAAAAATAATTAATTAATCATATTATTGATATTTATCACATAATTTGACCTAATCTATTTTCTTGCCAAGATAATTCAAATTAAAAATACAAATAATTAATCTTTATCATATAAAACAAGTAATTATCTTATTTATGACAATTATCTTTCAATTGCATTAGGATAATCAATACCTTATTGAAAAAAATCAGATTTTATCAGTCAAAAACGTTTTTGGTAATTATCCTAATTCAATTTTAGTCAAAATCCCGATAAATCAGCCAACAGACGACCCAACTCGTCGAGTCACTGTTTGGACTCGTCGAGTTGCCCTGACTCGTCGAGTTCATCAGGTGACTCGACGAGTTCATCAGTCAGAGGCAAAAATTTTCGACTTTTTAGCTTTGAACAAATTTGCTATGCATCAAATACAAAAGAAAAACGACCTAGGCTCTGATACCACTGTTGGGTTATGACCATTACATCAATCCTATGGTGCACATGCAAACCCTAATGCTCGGATCTAGTTTTTCTAATTTGTACATGCAATAATTGTCCAAGACTTGCAAACCCTAATCTAGCATACAACAAAATCGAAATCAACATAAATAACTAGTAAGAATGTTACCTTTCAATTGAAGCTTGTACGTCTTGAGCTTTTGAGAACCTAGCACCTCGAATGTGATGCCTGTAGTAGATCACAAACACCAAAGCAATTGGAGAATCTTAGAGAGAGAGGGGAGAGGTAATTTTCGGCTCAATGAATCCTTCTAGGGTTGTGGGTAGCCGAAAATTGGATGCCAAGGGTGTCCTTATATAGCTGAAGAATTAGGATTTCAGTCAAAGACCTAATCTGGTTGCTTAGGCTCTAAGCAGCCCACTAGATCCTTCCAGAACCTAGCCCTTGGACGAAATCCTTATGGGCTTCCATAATATTTCGTCCACCCTATATTTAGGGTTCATCAGCCCACTCTACAATTATCCAATAATTACAATACCAGTCCCCTTAATTCAATTAACCTCTTTTGACCACAAAATTAATTCTAAATTAATTCTTGACAAATGTTAATTAAATAATATGATTTCTCAAATAATATATTAATAAACCATAATAACCTCTTTCTCTATTATTCTTCCATTCAAGTTGCTTTGGTGAAGGCAACCCAAAAGGACCATGCTACAACCGGGTCAAGTACATACCAAATATAGTTATGGCTTAGATACCTAATCCAATAATATATATATATATATATTTATATATATATATATATATATATATATATATATATATCAAATGAGAACAAAAGAAGATTAATAATCCTAAGAAACATTATTTTATCTTATAATTAAAGATATATTTATAATAAAAAACTTTGTTTGTCAATTATTTGTTAAAAATAAAGAATGGTATCATGGTAAATAATTGCAAATATTAACCCATTTTAATAAATATAAAAGAAAAGTGGCATGATAGTAAATATTGTGAAATCCAAACCCTATTTCATAAATACATACAATGTGATTCAAAATCATATCCAGATCTAAGAGGGTGTCTGGGATTACTTTTTGATGTTAAAAGTCATTTTTGTAAAAGGACTTTTTGGCTAGTGACTTTTTCCAAAAGATAGTCTTTAAAATGTGTTTGTATTTGCTTTTACGGTAAAAGTCATCTTTTCATGTTAAAAAGTCCCAAAAGTCACAAAAATATAGAATTTTGTGACTTTTGAAACACTAACTTTTCCTCCTACACAAAAAGTTATTTTAAAAGATCTTTTGCATTACCCAAACATCTTTTAGCCATTTTTTTTACCTTTTTGGAAAAGTTAAAAGGCAAAAGTTGTTTTAAAAGCAATCCCAAACATGCTCTAAAAAAGCTCATTTATCCTCTCAATAAACTCATTTATCCTCTAAATTGTTTGTCAATTATTTGTTAAAAATAAAGAATGGTATCATCGTAAATAACTGCAAATATTAACCTATTTTAATAAACATAAAAGAAACGTGGCATGATAGTAAATATTGTGAAATCAAAACCTACTTTCATAAACACATACAATGTGATTCAAAATCATATCCATATCTAAAAAAGCTGATTTATCCTCTCAATAAACTCATTTATCCTCTAAAAAAGCTCCCACTTCTAGCCATCATTAAAAGCAAGATGCCAACGACCGACACCACCATAACGACACCACCATCGACGACATTATCGTTATCGTTCCTCCATCGACTTTTGTCTCCTCCGTCTCCCCTCTCCCATATCACTACGTTACTGCCAAGGAAAACTTAGATATGATGAGATTCTATGAAAACATTGTTGATCCACCACATTCGTTACTGTCATCACTACCAAACTTCTACCAACACCACCGACGTCAGCCTGTTACCGCCTCCAGATCCGCATCACTCTCAAACCTCACCAGATCGTCGCCACCAGACCGATACTCTACCACCATGTCAGGTCATTGTTTTCTCCATCACTGCTACGTTTTATTGTTGTCTTAGGTGAGCTGAAAACTTCGGTGAAAAGGTGACGCGATGTATTTGTGTAAAATTTTTGGTGTGTGTATCTTTGTGTGCTACGGTGGGAATGTTGACACGAAGTGCATATGTTGGTGTTCCAGGCATATTTTGACGATGGAGTAATGAACTTCATCTAATGGTGTTTTTGATGTTTGTTCTGGCAAGAGCATCTGTAATGATTTTATAGGGATGCTCCAGTAATTGAAAATTATGGTCGTATAAGGTTATGCTTTTTCTCCTTTGATTTAAATATCGTTTATTCATTTTCTTGAATCCAAATGTGCCAGATTGCTTGTTTCCATACAGATCCTTTTATATTTATCGAGTATGACAACTTTTACATTTATCGAGTATGATAACTTTTGCATTTATTGAGTATGACAACTTTTACATTTATCGAGTATAATAATTTTACATTTACTAGCCTAGTATATATGATGGAATAATTATTTAGAATTGGTCAATGGAAATTGTTGTTAGTTTTTTCACTGACTATTTAAATTATGTATGTATTCTTATTCTAACAAATCAAATAGTTTGGAAATATTTGTAATTGAGACAAATATGAATATATTGACCTTTTAAATAATGGAAGTTTTAATTTAATGATCAATTACACACACACACATATATATATATATATATATATATATATATATATATATATATATAGTAAATGAACTTTTAATGTGAATTTAATTATGTGGAACTTAACGATGAAATATTATATATATCATAAAAATTGTTACATAAGGTGTTTAATAAATTGTCTTAGTGGATTATGTCACACCCCCAAACCAGACGGCGGAAACGTCCGGGGGTGGAGGACTTGAATTGTAGTATCACAACACATGCATCATAGTAATCAAAGTACAAACAACCATTGTATTTAAAAAGTATAAGTATTTACATGTGTTCAATCATTGTATATTGAACCAAAATATAGTTATACAAAAGAAGATATGACTCAAAGTAGTTCCATCTTCTCAAAAAGCGCGGGGAGTTCCTGTGTATTATTTCCCTGAGATTACAAGTAATTTGAAAAGAGAGTATCAACATAAAGTTGAGTGAATGCATAAGTGTTTATGTTTAAAAGAGTATCTCTGTATCTTGTATAAGTAAACTGTTCCAGAAAATCCTATATTTTTTGTTGTATATGAAAAATAGTTTTATTCCCATAAAGCCGTTCTCTTTGTATTAATGTTTTGTATTTGTATTCCTTTATGAAAACTTGTAACTGAGAGTGTGCCTGGCTCCACCAGCTGTTATTGAAAACTATATTGAACCATTGTATTTTGTATTCCTTAAACTGGTACTTTGAAGGTGTACTTTCGTTTAGTTGTTTATACACTAACGTATTGTTAATATCTTTTTAATGAGTTATTATAACCATACTATGACGGATGGCCTGAAACAAACGCTTTGTGGGCGTTTAAACTGGTGATAACAATTGCCACTCATCGGCTTGTAAGCCTGACTGTAGCTAGCAGCCTGAGTGCGGGGTTGTCAATCCCGATATAGATCTACACACACTTGTTTCGATCCCCGGCTGGAGATTCTGGTTATAATGTCAGGACTTTTCCTATGTTGTCTAAAATGAATTAAACAACCTGAATTGAATGTCTCATAAAAAGCATATAAACGTTACATGTATATTAGTTATGAAAACCCAATCATTCTGAAATAAATGATTGACAGTATGTTCTTGAATCAAAACCCAATCATTCTGAAATAAATGACTGACAGTATGTTCTTGAATTAGAATTTCTAACATGTATTTGATAAGTGTAAACCCTTGATTTGTTCTGTATCAAAACCCTTGTTTCTTGTAAGACTGTGTATTCTAGTATACTTGAATCATGAATTATTGTTCTATGTATAAATTATAACTATTATAATTTATATGTACTTTCTGAATGTGTATTTAACCATGTTTGCATGTAATCCCTTGCTCAGCATGTTACAAAGGTAGTTAAACTGATGAAATAACTATTATATTTATATACATATACAATTTTATATATAAGTAAAATTTAAACGACACTCGGACAAATAACCGGTACTATAAGCCCACATCCAAACAAGGAAGAGGACCCAGAATGAGTTATCAGTCCTAAGTCTTTTAAATCTCATTTATATACACACACACACACACACACACATATATATATATATATATATATATATATATATATATATATATATATATATATATATATATATATATATACAAATATAAATTTTGGGGAAAAATATAAGTTTATAAAAGAGTTTAATGTTTTGAGTATTATTAATGATTAAATGTTGTTTTATCATGATTCGAAATCATGATTTTATAACACAAAGTTCTTGTGTTATGCTTGTATTCCCCCCCTTTAAACAGTAGAAATTATGAAAATACGGGGGTATGTACTCACTTGATAGGTGGTGAATCGGACAAAGTTTTGTTTCACGAAAAGAAGTTTATTTGTCGAGAAACCGGCTTAAATCGGGCAGAGTTTCGACAGGAGAGAGGTTACTTCTCGGGAATTCTCGGGGCTTCGAGGCTTGCTTAGGGTTCGAGACTTGATACCAGGGCTTTAGGGGTTGTATATGAGCTTGTGGAAGTGGAAAATATGAAAGAGAATGAAATTTGGGGTGAAAAGTGTAAAATAATCCGGAACCCTCGCATGCCTTATATAGGCCGAAGCCTCGGATCCGAGGCTATGCGAGGCTGACGCGTGTCGGATAGGTGGCGAAGGAATGGCTCATTTCGGACAGCAGGCTCGCAAGGTGGGAGGCTCGGATTGGACCAGACTTCGGTCCAGTAGGAAGAAGGCACGTGCGAAGGGGGGTGTCCGAGGGGCATGCGAGGGTGATGTCCGGGGTGTCTCATGCGAAGTCGGTCGGAAGATGACTGGACCGCGGAGTTGGTCGAATCAGTAGGTGCCATGCAAGGCTTCGGTCCAATCAGCAGCCGACACGTGCGTGTCATGCTAAATTGCCCGTTTTTCTATTTTTCTTTACTTTTGTGCCAAAAACTTGCGAAAATCATAACTTTCGCATACGAGCTCCGTTTTTGGCGTTCTTTATATGCACGCGTAGGTAAAATCATACTCTACGACTTTCGTTTATACTTCATCGGCTAATTTTGACTTTATTTTTAATATTATTATTTTAAACAGATCGGGACGGGAATCCGTTAAAAATTCATAACTTCTTCATCCGACGTCCGTTTTTGTCTGTCATTTTACCGTTGTACTACTACCGACGAGACCTTCAATTCTCGTTTAGGTTGTGTTGGCTAAAAATCGCTCGATCTTTATTTCGAGTTTTTAGCTGTACACTGTTATACTGAAACTTAGAAAAATCGTAACTTCCTCATACGAAGTCAGATTTTGCCGTTCTTTTTATGAAAGTTCTCGGTTTAAGATAAACTACAACTTTCATTTAGATTGATAAGGCTAAAAAGCCTTTTATTGAAAATTCAGTTTTTACACTGAACAGTGTTTTGCCGGTTTTGTCGCGGATTTTCGATTGGTCATAACTTCTTCGTTATAACTCGGATTTTAGTGTTCTTTATGTTTTTGGAAACCTTGTTACAATCTTTATCACTTGGTTCATCCCAATCGAGATTGTTTAAAAATTTATTTTTGAGGGTCAATTATGTAAATATACACAATATGCTAAAATTTCTCTTTATTATTTAAAAAGAAATACAAATTGACCTACACTATTACATAGGTTTGAAATAACAATTTGTTACATTATCCCCCCGTTAGAGAGAATTTTGTCCCGAAATTAGTATTTCAGATAGACTTGGGAAAATGATGTGGATATTTCTGTTTCATTTGATCCTCCCGTTCCCAAGTGAATTCAGGTCCCCGTTTTGCATTCCAGCGAACCTTCACTATCGGGATACGACTTTGTTTGGTTTTCTTAACTACCCTGTCTAGAATCTCTACGAGTTTTTCCACAAAGTTGAGGCTCTCGTTTAACTCGATTTCCTTGAGTGGGATCACAAGAGTCTCATCAGATAGACACTTTTTCAAGTTCGAAACGTGGAAGGTAGGATGAATGTTATTTAGCTCTTGGGGTAGTCGAAGTTTGTAAGCTACAGGAACAATTCTAGCAAGAATTTCGAAGGGTCCTATGTACCTTGGATTCAATTTGTCACGCTTTCCAAAGCGTATCATGCCCTTCCAGGGTGAGACATTTAACAAGACGCGGTCACCAACCTGGAATTCCAAGGGTTTTCTCCTTTTGTCAGCGTAGCTTTTCTGTCTATCTCTGGAAGCTTTAAGTCGCTCCCGAATTTGTACGATCTTCTCGGTAGTTTCTCGAATAATTTCCGGACCAGTGAGAGCACTGTCAGGAGTTTGACCTCTAGCTAGCTGCGTGTCACCCACTTCAGCCCAACACAGAGGGGATCTGCACTTGCGGCCATAGAGGGCTTCGAATGGAGCAACCTTTATGCTAGTGTGATAACTATTGTTATAAGAGAATTCAACAAGGGGTAAATGAATATCCCATGCTTTTCCAAAGTCTATCACGCAAGCTCACAACATGTCTTCTAGTGTTTGAATCGTCCTCTCACTTTCTCCGTCGGTTTGTGGATGGTAGGCTGTACTCATGTCCAGCCTAGTTCCCAAAGAGTTTTGTAAAGACTGCCAGAAACGAGAGGTGAATCTACTATCTAGGTCCGAAATAATAGATATTGGTACACCATGCAGTCTAACAATATCCCTGAGGTAAGTTCGGGTTAGTTTCTCCATCTTGTCGGTTTCTTTTATTGGCAAGAAGTGTGCGGATTTGGTTAATCTGTCAACGATTACCCAAATAGTATCATAACCACCCGAAGTCTTGGGTAATTTGGTTATGAAATCCATTGTAATCCGCTCCCACTTCCATTCAGGGATTTCAGGTTGTTGTAATAAACCTGAAGGTTTCTGGTACTCTACCTTGACTTTGGCACAAGTAAGACACTTGCCCACAAAGGTAGTAATTTCGGCCTTCATGTTAGGCCACCAGTATAGTTTCTTAAGGTCCAGATACATCTTGTCTGAACTTGGATGAATAGAGTATCGGGTTTTGTGTGCTTCATTCATAACCACGTCTCTGTAACCACCAAACTTTGGTGTCCAGATCCGGTTCATGAAGTAATAGACTCCATCATCCCTGACTTCGAAGTTCTTATCCATTCCTCTCAGAGTTTCGCCTGCCATGTTTTTGGGTTTCAAGGCTTCAAGTTGAGCTTCTTTGATTTGTGTGGACAGATGTGAATGGATTGTCATGGTCAACGACTTTACTCGGCGACCCGAGTATTCTTTTCTGCTAAGGGCGTTAGCTACTACGTTTTCTTTACCAGGGTGATAAAGAATTTCACATTCGTAGTCGTTCAGTAGCTCCACCCATCGTCGTTGTCTCATGTTCAGCTCTTTCTGATCGTAGATGTGCTGAAGACTTTTATGGTCCGTGAATATTGTGCATTTCGTGCCATATAAGTAATGTCTCCAGATCTTCAGAGCAAATACCACCGCTCCTAGTTCAAGGTCGTGTGTTGTATAGTTGACTTCATGTTTCTTAAGTTGTCGTGAGGCGTAGGAGATAACCTTTCCTCTTTGCATAAGTACACACCCAAGCCCTTGATTTGAAGCATCGCAGTACACTACAAAGTCTTCTGTCCCTTCGGGTAGAGACAAGATCGGTGCACTGCACAAGGCTAGTTTGAGCGTTTGAAATGCTGCTTCTTGCTTCTCTTCCCAACTGAAAGCTACCCCTTTTTGCGTTAGGGGTGGTAAGAGGTTTAGCGATTCAGGAGAAATTTTGGATGAATCTGCGATAGTAGCCAGCAAGACCTAAGAATTGACGGATTTCTGTAGGTGTTTTGGGTGCTGGCCAGTTTTCAATTGCTTTGATTTTGGAAGGGTCCACGTGTATTCCTTCTGAACTGACCACGTGACCTAGGAATTCAACCTTCCTAATCCAAAACTCGCACTTTGAAAACTTCGCATAGAGTTTTTCTGTCCTAAGGGTTTGTAATATTTGACGAAGATGTAGGCCATGTTCCTCCTTGCTCCATGAGTAGATAAGGATGTCGTCGATGAAGACTATGACGAATTTGTCCAGGAATGGACGACACACTCTGTTTATTAGACCCATGAACACAGCAGGTGCATTCGTCAATCCAAATGTCATCACTATAAACTCGTAATGACCATAACGAGTTCTAAACGCGGACTTGGGAATGTCTTCCTCCAAAATTCATAACTGGTGATACCCGACTCTTAAGTCTATTTTCGAGAAGTTGTTCGCACCTTGAAGTTGGTCGAACAGATCGTCAATGCGAGGTAAAGGATATCGATTTTTGATGGTAAGTTTATTCAGCTCGCGGTAGTCTATGCACATGCGGAATGATCCATCCTTCTTCTTTACGAACAAAACCGGTGCTCCCCAAGGTGAGAAGCTTGGTCTTATGAAACCTTTGCTAAGGAGTTCGTTAAGCTGGCTGGATAATTCTTGCATTTCAGAAGGTGCAAGACGATAAGGGGATTTGGCTACAGGGGTAGCTCCAGGGATTAAGTCGATTCGGAATTCGACTTGTCGTTCGGGAGGTACTCCTGGAAGATCATCGGGAAAGATATTAAGAAAGTTGCAGACCTCTGGAATGCTCGCGATATCTTTCACTTCTAGCTTTTTGTCTACCACGTGAGCTAAGAAAGCACAGTACTCTTTGCGAAGGTACTTCTGTGCCTTGATGCAGGAAATGATCCGAAGGTTCGTTCCGGGTTTGTCGCCATAGATAATAAGAGTTTCATTAGTTAGCAAGTTCAAATGAATAGCTCTTTCATAACATAGGATGTCGGCATGGTTGGGGCACAACCAATCCATACCTATTATGATGTCAAAACTTTTGATAGAGACCGGCATAAGGTTTATTGGAAAAGTTAAGTCATTCAAGGTAAGGGTACATCCTATGTATATATCGTTGGTGGATTTGGATTTCCCGTTAGCCATTTCTACTGTAAACGTTTCACTTAGTGGTTGGGAGTTTTGATTTAGTAGATGTTTAAAGTTATGGCTCACGAAGCTCCTCTCAGCACCACAATCAAATAGAATGCATGCATAAGTATTGTTGAGAAGGAACGTACCCGTGACCACTGCAGGGTCTACCACCGCTTCTTCATGACCCAGTGCTAAAATCCTCCCAACTCCACCGGTATTTCCAGCTTTTGGACAATCTTTCTTGAAATGCCCTACATCACCGCATTGGTAGCATGCTCGTCCTACTCCAGCGGCAGGTACTTGGTTAAGTGGTTGGGGTGGTATTCTACAGAATTGGGCAGTATGCCCTTTTCTGTTGCAGTTTCGGCACTGCAATTCTCGGCAATTTCCGTTGTGGTGAAAATTGCACTTGTTGCATTTAGGGAGGGTACCAACATAGGGCTTAGTTGGTGCAAGGTTATTAGGGACAGCAGCAGATACAGTAGAGGGTATGGTAGTAGGTACAGTAGTAGCATGGACTGCCACCACTTGTTGCTTCTTTGCAGGTTCCAGAGGAGATTTGCCCTTCCTCTTGTTCCAACCCTTCTTCTTGCTGTTGTTGTTGTTCTCCTTGGGTTGTTCTGGAGCAGAAACCACAGAATTTTGACGATTTCTGTGGTCGATAAGAGATTGTGCCAGCTCTTTGGCGCTGTCAAAAGTAATAGGCTTCGAAGCTAAAACACTTGATTGAATTTGGGGCGACATACCCCAAATATATCTCTCAATCTTCTTGCTCTCCATAGGAACCATATCTGGACAAAGAATTGCCAGATCACAGAACCTACTGGTATAGGTTGATATATCAGAACCAACCATTGTAAGACCCCAGAGTTCTTGCTCCAGTTTCTGTATTTCCCCTCGCGGACAGTATTCCCGCATTAACATGGCTTTCAGGCTCTCCCAGCTGATGGTGTTAGCCACTACTAGAGTAAGTGACTTAATGTGGCCATTCCACCACGTTAGAGCCCTATCAGAGAAAGTACAGGCAATAAATTTAACTTTGCTACCCTCTGGACAGGAGCAAATTTCAAAGATTGCTTCCGTCTTCTCTATCCATTGTCTTAGTGCCATAACTCCCCCAGTCCCATTAAAGGTCATGGGTTTGGCATTAGAAAAATCCTTATAAGTGCATTCTCGCGAATGCCCATGACTTTCGCCATGGTTGGAAGGATGTGCACCAACTCCCGACCCACTAGCACCAGGAGTATGGATTTGAGACATGGCAGCCGCTACAGCCGCCGTGACCGCCGCTTGAAACATAGCGGGGTCGAATTGAGGAGGTGGTGGTGGGGGTGGCGTCGATGCTTCATTGATATTGATATGTCTTGGATTTCTACGAGGAGGCATCTTTTTCTATATAAATCAATAGATAAAAAAAGATAGTGAGATATCAAGAATGAATATGAGTTTGATATCTCTGAACTAAACACTTAATTCCACATGAGTCTTGTAAAGAATTGGAAATAAAAATCCACTGCAAGTACAACTTGCAACAGGATGATATGAAATTGAATGGTTATTTTTTAAAGTGTATGAATGTACATGTCGACTGTATTGGTATATTAGGTGTATGTAATCTGGAACACTTGAACTTAAAGCAGGTCTATAATATACCACAATACTGAGGAAGTGTCGACATCAAACCGACCTACCGAAAATAACAGTTCCGCGGTCGTATTGAAAGCATGAAAAATAACACCGGAACATATCTGTAATTCAAAACTTTGGAATAGGATGTTTATGAGAATTACAATAACTCTTGTCGAAATAAAGTGCTTATTGTTTTATTGATACTCGGTTTTGTACATATCGTGAAAAGTAGTATATACATTCGATATAGAAAGTAGAAAGGAGAAGTAGTGCGAACACTACTTGCGACGGTTGTTACGACGATTGCTAGGTCCTGCTTCATCTGCGTCTTCCAGCGCCTCTCTTGGGAAGGTTGATGCTCTCTCAATTCTCTTATTTCTGATTCAACAACATTAAGTTGCCTTTGAAGGGCTTCAGTATGGTGCTGGGTGTCATCTTGCATCTCATCAAGACGAAGGATATCTGCAGTGTTCACCTGCGCAACCGCATTCGTTTTTAGGATTCGATTGATTGAGATCCTTGATTGATCGAATTGCCGGGCTATTCGGTTTACTATAACTGGAAGAGCTCTGTCAGCGGTTCCTCCTCTAGAGACGTTATAGAAACCTCGTGCCATTCCGTAAGGAGGGCGTTGGCCGTCTTCTCGACTCCAATGGTTTATGTATTGGCCCCACTCGGGTATGGGTTCTGCTTCCTCTTGTCTCAGGGGACGCTCCCCAGGGTTGCAGACTTATGGCTCTGTATCTGTACCACTTGATTCGCTGTCCTCAAAGGGTTCATCATCTGAGTCTGAGATCCAGCCTGCATTTTGTGGATTGTAGGGGTGCCCCAGTAAATTGTGGTCAGCCATAGGTTCTGTATTAGAAGTAAGGTTAGTAAAATACTCTTCGTAGTATTTTAATCTTTATGTTTTGTTCTAGAGTTCTTCTGAATATGTATACTTGGTAAGTTTTAGACATGTCGCAACACTACTATCACTCCCAAACACATGTTGGTCATATCTCAAATCAATATAGTTGACCAGGCTATATTAATTCCAGATATGATTACATAACTGCCCAGGTTTGACTATAGTGTTCAACATCCAAATACTTTTAAGTTCTTATGACTATGGTATTGTACTTGTAGGTATGAGTGTTAGTATACTTCTTGTAAAAATACTTAAATTTTTAAAAAGTATACTTGTAGTCAGAGCTCCTTGCCCCGATGTATTTATAGTTTGTATATCTTTTATGGATTGATATACTGAGTTCACTATAAACAATGCTCTGATACCAATCTGTCACACCCCCAAACCAGACGGCGGATTCGTCCGGGGGTGGAGGACTTGAATTGTAGTATCACAACACATGCATCATAGTAATCAAAGTACAAACAACCATTGTATTTAAAAAGTATAAGTATTTACTGATGGGTTTTCAGCATTCTAACACTCCTATGGTGTACATGCAACCCTAGAAACCTTGGATCTATGTTTGACTAAGATACATGCAAATAATTATTTTTCCAAGGTTCTTATCCTAACTAGCATGGCATGGGGTACTTGAATCAAATAAAACTAGTAGAATTACTTACCTTGTAGTAGAAGTTGATTGCTTGGAGTTTGAGAGCCTAGCACCAATAATGTGGATGCCTCAAATGGAAGTCACAAATCACCACAAACTTGGAAACTTGAGAGAATAGTCACAAACTTCTTGAAATCGGCCCTCTTAGTTTACACACATCAACTAGTGCAATTTCAAGAACCAAAGCCTCCTTTATATAGTGTGGTGGATTAGGGTTACATCCATGTAAACCCTAATACCCATGTCTTTTCATTTCCATGAGATCCATGGGTTAAAGCTCCATGGAGTATCCATGGACTTTCCATGCAAGCCTAGCCCATTCCAAATAAGCATTAGCCCACACTATATAAATACAAGAACCCATATTTAATTAGTCATACTTTTGATCTCTAAATTAATTCTAAATTAATTATAGATCAACACTAATTAAATAATATGATTTTATATTAATATATTAGAACTTATAATATATTAATAAATCATAACTTATACTATTCTCAAAAGATTATCCGTAAATTGTTCGGGTGAAGTGCAACCCAAATGGACCATGTCGGGTCGGGTCAAGTACATACCAAATATAGTTATGGACTTAGACACTATCTCCAACAGTCTCCCACTTGGATAAGTCTAATAACTATAGTTGCAAGAATGACTTCAGGAACCGATCAGCAATCGTAGCTCTTAAAACTCTGTTGAACTATGAAGCGCCATTTTAGATAAGTGATCATATAATCCTCTCTTCTAGATATCAGCCGGACAAATACATGGAACATGGTCTTGCTTATTGTCCAACATTTTTTTCCCGATTTCTGATTTGTTTGACATAGAACTTAACTGAACACATCAATGTAGTTCTGACCGGGCCCGGTACATAGGTCAAAACAAAATCATCGAGGGGCCCATATATCGCTTCTAATCCTAGAAGGAACAGATAAACTTCGACTCATATGTTTGCTCTACTACTTGTTGAACTACACACAAAGGCATGGTTTATAACATCGAGTTACCAATGCATTTTCGTGCAATCAATGCATAACCAACTCATAGGCAACAAATCATATCTCTAGGTTTGAAGACTTATATGATATTACCGTCTCACGATCACTCGAGAAAAATTCCATGAAGTGATACAAGTGAGTGTGGGTTGAATCCAATACTCAGAACTTATGAGCACTCATGAGTGCTGTAGCCCCGCTTTGTCTAACATCTTAGAACTCTACAAGCCAACCCATGACAGTCTTGATTCATATCTACTTCCAACATATGACCGACTGTGGAGAGTTTGAATAATATGATATAAACCATAACATAATTATTCTGGAAGTCAAAACATGCAAAAAGAAATAATAGTAAACGATTGACAAGAGATAGCAACACTTTACTCATAAATAACAGCTTTTATTTATCATCAAATGTCAATTACATTTTACAAATTTCAAGATTATCTAACTACTAAAACTAATATCATCCTTCAGCCCTATGCTCCGAGCATGCTGGAGATGCTTAGCCCGAGTCAGTCCCTTCGTGAGGGAATCTGCTGGGTTCTCATCCGATGATACCCTCTTTGCCACGAGTATTCCTTCTTCTATTCGATGTCTGATGAAGTGATATTTTCTGTCAATGTGTCTGGATCTCCCATGATCTCTTGGTTCCTTGGCTAAGGCAACCGCACTATTGCTGTCACAGAAAATCTCCATTGGCTCCTTTATAGCTGGTACAACTCCAAGGTCTCCGATGAAGTTCTTTAGCCATATAGCCTCCTTTGTTGCCTCGCTTGCTGCTATATACTCTGATTCACAAGTGGAATCAGCCACTGTCTCCTGCTTGGAACTTTTCCAAGTAATTGCCTCTCCGTTTAGAGTAAAGACCCAGCCCGACTACGAGCGGAAATTATCCCTGTCAGTCTGAAAGCTAGCATCACTATACCCTACAACTCTCAAGTCTTCACTCCCACCGAGGGTAAGGACCCAATCCTTTGTCCTCCGTAGGTACTTGAGGATATTCTTTACCTCAGTCCAGTGTGCCTTGCCAGGGTTCCCCTGATACCTGATAACCATGCTCAAAGCAAAGGCTACATCAGGTCGAGTACACGTCATAGCATACATGATCGATCCTACAGCCGAAGCATAAGGTATTCGACTCATTTCTGCTATCTCAGCCTCAGTACTAGGGCTTTTTGTTTTACTCAATCTGGCGTTACTCTGGATGGGTAACTCTCCTTTCTTGGAGTTATGCATGTTGAACCTTTTCAACACTTTGTCCACATAGGTGCTTTGACTAAGTCCAATTAGTCTTTTACTCCTGTTTCTCAAAATCCTTATCCCTAGGATATAGGCAGCTTCTCCAAGGTCCTTCATAGCGAAACACTTCCCAAGCCAGGACTTTACTTCCTGTAGGGTTGGGATGTCATTTCCTATGAGTAGTATGTCATCCACATACAGTACCAAAAAGCTGACTATACTCCCACTAGCCTTGATATAGACACAAGATTCATCTTCACTCCTTGAAAAGCCAAATTCTTTGACTTTCTCATCAAAGCAAAGATTCCATCTGCGAGGTGCCTGTTTTAATCCATAAATGGATTTCTCGAGCTTACACACTCTACTGGGGTACTCTGTACTGACAAAACCCTCTGGCTGAACCATGTAAACATCTTCAGCCAACTTTCCATTAAGGAAAGCGGTTTTGACATCCATTTGCCATATTTCATAATCATGAAATGCAGCAATGGCTAACAGAACCCTAATAGACTTAATCTTGGCCACTGGTGAAAAGGTCTCATCATAATCAACTCCCGGAGTTTGAGAATAACCCTTTGCAACCAGTCGTGCCTTATAAGTGTGTACATTACCATCCATGTCGGTCTTCTTCTTGAAGATCCATTTGCACCCAACTATCTTACGATCAGGTACATTGTCAACCAAGTTCCAAACTTGATTGTCATACATGGACTGTATCTCGCTATCCATAGCCTCTTTCCATTTAGCAGCCTCAGGGCCTGCCATGGCTTCCGTGTAGCTGTTAGGCTCATCCAGATTTACCAGTGTGTTATCACTGATAAGTTTCTTACCTTCTGCAGTAATATGAAAACCATAATAATTCTCAGGTGCATTCCTAACTCTGGTGGAACGCCTCAGAGGCATAGATTCTTCAGTCGGCTCAACAGGAGTTTCCTCCTCAGGTTGAGGGCTAGGGTTTGAGATTCCTTCACCACTTGACTCTTGAATTTCCTCAAGGTCAATTTGCCTCCCACTGTCTCCTTGGCTTATGAATTCTCTCTCTTGAAAGAATACTCTTCTTGCTACAAAGACCACATTATCACTGGGTCTGTAGAAGATGTAACCATAGGATTTCTGTGGGTAGCCGATGAAAATACACCTTTCACTTCGGGGTTCGAGCTTATCGTGAGTCTCGCGTCTCACGAAAGCCTTGCAACCCCAAATCTTGATGTGGTCTAGATTGGGAACTTTTCCAGTCCACACCTTGTGAGGTGTTTTGGCAACCTTCTTTGTAGGGACTAGATTAAGGATATGGGCGACAGTCTCTAAGGCATACCCCCAAAATGAGATTGGTAGCGAAGCTCGACTCATCATGGAACGAACCATGTCCAACAAGGTCCGATTGCGCCTCTCAGCTACACCATTCAAATGTGGTGTCCTAGGAGGTGTCAATTGTGAGACAATCCCACATTCCTTAAGATAGTCAAGGAACTCAGTACTAAGATACTCACCACCACGATCGGATCGAAGCATCTTAATGTTCCTGCCCAACTGATTCTCCACTTCTTGCTTAAACTCTTTGAATTTCTCAAAGGTTTCTGACTTATGCTTGATTAGGTAGACATATCCATATCTACTAAAATCATCAGTAAAAGTCACATAGAACCGATTAGCATCTCTTGTGGCGGTTCTGAAGGGTCCACACACATCCGTGTGTATGAGGTCCAACAAACCTTCACCCCTAGCACAAGTGCCAGTAAAAGGTGACTTTGTCATTTTACCAAGCAAACAAGATTCACAACTATCATCTGACTTTAGGTCAAATGACTCCATGACTCCATCCTTTTGGAGTTGGCCTATGCGTTTCTTGCTTACATGTCAAAGACGACAATGCCATAAGGATGCTTTATCTAAGCTAGTGGAAGAGTTAATACACAATACATTATTTCCTAGACTATCTACAATAGATACAGTTTCATACACGCCATCACAAGGTAATGCTTTAAAATAAAGAACATTATTAAAGAAAGCATCAATACTACCATTATTATTATCAAAATAAAAGGTAAAACCTTGTTTATACAATGCATGAAAGGAAATAACATTTCTTGCCATTTCTGGCGAATAATAACATTTATTCAAATCTAATGTAAACCGACTATTTAGCACTAAGGAATAAACTCCTATCTTGGTGACAGGTGAAGCTTTCCTGTTTCCCATGATCAAGTTTATCTTTCCCTGCTCCACATTCTCACTTCTTTTTAGTCCCTGCAAATCACAACATATGTGAATACCAAAACCTGTATCAAGGACCCAAGACTTAGAATGAGGTGAGTTATTAGACAATATAGTGTATATACCTGCATGGTTGGGTTTTACTTTCCCATCCTTCAAATCTTGCTGGTAGTTTGGGCAGTTTCGCTTCCAGTGCGACTTTTCATGGCAATAGAAGAATTCAGCCTCATTAGGTTTAGCAGAAGGAGTGACAAAACCTTTCTTGGTTTTGCTTGAAGAGGAGCCTTCAAGGGTCTTACCCTTGGTACCCTTAGAAGGGTTCTTTCTCTTCTTCCCTTTGCCATGCCCGATTGCCAAGACATTGGCCGCAGTTGGAGTAGGAGTAGGAGTAGTAACAACCGACTTACCCTTTAGACCACTTTCGGTGGTCTTCAAGAGTCCTTGAAGTTTGCTGAGGGTGACTTCTTCCTTGTTCATGTGATATGTCATGCGGAATTGATCATAACACGATGGCAAGGAGTGCAAAATGATGTCTATTGCTAACTCCTCAGGGAAGTTCACATTCAGCTTCAGTAAACGGTCCACATACCTTTGCATTTTCTGCATGTGGCCCGTGATGGGTTCACCATCCTTCATTCGGGTTGTTATCATGGAGGAGATTATTTCATATCGCTCTTGACGAGCACTTTGATGGTAGCGGTCCATCAAGTCCTGGTGCATCTCAAAAGGATAATAGTCCTCATATGACTTTTGGAGCTTGGCTGTCATGGTGGCCATCATGATGCATGCCACTTTTGTAGCATCTCTTTCATGTACCTCATATTCAGCAAGCTCTTCAGGAGTAGCAGTTGGCTCGGGTACCTTCAGCTCCTTGTCTAGAACATACTCTTTGTTCTCATACCGAGTGACCATCTTGATGTTTCTGATCTAATCTGTAAAGTTGGACCCATCAAAGATGACTCTCCCACAAAGATTCATGAGAGAGAAGGAGCTAGTAGGGTTTGAGCCAGAAGCATTGTTATTGGAAGACATCTGAAAAGAAGAGGGAATAGATTAGATTAGATATAGAGATAGTCCTTAACAAAACACCCAAATATAATAATAAGGCTAGGACCCAACACAATATTTTATAACTTAGAAGAGGGATGCCGTAATCTAAGCTATAAGATATTTGAAGGTAGGTGAATGACGATTCACCAATTTCCACCATGAAAAACGAAATATTTAATTAGGTTTTAATTGGTTTAGAAACTCCTAGATTCTTTGAGATTCATTGAACTTTCTTCAATGGCATGTTTCAATCTCAAGTGTGCCCTTCAAGTCTTGTGAGTGGGATGCCGAGGATCACAAAACAAGGTGTGAAGTAACCATGCAAATTACTTGGTACCCTTAATGTATTACCCCTCAATCGATGTGCCGGTTAACCACACACGCTCCATCGATACTATGATAAACATTAAGTCACCCTTTACCTACCTTGTTAAGTTCAAGTTAGTGTGCCGGTTAACCACACACGCTCCACTAACGACTTAAACAAAGTGTAAAGTGTAATTTCATGGATTAACACCTTATTCACATTTTTCCTAAAATAACTAAGATTGGGAATTCAATAAAGTTTAGTTACTTTAGTATTATCATCATACTTTTAATGAGAATTTATAAGTCCTTGTCCTACCCGTTCGGCTAACGACCCTCCACCGATCAAGGAAGCGGTGGGTGAGAGTGGACACCCATTAAGTTGCCATTTTATAGGCAACAACCTTATACCCCCCTTATAGACCGGCTTCGTGAATGAGGCGTACTAGCGGTAAGACGACTTGATCTTATACATATATAAATATTATTAAACTTATAATATTATAAAGTATAAGGGTTGAATTTTAACTTTTAAAATTCTAGGGGTTGGAACTAAAGTTTTTAACATGACTTTACATGTTCCAAAACTTGAGGGCAAGTTTTGTAAACTTTCAAAACTTTTCATTTCTCATAACTTATGAGTTAATGGTTATTAAAAATGAAGACTCTTCATTTTTTGTAACCTATGTGTTCATTTAATGGTTATTTATAAATGTGACTTTCGGTTATCCATAACTTAAGAACTAATTATGGACTCCATTAAAACACATAAAGATCAAGAATTAATCTAATCAATTATTAGCACATAATTTCGATGATCTTCTAAACTCATATGTTTATGAATGTTCATATCAAAAATTTCAAGAATCGTAAGCACATATACAAAACTTGAAATTTTGATATGAGCTTTTGAACACAACTTCGATTTTCAAGTTTTTTTTTTTTTTTTTGCATCAAGTATCAAATAAACAAACCAGGCTCTGATACCACTGATGGGTTTTCAGCATTCTAACACTCCTATGGTGTACATGAAACCCTAGAAACCTTGGATCTATGTTTGACTAAGATACATGCAAATAATTATTTTTCCAAGGTTCTTATCCTAACTAGCATGGCATGGGGTACTTGAATCAAATAAAACTAGTAGAATTACTTACCTTGTAGTAGAAGTTGATTGCTTGGAGTTTGAGAGCCTAGCACCAATAATGTGGATGCCTCAAATGGAAGTCACAAATCACCACAAACTTGGAAACTTGAGAGAATAGTCACAAACTTCTTGAAAGCGGCCCTCTTAGTTTACACACATCAACTAGTGCAATTTCAAGAGCCAAAGCCTCCTTTATATAGTGCGGTGGATTAGGGTTACATCCATGTAAACCCTAATACCCATGTCTTTTCATTTCCATGAGATCCATGGGTTAAAGCTCCATGGAGTATCCATGGACTTTCCATGCAAGCCTAGCCCATTCCAAATAAGCATTAGCCCACACTATATAAATACAAGAGCCCATATTTAATTAGTCATACTTTTGAACTCTAAATTAATTCTAAATTAATTATAGATCAACACTAATTAAATAATATGATTTTATATTAATATATTAGAACTTATAATATATTAATAAATCATAACTTATACTATTCTCAAAAGATTATCCGTAAATTGTTCGGGTGAAGTGCAACCCAAATGGACCATGCCGGGTCGGGTCAAGTACATACCAAATATTGTTATGGATTTAGACACTATCTCCAACATTTACATGTGTTCAATCATTGTATATTGAACCAAAATATAGTTATACAAAAGAAGATATGACTCAAAGTAGCTCCATCTTCTCAAAAAGCTCGGGGAGTACCTGTGTATTATTTCCCTGAGAATACAAGTAGTTTGAAAAGAGAGTATCAACATAAAGTTGAGTGAGTGCATAAGTGTTTATGTTTAAAAGAGTATCTCTGTATCTTGTATAAGTAAACTGTTCTAGAAAATCCTATATTTTCTGTTGTATATGCAAAGTAGTTTTATTCCTAAAAAACCGTTCTCTTTGTATTTGTATTCGTTTATGAAAACTTGTAACTGAGAGTGTGCCTGGCTCCACCAGCTGTTATTAAAAACTATATTGAACCATTGTATTTTGTATTCCTTAAACTGGTACTTTGAAGGTCTACTTTCGTTTAGTTGTTTATAGACTAACGTATTGTTAATATCTTTTTAATGAGTTATTATAACCATACTATGATGGATGGCCTGAAACAAACGCTTTGTGGGCGTTTAAACTGGTGATAACAATTGCCACTCATCGGCTTGTAAGCCTGACTGTAGCTAACAGCCTGAGTGCGGGGTTGTCAATCCCGATATAGATCTACACACACTTGTTTCGATCCCCGGCTGGAGATTCTGGTTATAATGTCAGGACTTTTCCTATGTTGTCTAAAATGAATTAAACAACCTGAATTGAATGTCTCATAAAAAGCATATAAACGTTACATGTATATTAGTTATGAAAACCCAATCATTCTGAAATAAATGATTAACAGTATGTTCTTGAATCAAAACCCAATCATACTGACATAAATGACTGACAGTATGTTCTTGAATTAGAATTTCTAACATGTATTTTATAAGTGTAAACCCTTGATTTGTTATGTATCAAAACCCTTGTTTCTTGTAAGATTGTGTATTCTAGTATACTTGAATGATGAATTATTGTTCTATGTATAAATTATACATATTATAATTTATATGTACTTTCTGAATGTGTATTTAACCATGTTTGCATGTAATCCCTTGCTCAGCATGTTACAAAGGTAGTTAAACTGATGAAATAACTATTATATTTATATACATATACAATTTTATGTATAAGTAAAATTTAAACGACACTCGGACAAATAACCGGTACTATAAGCTCACATCCAAACAAGGAAAAGGACCCAGAATGAGTTATCAGTCCTAAGTCTTTTAAATCTCATTTATACACACACACACACACACACACACACACATATATATATATATATATATATATATATATATATATATATATATATATATATATACAAATATAAATTTTGGGGAAAAATATAAGTTTATAAAAGAGTTTAATGTTTTGAGTACTTTTAATGATTTAATGTTGTTTTATCATTATTCGAAATCATGATTTTATAACACAAAGTTCTTGTGTTATGCTTGTATTCCCCTCCTTAAAACAGTAGAAATTATGAAAATACGGGGGTATGTACTCACTTGATAGGTGGTGAATCAGACAAAGTTTTGTTTCACGAAAAGGAGTTTATTTGTCGAGAAACCGGCTTAAATCGGGCAGAGTTTCGACAGGAGAGAGGTTACTTCTCGGGAATTCTCGGGTTTAGGGGTTGTATATGAGTTTGTGGAAGTGGAAAATATGAAAGAGAATGAAATTTGGGGTGAAAAGTGTTAAATAATCCGGAACCCTCGCATGCCTTATATAGGCCGAAGCCTCGGATCCGAGGCTATGCGAGGCTGACGCGTGTCGGACAGGTGGCGAAGGAATGGCTCATTTCGGCCAGCAGGCTCGCAAGGTGGGAGGCTCGGATTGGACCTGACTTCGGTCCAGTAGGAAGAAGGCACGTGCGAAGGGGGGTGTCCGAGGGGCATGCGAGGGTGATGTCCGGGGTGTCTCATGCGAAGTCTGTCGGAAGATGACTGGACCGCGGAGTTGGTCGAATCAGAAGGTGCCACGCAAGGCTTCGGTCCAATCAGCAGCCGACACGTGCGTGTCATGCGAAATTGCCCGGTTTTTCTATTTTTCTTTACTTTTGTGCCAAAAACTTGCGAAAATCATAACTTTCGCATACGAGCTCCGTTTTTGGCGTTCTTTATATGCACGCGTAGGTAAAAGCATACTCTACGACTTTCATTTAGACTTTGTCGGCTAATTTTGAATTTATTTTTAATATTATTATTTTAAACAGACCGGGACGGGAATCCGTTAAAAATTCATTACTTCTTCATCCGACGTCCGTTTTTGTCTGTCTTTTTATTGTTGTACTACTACCGACGAGACCTTCAATTCTCGTTTAGGTTGTGTTGGCTATAAATCGCTCGATCTTTATTTTGAGTTTTTAGCTGTACACTACTATACTGAAACTTAGAAAAATCGTAACTTCCTCATACGAAGTCAGATTTTGCTGTTCTTTTTATGAAAGTTCTCGGTTTAAGATAAAATACAACTTTCATTTAGATTGTTAAGGCTAAAAACCCTTTTATTGAAAATTCAGTTTTTACACTGAATAGTGTTTTGCCGGTTTTGTCGCGGATTTTCGATTGGTCATAATTTCTTCGTTATAACTCGGATTTTAGTGTTCTTTATGTTTTTGGAAACCTTGTTACAATCTCTATCACTTGGTTCATCCCAATCCAGATTGTTTAATAATTTATTTTTGAGGGTCAATTATGTAAATATACACAATATGCTAAAATTTCTCTTTATTATTTAAAAAGAAATACAAATTGACCTACACTATTACATAAGTTTGAAATAACGATTTGTTACAGATTAGTATACGTCTTTAAACTGTGAATGACTGTTGCATTGCATTGTGAATTAGTGTCTGGATTGTTTTGTTAAACTGTAAATGATTGTCTAAAATATCGTATTAAATTGTAAATCTATTGTATTAGATTGTGAATTTTGTGTATAAACTGTGAATTGACTGCATTAAAGTATTAATTTTGTGTATTAAACTGTGAATTGGTTGTATTAAGTAGTGATTTTTTTATTTTGTATTTGTTTATGAAATATATTTGATTTTCTCTAATTTTGAATAAAATATCTAAAAATTAAAACGTTGAGTATTGTATAAATAAAGTTTGAAAGAAGAACTACCCTCCATATCTAATGGTATAAAAGTAAGGTTTAAGGTGAGAATATTACTATAATGTATAATTTTTATGTGTTAAACTATGAACTTATTATATTAAGCTGTGAATTTTGTGTATTAAACTATAAATTGACTGTATTAAGTTGTTAATTTTTTAATGATTTTTTTGTTAAAATATAAATGTTATATACATGAATGTTTGTATTAATTTTCTTGTGACTATTTTTTGGTGTTGTAGAAGTTTGTAAAATTATATTAGTTTTTTTTTTTAATTATTTTGCATTAAACTCTGAATTATTGAATTATTTGGTTTATTAAACTGTGAAAGGAAGTGGTCAGAGGAAATGATAGTGAGGTATAAATGAATTAATTTATTTATAAAAATATTTATGTAAATAAAATTTGAAAGAAAGCACTAGCTTATAGGTCTGAAGGTACAAATATTAGTTTTAAGTCGAAAATATGGTTGTGAATGTATAATTTTTGTGCACTAAACAATTAATTTATTATATTAAACTATAAATTTTGTGTATTAAACTGTGAATTGACTGTATTAAGCTGTGAATTGATTGTATTAGGCTGTGAATTGACTCATGAATTTTGTATTAGAATATAAATGATTTATCTATAAATGGTTGTATTAATTTTCTTATGAATATATTAATTTTTTTTATTTTGTATAAATATATAAGAATACATTAGTTTTTATAATTATTTTGCATTAAACTCTGAATTAATGAATTAATTGATTTATTAAACTGTAAATATAATATTTAAGCTGTGAATCCATGATTTTATATGCATATATGATTTGGAAGGAAAGATGGTTATGAGATGGCATGGGTGCTTGGTAGCGGCATATGATAGTTGATAATGGTGGTGGTGGTAGTAGAATTTGGGTTTGATTTCTCGGAATATGTAAATTACTATATAATGGATTGTATTAAGTTGTAAATTTTATGTATTAAACTGACAGTGAACTTTATTAAGTTGAGTATTTTATATAAACTTTGTGTTAAAATATGAATGAAGGTATGTATGAAAATATTAAACCGTATATTAGTGAATTATTATATTTATTAAATTGTGAATATTGTATTTTAAACTGTGAATATTTCTTACACACGACATATTTCTTTAAAGAAATCTATAAATTAAAAAAAAAATGAATTTTTCAAGATATAATTCTATTTTTTTACTAAAATTTTATATTTTTTGCTGGAAAAATAAAAAGTATTACCAAAGAATTAGTGTTAGGGTGCAAAGTTCGCTTTAGATGTGGCTTACCCTCTTTGGATGGGTAATGGGTTGAGCTTTTCCTATAAATAGAAAGTGAGTAGCTCCCATTTTATGTAAGAACCCATATGAGAGATTAGTCTAGTGAGGGTTATAAGACCCACTTGGTAATAGCTTACTAGATTAATGAGACCTTAAACCGTTTTCTTTACATTGTGCGTTCTTGATATGATTTGATTTACTTGATCATTACAATTTCGCATTCGTCATCATAACCGGGTCACTACAATTGGTATCAGAGCGGGTGCTTGAAGTCTTCAAGAAATTGATCCATGATGACAACATGATTTAGTGAATCATAAATTGTTGTAAGTTCTTCGTTTTTTAGAGTATTTGTGACATCCCTAGCTTCACGGCCAGAAAAGACCGGTTTGTTTATGCTTTGTTTTACAATCAGAGTTATCTTTTAAAGAAAACAGTTGCGGACTTTGTCCCAAAAACAAAATATGATAACCATTTATCAAAACATTTCTCAAAGAGAATGTATTTTTATTAAATAATAAAACCTCGGGATGTCATGTTCTGATACATACCAAAAGCATAAACAGTATAAAATAGACCTTACAACAGTTATTTATAACTACTGATCTATAATCCAAAATCTCTCGTCAAGTCCACCAACTTATACTCTTGTGCCATTACCTGTAATACAAAGAAAACTGAGTGGGTCAGGCTTGGGAGCCTGGTGAGCATATAGGGTTTTCAACCCACAATAATATAATTATTATATTCAATCATCAAACAATCAACCCAATCACCCATCCCCATTATCTTCTTTATTTCTTAAGTTTTACCCTAAGAATCGACTATCCTTCCTTCATTCGTTCCTAAGGATTGACCTAAGGAACTGGCACAAAGTCCATTGCTGCCACGGTTTATACAACAGGCACTACGTCACATAGTCGCCAGGGTTTATACAATAAGCACTACGTCTCATAGTCACCAGGGTTTACACAATAGGCACTACGTCTCATAGTCACCAATGTTTACACAATAGGCACTACGTCTCATCGTCACCAGGGTTTACACAATAGGCACTACGTCTCATAGTCACCAGGGTTTATACAATAGGCACTACGTCTCATAGTCACCAGGGTTTATACAATAGGCACTACGTCTCATAGTCACCAGGGTTTATACAATAGGCACTACGTCTCATAGTCACCAAGGTTTACACAATAGGCACTATGTCTCATAGTCACCCGGGTTTATACAATAGGCACTACGTCTCATAGTCATCAGGGTTTATACAATAGGCACTACATCTCATAGTCACCAAATATTTCATCTACCCATGTTCTACCCAACATATAAAATACATATACGGTTTAAATCATTAAAAACCTGTATAAAACATCCATTCCACACCCATCTCAAATAAACAAACAATATATAACACATAGCACGTATTTCATAGCAAATACTTCATATTTATGTGCTAGAAGAAAGTAACTACACACTCACTTGTTTAGACGATGCTCGGACAACACTACAACTCTAAGAGTAGTATTCTTCGGTGAAACTAGAATATCTTCAAACACCGGGCTCCTCGCGGGCAGAGCTTCGGCTCGGAAACTCTTTTCTTCTCGGGATCTTCGGAGCTTCGGGACTTACTTCGGGTGTCGGGATGATACCGGGGCTTCGGGGGCACTTCAAGAAGGCTAGAGAGAGTATCGGGAGTGAGAGAGAAGAGATAGGGCAACCAAAATCGGCTGACCCTCGATTTCTATTTTTAGGGCCAACATTCGGGATTCACATCGTGAGTTTCCAATTCTCACATTGTGAGCCTAGTTGGTCACTACGTTCGTCACTCGTCCACTTGCTCTGGAAGACGTCCATCACTTGCTCACATCGTGAACACTGTGCTCACGTCGTGAGTTCTAACACACCCTCGAATATTGTGTTCTGAACTTCAGAAATTCATATCTTTCGCATACGAGCTCCGTTTTCGACGTTCTTTATGTCCACGTGTAGGTGAGATCATGCTCTACAACTCTCATTTAGACTCCGTTCGCTAATTTTGATTTTATTTTTATTATATTATTTTTAGTAGGCCGGGACAGGAAAACTCCGTTATAAATCCATAACTTCTTCATCCGACGTTCGTTTTCGTCTGTCTTTTTACCATTGCACTACTATTGATGAGATCTTCAATTCTTGTTTAGATTGTTTCGGCTAGAAATCACTCGATCTCAAAATCGAACTTCGGGCTGCATACTGCTAAGCTGAAACTTAGAAAAATCATAACTTCCTCATACGAAGTCAGATTTAGATATTCTTTTTATGCACGCTCTCGGTTTAACGTATTCTACGAATTCCGTTTAGATCACTAAGGCTAAATATAGCTCTATCTTAAATTCATATTTTACGTCATTCAGCGTCGTGCCGGTTCTGTTGCGAAACTTCGACAGGTCATAACTTCTTCGTTATAACTCGGATTTCGGCGTTCTTTATATGTACGGAATCCTTGTAACATATACTATAACTTAGTTAAGATTAATCCTTCTAAATAATCTTCCATCAAAAAGTCATTTTTGATGCTTATCGTCTCTAAATTGACTAGCCCGGATCTACGGGCGTTACAATTATCTCCCCTTAGGATGATTACGTCCCGGAATCATCAACGAAAGCAGGGCTTGAATAATGATTCCATATGTTATGTTTCCATCCTAAGTAATAACCGTGATGCTAAATCTTGCACCTGTTCTTCGTACTATGTTGGACTTTCAATCGTAACCTACAAATTACAAAATAAATCCTTATTGAGGACTCCTTCTTCTTAGGATAAGTACTTCCCCTTATCTATTGTAACAGATCAATGGGTCATGTTCTAATGAACTTTCATCGGATGATGCAACGCCTAGACTCAAGTCAGATGTTACATCCAACTTGGTTCTCTGAACCACGTAACATTTCTAGCTACAAGCTTCATTAACAAAGAGCGCGATGCTATTGATCGCATTGATTTCAATATTTTGACTTAAGTCAGATGTTACATCCAACTTGGTTCTCTGAACCACGTAACAAACTCATCGTAGTCGGACTCAATTTGATATGACCACTAGGGTCAGAATATCATTCATCTTTTTAGTCGTTACCGAAACAATGGTAACAACATATATGAATAAAAACGAAGTCAATTACAAGCTTCTTGGTAACCTTGTGACCTTCCCTGATCCAAGCGTGAGTCATGTGCTTCCAGTAGTATAGATCTCTACTACTATTCACACCTACTCATACTCGTCCCAAGTATTGTCTCGCAGTCTAACCAAGTCACCATACAAAAATCACACAATCATTTAACACATTAGATATTAAAACCATAAATATCACATAGATATCAAAAGCAGGGTTTATATTATTTCTTGAAACGATTACACAAAGGTTCAAGTTCACCCTATACAATGCCTCTAATAGGCTAAACCACAAGTTACTATTCGCCTTTCTACTTCATAACTTGGTCTTTGGATATAAAATCCTCATCCTTGATTCCTCGCGTGATTGTCTGCTTCGTCGAGGATCATGTGGAATGCCCTTGGCTGTGGCGATGTGTTTTTATTTGGGCAGTCTCTAGAAACATGCCCTAATTCGTTACACCCGTAGCACACCTTTTTGTTGGATGCGCACTTGTTGGCGTAATGCCCTGTCTTCCCATATTTGTAGCAGGTCATCTCCTTGCTACACTTCCCGAAGTGTTTCTTTTTACACTTCTCGCACCACTTAGCTTCATCTTTCCCCCCAGATTTCGAGAATTTGCTTTCTTTGTTGATCACTGAAGATCCCTCATGCTTCCTTTTCTCTCCAACTTCAGCTCTCTCCAGACCTTTCTCTATTATCTGAGTCTCGACATTCCTAGCAGCCCAAATGGCGGCTTTCAGAGTGGTCGCTTGCTTGACCATCGGACCAAAGTCCGCTGGTAATCCAAGGGCAAACTTGTTGACCTTGGAAAGTTCCGTTGGAAGTAGGTGGGGAACAAGATTCATTTTCTCCGTAAAGCTAGTAGCGTATTCAGTAACGCTCATTTTTCCCTTCTTCAAATTCTGAAACTCATTATTGATTTCCAGAAGGTCCTGCTCTGAGCAGTATTGCAGTTTCAGTTGTTCCACAAAGTCTTCCCAAGACATCTTGCTCGCTTCTCCCTTGGGCATCGAGTCAGCTAACAGCTTCCACCAACTCAACACGCCAGATTTTAACAAAGGGATCGCACGAGCGGTCTTCTGCCTGTTGCTGCATTCGTAACTTTCAAACATTGTCTCCATTTCGGAGATCCAGTCCATAACTTGCACCGGCGTCGGGCTTCCGGATAGACACGGTGGCTTAGATGCCATAAAATCCTTGTATTTACATCCTCTTCCATCATTTCCTCCATCACGATTGTTTTGTCTAACAATCGGTGGGTTGGCTTGACCAACAGTCCCACTGAAGTTACCTCCTTCCGACGACCCTCCATTCACTTCGAGCTCTTCAGCTTGAATTGAAAGTTCTTCATGATTTTGTTGAAGCAGACGTCTACTTTCTTCCATCTGACGATCCAACATCGTCTGAATCATCAATTGTACACCAACCATTGTTATTGGCTTAGGTGCAGCAACTACAGCAGGTATTTGCTCGATTACAGGTGGTCGATTCCTGTTTTCGTTCGCGTTTCCAACTCCGCTTCTTGTTATTGACATTCTTGATCTATACACCGAATAAGGTGAATTTAGGTCCTCAATTTCGATAGAAAATCAATTCATCCTTATCACTCCGAAACGTTTACATGTTAGTTCTAATATCGTAGTCGTACGTTTAGAATCCTAAACACATAAGGTTTCCAGATCCGGTAGGCAACAGACCATAGATCCGAACAAATAACAGCATATAAGGCATAAATCATTTAGCACATAAAGAATATTAAGCATACTTTCCTAAATAAGCTAGTGCTCACATCTCACAATCATCACTTAGCATTCTAAGTTTAAGTCTAGAAATCTACAATTTCCTAGTTCGCTTAAACTAATGCTCTGATACCAACTGTGACATCCCCAGTTTCACGGCCAGAAAAGACCGGTTTGTTTATGCTTTGTTTTAAAATCAGAGTTATCTTTTAAAGAAAACGGTTGCGGAATTTGTCCCAAAAACAAAATATGATAACCATTTATCAAAACATTTCTCAAAGAGAATGTATTTTTATTAAATAATAAAACCTCGGGATGTCATGTTCTGATACAGACCAAAAGCATAAACATTATAAAATAGACCTTACAACAGTTATTTATAACTACTGATCTATAATCCAAAATCTCTCGTCAAGTCCACCAACTTATACTCTTGTGCCATTACCTGTAATGCAAAGAAAACTGAGTGGGTCAGGCTTGGGAGCCTGGTGAGTATATAGGGTTTTCAACCCACAATAATATAATTATTATATTCAATCATCAAACAATCAACCCAATTACCCATCCCCATTATCGTTTTTATTTCTTAAGGTTTTACCCTAAGAATCGACTATCCTTCCTTAATTCGTTCCTAAGGATTGACCTAAGGAATTGGCATAAAGTCCATTGCTGCCACAGTTTATACAACAGGCACTACGTCACATAGTCGCCAGGGTTTATACAATAGGCACTACGTCTCATAGTCACCAGGGTTTACACAATAGGCACTACGTCTCATAGTCACCAGGGTTTACACAATAGGCACTACGTCTCATAGTCACCAGGGTTTACACAATAGGCACTACGTCTCATAGTCACCAGGGTTTATACAATAGACACTACATCTGATAGTCACCAGGGTTTATACAATAGGCACTACGTCTCATAGTCACCAGGGTTTACACAATAGGCACTACGTCTCATAGTCACCATGGTTTATACAATAGGCACTACGTCTCATAGTCACCTGGGTTTATACAATAGGCACTACGTCTCATAGTCACCAGGGTATATATAATAGGCACTACGTCTCATAGTTACCAAATATTTCATCTACCCATGTTCTACCCAATATATAAAATACATATACGGTTTAAATCATTAAAAACCTGTATAAACATCCATTCCACACCCATCTCAAATAAACAAACAATATATAACACATAGCACGTATTTCATAGCAAATACTTCATATTCATGTGTTAGAAGAAAGTAACTACACACTCACTTGTTTAGACGATGCTCGGACAACACTACAGCTCTAAGAGTAGTATTCTTCGGTGAAACTAGAATATCTTCAAACACCGGGCTCCTCGCGGGCAGAGCTTCGGCTCGGAAACTCTTTTCTTCTCGGGATCTTCGGAGCTTCGGGACTTACTTTGGGTCTCGGGATGATACCGGGGCTTCAGGGGCACTTCAAGAAGGCTAGAGAGAGTATCGGGAGTGAGAGAGAAGAGATAGGGCAACCAAAATCGGCTGACCCTCGATTTCTATTTATAGGGCCAACATTCGGGATTCACGTCGTGAGTTTCCAATTAGCACATCGTGAGCCTAGTAGGTCACTACGTTCGTCACTCGTCCACTTGCTCTGGAAGACGTCCATCACTTGCTCACGTCGTGAACATTATGCTCACGTCGTGAGTTCTGACACAACCTCGAATATTGTGTTCCGAACTTCAGAAATTCATATCTTTCGCATACGAGCTCCGTTTTCAACGTTATTTATATCCACTCGTAGGTGAGATCATGCTCTACAACTCTCGTTTAGACTCCGTTGGCTAATTTTGATTTTATTTTGATTATATTATTTTTCGTAGGCCGGGACAGGAAAACTCCGTTATAAATCCATAACTTCTTCATCCGACGTCCGTTTTCGTCTGTCTTTTTACCATTGCACTACTATTGACGAGATCTTCGATTCTCGTTTAGATTGTTTCGGCTAGAAATCACTCGATCTCAAAATCGAACTTCGGGCTGCATACTGCTAAGCTGAAACTTAGAAAAATCATAACTTCCTCACACGAAGTCAGATTTAGATATTCTTTTTATGCACGCTCTCGGTTTAACGTATTCTACGACTTTCGTTTAGATCACTAAGGCTAAATATCGCTCTATCTTAAATTCATATTTTACGTCATTCAGCGTCGTGCCGGTTCTGTCGCGAAACTTCGACAGGTCATAACTTCTTCGTTATAACTCGGATTTCGGCGTTCTTTATATGTATGGAATCCTTGTAACATATACTACAACTTAGTTAAGATTAATCCTTCTAAATAATCATCCATCAAAAAGTAATTTTTGATGCTTATCGTCTCTAAATTGACTGGCCCGGATCTACGGGCGTTACAGTATTTTTGGTTCCAGAAATCGAATTGTTCTTTTATCTTGATTCAAATTCAATTTTCCCTCTTTAGAATTTATGGGATTTTCTCTTTCTCTCTCTAGAATTCATGTCGAAATCACTTTCTCTCTCTATAATTTTGATCAGTTTTGTTTTCTCACTCTAGAGATTTCATTCAAAATCACTTTCTCTCTCTAGAAATATTCAAGTTCTTGTGATCTTTTCATTTTTGAGTTAGAAATGGAAGAAGCAATTTGTGAAAAATGGTTTGTATCGGAAGGAGGTCATCCATATTCATATACTTTTGAAGAACTCTATTATTTGGTTACCAGGTATCTTAAATCATATTCACTAATTTCTTGTGGTGAAAAAGATGAATGTGAAAAGATGATTGGTTATCCTCTTGATCATGATAAGCATAAAGTTTTTCTTAATCGTTTGGTTGCAACTTATCATGAGAGAAGAAGGAAGAAGAAAGAAGATGAAATCATTAGAGGAATTTGTTGTGATGTTCGTACATATGGTTTCTGTTGGATTAGGTGTCTAAGCCCATAACTATAATTGGTATGTACTTGACCCGATAGTAGCATGGTCTTGTTGGGTTGCCTTCACCATAGCAACTTGACATGATGAATTATGAGAAAGAGGTTGATATATGATTTATTAATATATTATAAGAATAATATATTAATTGGGAAATCATATTATTTGATTAGTATTGATCAGAAATTAATTTGAAATTAATTTAGTGATCAAAAGAGACTGATTATGTAAATCAGTAATATTTGTAGTTTGGCTAATGGACCCTATTGATAAGGGGTGGACGAAAACTCTATGGGAGTCCAGAAAGATTCCGTCCAAGGCCTTTCATGTGGGGGTCCATGGATTGCTTAGGGCCTAAGCAAGGGAATTAGGGTTTCCAGTTGAAAACCCTAGTAGCAGCTCAACTATATAAGGACCCCTTGGCTATTGATTTCAGCCCTATGCTTTATAGAAGAACCCTAGCCGAAATTGATAGCCTTCATCCTCTCTCTCTTGTTCATCTTTTGCTAAGTGGTGTTTGCGACTCCATTGGAGGTGCAACAATTGAGGCACTAAGCTCTTGAAGGTCAAGATCAAGCTATCAACAAGAAATGTATTCTTATAACCCTAGTTTGTTTATTAAATTCGAAAATTGTATGCTAGATTAGGGTTCTTGCTTTGGATAATTGATTTGCATGTATAACTTGAGAAAAACCTAGATCCAAAGCAATTAGGGTTGCATGTGCACCATAGGAATGTTGTAATGCTCAAAACCCATCAGTGGAATCAGAGCTTAGGGTGGTTTTTCTGTTATATTTGATGTTATTGTGTTTTACCAAAGCTGGAAATTGATTTTTGGTCTCTGACTGCTGAACTCGACGAGCCCTAAGATGGACTCGACGAGTTGGACCTACTCGACGAGTCCATGCCCTGACTCGGCGAGTTGGTTCGTCAGATGGCAGATTTTTCGGATGTCAAGCCTAAATTAGATAAGGATCATTACCTTAAATTGTTTTAACTGTTAAAATTGGAATTTTCTGTTATGGTAATGATTATCCTTATCTAATTGGAAGATAATGGTCAAATTTTAGGATAATGTCCAAAATTATGTGATTAGTTTAATTATTTAAAATTTGATCTAGAAGTTTTGAATAGTTTCAAAACTTTCCCTCAAGTTTTGGAATTTAAAATTTGATTAAAAGTTTTAATTTTGAAATATTAAATTATAAAACCCTAGTGTTTTCAAAGTTTAAAATACAACCCTTATACTATTATAATATTAAAAGATTAATATATATATATATATATATATATATATATATATATATATATATATATATATATGTATAAGATGAGTAAGTCTTACCGTTAGTAGGCCTCATTCACGAAGCCGATCTATAAGGGGGCTATAAGGAAACTGTCTATAAAATGACGGTTGAATGGGTGTCCACTCTCACCCTCCTCTTCCTTGATTGGTGGAGGGTCGTTAGCTGAACGGGTAGGATAGGACATTAATTCCTCATTAATAAGTATATTGAATATTATAAAGTAACTAAATATTTTTTTATAAATTCCCAATCCTAGTTACTTTAGGAAAAATGTGAAAATGATGCTTTTCCATGAAATTGCACTTTGCACCTTGCCAAGTCGTTAGTGGAGCGTGTGTGGTTAACCGAGACACTAACTTGAGCTAACAAGGGTGGAAAAGGGTAGCTCGAGAATTATCATAGATCAATGGAGCATGTGTGGTTAACCGGCACATTGATTAAGTGGTAAATGACATCGAGAGTGCCAAGCTAATTTGCATGGTTATTCACACCTTGTTTGTGATCCTCGGTATCCTAGTCACAAACTTGAAGGGCATAATCGAGATTAAACATACCATTGAAAAGTTCAATGAATCTCAAAAGAATCTAAGAATTTCATTTGATTTAAAACCTAATTCTTCATTTTCTTTTTCGTGGTGGAATTGGTAAATCGTCTTTTACCTACCTTCATATAATTTGCAATTGGATTACGGCATCCCTCTTCCGAATTGTGAATTTTGGTGTTGGGTCCTAACCTTAATATTTCATTTCGGTGTTATATTAAGGATTGCTTATCTAATCTAAACTTTGTTCCTTTTCTTTTTCAGATGTTTGGCTCAAACAACGCTTACGGCTCGAACTCCAACTCCTCAAGCTCTTTTTCTCTTTTGAACATTTGTGGGAGGGTCACTTTTGATGGGTCCAATTTTAATGATTGGATCCGCAACATTCGCATGGCCCTTCGATACGAGGAGAAAGAATACGTCCTCGACGAAAAGCTCAAAGAGATAGATGAAACCAAAGCTTCTGCCGAAGAAATAATTGAGTATATGGCTCACGAAAAAGACGCGAAAAAGGTGTGGTGTATAATGGTAGCCACTATGAATACTGAGCTCCAGCAGTTCTACGAGGACTACTGGCCTTACGAGATGTGCCAAGATTTGATGGAAAAGAACCATCAAAGTGCGCATCAAGAAAGGTACGAGATTGTCACCTCGTTGATAACAACCAAGATGAAAGATGGAGAGTCCATCACGAGCCACTTGCAAAGGATGAAAAGGTATGTGGATCGTCTGCTCAAGTTGAATGTCAACTTTGACGAAGAGTTGGCGATTGATATCATACTCCACTCTTTACCTCCTTGTTATGATTAGTTTAAGATGACTTGTCATATGAACAAGGAGGAAGTCACCTTTAGCAAGCTTCAAGGTTTGTTGAGAATTGCTGAAAGTGGACTTAAAGGCAAAGTTGTTGAGTCCACACCTACTGCTGCTGCCCTCGTCCTCGCTTTAGGACATGGAAAAGGGAAGAAGAGGAAAGCTCCCTCTAAGAGCCACAAGGGAAAGTCCCATGATGGATCTGTTGGGTTTTGAGCATTCTAACACTCCTATGGTCTACGTGCAACCCTATACACCTTGGATCTATGTTTTCTCTATTATACATGCAAATATTAACTATTCCAAGGTTTCATCCTAACTAGCATATTATGAAGCACCTATACTACAAAGTTCTAGTTAGATGACATACCTTTTGATGTAGATTGATGTCTTCAAGCTTTAAGAGCTTAGCCCCAATAGTGTGGAAGCCTCAAATGGAATCACAAATCACCAAAACACCTTGGAAGAACTTGAGAGAATATGTATGCACACTAAAATCGGCCCACTCTTATTTTCACACACTTGTGCCAATTTTGTGAGCCAAGGACCCCTTTATATATTATGGAGGATTAGGGTTACATCCATGTAAACCCTAATACCCATGACCTTTCATTTACATAGGATCCATGGGTTAAAAGCTCCATGGACCATCCATGAAAGCTTAGCCCAACCTAAATGAACTTGGCCCATTCTATATATATAAGAGTCCATATTTAATTAGTTCTTTTTGATCACTTAATTAATTCTAAATTAATTCTTGATCAATACTAATTAAATAATATGATTCCATATTAATATATTAGAACTTATAATATATTAATATAAATCATAAATATACTATTCTCAAAAGACTATCCATATAAATTGTGCCGGTGAAGTGCAACCCAAATGGACCATGCCGGGTCGGGTCAAGTACATACCAAATATAGTTATGGACTTAGACATTAATCCAACAGTCTCCCACTTGGATAAGTCTAAAACTATTATTGAGTATGACTTCAAAACCTAACTGGCAATCGTAGCTCTTAAAGCCGCTGTCGAACTCTGACCTTATCAATGACTTGTCCATTAGATAAGGGATCATATATTCCCCCATTCTAGATATCATATGGACTGAGACATGGATTATAATCATTCTCTCTGTCCATTTGTTGTTTCCCGATTTTCGATTTATGATGACTGACTGATTGAACAAATCAAATCAGTCCTAGCTTGGCCAAGCACTCACATGTGTCATCGCTAAATCATCGAGGGGCCCACATATATCGCTTTTATCCCGAAGGTAAAAGGAATGGATAAACTTCGACTCATATGGGTTGTTTTACTACTTGTTGAATCATACACAAAGGCACGTTTTATAACATCGAATTACCAAATGCGTTTTCGTGTAATCAATGTATAACCAACTCATATCTCTAGGTTTGAAGAATATAAGATATTATCGTCTCATGATCACTCGTGATAAAATCCATGAAGTGATTTAAATGAGCGCGGGTTGAATCCAATACTCAGAACTTATGAGCACTCATGAGTGTTGTAGCACCACTTTGTCCACCAACTTGGACCTCTACAAACCAACCGATGACAGTCTTGATTCATATCTACTTCCAACATATGACCGACTGTGGATGGTTTGAATAACTTAATCATTCAGGAAGAGCGACTTAGTTATTCTGGAAGTCAAAACATGCAAAGTAAAACACAAGAATAAATGAATCAAATATGGTATCAAACCCTATGAATATAAATAAACACTTTTATTTATCACCATACTGATTCCTCATTATTCATTGTTTCGGTTTTATCAACTTTATACTTGAATTAAAAACACTAGTTGTCCCATGCTCCAAGCATGTACACTATGTTTTTTCTTAAACAATAGCTTTGCCATACACCAAGTATGCACTCTATGTTTTTCTATGATCCTTACTTTGTAAAATAAACCAATTGAACATAATTTCAATGATTTTAATTTCACACTCTCAAATCCTTATCGAAAAATGTGAGAATTTCAAATTCCTATCATTTATCGAAATCTGTTTAGATTTTAAACTTATATGCACTGACCCTCCTGTAATGAATATGTACAAAGTCACAAAGACTTGTCAACAGTCATTATAAGGTATTCCAATGGAGATCAACTCCATGGAAACTAAGTCTCATATTCAAAGTACATTGCTTTGGACATGCTTCTTGCATTAAGTTTTCTAATCTTACACAGATAACTTCCACCTATGGAGACAACTCCATATTCTCATTTTGACTATCACTTCTGAATAAGAGATGCCTCTTTTCAGAATATGTCAATATGGTCCTTCCAAAATTAGCATTATACTTCCAACTGTCCCTGAGCAACCAATCTTTGGTAAACCTCAGATTGTCCTCGACAATTGCTTAATCATTTTAGTCATATCTAATTCTAGACCTTTTCCCTTCTTAATGCCTCTGGGCATTTGGAAAAATTTAGAAATGACAAATATTATAGCACATGCAATCGATCCTGTACCCAAAGCAAATGGTACACGATTCATGATGTCTCACATAAAGACATGATTCTAGACCAGTCTTTTGCTACAATATTTTTATTTGCCATGTTTTCAAAATTTGACTATGAAGAGGGATGCCGTAATCATAATCGAATTTTGAGAACGCAATATATAAAATTTCCTTAAGTTGAACCAATACAACATGAAATTCATATATATATTCTTGACTAATGATGATTAAGGTCTCAATCTAAGCCTTTAGAACTGAAATGAAGTATATCCTCTCCCTTAATTATAGAAAAACAACTTTTTCAATCCTTGCAGCCTCACGAATTGAAACTTTTGTTTTCTATAATTAACATTGCTAACTTGCAACACTAACAATAATTATCATGCTCCCACTAACATGATGATTATTAGCATAACACTTATGCTCCCACTAGCTTTGACATGTACTCAGAAATCAGCTGGACTTCTAGAAATCAATACTTTATTGACTTTCTTACCAAAGTTCAGATTTCTGATATGAGATGCTTTGACAAAACTTTATCAAAATCATACACCTTTCCTTAGATAGCATGCATGTGTGTCTAAACAATTTCAGAACTATGAAAAGGGATGTCGTAATCATAGTCTCAATTGTTTAGACCTTTTGCCATCTGCTTCAAATCTACTTGGTGGAAGTGTTTGCTCACCATGATTTTCATGAATCGGAGAGAAACCTTATGACCCTTAGATTTTATGGTGTATGTGTTCTTATCCATGTGAATCGTCAAAACCATAGTCACAAGACAAGGATAATGACAAATCCAAACTCATATGGACTGAACTTATGCAATCTTAACTTCTTGGCACCCCAGGGTCTGCCATTGCTTCCAAGTTGTTATGCAACCAATTGAGAACTTTCAGAACTCCTATGCAAAGCCAACTTTAACTGGAATGGGCACAGAATATGTCAACACGATAGGTTATAAACCTCAAGTCGTGTGCTAGTGAAGAACCTCAGGTTTTATTCTTGATTAGTTCTTGAAATTCTTTTTAGGATCTTTAGGACTCCCACTGTCCTCTTGACATATAAGACTATCTTGCCAAATATTCAAGAGATAGTGCAGATTCTTTATCAAGACAAATACTTCACACAATTGGCCTTAGTTGGTCTTTGTTTTATCCAAAACATCACAACTTACCAATTTCAAATGTACAAGAGTAGGACACTTTTACTCTGACATTTGACAAGTGTTTTAAACCTTTCTTTAAGATATGTCACTCAACTTATAGTCTTGGAGTATGAATCTAAGACTTTTTTTTGAAACGAAGTATGACTCATCTTCTTGATTTAACCATTTCAACAATTCATGACTCCTCTTCTTAGTCATAAGAATGCACTAAGATGACCTTTAGAGGACTAATTGTGATATGATTTCTAAATCATTAAGATGATCACAAACATGATACTAAAGTACTCTCCCATCTTTTCAGATTTGAGAAACTTTTATCTTTCTGCCTAATTTGATTCTTCCCATTCGTTCTGCCATACATTGACACTTTTCCAATGTTTCAGAATTATACTTAAACTTGTAAGTATAACCATATTTACTAAACTTTAGTAAATCAAATAGTCTTAACGAGCTTTGTGGTGGACATGACCAGTGCACAAGAATGTGTACTCGATCCCTTTAGTCCTTCACTTGACTCACACATCCATGTGAACAAGTAATTAGTCTTGATTTTCCAATGCTTGAAAGTTCTCATTCATCATACTATTCAACTTGCATGATTCCAAGTTTCGGTCCAATTGAAACTTGGGCGATGAGGAACTTTCCTGATTTGGTAAATTTAGACACTACCACAAATGAAAGAATCAAAATCCATTTTCCAATATTGCTGTCAGTGGAATCATATAAGCAACAATTTTCCACAAATGCCATTGTAAGGATACTTCAAATAAATAAAATTAAACAATTTTCTTTTATTTTAAAACTTTGCGGAAAAACTTATCCTTACAATCCACATGGAAAATTGTTGTTATCTATTCCTTAGCAATATATCATAACTTCTTAAGCAACTGCTCAAAATTCTGATGCGATCGAAATCCACCTTCGCGATCAGAATCAACATATACTTCCTTTAAGATTTCTCTCTATTCTTTGATTCTTAAAACATCAACATGTGACCCAGTCACATCATGTAATGAGGATCTCAGAATAGAACTTAACAGAGTTAGATAATGGGCTCTACCTGATGTAGAGTCAAACTTATTGACTTTAACATCCTTAGGTAAATTTGGCAGCTTTGCAATCAACGCCCCTTCCTTTGGCAAAATAAACATATGGACCCTTTGGTAATGGGACTATCTCAAACTTAGCCTTTCTCTTTACCATTTGGTCAACCGGGTTGACTATGGCCAATCCCTTTCCATTGGAAAGAGAATGCTTTTTCTGGATTTCCAGTGTCACCATTGTCACTGTCCATAAAGTTTTTGGAAAGTTGATCTTCTAATCAAATTTGTTTTACTATCGTTCCAAATCATTGCTGATTCAGCAGCACCAAGCAAATAGATATGATCATTAAGGTTCATGTCATAGTCCGTTTCATAATAGTCCCAAAGGAACTCACTATGTGACTTAGAAAGTGATTGAACATCCAACTTTCTCAAGACTTTGACACCCGACTCTCCCGGCTTGTCAATATGTGACTTCATCTCTAAGATGTGATCACACATAGACCTTTCTTGACATTAGGGCTTGAGTGACCTTGAACTTGTGGGTTAGGGAGAATAATTGGAGGAGGTGGAGGAAGAGAAGTATGACTTCCATGAGCCAAACTCGGGAAGTCATATTCATTAGGAAAGCTTGGTTTGGGAAGATCATTGTTGTCTAAACCAGACATCAACAATGGGAGAAATTCACGTAAAGTTGATTTAAGTCCTTAATATAACACCCAATATGATATATTAAGGCTAGGACCCAACAAACTATTTTATAACTTGGAAGAGGGATGCCGTAATCCAAGCTATAAAATATTTGAAGGTAGGTGAATGACGATTCACCAATTTCCACCAAGATAAACGAAATGTATTATTAGGTTTTAATTGGTTTTGAAACTCCTAGATTCTTTTGAGATTCATTGAACTTTTCAATGGCATGTTTCAATCTCGAGTGTGCCCTTCAGGTTTTGTGACTGGGATGCCGAGGATCACAAAACAAGGTGTGAAGTAACCATGCAAATATACTTGGTACCCTTAATATTTACCCCTCAATCAATGTGCCGGTTAACCACACACGCTCCAACGATACTATGATAAACATTAAGTTACCCTTTGCCTACCTTGTTAAGTCCAGGTTAGTGTGTCGGTTAACCACACACGCTCCACTAACAGCTTAAACAAAGTGCAAAGTGTAATTTCATGGATTAGGACCTTATTCACATTTTCCTAAGTAACTAAGATTGAGAATTTATAAGTGTTTAGTTACTTAGTATTTATCATTATACTTATAATGAAGGAAGAATTATAGTCCTTGTCCTACCTGTTCGGCTAACGACCGTCCACCGGTCAAGGAAGCGGTGAGTGAGAGTGGACACCCATTAAACTGTCATTTTATAAGCAGTAACCTTATATCCCCCTTATAGACCGGCTTCGTGAATGAGGCCTACTAATGGTAAGACGACTTGCTCTTATACATATAATATATTAAACTTTTAATATTATAATAGTATAAGGGTGTATTTTAGACATTTAAAATACTTGGTGGTTTAATCTATTAATTAAACTAGACTTTTAATTTAATTAAAACTCAAACCATATATTTATGAATTAATAATACTCTTTTAATTAAACGCTTTAATTAACTATTAATAAAGTCAATAAGAGTTAATTTGAACTATTCAACAAAACATCATAATTCCAATTATTAAACTCAAAATTAAAACCATTTAATTAATTGTTTAAGTTATGAACCCAAGAGTTTTAGAATTCAATTCTTTTTTTCATAAAAAACTTTTCTCAAATTCCAAAACTTGAGGGCAAGTTTTGTAATTCTTGAAAACCTTTGGATTCCATAACTTATGGAATTAATGGTGTTTTATGATGAAACTTTCCATGTTCCATAACTTAAGAACAAGTTATGGAATTCTTTAAAACATTAACACCAAATTTTGTAACTCCATAAAAACTTTGAATCAAATTTTTTTTTTAAAAACTTTCATATCCATAACTTATGGAAGTTTCAAAAACCCTTAAGATCACAACTTTAAAAAAACGTTTGAGCTCCAAAATTTTATGACAAAATATGCAACTCCTTAAAACATTTAGATCAAACTTTTAAAACTAATAAAATAATCATATCATTTTATCTTTTACTAAATTTGACATAATTCAACTCATATAACAAATGATTCAAATTTTACTTATAATTCGTTTTTCACAAAACAAGTAATTATCTTAAAATTTGACAAACGTCATGTTTTTTTTTTCCTTTTTTTCAACTTGAAAATAAAACATTTGCATCAATATAACAGAAAACAACCCATGGCTCTGATACCACTGTTGGGTTTTGAGCATTCTAACACTCCTATGGTGTACATGCAACCCTATAAACCTTGGATCTATGTTTTCTCTATTATACATGCAAATATTAACTATTCCAAGGTTTCATCCCAACTAGCATATTATGAAGCACCTATACTACAAAGTTCTAGTTAGATGACATACCTTTTGATGTAGCTTGATGTCTTCAAGCTTTAAGAGCTTAGCCCCAATAGTGTGGAAGCCTCAAATGGAATCACAAATCACCAAAACACCTTGGAAGAACTTGAGAGAATATGTATGCACACTAAAATCAGCCCACTCTTATTTTCACACACTTGTGCCAATTTTGTGAGCCAAGGACCCCTTTATATATTATGGAGGATTAGGGTTACATCCATGTAAACCCTAATACCCATGACCTTTCATTTACATAGGATCCATGGGTTAAAAGCTCCATGGACCATCCATGAAAGCTTAGCCCAACCTAAATGAACTTGGCCCATTCCATATATATATATAAGAGTCCATATTTAATTAGTTCTTTTTGATCACTTAATTAATTCTAAATTAATTCTTGATCAATACTAATTAAATAATATGATTCCATATTAATATATTAGAACTTATAATATATTAATATAAATCATAAATATACTATTCTCAAAAGACTATCCATATAAATTGTGCCGGTGAAGTGCAACCCAAATGGACCATGCCGGGTCGGGTCAAGTACATACCAAATATAGTTATGGACTTAGACATTAATCCAACAGGATCTACTTCAAATGGATCCAAAGGTAAAGCCGGTTCTACCACTCCCTCATCTAATCCTAAAGAAGCAACGTGATTCTACTATAACGACAAGGGGCATTGGAAACGAAGATGCCCGAAATACTTGCAGGACATTAAGGATGGGAAGATAAAGCTATCCTTCGCAGGTATTTATACTATTCAATCTAATAACTCATCACATGCTAGTTCTTGGGTCCTTGATACAAGATGGGGTATTCACATTTGTTCTGATTTGCAGGGGCTAAGAAGAAGTAGGGATGTGGAGCATGGGAAGATGAACCTGATAATGGGGAATAGGAGATCGTCGTTTGTCACCAAGATCGGGATTTATTCTTTAGTGCTTAGTAGTGGGTTAGGATTAGACTTGAATGATTGTTGCTAATCGTCAGAAATGACGAGGAATATTATTTCTTTTCATGGTTTGTACATACAAGGTTTTGGATATTCATTTAATAATGAAGTTGGTTCTATTAATGCTTTCTATAATGGTACTTTATATTTTGAAGCATTGCCTTGTAATGGTGTATATGAAGATGGTTGTAGAAAACTTAGGGAATAATGTGTTGCATATCGATTCGTCTAATGGTTTAGACAAGGCATGCTTGTGGCATTGTCGTCTTGGACATGTCAACAAGAAGCGCATAGCCCAACTCCAAAAGGATGGAGTCTTGGAGTCATTTGACCTAAAGTCGGATGACACGTGCAAATCTTGTTTACTTGGAAAGATGACTAAATCACCTTTGACTGGCACTTGTGAAAGAGGTGAGGGATTGTTGGATCTCATACACACCGATGTATGTGGGCCCTTCAGATCCACCTTAAGGGATGCTAACCGCTTCTATGTTACGTTCACCGACGATTATAGCAGATGTGGGTATATCTACTTAATCAAGCACAAATCGGAAACCTTTGAAAAGTTCAAAGAGTTTAAACAAGAAGTGGAGAATCAATTGGGAAGGAAGATAAAGATGCTCACATCCGATAGGGGTGGTGAGTATCTTAGTATTGAGTTCCACGACTATCTTAAGGAATGTGGAATTGTTTCACAATTGACGCCGCCTAGGACACCGCAGCTCAATGGTGTAGCTGACAGGCGCAATCGAACCTTTTTGGACATGGTTCGTTACATGTTGAGTCGAGCTTTGTTACCTATCTCATTTTGGGGATATGCCTTAGAGACTTACGCCCATATCCTTCATCGAGTCCCAACTAAGAAGGTTGCTAAAACACCTCACGAAATGTGGCTAGGGAAAGTTCCCTCGTTAGCACATGTCAAGGTTTGGGGTTGCGAGGCTTTCGTAAGACGAGAGACTCACGACAAGCTTGAACCTCGTAGTGAGCGGTGTATTTTCATCGGCTACCCACATAAATCTTTTGGATATCTTTTCTACAGACCTAGTGACAACGTGGTCTTCGTAGCGAGGATAGGGGTTTTCTGCGAGAGAGAACTCATTTGCCAAGAGGACAGTAGGAGGCAAATTGATCTTGAAGAGCTTCAAGAGTCAAGCGGTGAAGGAACCTCTAACACTAGCGCTCAACTTGAGGAAGAGATTCCTGTTGAACCAGTTGACGAGTCCTTACCTCTAAGACGTTCCAGTAGAGTTAGTGTTCCACCTGTGTTGTATGGTTTCTGTATAACTGCTGAAGGTGATACGTTTATCAGTGATAGTACACTGATAAATTTGGATGAACCTAACAACTACAAGGAAGCCATGGCGGGCCCAGAGTCTGCAAAGTGGAATGAGACAATGTACAACGAGATTCAGTCCATGTATGACAATCAAGTTTGGAACTTGGTTGACAATGTACCGGGTCGTAAGACGGTCGGGTGCAAGTGGATCTTCAAAAAGAAGACCGACATGGATGGGAAAGTGCACACGTTCAAGGCACTGCTGGTTGCGAAGGGCTTTACTCAAACACCAGGGGTTGACTATGATGAGACCTTCTCACTAGTAGCCAAGATCAAGTCTATCAGGGTTATGTTGGCTATCGTTGCGTTTCATGATTATGAAATTTGGCAGAGGGATGTCAAAACCGCCTTCCTTAACGAGAAGCCGGCTGAAGATGTTTACATGTGTCAGCCAGAGGGTTTTGTAGATGCTAAGTATCCCAATAGAGTGTGTAAGCTTGAGAAATCCATCTATGGATTAAAACAAGCATCTCGCAGATGGAATATTTGTTTCGATGAGAAAGTCAAAGAGTTTGTGTAACACCCATAAAAAAATCGAGCCAATTTAAAGCTTTTTAAATCATTCAAAACCATTAGTTATTACAAATCTGTTTTCAAAATAGTTTCATATCAGAGTCTCCCAGAATCCAAATCAAAATATGAGGAAGTGTACGGTCACGCCTTCGCCTTCCCGTGGTCATCCGCCGTACCTGAAACAATAATCGATAAATGTAAGCTCGAAGGCTTAGTGAGTTACCCCCAAAATACCCATACACACATAACCATACACATACAGCAATGAACAACATACTATGGGTCCAATCAACCATCGGGTTGGAATACCCCAGGCCCTCAACCATCGGGTTGGAATGCCAATTTACTACAAGTCCAATCATCCTCGGGATGGAATACTCTCGGCCCACAACCATGGGGTTGGAATGCCCACACCCCTATACATACAACAACTACTATGGGTCCAATCATCCATCAGGATGGAATACCCCAGGCCCTCAACCATCGGGTTGGAATGCCCACCTACTATGAGTCCAATCATCCTCGGGATGGAATACTCTCGGCCCACAACCATCGGGTTGGAATGCCCACACTCCTACACATATAATAACTACTATGGGTCCAATCATCCATCAGGATGGAATACCCCAGGCCCTCAACCATCGGGTTGGAATGCCCACCTACTATGAGTCCAATCATCCTCGGGATGGAATACTCTCGGCCCACAACCATCGGGTTGGATTGCCCACATAACCAATCAAACATGTGCACCTATATAAGATAATCATATAACAGTCTACCAGACAACATACTAGGGCCCTATCATCCTCGGGATGGAATACCCTCCACTACCATAACAAGCATGTGCACATATAACATGTAATCTCCTACCAGCATACAGACAGTCAGACCACTATAGGTCACTAAGCATAAACACATCCGCTCTCACAGGATACAGATCTAACCGATCATACAAAAATATAACCATCCTATCTACCAGGATGTCGAGCTAACATATCGCAATAGTAACTATCCCAAATAACAAATCAAAGGGCCAACCTTGGTACCTTAGACCCTTGAGTATAGTGAGGATACCTCACCTTGAAATGCTGAACTGAAGAGGTAAGATCAAATCCTCTGCTTACAGCCACGAACTCCACCACCTAACACTTGATGAAACCATATCTATAAGTGCTCAATTTACCAGAATACCCTTGGAAGTCAAACTGGTCAACTCTTGGTCAAAGTCAAAGTCCTGGTCAAAGTCAACCTTCCTGGTTGACCCTACTCGCCGAGTCAACCTAGTGACTCGCCGAGTTCATGAACTCAGAAATCCCACAATTCGCGACTCGACTCGCCGAGTCACCCCAAGACTCGTCGAGCCCTTCAATTCGAGTCCTAGCCTGTCCAACTCACTGAGTCCACTCAACTCACCGATCCACATTATAACAAGATGGGTTAAGGTTTGCAACCCGACTCGTCGAGTGCAAGAACAGACTCGCCGAGTCTACTTAAGTCATCCTTATTCAGACGATTTCAGACCATCTCACTGCTTCCACTCATAGATCTGGACTCCTAGGGCTAGTTTTACATGTAAAGTTTCCAACTTTACGTGTATGCAAGGTGATTTTGGCTCAATACAAGCTATAGAGAAGGTTCAAGACAAGAATGCCCACAAACAAGCTAAAGGGCTGATACTTTATGCCTTCCTGGACCAAGATAAGTCTAGATCTGAAGTTTCAACCCCAGATCTAGTCCCAAAACCCAAAATGGTTCCCAAACATGCTAAATAGCCCCAAATCATCATCCAAGAATAGATCTAGAAGGGAAAAGCTCAAAGTAACGACTTGTTACCTCTGAAATGTGCCCAAGATGAAGTAGATTCTGGATCTACACGAACTCCTTGATGCTAGCCTCTTGATCTAGAAGCTTCCTTCACTATAATCCTCTTCCAAAGCTTCCAATCACTCAACAATGGAGGCTTACACGATTTAGGGTTTACTGACTCTCAAGGGGTAACAAAGAGGCTGGGGTGAGGATATAAGGTCCTTTAAATAGGGTGCAAACCCTAAAATTAGGGTTTTCTCTTCCAAGTACTGACTCGTCGAGTCCCGCCGCCGACTCGGCGAGTTGGTCACTTAACACGTAGCCAAAACCCGCTTCGAATCGACGAGTTAAGATACCTACTCGTCGAGTCTACTCCTTTATTTACACATAGCACCCCGAACTTATATTCCTGAATTTGGGATGTTACAACTCTCCCCCACTTAAATTAGGCTTTGTCCTCGAAGCCTGCTGCAGCACACGATTTCGGACAACAGTCCTACATTCCAGCCTCTGATCTCCCAAACTAGCCCAAACCTCTTCAGGTGTTACTACCGCGTCCCTTCAAAGGACAACCCCTTCCTGTGCAGGATCCCTTCCTATTGCTCCAAGCTTTCCACCGGCCTCTTCTCCTTGATATCTACACACATCAATCTAAGTATCACTCGATGATACTTCCACCTTCCTGTCCTGCACGCACTTTTGTGACTGGAGAAAGTTGGTTACCACTATAATTTACGGGGCTCTCTCTCGCACTATTAATCTATCCCCCCCTTTCCAAAACTGGCGATAACCCGGGTATCTTGCAATATTGGAAACTCGTCCAGTTCCCTTCCTGAATCTAGTCCCTTTCCGCCCTGATATGATGATGCATCCTTCAGCTTCCGAGTAACTCTCATGAACAACCAGCTATATCACATACACACTCATACCTAGCCCAATCAGCCTCGGGCTGGAATGCCAGGTACGCCTACGACAGGTCCAGTCATCCCTGGGATGGTATACCCTCGTATCCTCACGCATGTTTGGCCCAATCAACCCTCGGGTTGGAATACCAAACACATCAGGTCCAATCAATCATAGGGTCCGGTCATCCTAATGATGGAACACCCTAGATTGGAATACCACTATATATATATATATATATATATATATATATATATATATATATATATATATATATATATATATATATATATATATATATATATATATATATATATATATATCCCATGCCTACAACCATACTTGGAAACCAAGGATCTATCCTTGCATCTCCTCCTAACTCCTCTGATTCGACACAACCGAGTACAACTTACCCAAATCTCAACAATACGTCTACCTCAAACCCACTACCGCAGGGAATATAACTATCACGATCTCTACGCCCACGACCTATGACTGGAATACCCTCACATGGTCCTAAGCATAGGTCTGGATGGCTTCCGAGTCTGTTCACCCCGCTACCTCCACTTCTGCTGTCCAAAACTCCATTCTGGTGATACTCACCTCCTACCGTCCTCTAATAACAACTTCCAATCAACCAAAATACACCGGAGTCCTCAGCCTACTCCAACAGAATGTTCAATACTTGGAACAGACCTATTGTTTGCTATAGCGTAGCAGCCTAATCAATACCCGAACATAGATCTACAAACATATACAAAGTCTTCAGCATGATTGGACCGCCTCATCAGGCCTTCAGTCTATATGGACCACTCTCAGAACCTTCAGCATGTCTGGACCGCCACTTTGGGCCTTCAGTCTGTCTAGACCATTCTCCGAGCCTTCGGCCTGACTGGTACGCCCCACCGGCCTTCAGTCTATCCGGACCGCTCTAAACTGTTGAGCATCTCCCTGGACCACCCCTCCTGATGCTCTCTCCCATGCATCCTGTTCTAACCCACTTAGGGCTTCGAACTCCTGATCTACTTTGTGGACTATATCCCCAGCCTAACCCCAGACCTCATGTCGATCGTCCACCCTTTCAGAAATCCGTGGTCTGTTCCCTGACCCGCATGTCTACCACATGCTCTCCATAGCCCGCACACTCGTACTAGATGCACTGCCTTTTGGGTTTTGAGCATTCTAACACTCCTAAGTGTACATGCAACCCTAAATACCTTGGATCTATGTTTTCTCTATTATACATGCAAATATGAATATTCCAAGGTATTACCCTATCTAGCATACAATCTTTGATACTTGGGTAATATAACAAGTTAGAATACATACCTTTTAATGAAGCTTGGAGTCTTGAACTTTAAGAGCTTAGCCCCAATAGTGTGGAAGCCTCAAGTGGAATCACAAATCACCAAAACACCTTGGAAGACTTTAGAGAATATGGATACTTGGCTCACACTTATGAAATCGGTTATTGCCGTCTTTAGTGTATCCACACTAGCCACTAGCCTAATTTCATGAACCATAAGACCCTTTATATAGTGTGGAGGATTAGGGTTAAACCCTAATACCCATGACCTTTCATTTCCTAGGATCCATGGGTTAAAGCTCCATGGACTATCCATGAAGACTTAGCCCAACCTAAATGAACTTGGCCCACTACACATATATATCTAAGAGTCCATATTTAATTAGTTCCTTTTGATCACTTAATTAATTATAAATTAATTCTTGATCAATACTAATTAAATAATATGATTATATATCAATATATTATAACTTATAATATATTAATATAAATCATAAATATACTATTCTCAAAAGACTATCCATATAAATTGTGCCGGTGAAGTGCAACCCAAATGGACCATGCCGGGTCGGGTCAAGTACATACCAAATATAGTTATGGACTTAGACATTAATCCAACAGTCTCCCACTTGGATAAGTCTAAAACTATTATTGAGTATGACTTCAAAAACCAACTGGCAATCGTAGCTCTTAAAGCCGCTGTCGAACTCTGATCTTGTCAACGAACTCTGACCTTTGTCAATGACTTGTCCATTAGATAAGGGATCATATATTCCTCCATTCTAGATATAATATGGACTGAGACATGGATTATAATCATTCTCTCTGTCCATTTGTTGTTTCCCGATTTCCGATTTATGATGACTGACTGATTGAACAAATCAAATCAGTCCTGGCTTGGCCAAGCACTCACATGTGTCATCACTAAATCATCGAGGGGCCCACAGATATCGCTTTTATCCTGAAGGTAAAAGGAATGGATAAACTTCGACTCATATGGCTTGTTCTACTACTTGTTGAATCATACACAAAGGCACGTTTTATAACATCGAGTTACCAATGCGGTTTCGTGCAATCAATGTACAACCAACTCATAGTAACAACTCATATCTCTAGGTTTGAAGAATACAAGATATTATCGTCTCATGATCACTCGTGATAAAATCCATGAAGTGATTCAAATGAGCGCGGGTTGAATCCAATACTCAGAACCTATGAGCACTCATGAGTGTTGTAGCACAACTTTGTCCACCAACTTGGACCTCTACAAGCCAACCCATGACAGTCTTGATTCATATCTACTTCCAACATATGACCGACTGTGGATGGTTTGAATAACTTAGTCATTCCGGAAGAATAACCTAGTTATTATGGAAGTCAAAACATGCAAAGTGAAACACAAGAATAAATGAATCAAATATGGTATCAAACCCTATGAATATAAATAGACCACTTTTATTTATCACCATACTGATTACTCATTATTCATTGTGTCGGTTTTATCAACTTTATACCTGAATTAAAAACACTAGTTGTCCGATGCTCCAAGCATGTACACTATGTTTTTCTAAACAATAACTTTGCCATACACCAAGTATGCACTCTATGTTTGTCTATGATCCTTTTCTTTGTGAACTAGATCAATTGAACATAATTTCAATGATTCTCTTTTCACACTCCCAAATCCTTGTCTTAAATGTAAGAATTCCAAATTCCTATCATTTATCGAAATCTGTTTAGATTTTAAACTTATATGCACTATTCCTCTTGTAATGATTATGCACAAAGCCACAAAGACTTGGCAACAATCATTACAGAGTATTCTAATGGAGAGCAATTCCATGGAAACGATGTCTCAAATTCAAAGCGCATTGCTTTAAACATGCTTCTTGCATTAAGTTTCTTTAACCTTACACAGATTGCTTCCACCTATGAAGACAACTCTATATTCCCATTTTGACTACCACTTCTGAACAAGAGTTGCCTCTTTTCAGACTATGTCAATATGGTCCTTCCAATATTAACAGTATACTTCCAACTGTCCTTGAGCAACCAATCTTTGGTAAACCTTAGATTGTCCTTGACAATTGCTTAATCACTTTAGTCATATCCAATTCTAGACATTTTCCTCCTTAATGCCCCAAGGCATTTGGAAAATTCAGAAATAATAAATATTATAGCACATGTAATCGATCTTGTACCCAAAGTAAATGAGACACGATTCATGATGTTTCACATAAAGACATGGTTCTAGACCAGTCTTTTTCCATAATAATTTTTTGTTTGCCATATTCTCAAAATTTGACTATGAAAAGGGATGCCGTAATCATAATCGAATTCTGAGAACGCAATATATATAATTTTCTTAAGTTGAACCAATCCAACATGAAATTCATATATATATATTCTTGACTAAAGGTGATAAAAATCTCAATATAAGCTCTTTAGAATGATTATAAACTCAATCTAAGCTTTTTAGAATTGAAATGAAGTATAATTTCCTCTCCCTTAATTATAACAAAATAACTTTTTCAACTCCTGCAACCTCACGAATTGAAACTTTTGTTTTCTATAATTAACATTTCTAACTTGCAATACTTATCATAATTATCATGCTCCCACTAACATGATGATTATTAGCATAACACTTATGCTCCCACTAGCTTTGACATGTATCCAGAAAACAGCTGGACCTGTAGAAGTCAATACTTTATTGACATTCTTACTAAAGTTCAGATTTCTGATACTAGATTTCTTTGATAAGGCTTTATCAAAAACTATACACCTTATCTTAGATAGCTCACAGGTGTGTCTAAACAATTTCAGAACTATGAAAAGGGATGCCGTAATCATAGTCTCAATTGTTTAGACCTTTGCCATTTCTCATAAGTCCATGTTAGTGTGCCGGTTAACCACGCACGCTCCACTAACGACTTTGAGAACTGCAAATATCACAATTGCTATCTACTTAAAATCTACTTAGTGAAAGAATTTCCTCACCATCATTTTCATGAATCGGAGAGAAACCTTATGACACTTAGATTTTATGGTGTATATGTTCTTATCCATGTGAATTTGTCAAACCATAATCACAAGACTAGGTTAGTGACAAATCCTAACTCATATGGATTGAACTTGAGCAATCTTAACCTCTTGCCACCTGGCAGCACAAGGGCCTGCCATTGCTTCCAAGTAGTTATGCAAACAATTGAGAACATGTAGAACTCAAATATATATAGCCAACTTAACTGGAATGGGCACAGAAATGTCAACACGATAGGTTATAAACCTCTAGTTGTGTGCTAGTGATGAAATACAGGTTTTATTCTTGATTACTTCTTGAAACCCTTTCAGGATCTTTTAGACTCCCACTGTCTCCTTGATCTATAAGACTTTCTTGCCAAATATTCAAGAGATAGTGTGGATTCTAATCAAGACAAACACTTAACACAATTGGCCTAAGTTGGTCTCTGTTTTATCCAAAACATCACAACTTACCAATTTCAAATGTACAAGAGTAGGACACTTTTACTCTTACATTTGACAAGTGTTTTAAACCTTTCTTTAAGATATGTCACTCAAGTTACAATCTTGGAGTATGACTCTAAGAATTGTTTTGGAACGAAGTATGACTCATGTTCCTGATCTAACCATTTCAACAATTCATGACTCCTCTTCTTAGTCATAAGAATGCACTAAGATGACCTTTAGAGGACTAATTGTAATATGATTTCTAAATTATTAAGATGATCACAAACATGATACTAAAGTACTCTCCCATCTTTTCAGATTTGAGAAACTTTTATCTTTCTGCCTAATTTGATTCTTCCCATTCGTTTTGCCATACATTGAGACTTTTCCAATGTTTCAGAATTATACTTAAACTTGTAAGTATAACCATATTTACTAAACTTTAGTAAACCAAATAGTCTTAACGAGCTTTGTGGTGGACATGACCAGTGCACAAGAATGTGTACTCGATCCCTTTAGTCCTTCACTTGACTCACACATCCATGTGAACAAGTAATTAGTCTTGATTTTCCAATGCTTGAAAGTTCTCATTCATCATACTATTCAACTTGCATGATTCCAAGTTTCGGTCCAATTGAAACTTGGGCGATGAGGAACTTTCCTGATTTGGTAAATTTAGACACTACCACAAATGAAAGAATCAAATCCATTTTCCAATATTGCTGTCAGTGGAATCATATAAACAACAATTTTCCACAAATGCCATTGTAATGATACTTCAGATAAATAAAATTAAACAATTTTCTTTTATTTTAAAACTTTGCGGAAAAACTTATCCTTACAATCCACATGGAAAATTGTTGTTATCTATTCCTTAGCAATATATCATAACTTCTTAAGCAACTGCTCAAAATTCTGATGCGATCGAAATCCACCTTCGCGATCAGAATCAGCATATACTTCCTTTAAGATTTCTCTCTATTCTTTGATTCTTAAAACATCAACATGTGACCCAGTCACATCATGTAATGAGGATCTCAGAATAGAACTTAACAGAGTTAGATAATGGGCTCTACCTGATGTAGAGTCAAACTTATTGACTTTAACATCCTTAGTTAAATTTGGCAGCTTTGCAATCAACGCCCCTTCCTTTGGAAAAATAAACTTATGGACCCTTTGGTAATGGGACTATCTCATACTTAGCCTTTCTCTTTACCATTTGGTCAACCGGGTTGACTATGGCCAATCCCTTTCCATTGGGAAGAGAATGCGTTTTTTGGATTTCCAGTGTCACCATTGTCATTGTCCATAAAGTTTTTGGGAAGTTGATCTTCTAATCAAATTTGCTCTCTCAGTGCTCCAAATTATTGCTGATTCAGCAGCACCAAGCAAATAGATAAGATTATTAAGGGTCATGTCATAGTCTGTTTCATAGTAGTCCCAAAGGAATTCACTATGTGACTTAGAAAGTGATTGAACCACCAAATTTCTCAAGAGTTTGACACCCAAATCTCCCGGCTTGTCAATATGTGACTTCATCTCCAAGATGCGATCACACATAGACCTTGCTTGCCAATAGGGCTTGAGTGACCTTGAACTTGTGGGTTAGGGAGAATAATTAGAGGAGGTGGAGGAAGTGAAGTTCCAAGAGATTTGGGAGGATCATAGATGTCTGAACCAGACATCTTTTTGGGAGATATTCAAGATAGTTGATCTAAAGTCCTTAATATAACACCCAATATGAAATATTAAGGCTAGAACCCAGCAAACTATTTTATAACTTGGAAGAGGGATGCCGTAATCCAAGCTATAAAATATTTGAAGGTAGGTGAATGACGATTCACCAATTTCCACCAAGATAAACGAAATGTATTATTAGGTTTTAATTGGTTTTGTAACTCCTAGATTCTTTTGAGATTCATTGAACTTTTCAAAGGCATGTTTCAATCTCGTGTGTGCCCTTCAGGTTTTTTGACTGGGATGCCGAGGATCACAAAACAAGGTGTGAATAACCATGCAAATATACTTGGTACCCTTAATATTTACCCCTCAATCGATGTGCCGGTTAACCACGCACGCTCCACCGATACTATGATAAACATTAAGTTACCCTTTGCCTACCTTGTTAAATCAAGCTAGTGTGCCGGTTAACCACACACGCTCCACTAACTGACTTAAGCAAAGTGCAAAGTGTAATTTCATGGGTTAGCACCAAATTCACATTTTCCTAAGTAACTAAGATTGGGTATTATTAAGAGTTTAGTTACTTAGTATTTATCATTAATAATTTTAATGAAGGGAGAATTATAGTCCTTGTCCTACCCGTTTGGCTAACGACCCTCCACCGGTCAAGGAAGCGGTGGGTGAGAGTGGACACCCATTAAACTCTCATTTTATAGGCAGTAACCTTATACCCCCCTTATAGACCGGCTTCGTGAATGAGGCCTACTAATGGTAAGACGACTTTACTCTTATACATATATATAAATATTATTAACTTATAATATTATAAAGTATAAGGGTTGAATTTTAACTTTTAAAATTCTAAGGGTTTAACTTGGAATTAAAGTATTCATAAGTGAAAACTTTACAAATTCCAAAACTTGAGGGCAAGTTTTTGAAACTATTCAAACCTTTTCATTTCATAACTTATGAGTTTAATGGTTCATTAAAATGAAGACTCTTCATTTTTTATGTAACCTCTTATTCTTTAATAACACTTTTAAAAAAGTGACTCTTAAACATCTATAACTTGAGGACAAGTTATGGAGTCATAATACTATTTAATGAAAAAGACTCTTCATTTTTTTTAGGTAACCTATGACACTTTTATGAGTTTTAAGATTCATAAATGTGACCTTTTATGTAACTTGAGGACAAGTTACAAAAACACATTTTATGAACTACCTCTAGATTAATTAGGATTGAAAACAAATAAAACACAATTTTTTTATTATTATTTTTTTCATTAATCTAAACTAAGTCATAAATCAAGGAAACATAAACACTTTTGTTAATCTATAACTTATGGAGTTAAATGCTTGTTTTATGATGAAACTTTTCATGTTCCATAACTTAAGAATAAGTTATGGAATTCTTTAAAACATTAACACCAAATTTTGTAACTCCATAAAAACTTTGAATCAATTTTTTTTAAAACCTTTTCATATCCATAACTTATGGAGGTTTCAAAACACTTAAGATCACAACTTTAAAAAAAACTTTTGAGCTCCAAAATTTTATGACAAAATTTGTAACTCCTTAAAACATTTAGATCAAACTTTTAAAACTAATAAAATAATCATATCATTTTATCTTTTACTAAATTTGACCTAATTCAACTCATATAGCAAATGATTTAAATTTTACAAATAATTAGTTTTTCACAAAACAAGTAATTATCTTAAAATTTGACAAACTTCATGTTTTTTTTTCTTTTTTTTTTCAACTTTGAAAATCAAACATTTGCATGAATATAACAGAAAACAACCCACGGCTCTGATACCACTGTTGGGTTTTGATCATTCTGACACTCCTAAGTGTACATGCAACCCTAAATACCTTGGATCTATGTTTTCTCTATTATACATGCAAATATGAATATTCCAAGGTATTACCCTATCTAGCATACAATCCTTGATACTTGGGTAATATAACAAGTTGGAATACATACATTTTAATGAAGCTTGAAGTCTTGAACTTTAAGAGCTTAGCCCCAATAGTGTGGAAGCCTCAAGTGGAATCACAAATCACCAAAACACCTTGGAAGACTTTAGAGAATATGGATACTTGGCTCACACTTATGAAATCGGTTACTGCCCTCTTTAGTGTATCCACACTAGCCACTAGCCTGATTTCATGAGCCATAAGACCCTTTATATAGTGTGGAGGATTAGGGTTAAACCCTAATACGCATGACCTTTCATTTCCTAGGATCCATGGTTAAAGCTCCATGGACTATCCATGAAGACTTAGCCCAACCTAAATGAACTTGGCCCACTACACATATATATATATCTAAGAGTCCATATTTAATTAGTTCCTTTTGATCACTTAATTAATTATAAATTAATTCTTGATCAATATTAATTAAATAATATGATTATATATCAATATATTAGAACTTATAATATATTAATATAAATCATAAATATACTATTCTCAAAAGACTATCCATATAAATTGTGCCGGTGAAGTGCAACCCAAATGGACCATGCCGGGTCGGGTCAAGTACATACCAAATATAGTTATGGACTTAGACATTAATCCAACATTGCCGACCCTGGCAGCTAACAGAATCCCTCAATCTATCAATCCATAAATCCTTGACCGAAAATCGAACATAACTCAATCCTTGATTAGGATTCCCACATGTTTTCCCCAACTTATGCTATCAAGCTATCCGAACTTCCAATTCACGCAATCCACAAATCAAACAGCCACTTGGGTTGTCTCCCTTTCTGACAACGATGCTAGACTTATCCTTTTTCAACACTGTTGCTGCTTCTGCATCTCGAGGCGATTCTCTCCCACTTAGCTTTGACTAAGTCTTCACAATACATGATAATTTGGAGAATTCCCGACCCTTCTCACTTTCCGACGATTGATCCGATGACAACTAACTCTTCTACACTAGTACTCCATTACTAGCCAATCCCAATTGATCACACACTCCTACGAGCCAGATGATCACTCCCTGAATCGCAGCTGAACTACAACAGCTAAAACAACCTCTACTCTAAGCCGACAACAACTACTTCCCAATACATAGTCTGCGCTCATCCGCGCTGAATAATATCCCCAATCCCTGCAACCAATTGTCCCTGAGCTGGAATACAACCTGATCCTGGGTCACGAGTCTGCTCACTTCTTCGAGCTCGAAAACTGAAAGGCACAATCCCTGCCCCTAGAAACAGCAGCCCAATCCATCAATTAACCTTTCCACTTCCAGCCGCCATAACCCTAGCCGAACATAATCAAACATGTAACAATCATCTCACTAACACTCATATCTGGCCCAATCAGCCTCGGGCTGGAATACCAGGCATGTCTACGACGGGTCCAGTCATCCCTAAGATGGAATACCCTCATATCACGCATACGTTTGGCCCAATCAACCCTCAGGTTGGAATACCAAACATGTCAGTTCCAATCAATCATAGGGTTCGGTCATCCTCATGATGGAATACCCTAGATTGGAATACCTCCATGAACATAATTCGGGTCTACTCATAACTTGAGCTCCAAATCCAAACTCCAACATCCATAAAGTCACTGACTTGGTGACTTATATGACACACTAGAACCCAATACTCAAAGTACAACAATCTACTTCCATGAACAAAAGGCCGTAACTCTTGCATGAACCCATTAAAACCTCCAAGATGGCAACTGTCCCCGAACAATCTCGATCACCTCCCCCCGGATGATCTTACTGACATGATCCTCTGACAACACTGGCCTATCCTGGTTTCCAGCTCTCGATCCTGACCTGGATCCGGTCTCAAGACATCTCGTAACCACCATTTTGGTAATACACCAGAAAGGTCTCTGATAGCCCATATAACGATAGGGAACCTACTCCCAACCAAACCCTAGGGGTTGTGACTTCCTTGCTACGCGTATGGGTCCTGTGCTTTTAGTAGTACGGGCCCATACTACCTTCCACACCTACCCATATTTGTCTCAAGTATCACCACAACACCCTAACAATATAGATAACATAGCGAGCGCTCAATCCTCACTCCTAGAGGAATGCTAAATATCTCATAACTGGCCTCCCCGCCTCTCATTACCCACCCATCCACCAACTGCCACGCGACCCTCCATTGGTGCCAGTTAACTATTACGTGAATACAATCACATACCGCATGGCCTAAACAATCTTAGGCTAAAAGATTTAATCCCACAACGGTTGGACTCAGACAAGAGCTGCGCAGCAGGACCAAATCCCTTACCCTAATACCATTTAACCCATGTAGCATGTGACTTGGAGTATTCACCCAATAGTTAGTTCACACGCGAAAGAGTCATACAACAATCAATGAGGTACTCTACATAAGATAAGGCATCAAAGATCAGACTATTCTATCATACGATTCCAGAGGATCCCTATCTTAGTACTAGCATTCTGTTCTAACATATCACATAATATCAAATAACTGTATGGTATTTTGGGGTCTACTTACTGGCTCCGACTGATCGTACACTTCGCATCCTCCTTTATTCATTTTGAAAACCATTTAAAATCATTTTGAAAATCTTTCCTCGATTTGAGACTGGATTCACACGAGTGTTCCTCCAATCACTCAAACCAAGGCTCTGATACCAACTTGTAACACCCATAAAAAAAATCGAGCCAATTTAAAACTTTTTAAATCATTCAAAACCATTAGTTATTACAAATCTGTTTTCAAAATAGTTTCATATCAGAGTCTCCCAGAATCCAAATCAAAATATGAGGAAGTGTACGGTCACGCCTTCGCCTTCCCGCGGTCATCCGCGGTACCTGAAACAATAATCGATAAATGTAAGCTCGAAGGCTTAGTGAGTTACCCCCAAAATACCCATACACACATAACCATACACATACAGCAATGAACATCATACTATGGGTCCAATCAACCATCGGGTTGGAATACCCCAGGCCCTCAACCATCGGGTTGGAATGCCAACATACTACGAGTCCAATCATCCTCGGGATGGAATACTCTCGGCCCACAACCATGGGGTTGGAATGCCCACACCTCTATACATACAACAACTACTATGGGTCCAATCATCCATCAGGATGGAATACCCCAGGCCCTCAACCATCGGGTTGGAATGCCCACCTACTATGAGTCCAATCATCCTCGAGATGGAATACTCTCGGCCCACAACCATCGGGTTGGAATGCCCACACTCCTACACATATAATAACTACTATGGGTCCAATCATCCATCAGGATGGAATACCCCAGGCCCTCAACCATCGGGTTGGAATGCCCACCTACTATGAGTCCAATCATCCTCGGGATGGAATACTCTCGACCCACAACCATCGGGTTGGATTGCCCACATAACCAATCAATCATGTGCACCTATATCAGATAATCATATAACAGTCTACCAGATAACATACTAGGGCCCTATCATCCTCGGGATGGAATACCCTCCACTACCATAACAAGCATGTACACATATAACATGTAATCTCCTACTAGCATACAGACAGTCAGACCACTATAGGTCACTAAGCATAAACACATTCGCTCTCACAGGATACAGATCTAACCGATCATACAAACATAAAACCATCCTATCTACCAGGATGTCGAGCTAACATATCGCAATAGTAACTATCCCAAATAACAAATCAAAGGGCCGACCTTGGTACCTTATACCCTTGAGTATAGTGAGGATACCTCACCTTGAAATGTTGAACTGAAGAGGTAAGATCAAATCCTCTGCTTACAGCCACGAACTCCACCACCTAACACTTGATGAAACCATATCTATAAGTGCTCAATTTACCAGAATACCCTTGGAAGTCAAACTGGTCAACTCTTGGTCAAAGTCAAAGTCCTGGTCAAAGTCAACCTTCCTGGTTGACCCTACTCGCCGAGTCAACCTAGTGACTCGCCGAGTTCATGAACTCAGAAATCCCACAATTCGCGACTCGACTCGCCGAGTCACCCCAAGACTCGTCGAGCCCTTCAATTCGAGTCCTAGCCTGTCCAACTCACTGAGTCCACTCAACTCACTGATCCGCATCATAACCAGATGGGTTAGGATTTGCGACCCGACTCGTCGAGTGCAAGAACAGACTCGCCGAGTCTACTTAACTCATCTTGATTCAGACGATTTCAGACCATCTCATTGCTTCCAACTCATAGATCTGGACTCCTAGGGCTAGTTTTACACGTAAAGTTTCCAACTTTACGTGCATGCAAGGTGATTTTGGCTCAATACAAGCTATAGAAAAGGTTCAAGACAAGAATGTCCACAAACAAGCTAAAGGGATGATACTTTATGCCTTCCTGGACCAAGATAAGTCTAGATCTGAAGTTTCAACCCCAGATCTAGTCCCAAAACCTGAAATGGATCCCAAACATGCTAAATAGCCCCAAATCATCATCCAAGAATAGATCTAGAAGGGAAAAGCTCAAAGTAACGACTTGTTACCTCAGAAATGTGCCCAAGATTAAGTAGATTCTGGATCTACACGAACTCCTTGATGCTAGCCTCTTGATCTAGAAGCTTCCTTCACTATAATCCTCTTCCAAAGCTTCCAATCACTCAACAATGGAGGCTTACACGATTTAGGGTTTACTGACTCTCAAGGGGTAAGAAAGAGGCTGGGGTGAGGACATAAGGTCCTTTAAATAGGGTGCAAACCCTAAAATTAGGGTTTTCTCTTCCCAACACTGACTCGTTGAGTCCCGCCGCCGACTCGGCGAGTTGGTCACTTAACACGTGGCCAAAACCCGCTCCGACTCGACGAGTTAAGATACCTACTCGTCGAGTCTACTCCTTTATTTACACATAGCACCCCGAACTTATATTCCTGAATTTGGGATGTTACAGTTTGGATTTTCGAGAAGCGAGGATGAGTCCTGTGTGTATGTCAAGGCTAGTGGGAGTAGAGTTAGCTTTCTAGTTTTGTATGTTGATGACATACTGTTCATTGGAAACGACATCCCGACCTTGCAGGAGGTTAAGTCCTGGCTTGGGAAGTGTTTCGCTATGAAGGATCTAGGATAAGCTGCTTATATTATGGGGATAAGGATTTTGAGAAACAGAAGTAGGAGACTAATAGGACTTAGTCAAAGTACTTACTTGGACAAGGTGCTGAAACGTTTTAGCATGGAGAATCCAAGAAAGAGGAACTACTAATCCAAAGCAATACCAAGCTAAGTAAGACTCAGAGTCCGAGTACCGATGCCGAGATAGCGGAAATGAGTCGAGTGCGATATGCTTCCGCCGTTGGCTCGATCATGTACGCTATGACATGTACTCACCCTGATGTGGGTTTTGCGTTGAGCATGGTTAGTCGATATCAAATAAACCCAAGTTGAGCTCATTGGACAACAGTTAAGAACATTCTTAAGTACCTACGAAGGACTAAGGACTGGGTCTTTACACTTGGTGGGAGTGATGACTTGAGAGTGATAGGGTATAGTGACGCCAGCTTTCAGACCGACAGAGATAACTTCCGCTCTCAGTCGGGCTGTGTATTTACCCTAAATGAAGGAGCAATTACTTGGAAAAGTTCCAAGTAGGAGACCGTGGCTGATTCAAAGTGCGAATCAGAGTACATAGCAGCGAGCGAAGCGTCGAAAGAGGCGATATGGTTGAAGAACTTCATTGGAGACCTTGGAGTTGTACCAGCCATAAAGGATCCTATGGAGATTTTCTGTGATAACGAAGGAGTGGTTTCCTTAACCAAGGAACAGAGGGATCATGGTAGATCCAGACACATCGACATAAAATACTACTTCATCCGACATCAGGTAGAAGAGGGACTCCTTGTAGTTAAGAGTGTATCGTCAGAGGAGAACCCAGTAGATCCCCTCACAACGGGTCTGAGCAGGGTTAAGCACTTACAACATGCGAGGATCATTGGTCTGAAGGACAATATTAGTTTTAGTGATTAGATAGATGTTTATAAACTTGTATTAGATAAATGTAATTGACATTTGATGATTAAGTAATGGAGATTTATTTATGAGTAAAGTTTACTATCTTGTGTCGATTGTTTACTATTGTTTCAATTTTGCATGTTTTACTTCCAGAATAATTAGATTGTTCAAATTATCCACAGTCGATCATACTTTGGGATTAAGTTATGAGGATAGACTGTCATGAATTGGTTGTAGATTGTCTAAGTGCTTAGACATAGCAAAGGTTTGCTGCAACGTTCATGAGTACTTCTGAAATAAGATTTAAGTATTGGAGTAAACCCATGCTCATGTGAATCACTTCATGGAATTTATCACGAGTGATTGTGAGATGATAATATCGTATAATCTTTAAACCGAGATATATGAGTTGTTGTTTACAAGTTGGTTATGCATTGATAATGCGTAAACGCATCAGTAACTTGATGTTATAAAACTTGTTGTTGTGTATGATTTAACGAGTAAATAGTACAAGCATATAAGTCAAAGTTTATGTGTTCCTTTTATCCAAAGAGGGTAAAATCGATATCTTGGGCCCCTCGATGATTTTGTGTTGACTTATATGCCGGGCCCGGTCAGGACTGAATTGATGTGTTCAATTAAGTTCTATGTAAAAGAAATCAGAAGTCGGGAAACAAACTGTTGGACATTGAGAATGATTATGTTCCATGTCTTTGTCCACACGATATCTTGCAGAACGGAGGATTATATGATCCCTTATCTAAAGGACGCGTCATTGACTAGGTCAGAGTTCGACAACGGCTTTTAAGAGCTACGATTGCTAATCAGATTTTGAAGTCGTACTTGCAATTATAGTTATTAGACTTATCCATGTGGGAGACTGTTGGATTAGGTGTCTAAGCCCATAACTATAATTGATATGTACTTGACCCGATAGTAGCATGGTCATTTTGGGTTACCTTCACCATAGCAACTTGACAGGATGAATTATGAGAAAGAGGTTGATATATGATTTATTAATATATTATAAGAATAATATATTAATTGAGAAATCATATTATTTGATTAGTATTGATCAGAAATTAATTTGGAATTAATTTAGTGATCAAAAGAGACAGATTAAAAGAACAGGGACTGATTATGTAAATCAGTAATAATTGTAGTTTCGGCTAATGCACCCTATTGATAAGGGGTGGACAAAAACTCTATGGGAGTCCATAAAGATTTCGTCCAAGGCCTTTCATGTGGGGGTCTGTGGATTGCTTAGGGCCTAAGCAAGGGAATTAGGGTTTCCAGTTGAAAACCCTAGTAGCAGCTCAACTATATAAGGACCCCTTGGCTATTGATTTCGGCCCTATGCTTTATAGAAGAACCGTAGACGAAATTGATAGCCTCCATCCTCTCTCTCTCTCTCTCTCTTGTTCATCTTTTGCTAAGTGGTGTTTGTGACTCCATTAGAGATGCACCAATTGAGGCACTAAGCTCTTGAAGGTTAAGATCAAGCTATCAACAAGAAAAGTATTCTTCTAACCCTAGTTTGTTTATTAAATTCGAAAATTGTATGCCAGATTAGGGTTCTTGCTTTGGATAATTGATTTGCATGTATAACTTGAGAAAAACATAGATCCAAAGCAATTAGGGTTGCATGTGCACCATATGAATGTTGTAATGCTTAAACCCCATCAGTTTTAATGAGCTTGCAATTTACTCGGATGTTCTTAAAGATCAAAAAGATTTTCTCGAAGAAGTTCATCATGTTCATGATGTTCATGATGTTCAAGACAAGGGAATTCAATGTGATTCTCTTGAAGCTGTGAAAGTTTTTTGTTCAATTGGGGTTCAAACCGATGATTATTTGTATTCTTGTGATTCATTTGAAGGAATGGTGCCACATAGAAAGCTTTTAATCCAAGATGTTCAAATGTATCAAACTCCAAAAGATTTGATTCAAAGATGCAAAGTTGAAGTTGTAAAGAATGATGTTGTTTTTAGATTTAAATCTTCAAGATCCAAAAAGATTAAGAAGAAGAAAAAGAAGATCAAAAACAATAAAATTTGGGTTTCAAAGCAAAATTCTTCAAATGTTGTTTTGATACTAAAATTTATGAAGAAAATTTGGGTTCCAAAGCAAAAATCATCAAATTCTGTTATAGAATTGAATTCCAAACCCCAAATTGTTGAATGTTCTCAAATTCAACATGATGATAAAGTTAGATCTTGGAGAAATGAGAAGAAGTTCCATGTATGGTACAAGGTGCATCATGGATGGTACGATGTGCAATTTGGAAATTTTCTAATTCCAACCAAAGAACCTAGATCTTCCATGTTCGATTCATGCATTGCTAATGGAAAAGGATTTTCAATGAGGTTTCACAAATTCTCAAATGGATTCTGAAAAATTCTTCTTTAGATCGATACCCTGTTTATTGAAGAATCGATGATAAAATGAAGATGGTGATGAAAAATTAGTCCAAAAGTCGAAATCTACTATTCATCGATCTATCCAAGTATAAGATGATGAGGTTTTCTGGAAGATCTTGCGAAGAAAGATGATGAGCTTTGCTTGGTGAAAGCTCGAAATTTTGAAATTAGCCAACGGCTAACAAATATTGTTGAATTCAAGGATGTGCCTTATATTGATTACATGTCGAACTTGCTAGAAGATAATCTTCAATCGATGTTCAATCATCTTGCCATCTTTGGTTGTGTTCCGACTAGTCAGGCTAGTTCGAAACAAAGGGGAGAAGGTACCAATATAACTAAGAATGTTAATTAGATTGTTAATTCATATGTTGTTCCTCCGATGGTTTCGAAACCTACTATTGAAAACAAGGTTGTTGTTGATTTTTAACCTCTTGTCATGAAACTGAAGAATGTTATTCCTCTTTAAAATTCTAGATCTAGCACAACTTTTGTTTTAGATTCAACAAAAGTTAAAGTTGTTGATCAAACTAACTCTGATGAAGAGTTGGAGAAATTACAACACTGGGATATTGAGAAAAGAAGAAAAGCATCAAAGGAAAAGATATAGAAGCTGTTAGACGCTTTCTGGAAGCTTTATTGCCAAGATGGACAGTGAAAAGAATGAAATATTTGGTAATCGATAATGTTGAGCAACACTGGTTAAATCTGATGACCTTTTTTGCAATCGGAAATGTTGAGGGTTGTCCACTTGATTTTCCACTTACTATGAGACTATTTTTGTGAATATGTTTTTTGAACACACATGGAGTTTCTTTGTTAAATGGTGTTCTAATCATAAAGCTTTTTGAGTTTATTCCTCTCAATCAAGTCAACAACAGGAAATCTAGAGTCTAAAGAAAATTTCTACTATTGTTGATTGTCAATTCAAAGGCTACATGTGTGAAGTATGTGAATCCTCATGATTGGTTTATGTTGTCAGTTGCTCTTGGTAGGGATAAAGCGAAGTATGTGAATAAGATTGCCCATCAAAAGAAAATGATAAATTTCGATTTTCTTGAAATTAGTAAGACACATGTTTATCTGGCGGGATTCTTTAACATAAAACCTTGTATCGGTCCTTGTGATCAACCTAATAATATTCAAAACAAAAAGGATGGACTGATTTAGAAGGAGTGATTTGGAGTTGCATATAAAACCATTATGGACAATAAGTACAAGAATCGACTCTTTTATATGCAAGACAAGCATTGTTACTAAACTAAAACTTTGAATGGAAACTTTACGAAGATCAAATTATGCAATAACAATTCGATGGAAGAAATACAGAGTGTATTCAAAGTGTTGAAATGGTGCATTACTGTTCGAAATTTTTTTATTAGCTTTGCTCATTTTTTTTCTTAAAAAGCTTGAAGACTACTGTCGGTACAAAGGGGAGATCATTAGGTCTTATAATGTTGTAATATGTTGTGTCTTAGTCTTTTGTGAAAGGTTTAATTGTAATATTTTGTCTTTAATGTAACGTGGATTCTGAATGATTGTTAGTTTCAAAATTAGTTCGCCTAAGATTTCGAAGTGACAAAGCTTAACAATTTGTAGCACGTGTTACTATTTAGATGTCATAACCTTATTGGTTATCATCTCGCCGACTCCCTTATAGTTCTCGTCTAAATAGGGATGTTTGTTAGATAGGAGGGTAAGTCTTTTGACATGTTCTTACATAGTCTGATGTAATCGAGCTTCTTACTCTCAATGAAACAAACAAAAATTTATTTAGCTTCTCGATCATACATTTCATTAACGTTTACATGATATTCTTGATTTGTCGGACATGGAACTAATTTATCGATCCTACAACTTTTGACATAAAAGCCCTTAAGTTTGGTAAATTTTGACCGTGAGACGATTTTTTGTTCATTAATGTCTAAAATTTGAAAAGTGTTTTTTCTTGTTACATATCTTTTATGTTGTTACCCTAACTTTGGGGATTAACGAACAAAAAATCACCACATATAAAATTGACAAAACTTGTCCAATTTAAAGACTTTTATGTCATGTCTCTTTTTAAAAATAGAGGAGATTGGTAAATATTTTTGTACAACACTATCCAATCGTACAAAACTCTGTTATTAAATATTGTGATTTTGTCGAATTTTTAGTTGAGTTTGTCTTAATAATTTGAAATTTAGCACAATACTGTGAAGATTATCCATGCAAATCTCAGTTTTAAGCCAATGATTGTAATTAATTATAATATGATAAAACGTTTAAAACGTTTCCTCCAAAAAATTTGTAATGAATTAATCATGAATGCTTATGGATTTTGAGTTTAGGTGGTACCTACTAATTTTTTAAACATGAAAAATGCAAATAACGACTAAAACAATAAAAAGAAGGTTTATCACATTCTAAACGTTACAAAACGAATCAAATCAATATAAAAAATCTTAATTTAAGTTAATAGAATAATTGTTTAAAGATAATGAAAAAGTCTAGAATTTTGATTGTATCTGAAATATGACATTCTTGTCCACGTGAAAAGCCTTTGCAAGAAGATCTCCATCGACATCAGGGTTTGATCCGAACACGGCATTTCCAATGGTTATCACACCTGGGTTTTGGCTACTCAAACTTGCAAGAGCAACCGCGTAGCCATTTCCTACGTTTCTTTGGAAGTGAATTAGACCAATTGGGAAAACAAAAATATCGCCTTTTCCAATTACTTTTGTGATGAGACGGTTTTCTGGGTTAGATGTGACAAACCCTACTTGAATGTTGCCTTCAAGCACAGTCAAGATTTCCGTAGCCCGAGGATGTGTGTGGGGAGGGTTGATACCCCATGGAGCAAAGTCAATACGAGCCAAGGAAATACCCAAAGTGTTAAGTCCTGGTAACTCTGCTACAGACACCGGAGTCACTTTAGACCCAACATCAGTCGATGTATTTCCCATGAGATGGATTCCTCTAAACAAGAAATCATCTGCTTGTACAAGCTTAGCATCTTTGCATGCCAAACCATTCACCAGTACTGCAGAAACAAAAAAGGAAAATTTATAAGTTTGTATAAATAGTTAAATACTACATATTTTTAAATCTTGACGACAATATATGGAGCATTTCTCAACATTTAGAGATATATAACTTTTACCTGGGGTGTTTGGTTCAGCCACACAAAAGTCCTGGAGAGGACTAGGGTCTGAGGCCAAAGCAAGAGAACAACTCATCACCATGAGACCCAGTAAAACCATATTGAACCTCATGACTGAGAGAAGGAAACTTGACTTCGACAGACTTTGGCAGCTATAGAGAAATATATGGAATAAAGTATGCAGCATTGTAAGTTTTTTATAGTGAATGCATTCGAACATAAAAGAAAGTAGTATATGTCTTCACCCTACCGACAAAAGCTATGTGGAAGAAAAAACAATGATAATGTCAACAACGATAATGTCATCAAACGCATGTTAAAAGTGCTTTGCAATTTTTAATTTGATAAGGAATGCTGGCTCATGTTGAATGTTTATTATGCATTGAAGTGGTCAAAAAGGTTTAACTTCTAAAAAGCTAACCCTGAAAAGAGTTAAATATGTCGTAGGAGCACAAATTCAAACTTGGCATAGATAAACCACTACATATAAGAGGGTAACTTATTTGCGTTTATAAATCTTGTCGAAAGGATTTTTTATTATAAGAATATTATTACTTTTTATCTCTAAATTTTACAATAGAAGTTGACCTTATTCATGAGAAATTAATACATTTCAACATTACAAAAAGTTCAAACCATTGCTAATCACAATAGAAGGGCTTTTTGATGAGTTTATTTATGGAGCCCACGATATTGAACTTATATTATTCTTTTTTATTATAATTTTCTTGATTACTACTTATGAGACCCATTAACTTTTTTGTTTCTAAAAACGTTACCTCTTCATGATAGCTTCCTTTATAATAATACTACAATGAAAAATCTCTAACAATAAGAGCCTATGTTTTTTCAAAGATTAATTGGACCTCAAAAGCTTTTGAAAAAACTTCTTTTTTCTCTGGGTTGTCAAGTTTAACAACTAACATTTTCAATTTTGGACCCGATCCGTTATGCATTTTTTATTATTATTAGTGTTAATTACACCAATTATTTTTACGGTATACCCGTTCAGGTATAATCAAAATTTTAGAAAATTGATGTGAAGCATATCTATGGTTTCAAAATCAATCACATATGGTCTCTGTCTCTAAGACATATACCTCGGCCCCGTCAGAAAACCCTCTTGTTCCCTTCACACGAGGACATATATGTCTCTCTACATATTCTTTTAACATTGATATTTATACACATTAGGTTGCTAAACAAAACAGACGATTCTGGAGTTGCCAAAGGTTTGGATCGACATGCAACATTATTAGGAGGGTGGATCCCCCGATTTCCCTAGGGCTATTGTCGTTATTCATGGGTTGCTGATAGCTAAGAACAATCTTAAAGCATAGTTGATGTTTACAAATCGATGCAAATTCACATTGAATTGTAGCGGAGTTATCTTCTTTATTTATGTGCTATGTGGTTTAGGCTATTTCTAGTGGTCTTTTGAGGTTTATATATGTTGAAATGTTGATGTTGTAATCTAGGTTGTTTTTGTTTTTTTGTTTTTTTGTTTTTTTTTGTCTTTAATCATTGTTTTTGTAAATGAAAAACATAGTATTAATGTAATGCAATACACATTAAGTTATTATACTATGTTAAAGTAAACAAATTTAATTAAACAAAAACATATTATGGATTTACTCATGTAAGATTACCGGGTAAAATGACAATTATGTTCACTAAATTCTATAGAATGTAATATAGTTCAATAAATAATGTAAAATTTACAACTTTATAGATAGATTCTCTAATACTCAATGAGACAATCATTATAGTGACAATGGTCAATTTAAACAGTTACTAAAGCATAAGTTTAAAACATAGAGTTAATGATCTTTTTGGTAAAGGAAAGTGGTAAGACATTACTTACAAAGTTAAAATTATAAACTGTCACACCCCAAAACAGGAACGACGGAAAACGTTCTGGGGCAGAGGACGTCATGTATAGTATCACAACAATGCATAATAGTAAACAAGCAACAACATCATCCATTGCATTAATAATATAATTCTAATACAAGTGTGTTCTATAGTTTATAAGACACCAAAAATGAATAATCAAAATATAGACGAGTCTTGAGAGCTCCGTCTTCTCAAAATCTGGTCATCGGTACCTGTCTACTGGTGACCTGAGAATATAAGTTATTTTGAAAGCATAGATCAACATTAAAGCTGGTGAGTTCATAAGTATTTTAGTGTCATTGCTTGTATGAAAGTGTTTGTAAATGTTTGATGTAAACGTTTGTAAGTGTTTGTAGTAAATGTTTGTAAGTGTTTGTATCTCTAGAAAATCCTATATTTTCTACAAAAAAGTAGCCTTCTACGAAGGCCCGAATGTTCTGTATGTTGTTTGTTTGTAAAAGTGTGTAATTTTCCCAAAGACAGACTATCATTACCAAAAATATAGTTTACATTAACGTTTATGTGAGAAGATCACAATTTGAATCTAATGGGAAAATAATAATGATGTACTTGTAGTATTTGTATATAACTACTACCGTTGTACTAACTACCTTAAAACAATTGTTTTAATTAAGGTAAAATGTGATATAGTTGTAACCATGCTTGATCGACTAGTTAAAACACGACGCTCTAGGGCATCGAAATGGTATGGCATTAGTCACCCGTAGACCTGCAGGTCCCATTGTAGCTAGCAGCAAGGTGTAGGATAGTCAATCCCGTATAGATCTATACACCAGTTAACGCTCTTCCTCCAGGAGACTCTGGTTACAAAACGTGACACAGCAGTAGATTGCCATGCCATGAAGTAGTGGCTCACATTAATGTTATAGTGTTCTAGTGTTTGTACAGTATGTACTAGTGTGATGTATGTTCTCTTTGTTCTAGTGTATTGTATGTTCTCTTGTATAGTGTAGTGTATGTTCTATTTGTTTCTCGTCATAGTATGTTCTCTTTGTTTCTCATCATAGTATGTTCTTTCTGTTTCTCATAATAGTATGTTTGTATTGACTCATGATTGAACTGACTCTTGTATGTTTCATTGTACTAGAAATAGCGAGTAGTGATCCTCTAAACTATACCTATTATAGTTTACTAGTAATGTTGTTTGAGCGACTGAGTGTGTTTGTACACCTTTGCTACCCAAAGGTGCTGAACTGATGTAGGAACTTTTATATCTATGCACATATACATAATATATAACTAAGATTCAAACGACACATCGGACAAACAACCGGATACCCTAAGTCCACAACCAAACAAGGAACAAGAAATAAAGTGAGTTATCAGTCCTAAGTCCTTTCAACCTTACTTATATAACTATATACATATAGAAATGATTTTGACAATATATAAGTTTAAAAGAGTTTAATAGAAAGTTTAACATATAAAAGAGTTTTAACCATTTGAATGGAAACAATTGACTTGATGTCAGTTTATAAAATGTTTTGAAGAGCTTGTTTGATAAAACAGTTTGAAGTATAAAAAATCCACTCGTTTGATAGTTATTAATCACATGTGATTGATATAATAACTATAATAGTTCTACTTGTATTCCCCCCATAAAAGCATTTAAAATCATTTGAAAGATAAGTTAAGGGGTATGAACTCACCTGTAGTGAGTGAAACGAATAAAAGATTGGTTGTAGGATGCTAAGTGCTAAGTGAAATCTCAGGCACAAACGAATCCTATAAGGCATATAATGATACATATATGTATATAATTAGTGTTTATATAACTAATCATGCAAGGAAACACCTTAGGGACTAGGAAACACTTGAATGGAAGTGTTACAATCACATGTGATTGCACTTAAAGGGAGTTTACGGCCACACTTGGTGTTCACGGCCATGATGTTCACGGCCCAAGGTGTTTACGACCATGGGGTTTACGACCCTATGAGTTTACGGTCGTAAACTCATGAATACATATGCCAAAGAGTGTTTTATGGTCCTATTTAGCATCAAGGAAGTGTGTCTTGACCGATTTCTAGCCTTAAGAAGAGCTTATGGCCAACATAGGAACCTTAATAAGGGTTTACGATCAAGGGAGATGCTCATGGCCATAAACTCTCATTGTTCTTGGGAAAAGGTTGTTTTCAAGGGTGTAAGTGAAGAGCTTCTATAAAATAACTAGTATATGGAAGAATAGTTACGTTTTAAAGCTTGAAGGGGGTGTTTACGGTCCAAGAACTAGTGTGTGTTCTTGGTGTTCTTGAAGATCTAACCCAAAAGATGAATTTCATGGATGAAATCAAAGGTTGATACTAGATCAAGAAGGATAACCAATAATAAAATGGAAAGATTGCTTACATTTTGGAAGATCAAGGTGAAAGCTTGATGATAGTTGAGAGCACTTCCGAGTTCTTGAGTTAGAGGTGTAAGAAGTGACTAGAATTGAAGGCATAACTCATATATGGATATGAGTTTACGGCCAAGGAGGTGTTTACGGCCGTAAACTCTAGTTTACGGTCGTAAACTCCTTATGAATGGGGTTTCCGACTTGAATGTTGCACACTGCACTCTAGAATACACTTACTAGCATTCCTTGTTGAAGGTACTAGGCTTATAACACTCAAACAGACCCTAAACAGTGATAAAAGATAGCAGAAACGAGTCTGATATTGATTGAATTGAATGGATGTACAAGATAGAAATTTCGGGTTGTCACATAAACACATGTTTAGCATCTCAAAAGTAAAATAACATATAACATGCAACATCAAAGAATTTCTAACTAAATAAAAACGCATTAATCTACTACAACCTTCATAGATTGGTACTAACAAAGAAAGGAAATATATCCATGAAATCATACATACAATCATAAACTCATAAAACCATCAATTTAAACACTTTCCTCTTCATACAACCTGTAATAACCTAAAATCCAAAAGATAAAAATTAAACACTATGTAGACAACATTACTATAACAAAAAAATACCATCTTCATATCTACAAGCTTAAAAAGAAGATCTACCTCCTAATCTGGATTAGATCTCATTGCTTGATCATTTGACCCACCTTGCCCCTTACAGGTCCTAGAGTTACAACACTTGTTGCGGTACTTACTACATGTCATGATAATGTATCTCATTAAAATTTATGACATTTGGCTTGATATTTGACTCCTTTGACTCACAACTTCATCCTTTCACTCTTTCTTTTCTTCTTGGGTCTAGAAACCTATAATATTTAAAGTTATTTGTATTTACAAATAAAAACCATATGACATCATTAAACATAAATGTATTAATACATGCTTGTGATACTTTGGTTGAATTAAAGTGAATTGAAACATCTGACGACCATTGATTGGATCTATCTTGAAATTGTACATTTGCTTCAAAGTTTCGTTTCTATAACCACTATCAACCCAATCTCCATGTTGTCCATTATCTTCACCATGTTATGCGATATCCCAAATAAATGTTAATGCATCCTTAAATTAACGAGTTAAACCCGATTTTTCCTGCAAGGACAAGTACTTTAAGGAAAACAAACAATATACGAATTTAGGTATTGATAATTGGCTTAATATTTTCTTCATCCATTATTGAAAACATTACGCTAAGTAGGATCATTCTTGAATATTAATATTAACTTTTAGGTTGCAGTGTTTGTTGGGTTTTGAGTACTATAACACTCCTATGGTGCACATGAAACCCTAAATGCTTTGGATCTATGTTTTTTCTCTAATTATACATGCATATTTTCAATTTTCTAAAGCATACAAATTGACATTAGAGCAATACAACTAGTTAGATGACTTACCTCTTAGAAGGACTTGTAGTTCTTGACCTTTGAAAGCTTGAGCACCCCAAGTGTGATGCCCCTAATGGTTCACAAACACCAATATGCAAGAGGAGGCTTGAGAGAATAAGTTACTTAGCACAAAATCAATATCAAAATTCTTAGAATGATGGTGTAACCTATTTTGGTTCTAGGGGCGTGCTTTTATAGTGTAGCAAAGGCTAGGGTTACCCTTGTAAACCATAATGACCTTTCATATTACTTAGGCTCCATGGGTTAACCTCCATGGACTATCCATGGATTATCTCATTGGTTTAGCCCATCGTAAATAACCATGGATCATTAGCCCACACTATAAGAATCATTGATTTACATAATCAATCCCCATATATTTAATTAGTCTCTTTTGATCACAAAATTAATTCTTGATCAATACTAATTAAATAATGTGATTTCATATTAATATATTATACTTGTAATATATTAATAAATCATAAATAACCTTATTCTCAAAAGTCTATCTTATCAAATTACACTGGTGAAGACAACCTAAAAGGATCATGCTACAATCGGGTCAAGTACATCCCAGTTATAGTTACGGGCTTAGACACCAAATCCAACAGTGCTAAGAGTGAAATATCATTCACTTACGTTTATAGGGAATAGAACTGTACTTTGATAAATCATAAAAAGTTAACAAACATCATTGTAAATATATTTATAGAATCTAAGTCAGAAATAAGAAAAAACCCAAAACATTAAGGTGTGTTCCTAAAAGATAATTATACATTACTATTTCCAATGTAAACAGGTAAGTTAACTTCAATCCACTCGTAATTTCACTATTCCTAAAACATATTGTTGGGGTTTATTCAAAAAATCGGTTTCTAAAAAGAAAAAAACAGAAACGAAAGCTTAACAGTATGAATAAAATTAAAACTCTTTTTAACCCACCAATGATTATTTTTCAAACATTATAGATTAAAACAACCATATGATGAAAATAATACAACCTTTAAAGACTTTGGTTCCTCTTAGGAGGTTGGAAGTTGATGAAGAATGTTGGGTAGAACTCCACCTTATTTAGGAAAACCAATGACAACTCAACTTGATTTAGATGCTAGTCCTTATTGTAATAATAGAACCTCTTAAGCAATTAAGACAAAGAAACAAGTTTTTCTTAAAAGAGAGTATTCATGTCTCATCTCCATCTTACTTTTGCTTCACCAATTAAGACATGAGGAGAGTAAGAGAGAAGAATAAAACCATGAAATTTTTACACACAAAAAGTGAGAATGAAATCCTTTGTTAAGGCTTTTATTATGGTGTTTATCTCATGGTTCTTATGGCTTTTAAGACCCATGGTTAATCATTTTGTCATGCCATGCTTCTAAATCATGGCATTCCCTTTAAAAAGCTTGTCCCATAACTTTCTCTAGCTAGTTCTTTATAAAAAAGGAAGAGAGATTTTTATAAAAAAAATCTTCTAACTTTTATATTTTATAAATCCATGGCATCTTAGCAGAACGACAAAATGCCTTTAAGTCCAAAATGATGTACATGACAGTATAGGTTATACATTACGATATATTTTGATACTTAGCATAGAAAAACAATATTTCCATGAAATAAATAATTTTCAATTAATTACAAGAGTTATATTGATTTATGAAGAATCAATTTCTTATAAATAATATATTTTCATCAATTTGTTGTTAATGTGATCCTTTAGGATCATATAGTATCTAGCAATATCATTCTAAATTGACTCTTGAGCATATAGATCTTTCAACCTCCTACTTGCACAAGCCTCATTATAGATTGATATAGACAGTGGTGAATGTCTACCAATATTTCATTTCCCCTACTAATAAATGACCTTGTGCTATTCTATCAAAATACAATTCCTAAAATATCAAGGACTCAATTTATGTATAAGGCAAGTTATCAGTTATGCCTATCTATCTGTTACATATATCTTGTTAAACATGAGAATTTGATCCCTATCAATCTCATCTAGTGTTCAGCTTTGGGTACCACATGTTAGTTGTTTAACTCTCAACACATCATAGGAACAAATCCCATCTTGACTACATACGCCTATTGCATAGTTCACACCATACCTAAAAATGAAATTTATAAATGTCTGATTAAGGATCAACATTTGACCATATCAAAACACAACACTTCATACACTCTAGTCCCATTATGTATATCGGGTATTAAGGATACAAAGATAATACCTTTTCTTAAGTATCCCTCAAGAAAGTGATCCATAAGGTGATCTTGATGCAGGACTGTTCAATACCAGTTCTCTAGTAAGTACCTTATGAACCTTGGTTACAACCACTTGCTTACTTTCATCAAATAAGAGTCAAGCACTCCAATTCATATTAGTCTTACTGCATTATTACTACCATAATTATAATGACTATGAACTTGTTGAATAATAAAATTATTCATGGATTAAATAAGTTACTATAGAATACAAAAAGTATTAATGTGATTATAATATCTTAATATATCAAAACAATACAATAATTGTTGTTATAAAGTTCTAATATCTCTAAACTCAAATCAAATTCCATTTGTAGAATAAAAAAGTCTTAAAGCTCTAGTATGACCACTAATTCATAGCTTAAAAAAGACTTTGTTACTAGGTGTGACTAAATTTTATTTGTGAATTCTGCAAATATTATTATCTTAATACGTAACTGTATTCTAAGTATAGTTAAATATCTCGTAGAATATGATTGGTGTTCTGATGTGATTTAGAGTCTCTGAACTTGATTAAGTATACTCTTGAAGTCATAAAGATTTCTAGGTTATCCCTAAACAGAAGGACTCAACTTATTTTTGTCAATAAACTTATTTATCTAATCATATTTGATTACAACTTCTAAACTATTGTATTCTTATTTTAAAGAAATCTATGCTAACATGTTTTACTTAGAACTCATTCCAACAAAACTTACTATTTATTCCATATTGAAGTCATAATCCAATTATAACTCATAATATTATATATATATATATATATATATATATATATATATATATATATATATATATATATATATATATATTTGAAGTTAGCATCTTTTGTAGCTCTTTACATAAAGTTCCTCTTCAAAACTGAGTATCTCATATACATTTTCTTAGTTCTTCTTAATTACACTTACAATGTTCTTATAGTCATCCAATGACTCACCCATGTATCCAGTTGGTATTTTATGATATGTATACAACATAATCATATACCTATTCTTGTGCATAGTATGACATAAATAATGAATTCATTTTTCAAATCAAATAGAATATAAATCATTTTATATATCTCCAACCTATGAGCTACGTTCTCTTGAGGCTAGCTCAAAATGGTGCCATGCGATAATGTCAAGAGTTCTCTAAAGGAATTTTGCATCCTGATCTCTTTCAAGATATTGTCAACCTATGCATAAAGAATCATCTCTGTATATCTCTGTATATTTTACATTCCAAGCACGTGTCTTGTGTTTCCTAAGTATTTCATCTTAGATACTGTTTTTGAGTCAAGGCAACAGAACCTTGCATAGTCGGAATGTAATCTCTTATTATTAAGTATGTCTCATTCATACAGGGTTAGGATTATCACTATGCTCCCACTAGTTCTTAGTAAACACAAATGTTATCTTCATTTTAATATAATACCATACCTTGTGTTTTCATATTAAAATGATCAATATAACTTTGAGATGTTTGCGTTATTTCCACAAGTGTATCTTAAGGCTTACACATTATGTTAGGGTAACATAGATTAAAAAAACTTCTAGGCTAAGCTATGTAGATACTTGACTCTTCTTGAAATCTATTTGGCACATCTCATAATCAGAATTTGTAATTATGGTAAATAATATCCTTGTTGATCTAATGTTATCTACATAAGATAAGGTTGGACCCTAGTCATTGACATGGGAAGCCTTTAACAAGTCTTGTTAAATGTGTATATATCGCAATGTATATATTTTGTCTAAAAGAATAACTTACTCCTTCTAGCCTCGTTGTAGAGAAGAAGATTAATCAAACCCATATCTGATTATCATACATGAATTACATCACAATATTCATGACTCTAAGTCATTTATCATATTCAAGATCTGATATTGCATTTTAGTTGTTGATGCATTTTCTAGAAAACATCAAGAAGAACTCATCAATGAGAGATTCCATATTTATCATGCTATAGATGATTCCTTCCATATATGTGATTAGCTTGTGATTATGAATAGCTATTATTCATGTTCAACAATTCCTTGTTGAAACTAGTGCTAACTGTTGCTACATTAGAGTACGGTTCTGGAGCTTATTCAAGTTCCATGTACCTCCAACTTTCTTTGTCATTAGAAGCTTACTTTCTGTTACCTCAGCTTTTAGAGGAATAACAAAACTTATTCTTGGTGGATTTGTATATAATAATTTGTAACGCCCGTAGATTTGGGCTAGTCAATTTATAGTTAATAAGCGTAAAAATGATGTTTTGATAGAAGATTATTTAGGACAAATAAACTTAACAAAAGATATATTATATCTGACAAGGATTTCATACATATAAAGAACTCTAAAATCTGACGTCGTAAGAGGGAGTTATGATTTTTCTAAGTTTCAGTGCAGTAGTATACGACTCAGAAACCGAAGTAGAAATCGGTTGATTGTTAGGAAAAAGAATCCAAACGAGTGTTGAAGATCTCGTCCACATGGTTCTGTCGATATAAAGAAATTCGGGAATGGATATCATATGAGAAAGTTATGAAGTTTTAACGGACTTTAATATTCTAAGCCTGTTAAAAATATAGCTTTAAAACTAAAAGTCAAAATTAGCCAATGGAGTCTAAATAAAAGTTGTAAATCTCATCAATAGCTATGCGAAGATATAAAGAACATTAGATACAGAGTTCTACAACTTTTAAGCATTTGATGAGATCTACAACTTTTATTTAGACTCCATTGGCTAATTTTGACTTTTAGTTTTAAAGCTATATTTTTAACAGACTTAGAATATTAAAGTCCGTTAAAACTTCATAACTTTCTCATATGATATCCATTCCCGAATGTCTTAATATCGACATAACCATGTGGACGAGATCTTCAACTCTCGTTTAGATTATTTTTCCTAACAATCAACCGATCTCTACTTCGGTTTCTGAGTCGTATACTACTACACTGAAAGTTAGAAAATCATAACTCCCTCTTACGACGCCAGATTTTAGCGTTCTTTATATGTATGAAATCCTTGTCAGATATACTATATCTTTTGTTAAGTTTATTTGTCCTAAATAATCTTCTATCAAAACATCATTTTTACGCTTATTAACTATAAATTGACTAGCCCAAATCTATGGGCGTTACAAATTATTATATAGAAATCCACCAAGAATAAGTTTTGTTATTCCTCTAAAAGCTGAGGTAACAGAAAGTAAGATTCTAATGACAAAGAAAGTTGGAGGTACATGGAACTTGAATAAGCTCCAGGACCGTACTCTAATGTAGCAACAGTTAGCACTAGTTTCAACAAGGAATTGTTGAACATGAATAATAGCTATTCATAATCACAAACTAATCATATATATGGAAGGAATCATCTATAGCATGATAAATATGGAATCTCTCATTGATGAGTTCTTCTTGGTGTTTTCTAGAAAATGCATCAACAACTAAAATGCAATATCAGATCTTGAATATGATAAATGACTTAGAGTCATGAACATTGTGATGTAATTCATGTATGATAATTAGATATGGGCTTGATTAATCTTCTTCTCTACAACGAGGCTAGAAGGAGTAAGTTATTCTTTTAGAAAAAATATATACATTACGATATATACACATTTAACAAGACTTGTTAAAGGCTTTAATCATACTCATGTCAATGAGTAGGGTCCAACCTTTTCTTATGTAGCTAAGATTAGATTAACAAGGATATTATTTACCATAACTAAAAATTCTGATTATGAGATGTGCCAAATAGATTTCAAGAAGAGTCGAGTTTCTTCATAAGCAAGTGAAAGATAATTCATGGTAATGATATTGTATTTTGATTTAATCTTCACAAGATTTTAAAAAATTCATTTCGTATTTTTGATATTTAAATCTTAAATAATTAATACTCATTTAGTTTGTAAAAACATTAATTATCAAAGTCTAGGATGCAAGTTAAAAAACACACAAATAGTTAGGTGACCGTTATCCTATTCATTTGATTTCAACTAGTTAGATATCGAGTATCAATTATATTATGTTATATAATTCCTAGTGTTATGGGATCATTAATAACAAAGTTTAATAGACATGTTTGTTCCCATTTAGGCCTCATGTGTCACTTGCTCATGCTTAGGTGACCTTTATCCCACTAGCGTATTGTAACATCCCGACTCCCAGGTATAATATTTAATTAATTAGCATTCATATTGTCAGAGCAACTCGACGAGTTGGAGGCCCCAACTCACTGAGTAGAGGAGTTAATGGTTGCGTGATTTTTTAGAGTCTACTCGACGAGTTGGTGGACCCCAACACGAGGAGTAGGAGCTAAGTGTGAAAACCCTAACTTTCAGGGTTTGTGTCCTATTTAAAGGACCTTAAGCGTTCATTTCCACCTCCCTGATCATTTTTGACACCTTGAGAGAAACCCTAAACGATATCGTACCATCTGAGAGAGAGAGAGAGAGAGGCTAAAAGTGTGTGATTTGGTGCATTGTTGGAAGGGGAATAGAAGAGCAAAAGGCTTGGAACGAGAAAAATGCTTTGGATCCAGTGTTCTTTCTGTACAAGCTGCTAATTGAAGGTAAAAAGCTATCACCTTAACCATTGTTTGGTTAGATCTCTTCCATAGGAAGTTTTTAGTCATTTCCATCTTTCTATTTGAGTCTTTAAGTCATTTGAGCATGACATGAAGTTGAAACATCAGATCTGGACTCTATGAGGTCCCTTGAGCATAAAGATCCAAGATTTATCAAGCTTTTGGCCAATTTCCAAACATTAGACCTTCTACAGAGCTATGTTATGGCATTTTAAGCCCTAGGTTCCATGCATGGACGTAAAGCTTGCAGCTTTACGTGGTATTTCAGCCATAGGAGGCTAGATCTAGAGTTTGGGACTTTATTTTTGCTTAGAATCATCTAAATGAGAATTGGACTAGAGGGACTCCACGAGTGCATGAGCCGACTCGACGAGTCAATTAGGGTTTTCCCCGATAGTCTGGACGCGCTAAAACACGGCGAGTTGATGAGACAATTCGATGAGTTGAGTTGGAATCTTCCCGATTCTTCTGAGAACAGGAGGAACTCGACGAGCCGCAAAGGTGCACCCAACAAGTTGGGTCAGCACGGACTGTTGACTCGAGTGTTGACTTCCGTTGACTTTTAGGGCTTGGTCAATGGTGGAATTTGGAGACCATGGAGGGGTAAAATGGTATTTTCACCCTTTTTGAGATCTAGTGGAGGAGTTAGCTTAACATCTCGGAGTGGTTATTATAAGTTGCTAATTAGAGATGATTATATTATGTAGGCGGAGTCTAGACTGTTCTAGGGGTACCAGATCTACTTGCTTACTTACGAGGTGAGTCTTCTCACTATACTTACATGAGTGGTATTACTGTGTGACCGGAGGGTCTTAATCGAGTTATCGACCAGAGGGTCCTATGTGCTTATACTGAGTTATGTGATATTATGCATTTTGTCTTTGTGATATATGATATATTACTCTATGCCTTACTGAGTTAGGACCGGAGGGTCCAAACCGAGTTGTGAGACCGGAGGTTCTTCACTGAGATACATGACCGTAGGGTCCAAGCCGAGCTGTGAGACCGGAGCATCTTCAATGAGGCACATGACCGAAGGGTCCACACCGAGCCGTGAGACCGGAGGGTCCTCACGGAGACGCATGACCAGAGGGTCCATGCCGAGCTATAACCATGAGAGGCTTATTATTTGTGTATGTGGTGTTTTAGGGAACTCACTAAGCTTCGTGCTTACCGTCTTGTGTGATATGTGTTTCAGGTACTTCTCAGGATCGCGGGAAGGCGCCGACTTGATTGTACACACCTGTTCGAGATTATGTTTGAGGATTCTGGGATATTATCAGTCAGTTTGTTGATTTGTGTTTTGACAACTGATACATTTGTGGTTTTTGAGAAATGTGATATTGAGTTTTATGTGGTTTAAAAATGAAAATTTTGTTTGAAAATTTAGAATGTTACAAGTTGGTATCAGAGCCTTGGTTTGAGGGATTCGGATGTACTCTCGGGTATGTCTGGACTCAAACTGAGGACTTGATAAAAAATTTCTAAGAAGAAATGACTTTCTAAAATGAGTAAGGGTTTTAAAGAGAAAACGAGACGAAGTAGTGTGTACAATCAGCCAGATCCCGAACGGTGATTTCCCAAAATACCATTACTTGTTTATATTATGACAAGCTTATGAGATATTAGAACTGCATGCTAGACGATAGGCTAGGTATTTTAGAAATTAGGGCTAGAGTTGCCTGATTCATGATGCCTTAGCCTAGGGTATGCTATTAATTGATCTTATCTGCTATTTGCTCTGTGTGTGTACTGAGTAGGTAGAAATATAACATGAGTTTTTAAGAGAGAGGTCTGAGTAATCTAGGAGAGATACCTAGATGAGCATTGAGGAATCTACCAAGAGAGTAGTTTGATATCCGTGAGGGATAGAGTACTGTGAATTAGGATCCTAGGAGGAGGACTTGGGACGACTCTAGGTTGGTGTGGAAGGTAGTATTGGGCCCGTACTACTGAAAGCACCGGATCTATATGCGACCCAAGTAAGAATCTTAGGATGCTAAGGAGCGTGTTGGGGTGGGTAACCGTGTGTGTGTGTGTTGAGCTAGTCTCTGATGATTTTGTGTTTGCATTTCAGAGGCACTATGGTGATTACCCGCAACAACCCCGGGAGCAGTGGTACCAGTGACGAGGAGATCTGCAGGATCATTCATGAGGAGGTGGCCGCAGCTATCAGAGAGGTCATACCAGAGATGTTCAGGTCTATTAAGACCACATAGATTGAGACATTCGATGAGCAATACGCTGCTGTCACGAAGGCTGCTGCCGCCACAGCCACTGTGGCCACAGCTTCAGCCAAGCCACAGGGAGGTCACTTGTTGTTGTTCCGTGAGTTCAGCAACACGAAACCACAAGAGTTTGTTGGGACACAGGACCCGATTGCTGCCATGAGATGGATCTCCGACATTGATGGGTGTTCTATACGTGTTCATGTCCATAGCATCTGAGAGTTCGGTTCGCGCTGAACTAGCTTCACTTGGGAGTGAAGGACTGGTGGAAGTTTGTGACGAATGATTTTACCCCTGCAAATCATGCTGCAGTGACTTAGTGTGACAACCGTCAAATTTCGGTCAAGTCAAAGTCAAACAAAGTCAACAAGTCAAACCGGTCAACTCCAATAACCCTTGTATGTTAGGGTTTACGTTATGTAATCACTATACAATTCGCTATTTTAATGAGAAATCATCATTTGGAAAGTTCATGTGTTTGATTTTCCTTAGCCTTAACAGTGCTAAACAACGAACCAAAGCGATAAAACACTATTGCACAATCATTGGGATTGTGTACGACACTAAAACACGGTTTAACGGGGTTTACGAACCTTGCGTTGTGAAGCCGGACACTCAAATTAATCACAAACGAAACCTCTCTAAATCGTTTTCACTCTATCTCTTTCTATTTGAAATCTCTCCCAAATTTCTCTCAAAAGTTACTTTAACTTTTTGTAATCATTTGGGTCATATCGACCCTTAACCGGGTCAAAAAAATCGCTTGAAACGGGGTAAAAACGGGTAAAATAGCCTTAAGGACGTGGAACTGAAGCTTCAGGACCGAAGCCTCTCATCCGAGGCCTCGGATCCGAAGCCTCTCATCAGGACCGAAGCTGAAGCCTCTCAGGAGACCGAATCCGAAGCCATCAGACAGCAGCCTCGCATGCGAGGGTCCGAATCCGGCCTCCATGCGAGAGGTCTCGCAGACGACCCCTTTTTACCGGTTTTTCGACTACGACTTCGTTTTCACTCCGTTTTTCATTATTTTAACGTGGGATTTTCATCCAAAACTTTATTTTATAAACTAAGGCCCCAAAATATATAGATCTCCAGGGTTTTATAAAAATATATTAAAAGAATTAGTGGTTGAACTAATTATTGAGGGAATATTTGCTTTTCCTTAATTTATGGCAAAAGCAAACCACCACCACCTCACTCTATGATCAGTCACTCTTTCCCACTACCCCTTGTCTCCTTAGTGGACCTTTACACCCAATCTCCAGCTCTTCCCACATTCTAAGAGCTGGAGGATTGATCCTCTCTCCTTATTCTCCATAACGTTCTTTCATTCTACACTTAGCAACCAAAGGACACTCTCCAAAATTCTCTCATCTTTTCTCTCAACTTCAAGAACTTCAAGGCTTTCTTCAGAGATTTCTTTCTTCAATTAGTAAGTATCTTCATCATTCATATAATTATTACACTCCATTCTACTCAAATCATTGATATCTTACACAAATTCCATCTTATTCGATGTTAGATTCTCGAATCATCAAGACATCTTCTTAGTGTCCTTGGGTTGAACACTTCCTCTCTCTCACTTTCATCTACTGAAACCACATAGGGTGAGTTCATACCCCTACATTTACATGTTTTTCTTAAGTTTTAAGGGGGGAATACAAGTAAAATCATCAAGAACACAATTAAACTTTTTCTAACAGATTACATCAGAAAAGATGGACTTCGATCACGGACTGTTTTGGTCAACTTAAATATTTTAGTTTTCAAAACTGTTCCAGGTGCAAGTAGTTCAAACTCTTAGCTTTAAAATGGCTACTTGCACATCTCCATATGATTTTTCTACACTTTATGGTGATTTTTACAAAACTGCCTGTCATTTCAGAGGCAAACCCGGACCAGTCTGTGATTATGAACATTTTCACCTCTGTTAGAGATCACTAAAAATCATGATAAAATTTACGAACAAACTAGACTCCTATTCTAAACTCACAGAATTTGCGCATTTGGATTTAGAGCTTTGATGATTTTTCTATAAATTTTCTAAGAACAGTAACAGAAACTGTATTCAACGAAAAGTTGCTGCCAATTTCATTTCACCTTGTAACATGTTGAGCAAGGTGTATATCTTTATGTGATTATATGTTATTGCAATATATGACATTTCATCTTAATATTTAGACACACATCAGTTTACAAATGGATTTGGACATATAAAATATAAAGAATAACAAGTGATTATAATCAAAGTACAACCGATACATTCAAACATTTAATAAACTATTTTTAATATAGTTTGCATACATTACTACGTACTACCCTTGGTTGATAAACTATAATAGGTATAGTTTATGATACATTACATAACACATACATTTAAAAAGGGTACATTTATACAAAGGATATTTTCATTAAGCAAGGTACGGCCATACGGTACCAAGTTTTCATAACACGTAATTCCGTTAATGACTTTGTGAGACATTTACTTCAAACTACCATTAAGTCCTGTATTGTAACCAGAGTCTCCTTGAGGGAGAGCGTGATAGTTGTGTATAGATCTATATTGGGTTTGACAAACCCACACCTAAACTGCATGCAACAGTTAGACCGATAGGTCTGGGGTGACAAATGTCATAACATTTCCGAAGCCCGAAGAACGTCGTTTTAGGCAACCTTGGTCATAACATGGTTATAATAAACTCACACAAAGTATTAATAAATATTGGAATTTACGGGAACTTCATTAAAATTAAACGAGTTTATGTCGATTTAAACTTACATTATTTATTATAAGTAAGAAAAGTTACTTATACATTTCGGTCTTTGAATTTAAGACTACATATACATTTTAAGGAAAATATTGGATTTTCTAAAACAAATACTACTTTTACAAACGAAAGGCTTTTAATAATATCAAACAAAAGCTTATGAACTCACCAACCTTTGTGTTGACACTTTTCCAAACAACTTGTATTCTCAGGAAATCATTAAACAGGTAACCAAGTGCTTTTGAGGATGAGACGCTAAGGCGTCTACTATTTCATATTTTATCAACATATTGTAATTGATTCGTAAACATGTAATTCATACAATGATGTAACTTTTTCAATTATATATATGTTGGTTGTGTTTGCTTGAATTACTATTACAATTGTTGTTATGATACTATACATGAAGTCCTCCACCCCCCGACGTTTCCGCCATCCTTGGTTTGGGGGTGTGACAGATTGGTATCAGAGCACAGTTTATAGTGAATTAAGTATATCAAACCACATAAGATATACAAACTATAAACACAATTGGGACTAATAGTCTCTGAATTGTGCATTTTTCAAATAAATATACTTTTAGAAAATAAATGATTTTCTTGATTAAAGTATACATACATACATTACATGCTCGCATGATATGATGACTAGAGAAAACATAAAGCAAAAGAAGAAGAGTTGAACATTTTGAGTATGCCTTAGTATATGTGGATTAATTCTGGGAAGGATATAGTCTGATCAACTATATCAGTCCGAGAATTGACTTGCATATACCGGGAGATGGTCAGGATGGGCAACAAATCTAACAACCTAATATCACACTACGAAGGATACTTTAAGAACTCAAAACTAAATATTTACAAATACTATAGGAGTATTTTGTGTTACTATAATAAATATATTAATTATGTCCCGACTAAATTAGCATATGGGAAACTCTTACAAATGGTCATATACTTGGAAACAAGGAAACTCAAATAAAATATTTTAGACTTTCATTTTACCTCATAGCCCAATGTATTGAGTCAATTAAAAGTATAAACTCGTATATATCGTAAACATATCGGAAAACAACGTAATAATATACTTTATGTATAAAAGATTTCTCTTCCTATAAATATACTTGTACTAAAAGTACATTGGTTTACAACTTATGACAGAACCATGCCGCCAAGGAAGGAGACTAGACCATCTAGCAGTGCAGCACCACCTCCACCACCACTACTAACACCTCCACCACCATCACCGACACTTCCACCACCACTACCAACACCTCCACCACCATCACTATCACCGACACCTCCCCCACCATCACCATCACCGACACCTCCACCACCATCACCAACACCTCTGCCGCCACTTCCACAATTTGATCCAGCAATACTCCAAGCTGCAATAGCAGCAGCAGTAGCGGCAGCTGTGTCCCAAATTGTCTCTAATGGAAATGGTGGATCTGGACCAGGTGTTACACCCTCTAACTAGGGTGACAGATGGGTGCGCACAAGAGAGTGCACCTACAAAGACTTCACCAATGGCAAACCCGACAACTTCAATGGGAGCGGGGGAGTCATCACTTTAATGCAATGGTTTGAAAAGACCGAAGTAGTCTTTCAGGTGTGCTCTTGCCCCGAAGCGAGCAAAGTTAAGTTCGCAGCCTTCACTTTCACCGGCCGGGCCCTTACTTGGTGGAACTGCCAGATTAATTCACTTACTCTCGAAGTGGCTAGCTCCATAACCTGGGCAGAACTAAAAACGTTGATGATGAAGGAGTACTGCCCGAGAGGTGAGATTCAAAAGATGGAACAAGAACTTTGGAGCCTCAGGATGACGGGCTCCGACCTTGAAACCTACACCACCCGATTCAATGAATTGGCTCTCCTCTGCCCAACAATGGTTACTCCGGAGGAGAAAAAGTTGGAGCGATACCTTTGGGGACTGTCTCCCCAAGTGCAAAGTAGTGTCCTGGCTTCAAGGCCAACTACTTTTGACAGTGCCAGAGAGCTGGCACAACAATTTGTTGACCACCGAGCCGGTCATAATACTACAACCACCACCACTGATCAATCAAAAGGGGGAAACAACAAAAGGAAGTTCTGAAACCAAAAGAAGAGCCAACCAGCACAGGACCCCGCTAAGAAGCAACAAACTGTTGCTGTCCATGCTGCCACTAATGCTGCCACTACTGCACCACCGAAGCCATATGCTGGAACCCTACCCAAGTGCAACAAGTGCAACTTTCACCACAATGGTGCTTGTAGGGAGATGCACTGTATCAACTGCGACAGGAAGGGGCACACTGCTCGTTTCTGTAAAGCGCCGGCTCGACCAATCAACCAAGTCGCCAGTACGGGGGCAACCCGAACCTGCTACAACTGTGGAGACGCAGGTCACTTCAAAAGAAACTGCCCCAAAGCACAAGCCCCTAATGCTGGTGGAGTAGGAAGAATCCTGGCAATAGGACATGGGGAAGCAGTTGAGGATCCCGCGGTGGTTACCGGTACGTTTCTCCTCAATAACTCTTATGCATGCGTACTATTCGATAGTGGAGCGGAGAGGAGTTTCTTGAGCCACCAATATAAACAATTACTTGAACAAAATCCCCAATCACTAAAGGATACTTATGTAGTAGAAATGGCAAATGGGAAAGTAGAACGCACTAGCGATATATACTCAGAGTGTACTCTCACTCTAGACAACCATACATTTAAAATTGACCTGATGCCGGTCACCATAAAAAGCTTCGACGTAATCATCGGGATGGATTGGTTAGTTCCTCACCGTGCCGACATTCTATGTTACGAAAGGGCCGTTCGCCTCAATCTACCAAATGACGAAACCCTTCTCATCTATGGTGACAAACCTAGTGCGAATTTACAAATCATCTCATGCATCAAAGCCCAAAAGTATCTCCGGAAGGAGTACCACGCCTTCTTGGCCCACGTAGTAGACATGAAACAAGACGTGAAAGACATCAAAGACATCCCCGAAGTGTGTAACTTCCCGGATGTGTTCCCAGAAGATCTTCTTGGTGTACCACTCGCACGACAAGTCGATTTGAGAATTGACTTAATACCCGGAGCTACCCCTGTAGCCAGAGCTCCATACCGCCTCGCACCAACAGAAATGCAAGAGTTGTCCAGTCAGTTGAACGAGCTTTTGAGCAAAGGGTTCATCAGACCAAGCTTCTCACCTTGGGGAGCACCAGTCCTTTTTGTAAAGAAGAAGGACGGATCCTTTCGCATGTGCATCGACTATCGGGAACTAAACAAACTCACCATCAAGAACCGATATCCTCTACCCCGAATCGACGACCTTTTCGACCAACTCCAAGGAGCAAATTTCTTCTCAAAGATCGACCTAAGGTCAGGTTACCATCAGCTACGAGTTCAAGAAGAAGATATTCCCAAAACTGCATTCAGAACTCGCTATGGGCACTACGAGTTTGTGGTGATGGCCTTCGGTTTAACAAACGCACCTGCGGTATTCATGGACCTAATGAATAGAGTGTGTCGACCCTACCTAGACAAGTTTGTAATCGTATTCATCGACGATATCTTGATCTACTCGCGAAGCGAAGAAGAGCATCGCCTACATCTACGCCAAGTGCTAGAGACACTAAGAGCGGAGAAGATTTATGCTAAGTTCTCTAAGTGTGAATTCTGGATTAGAGAAGTGGATTTCCTTGGCCATGTGGTAAGTGAGAAAGGCATACATGTGGATCCCTCCAAGATCAAGGCAATCGAGAATTGGTCAGCACCCAAGACGCCAACCGAAATTCGACAATTCCTTGGGCTTGCTGGCTACTACCGAAGATTTATACAAAACTTCTCCAAGATTGCGAAACCACTCACCACCTTGACGCAGAAAGGTGTGATATTCAAGTGGGAAAATAAACAAGAAACTGCTTTCCAAACGTTAAAACAAGCCCTATGCAGCGCACCGATCTTGTCTCTCCCAGAGGGAACTGAGGACTTCGTAGTGTACTGTGATGCTTCGAATCAAGGCCTCGGATGTGTGCTCATGCAGAGAGGGAAGGTTATCGCGTATGCATCAAGACAGCTTAAGACGCACAAGGTTAATTATACTACGCACGACCTGGAATTAGGAGCAGTGGTATTCCCTTTGAAGATCTGGAGACACTACCTCTACGGCACGAAATGCACTATCTTCACTGATCACAAAAGTCTTCAGCATATCCTCAATCAGAAAGAGCTCAACATGCGATAGAGGAGATGGGTAGAGTTGCTGAATGACTACGAGTGCGAAATTCGTTATCATCCGGGCAAGGCCAATGTAGTGGCTGATGCTCTAAGCAGGAAGGAGTACTCGGGCCGCCGAGTAAAATCCTTAACAATGACGATCCATTCCCACACGACCATACAAATCAAGGAAGCTCAACTAGAAGCTTTGAAACCAGAAAAGGTGGCAAGAGAGACATTAAGGGGAATGGATAAAAACTTAGAAGTCAAGGATGATGGAGTACGTTATCTCATGAATCGAATCTGGACACCGAAGTTCGGTGGACTCCGAGACGTCATCATGAATGAAGCACACAAGACTCGATATTCCATCCATCCCGGGTCAGATAAGATGTATCTGGACCTCAAGAAATTATACTGGTGGCCGAACATGAAAGCTGAGATTGCTACCTATTCTGACTTGCGCCAAGGTCAAAATCGAATACCAGAAACCATCCGGGCTATTGCAACAGCCGGATATACCTGAGTGGAAGTGGGAACGAATAACCATGGACTTCATCACCAAGCTGCCTAAGACATCGGGCGGGCTTGACACCATATGGGTAATCGTAGACAGATTGACCAAATCAGCACACTTCCTACCGATAAAAGAAACCGACAAGATGGAGAAGCTGACTAGAACGTACATCAGAGAGATTGTACGACTCCATGGTGTGCCGATATCCATTATCTCCGATAGAGATAGTAGATTTACCTCACGGTTTTGGCAGTCTCTACAAAAATCATTGGGAACTAGGCTCGACATGAGTACGGCCTACCACCCACAAACCGACGGACAGAGCGAACGAACCATTCAAACGTTGGAAGACATGTTAAGAGCTTGTGTGATAGACTTCGGTAAAGCATGGGATACCCATCTACCGCTTATCGAATTCTCCTGCAATAACAACTATCATACTAGCATCAAAGTCGCTCCATTCGAAGCTCTTTACGGTCGCAAATGCAGATCACCCCTGTGTTGGGCTGAGGTGGGGGATACACAGCTAGCTAGAGGGCAAGTCTCTAATAGCACCCTCACTGGCCCTGAAATCATAAGGGAAACCACAGAAAAGATCGTTCAAATTCGAGAAAGACTGAAAGCGTCTCGCGATCGGCAAAAGAGTTACGCAGACAAACGACGCAAACCCTTGGAATTCCAGGTGGGTGATCGTGTACTACTAAAAGTTTCCCCTTGGAAAGGAATGATACGATTCGGAAAACGCGGGAAACTAAATCCAAGGTACATCGGGCCATTCGAAATCCTTGCTAGGATTGGGCCAGTAGCATACAAACTTCGATTACCTCAGGAACTCGACAAAGTACATCCCACATTTCACGTGTCGAACCTAAAGAAGTGTTTGTCTGATGAGACACTCGTAATACCACTCGACGAAATCGAAGTTAACGAAAATCTCCACTTCGTGGAGGAACCAGTCGAAATCATAGATCGGGAAATCAAACGAACGAAACAAAGTCGTATTCCCATCGTGAAGGTCCGTTGGAACGCTAAACGAGGACCCGAATTCACCTGGGAACGCGAGGATCAGATGAAACAAAAGTATCCACATCTCTTCCCAAACTCTTGAAATCCCAGTCAAAATGAAAATTTCGGGACGAAATTCCTTCTAACGGGGGGATGATGTGACAACCGTCAAATTTCGGTCAAGTCAAAGTCAAACAAAGTCAACAAGTCAAACCGGTCAACTCCAATAACCCTTGTATGTTAGGGTTTACGTTATGTAATCACTATACAATTCGCTATTTTAATGAGAAATCATCATTTGGAAAGTTCATGTGTTTGATTTTCCTTAGCCTTAACAGTGCTAAACAACGAACCAAAGCGATAAAACACTATTGCACAATCATCGGGATTGTGTATGACACTAAAACACGGTTTAACGGGGTTTACGAACCTTGCGTTGTGAAGCCGGACACTCAAATTAATCACAAACGAAACCTCTCTAAATCGTTTTCACTCTATCTCTTTCTATTTGAAATCTCTCCCAAATCTCTCCCAAATCTCTCTCAAAAGTTACTTTAACTTTTTGTAATCATTTGGGTCATATCGACCCTTAACCGGGTCAAAAAAAAATCGCTTGAAACGGGGTAAAAACGGGTAAAATAGCCTTAAGGACCTGGAACTGAAGCTTCAGGACCGAAGCCTCTCATCCGAGGCCTCGGATCCGAAGCCTCTCATCAGGACCGAAGCTGAAGCGTCTCAGGAGACCGAATCCGAAGCCATCAGACAGCAGCCTCGCATGCGAGGGTCCGAATCCGGCCTCCATGCGAGAGGTCTCGCAGACGGCCCCTTTTTACCGGTTTTTCGACTACGACTTCGTTTTAACTCCGTTTTTCATTATTTTAACGTGGGATTTTCACCCAAAACTTTATTTTATAAACTAAGGCCCCAAAATATATAGATCTCCAAGGTTTTATAAAAATATATTAAAAGAATTAGTGGTTGAACTAATTATTGAGGGAATATTTGCTTTTCCTTAATTTATGGCAAAAGCAAACCACCACCACCTCACTCTATGATCAGTCACTCTTTCCCACTACCCCTTGTCTCCTTAGTGGACCTTTACACCCAATCTCCAGCTCTTCCCACGTTCTAAGAGATGGAGGATTGATTCTCTCTCCTCATTCTCCATAAAGTTCTTTCATTCTACACTTAGCAACCAAAGGACACTCTCCAAAATTCTCTCATCTTTTCTCTCAACTTCAAGAACTTCAAGGCTTTCTTCAGGGATTTCTTTCTTCAATTAGTAAGTATCTTCATCATTCATATAATTATTACACTCCATTCTACTCAAATCATTGATATCTTACACAAATTCCATATTATTTGATGTTAGATTCTCGAATCATCAAGACATCTTCTTAGTGTCCTTGGGTTGAACACTTCCTCTCTCTCACTTTCATCTACTGAAACCACATAGGGTGAATTCATACCCCTACATTTACATGTTTTTCTTAAGTTTTAAGGGGGGAATACAAGTAAAATCATCAAGAACACAATTAAACTTTTTCTAACAGATTACATCAGAAAAGATGGACTTCGATCACGGACTGTTTTGGTCAACTTAAATATTTTAGTTTTCAAAACTGTTCCAGGTGCAAGTAGTTCAAACTCTTAGCTTTAAAATGGCTACTTGCACATCTCCATATGATTTTTCTACACTTTATGGTGATTTTTACAAAACTGCCTGTCATTTCAGAGGCAAACCCGGACCAGTCTGTGATTATGAACATTTTCACCTCTGTTAGAGATCACTAAAAATCATGATAAAATTTACGAACAAACTAGACTCCTATTCCAAACTCACAGAATTTGCGCATTTGGATTTAGAGCTTTGATGATTTTTCTATAAATTTTCTAAGAACAGTAACAGAAACTGTATTCAACGAAAAGTTGCTGTCAATTTCATTTCACCTTGTAACATGTTGAGCAAGGTGTATATCTTTATGTGATTATATGTTATTGCAATATATGACATTTCATCTTAATATTTAGACACACATCAGTTTACAAATGGATTTGGACATATAAAATATAAAGAATAACAAGTGATTATAATCAAAGTACAACCGATACATTCAAACATTTAATAAACTATTTTTAATATAGTTTGCATACATTACTACGTACTACCCTTGGTTGATAAACTATAATAGGTATAGTTTATGATACATTACATAACACATACATTTAAAAAGGGTACATTTATACAAAGGATATTTTCATTAAGCAAGGTACGGCCATACGGTACCAAGTTTTCATAACACGTAATTCCGTTAATGACTTTGTGAGACATTTACTTCAAACTACCATTAAGTCCTGTATTGTAACCAGAGTCTCCTTGAGGGAGAGCGTGATAGTTGTGTATAGATCTATATTGGGTTTGACAAACCCACACCTAAACTGCATGCAACAGTTAGACCGATAGGTCTGGGGTGACAAATGTCGTAACATTTCCGACGCCCGAAGAACGTCGTTTTAGGCAACCTTGGTCATAGCATGGTTATAATAAACTCACACAAAGTATTAATAAATATTGGAATTTACGGGAACTTCATTAAAATTAAACGAGTTTATGTCGATTTAAACTTACATTATTTATTATAAGTAAGAAAAGTTACTTATACATTTCGGTGTTTGAATTTAAGACTACATATACATTTTAAGGAAAATATTGGATTTTCTAAAACAAATACTACTTTTACAAACGAAAGGCTTTTAATAATATCAAACAAAAGCTTATGAACTCACCAACCTTTGTGTTGACACTTTTCCAAACAACGTGTATTCTCAGGAAATCATTAAACAGGTAACCAAGTGCTTTTGAGGATGGGACGCTAAGGCGTCTACTATTTCATATTTTGTCAACATATTGTAATTGATTCGTAAACATGTAATTCATACAATGATGTAACTTTTTCAATTATATATATGTTGGTTGTGTTTGCTTGAATTACTATTACAATTGTTGTTATGATACTATACATGAAGTCCTCCACCCCCGGACGTTTCCGCCATCCTTGGTTTGGGGGTGTGACACTTAGGAGAGGTTCACCAAGTTATTTAGAGATGAGTATGTTCCCCAGGGGAGAGGGAACGTTTGGCATAGGAGATTCTGTCTCTCAAGCAGAAGACAGAATCAGTGGCAGAGATTACGAGGATGTTTCATGAGAGGGCACTGTTCTGCCCTGAGTACGTTTCTACTGAGCAGGCACGTGTGAGTCGGTATTTGAGCATATTGAGGAGGGATATTCGGGAGTTCGTGTCGAAATCGTCTTATCGGACATTGGCTGAGTTGCAGACCATAGCTAGGAGGAGAGAGATTGAGTTGGAGATTCAGACTAAGGAGGAGGGAGAGCAGCAGGGGAGAGATAGGAGAGCAATGCAGTTGCAGCCGACGACAAAGGGGCTAAGCCCACTGATTCGAGAGCTGGAGGCCAGAAGGGCCGCACTTGTGGCAAGTGCGGCAAGAGTCATGAGGGGTCTTGCCGAGCGGGGATTTGCTACAAATGTGGCAAGGAGGGGCATATGGCGAGGGACTGCCCCAGGGGATTTTCAGTTTGCTTTCCCTACAACCAGACAGGCCATCGGAAGGCCGAGTGTCCCCAGCTCACTTAGGGATCATCCCAGGCTTCCGCTCCTGCTATTTACGTGTTACTGATGGCCGTCCGGGGAAGGCCGAGCCTCTGAGTGCTCGTGGGAGAGCATTCCAGTTTACTGCGAAGGAGGTCCGTGCAGCGCTTGACATTGTTGTTGGTACGTATCTCCTTATTTATGTTATTTTGAGATTTGTTTATGCTTATATTGTGTTGTATATAGGTACTTTTCTTGTGAGTTCTGTGCCTGCTTTGGTGTTATCTGACTCGGGTGCGAGTTGATCTTTCATGTCTTTATCCTTTAGTCATCACATTTGTGTTAGACGTGAGGCATTGAGTCAACCATTGAGGGTTTCTATAGCCGACGAGCATGCGACTTTTGCCACTGATGTATTCCGGGGATGTGTATTAGAGATTTTCGGTGTTGATTTCCCGATAGATCTAGTGTCGATTGCGATGGGCGATGTCTGTGTCATAGTGGGCATGGATTGGTTGAGCCGGTTTGCTGCTGTGATTGACTGTGAGCGTCAGATGGTGACCATACAAGACCCTAGTGGGGGAGTACTTATTGTGTATGGAGAGGGGACCAGATCTGGATAAGGAATCTGCTCTGTCGCCAGGGCGAGACAGAGTTTACAGCAGGGATGCATGGGCTTTTTAGCATATGTGATGGATACGAGATTTGCCACTGAGAGGCCGAGTTCTATCTCCGATGTTCCGGTAGTGTGTGAGTTCCCAAATGTTTTCCCCGAGGAGTTTCTGGGTGTGCCTCCCGAGAGGCAGGTGGAGTTCCAGATCGATTTGATTACGGGTGCGGCGCCTATTGCCAAGGTACCTTATCGCCTTACGCTGCCCGAGATGCAGGAGTTATCCTCGCAGATCCAGGAGCTGCCGGGGAAGGGTTTTATCCGACCGAGTAGCTCACCGTGGGGAGCGCCGATCCTTTTTGTCAAGAAAAAGGATGGTTCACACCCGATGTGTATCGACTATCGGGAGCTGAACAAGCTGACGGTCAAGAACCGTTATCCACTACCGAGAATCGATGATTTATTCGATTAGTTGCAGGGGGCGTCTTTGTTTTCCAAGATTGATTTGAGATCTAGGTATCATCAGATGAGAGTCTGTGAGGAGGATATTTAGAAGACAACTTTCCCAACTCTTTATGGGCATTACGAGTTTGTGGTGATGCCGTTTGGACTCACCAATGCACCTGCAACGTTCATGGACCTCATGAATCGGGTGTGCCGGCCCATGTTGGATAAGTCGGTGATCGTGTTCATCGACGACATTCTGGTGTACTCGAGGTCTAGAGAGCAGCATGAGGAACACCTACAGGAGATTATTAGAGTATTGAGGATGGAGAGGCTTTATGCCAAATTCTCCAAGTGTGATTTCTGGTTACGAGAGGTCTAGTTCTTGGGACACCTCGTTAATCAGAATGGGATTTTGGTCGACCCGGGAAAGATTGAGGGAGTTATGCGATGGGAGGTGCCGAGATCCCCATCCGAGATCAGGAGTTTTCTGGGCCTGACAGGCTACTACCGGAGGTTTATCAGAGATTTCTCAAAGATTGTTGTTCCTCTCACCAGATTGACTAGGAAGGGTGTTACTCTTACTTGGGGGCCCGAGCAGCAGGCCTCATTCGAGACTCTTCGCCAGAGATTGTGCGAAGCTCCAGTGTTAGCCCTTCCTGAGGGAGTGGTGGACTTCGTAGTCTATTGCGATGCATCTATATCAGGGATGGGTGTCGTGTTGATGCAGAGGGGACATGTGATAGCATAAGCATCGAGGCAGTTGAAGCCTCACGAGACGAGGTATCCCACCCACGATTTGGAGTTGGGGGTGGTGGTGTTCGCCCTCAAGATTTGGCGCCACTACCTTTATGGTGTCAGGTGTACCATATACACGGACCATAAGAGCCTAAAGTACCTCATGGATCAGCTCAACCTGAATATGAGACAGAGGAGGTGGTTGGATGTAGTGAAGGACTACGACTGTGAGATTTTGTATAACCCTGGCAACGCTAATGTGGTAGCCGATGACCTGAGTCACAGAGTGGTGAGTGCTCCGATCCGAGATATGTGCATGAGGATGACGGTGATGACTCTAGTCTTAGATACCATTCGAGAGGCCCAAGTGGTGGCCATGAGACCAGAGAACTGTAAGAGAGAGCGGGTGATCGAGCAAATTTCTGAGTTTGAGACGGATAGTCGGGGGCTTATGACCTTCCGTGGGCGGATATGGATGCCATATACGGGTGGAGCTCGACGTATATTGATGGAGGATGCCTATAGGTCGAGATTCTCGATCCATCCGGGAGCCACCAAGATGTATTTGGACTTAAAAAGGTATTATTGGTGGCCCTGTATGAAGAGAGATGTGGCATGGGTAGTCGAGAGGTGCTTGACCTGTCGTTAGGTCAAGGCGGAGCACCAGCGTCGTCATGGCCCGTTGTAGCCTCTAGAGATTCCCTTATGGAAGTGGGAACATATTTCCATGGATTTTATCACCAAATTACCAAGGCCCGCGCGGGGTGTTGATGCAATATGGGTGATTGTAGATCGGTTGACGAAGAGTGCTCACTTTCTGGCTATTAGTGAGAGCTCTTCTGCGGAGAATTGGCCAAGATCTACATTCGAGAGGTGGTGGCTCGGCTTGGCGTGCCAACATCGATAGTGTCAGATCGAGATATGCGCTTTACTTCCAGGTTCTGGAAGAAATTTCATGAGGAGTTGGGTACCCGGTTACACTTCAGCACCGCATATCATCCACAGACAGACGGGCAGAGCGAGCGGACAATTCAGACACTCGAGGACATGCTACACACATGTGTTATGGACTTCGGTGGGAGTTGGGACACTGACTTTCCCTTGGCTGAGTTTTCATACAACAACAGCCATCACTCTAGCATTGGTATGCCTCCCTTTGAGCTTTTATTTGGGAGGAGGTGCCAGACTCCCATCTGTTGGGGAGAGTTAGGGCATAGAGTGATGGGGAGCACTGAGATAGTGCTCAAGAAGACAGAGCAAATCCAGCAGGTCAGACAGAGATTACTGATAGCCCAGAGTCGTCAGAAGAGTTACGCAGACAGGTGACGTTCAGAGCTAGAGTTCCAGGTCGGAGATTATGTTCTCCAGAAGGTATCCCCATGGAAAGGGGTGATCCGATTCAGGAAGCGGGGCAAGTTGGGCCCTAGATACATCGGACCTTTCAGAGTGATCACTCGAGTGGGTAACGTAGCTTATCCGTTAGAGATGCCTGTAGAGTTGAGTCAGATTCATAACACCTTCCATGTTTCCCAGCTGAGGAAGTGTGTAGCCGATGAGACGTTAGTGGTCCCTTTAGAGGACATTCAGGTTGATGATCGCCTGAACTACATTGAGAAGCCGATAGCGATCTTGGATAGGAAGGTGAAGGTATTAAGGAATAAAGAGGTGCCTTTACTTCAGGTTCAGTGGCAGCATCGGAAGGGATCCGAGTGGACTTGGGAGCCGGAGACCGAGATGCGTCAGCAGTACCCAAAGTTGTCTCCGGGGAATGACTTCGAGGGCGAAGTCTGATTCTAGTGGGGGAGAATTGTAACATCCCGACTCCCAGGTATAATATTTAATTAATTTGCATTCATATTGTTAGAGAAACTCGACGAGTTGGAGGCCCCAACTCGCCGAGTAGAGGAGTTAATGGCCGCGTGATTTTTTACAGTCTACTCGACGAGTTGGTGGACCCCAACTCGACGAGTAGGAGCTGAGTATGAAAACCCTAATTTTCAGGGTTTGTCTCCTATTTAAAGGACCTTAAGCATTCATTTCCGCCTGCCTGATCATTTTGACACCTTGAGAGAAACCCTAAACGAGCTGGTACCATCTGTGTGTGTGTGTGAGAGAGAGAGAGAGAGAGAGAGAGAGGCTAAAAGTGTGTGAGTTGGTGCATTCTTGGAAGGGGAATAGAAGAGAAAAAGGCTTGGAACGAGAAGAAGGCTTTGGATCCAGTGTTCTTTCTGTACAAGCTGCTAATTGAAGGTAAAAAGCTATCACCTTGACCATTGTTTGGTTAGATCTCTTCCATAGGAAGTTTGTAGTCATTTCCATCTTCCTTTTTGAGTCTTTGAGTCATTTGAGCATTAGATGAAGTTGAAACTTCAGATCTGGGCTGGATGAGGTCCCTTGAGCATAAAGATCCAAGCTTTATCAAGCTTTTGGCCATGTTCCAAACATTAGACCTTCTATAGAGCTTTGTTTTGGAATTTTGAGCCCTAGGTGCCATGCATGGACGTAAAGCTTGCAGCTTTACGTGGTATTTCAGCCTTGGGAGGCTAGATCTAGAGTTTGGGACTTTATTTCTGCTTAGAATCGTCTGAATGAGAATTGGACTAGAGGGACTCGACGAGGCAGTTAGGGTTTTCCCCGATAGTCTGGACGCACTACAACTCGGAGAGTTGATGAGACAACTCGACGAGTTGTGTTGGAATCTTCCCGATTCTTCTGAGAACAGGAGGAACTCGACGAGCCGCAAAGGTGCACGCGACGAGTTGGGTCAACACAGACTGTTGACTCGAGTGTTGACTTTCGTTGACTTTTAGGGTTTGGTCAATGGTGGACTTTGGAGACCATGGAGGGGTAAAATGGTCTTTTCACCCTTTTTGAGATCTAGTGGAGGAGTTAGCTTAACATCTCATAGTGGTTATTATAAGTTGCTAATTAGAGATGATTATATTATGTAGGCGGAGTCTAGACTGTTCGAGGGGTACTAGATCTACTTGCTTACTTACGAGGTGAGTCTTCTCACTATACTTACCTGAGTGGTATTACTGTGTGACCACAGGGTCTTAATTGATTTATCGACCTGAGGGTCCTATGTGCTTATACTGAGTTATGTGATATTATGCATTTTGTCTTTGTGATATATGCTATATTATTCTGTGCCATACTGAGTTAGGACCAGAGGGTCCAAACCGAGTTATGAGACCGGAGGGTGTTCACTGAGATACAGGACCGGAAGGTCCAACCCGAGCTGTGAGACCGGAGGGTCTTCACTGAGACACATGACCGGAGGGTCCACACCGAGCCTTGAGACCGGAGGGTCCTCACGGAGACGCATGACCAGAGGGTCCATGCCGAGCTATAGCCATGATAGGCTTATTATTTGTGTATGTGGTATTTTGGGGAACTCACTAAGCTTCGTGCTTACCGTGTTGTGTGATATGTGTTTCAGGTACTTCTCAGGATCTTGAAAGGCGCCGGCTAGATTGTACACACATGTTCGAGATTATGTTTGAGGATTCTGGGATATTATCAATCATTTTGTTGATTTGTGTTTTGACAACTGATACATTTGTGGTTTTTGAGAAATGTGATATTGAGTTTTATGTGGTTTAAAAATGAAATTTTTGTTTGAAAATTTAGAGTGTTACACGTATACATGAGACGAGTAAGTGTCATTCAAATTAGAATGCGTAGATTTCAGTTTACTAAGGGGCCTGTGATATTTTTATAATTCTAGTTTAAAAGGTACGTTATATCATGATTATTTCAGGCATCCAATAATTCTTAGTATACTTCTATTTAAAATCACATTTTAACAATGTTCTTTTGTAAAATCTAAAATTTATATTATCGACATGGTCAAATTTTAAATTTAGTAACTAGAATTAAGTTTCGACGTTTCAGCACTAAAGAACATTTATAAACCTTTGGATAAAACCTTCGTTTTTCAAATAATATTTGGCGTTTCATAAGTCTCTAAAATCTCAATTTTAAACTTATATAATTTTAATCATGAAATTTACCATTAGCTAGTTTTAATTTATAAAAGTCATTTTATTTTTAAACCATTTTACCATCCTATGTTGAAAGATAAATTTCATGAAAACCAAACTCCTTGTGATGTTATTTATGCTCAAAATATTATTTTTCATGTGAAATCTAATTTAACAAATAAAACATAATATCAACATAAAATTAAACAACACAACCATGTTATAACATATATGCATAAACCAACCATTTAATGACACTTTATGAGCCATCATCAAAATGTCAAGTCTATTCCTAAGGGACATATATGGACCAAAAATCTTGTATTGTCTTCATGCTCTCACTTGCTTCCCCACCTTGTAGCAAGTTAAAAAAAATTATATAAATTTTATGCAAGTTTAAAAAATAATTTTATATGGACCAAAAATATTGTGATGTCTTCATGCTCTCACTTGCTTCACAATGGCCACCAACTTTATTCTTGTAATATTTTTATAAAAATAAACTATTTCTAAAACTAATCTATTAATTAAAAAATAAACAAAATAAAAACTGTATATTTAATTACTACATACGATATGAATATACAACCAATTTAACAAATCAACACAAATACAAACACAGGAGGTTCGTGGCTATTTTAAAGTTGTCATATAAAAAATGTATGAAATTTTATTACAAAAAGAAAATCATCCATGTTTTATAAAAACAAAGATTTTACCCACTTTTCAAATAATCTAACCAAACTTTCAAAAATGGCTCTAATACCAAATTTTGGGATTTATTCTAAAAAATCGATTTCTTAAATGGTAAAAAATTGCAACGAAAGCTTAAAATTATGAATAAAATTAAAAGTGTTTTTAATGATAGGAAGAAAATAATACAACCATTCAAGACTTCGGTTCCTCTTGGGGGGTTGGAAGTTGATGAATAATGTAGAGTAGAATTCCACGTTAGTTAGAAACATCAACAGTAACTCAACTTGATTTGAATGCTACTCTGTGTTGTAATAATAGAACCTCCTAAGCAATTAAGACAAAGAAATAAGTTTGTCTTCAAACAAAGTATTGAAGTATCATCTTCATCTTACTTTTGCTTAATCAATTATGACATGAGGAGAGTATAAGAAACGAATAAAACCACAAATGTTTTGATTAAAAAAGGTGACAATGAAAGCCTTTCCTAAGGCTTTTATTATAGTCTTTATCCTATGGGTCTTAACACTTTATGAGCCATGCTTAATCATCTTGTCATCACATACTTTGAAAGTATGACATTCTTTTTAAAATAATCAAGTAAGATAATCTTGTCCCCTAGCTTTCTCTAGTTATGTTTTTATAAAAAAAGGAAAAGAGATTTTATAATAAAAATCTTTTAACTTTTAAATTTTATAAAGCCATGGAATCTTAGCTACAAGACAAAAAGATGTACATGACATAATAGATCATACCTTATGAAATATTATGATATACTTTAATACTTAACACTGAAAGTTAATATTTCCATGAAATAAATAATTTCTAGTTAATTACAAGAGTTATATTTATTTATCAAGAATCAATTTCTTATAAATAATAGATTTGCATTAAATTGTAGTTAGTGTGCCCTTTAGGATCATATATTATATAGCAATATCATTCTGCAATAACTCTTGGACATATAGATCTTTCAAATACACATTTTTTCAAGAATTATAATAGAATATATACATGTTCACCGTTATAGTACATGAAAGTTACTCCCTCCTAAGATGTAAAATGTAGTAGCATAAAGGAAATACATGAAAGTTACTCCCTCCTAAGATGTAACACCCCATTTTCGCGTTATAGTACAAATGTATAGACATTTTTGATAAAATACTATTTTAGATCGGTTGATTGTTAGGAAAAAAAAGTTTAAATGAGAGTTGAAGATCTCGTCAATACTTATATGTCGATATAAAAAGAGTCGAGAACGGATATTGTATGAGAGAGTTATGATTTTTATACGAACTTTAACAGTCTAAGCCTATAAAAATATAACTTTAAAAATAAAATGATAACTAGCTAACATAGTCTAAATGAAAATTGTATATCTCGTCGATAGCTACGCGCGGATATAAAGAACGTCGAGAACGGAACTCATATGAAGAAATTACAGAATTTACATAATTTTCTTTTGCGCGGCGCGCGCTTGTAGAAGGTGGCAACACGGACCGTAGAGAAGATGATAGATGAAACAAAACAGATGCGGAGACGTTGCTTTAAGAACATCGAGCGCACCTTAAAAGGCGCAACGCGCACCTCCACAAATCTCCTTTAAATACGATCAAAAGCCCCTCATTTTTCTACACACCTCTAGAACTCTCTCTCTCTCTCTCTCTCTATATATATATATATATATATATATATATATATATATATATATATATATATATATACATATATATATATATATATATATATATATATATATATATATATATATATATATATATATATATATATATATATATATATATATATATATATATATATATAATTTCTAATTCTTTGGTCAAAGTTTTCCCTATATTCTAGAAGTTTTAACAGAGCCCAGAGTCGTCGAAGAGATAAAAGTATTCGGGTCAGTGTTCTGCCTGCGGCATTTCACGTTTTCTCTAGAAACTCTCTGTAACTAAGGCTACTCTTACTACACTTTAAGACTACCTTATATTTATATTTATAGTCTTTGTTATGGATATATATAAATAAGATTTATCAGTAATTCTAGTTATAATGCTTATTAAACTACTTATGAGAGTGGTGTAAAGAATGGTCATGTTGGCTTGGTTGTTGGATTTTTGAAAGGCTATATGCCGAAATGGTCCTGCCTCCCAACTTTCCTGCATGTTTGATCCTTAGTTGATAGGACTCTCAACATTCATTGGGATTAGTGAAAAATCTAGCTTTCATTACCAAATTGTCATAGGAATTCATTTTTTTATAGTATTATTGGTTAATACTTGTTAGACATGTTACCAGTTAGACTGGATCGCCAGTAGAATCACCTATATAGTTGCTAATCATTTGAATAACTATTCATGTGAGTTTTCTCACTATATTATGTGCTCCAGTAAGTATGCTCTATATGTTAGGATATAGTTTCCATGTAGTATGCAATTAGGCTAGTTCTGTTAGTTGCTAGTAGTGTTGGATTGTTTTCTGTGATATATATATATATATATATATATATATATATATATATATATATATATATATATATATATATATATATATATATATATATATTATCTAGGAAGTTGAGGGCGGCTGACCCTCGGGCTGAAGGCCAATAGACTCGGGTGGACCAACATTATGTTGAAGCCCACATAGCAGGCCAGCCTTATGCTAAATGCAAAAAGGGCAGACCAGCATATGATGAAGGCCATTATATGTATCAATTGTATATTTATTATGGTATATGGTATTTTGGGGAACTTACTAAGCTTTGTGCTTACGTAGTTGAATATAAATGTTTTTCAGGTACTTCATTGATTCGTGAGAGGGGCAAGGTTCGACTATATACACACACATTCGCAACATGTTTTCACATAATGTAATTATTCTCTCTAATAAATGAAGGTTTTTTTTGCCACTTGTCACACTCTCATTCAATTTGCCAAATGTCATTTCGTGGTTATTTTGAATTATTTTTTTTTCACATGTCACTTTATAAGTTTTTCTATTTTATTAAATGTCACATAATATTTTAATATATTAATTACAATAAATGTAGTAATAAATGAATATCAATTTCATTAATTAACTTACCTTTTAATTTCAAAATTCTCAAAATTAAAGCTTATTAATTTCTTTTATTTATTTAAATTATTTGTTTAAATTTAAAAGATAAAAATATTTATATTATAACAATTCATTATTTTTCTTTTTTTTCTTATAAATTCAAAATTCTCAAATATTTTGACTTTTATATTAAATTTTTTTTTTTAAATTAACCCATGTAACACATGGGTTTCGCAACTAGTACTCTAATATATTTGAATAAATAAAAATGAAAAATTTGGGTTGAAAATCGGGATGTTAGAAGTTGTTATCAGAGCCTTGGTTTGAGGGAATTTGATGAAAATTTGTGTGATTCTAGAATTAAACCAAGGATGTGAATATCTTAACAAATCTTTTTAAGAAAAAGAACTTTATTCAAAAGAAAAGAATGTGATGTGTACAATCATCCATAGCTCAGAAAGGTAAGTGATTTCCAAAATATCGATATCTGTTATGATTAAATTATTAGAAATGGATGCTATTACGTAGGTTAGGGAAGCTTTAGGAAATTGAATTGTTTGATACTGAAGATGCCTCATTTCCTAGGAATTTGCTTGTTATTGGTTGCTTTGAACCTCTATTGATATTAATTAGGTATTTGACATATATGTTAGGTTACATGCTCCCATAATTTAATAGTTTTAGATTACTTGATTTGGCGTTATTGCATAGCTCTCAGTCGACATGTTGTTTGATCTTAGTGGCATGCTATTATATTCATCCGATAATTAGTTAATATTGGTAGAAGTTCTTCCTCAACTAATAGTAGGGTGAAGTGGAAAGGAATCTTAGGAAAACCCATTGTATGTGCTGATGGAACACATACATATATATGTTTAACGATCATTGTGTGTTGTATTGGAAGTGGCTTGGAAAGTACGAGACAATCTTTGGCACAAGTATGAGTAGGTGTGAAAGGTAGTAGATGCCTATACTACCTGAAGCATAGGACTCGCACTTGGATCAGGAAGAGTCACAAAGTTGTTAAGGCATTAATATTTAGGTAGATAGTGTGGCTAACACTATAAATTTGCTTTGTGTTATATTCGTCATTACGTGTTGTATGGGGATGTCTAGGAGAATAAAGTTGAATTTTGTAAGTGAGTTGGCTCTTAGAACCTTGTCCGATATAGTACCAACTTTAGCAATTTAGGAAGAAGATGATAAAGTTGACCTACATAAATGTTACAAGCCTAATTGGGGCAGAGAAACTACCAAGTAGAGTTGCTACCTACCATGATGTGGTTGTACCACATTAGAACATGAACGAAGGTACCTCCTATGTTAAGTGATTGACTCGTAGGGACAATATTCTTGTTCGTTATACATCCTTGCATCATACAGTAGAGCGTTATTAGAATATGACCATTTCTATTATTATATGTCGACCTCCAACTATTATAGGAGAAAGGATCGATTTATTAGTACGAGAAGGATACGTTAGATGAGGTATGTCTTAGGCGTTAGATTCACGAAAAGAAATATTTAGTACTCTGGGACCTTTTTATAGTAAAAGGTTATCATAATAGGTGGTAACAGGTCTTGTTTACAGAATGTTGACTAGACATCATGAAGTAGAGAGATTTGGGATTTACACTGACAACACATCCTAACATGATTGGATAGTCATTGAGATCTCACATACCTTACTAGAAGAATTACCCGGTATCATTAAACTGGTCACAGATAGGTTGATCATCAGGGTTAACGAGCTGATTTCTGGCATTTGAACTATTGATGAAATGGTAAGGACTTCTGAATAGGAGAGTTTGGAAAGAGGAAGCAAGCATAAGACCCGACTCTGCCAGCAACAGCCAAAAGATTTAAGCAAGCCAACCTAAGGCCTGGAGGACATAGGGTCCCTCAGTGTAGCAAGCATATAGAATATCATGAGGGAGCTTGTCGTGGTTTGGTATGCTTCAGGTTTGGTGTGGAGGGACATTGCAATCGAGACTATAAAAAACAAACATAGGGGTGTGCATTTGTTTCCACTTCAACTAGAAGGGCTACATCAAGGATAAGTGTCCTATTCTAAAACCAATAGGTACAATACAGGCTCCAGCGCCTTAAAATCTTAGGATAATCAGTAGATGCCTATTGGAAAGAGACCCCACACCTACTAAAGAAGTTGTATTTTTTCCTATCAAGGAAGAATGAGTGACACCGGTAGGAAGTATTTGATAGTATGTTATTATGTTTGTTTTCGGTATGTAGGTATTAGTATGTAATCCAACAATCGTTGTTATTGCTAGTAAAATTCTATTCCTAATGAAATCCTTTTTCTCATGCAAGTGTGTTAGTGCGTTTTTAGAGAAAATTGTTCTTGTCACAACCTTATCATGTTTTGGTCATGCTATTTGAGAAAATCACTTGTAGTAGGCACAATCACTAGCACTACCATATGAATGTCTAAGGTGATTGGATATGAGAGACATTGGTTTCTTACAAAGGAGCCATAAAATCACATAGGAAAGGCCAACTTAGACTTCGGCTAGTTACGAGCAGCAGATGATGGGTTAAACCGAATGATCAACCTTTAAGGAGAAAGTATGAAAGTAGTTCAACTTTTGATTTTGACGTCAACGTTTGGAAGAGTTATAGCATGAGTAGGAAGATGTTGTTAGCTACGATTTCGTTGTGTGAGTAAAAAGAGAAACAAGTCTTCTATTAGATTACCCATATGCTATGAGTTTTACTCAAGGAAAAGTTGATCTTTATTCCCAAGTGTCTGATAGGTTTTAGGAATTGGCCAAATCTTCAGGTATGGCTCAGATAGCCAAGAAAACCATATAGATTTGTTCCTTCGAGAATATAGGATATATCCATGCAGTAGAGGATCAGTTAGTTAAAAAATTCAAAATGTCACATACATTTCAATAAAAAGAATCAAGTACTCAAGACATATACCGAACATAGAGGTTTCATTCAAACCATAGTAAGGATTTAGTAAGCTCGTGCCAAATGATTACAGCAGTAGGATCAACGTCAATGGAGAGAGTGTTTTCGTAACTATGAGTAAAGACACATAGAAGGAGACCATTTGAAAAGGATTATGCCCATTAAGCATATGGTAATACTTCATTGTTACTTTAGGCATCAGATAGACTACATGTTTGGTTTAGTTATTCCTTTTAGTGGTAAGCATAAAAGTTAATATACAACTAGGACTAAATTTTAGATCGACATAGGATGACAATTACACTTTAGCATCCATCTGATATAGATTAAGGACCTTCGATCGGTTGTAGTCTCAAACGTTTAAAAAGAAAATAGTTATTATAATAAGTAGATATCAAGGAATGATGAAGATTGAGTTCCTTTAGGACAATCATATAATGGTTGTGAGTCTTTAAAACCACCGAAGGATTGATCATGAGTCTTTAGGCCTAACGAAGATGATGACAAGAGAAGCCTGATATTATAATCCCATTAGTTGGACAATGTCACTATGTGTAGTGAGCATACGTAGGAACAAATTGCTCAAGCGATAGATATACTTTGATATAGACAAAATAGTTAGAGCCTTGCAAGAAGGCTATTGGTGATCTAGTGTGCCTTATAATCTAGTAGGTTAGTAGATAACAAGCCTTGTAATGAGTTTGTTACCATTGATAGAGTATTGGTTCAAGAGGTTTCAAATCAGTAAACCCGTTATAGTAGTTTTGATTAAATTTCAGGATGATGGAACACCTAAACTAGGTAGAGAAACCACTCAAAATCTAGGCTTGTCAGTGTTTTAACGCGATAACATAAGCCTTTTAGAGGCATGTTCCTGAAAATGGATTTCATGAGGATGTCGTAAATAAAATTCCATAGTTAATCACCTCATAATTAGTCGATGGTCAAACGTAGCGTATAAATTTTGGAAGTCCGGGCCGTCGAATTCCTAGTTTTGGAAGATTTCACAATGAATCAGGGAGTACGTCTAAGGTACGAAATGAATTTCTATGGCTAAATAAGTACACATGGAAGAAGTTGATGCGGAGTAGGATTTCGAAGTCAAAATCTCTATAAGTGGGGGGGAGTTGTAACACACCATTTTTTCCTTATAGTGTAAACGACCATTTACGTAAATAGATGTTTTTGATAAAATATTATTTAGGATAAATAGCCTTGATAAAAATCATGGTAATCGAAAAGTGAATTCATGTAGATAAAGAACCCATAAATCTGACTTCGTAGGAGGAAGTTATGATTTTTAGAAGTTTCAGCACAACACCGTGCGACAAAGAAATCGAAATTAAGATCGGTTGATTGTTAGGCAACGGAGCTGGTATAAAGATGTTACAGAATTTACAAAATTTGTGCTTTGTGTGGCGTACGCTTCTAGAAGGTTGAAACGTAGACCACAAAGAAGCTGACATGTGGCACAAAATGGTTGGGGAGACAAACCCTTAAGGGTGCAACACACACCTTAAAGGCGCATATCGCACGCCTAAAAATCTCCTATAAAGAGGATCAAACCCCCTCATTTCTTCCACACACATCCAGACCTCTCTCTCTCCCTCTCTCTCTCTCTCTATGTGTGTGTGTGTGTGTAATTCCTAATACTTTGCTCCAAGTTTTACGAAGTTTAGGCCGAGTCCTAAGTCATGGAAGAGGTAGAAGTGTTCAGGTCAATGTTCTGCCTACGACATTTCCAATTTTCGCTAGGAACTCTTTGTAAGTTACGTTACACTTACTACTCTATAAGTGTAGCTTTTATTTATATTCATAATCGTTGTAATGGATATATAAATAATATTTATCAGTAATTCCAGTTATAATGTTGATTAATCTACTAATGGGAGAGGTGTCTAGAATGATCATGCTGTTTTGATTGTTGGATTTTAGAAAGGCGATATGCTGAAATGGTCCTACCTCCCAATTTTCTTGTCTGTATGATATTTATTTGATACGACTCAAAGCATTCATTAGGATTTGTGAAAGATCTAGATTTCATTATCAAATTCCTATAGAAATTAATAAGTTAGAGTATTATAGGTTAATACTATTTAGGCGTGTTACCATCCAGATTGGATTGCAAGTAGAATTGCCACTTGGGGTTCGAATACGCACCAACTGAAGCCCACAATCAATCACCGCCCCGTTGGGGCTCAACCAATACATCCCCACGATGACATTGCTCTCACACAGGGGGGTAGGAACCAAATCAATCCAATATTGCTCACTTAATAACACCAAAGTGCATCCCCGATGAACCCTCGATACTCGCACTGGACGATCGTCAACAATCTCAACCTCTAATGAATAATCCACCTCCCCAGTGGTATCATCAAACCTCTTGCTAAGCGCAAGAGATACAAAGGATCGGGTAGCTCCTAAATCGACAAAAACCAATGTAGGAATGTTTTTAACAAGGAACGACCCTAAAAACAACACATACATATAAGCATGATAAATAACATAAATAAAAAGGTAAGGATAAGATATGTAACAACCCGTTATTTTCATTTTTGTAAAAGTTAATTTGGTCAACTAAGGTCAACTTAAATCTTATTCTATCTTAAATGGGTTAGATTAATGTTTTATAAGTGTTTACACCTTGTATTCAAGGTGTTATATGTTTAAGAAGGGAATTAGTTAGAACCGATAAACTACGCACCTCTTTACTTCTCTCTTCCCTTCGGACAGCAAACATGGGCCGCAAACCCTCGGGTCGTGAACAACTTCGCATAGCCGTGAACTATTTTCTGCCTTCGGGCCGTGAACTGTTTGCTGCCTTCGAGCCGTGAACCATTTGCTGACTTCGGACCGTGAACCCCTCGGCAGTGAACCTTCGGCCTATATATATGTGAAACACTCATTTTCTCTCATTCTTAACACTTCGGCCGCAAACACACTCTTCTCTCTCAAAGTTCATCAACCAAAAACTCAAGTTTGCTCTCATCTATCATCCAAAGATGCTCCTTTCACCTTTCGATCTTGCTAAACACACCTTATGTTCTTCGATTCTTCAAGAAAACATCTCCAATCTTCATATACTTAGGCCAAAAACACTTGAATCTTCAAGTGTTCATCAACTCATCAAGAACATCAAGTGTTCTTGGGCCGTGAACACCTCTTCTGGTCGTGAACAGCTTACAGCTTTCAAGCCTTGCTTATAACACTCTTATTTGTAAGTTAAACTTGCAAATTAATCCATTTCATATCATATTTGTGATCATATTCACTAAAAATATGCACATATATTACATGAAATACTTATAGGACTCAGAATCTAACTCGTGGAAATAACATCCTAAATCAAGTCTTCAATCGAATCACTCACAAAAGGTGAGTTCATACCCCTACATTTTTATGATTTTTAACTATTTTAGGGGAGGGGGTGAATACAAGTGACACACAATAAAATTGTGTTAATATCTCAAAATATTTTTAAATGTTTTAATATATTTTAAATTGTTATAATTGTTAAAAATTACATATTTATATCTGTGTAAATTATATAATTTGGATTCAAAAGATTTAAAATATGTAATTTGACCCCATTTCCTGTTCCTTGTTTGGTTGTGGGCATGGGATAAAGTTATTTAATCAAAGATCTACTTAATCACAATTATATAAATATTACATTTATATAAATATAAAATGGTTTTCAAACTGTTTGATACTACATGGGTACAAACAGAGAATTTCATGGAATAACAGTTTTATATATTCTTACAGTAAAACAAACAGCTAAACTATAATAGGTATAGTTTAGAGGACTCGTTCCTTGGTTTCAAATTTCAAAGTACATAACATGAAAACAAACATAGTGCATAACGAAAAACAAATAGAGGATAACTGTTAGAAAACAAACAGATTACTTTACTGAAAACAAACCTACGAACTACATTTTATACAGTTTATGAAACTTACTTACAGTGTATTTATTACATAGTAAGTTTTCAATGTTCTACGCGCAATCATCAATATAGCATTTGTGAGACTACCTTCATGTACTTTTCTAAGTACCAACCAAGTCCTGAAATTATAACCAGAGTCTCCTAGAGGGAGAGCGCGACACTTGTATATAGATCTATATGGGACTGACAATCCCACACCTGAACTGCTAACTACAGTTAGGCAGGCATGCCTGGGGTGACAAATGTCTTACATATTACGACGCCTGAAGAACGTCGTGTTCATACCCCTATATTTTTATGATTTTTAACTACTTTAGGGGGGGGGTGAATACAAGTGACACACAATAAAATTGTGTTAATATCTCAAAAGATTTTTAAATGTTTTAATATATTTTAAATTGTTATAATTGTTAAAAATTACATATTTATATCTGTGTAAATTATATAATTTGGATTCAAAAGATTTAGAATATGTAATTTGACCCATTTCCTGTTCCTTGTTTGGTTGTGGGCATGGGATAAAGTTATTTAATCAAAGATCTACTTAATCACAATTATATAAATATTACATTTATATAAATATAAAATGTTTTTCAAACTGTTTGATACTACATGGGTACAAACAGAGAGTTTCATGGAATAACAGTATTACAGATTCTTACAGTAAAACAAACAGCTAAACTATAATAGGTATAGTTTAGAGGACTCATTCATTGTTTTCAAATTTCAAAGTACATAACAGGAAAAAAAACATAGTGCATAACGAAAAACAAACAGAGGATAACTGTTAGAAAACAAACAGATTACTTTACTGAAAACAAACCTACGAACTACATTCTATACAGTTTATGATACTTACTTACAGTTTATTTATTACATAGTAACTTTTCAATGTTCTACGCGTAATCATCAATATAGCATTTGTGAGACTACCTTCATGTACTTTTCTAAGTACCAACCAAGTCCTGAAATTATAACCAGAGTCTCCTGGAGGGAGAGCACAACACTTTTATATAGATCTATATCAAACCATGAAAAATATACAAACTATAAATGCTATGGGGCTGAAGCGCTCTGACTACAAGTATACTTTTAAAATTGAAGTATTGTATAAGAAGTATACTAGTATGCATATATACATGAAACAATGTCACACTAAGAATGATACAAAAGTATTTGGATGTTGGACACTACGGTTAAACCTGGACAGGTATGTAATCATATATGGGGTCAATATAGCCTGATCAACTATATTTATTTGAGATATGACCAACATGTGTTTGGGAGTGATAGTGGTGTTGCAACAAGTCTAAAACTTACCTAAGTACCAGAAGAACCCTAGAATCCAACATAAAAGATAAGATACTATAGGAGTATTTTATGACACAAAAACAACAAGATACAAGAGAATTATCCTTACTAGAAACAAACATGTAAAAACAAAAGAACCATTCTTGGTAGAGCTATAAATATTAAGTGTATATTATAGTTATATATAATTAACGTTTTATAGACTTAGAATATGTGATCTAGCTTTATTTCATGTTCCTTGTTTGGTTATGGACTTAGAGCAGGATCATTTATTCGAAGGTCTATTATACCCAAGTTATATATAATTAGTATCCACTTTGTAGTTATAGAAGTACCCAGTACAAGTCATGTCATACAGAATACATTAACTGTTAGCTATAAGTTTATTATAAGGAAACTTGAAATTGTTTATTTGGACATGTCAAATCTATAAGATGTCTCTTATCTTCCTATTCTCGCATAGATAACATGGCTGGTTTTCATCTACCGGGGGATCCGTACTTTCTCAATCAAGGGAATGAGGGATGGCACGATGTTGAACCAGAGGATGATCCTGCAGACCGAATAGAAGAGGATTTTCCTAAGATTATGACTCAGAATCAGGAGCTTATAACCCACCTCAATTTGCCTAAAATCCTAATCCTCGACAAAAATTTTATGGTCCGACACCGCAGTGGGTAGTGAATTTAGATACGTGGAGTCATGAACAGGTTCAAGACCATCCTTATAATGGAGACCGAAGCTTTTGCAATCTTGACGAATGAGGCTCAGCAGACAGAGCCCTTCCCGTATTAGTTCATCGTGTTGCGCATAACGATGAACAAGGAAGATCTGCTATCGACGGAGTCGTACAAGTTAGTGCTACCACAAGAGTTAACACAGTCCGTTTTCACCACCTGATTAGAAACCATGAAACAACAAGGGATATTACCAAAACCTTACGAAGGGAACTAGCGGCAAGCCTAACTGAAGTTAGCGAACTTCGGGTACATCAAGCGATAATAGAAAGGCGTATGTATTCCACCGAACGCCATTTGGCTAGGTTCATGGCTGAATCTAGTAGGAATCTGAACCGTACTCCTCGCGAGTAGAGCATACTCTACTCATTCTTTTGGGATGTAGTCTAAATCTGTGTATATATACTAGTGATGTTTTCATGTACATAGTACGACCTCGAAATTTTATTTTCGATTGGTCAGTATGCTGTCAAGTTTTCAGTTAAGTTGGTATATTGTAGACCTACTACAAGGTCAAATTTTCCGAATTCTATGTATCTGATATACCAATATATGACAAGCATCATATTTCCTTTGAAAAAATCACTATCCAATTTCACATTGTAATTTTACAAGTTATTCCTTGCACTGGACTACTATGTAAAATGTTTCTGAATACCTGTAAGAACTAATGTAATTAGTTCAAAGACATTTGATTTTATCATCACTATTGATGTCTTACTACCTTTCAATTTTTATATCTTGAAGTTAAAGATGCCTCCTAGGAAGTCTAACAGGAAGAACAACAACAATCCACCGAATCCACCAAATCTACCACCACCACCTCCACAATTCGATGCTGCCGTCTTCCAAGCAGCAGTACTTGCCGCTGCCATGGCGCAAATTAATGCTAGTGGTAACAATGGAGCTGGCAGTGGTGATCTTAACTCTAATTATGGGGAAAATCTAGGACACCCTTGTGAGTGTTCATATAAAGACTTCACTAATGCAAAACCCATAACTTTTGATGCCACCAGAGGTGTCATTACTCTGACATGCTGGTTCGAGAAAACCGAATCAGTGTTTGAAATCTGTGCATGCCCTGAAGCAAGCAAAGTTAAGTTTGTAGCATGTACCTTCCTGGACAGAGCCCTTTCCTGGTGGAATGGCTATGTCAAATCCTTATCCCTTCCAGTCGCCAATGTTATGGGCTGGGATGATCTAAAAACCCTGATGCTAGCAGAATATTGTCCCCGAGGCAAAATTCAAAAGCTAGAGGAAGAACTTTGGAGTCTGACGATGAAAGACTCCGATATAATTGCATATATTGCCAGGTTCAGTGATCTGGCTATTCTGTGTCCAGGGATGGTTCCCACCGAGAGCAAGAAAGTTGAGAGATACATCTGGGGACTCTCTCCTCAGATACAAGGAAATGTAATAGCTGCTAACCCTCTCGCTTTTGACAGTGCCAAGCGTTTGGCACAGACACTAGTAGACCACGGAGTTTTTTAGGGCTCTATGGTACCTATCTTGGAGAAACCCAAGGAAGGGAGCAATAAGAAGAAATTTTGGAACAAGCGAAAAGGGCAATCATCTCAAGAGCCCTCGAAAAAGCAATAAACAGTGGCAACGCACACTGCTATTTTTCCTACTGCTGTTCCAACCCCTGTTCCTACCACTGTGTCTGTCACTCCAGCAACTCCAAGTCGATATGATGGATCGTTGCCGAAGTGCAATAAATGCAACTTCCATCATACAGGAGTTTTCAAAGAAATGCACTGCAAGAATTGTAACAGAAAGGGGCATATGCCCGTTTCTGTAGGGCACCAGCGTAGCCTATTTCTCAAGTCCCTGCCACGGGAGTGAGTCAAACATGCTATGAATGTGGGGAAGTAGGACATTTCAAGAGAAATTGTCCTAAGTTAAAGAATGATAGTGGTACTGGGAGAGTCTTGGCGATTGGCTATGAAGAAGCAGTAGCCGATCCTAATGTGGTGACCGGTACGTTCCATCTCAACGATTCTTACGCATGCATTCTTTTCGACACCGGTGCAGAGAAAAGTTTTGTAAGCCATAAGTTCAAACACTTTCTGAAACAAAATCTCAAAGCACTAAAAGATAAATTCACCATTGAGATGGCCAACGGGAAAATCGAGAAAACCAATGACATATACATAGGATGCACACTTACTCTAAATAACCATTCATTCCAAATTGACCTTATGTCGGTCTCAATTAAAAGTTTTGACATCATAACCGGCATGGATTGATTAAGTCTTCACCGTGCTAATATCCTATGTTACAAGAAAGCCATCCGTCTTAATCTGCCAAGTAACGAATCTCTTGTTATCTATGACGACAAATCTAGTGCAAATCTTCAAATCATTTCTTGCGTCAAGGCTCAGAAGTATCTTCGAAAAGATTACTGCGCCTTCTTAGCTCACGTTGTTGATAAGACACAAGAAGTGAAAAGCATCAAGGATATCCCTGAAGTTTGCAATTTCCCTGATGTGTACCCTGAAGATATCTCAGGAGTCCCTCCTGAACGCCAAGTTGAATTCCGAATCGACTTGATTCCCAGAGCTACCCCTGTAGCTAAAGCCCCGTATCATCTTGTACCTTCAGAAATTCAAGAACCGTCCAGTCAATTGAACGAACTACTCAACAAAAGTTTCATTAGACCGAGCTTCTGACCTTGGGGAGCGCCGATCTTGTTCGTGAAAAAGAAGGACAGATACTTTCGCATGTGCATAGATTACCGGGAATTAAACAAACTTACCGTTAAAAATAGATAGCCTTTACCACAGATAGATGACCTCTTTGATCAACTCCAAGGAGCTAGTTTCTTCTCCAAGATTGACCTGAGATCAGGATACCACCAACTACGACTCTAGGAGACTGACATTCCAAATACTGCTTTCAGAACTCGTTACATTCATTACGAATTCGTAGTGATGCCCTTTGGTCTAACGAATGCACCTGCAGTATTCATGGACCTTATGAATCGAGTGTGTCGACCTTACGTGGACATGTTCGTCAAAGTCTTCATTGACGATATACTAGTCTATTCTCAGAGTAAGGAAGAACACAACCAACACTTGAGACAAGTCTTGGAAACTTTGAGGGCAGAGAAATTGTATGCGAAGTTCTCCAAATGTGAATTTTGGATTAGAAAGGTGGAGTTCCTAGGTCATGTAGTCAGCAAGGATGGAATACATGTTGATCCTTCCAAGATCAAAGCTATCGAAAGTTGGACGACACCACGAACCCCAAAAAAATTCGACAGTTTTTAGGTCTCACTGGCTACTACAGGAGATTCATTCATAACTTTTCAAATATTGCGAAACAACTTACCATCTTGACTCAAAAAGGTGTGTCATTCGAATGGGAGGAGAAACAAGAAACTGCTTTCCAGACCTTAAAGCAAGCCCTCTGCAGTGCACCGATCTTGTCCCTTCCAGAGGGGACTGAAGATTTTGTAGTCTATTGCGACGCATTTAATCAAGGGCTAGGTTGCGTTCTTATGCAACGAGGAATGGTTATATCCTATGCCTCAAGACAGCTTAAGAACCACGAAGTCAATTATACTACGCATGATCTTGAACTGGGAGCAGTGGTGTTTGCCTTGAAGATCTAAAGACATTATCTATATGGTACAAAGTGTACAGTCTTTACTGATCATAAAAGCCTTCATCACATCTTTGATCAGAAAGAACTCAACATGAGACAACGACGATGGGTATAGCTACTTAATGATTACGAATGTGAGATTCGTTATCACCCTGGCAAGGCCAATGTGGTAGCAGATGCCCTTAGTCGGAAAGGGTACTCGGGCCGCCGAGTAAAGTCTCAGACTATGACTATCCATTCTCACTTATCCACGCAGATTAAGGAGGCTCAATTGGAAGCCTTGAAACCTGAGTACATAACAGGTGAAGCCTTAAGAGGGATGGACAAGAACTTGGAAACTAAGGGTGATGGAGTACGTTATTTCATGAATTGAATCTGGATACCGAAGTTTAGTGGCTACAGAGACGTGGTCATGAATGAAGCCCATAAAACTCGATACTCTGTTCACCCGGGTTCAGACAAGATGTATCTGGACCTAAAGAAGCTCTATTGGTGGCCAAACATGAAAGTCGAAATAGCTACTTTTGTGGGCAAGTGTCTAACTTGCGCCAAGGTTAAAGTAGAAAATCAAAAGCCCTCAGATTTACTTCAACAGCCAGAAATACCTGAGTGGAAGTGGGAGCGAATTACAATGGATTTCATAACCAAGTTACCCAGAACAACGGGTGGTCATGATACCATTTGGTTTATTGTCGATAGATTAACCAAATCCACTCACTTCCTGCCAATAAAAGAAACAAATAAAATGGAGAAGTTAACAAGGACGTACTTAAAAGAGGGTGTGCCAATATCTATTATCTCTGATCGAGATAGTAGATTTACCTCGCGGTTCTTGAAATCATTGTAAAAATCCTTGGGAACAAATCTTGACATGAGTACAGCGTACCATCCTCAAACTGATGGGCAAAGTGAGAGAACAATTCAAATGTTGGAAGACATGTTAAGGGCCTGTGTGATAGATTTCGATAAAGCTTGGGATACACATTTACCACTTGTAGAATTCTCCTACAACAACAGCTATCACACTAGTATTAAAGTTGCACCCTTTGAAGCTCTCTATGGCCATAAGTGCAGATCCCCTTTGTGATGGGCTGAAGTGGGTGATACGCAACTACCAAAGAACCAAATACCTGATAGTACTCTAACTGGTCCCGAAGATAATCCAAATTCGGGAACGGTTGAAAGCTTCTCGAGATAGACAGAAGAGTTATGCGGATAAACGATAAAAACCCTTAGAATTCCAGGTTGGTGATCGCGTTCTATTGAAGGTCTCACCCTGGAAAGGAATGATACGTTTTGGTAAACGTGGCAAATTGAATCCAAGGTAAATTGGACCATTCCAGATCAATGCTTGAATTGGTCCAGTTGCTTACAAACTCAATCTACCGCATGAACTCGATAATATTCATCCTGTATTTCATGTCTCAAATCTCAAGAAGTGTTTATCCGATGAGACTCTTGTTATCCCACTCGATGAAATCGAATTAAATGAGAGTCTCAACTTCGTAGAACAACCAGTAGAAATCCTAGATAGGGAAGTCAAGAGAACTAAACAAAGTCGTATCCCGATAGTGAAGGTTCGTTGGAATGCAAAACGAGGACCTGAATTCACTTGGGAGCGAGAAGACCAGATGAAAAGGAAGTATCCACATCTCTTTCCCTAGTCTTAGTGTCTCTGTATAATCTTAAATTTCGGGACGAAATTCCTTCTAACGGGGGGATAATGTAACAACCCATTATTTTCATATTTGTAAAAGTCAATTTGGTCAACTAAGGTCAACTTAAATCTTATTCTATCTTAAATGGGTTAGATTAATGTTTTATAAGTGTTTACACCTTGTATTCAAGGTGTTATATGTTCAAGAAGGGAATTAGTTAGAACCGAGAAACTTCGCACCTCTTTTCTTCTCTCTTCCCTTCGGACCACAAACATGGGCCGCAAACCCTCAGTCCGTGAACAACTTCGCATAGCCGTGAACCGGTTGCTGCCTTCGGGTCGTGAACCATTTGCCAACTTTGGACTGTGAACCCCTCGGCAGTGAACCTTCGGCGTATATATATGTGAAACACTCATTTTCTCTCATTCTTCACACTTCGGCCGCAAACACACTCTTCTCTCTCAAAGTTCATCAACCAAAAACTCAAGTTTTCTCTCATCTATCATCCAAAGATCCTCCTTTCACCTTTGGATCTTGCTAAACACACCTTATGTTCTTCGATTCTTCAAGAAAACATCTCCAATCTTCATATACTTAGGCCAAAAACACTTGAATCTTCAAGTGTTCATCAACTCATCAAGAACATCAAGTGTTCTTAGGCCGTGAACACCTCTTCTGGCCGTGAACAGCTTACAGCTTTCAAGCCTTGCTTATAACACTCTTATTTGTAAGTTAAACTTGCAAATTAATCCATTTCATATCATATTTGTGATCATATTCACTAAAAATATGCATATATATTACATGAAATACTTATAGGACTCGGAATCTAACTCGTGGAAATAACATCCTAAATCAAGTCTTCAATAGAATCACTCACAAAAGGTGAGTTCATACCCCTACATTTTTATGATTTTTAACTATTTTAGAGGGGGGGGGGGGTGAATACAAGTGACACACAATAAAATTGTGTTAATATCTCAAAATATTTTTAAATGTTTTAATATATTTTAAATTGTTATAATTGTTAAAAATTACATATTTATATCTGTGTAAATTATATAATTTGGATTCAAAAGATTTAGAATATGTAATTTGACCCTATTTCCTGTTCCTTGTTTGGTTGTGGGCATGGGATAAAGTTATTTAATCAAAGATCTACTTAATCACAATTATATAAGTATTACATTTATATAAATATAAAATCGTTTTCAAACTGTTTGATACTACATCGGTACAAATAGAGAGTTTCATGGAATAACAGTATTACAGATTCTTACTGTAAAACAAACAGCTAAACTATAATAGGTATAGTTTAGAGGACTCATTCATTGTTTTCAAATTTCAAAGTACATAACAGGAAAACAAACATAGTGCATAACGAAAAACAAATAGAGGATAACTGTTAGAAAACAAACATATTACTTTACTGAAAACAAACCTACGAACTACATTCTATACAGTTTATAAAACATACTTACAGTTTATTTATTACATAGTAACTTTTCAATGTTCTACGCGTAATCATCAATATAGCATTTGTGAGACTACCTTCATGTACTTTTCTAAGTAACAACCAAGTCCTGAAATTATAACCAGAGTCTCCTGGAGGGAGAGTACGACACTTTTATATAGATCTATATGGGACTTACAATCCCACATCTGAACTGCTAGCTACAGTTAGGCAGGCATGCCTAGGGTGACAAATGTCTTACATATTACGACGCCTGAAGAACGTCGTGTTCAGGCGATCCTAGGTCATCTAGTACGGTTATAATAACTTGCAATTTGGTATTGAACAAAATGATTATTGTATGAATAAGTAACACTTCACATTGTTTTATTTAATTATAAAACTACAATACAATATTTTACAAGTATAAAGACAGATTACGATTTCAATACAGTGAAAACATAGTTTCATGGTTTTATGAGAACTAAACTACATTTTACAAACTCGCATGAGAACTAAACTACATTTTACAAACTCGCAGTATAGAAAGTATCACACATTTTGCCTACAGAATAACATAGCAGAAAATAGAGGATTTTCTGGGAAAAACATGTTTACTTTATCAATGAACAAGAAAACAGATTTCAGTTGCAAACATACTTATGAACTCACCAACTTAATTGTTAACACTTTTTCAAAAACTACTTCTATTCTCAAAGAAACAGTAATACAGGTACAGCCACAGCTTTTAGGAAGACGGAGATCTATAAAATCGTGTCTTTTAAACTTGTAATTTTGAGTTCATATACATTATGTTTTGAACACAGTTGTAAAACTTATAACTTTGTAAATACAATGGTTGTTATTGTACTTTGATTACTATTATGCATTTTTGTGATACTATACATGAAGTCCTCCACCCCCGAATGTTTCCGCCGTTCCGGTTTGGGGGTGTGACAAGATACATCCCAATATCCACATCAGATGTTGCATGAGCGTCCTCGGTTGTCAACTAAGATACACCGCTTTGAACAACTAGTGCCTCCGCCTTAGTCGAGCGGCCATCAGTGATCCTTAGAGTCGCCGGAGCAGGTATTGATACTGGTCCTCCTGCTACTAAACTCGGGAAGTTGTCCTTCTTATGGCCCTTCTGATTGCAATGGAAGCAAATCAAATCAGATCGCTGGGTGGTGGTAAGGGCAGTATAATCTCTGTCGTATTTCCATGTCTTTCCACACTTGTAGCAGTCCTAACCACCCGCTCTGCTGAAATCGTCATGCGGCTTGCCACACTTGTCATAATGGCCCCGACTCTGCTGGCCCCTCGATCTAGAATCGAAACCCTTGGATTTCAACGCTGAAACCCCAGTCATTTGGCCATGCTCTACCTTCATCTTCATTATATTCTCCAAATAAATTTCACACTCCCGGTCCCTAGATATTATGTCATCCAGTGTTAGGAAGGCGGAAAAACAAACAAACTCCCTGATATCTAATCTCAACATGTCATGGTACCGAGTCTTCGTCATCTCCTCGTCTGCAACGTACTGTCGTACCAATAAAGCACTCTCTCGGAACTTGGCAGTGATCTCCGCATACCCAGGAACTCCCTCGCCAGCTGATCCACCTCAACAGCTGGTGTGAACTCCATTCGGTATTGGGTTAGAAAGTCTAACCAGGTTATGGCTTCAATGCTTGGGGCTCCCAGAGCATAGCCAACCTCCTGCCACCACTCCCTGGCTCGCTCCCTCAGATATCCAGCAACGAACCTCACCTTCGACCCCTCAGGGTAGTAGCTAGTCATCTGGGCACACTCAATATCTGCTTTCCATCACCTAGCTGCAATGGCGCCCATCTCCCCAAAAAATCTGGCGCCCCACATCCTCTAAAATCCTTGAAAAAGAGAGTGTGGGCTTCGTGCTGACTAGCAGCCAGATCGGCCCCAAAGATTCGAAGGCGATCCTTCATCAACTCGATGATACCTTCCTTGATCGACCCAAACATAAACTCCCATAAACCTTCATCAATTGGTTCGATGCCTGAGCCCGAATCAGATCCTGAACCTCCTGTCCCACCACGTGTCATCACCATGTTAAAACATAACACATAAAAAATCAATATACACACGAAGAGGTTCACACTCTCGAAGTTTTTTAAATTCATCATGTCCTTCCTTGTGATGGGTATAGATCATGTTCTTCCAATAGTACGTGCCCAATACTACATTCCACACCTATCTATACCCTCCGCAAGGACAGTCTCGAATCCTCCAAGTTACTTCCTTTCTATCTAGTACTCCTCTTATACTATAGAGCTCCTTATGCACCAAGACATATCCCAAGAACTCCTTAGGGTTCCTTTCCTTACTACTCTCTGCAATCAGGTGCAGAAGGAACTCCTTCTAATACCATCTAACTATCACACAATTGCAATTACATACTCTCGGTACTAGATAATTCTTGGAACGAAAGGTCTCACACTATAACGGTTGGACTCAGACAAGAGTTGCACCATAGAGTTAAACCTAGCCCTCTAAAATCATCTAATCTCGAAAATAGGTAACCTAGCGTATTCGTCCACTAGTTAGCCGATATTAATGAGTATTCCTACAAGAACAAAGCATGCATCATTTAAGCATTAACCAATTCGAATCAGAACATAATCTAAACATTACATCCTATCAGATAACTGATCTTATACATGTTGGACTAGTGTCTAAGCCTGTAACCATATTTGGTAAGTACTTGACCCGGTTGGGCATGGTCCTTTTGGGTTGCCTTCACCAAAGCAACTTGACTGGAGAAATAATAGAGAAAGAGGTTATTATGGTTTATTAATATATTATAAGAATAATATAATAAAAGAGAAATCATATTTGTTTAATTAACATTGGTCAAGAATTAATTACGAATTAATTTTGTGATCAAACGAAGTTAATTGAACTGGGGGACTGAACTGTAATTATGTGATAGTTGCAAAGTAGGGCAACGGATGCCCTATATGATAGGGTGGACGAATTCAAGGGGATAAGGTCTTAGAATTCTTCCATGATAAGGTGTCTAGGGTTATCCTTTGGGCTGCTTGGTGGCTAAGCAATCAGATAAGGATAAGGACCGAAACTCTAATTCCTACACCTATATAAAGACCCCTTGGCATAAGAAATTCGGCCACTTGATACCTAGGGTTCCTAGAACCGAATTTCATACCTCCCCTCTCTCTCTCTTGCCTCTCCATTTGCTCTTGGTGTTTGTGAGCCATTAGAGGTACTACACTTGTGGTACTTGCTTTCAAAGACAAGAAGATTCAAGATACAAGTTGTTATTGCAACATAACAACAAGAGGTATGTATTCCATTCTCCTTTATGATTTTTGAAATTAACTAGGAGCATGTTAGGTTTCTTTTGTGTTCATAATGTTGTGTAACTAATAGTGAAAACATAGATCCGTATCTAGGGTTGCATGCACACATAGCATTGTTTGTATAAAACCCATCAATGGTATCGGAGCATTTGGTTTTGTTTTTCAATTAGATTTATATAAAAGTATGAATTTGACATATTAGGGTTTATTGCCAATAAACCCTAAAGGCTTGATTTTCGAAATTAGGGTTCATAAACCCTAGATTTCGAAATTTTGATAGGGTTTCCCAAACCCTTTCCTTAGCCTCCAAGATTTCGAATTTTAGGGTTATCCAACCCTAGGGTTTCGAAATTGCCTCCTCCCCAAGATAAGATCCCTAAATTTTAGGGATTTGGATAATGTCATATCTTGTAATTATCCCTTAATTGTTTAAATTTGGTAATTAAAGATTTTGTATTATCCCATCCCAATTTTCGAATTTTAGGGGATTTAAGGGATTTGGTTAAATTAATTGATTAATTTAATAGATAATCCTTCAAGATTTGATAATTCAAATTAATTGTTTAATTTTGGGATAATTATTAAATCAAAGTTTTAATATTTAAAATTTTAAATTAAAAGGTTTTAATTTTTAGAAATTTTAAATTTGATTAAAATCCTAGTTTATTGAAAAGTTCAAATTACACCCTTATGGTTTTATTAAATTAATTAAGTGTATAATTAAAAGAAAGTTAATAAATCCATAGTGATATGGTTTATATTTAATTAAATTAAAAGTGTAATTTATTAAATTAGACCACATAGTATTTTAACAAATGTAAAATGCACCATTATACTATATATAACATTAAAAGTCTAATATTATATATGTATAACTTAAATGCTAGTCTTACTGTTAGTAGGCCTCATTCACGAAGCCGATCTATAAGGGGGGGGGGGGTACAAGGTTATGACCTATAAAATGGACGTTTAATGGGTGTCCACTCTCACACACCGTTTCCTTGATTAGTGGAGGGTCGTTACTCGAACGGGTAGGATAGGGCAAACCCTTTCCATTAAAAGTATAATGAATTATAAAGTAACTAAATGTTTACAAAATTCCCAATCTTAGTTACTTTAGGCAAAAGTGAGTTTGATGCAATTCCATGAAAATACACTTTGTACCCTTGCTAAGACGTTAGTGGAGCGTGTGTGGTTAACCGGCACACTAAATGGGCTTTAAGCAAAGGTGGCAAAGAGTGACTCGATGTTTGTCATAGATCGATGGAGCGTGGTTAGCAACGTTGGCTAACCGGCACATCGATTAGGTGACTGTAACATTGGGGGCACAGTGGATATTTGCATGGTTATTCATACCCTGTTTTGTGATCCTCGGCATCCCAGTCACAAAACGAAGGGCATATCGAGATTTAAACATGTCATTGAAAAGTTCAATGAATCTCAAAAGATCTAGGAGTTTTAGATACATTTAAAACTTAATCTCTATTTTTGTTTTTCATGGTGGAAAATTAGTGAATCGTCATTCACTTACCTTCAAATATTATGCGACCGGATTACAGCATCTCTCTTCCGTGTTGTAGAATATTGTGTTGGGTCCTAACCTTAATATCTCATTTGGGTGTTTTATTAAGGACTCAATCAACCAACTTGAATTTTCTCCCGTTTTGTAGATGTCAAAGTATGACAACTATGGTCTTCCCAAATCCCTTGGAACAAGCTTTCCACATGAGGATGATATTCCACGATTCGATCAAGGAACAAGAGATCATGTTTCACTTCCTCCACCTCCTCCTATTATTATCCCTAACCCACAAGTTCAAAGGCTTGAAAAGTTCAAGCTCACTCAAGCCCTTTTGGCAAGTAAACACGAAGAAGGAAAGTCAGTGTGTGCACACGTCTTAGAGATGAAGCTGCACATTGACAGGTTAAGGATGTTGGGAGTCATTGTCTGTGAGAAGCTGGCTATTGACTGGGTTCTTCAATCGTTTCCCGACTCATATAGTGAATTCGTAAGAGAGTACTATATGATATACCACGACGTAACCCTTATCGATCTCACCTATTTGCATGTTGCTGCTGAATCAGCAATGATTTGGCACACTGGAAAAGCAAAGTTGATTGGTAGATCTGCCTTCCAAACCTCCATGGATATAGGCAATGGCAACGAAAGGCATGCCATGGTCGAAAAGTTTGACCATAAGAGAAAGGCAAAGTCTGAGGTAGTTCCGTGTGCTGTTCCAAAGGAGTAAATTTGCTTTTATTGCCAAGAGAAGGGGCATTGGAGACGAAGCTGCCCTGTCTACCTGAGAGATCTAAGAGATGGGAGAGTCAAGACGTATGGCTCTATTTCAGGTAAAATCCATTAACTAACTCTATAAGTTCCTATTTTTTTATTCTTAATACATGATGTGATACGATTACATTTGATGTTTTGTAGGATTGAAGAAAAGAGAGGAAGCTTAAAGGAAGAAGTGAGCTGAGTCTGATCGCGAAGAAATGGATTTCGATCGCATGATTCGATGATCGGATTTTTGGAGCTGCTACTTTTAGAGTGTTGATAGATTGCTTAGGAATATGTAATAGCGTAGTTTTTCATTTGAAATGCATTGTAAGGACAAGTTTTTCCGCACCTTTTATAAATAAAATAAATTTTGTTTTTTGTCTTATTTATTTATTTCCTTGCAATGGCATGTATGAAAAAATTGACGTTTGTGTATTTCTAGTTTTAGCAATGTTGAAATGGATATGATTCTTAGTTATGTTATTTGTGGAAATGTCGAGAATTTACCAAATAAGGAAAGATTCTTGTCGCCCGAGTTTCAATTGGACAGAAACTTGGAATCATACAAATTGTATTGTATGATGAATGAAAACCTTCATATTTGGAAAATTAAGACTAATTCCTTGACAAAGAGTCAAGTGAAGGACTAGGAGAACTGGTACACAATGTTGTGCACTAGTAAACTCCACCACAAAGAACAATAAGATTATTCGTCATGATTTACTAAAAGTCTAGTAAATGTGGTTATGCTTACAAGATTAAGTGTAATTCTGAATCATTGAAAAGTTTCAATGTATGGCAGAACGAATAAGAAGAATCATTCAGGCAGAAAGATAAAAGTTTCTCCAATCTAAGAAGAAGGGAGAGTACTTTTGTATCGTGTTTTATGATCGTCTTGTTGATTATGAAACCATATCACAATTAATCCTCTAAGGATATCTTAGTGCACTAGTATGGCTAAGAAGAGGAATCAAAAATTGTTGAAATGGTTAAATCAAAAGGATGAGTCATACTTCGTTCCAAAATCAAGTCTTAGAGTCATAATCCAAGATTATGAATTGAGTGACACATCTTAAGAAGTTTTAACACACTCTTCAAATGTGAAGTAGAAAAATTGTTTTTCTTACTCTTGCATGTTTGAAATTGGTAAATTGTGATGTCTTGGATAAAACAAAGACCAACTAATACCAATTGTGTGTAGTGTTTGTCTTGATAAGAATCCACACTAACTATTGAATATTTGTTTGTCAAGAAATGTTTTCTTGACAAGAGAATCTTATATGTCAAGAGGTCAGTGGGAGTCTAAACGATCTTGAAAAGTTTCAAGAACTAATCAAGAGTAAACCTATTATTAAACACCAGCACACAACTTGAGGTTTGTAACCCATCGTGTTGACGTATGCTTGTTTCTGTGCCATTCCCGTTTAGTAAACTATGCATATGAGTTCTACGAGTTCTCAATAGACTGCATAAGGGCAAGCACCTTGTTCAATGAAAGTACATTGACTAGTATAGGTGAGCTGCTAAATAACTTGGAAGCAATGGTGGGACCCTTGATGGCATGAAATCAAGCATGAACAAGTTCTGTCCATAAGAGTTTGGATTTGTCACAAACATTATCGTACGATTATGGTTATGACAAATTCACATGGATATGAACACATACACCATAAATTCTAAGTGTCATAAGGTTTCTCTCCTTCATGAAAATGATTGTGAGGAAACGCTTTCACTAAGAGAGATTTTAAGGAGATAGCGATTATGTAAATTGCATTCTCAAATTCGATTATGATTACGACATCCCTCTTCATAGTTCGAATTGTGAGATTTAGCGATTAGTCTGAAAATTTGGGACTTAGTAATATAAGTTCTGAATTAGTTTAGACATACATGTAAGCTATCTAAAGGAAGGTGTATCAGTTTGAGAAGCTTGGATAAAAGCTTATCAAAGCATATTGTATAAGAAACAATGAACTTTGGAAGTCAATAAGTATTGTTCTCTAGAAGTTTAGTTGGTTTCTGAATACATGTCAAAGCTAGTGGGAGCATAAATGTTATGCTGGAATGGATATAATCATCATGTTAGTGGGAGGCTGATTATTACTTTAAGTGTTGCAAGTTAGCAATATTAATTATAGAAAACAAAAGTTTCACTTTGCAAAGTTGCAGGGGTTAAGAAGTTGTTTTGCTATAATTAAGGGAGAGAATGTTATACTTCGTTTCAAATCTAAAAGCTTAGATCGAGAAATTTTAATCAAATTTAGTCAAGAATATATTAACTGCGTTCTCAAAAAATTTGATTATGATTACGGCATCCCTCTTCATAGTTCGAATTGTGAGAACGTGGCAAATAGAACTATTGTGGCAAATGGCTGATAAAGTATCATGCCTTTATGTAAGACATTGTGAATCGTGTCCCATACGCTTCTGGTATAGGATCGTTTGCATATGCTGCAATATTTGACCGTTCTAAAGTTTTCCAAATGCCTAGGGCATTAAGAGGGAAAAAGGGACTAGAACCAGATTTGGCTAAAATAATTAAACAACTGTCAAGGACAATGTAAGGTTCGCCAAAGATTGGTCGCTTGTGGACAGTTGGAAGTATAGTCATGAATGGACCATATTCATTATTATGAATAGATAAGATTCTATTTATAATGAGTTGTCATATGGCAAATATGGAAATGTTTCCTTATTGGGAGTTGGACGTTAAGAATTTATGTCTAGATTAGAAAATTTTATGCAAGAAGGATGTTCAAAGGAATGTACTTTGAATGTGAGACTTCACATCTATGGGATTGTCTTATAACAATATCCATTAGAACACTTTGTAATTTCAATGGCAAAGTCTTGGTGACTTTGGCGTTGTGATATTACGAAAGGACCGTTGCATAAGATGTTAGAATCTGACATATTCTAGTAGTGGCAAGAATTTGTATTCTTACACTAATGATTAGGATTAGGAATTGTGGAATGAGCATCATTGGAAATGTTTTCATTTGATCTATTTCACAAAGTAAGGACCATAGGTAAACATAGTGTGCATGCTTGGTGCATGGACAACTGTTGTTATAATTCAAGTAATACGTTGATTACCCGAAACAACAAATAATGAGTACTCAATATGGTGATTAAATAAAAATGTTTTATTTATACCCAAAGTTTGGGGCCATATGGGATTAGTATTATTCTTGTGTTTCACTTTGCATGTTTTGACTTCATGAATAATAAGATTATTCAAATCCTCCACAGTCGCTCATACTTTGGAAGTAGGTATGATAGAAGACTGTCATGAATCCATCTGTAGATTGTCTAAAGCGTTTAGACATAGCACAAGTTTGCTGCAGAGTTCATGAGTGCTGCTATAATATTAGAGTATTGGATTAAACCCACTCTCACTTGGATCGCTTCATGGATTTTATCACGAGTGATTGGTGAGACGATAATATTTTATATTCTTAAAACTGAGATATGTGAGTTGTATTCTGCAACTTGGTTGCACATTGATAATATGTAAACGCACCAGTAACTTGGTGTTATAAATCATTTTGTTGTGTGTGATTTGATAAGTAGATACAAGCGAGCATTGGAGTCAAAGTTTATCCGTTCCTTTTACCCAAAGTGGATAATAGCGATATATGTGGGCCCCTCGATGATTTAGTGATGACACCCTAAGCGCTTGGCCAAGCCGGGACTAAGTTGATGTGTTCAATTGTAGTCTGTTGTCAGTCGTCATAAATCGGAAATCAGGAAACAACACATAGACTGAGAGAATGATTATAATCCATGTCTCATGTCTATACGATATCTAGAATGGAGGAATACATGATCCCTAATCTAAAGGACAGGTTTCTGATAAGATCAGAGTTCGACAACGACTTTGAGAGCTACGATTGCTAATCGGATTCTGCTTGCATTTATGGTTACTAGACTTATCCAAGTGGGAGACTGTTGGATTAGTGTCTAAGCCCGTAACCATATTTGGTAAGTACTTGACCCGGTTGGGCATGATCCTTTTGGGTTGCCTTCACCAAAGCAACTTGACTGGAGAAATAATAGAGAAAGAGGTTATTATGGTTTATTAATATATTATAAGAATAATATATTAAAAGAGAAATCATATTTGTTTAATTAACATTGGTCAAGAATTAATTAAGAATTAATTTTGTAATCAAACGAAGTTAATTGAACTGGGGGGACTGAACTGTAATTATATGATAGTTGCAAAGGAGGGCAAAGGATGCCCTATATGATAGGGTGGACGAATTCAAGGGGATAAGGCCTTAGAATTCGTCCATGATAAGGTGTCTAGGGTTATCCTTTGCGCTGCTTGGTGGCTAAGCAATCAGATAAGGATAAGGACTGAAACCCTAATTCCTACACCTATATAAAGACCCCTTGGCATAAGAAATTCGTCCACTTGATACCTAGGGTTCCTAGAACCGAATTTCATACCTCCCCTCTCTCTCTCTTGCCTCTCTATTTGCTCTTGGTGTTTGTGAGCCATTAGAGGTACTACACTTGTGGTACTTGCTTTCAAAGACAAGAAGATTCAAGATACAAGTTGTTATTGCAACATAACTGTTGGATTAGATGTCTACGCCCATAACTATTATTGGTATGTACTTGACCCGAGAGTAGCATGGTCCATTTGGGTTGCATATCATCAGGACAATTTGTTAGGATGGACTTTTGAGAGAAGGTTATTTATGGTTTATTAATATATTATAAGTTATAATATATTAATATGAAATCATATGTTTTAATTAGTATCGATCAAGAATTAATTTGGAATTAATTTAGTGATCAAAAGAGACTAATTAAATCTATGGGGACTAATTATGATAAGTAGTTATATTTATATGTGTTGGGCTTATGATCCATGTTGGACCAAGTTTATGTATGGATACATAAAGAGTTGGGCCACATGAACCATGGATCATAAAACCCATGGGTATGGATTATGGGTTATACCCATGACCCTTGGAATCCTACATATAAATAGGTTACTCCATAGCCAAAATCACCACTTCTTTTCTTAGAGAAATATGGAGGTGTTTTGGTGCATGGAATTCTCTCTCAAGAGCCACTTTTGTCCTAGGTGTGTTGTGATTCCATTTGAGGCATTTCATACTATTGGTGTTAAGCTCTTAAGGCCAAATACATCAAGACTTCAAGCCACATAAAAGGTATGTTTCCCTAACTAGTATATTATATGGTTTATGTCAAATGCATGTATAATAGAGAAAACATAGATCCAAGGTATTTAGGGTTGTATGTGCACCATAGGATGTTGTAGTATACTAAAACCCAACAGTGGTATCAGGGTCATGGGTTGTTTTCTATTATATTTGATGCAAATGTATTTTTTTTTCAAGTTGAAGGAAAAAAAAAAAAACATGAAGTTTGTCAAATTTTATGATAATTACTTGATTTTATGAAAAACTAATTATTTATAAAATTTGAGTCACTTTACTACAAGAGTTGAATTAGGTCAATTTATTAAAAGATAGAATGATATGATTATTTTATTTGTTTCAAAAGTTTGATCTAAATGGTTTTAAGGAGTTACAAATTTTGTCATAAAATTTTGGAACTCAAAAGTTTTTTTTAAAGTTATGATCTTAAGAGTTTTGAAACTTCCATAAGTTATGGATGTGAAATGTCTCATTTATTAACTCTTTAGGTTATGAATTCCAAGAGTCTTCAAAGGATAATTGTCAAAGTTTCAAGATTTGTATTAGTTTATATGATTATCTAATTTCTTGAAAATTGTTGATGTGAATTATCTTTACTTATGAGTTTAATCTAGATCATAGAAAAATTATTTGATTATTGTGTTAATTGGAATATTTGATCTTAATGGTTTTTATGAACTCCATAACTTGTCCTCAAGTTATGGAAAGTGAAGAGTTTTTCTTTTTAAAGTGTCATTAAGTCTCATAGGTTATGAAAATAGAAGAGTCACTATTTTTAATGTCATCATTAAATGATTTAATGTCTTCCATAACTTCTCCTCAAGTTATGGAACTTGAATTTTTTTTTTCATTAAACCTTAATTAAACTCATAAGTTATGAAAAATCCAAGAGTTTTGAAAGGTTTCAAAGCTTGTCCTCAAGTTTTGGAATTTGTAAAGTTACCCCCCATGTATACTTTAATTCCAAACTAGACCTTAGAATTTTAAAAGTTTAAAATTCAACCCTTATACTATTATTATAATTTTAATTATATAGATATGTATAAGATAAAGTCGTCTTACCATTAGTAGGCTCATTCACGAAGCCGGTCTATAAGGGGGGTATAAGGTTACTGCCTATAAAATGGCAGTTTAATGGGTGTCCACTCTCACTCACCGCTTCCTTGACCGGTGGAGGGTCGTTAGCCGAACAGGTAGGACAAGGACTATAATTATCCCTTCATTATAAGTATAATGATAAATACTAAGTAACTAAACACTTATAAATTCCCAATCTTAGTTACTTAGGAAAATGTGAATAAGGTGCTAATCCATGAAATTACACTTTGCACTTTGTTTAAGCTGTTAGTGGAGCGTGTGTGGTTAACCGGCACACTAACCTGGACTTAACAAGGTAGGCAAAGGGTAACTTAATGTTTATCATAGTATCGTTGGAGCGTGTGTGGTTAACCGGCACATCGATTGAGGGGTAAATGTTAAGGGTACCAAGTATATTTGCATGGTTACTTCACACCTTGTTTTTTGATCCTCGGCATCCCAGTCACAAAACCTGAAGGGCACACTCGAGATTGAAACATGCCATTGAAAAGTTCAATGAATCTCAAAAGAATCTAGGAGTTTCAAAACCAATTAAAACCTAATAATACATTTCGTTTATCTTGGTGGAAATTGATGAATCGTCATTCACCTACCTTCAAATATTTTATAGCTTGGATTACGGCATCCCTCTTCCAAGTTATAAAATAGTTTGTTGGGTCCTAGCCTTAATATATCATATTGGGTGTTATATTAAGGACTTAAATCAACTTTACGTGAATTTCTCCCATTGTTGATTTCTGGTTTAGACAACAATGATCTTCCCAAACCAAGCTTTCCTAATGAATATGACTTCCCGAGTTTGGCTCATGGAAGTCATACTTCTCTTCCTCCACCTCCTCCAATTATTCTCCCTAACCCACAAGTTCAAGGTCACTCAAGCCCTAATGGCAAGCAAGGTCTATGTGTGATCACATCTTAGAGATGAAGCCACATATTGACAAGCCAGGAGAGTTGGGTGTCAAAGTCTTGAGAAAGTTGGATGTTCAATCACTTTCTAAGTCACATAGTGAGTTCCTTTGGGACTACTATGACATGAACCTTAATGATCATATCTATTTGCTTGGTGCTGCTGAATCAGCAATGATTTGGAACGATAGTAAATCAAATTTGATTAGAAGATCAACTTCCCAAAAACTTTATGGACAGTGACAATGGTGACACTGGAAATCCAGAAAAAGCATTCTCTTCCCAATGGAAAGGGATTGGCCATAGTCAACCCGGTTGACCAAATGGTAAAGAGAAAGGCTAAGTCTGAGATAGTCCCATTACCAAAGGGTCCATATGTTTATTTTGCCAAAGGAAGGGGCGTTGATTACAAAGCTGCCAAATTTACCTAAGGATGTTAAAGTCAATAAGTTTGACTCTACATTAGGTAGAGCTCATTATCTAACTCTATTAAGTTCTATTCTGAGATCCTCATTACATGATGTGACTGGGTCACATGTTGATGTTTTAAGAATCAAAGAATAGAGAGAAATCTTAAAGGAAGTATATGTTGATTCTGATCGCGAAGGTGGATTTCGATCGCATCAGAATTTTGAGCAGTTGCTTAAGAAGTTATGATATATTGCTAAGGAATAGATAACAACAATTTTCCATGTGGATTGTAAGGATAAGTTTTTCCGCAAAGTTTTAAAATAAAAGAAAATTGTTTAATTTTATTTATTTGAAGTATCCTTACAATGGCATTTGTGGAAAATTGTTGCTTATATGATTCCACTGACAGCAATATTGGAAAATGGATTTGATTCTTTCATTTGTGGTAGTGTCTAAATTTACCAAATCAGGAAAGTTCCTCATCACCCAAGTTTCAATTGGATCGAAACTTGGAATCATGCAAGTTGAATAGTATGATGAATGAGAACTTTCAAGCATTGGAAAATCAAGACTAATTACTTGTTCACATGGATGTGTGAGTCAAGTGAAGGACTAAAGGGATCGAGTACACATTCTTGTGCACTGGTCATGTCCACCATAAAGCTCGTTAAGACTATTTGATTTACTAAAGTTTAGTAAATATGGTTATACTTACAAGTTTAAGTATAATTCTGAAACATTGGAAAAGTCTCAATGTATGGCAGAACGAATGGGAAGAATCAAATTAGGCAGAAAGATAAAAGTTTCTCAAATCTGAAAAGATGGGAGAGTACTTTAGTATCATGTTTGTGATCATCTTAATGATTTAGAAATCATATCACAATTAGTCCTCTAAAGGTCATCTTAGTGCATTCTTATGACTAAGAAGAGGAGTCATGAATTGTTGAAATGGTTAGATCAGGAAGATGAGTCATACTTCGTTCCAATACAATTCTTAGAGTCATACTCCAAGATTGTAACTTGAGTGACATATCTTAAAGAAAGGTTTAAAACACTTGTCAAATGTAAGAGTAAAAGTGTCCTACTCTTGTACATTTGAAATTTGTAAGTTGTGATGTTTTGGATAAAACAAAGACCAACTAAGGCCAATTGTGTGAAGTGTTTGTCTTGATAAAGAATCTGCACTATCTCTTGAATATTTGGCAAGATAGTCTTATATGTCAAGAGGATAGTGGGAGTCTTAAAGATCCTAAAAAGAATTTCAAGAACTAATCAAGAATAAAACCTGAGGTTCTTCACTAGCACATGACTTGAGGTTTATACCCTATCATGTTGACATATTCTGTGCCCATTCCAGTTAAAGTTGGCTTTGCATAGGAGTTCTGAAAGTTCTCAATTGGTTGCATAACAACTTGGAAGCAATGGCAGGCCCTGTACTGCCAGGTGGCAAGAAGTTAAGATTGCATAAGTTCAGTCCATATGAGTTTGGATTTGTCATTATCCTTGTCTTGTGACTATGGTTTTGACGATTCACATGGATAAGAACACATACACCATAAAATCTAAGGGTCATAAGGTTTCTCTCCGATTCATGAAAATGATGGTGAGGAAACACTTCCACCAAGTAGATTTGAAGTAGATGGCAAAAAGTCTAAACAATTGAGACTATGATTACGACATTCCTTTTCATAGTTCTAAAATTGTTTAGACACACCTGTGAGCTATCTAAGATAAGGTGTATGATTTTGATAAAGTTTTATCAGAGCATCTCGTATCAGAAATCTGAACTTTGGTAAGAAAGTCAATAAAGTATTGATTTCTAGAAGTCCAGCTGATTTCTGAGTACATGTCAAAGCTAGTGGGAGCATAAGTGTTATGCTAATAATCATCATGTTAGTGGGAGCATGATAATTATTGTTAGTGTTGCAAGTTAGCAATGTTAATTATAGAAAACAAAAGTTTCAATTCGTGAGGCAGCAGGGATTGAAAAAGTTGTTTTGCTATAATTAAGGGAGAGGATATACTTCATTTCAGTTCTAAAGGCTTAGATTGAGACCTTAATCATCTTTAGTCAAGAATATATATATGAATTTCATGTTGGATTGGTTCAACTTAAGGAAATTCTATATATTGCGTTCTCAAAATTCGATTATGATTACGGCATCCCTCTTCATAGTCAAATTTTGAAAACATGGCAAATAAAAATATTGTAGCAAAAGACTGGTCTAGAATCATGTCTTTATGTGAGACATCATGAATCGTGTACCATTTGCTTTGGGTACAGGATCGATTGCATGTGCTATAATATTTGTCATTTCTAAATTTTTCCAAATGCCCAGAGGCATTAAGAAGGGAAAAGGTCTAGAAGTGGATATGACTAAAATGATTAAGCAATTGTCAAGGACAATCTGAGGTTTACCAAAGATTGGTTGCTCAGGGACAGTTGGAAGTATAGTGCTAATTTTGGAAGGACCATATTGACATATTCTAAAAAGTGGCATCTCTTATTCAGAAGTGATAGTCAAAATGAGAATATGGAGTTGTCTCCATAGGTGGAAGTTATCTGTGTAAGATTAGAAAACTTAATGCAAGAAGCATGTCCAAAGCAATGTACTTTGAATATGAGACTTAGTTTCCATGGAGTTGATCTCCATTGGAATACCTTATAATGACTGTTGACAAGTCTTTGTGACTTTGTACATATTCATTACAGGAGGGTCAGTGCATATAAGTTTAAAATCTAAACAGATTTCGATAAATGATAGGAATTTGAAATTCTCACATTTTTCGATAAGGATTTGGGAGTGTGAAATTAGAATCATTGAAATTATGTTCAATTGGTTTATTTCACAAAGTAAGGATCATAGACAAACATAGAGTGCATACTTGGTGTATGGCAAAGCTATTGTTTAAGAAAAACATAGTGTACATGCTTGGAGCATGGGACAACTAGTGTTTTTAATTCAAGTATAAAGTTGATAAAACCGAAACAATGAATAATGAGTAATCAGTATGGTGATAAATAAAAGTGTTTATTTATATTCATAGGGTTTGATACCATATTTGATTCATTTATTCTTGTGTTTCACTTTGCATGTTTTGACTTCCAGAATAACTAAGTCGCTCTTCCTGAATGATTAAGTTATTCAAACCATCCACAGTCGGTCATATGTTGGAAGTAGATATGAATCAAGACTGTCATGGGTTGGTTTGTAGAGGTCCAAGTTGGTGGACAAAGTGGTGCTACAACAATCATAAGTGCTCATAAGTTTTGAGTATTGGATTCAACTCACGCTCATTTGAATCACTTCATGGATTTTATCACGAGTGATCATGAGACGATAATATCTTATATTCTTAAAACCTAGAGATATGAGTTGTTACTATGAGTTGGTTATACATTGATTGCACGAAAACGCATTGGTAACTCGATGTTATAAAACGTGCCTTTGTGTATGATTCAACAAGTAGTAGAACAAGCCATATGAGTCGAAGTTTATCCATTCCTTTTACCTTCGGGATAAAAGCGATATCTGTGGGCCCCTCGATGATTTAGCGATGACACATGTGAGTGCTTGGCCAAGCCAGGACTGATTTGATTTGTTCAATCAGTCAGTCATCATAAATCGAAAATTGGGAAACAACAAATGGACAGAGAGAATGATTATAATCCATGTCTCAGTCCATATGATATCTAGAATGGAGGAATATATGATCCCTTATCTAATGGACGCGTCATTGATTTGTTTAGAGTTTGACAGCGGCTTTAAGAGCTACGATTGGTAGTCGGGTTATGAAGTCGTACTTGCAATAATAGTTTTAGACTTATCCAAGTGGGAGACTGTTGGATTAGTAAGCCCATAACTATTATTGGTATGTACTTGAGCCGAGAGTAGCATGGTCCATTTGGGTTTCATATCATCAGGACAATTTGTTAGGATGGACTTTTGAGAGAAGGTTATTTATGGTTTATTAATATATTATAAGTTATAATATATTAATATGAAATCATATGTTTTAATTAGTATCGATCAAGAATTAATTTGGAATTAATTTAGTGATCAAAAGAGACTAATTAAATCTATGGGGACTAATTATGATAATTAGTTATATTTATATGTGTTGGGCTTATGATCCATGTTGGACCAAGTTTATGTATGGATACATAAAGAGTTGGGCCACATGAACCATGGATCATAAAACCCATGGGTATGGATTATGGGTTATACCCATGACCCTTGGAATCCTACATATAAATAGGTTACTCCATAGCCAAAATCACCACTTCTTTTCTTAGAGAAATATGGAGGTGTTTTGGTGCATGGAATTCTCTCTCAAGAGCCACCTTTGTCCTAGGTGTGTTGTGATTCCATTTGAGGCATTTCATACTATTGGTGCTAAGCTCTTAAGGCCAAATACATCAAGACTTCAAGCCACATAAAAGGTATGTTTCCCTAACTAGTATATTATATGGTTTATGTCAAATGCATGTATAATAGAGAAAACATAGATCCAAGGTATTTAGGGTTGTATGTGCACCATAGGATGTTGTAGTATACTAAAACCCAACAATAACAACAAGAGGTATGTATTCCATTCTCCTTTATGATTTTTGAAATTACCTAGGAGCATGTTAGGTTTCTTTTGTGTTCATAATGTTGTGTAACTAATAGTGAAAACATAGATCCGTATCTAGGGTTGCATGCACACATATGATTGTTTGTATAAAACCCATCAATACAAGCATTCAAGTCTATAAGCTCATACATTAGGCACATAAAGGCATCTCTCCTAGCATTATATCATGCAATCTTGAGCAGATCACAAGTCCTAATTAGCATGCGATTCTAATATCATAGCATAAAACATTTAACATGTATGGGTATTTTGGGAAGACTTACTTGAGTTCGACTGATTGCACGCATCACACCCCTTTTTTTATTATAAATTTCATAGTTAAATATTTTTTGTATGAAAAATCTACCAGACCCTCATTTTGAGTTCACACACTCCCGAGAGTATGCCCGAGTGCCTCAAACCAAGGCTCTGATAACAACTTGTAACATCCCAAAAATTTAGACAAAATTTTCAATTTTAATTCCCTCCAAAGTATTGAATAAGCATATGAAGTCAACCAAAAGTATGTCATAGCAAAAAGTCATCGGAGTACAAATTCCCAAAATCACAAATGCGGAAAAAGAGTCATGGGCGGATACGGTGCGATCATGATGGGCCCTTCCCTTTCGAGCTGGAAGTACCTGAAACATAAACTAAAATCTGTACGCATAAAGCTTAGTGAGCTCCCTCAAAATACCCCATACTATACATACATAACAGTCAAAACATAATTGGGTCTATATCACCCCCTTCGGTCTCTTTCAACCGGTATTGGGTCTATTTCACCCCCTTCGGCCTCTTTCAACCGGTACTGGGTCTATTTCACCCCCTTCGGCCTCTTTCAACCGGTACTGGGTATATTTCACCCCCTTTAGTCTCTTTCAACCGACATCAGGTCTATTTCACCCTTACAACTAGCATACAATCATTTTAGCAAGAGTCACCGAGACAACATGCATATACATATATAATATGAAATTGTCACGAAGACATCTAGCATCCTACAAACATAATCTAGTGGGCCGACATTGGTGCCTTCGACCCATGAGTACAGTGAAGGAACTCACCTCGGTCTAAAGTTAAGCCAAATCACACTCGTGTTTTAGAATCATAAAATCCCCACACTAAATCACAAATAATAGAACCCTAATTAGCAGTTAGGTCATTAACCCAAACTGAGGGTACAAATCCTAAATCCCAACTCCTAAGGTAAAAAGGCTGCTTTACCCTTCCCTTAATGGGCCTAACATATCACGGTCTAAGTCCAAACTAGCCCAAATTTAAAAAAGGTCCAAGCGGCCTAAAGCCCACCATTGCCCAAAAGGCATAAGATCCACTAATGGACCAATACTATAAACCCGAAAAGCTTCCTGGTGAGTACGCTAAGCATACCATCAATACGCCAGGCGTACTCGATTACCACTCAAGGATCAGGATCCCTGACGCATACACTCAGCCTACGCCTTCGTACACCCTAGTTAGCCAAAAACATCCATTAAGCACTTAATGCTTTAAGTACAACGTCCAAAACATAGGTCTAACTTTGAAATAAGGTCTTAATCCATAAAGTTGCTAACTTTATGCTATTGCATGACTTAAAAAGGCATAAACTTCATTTCTAGCTTCTATAGTCTATAAGATAACAATTAAGTCATGCATGGTTGGACCAAATCCATCAAGACATGATTTCTATGAACAAGAGACCCCCAAAACACCAATAAGTGCAGCCCAAATCTTCTGGAGTAGCTTTTACTCACAAAGACCAACTCATGGGACCAAAATATCTTTAAAACTCTAACTAACCTCCTAGAGGCTGAAAATGATGCATGGACTCTGGATATACAAGCTCCTACTTGGTCACAAGGCTTCTTCTTCTTCTATATGCACTATACACACAAAAACACACACACATACACAAGGGTTAATCTCTTGAGAAATGGGTTAGGGTTTCATGATATATCTCAAAATAGGCAATGAAGGCTGATAAGGAGAAAGCTTTGGGGTTATAAGGTCTTTAAATAGGGTACAAACCTTAAAAATTAGGGTTTGCACCTAACTGACGTACGTCCATCGTACAAATGGGTACGTCGAGCGTACCAAGGACTACCCTGTCTCATGTATTATTTCAAGTACGTCCGACACACCTCATGTACGCCTAACATACTAGGGTCCTTAAGTCAAAAATAAAATAAAATGAATAGCTAAGATTTTACCTAACATTTCGGTCGTTACAATCTCAATATCAGATAACACAAATGTTCGGATGTGGTGAAGGGCATTGACTGCAAGATTTTGTATCATCTTAGGGAGGCCAATGTAGTCCTGATCCCTTTAGCCTCAAGGTGACTAGTGATCCTATCAGAGACCTATGCTTAAGGATCATTATTACTTCACCACTACTAGATTTGATGAATGAAGCGCAAGTTGACGGGATGAAGGAAGAAAATTGGAAGAAAGAAAAGACCAGGGTGTCAGATTTCCACATTTGTCAAAGATAGTCGAGGTTTGTTGACTCAATGCGGAAGAGTGTGGGTTCCTATTGATCGGTCTATTTTTATAACATAATAAATCATATTAAATACATTTAACTGATGTGTGATTGCCCAAGAATGACACTAATTTTGTAGGGTGCAAAGCTCTTCATTGAATGGTGTCTTAGGCTTTCCCTTTGTGATATGGGTTATGGGTTCAGCTTGCCTATATATACTTGTATAGTACACCATGTATAGGTTTGAGAGAGATCCCATTGTATAGATTTATAGTGTAGTTATATATATATATATATATATATATATATATATATATATATATATATATATATATATATATATATATATATATAGGATATAGATCCGATAAGAAATTTTTTTTGGTAGGAAGGTAAGAAGTTTTTTTTTGTACATATTTTTTTGACGAACAAAATAAATGAATCACTAGATGATTCATTTGTAAGATGATTCACAAGAAAAAATTCCCAAAAAAACATCTTTATGATTCATTTTTAAGTAAATTATGAAAAAATTCACTTTTATGACAATTTTAGTGAATAACAAGAAAATCATTGTATAAATGAATCATCAAGATGTTTTTTTAAGAATTTTTTCTTGTGAATCATCTTACAATTGAATCATCTAATGATTCATTTTGTTTGTTCACGAAAAAAATATGTAGAAAAAAAACTTCTTACCTTCCTACCAAAAATTTCCTTCTTATTTGATCTTGACTCTATATATATATATATATATATATATATATATATATATATATATATATATATATATATATATATATATATATATATATATATAGGGAAGGGTTATTTGGAAAACAAAAAAACCCTAAAAATCATAAAAATGCATAAAAAAAATACATAGATATCACAAAACTTTTTTTTGAAAAAATCGCAGCTTTTTATACAAAATCGGTGAAATTTTTTTTTTTTTAGAAAAAAAAAAAAAGAAAAAATTGATTTTTTATTTTTTTTTTCAGCGAATTTTAACAAAAACCTACGATTTTTTATAAAAAAAATTCAAAAATATTTTTTGTGATCTCTAAGTATTTTTTTATGCATTTTTAGGGTTTTTTAGGGTTTTTTGTTTTCCATAGAACCTAAACCTATATATATATATATATATATATATATATATATATATATATATATATATATATATATATATATAGAGAGAGAGAGAGAGAGAGAGAGAGAGAGAGCCGTGTAGTAAGCAAGCACATGCTTCTACATTTTTGTACTTCTCTTTTATCTTTACAAATTGTTCTTAAAGTTTAGATCGACTCTTATCGATTATGTATTGATTGTTAATTTCACATTTTTCATCTTCCTTGGGATCCTACATGTGATATCATAACTTAATCTTGAAGGTTTTGCAACTTTTTCAAGATCAACGATCGTAGATGGCATGTTTTGTACTAATTGACTCGAAAATTCAAATTTTTTGGTGAGTGTCTCCATTGGATCTATTTGTTTTTAATTCCAAATTTATTGATCCAATTATCTTTTTATTTAGCCCAATATTAAGCCCAAATTCATTTTATTTCGATTTAAATTCAATCTATTCTTTTTTTTTTTCGATCCAAAATAATCCCAAAATCACTTAGTTTTTACTGTTCATACTTCATATTCTATATTTTTTAGCCCAATTGTTTGTATCTGTTTTATGTATCCGGTTTTAGTTTGGCCCTAATTCACATCTCATTCATATCATTTTTTTGATTACCGTTCATTCTAAATTTGTATATCATTCATTGAAACTGAAAGTCGATCGTGTTATCTGTTCATCAAACGCTCGAACTTTATCAATCGAACAAACGACAATCTGTTTGGTTCATTATCAGCTGTATTTTCTTCATCTGTTCGCTGTTAATGGTCCAATCGATTTAATCTGATTAATCATATTTCTCATTTGTGTTGTTGTTTTGATTCTTGATTCATCTATCAAGTTCACTTAACGAGTATTCTGATTAATTGCTTTATCCGATAATCTCTATCATGTTCATGAATCTCATTTGAATCTTCAGTTTCTTCATCGAGATTGTATTTGATATTGTTCTCATCTATTCTCAAATTTTGAACTGGAACTGATTTACTGGTGTTTTTATGATCAATTGTGATCAAATAGTAGTTCAGAATTGTAAATTGGTTTCTATGTATAAATCAATTAGATGAGAAGCACCCATACGGTTTTTGGTCAAGAACAGTGAAGAAGATGAGATGAACTTAATTGAAATATCTTGTTTGATCTGAAATCGATCCTTGGTGAAGATAAACTGGTGTTCATCGAAAATTATCTAACAATATGATATTGCAGTTTCAAAGTCTCGTATTTAGAATTTATTGTTGAAGGCCGAAGTCCATGTGTAAAAGAGAAAGTCAAAGTTCGCTTATTTCAAAGTAAAAATTGGAACTTCGATCATGCGATTTTGTGAATAGGTGATGAATGTCAGAATTAGAAATCGAAATAGCAACGTCTAATGGTCATCTAATTCGATTGTAGGTCTCTAATGAAATTCTTCAGTGTTTGTTCAACTGTGGAATGTTTGATGGTCTTATCTTCGGAAAATCAATCTTGCAATTTGGAATCAATCTTGCAATTTGGAATCGATTTTGAAGGTTGTTTACGAATGGTTGATTTCAATTAGGAAGTTTGGACTGCGATTCTGTTCCATGGACAAAAGCTGAATTCGATTGAGAAGTTTAGAGCTTTGAGATTGGAAGATGAATAACGAAGTCTGTAATGGTCCTCAATGTTGAACAGAGCATTAAGAATTGAAGGTATTTTGTGAACGAAGAAAATAAGTCTGACAATGAACGTGCATATGCACCTCACACTTCTTCAAGGGAATATACCCTCAAGACACAGCTGCTCAAAATTGAGATGAAAGGTGATGAGTCTTCTGCAGCATATCTCACCAGAGCACCAGAATACTCTGTTGCACTCGCCAACATTGGGAAACCAATGGATGAAACAAATCTGGTTATGCTTGTGATCGCAGGGCTGCGGGAAGAGTACACCGGATTCAAGTCTACCTTAATTGGGAGGCAATCTCCCATTGCCTTCACCGATCACCGATCTCTATGGTTTGCTTGCTGATCATGACTATATGATCAAGAAACATGCCCCACCAGTAGCACCGGCCCAGGCTTTTATGGCTGCCATCACAAACCGCAGCTCAACCGCCTTACCTTCTGTACAGCCGGAGACACTTCAGGCTCTACAACAATTAGTGGCCCAGCTAGGCTTTCAACTACAACCAAGCTCACCACAAGATTTCTACTCAAATCGATCAGGTAACAATAATTCTAACAGAACTTGTGGTGGCTATAACAATAATAACAGGGGCCGAGGAGGACGTGGTGGATACAACAACAACCGCTCTCAAAGTGATCGTCCTCAAGGAGGTGGAAACCGGGTCAGTTCAGTTGGGCCTCTAATCAGAACATGCTTTATGGCACCTACAATAGGTGCGGTATTGGGCACATTCCTTCTCAATGCCCAAACTGTGACCCCTCAACCCTTCGGATGAAACAACCATCCGCCAATTACGCTGACCATCGCTCCCAGACAACATCTACCACCTCGTGGTTCCCTGACACGGGATCCAACAGTCACGTTGCACCTGATCTCAATGGATTCGACACTTCTGAGCTATACTATGATGAGGACAACCTACACGTTGGCAACGGTAAGGGTTTACCCATTCTCTACATTGGCTCAAAATGCATCTACTCTCAATTCAAAACCTTTTCCCTTAACAATATTCTTCATGTTCCTAGTATCAAAAAACATTTGCTCTCTGTTCAACAATTTTGTCATGCTAATGATGTCTTCTTTGAATTTCATTCCACTTTTTTTGTTGTGAAGGACAATACAACACACGTTACCCTCCTCACGGGTCCAAGTGATGGTTGGCTTTACACTTTTCGCCTTCCAGCTTTTCAACCTATATCTAAAGTGGCTTTCTCATCTACTCGCACTTCCTCAACCATTTGGCATCAAAGACTAGGACATCCACATCCTCAACTTTTCAACTTTATGTTATCCAAATTTCATTTACCATTTTCAAATAATAGTACGGATTCTCATTGTAATTCATGTTGCTCTGGGAAATCTTCGAAACTTCATTTACCTTTTTCACATAATAAAATTTCTAGTATTTTGGATTTACTTTTTTGTGATGTGTGGGGTCCCGCTCCCACCACTTCTTTTGATTCTCATAATTATTTCTTATTATGTGTTGACCACTTTACACGCTTTATGTGGTTATTCCCTTTGAAACGTAAATCTGATGTTTATGACATATTTAAACGTTTCTTAACTACCGTTGAACGCCAATTTAATACAAAATTAAAAGTCGTACAAACTGACTGGGGTGGTGAGTTTCGAAACCTATCAACCTTCTTCACCTCCCTTGGCATTGTGCACCGCTTATCTTGTCCTCACACAAGTGAACAAAACGGCATAGTTGAAATACACCACCGTCATGTCGTTGAAACTGGTCTTACTCTATTAGCCCAATCCAATGTTCCCAAACGCTTTTAGGACTTTGCCTTTGAAACCACAGTCTTTCTCATAAACCGAATGCCCTCCAGAACAACAACCGGTACCTCCCCATTTGAGCTCCTTTTCAAACGAAAACCTGACTTATCCTTTATGCGTGTGTTTGGTTGTCAATGCTACCCTCATCTGGTCCTTACAATGCCCACAAAATGGATTTCCGGTCCACTTCTTGTGTTTTTCTTGTCTACAACACTTCCCACCATGGATATCGTTGCCTTGATCCTTCTTTCGATCATATTTACATAGCTCGTCATGTACGCTTCAATGAACAGATGTTTCCTTTCAATTCTCATCCAACCTCCCCATCCATTCCAAATGAGCCATATGTATCCTCATATCCCGATCCCCACCATGTACCACCTCCACAAACCACGACAAACAACCCTAACCAAAAACAAAAACCTCCTACATCTAATCAACAACCTACTCCACAACCTTCCGATCAACAACCTACCGATCCTCCTCTCCAAACATACCAACGTAAACGCCAACCCACTGCTGACTCCCAGCAAACTCCTCATACATCAGCCTATGAAAATTTCCAACAGTCTACTTCAGCTCACACAGCCTCCTCCGATACTGCCCCATCACAACAAACATCAACCATCACCACCCGTTCTCGTCCTGCACACTTACGACAACACCCAAAGAAAACCACACATTTTTCCTTTGAATCGTTTTCCATAACCAAAAACTCTCCTACCTCTGAACCCACATACTTTTCTGTTGCCAACAAAGATCCCAAATGGCGTCAGGCCATGGTTGAGGAGTATTCGGCCCTTTTGAGGAATGATACATGGACTTTGGTTCCTCCTGTTTCTCGCTCTAATGTGGTTGACTGTAAATGGGTTTATAAAGTAAAACGTGATCAAACAGGTACCATTACACGTTACAAATCTCGTCTCGTAGCAAAAGGTTTTAACAAACAACCTGGTATTGATTATACCGAGACATTCAGGCCGGTAGTTAAATCTACTACAATCAGAGTCGTTTTGTCTCTTGCCGTCACCAAACAATGGTCTCTTCACCAACTAGATATCCAAAATTCCTTTTTACATGGTGACTTGAAAGAGATCGTTTACTTACGACAGCCACCTGGTTTTGTTGACCCACAAAAACCTGATCATGTTTTCCTCCTTCATAAATCCTTATATGGACTCAAACAGGCACCAAGGGCGTGGTTTCAACGCCTTTCTACAGCATTGATGGCCTTGGGTTTTTGAGGATCCAAAACAGATCCATCCTTGTTTAGCTATTCGACTAAAGGCACACTTCTATATATGTTGGTTTATGTTGATGATATTATTTTAACAGGAAACAATCCCCGTGAAATTGATCGTGTTGTTCACAGTTTGAACAAGTATTTCGCAGTCCAAGATATGGGTCCGTTAACATATTTCTTGGGTATCGAGGTTCAACGTCATGGTCGTGATATATTACTTTCACAACGCAAGTACATTCTGGATCTCTTGGAGCATGCTCGGTTATCAAAATCCAAACCTATTCCATCTCCTATTACAACAACGTCCAATCTTGCTCTTGGTGATAGCCCTCTTTCGATGATCCGGTGCAATATCGTCAACAAGTAGGTGCTTTGCAATATGTAACTCTCTGGAGACCCGACATTACCTATGCAGTTAACAAAGTCTGCCAATCTATGCACTCCCCCACCGAAAACCACTGGTCAGCAGTGAAACGCATCTTACGATATTTGCAGGTCACTTCCGATCATGGATTGCGAATTACTCATCAATCGCCCAATATTTTACATGCCTATACTGATGTCACGTTTAACTCCTTGAGCGCTTTTTCAGATGCTGATTGGGCAGGCTGCCCGGATGATCGTCGATCCACGGGGGGATTTGCTCTCTATCTCGGATCCAATTTAGTTTCCTGGTCTACAAGAAAACAAAAAACTGTCTCGAGGTCCTCCATTGAGACTGAGTACAAGGCCTTAGCTCATATAGTGGCTGAACTAACATGGTTAGAGATCTTACTACATGAACTTCGTATTCCCATGCCTACTATACCTAACTTATAGTGTGATAATCAGGGCGCCACATACTTGTCTGCAAATCCTGTGTTCCATGCCCGAACAAAGCATGTGGAAGTTGACTTTCATTTTGTCAGCGAGAAGGTTGCTCAAGGAAGATTGTCAGTTCGGCTCATCTCAACACAAGATCAGATAGCCGATGTGTTTACAAAGCCTTTATCTGCTAAGAGATTCCTTTTCTTAAAGTCCAAGCTAAGAGTCGGAAATCGGCCTTAGCTTGCGAGGGACTATTAGACTATTATTATCTATCTTATATTTAGAGGGATTATTGTGTAGTATTGTATCCAAATATCCCTTGTATTTACCATTCACAAATATACAATAATACAATACAATTGCCGATACTTAAAGTCGTTTAGATGGGAAGTGAATTTTTTGATGGGAAGTGGGATGTTGAAGGTTGATAAAGAAAATTGGATTTCCTATGAGAAGTCATTTGAGGAAGAATTGTTGATCAGAAGAACTGATAACGAATTTTGAGTGTCAATTGGTAAGTTAGTTATTGATGTGGAATTTGGATGTCGAGTTGTCGAATGGGAAGAGGTTGAAGACCTGAGAACGAAAACGATTTTCGTATGGTTCACATATGTTAGCTTGCATTCGTTCTTGCAGCTGATTACATTTGGGGAAGAAGCTAACAGAATTTCACAATTGGTCCCTAAAGTTTCAGAAAAATGACAATTCTTACCTAGAAATTAAATTCTTTGCAAATTTTGGATATTTTTTTTTGGAATTTCAAATTTGTTATTTTTGCAAAACGTTTTCCATCAACATCAACAAATTTAGTTCGTTTTCGGGAGAAAAGAGGTCTAGGAAGTCAAGTTTACGAAAATTGTCATATTTTTTGGGTTTTTCGGTTTTTGAAGCTTCATTTTTGTCTCATATCGAGGGGGAGGATTGTATTGTCAAATCCACATTGAGCACTTTTTCATTCCCATTTGGAGTTTTATAATGATATTTCGATTATAAAAAGGCGGAGAGATTATGATATGGGCATTCGAAATCGCAAGTTTTTAGATATTTATATTTGGAGAATGATCATTTGTGATTAAAGACCAATGTGAGCTTGAGGAGGAATTGGTTATGAAGTGATTTGGATTTAATTTTATGAAATGGATCGTTTTTATAAAGGGTTTGCTCTTAATGAAGATTTTTGGGGTATGCTTTTAAGCTCGAGGATGACCAATGTGCCATGGGTTTTGGATACTCATGGACCTTAGATTGCCTCTTGGTTCTTGTTGCTTTGGATTGTAATGTCTCACATTCTAGAAACCGAATTAGAAGATCATTGAAGATTAGATGATTTGTTGGTTGCAAATTTGCTCTTTTTGGAAATTGAAGTCGGGTTATCTATTCCAATCTTTGAGGGGAGAATGTTAGAGTAAAAATCTCTTCATTGGATGGTGTCTTAGGCTTTCACTTTGTGATATAGGTTATAGGTTGAGCTTTCCTATATATACTTGTATAGTATACCATGTATAGGTTTGAGAGAGCTCCTATTGTCTAGATTTCTAGTGTAGTTATATATATATATATATATATATATATATATATATATATATATATATATATATATATATATATAGAGAGAGAGAGAGAGAGAGAGAGAGAGTGAGAGAAAGAGAGAGAGTAGTGTAGTAAGCAAGCACATGCTTCTATATTTCTGTGTCTCTCTTTTATCTATACAAATTGTTCTTCAACTTTAGATCAGATCTTATTGATTATCCATTGATTCTTAATTCCACATTTTTCATCTTCTTTGGGATCCTACAACTTTGATGGAATGTTGAACATTATGTTCAGGAAATTATATAATCTAAAAGTCGGTGGAAGTTGCATAGAAAATGAGCAAAAAGGAAGTTAACAAGAATGTTGTTGGGAAAGTTGACTGCTCTACAGTGTTTTGATCAGATCTCAAGATCTAGAGCTTCGATTTACATGAATAAAGAAGTTTTGGAAACTAGACAAAATTTACCACAACTTTCATGTTTTGTGTTTCTGCTAATTCAACTATTTTCTGATGGTCTTTACATGTAATAATGTAGAAAACACCTTATACTCTTAAGGGTACATGCAACCTAATTTGATCTATGTCATAACTCTATTCAAGAAACATATATACTATTCAACAACGAAACTTATAAACCCTAATGTAAATCAAAATTCACAAAAGAATAATTTACATCTGATTTGTTATTGAAGACAAACCCTTTGATCCAACTAGATCAATCCAATAGTCTCTTGAAAACTAGCTTCAATTGTGTGCAAGCCTTTAACGGTTCACACCCACAACACAAGAACCCTAGAAGATTTAGGAGATAGGGGAGGGATAGGCAAATTTTTGTATTTGGTGTGAGGAATAGCATGGCCAAAATCCGCAGTATAAGGCTCTATTTATAGCTGATTGGGAACCTAGAAACCCTAATTTAAAAATAAAATAATATTATTTCATATAACGAAATTATCTAGTTCCTTGATTATCTACATGAAGGATTCCAGAAGGCTCCAAGAGAAGCCTCTAAACCATCCAACAGGGGAAGGTTTTGGAACCTGCCCTCTATTCAACTTTTAAACAATCACATAGATAGTCCTTTAACTTTTAATTAATTATAATTAATCCAGAATTAATTCGAAATTAATTTTGAATTAATTATAATCATTTCTAATTAATATATTAGTCATATAATATATTAACAAAACATTTATCTCTCTCGTATAATCAATCTATACGCAATTTCTTGGTTATGAGGGAAAACCAAAAAGGACTTTACTTTTTTTCATCAATATTATACCAATTCAGTTAGGACCTGGGACACCTTAATCCAACAGTCTCCCACTTGGATAAGTTGCTAACTACAATTGCTTGTACAACTATGAATAAGAAACAAAGATTGTTTTCAAAGATACTACCACAGTCTGTTGGTCATAAGATAAGTGATCAACTATTCATTCGTTCTTCCAGATATCGAATGAACATGAGAAATGGATTAGAATCAATCTCTTGTCCAAGGTTATGTTTCCCGATATTCTCATTTTGTGATGACGTCATTAGACTACCAATTGAACACATCAATTAAGTCCTAGTTGGGCCCAACACTATTATGTCAAAATCAAAACACCAAGGGGCTCAAAGATATCACTTTTCCTATTACGGCAAAATGAATGAATAAAATTCAACTATATAATCATACAATTTTACTCATTAAGTCATATAGGGATAACTCTTTATAGCACACAGTTACAAGATGCGTTTGAGTAAACCAATGTACAACTGACTCGTAAAATATGAATTACATATACCCATTTTATGAATATAGGATATTATCGTCTTAGAATTACTCGTGATTAATTCCATGAAGTAATCTCTAAGTGTTGGTTTAACCAATAATTAAAATCTCTGTTTCTAAGTACTTCATGAATTATGTAGCAATCCTAATGCAAAGTCCGGTCTCTATGGACAATCTACAAACAATTCATGTAAGTCTTAAATCAATACATACTCCTAAAGTATGACCGACTGTGGTGCTTCTAATAACATAATATTTAGGAAGTAAAACATGAAAAGTAAACCACAATAATAAATCAATTGACAAACTGCATCATACATATTGAATATAAAGAAATCTCCGTTTAGTTAATCACTATTCAGTTACATTTTTATTGCTATATAGTTTAAAAATGACGTCAACACTAACATCTAAAATATTATATCATATCTCAGTCCAATGCTCCTAGCATGCTCAAAGTGCTTGACTTTGTTTAGACCCTTCGTAAGAGGATCAACATGATTCTCTTTTGATGATACATGGTTGAGCACGAGTGAACCCTCTTCAACCTTAAGTCTAATGTAGTGATATTTCCTCTCGATGTGCCTAGATCTAGCATGATCTTTAGGTTGTTTTTTCAAAGCTACCGCACCCTCGTTGTCGCATAAAATCTTTATTGGTTCTTGGATTAATGGAACAACTCCAAGATATCTAATAAAAATGTTTAACCACATAGCCTCCTTTACTGCTTTTCTTGCTGCTATATACTCTGTTTCACAAGTAGAATCAGCCACCATTTGTTGCTTGGAACTTTTCCAATTTACTGCTCCATCGTTTAACAAGAAAACCCAGCCATATTGAGAGTAACTGTAATGCCCGTGTTTCTAGGTTAGGCATTAATATTGACATTATAGTCTAGGTTAACCTTTGTAACTCATTTTGAAGAAATGAAAAGGAATTATGTGAATATTATGTGTTTTATGCTTAATTATTAGGGCTTAATTAATTAAGAATAAAAATGAGCGTCAAAAATTAAATTTTAGATAAAGCCGATATCTATTAAGAAGCTTGTAGTGGGCCTGACAAGGATTACGGATATATAAAGAATGCCGAAATCCGAGTTATAACGAAGAAGTTATGACTTGTCGAATTTTCGCGACAAACCGGCACGGGGCCGAATGTCGTAAAAAGTGAGTTTTCGATAAACTACTTTTTGGCCTTAGTGATCTAAACGAAACTCGTAGTGTTCGTTAAACCGAGAGTTAGTATAAAAAGAACGCCCAAATCTGACTTCGTATGAGGAAGTTATGATTTTTTGAAGTTTCAGCTTAGCAGTAGACAGCTAAAAACTCGAATTTTAGATCGAGTGATTTTTAGCCGACACGACCTAAATGAGAATCGAAGGTCTCGTCATTAGTAGCACAACGGTAAAAAGTCTGACGAAAACGGACGTCGGATGAAGAAGTTATGAATTTTTAACGGATTTCCTGTCCCGGTCTGTTAAAAATAATAATATAAAAATTAAGGTCAAAATTAGCCGACGAAGTCTAAACGAAAGTTGTAGAGCGTAATTTTACCTACGCGTGCATGTAAAGAACGTCAAAAACGGATTTTCATTAGAAACGATCGTTTTTAGGAAACGAATTGCTGCCCGATTTTCATTAAATCAAGTGAGTGTATAGTCACTTTCATTTTACACATGGATATGAAGTATTTACCTTATAATACGTGCTATGTGTAAATATATTAATTGTTTATTTGAGGTGACTGTTGAGTTGATGTTTTATACAAGTTTTAAACTGTATAAGTATTTTTATCTACAAATATGTTGGGTAGAACATGGGTAGATAGTGATGTGTGATAAAATAAAAGTGATGAGAGGCCTCGATGTAAAGTTGTATGCAAAGTTCTCCAAATGTGAATTTTGGATTCAAGAAGTCCAATTTTTAGGTCATGTGGTTAACAAAGAAGGAATAATGGTTGACCCAGCAAAGATTGAAGCTGTGATGAAGTGGGAACAACCAAAAAGTCCTACGGAGATTCGAAGCTTTTTAGGATTAGCCGGATATTATCGCCGATTTATCCAAGGCTTTTCTTCGATCGCTACTCCATTAACAGCTTTGACCTACAAAGGAGTTACTTATTCTTGGAATGAAAAGCATAAGGAGGTCTTTGAAAAGTTAAAGAAGAGACTGTGTGAAGCACCAATTCTTTCGTTACCTGAAGGAGTTGAGGACTTCGCAGTCTATAGTGATGCCTCTGGAGTTGGGTTAGGATGTGTTCTGACCCAAAGGGATAAAGTGATAGCGTATGCATCGAGGCAGTTGAAAGAGCATGAAAAGAACTACCCCACTCATGATCTGGAGTTGGCAGCGGTAGTATTCGCCTTAAAGATATGGAGGCATTATCTTTATGGTACTAAGTGTAAACTTTTCACTGATCATAAGAGTCTTCAATATCTCTTTAATCAGAAGGAATTGAACATGAGACAGCGGCGCTGGCTGGAACTACTCAAGGATTACGACTATGAGATACTTTACCACCCTGGTAAAGCAAATGTTGTTGCTGATGCTCTCAGTCGGAAGGTAAATCTTGAAAAGAGAAGGCCAAGAGCGTTGAGAATTGAAGTCGTCTCGACAATTGTGGAAAGTAGAAAGAAAGCTCAAGAGGAAGCTTTAGCAAAGAATGACCGAAAGGAGGAACGTTTGGGAAAAACGTTGGTGTTTGATACGAACGGTCAGGGATTGAAGGTATTCAAAGATAGGATTTGGGTACCTAATACGGGAGGAGTAAGAGGTCTTCTGATGGAAGAAGCTCACAAAACCATGTACTCGATTCATCCCGGCAGTATGAAAATGTATAGGGATCTAAAACCCTATTACTGGTGGCCGACGATGAAGCTCGATGTTGGTAAGTATGTGGCCGAGTGTGTAACATGTGCTAGGGTTAAGGCACAACATCAGAAACCGTATGGGAGTTTAGAACCCTTACCTGTACCCATGGGTAAATGGGAGGACATTACCATGGATTTTGTGACTAAACTGCCCAAGACAAGGAACGGTCACGACATGATTTGGGTGGTCGTGGATCGCTAACGAGAAATGGTCTATGGATAAACTTGCTAGTTCTTATGTGAAGGAAATTATAAGGCTACACGGTGTTCCGTTAACGATTGTATCCGATCGTGACAGCCGTTTTACCTCAAGGTTTTGGAGAAGTCTACAAGAGGAATTGGGTACCAAGTTGTGTTTGAGTACAACATACCATCCTCAAACCGATGGTCAGAGCGAACGAACGATTCAAACATTGGAGGATATGCTGAGAGCATGTACCCTAGAATTCCAAGGTAATTGGGATGAACACTTACCTCTAGTAGAATTTTCCTACAATAATAGTTTCCACTCGAGCATCAAGATGGCACCTTATCACGCTTTGTATGGGGAGAAGTGTCGAACGCCATCATGCTGGTTGGAAGCTGGGGAAAAGCAATTTATGGGACCTGAAATAGTCCATCAGACTGCTGAAAAGTTAAAAGTTATAAGGGAAAGGATGTTAGCTGCTCAAGATCGACAAAAGAGTTATGCTGACAAGAAAAGACAACCGATATCCTTCGCTGTTGGAGATTCGGTTTTACTTAAAGTCTCGCCGTGGAAGGGACTTATAAGATTTGGTAAAAGAGGAAAGTTGAATCCAAGGTTTATTGGACCATTTAAAGTTCTTCAGAGGATCAGGAATCAAGCTTACAAGCTAGAACTACCTGAAGAACTGGAGGGTATTCATAATACCTTTCATGTGTGCTATTTGAGAAAGTTCACGGGAGATGTGCCCGACATAATTCCCATTTCTGAGTTAAGGTTGGATGAAAACAAGAGGTTGATCGAAGAACCTGAGGCAATCGTTGACCGTAAGACTAAGAAGCTGAGACGCAAGATGGTCGATTTAGTGCTTGTGCGTTGGAAACATACGAATGGGCCAAATCTCACTTGGGAAACGGAGAGTGACATGATGAGTCGCTACCCGCATTTGTTTGCTGATGTGTGATTCCGGGGACGGAATCATCCTAAGGCGGAGAGAATTGTAATGCCCGTGTTTCTAGGCTAGGCATTAATATTGACATTATAGTCTAGGTTAACCTTTGTAACTCATTTTGAAAAGGAATTATGTGAATATTATGTGTTTTATGCTTAATTATTAGGGCTTAATTAATTAAGAATAAAAATGAGCGTCAAAAATTAAATTTTAGATAAAGCCGATATCTATTAAGAAACTTGTAGTGGGCGTGACAAGGATTACAGATATATAAAGAATGCCGAAAGCCGAGTTATAACGAAGAAGTTATGACTTGTCGAACTTTCGCGACAAACCGGCACGGGGCCGAATGTCGTAAAAAGTGAGTTTTAGATAAACTACTTTTTGGCCTTAGTGATCTAAACGAAACTCGTAGTGTTCGTTAAACCGAGAGTAAGTATAAAAAGAACGCCCAAATCTGACTTCGTATGAGGAAGTTATGATTTTTTGAAGTTTCAGCTTAGCAGTAGACAGCTAAAAACTCGAATTTTAGATCGAGTGATTTTTAGCCGACACGACCTAAATGAGAATCGAAGGTCTCGTCATTAGTAGCACAACGGTAAAAAGTCTGACGAAAACGGACGTCGGATGAAGATGTTATGAATTTTTAACGGATTTCCTGTCCCGGTCTGTTAAAAATAATAATATAAAAATTAAGGTCAAAATTAGCCGACGAAGTCTAAACGAAAGTTGTAGAGCGTAATTTTACCTACGCGTGCATATAAAGAACGTCAAAAACGGAGCTCGTATGCGAAAGTTATGGATTTTAGATGTTTTGGCACGAAAACCGAGAAATTTCGCATAGGTGGCTTCGGCCACGTCACCTTCGCTGAAAGAGTGCCACGTGTCCGAAATTGGTGAGTCATACGAGCCATGTTTCGCCTTCCCTCGCATGAACAGTAGCCGTGTTTCGGATTCTGATTCGACCGAAGGAGGCCCAATCCGAAGCTCGCAGCTGGTCCGAGCCTCGCACCGCCTTAGCCTCCGAACCTCGCAGATGGTAACACGTGTCTTCTCTTCGCTGCTTCGGACCCTAGGCCGCGGTCCAATCAGGAGGCGACACCGAGGCCTCGCATGTGCAGCCCACGTGCAGCCACCTGCGGACCCTCGCCTGCGGACCCCACCACCGGAACCGACTTCGGACCCCTATAAATAGAAGGGGTATGCGAGCCTTTCCGGTTAGATTTGGAATTTTGCCATATTTAGCCCCTTTCTTCATATTTTCTTCATCTTAGCATCCCCCAAAGCCCCGGTATCGATCATAACCCCCGGAATACGCCACGAAGAGCCCGAGAAGCCCGGAAAATTTATCTTTTCGGTTTCGAAGCCCGACCCTCGCAGAGCCCGGTTTCTGAATAAAACTTCCGGTTTTATTAGAAACGATCATTTTTAGGAAACGAATTGCTGCCCGATTTTCATTAAATCAAGTGAGTGTATAGTCACTTTCATTTTACACATAGATATGAAGTATTTACCTTATAATACATGCTATGTGTAAATATATTAATTGTTTATTTGAGGTGACTGTTGAGTTGATGTTTTATACAAGTTTTAAACTGTATAAGTATTTTTATCTACAAATATGTTGGGTAGAACATGGGTAGATAGTGATGTGTGATAAAATAAAAGTGATGAGAGGCCTCGATGTGATTTGTGATTCAGTCATCTAGCGGAGTTTGGATGACGACCACGGACTTTCTAGACAGTCCAGTGGGAAACATTAGCAGGTCCGCAACCTGTAGGTGTTAATGAACTTGGGTGTTTATTCGCTGTACTCCAATCCCCTTCATGGTTGCCTTTAGGACATGTATGGCTAAGGAAACCTCTTAGCAGTAGTGTCCATCCCGATGATATTCTTTAGGCTAGGTCCCTTGTGAAAAGTGTTTAGGGACGTAAAGTGAGGATAACGGGAACGGGTAATCAGGGTTATTATTGATTGATGAATTTAATAAGTTTATTATTACTGTGGGTTGAAAACCCTATATGCTCACCAGGCTCCCAAGCCTGACCCACTCAGTTTTTTTATGATTACAGGTAGTGGACCCCGAGCATAGTCGGAGGATGACGTGAGATTTTTGGATTATAGGCCAGTAGTTGTAAATAACTGTAGTAAGGCTTATAATGTCTTGTTTATGCTTTTGATCTGTATCGGAACATGACATCCCGAGGTTTTGATATATATGGAAAATATATACCTTCTTAATGAAGGGTTTTGATAAACTTTTATCATATGTTGTTTGGGGGCCAATTCCGCAACATCTTTTGAAAAGATTTCTCTGATTTTATTTTAAAAAGCATAAATTAAATTGGTCTTTTCTGGCCGAGAAATTAGGGGATGTCACAGTAACTATTAACTCGTTTTGTTTGAAAACTTGCATCATTATCCCCACTCACCTTACGTCCATCTTTGCCGCCAAAAACTAAGATCATATCTTTTGTTTTTCGCAAATACTTAAGAATGTTCTTCACTGCCGTCCAATGAGCTAAACCAGGATTTCCTTGATATCTGTTAACCACGCTCCAAGTATAAGCCACTTCAGGTTGAGTAATCGATCCTATAGACGAAGCATATGGAATCCGACTCAGAGTATCTATCTCCTTATCATTACTGGAGCATTGAGTCTTGCTCAACATAACAGTATGGTGCATGGGTAAGTCTATCTTCTTGGAATTTTCCATATTGAATCTTTTCATTATTTTATCCAAGTATGTACTCTGACTCAGTCCTAGTAACAAATAATGTTTGTTCCTCTATATTCTTATACCAAGTATATATGTAGCTTCTCCTACATCCTTCATAATGAAACATTTTCCAAGCCAAGACTTGACTTCTGGCAAGGTTGGAATACTGTTCCCTATCAGGAGTATGTCATCCACATATAAAACTATAAAATTTACTATGTTCCCACTAACTTTTAAATACACACAAGATTCATCCTCACTTCTAGAAAATCCAAACTCTTTGACCTTTTCATGGATGCAAGGATTTTAGCTACAAGATGCTTGTTTCAGTCCATAGATGGACTTCGCAAGATTGCACACTTTGTTAGGGATTTAGTATGTACAAAACCCTCTGGTTGAGCCATGTAAACATTCTCAGCCAGTTTACCATTAAGGAAAGCAGTTTTGACATCCATTTGCCATACTTCATAGTTATAATGAGAAGCTATAGCATGCCTTATCCTAATTGACTTAATCTTGGCAACTGGTGAAAAAGTCTCATCATAGTGAATCCCTTGGGTTTGAGTAAATTCTTTTGTAACCAGTCTAGCTTTCTGTACATTACCATCCATTTCAGTCTTCTACTTGAAGATCCATTTACACCATACTATCTTTCGACCAGTTGCATGATCAACCAAGGTCTACACTTGGTTATCATATATGGATTTGATCTCCCTATCCATTGTCTCTTTCAACTTAGCAGCCTCAGGGCCTGTCATCACTTCCTTGTAGTGAGCAGGCTCATCCAGATTTACCAGTGTTGCATCACTAATAAATGTATCACCTTCTGCTGTTATATGGAAACCATAGAATGAAGGTAGCTTGCTAACCATACTGGACCGACGAAGGGGAAACAAATTGTCAATGGGATCAACAGTTTCATTCTCAGTTTGAGAGTTAGTATCCTGAAAAGCTGCTTCAACCAATGACTCTTGAATGTCTTCAAGATCAATCGTACTCCCACCTCCATCATTGGAAATGAGTTCTCTCTCGCGAAAGACTCGTCTTCGAGCTACAGACACCACGTTGTCATTAGGTCTATAAAACAAGTGTCCAAAGGATTTCTTTGGATAACCGATTAAAAAACACTTCTTGGATTTGGGTTCAAGTTTGTCTGAGTTTTCTCGCCTAACGAGAACCTCACAACCCCAGACATTGATATGCGTGAGTGAGGGAGGTTTCCCTATCCACATTTCATGAGGTGTCTTGGCAACTTTCTTAGATGGAACAAGATTGAGGATGTGGGCGATTGTTTCTAAGGCATACCCCCAACTTTCTTATCATGGAAGGAACCATATCAAGTAAGGTCCAATTACACCTTTCAACTACACCATTTAGTTGTGGTGTCCTAGGAGGGCCCAATTGTGAAACAATTCCACATTCTTTCAGATAGTCATTAAACTCGATACTAAGATATTTACCACCTCTATCAGATCATAGTATCTTTATCGTTTTGCCCAATTAGTTATCTGCTTCGTTCTTAAACTCTTTGAATATTTCAAAAGTTTTTGATTTATATTTGATCAAGTAAATATAACCATACCTACTATAATCGTCAGTAAATGTAACGTAGTAGTGATTTGCATCCTTTATGGTAGATCTGAATGGTCCACATACATCCATATGGATTAGGGCCAACCAATCTTCACCTCTTTCACATGTACGATTGAAAGGTGATTTAGTCATCTTGCCCAATAAACAAGACTCGCATTCATCGTTCGATTTTAGGTTAAATGATTCCAAAACTCCATCTTTTTGGAGTTGAGCGATGCGTTTCTTGTTGATGTGCCCAAGACGACAACGAAATAGGCATGATTTGTATAAATTATTAGAAGAACCAATGTTATACACATTGTTGCCTATTTCATTCACACAAACAATAGTTTCATACACACCATCACAAGGATAAGCTTTGAAAACAAATGCTCCATTAAAATAAATTAAAATAGTACCATCATTATTATCAAAAGCATAATGGTATCCTTGTAAATAAAGCATGAAAATAAATAATGTGTCGATCCATTTCTGGTGAATAGCAACAATTATCCAAATCAACCCTAATATTAGCAAACATATGCTCATAAGTCCCAATCCTGATAATAGCCGATCTTCGCTTGGTGTCAACATGTGTCATCTTTAATGTGGTGGAATTGCAGATGAAGTATCAGCCTATTAAAACTAAACAATTAAATGTATTATATATACATACCAAATTTTCTTCTCATATGTTGATGGAGTAATAATTGCCTACTTCCTCTGATCTTCTTCCTCATGTTTCTTTTCTTCCTCCTGTTTCTTTTCTTTTTCAGTACACTCTTAGCTACAAACACAAGAAACTGATTCAGGGACATTTAGGTTACAACAAGGTCTGATAAGGATTCAAAAGGTTGACTTTTACATGGGATGAAAGGGAAATAAGTCTTAACATCGGCCTCCTTACAATCGGCCTCCATGAAGGATCTCCTCCCCTATGTGATACCTTGAAAGCAAGAAGAATGTGGCAACTTTGGTCCCTCCTTCCAAGATCTTAGCATTTTAAATTTTAAAACTATAGTTTTTAGCCCTTTGCCAAAAATATAATTATTTTTGTAACATCGCAATGATGAGGTACTTCTAATTTTACCCTATAATTGAATTATATTGCATTTTGGTCTGTAAGTTTAAGAAAGAGTGAAAAAAGGGCCCACGGTGGCATTTTGGTAAATTGGGACATTAAGGAGTACGTTGTGCGTACGTATGTATGCTGAGCTTATTAGGGGGCACCTTAGTACGCTGGGCATACACCTCGTACATAGGGTGTACGTGGAAAGCATGCAAACCCTAATTTTTCGGGTTTTGGCTCATATTTAAGCATCCTTAAGGCCTCACATCTCATTCTTACCCAGCCTCATTTTGTGACATCGACCCCTAAGCAACCCGAAGAGCAAGAGAGCAATTCTGGAGCCTTTAAGAGAGTTTTCAATTGGTTTTTAAGAAAGAAGAAGGTGGTGAGAATATCTTGGAGTTGACATCACTTTGGATCTGAGATTTCTACCTTGTTTGCAACCTCTTGAAGGTATAAATCTTGCAACTTTACCACTCCATCTTGTAGATACAGATTCTTACTCTTTTAAGTCACTTTTTGGTCCCAAGTGGTGATTCTTGGACATGGCCTGTTCTTGACCCATTAAGTCGTCCGTTCAGACCATAGAAAGGGTCTTGAAACATAAAAATGGGGTCTTAATGGTTGGGTTTGCTCCATGCACTCTTTAGAGTGTCTTAATGTATTAAAATGATGAGTTAATCTCTTAATGGACATGGAAATTCATAAAGTTGGAAACTTTATGACTCTTAAGGATGATTTAGCTTTGGATATGAAAATGGGACGTAAGAGCTTAATGCATTAAGCTCTTAATGGAGTTTGAGAAATTTGGACGTATGCCCTGCGTAACCTGAGTACGCAACATGTACGTGGTGAAATTACCTGACTGCGGTCATGTGAGAACAAGATCGATGCGCAGGGACAAGGTTTGAAAACTCAAACCTTGAGTGAATGCTTAAGATCAATGTCTGCTTGCTAATGAATGTTCAAGTCGAGACTGGAGAGACCAGTCAAGTCTTAGATAATCAGTTCAACAAATGATCAAGACATTGATTGAGAATAAATAGTAAATGATCAAGTTAAAGTTAATAAATGAAGAACAAGAATGTTTTTGAATATGATAGAGTAAAATGCTAGAAGTGAGTGAAAGATCCGTGTTTCACTTGTATTGAATGCTTCCCATATATAGGAAAGAGTGTTACATCGAATTAACTAAGTAACTTACATAGGACCGGACAATAGAACTATTTCTGATATTCTGATTGTCTAACATAACAAAAGGTTGAGTCCTATGAAACGTTACATCAATATAAGGATAATTAATGACAAAAGACAAAATAGTGTTCTTCCGGATCAGCATACATTTCGAACGTAAGGATCACTTCGGAATGTGTTCCTCTTCAAAATACTCCTCCTCTTCTCTTCTTCAGCTCCGGACAGGTTCCGGAGCACTTTTCCCTTCGGAACCAACACACTTCGGAATATGTACTTAGGATTGCTAGAGGTTCACTTTCAGGTTCCAACAGGTCAAGGCTTGAGTACGCCCAACGTAACTTCGGTGTAAGCCTTGCGTACGTGTTCTATGTCGACTCGGCTGAGTTGACTAAGTTGGGGTGACTCTGCTGGGTTGCTCACTTGACTTATGAATTTTGACCAGTTTGACTTTGACTTTGACCAAGTTTGACCAAGGGGAATTTTGGGTAATTTGAATGGTATTTGAGAAATTGGTCATTTTGGTAGATAAGTGAGTTTTCCTCATTGTACTTACGGGTCTAAGGCACGAAATTTGGTTCATTAGATTAGATATCTTGTTATGTGATAGTATGTTATCGTGTTGTAGTGATCTGTTAGATTTGTATCCTGGTATTTAGGATAATGCTATGTTTAGTGATCTGTAGATATGCATGATTGTCTGTTTACTGATTATATGTTTATCTGTTATATGTGCACATATTTTAGTTGGTGGTTGAGGCTTTACTACTATGCACATGGGCCAATAGACCGGGGCATTCCAACCCGATGGTTGATTGGGCCCGAGGGCATTCCATCCTGAGGATGACTGGACCCATTGTATATTGGCATTCTACCTAGGGTTTTCCATTCCGAGGATGACTGGACCCGGAGGGTGACTGGGCATGGGGTATTCCAACCTGATGGATAATTGGACCTGACATGTTGTCGTATATGTTAACTGTTGGTGTGTTGGTACTTTGGGGGAACTCACTAAGCTTTGGCTTACGATTTTTAGTTATTGTTTCAGGTACTTCTGATGATCGTGGGAAGGAGAAGGTGTAACCATACACATCCTCTGTTTTATGTACTTTTGATCATGCAATAATCTGATATGGAACAATACTTTGAAAATAATGATTTTGTAAACATTCTATGATTTGGGGTTGTTTTAAAAAGTTCAAATTTGTTGTGATGTTTATGGATGTTACAAGTTGGTATCAAAGCCTTGGTTTGAGAGTATTGGAGGAACACTAGTGTGAATCCAGTCTCAAACTAAGGAAAAGGTTTTAAAAATGATTTTCAAAGTTGTTTCCAAAATAATCAAAAGAGGATGTGATGTGTACGATCAGCCGGAGCCAGTAAGTAGACCCCAAATTACCACACTGTTATTTGAGATTGTGATATGTTAGAACAACATGCTAGTGATAGGATAAGGATCTTCAGGAATCGCATGATAGATTTTTATGATTATATGATGCATGGTAGCCTAGGGTTTCTTTCTTATATGGAATTAACATCATAACTATAGTTGCTTAGTGTATGCATCATAGTTGTACATAACTAAGATTCTATAGCCTGAGAATGTTTGGTTTATCCTTATTTATTGTTCTTGGTTTGATGAATGGCTTAGGGTAGAATCAAGTATTCGATTGTCTATAGGATCCAGTGTTATGTATGGCTAGCATACACGAATGTTGCAGGGTTGGTGGAAGTTTCATGGATGAGTTGTATGGGGTCAGTCGGCCAGTTGCGTAATGTATAAACTTCCTCTAAGAAGTGACGATAGAGTGTATGTGTATTCTAGTGAGCATTGTTAGGTTGTTGTGATCATCCTGAGACAAATACGGGTAGATGTGAATGGTAGTGTGGGCCCGTACTACTGGAAGCACAAGATCCGTACATGTAGCAGGGAAGTCACAACCCCTAGGGTTTTGTTGGGAATTGGTCCTCATGGTTTTATATGCATTTTATCTGATATATCCCTGGTTTATCTTTAGTATGGCAATTACGAGAGGATATAACGCAGGATCTGGATCAGGATCAGGATCAGGTGCGGGTCGCCAAGACAGGGGAGCATTGATTGATGATCGGGTTAGGGAGATCATTCAGGATGAGGTTTTTACCCTCTTCCGGGGGCAGTTTCCAGAGATGTTTGAGTCTATTAAGACTGCTATGATAGAGTACTTTGATGATTGATACGTTGCACTTTCTGAGACTGTTGCTGATGCATCCACTGCAACCGTTGCTGCTGCCGACATTTGCGCTGGGAGAGCCTTCCAGTACCGGGACTTTGACAATACGATGCCCCCTGGTATTTGATGGAGTCCAGGATCCGATAGTATCCATGAGGTGGCTGTCAGACGTCGAGGGATATTTCTTTACTTGGTCTGGCCCAGTTGACCAGAAGGTCAAGTGCGCTCTGAAACTTCTTCGGTCCAGAGCGAACAATTGGTGGAGACTTGTTACTAGCTCGTATTCTCCTGAGCAAATGGTTTCCATGACTTGGGAGCAGTTCTATGAGATGTTCCGTTCTAGATATTTTCTGCTGGTAGAGCAGGAGAGGTTAGCCCAGGAGTACTTGGATTTGAGACAGTGTACTGAGTCGGGGACGGAGATCACCAAGATTTTTACGGAGAAAGGCATGTTTTGCCCTGAGTTTGTTGTTTCTCAGCAAGCTCAAATGACCTGGTACTTGAGCATGCTCAAGACGGACATCCGACAGTTTGTGTCCATGCAGCGCTATGGTTCTTTGGTAGATTTGCAGGAGGCCGCTAGGAGGCAGGAGATCGAGATAGAGCTCCAGACGAGGGAGCAGAGGCATGCCCTGGCGCAGTCGCAGCCTGCGTCGAAGTGGTTCAAGGCTGTTGATGGTAGATTTGGGAGTTATAGGGGCCGCACTTACAGAAACTGTGACAAGGTTCATTATAGAGCTTGTCGATCTTCTTCGGGATGCAACAAATGTTAAAAACAGGGCCACATTGCGAGGGACTGCCGACAACAGGCTCTAGTATCCGGCATCATGTTTTGCTATTATTGTGATCAGATGGGCCAAATAAAGGCGCAATGCCTGTTTCTTGCTGCTAATCCGGGATAGGCTCGAGCGTCGGCTACTCTAAGGATCATGGATGGGAGTCAGGGCAGGGCGGAGCCTCCGAGGGATCGAGGTCGCGCTTTTCAGCTCACGGCGGAGGAGCCCAGGGCGGCACCAGATGTCGTGCCCAATATGTTTCTTTTTATTTTTCTGTTCATTATATTTTTTATGGTATGCTCATGTATATGCTCTATCGCCAACGAACACGGGGTTTCTGCATCCAGTGTGTATCAAGGTTGTGTATTGGAGATCTTCGGGGTCCCTTGTCCGATTGATCTAATCCCTATCCCCATGGGTATGTGTGCGTGATAGTGTGTATGGATTGGCTGAGCAGGTTTGGTGTCATGATCGATTGCGAGGGCCAGCAAGTAGTAGTTCGAACCCCAAGTGGGAGAGAACTGTTATCTATGGAGATGGAACTAGGTTTGCTTCAGGGTTTTGTTTAGAAGCCAGGGATCGATAATATATTCAACGTGGGTGTGCAGGTTATGTGGCTTATGTGATTGATACTCGGGTTGGGGAGCATACTTCAGTTTCAGATGTACTAGTTGTCAGGGATTTTGCCGATGTTTTCCCAGAGGAGTTACCCGATGTGCTTCCTAAGAGGTAGGTCGAGTTTAGGATTGATTTCATGCCAGGAGTGGCTCCGATTGCCAAGGCGTCATACCGCTTGGCACCGCCTAAGATGCATGAGTTTTCCTTGTTAGAACAAAGCTCTATTAGGATCAATAGATTCTATGCAGGCAAACAATTAAGAACGTAATTATGAACACAAGCATGGCTTTAAAGATGTCGTATGATTAAAACTTTAACACCTCAGAAGAGCTCGATTAAGAACTTCGACTGTAGAGGTGTTTTAGGGTTACAAAACAATAATAATGATAATCAAGATCGTTAGTAATGCATACATGCATGCACTATTTATACTATAACCCTACTAGATAATTACGGATGGACAGGCCCAATCCGAATATACATAACAAGCCCATGACACAACACAATAAGACCCAACAATCTCCCCCTTTGCGTCAATGGAGCCGAAAGCTCACTTCGGTTGAGCTGCAGAAGACTTCTTGACTGTCTTGAACACCTTCGGTATGATGGCCAATAGATGATGACGAAAAGTAATGTACCACCGAAGCATGTCCGTGAAGTTCTTCTTGTCTGCATCAGAATTCTGCTTGCACCGATGAATGATACTGATAATGTGCTTTAAGCAGTCTGTTGAGAACAAATGTTTATCAACAAGAGCGAACAGAAAACGATTGGCTTCGCCTCTTGTGAACATCACAATAATATGTGTAGAATCAATCTCGACCATCCTCATTTTATTCACATCTCCTGGTTTCGCTGTTGGCTTCACAGTTGGTTTCTTATTCATCACTTTTGCTATCTCCTGATCCATAGCAGCAACCTCATGGATGTAAGAAGCCAACATCCTCTTCAAATGATCCAGTATCGGCTCATATTCTTTTGGATTGGTGAGCAAAATGTTAAACAGCAGGATCCAATCATGAGGATTCAAATTTGGAATATCTGCCAGGGAAATAACCGACACCGAGTTTGCTGATCCTCGGGTGATTTTGAAACTAACATTTAAGAACTTCCCGGCAGGCGAAGGTTTTAGTACCTTGACAGTAACTATCTTCTGTGCACTCCATGTCAACTACTGCGGTTGACCGAACTTCAAATAAAAATCAATTAGTTCGCAATCAACTTTCGGATGAGGGAAAGGAACTTCAACAGTCGAATCAAAACAATGAAATGTAAATGCCTTTCGTGTTATAGGCATATCGAACTGTGAGTCTTTTGAATTTTCACAATCAAAAGAAGCGACAGGTTCCAGCCAGTAGACGCTTGGAAACTCTATTGCCTCTTTGATGAGTATTTCCCTTGTCCAGAGAGGAAACAAGGCCTTTTTGCAGTCTAAGGCATCTTGTTCTTCCTTGTTCCTCCTTTCCCTTTCCTCAACGTCCTTTGCAACCCTTAAGGTTTCATCCAATTCTCTGTCCCTCTTCTTTCGTTTTAGGGCCTCAGCAATAGTCTCTTCTTCTTCTTCTTCATCACTGTCATCATCAGTCCCCTTCGTCTTTTCTTTGTTCCCGGAACCCGAAGCTTCATTACCCTTCGATTCGGTTTTAATTGTGACTTTCGGTTGAGTTGTGACATTCGGTTGAGAAGTTTCAGTTTCATTTTTCACAGTTGCCTTCGGTTGAGCACCTTCTCCCCTTTGTTTTGGAGGGATGAATTTCTCTGAAACACCCTTCAGCTCGTGTAACATTGCAAGGGCAGGAAGAAGTTTTGTAGTCAGATGATTGCGTATAGTGAGAGTAAGGATAGGATCATGAGCACCAAGAAGATTGGTAAGCATATCCTTGACATCTCCAGCACAGCTTCTGAATACTGCACGCTCAGTTTTCAATAATGAGATCTCCTTTTCAGCCTGAGCCAACTGCACCTTCTGAACTTCAATTGTTGAAGCTTGGCAGGCAAGATCTTCCTTTAGAGCACTCTCCATTGCTAAATCAGCTTGGAGAGATTCAAGCCGAGAATTCACAGAACTGATAAGTGAAGTGTTCTCTGCTTGCATTGAAGAACGAACAGCCTCAAACTTAGTTTGCTCTTCTTCAAGGGACTTAGATAAGGAATCCACTGAAGCGGTCACTTTGGCTGCATTGGAATCAGCATGCCCTTTAAGTGATTCGAGAAAGATCTGAGTACTGTGAACAATTTCTGTAACATCAGCAGTAGCCTTCTTGCAAGAAGAAGTAGAAGCGTTAACAGCCTTCGTGGATTTGTCAATAGCCTCAGTATATTTCTCAAGAGCAGTATCCATAAAAGCTTTGAGCACAACATCATTGTAGGACTTGTTGGCATCAAGCAATTTATCAAGTTTCTCATCAATGCTCCGCAATTGTTGGCGTGTGACTGGAGCTTCATCATCATCATCTGTAGGAAGCCGATAGGGACTGTAGTAGGTTGAATCAAACTCATCATTAGCACCACCGAGAGTGGCACCGGAATCGGTTAAAGGTGAGGGTGAAAGTGGTTTAGAAGTAACTGGAGGTTCGGTCTCAGTAGTCACCCCCGTATCAGATACGTTGACTCTTACTGTCGGTTCAGGGAGAGTGGTGGAAGTTGATTGTGAAATAATAGGAGTGGGTATAGGAGTGGTAGTAATGGGGATGGTACTAACGGGTGGTGGTGGTGGAATAGAAGTTGTTGTTTGAGAGGTGGTAGGGGGTGGAATTGGAGCAACCGAAACTGGAACAGTCGTTTTTGGTGATGGAGGTGGTGTTGGAATATTGTCATGATGAGGTTTGGTTGGAGTCGATGATCGAGGAGGTGTGTTACCTCTCGGTGATTCATGATGCTGAATTTCCTCGTCTTCATCCTCCTTATCGTTGTCTGAGCTTGAAGAGGAAGGACTCTTGGGTTTCTTCGCCATTTTCTTAATCTTCTTTGGTTTAGAGGAATCACCCTTTGCAGACTTTCGCTTCCTAGACTTGGCAGGTTTAGATGAATCACCCTCGGTTGTTTCTTTCTTGGAGGACACTCTTTTGCCTCGGTTTGCAGGTTTCTCCACTACATCCAAAGCGACCTGCTGTTCAGGAGATAGTACTCTCGGTTCCTTGGGAGGAATCTTGCGATAATCAGCCATGACCTTACTCTCGGCTGAGACACACCTGTACACCGTCTCAGGTATGGAGCCATTGTGAGGGAACTTTGTAGGATTCGCAATGATAATTTTCTTGGTGTGAAACGTAGCCACAGACGCGACTAGGGCATCCATCATTATCGGAATTTGCAAAGTATCAATCGCCCTTCATGTAATGAGAGTCCAGAATCGACCACACGAAATTTCAGAGTGCCTCGTTGAAGTGTTGAGGCTTTGCACCACCAGTGACCAGATAATCGACCCATAGTCGAGATTTATCGCATTGTAAAGACCGTATAGAATGGTCAGAAAACCCTTGCTAGTTCCATTAGACCCACCACTCCTCTCCGCCAAACTCTTGATGAGAAGAGTAAGCAAGCCATTCCATTGGGGCAGCAAACACGATTTCTTAACCTTTGTAACCGTGGTAAGCACATCAGTGTAGCCCATCTCGTAGAGCATCGAGAACAGTTGAGTAGTGGTGATGAAGTCCGGTGAGATCACAGACGATTCCACAGCAAGTTGTAACAGTGAACAAAATCTCCCTTTTGAAATCGAAGCCTTGTGAGAGAAGATTTGGAAGTAGATCCTCTCCTTGTTCTTATCATATGAAGCAGTAGTGTAGACTTGCGATAGGAGTGACATTGGAACGGATTCCACCTGTGTTAGGGCTAGAACCAGAGGTGAATACTTCAAACACTCAACCACTTGTAGCATATACGAATCGTACAGAAAAGGATTGAGATGAATGATCATGTTCTGGTTTGGCTTGATCGAGAGCAATGTGGACGAAGCAGTTTGTTCGTGAGCCGATGAAGAAGTTGCCATTGTTGAGTGAAGGATGAAGATGAACAGTTGCAAAACGCCTTGTATATTGAGAGAATTTTGTTGCTGGTAAAAGAGACAAATGTAATTAGAAAACCTTTATATACCGTTTCCAGGAGAGAGAAAAAATCATCATGATAATGACGCGGTCACTGAAACGTCGACTAAAAAAGCACGATGTGATAGGTTGGTTTCTCCCAGGTATACGTCAGCACGCGTGGGTATCGGAACCGTTCAAATACACGCGCCCAAAATCTTATCCTCAACTCGTCGTTTGAAATTCAGCTTCGCTCCAAAAATTAGGATAACCCCTGTTGCTCCAAAAGGTAAACGAACCAACAGCAACCAGAATGTTGGAAAATCACAAAGAATTTTCGTGCAATGGTGTGACAGAAGATAAAGAAATAAAGCAAAATGTGTATAGGATGTGAGTGATGTCTATTAGAAGACATAAAGCAGATGATTTCGGGCTTAAATCTCTTCTTCAAAGTCAAGAGAGACTTGAAGTGCTTGCTTGGTTTCCCGTGAAAATACGATCGAATGTTTGTAAAGAAACACCGAAAGGCTTCTTTTACTTAACAGGCTAAGGGTGGCTTAGCTTCAACCGAACGTCGATTCTCAACATAAGACCGAACGTTGGAAGAAGTACTTGTGAGACCAATGTGATCTGTTGAACAAGTAGGTTGGATATAATACGTTGTGACTAAAGATGTGATAGAAATCTCAAAAACAAAAACAAACTGGACCGTTTTGGGTAGAAATGCCTTGGTGTTAGACAATTTCATAAAAGACCACTCAAAAATAAAATGAGATTTCATTAGGTGACCAGTAAAATCTTGAATACAATGATTCACCGTCAATTCTTTGTTGGTGTTGGATTGTGGGTTTCACTCAGCACGTGGTGTACGTATCTAAGATCACAAACACAGACGTTATGCAACCATAAACCTCAGTGGTAAAGACCGAGAGTCTCAAGGGTTACCGTGGTGAGCCGAAAGTTGATGGAGAAAGTGAGGAGGGTGGTTAAGGAACCGAAAGTACCTCTGCTATGTAAACATGACAAAGCAGAAAACTCTTAACTCATTTGAGAAGAGTAAGGTAGCTCTGGACTTGAGTTGTTTTTAACAGTCTGATTGGGAAGAAACGATAGGTATAGATTGAATCATTAAGGCCTATCTCTTAGTCTTAGAGGCTTCGGTCGACATGCAGCAACATGCTTCTAAGGACTCTTAACTAGTTTAGATGAAAAGAATCATACCTGCCTTCGCTCCAAATTCGGTTGCACTAATATACTTGGAACCTAATTAAAAGAACAAGCAAACAAACACACCACACAAACAAAAACAAACAAACAAACCAAACAAAACAAAAAAAAACGTTTAGAAAAATATTTTTGGAAATTTGAGATTTTCTGAAAAATAATAAAAACAGAAAGAGAAAATATATATATATATATATATATATATATATATATATATATATATATATATATATATATATATATATATATATATATATATTGGATTTTTGAAGTTTTCTGAAAAATAATAAAAACCGAAAAATAAATTTACACAAAACACTCTTAAAAAAAATAAAATAGAGTAAGAAAAACACTTAAAATAATAATCAAAGTGTACAACCGAAACCAAATCTTAAAAGAATGAAGCGAAATAAGCCGAGCGTTCGGTTCATTTCGGTTCCTTAAAATTCCGGAGCCGAAATAGACCGAGCGTTCGGTTCATTTCGGTTCCCAAAAATCATGGAGCCGAAATAGACCGAGCGTTCGGTTCATTTTGGTTCCCGAAAAATCCGGAACCGAAATAGACCGAGCGTTCCCTCTATTTCGCTTGTCTAATTTTTAGAGAGAGATTTGAGGATTCGGTACCGACTCTGCTTCGATCATTCCCAAACCTTGTAAAATTTTATTGAAGCTTGCTTCCGGTAAGGATTTAGTGAATATGCCAGCCAGTTGATCAGAGGACCGAACGAAATGTACTTCCACGTTCCCATCTTCTACATGGTCCTTGATGAAATGATATCTAAGTGCAATATACTTAGTCTTTGAGTGTTGCACTGGATTGTGACATATTCTTATCGCACTTTCTAAGTCACAATAGAGAGGAATCTTCTTCATACTTAGCCCATAGTCTCTTAGTTGGCTTTGTATCCATATTACTTGAGAGGTACAGGATGCTGCAGCTATGTACTCAGCTTCGGCTGTGGAAAGTGACACACAGGTTTGCTTCTTGGACTGCCAGCTAACAAGTTTACCGTCAAGGAATTGGCATCCACCAGTTGTGCTCTTTCGGTCCAGACCACATCCTCCAAGATCAGCACCAGAAAAAGCTTGAATAAAAAATCCAGATCTAGCAAGGTACCAGAGACCGAGAGACGAGGTTCGCTTCAGGTAACGGAAAATATTTTTCACTGCCACCATGTGAGGCTCTCTTGGATTTGCTTGAAACCTGGAACAATAACAAACAGAAAACATAATGTCCGGTCTACTAGCTGTTAGATACATAAGGGAACCAATCATTTGACGATATAGTGTTATGTCAACAACAGTTTTTTCCAGAGAAGGTGTTAACTTAGTGCCAAATGCCATAGGAACCTTCACTTTCGAATCTCCCATCATACCAAACTTTTCCAGCAAGTTCTTTGTGTAGGCCTCCTGGTTGATAAAGATACCTTCTGGTCCCTGTCTAATATTCAAACCAAGGAAAAAATTAATCGGACCCATTGCGCTCATTTCAAATTTAGTCTCCATCAACTTCCTAAATTCAACCGTTAAGCTAGGATTCGTGGAGCTGAAGATGATATCATCGACATAAATCTGAACTATCGTTAGATGTTCTCCTTCTTTCTTTCGGAAGAAGATTGGGTCAACCAAACCTTGCTTAAATTCCGACATTTTCAGAAAGCGAGTTAAAGTTTCATACCAAGCCCTCGGTGCTTGCTTCAAACCATATACAGCTTTATCCAGCACATAGCAATGATCAGGGAATTCCTCGTTCACGAACCCAGGTGGTTGCTCAACATACACCGTTTCTTCTAGTTCTCCATTCAAGAAAGCGCATTTTACATCCATTTGGAAAACTTCGAAGTTTTTATGAGCAGCATATGCCAGAAAAATCCTAACTGATTCCAACCTTGCTACAGGAGCGAAGGTTTCCTCATAATATATCCCTTCCTCTTGGCAATATCCTTCCACCACCAACCGAGCCTTATTTAGAATAACGTTCCCCTCTTTGTCTAATTTATTCCTGAAGACCCATTTCAAGCCAACCACTGAAGCATCCTTTGGTGTGGGAATCAGCCTCCAAACTCGATTTCGTTCGAACTCATGGAGCTCATCTTGCATTGCTTGAACCCAATCAGAATGATCAAGTGCAGCATTAACTGTTTTTGGTTCGACTTTAGAGACAAACGAATTAAACATACAAAATTCAACATTAGAGAATAATGCAGTTTGTTTCGCTTTCAATTGAGAACGTGTTAGAACTTTGTCAGATGATTCACCAATTATTTGTGTTTTTGGATGGTCCTTAGTTCATTTCGTTAAAGGAGGGTAATTCGGATCATAAGCTGGATCCAACTCTGCGTTTACTTCTTCTTCAAGCTCTGATTGATCACCTTCGTCAGTTGTGTTCTCTTTCTCCCCCTCAAATGGCGAAGTGAATCCCTTGTCAGGTTCAGAATTTTCCTCTTCTATGGGAGTTGAATTCTCCCCCTCGATTGGACTATCATTGGGTGGTGTTCGAGTTGGATTCTCCCCCTCGGCTGGATCTTTACGGGTTGGGGATGGTGTAGGCTTCTCCCCCTCGAAAGACATTTCAGTTGTCTTTGGCGGAGATGAACTCTCCCCCTTGAACATTGAGCTGTAGTTTGGAGAGTCGGTTGGGGGTGGACCACCAGTCGGTTTAGGAGGTTCATTTGCCATCTCTTTTGCAGCTTCATCTATGATCTTTTTGAGATTGACGATTTTGTTGTCTGCTGCTTTCGCCTCTGAGTGTGCAGCTTTCTCTGGTTCATCAAATAGCCGAATATACTCTTCAAACAAGTTGGATATAGGAACCGAGACTTGTCCTGATTCAGGAAATATTTCCCCCAAGGCACTTTCGCTCCTTTGAACTTTCTTCATGTAATTATCGTCAAAGGTTACATAATATGTTTCTTCAATTCGTTTGGAGCATTTGTTCAAAACTCTGTATGCCTTTGAAGTAAGTGAATAACCAAGAAAAATTCCCTCATCAGCTTTGACGTCAAACTTGTTTCGGTTCTCTTTTGAATTAAAGATGAAACACCTTGAACCGAACACGTGGAAAAATTTGACGTTGGGCTTTCGATTGTTCAGAATTTCATATGGAGTGATTGAGAATATTTTGTTGAGCAAGGATCGGTTCTGAGTGTAACACGCGGTTGCAACTGCATCAACCCAGAAGTATAGCGGTAGAGAAGCGAAGCTGAGCATGGTTCTGGCTGCCTCACATAACGAACGGTTTCGTCTTTCAACAATTCCGTTCTGCTGTGGTGTATAGGGGGCCGAAAAGTTGTGAGATATCCCCTTGTCAGCCAGAAAATCCTCAAAATCTTTATTCTTGAATTCCAGCCCATTGTCGCTTCTGATATTCCTTACTGTCTTTCGCAGCTGCACTTCCACTTGCTTGATGAACGTCTTCAACTTGGGAGTTGCATCTGATTTCTGTTTAAGAAAGAAAACCCAGGTGAAGCGTGAAAAATCATCTACTATGACAAGAATGAACTTACTACCACCAAATCTTTCGATAGCCGAAGGTCCACATAAGTCAATGTGCAGAAGTTCAAGAGCTTCAACAATCTTTGTATTGATTCGTGTAGGATGGCTCTTTCTGCTTTGTTTGCCAATCTCACACGCTGCACATAGATGTTCCTTATCAAACTTGAGAAGTGGAAGGCCTCGAACGTGATCACCAAGCACCAGCTTATTAATGTCTTTGAAGTTTAGGTGCGATAGACATCGATGCCATAACCAGCTTTCATCAGTGTTCGCCTTTGATAGCAGGCATATCGCTAGTTTTCCTTTAATTGGGTTGAGATTTAAAGGATACATCTCTCCCTTGCGTTCAGACTTCAACAGAACCTTTTTAGATTGCTTCTTAGTTATTTCTGAGCCCTCATCATCGAATGAAACCTTCAAACCTGTTCCCACAACTAATTGTGATACACTGATGAGGTTATGCTGCAACCCTTCCACATAAGCTACTTTTCGAATCGAGAAGTCTCCGTTGGTTATCATGCCATATCCTTTGATTGTGCCATACGAGTTATTGTCATACTTCACACATCCACCATCCTTTAGGGACCGAAACTCCCTCAGCTCTTCCTTCCTTCCTGTCATGTGACGCGAGCAGCCACTGTCTATATACCATTCATTATCGAACTGCTCGTCACTTATCACCTGCAAATTCAAGCAGATTTAGGAACCCAAAGTTTCTTGGGTCCTGGTGAGTCTTTCACAGAAAAAGGAATTGTAGTAGAAATATCAACCAAATAAGTTATTTTTTTAGAGTGGATTGATCTTTTCTTTTGATGGTGTACACCTTGATTTTAGTTTCATCTTGTTTAACTTTTGGTGTATTAGATGGTGTGTTGTTAGATGGTTTTGGTGTTTTCTTTTGAATCCTAGGGTTAGCTGACTTTTTCTTATTATCAAAATCAGAATCAAGCTTTCCCTTTCCTTTGATGTCCTTCACTGAATTTTATTTTCTTTGGGAGTTGGAAGGACCGAAACTAGACTTGGGACCGAAACTTGACTTTCGGTTCTGACCGCTGGTGTTGGAACCGAAAGTAGACGTTTGGTTGTTGGCCTTGACATTTGGACATAAACTAGACGTTCGGTTCTGCGCGCTAGTTTTGAAACCGAAAGTAGACATTCGGTTCTGAGATTTGGAGTAGTAGGAATTTGGACTGAAATTTTCTTTTCCTTTTAGCTTTTCCTTTCCTTTGTCAATTGATTCTTTCTTAGGAGGTACGTAGTTGGGATTTTGAGATTGCCAATAACGTTTTCGCTCATTCAGATTTTTCATGTATCTTTGATTTCTTTGGCGTTTCTGTTCAGCTAATTCCTTCTGAGATTTATGGATATTGAAGCTAGCCTTTGGCTTCTCCTTTTGAGTTTCGGTTGTCTTAGTTGGAACAATCGGTTCTTTCATTGGTTCTTCAGGGATTTCTTTTGTTCCACTTGTGCTTGGTTTGTCGAAACTTGAGGGTTTGTTGATAGGTTCAGCAACATATCTTCCTTTTACCCTCCAGGAGGTTTGCTCAGATAAGCCGATGGTTTCGTCTGCGTTATCAATAGGGGCTGACCAGAAATAATCGTCGCACCCTTCAGCATTGCCTTTGTCAACCAAGATTTTCAATTTTGCTGTTTGTTTTGCAGTGACCCCTGTAACAGCATATACCTGATTCGGCACAGCTTCAACCTTATGATAAACCATTGCTTTCTCTTTGAGCTTCTGTGGCTTGTCTTTTGACAAGCGAGCGTATTCAACCGAATTTTCAGAAATGAGGGGTTTCTCATTCTCGGTTTCGCTCTTCATAAACTCTGAGCAATCAACCACGTCTTCTACTGAGATTTCGCTCATCTCACTTTCCTCATCAAATTCAGACGTATTTTCTATATTCATTTTATTTTGTAAAATTAATTTGGCGTTAGACGAATCAAATGATTGAATAGTTTCGAACTTAATTTTTAACCTATCATTTTCATCTAAAAGATCTTTGAGCACACATTTATGTTCCTTAGAGTCGATGAAGGTTTCTATTTTGTCCAGTCCGATTTTGTAATGGATGGATGTCTCTTCTGAGGACACAATTGATTCACATTCAGCTATGACTTCATCCTCCTTAAATTCAAGGAAGGGTAAAATCATTTTATGTATCTTTTTCCCTATTTCACAATTTAAATGCAATTGAGTAATATTTGTATATAAGCGCTTTGCAATTAAAAAAAACATTCCTTTGTTTTAAAAAATTTAAATTGTCTCATTGCACAATCCACATCCTTCTCTCCTCACTCTTTGAAGACACCCTGCTGAGTTGGTCAGTTAGGTTAGAATTCGCTAAGCGAGTTTGCATGAGACTTCCACTTAAGTTAGAAAATTTAAATTTTAATTCGTTTAATTCTTCTTCATAATTTGTTACTGGAACTTTAAGTGATTCAAGGATGGATTGTACCTTTTTGACCAGCCGATCACAGTAGTCGATCTTCTTGCTCACGGGCTTGGCTGCAAAGCACTTGTCCTCAGTTAGGTTCGGCTCCTTACTTGCACTTTCGGTTGATCCACCAGCTGTGGCCATCAAACATCTTCGAGTCGAACCTGCTTCCTTTGCCACATAAGCTCTTCCATGAGTGGGCTTTCTCACCTCTTCATCCTCAGAATCGGTTGACCAAACTTCAACGCCACCGAACTCATCTTCATCTGCATTCTCCTGCACAATCAAGGCATTCATTGAACTGTTAGATGCCTTCTTTTTCTTGATCTCTTCCAACTTTCGCATGTAGTACGCCTCATTGTCTTCACCATCTCTTTTCTCAGCCATCTTCCTCACCATGCAATCTTTGGCAAAGTGGTTCTTGCCATGACAGTAATTGCAGTCAAACCCAGAGTCTCCTGCAAGCTTGCTCTCCTTCTTGTCGTCATCCTTTTGAGAAGTAATTTTCGGATCATCTTTCACCTTCTCAGAACTGTAACTTCCCTGCCAGTTTCGGTTCTTATTGACAGGAAATTTCCTTCTAGCAAACTTCTTTGGATTGGTGACCATCATAGCGTATTCTTCGCTTGTAAGGTCACACTCAGACATATCTGACTCCTCTTCTTCTTCTGTAATACTTTTTCCTTTTGAGACAAGGGCCAACGATCCCACACCCGAAACTACCTTCGCCTCCTTGGTTACCACATTCTCATGGGACTTAAGTATTCCCACAAGTTTCGCTAGTGAGTAAGATTTAAACTGTTCATGTGCTTTCACTGTTGAAACCACAGCCATCCATTCCGGTCTCAGACCGTTCATGATGGTTACCTTCTGCTCGATCAACTTTCTTTCTATTCCATGCTTGATCATCTTACTTAGGAGATGATTGAACCGATCGAAAGTTTGTATCAGTTTTTCTTCAGGTTTCTGTTCGAAAACTCCAAATTCTGAGAGCAGCAAGGTTTGAATAGAGTGTTCTAGATCTTCATCGGTTGAGTAAAGTTCTTTCAACCTATCCCAGATTTCTTTGGCCGTCGTGCATGAACCAACTAACCGAAAAGTGTCAGATTGCAAGGCGAATCTGATCATTCTCATGGCCTTCACATTACACAGCAACTTGTCCTTCTCATCCTGTGGCATCTTGTCTACGTCCGCCACCAGCTTGTTATATTCTTTTTGGGTCTTAACAGTCGTGTTCGTTCCAGAATGAACAAACGGGCCAAGCGTGATGGCTTCCCAGATGAGATAAACATTATCTTCAGATCCAACCACATAATCTTCAAAGTGATGTTCCCATAGTTCATAGTCTTGAGTCTAAAGAATGGGAATCCTGGTAGTGGATCCAATGCTGTTAGAGATGTTGATGGGATTTGTTTGAGAATCTTCGTGAGACATGGTGAGCCGCTAGAATCAGACCTGTAAACTTGAGATTAGGGTTTTATCAGAAACAAGAGTTACCGTCGACAGGAAGAAGACGACTTCTTTATATTCGATAAAAGCGGAAACCCTAAAGAATTCTTAACACAGAAGGAATGTGTATTGATCACACAGTCTCCCGCTCTGATACCAATTGTTAGAACAAAGTTCTATTAGGATCGATAGATTCTATGTAGGCAAACAATTAAGAACGTAATTATGAACACAAGAATGGCTTTAAAGATGTCGTATGATTAAAACTTTAACACCTCAGAAGAGCTCGATTAAGAACTTCGACTGTAGAGGTGTTTAGGGTTACAAAACAATAATAATGATAATCAAGATCGTTAGTAATGCATACATGCATGCACTATTTATACTATAACCCTACTAGATAATCACGGATGGACAGGCCCAATCCGGATATACATAACAAGCCCATGACGCAACACAATAAGACCCAACAGTCCTCTTAGCTTCAGGAGCTGTTAGGCAAGCAGTTCATCGGACTGAGTAATTCTCCATGGGGAGAACCGATATTGTTCGTGATGAAGAAGGATGGTTCACACCGGATGTACATTGATTATTGAGATTTGAACAAGTTAACGGTGAAGAACAGTTATCCCTTCCCACGGATTGATGACCTTTTTGATCAGCTGCAGGGTGGTGCGTCTTGTTTCTCCAAGATTGATATGAGTTTTGGGTATCATCAGGTGAGAGTGAGAGAGGAGGGTGTCGAGAAGATCGCGTTACAGACTCATTATGGGCATTACGAGTTCGTGGTGATTCCATTTGGGCTTACCAATGTGCATGTTGTGTTTATAGATTTGATGAATCAGGGATGTAGGCCGATGCTCGACCGATCCGTTAGCGTATTTATTAATGATATCTTTGTGTATTCCAAGACCAGAGAGCAGCATGAGGAGAACCTTCGAGGGCTTCTGGGAGTATTGAGGCGGGGACGGCCGTTTGCTAAGTTCTCGAAGTGTGAGTTTTGGTTACGAGAGGTCCAGTTCCTCGGACATCTCGTTAACCAGGATGTCATTTTGGTCGACTCGGCCAAGATCGAGGCGGTGATGCAGTGGGAGGTTCCGAAATCTCCATCAGAGATCAAGTGTTTCTTGTGTTTGGCAAGGTACTATCGGAGATTTATTCAGGATTTCTCCAAGATTGTGGTACCCTTTACCCATCTGACAAAGAAGGGAGTGGATATCCGGTGGGGCCCTGAGCAGCAGTCGGCATTCGAGACTGTTCATCAGAGGTTATGTGAGGCCCCGATATTGACCCTTTCGGACGGAGTGGATGATTTTGTGTTATTTTGTGATGCATCCATCACCGGTTAGGGGCGGTCCTTATGCAGAGAGGGCGAGTGATTGCTTATGCTTCACGGAAACTGAAGCCGCATGAGATGCGATATCCTACTCATGACCTGGAGTTGGAGTCAGTGGTGTTTTCCCTCAAGATTTGGAGATATTATCTTTATGATATATCTTATGGATCAGCCGAACCTAAACGTGAGGCAGCACAGGTGGCTGGACGTGGTCAAGGATTATGACTGCGAGATCCTTTACCTACCGGGTAAATCGAATGTCGTAGCGGATGTTTTGAGCCGGAAGTCAGCTGGGTCTTCAGTTTGGGAGGTGTGTATGAGGATATACGTTGATTATTCGCTTTTGGGATTGATTAGATAGGCACAGGAAGAGGGAGTTCGGAAGGAGAATTGGAAACAAGAGAGAGTCAGGGGCGAGATCGACAGGTTTGTCACCGATAGTCGAGGGTTGTTGACTCGATGCGGTCGAGTTTGGGTCCCAGTTTCTGGAGGGATCAGGCAGATTGTGTTGGAGGAGGCTCATAAGTATCGTTTTTGTATACACCTGGGAGCCACCAAGATGTCTCAGGATTTGAGATTGATTTACTGGTGGCCATGTGTGAAGAGGGAAATAGTATGCTACGTTGAGAGGTGCTTGACCTGTAGGATGGTTAAGGCCGAGCATCAGAGGTCGCATGGGAAGTTGCAGCCTTTGGAGGTTCCCATATGGAACTGCGAACAACTTAACATGGATTTCATCACCATGTTGCCAAAGACGACCAAGGGGTTGATGCTATATCGGTCATCTTGGATCGGTTGACCGAGAGTGCCCACTTTTTGGCCATCCGAGAGAGCTCTTCGGCCGATGTTTATGTCCGGAAGATTGTTCCTTGCCATGGGGTTCTGGTTTCCGTTGTTTCAGACCGAGATGTTTGGTTCATGTCTCAACTGAAACCCCGTAATGATCATTTTTGAACTAAAAGTAGAACACCTTTGTATTGTGATAATGAATGTGTATTATTAGGATATTGGAAGTATTATATCTATAATTTAATTTCTTAGATGAATATGTCTAGGATTGATTTTATACCTGATTCAAAAGATTGCATTTTCAAGCATACTAACGTTGACCATGCAAATAATTGTGGCTATATCTTACTAGTTGTGCTAAAAAAATACTCAGCAAAATTTTGCTAGTTAATATAAATTGTGTTAGTTGTATTTATGAATAAACATATATAGTAATATGGTTTATTGTTTATTTTCCATTTCCCTGTGTGTACAGTTATTTTTTAATGTTTTTAAACGCACATGGCCGACAAGTTTATGAGTCATTGATTACGAAAGAGCAAAGGCGGAGTTACAAATTTTTGTTTCCTACATTCTTTTTCAATAAGGATTTGAATTCATATACAGTTCAAATGCATCCATATTCAAAGTTGTACTAAAATCATACGGGATCAGATATATACAGTACTTATATACGGTACTGAGCATCTACCTAGTAAATAAGTTACAAAATAGTGTTCCAATATTTATGATGTATTATAAAAACTAATCGGAGTGTTTATGTGCAGTACCTAAGAGCTATAGATTCTTATGTTATAACTCTTAGCAATAACAACAAATGTGCAAATGTGCACATTTGTTTCTTATATTCTTTCTTAGTCAACTTTATTAAATCGCTTTAATGCTTATACAATTAACTATGCATCCATTTGTTGTTCTACCAGGAAATCATACACAACTAAAGGTTCTAATATTAGGTATTGTAGCACCGTAGCAGCATCAACAAACAAAATCTATATATGATTATCACGTGCAAAAGCTCAAAGCATTCCTAGTTGTGTATTCGTATGTTATCTTTATATAGTGGAATCATAAAAAATGGTAAAGCTAATAAAAGCAAACAGTAGCATTACATATACATACCAACACTTAAGGAAGAATATCTAGTGCAAAGGCTCAAAGCATCCTAGATCATTCACGTGAGATCTCATAATTTTCTGCATACATAAACAAAAAAAATGTGTCAACATATGGTATCAATATCACTTAATTGAGTTGATTTTCAACGAAGGTAAAGCTCTTAATAAACACTACAATATGATTAGAGATACATACCAAGAACTAAGGAATAAGCATACTTGTGTCGTAGCTTACAACACGTGTTTCTACCTGATACAATAAAGTTGATGTCAACATGTGTCATCTTTAATGTGGTGGAACTGCAGATGAATTATAAAGCTATTAAAACTAAACAATTAAATGTATTACATATACATACCAAATTTTCTTCTCATATGTTGATGAAGTAATAATTTCCTTCTTCCTCTGATCTTCTTCCTCCTATTTCTTTTCTTCCTCCTATTTCTTTTCTTCCTCCTGTTTCTTTTCTTTCTCAGTACACTCTTAGCTACAAACACAACAAACTGATCCAGGGACATTTAGGTTACGATAAGGTCTGATAAGAAGTCAAAAGGTTGACTTTTACATGGGATGAAAGGGAAAGTCTTAACATCGGCCTCCTTACCATCAGCCTCCATAAAGGATCTTCTCCCCCATGTGATTTCATGCAAGCAAGAAGAATTTGGCAACTTTGGTCCCTCCTTCCAAGATCTTAGCATTTTAAGTTTTAAAATTATAGTTTTTTGCCCTTTGCCAAAAATATAATTATTTTTGTAGCATCCTAATGATGAGGTACTTCTAATTTTGACCCTATAATTGAATTATATTGTATTTTGGTCCCTAAGTTTAAGAAAGAGTGCAAAAAAAGGGCCTATAGTGGCATTGTGGTAAATTGGGACTTTGAGGAGTACGTTGTGCGTACGTGTGTACGCTGAGTGTAAGCGCGCTTTAGTATGTTGGGCATATACCTCGTGCGTAGAGCGCACGTGGAAAGCATGCAAACCCTAATTTTTAGGGTTTTGGCTCATATTTAAGCATCCTTAAGGGTTCACATCTCATTCTTACCCAGCCTCCTTTTGTGACTTCGACCCCTAAGAAACCCTAAGAGCAAGAGAGTAATTTTAGAGACTTTAAGAGAGTTTTGAGGTGGTTTTGAAGAAAGAAGAAGGTGGTGAGAAGTTCTTGGAGTTGAGAGCACTTTGGATCTGATATTTCTACCTTGTTTGCAACCTCTTGAAGGTATAAAGCTTGCAACTTTACCACTCCATCTTGTAGATATAGATTCTTACTCTTTTAAGTCACTTTTTGGTCCCAAGTGGTGATTCTTGGACATGTCATTTTCTTGACCCATTAAGTCGTCCCTTCAGACCTTAGGAAGGGTCTTGAAGCACAAAAATGGGGTCTTAATGGTTGGTTTTTCTCCATGCACTCTTTAGAGTGTCTTAATGTACTAAAATGATGAGTTAAGCTATTAATGGACATGCAAATTCATAAAGTTGGAAACTTTATGACTCTTGAGGATGATTTAGCCTTGGATCTGAAAATGGGACGCAAGAGCTTAACGAATTAAGCTCTTAATGGAGTTTGAGAAATCTAGACGTAGGCCCTGTGTAACCTGAGTACGCAGCGCGTACGTGGTCAACTTACCCGACTGTTGTCAAGGCTTGAGTATGTCCATCGTAACTTCGGTGTACGCCCCACGTACGTGTTCTGTGTTGACTCAGCTAGGTTGACTTAGTTGGTTTATGGATCTTGACTAGTTTGACTTTGACTTTGACCAAGTTTGACCAAGGGGTATTTTGGGTAGTTTGAATGGTATTTGAGAAATCGGTAATTTGGGTGGATAGGTAACTGTTAGAGATGAGATTTGGAGTCGAGACCTTAACAACTTTTGTCCAGACTGTGATGTGAGTTTTCCTCACTGTACTTACGGATCTAAGGCATGAAAGTCGGGCCATTAGATTAGATATCCTGTTATGTGATAGTATGTTAACGGGTTGTAGTGATTTGTTAGATCTGTATCTTGGTATTTAGGATGATGCTATGCTTATTCATCTCTAGATCTGCCTGATTTTCTGTTGACTGATTATATGTTTATTTTTTATGTGTGTACATATTTTGGTTGGTGGTTGAGGCTTTACTGCTATATATGTGGGCTAACATACCGGGGGCATTCCAACCTGATGGTTGATTGGGCCTGAGGGTATTCTATCCCGAGGAAACTGGACCCATTGTATCTTAGCATTCCACCTAGGGTATTCCATCTCGAGGATGACTGGACCCGGAGGGTGACTATGCCGGGGGTATTCCAACCCAATGGTTGATTAGACCCGACATTCTGTTATATAGTCGACTGTCTATAGGATCCGGGGTTATGTATGGCTAGCATACACGAGTGTTGCAGGGTTGGTGGAAGTTTAAGGGTTTTGAGCATTCTAACACTCCTATGGTGTACATGCAACCCTAGAAACCTTGGATTTATGTTTTATCTATGATACATGCAAAATTGTTTTCCAAGGTTCATATCCTATCTAGCATACATGGGAACTTTTAATCATAAAAGTAAGCATAAAAACATACATTGTAGTAGATTGGATTCCTTGAAAACCTTGTGAGCCTAGCACCTCAAGTGTGATGCCTCAAATGTCTCACACAACACCAAATGCACTTGGAGTAAACTTGAGAGAAATGTCACACTACTTCAAATCGGCTAGCCCTCTACTTTCTTGCTTAAGTGCCGATTTTGGTGAACATATGGATCCTTATATAGTGTGTTACAATTAGGGTTACACCATGTAAACCCTAATTGTCATGACTTTTCATTTCCATGACCCATGGATTCTATAACCACCATGGAGCATCCTATGGGTTTTAGCCCAACTTGATAATCCATGAAGCATTAGCCCACTATATAAGTATGGATGATTTACACAATCAACCCATATATTTAATTAGTCTTCTTTTGATCAATTAATTAATTCCAAATTAATTCTTGATCAACACTAACTAAATAATATTATTAATATATTAGAACTTATAATATATTAATAAACCTTAAGTGTTATTTCTCTCATTTTAGTCTATCCAAATGCATGATGCCATGCAACCCAAATGGACCATGCTAATCGGGTCAAGTACATTCCAGAAATAGTTATGAACTTAGACACCTAATCCATCAGTCTCCCACTTGGATAAGTCTAATAACTATAACTGCAAGAATGACTTTAGGAACCGATCAGCAATGGTAGTTCTTTCAAGGTCTCTCGGAACTGAGATGATGATGATACGCCATTTAAGATAAGTGATCATATAATCCTCTGTTCTGGATATCAGCCGGACAAATACATGGAACAATGTCTTACTTATTGTCCAGCAGTTTGTTTCCCGATTTCCGATTTGTTTGACATAGAACTTAATTGAACACATCAACTTAGTTATGACGGGGCCCGGTACATGGGTTAACACAAAATCATCGAGGGGCCCAGATATTTCTTCTACTCCAAGAAGGAACAGATAAACTTCGACTCATATGCTTGTTCTACTACTTGTTGAATCATACACAAAGGCACATTTTATAACATCGAGTTACCAATGCGTTTTCGTACAATCAATGCATAACCAACTATTAGGCAACAAGTGATATCTCTAGGTTTAAAGACTTATATGATATTACCGTCTCGTGATCACTCGAGATAAATTCCATGAAGTGATACCAGCGAGCGTGGGTTGAATCCAATACTCAGAACTTATGAGCATTCATGAGTGGTGTAGCCATGTCCAACATCTTAGACCTCTACAACCAACTCATGACAGTCTTGATTCATACCTATTTCCAACATATGACCGACTGTGGAGAATTCGAATAATATGATATACCAAACATAATTATTCTGGAAGTCAAAACATGCAAAATGAAACGATAGTAAACGATTGACAAAAGATAGCAACACTTTACTCATAAATAAATACAACTTTTATTCATCATCAAATGTGAATTACACTTTACACATTTCAAAGCTATCTAACTACTAAAACTAATATCATCCTTCAGCCCTATGCGCCTCGCATGCTGGAGATGCTTAGCCCTGCCCAGTCCCTTCGTGAGGGGATCTGCCGGGTTCTCATCCGATGATACCCTCTTTGCCACAAGGAGTCCTTCTTCTATTCGATGTCTGATGAAATGATATTTTCTGTCGATGAGTATGGATCTCGCATGATCCCTTGGTTCCTTGGCTAAGGCAACTACACTTTCACTATCACATAAAATCTCTATAGGCTTCTTTATAGCTGGTACAACCCCAAGGTCTCCAATGAAGTTCTTTAGCCATATAGCCTCCTTTTCTGCCTCGCTTGCCGCTATATACTCTAATTCGCAAGTTGAATCAGCCACTGTCTCCTGTTTGGAACTTTTCCAAGAAATTGCTCCTCCGTTTAAGGTAAAGACCCAGCCTGACTGAGAGCGGAAATTATCCCTATCAGTATGGAACCTAGCATCACTATACCCTAATACTCTCAAGTCATCAGTCCCACCGAGGGTAAGGACCCAGTCCTTAGTCCTCCGCAGGTACTTGAGTATGTTCTTTACCGCAGTCTAGTGAGCCTTGCCAGGGCTCCCCTGATATCTGCTGACCATGCTCAGTGCAAAGGCCACATCAGGACGAGTAGAAGTCATAGCATACATGATCGAGCCTACATCGGTAGCATAAGGTACTCGACTCATCTAAGCTATTTCAACCTCAGTACTCGGGCTCTGAGTCTTACTCAGTCTGGCGTTACTCTGGATTGGTAACTCTCCTTTCTTGGAATCCTGCATGCTGAATCTATTCAGCACCTTATCCAAGTAGGTACTCTGACTAAGTCCAATTAGTCTTTTACTCCTATCTCTCAAAATCCTTATCCCTAGGATATAGGCAGCTTCACCAAGGTCCTTCATAGCGAAACACTTCCCAAGCCAGTACTTTACTTCCTACAGAGTTGGGATGTCATTTCGTATGAGTAGTATGTCATCCACATACAGTACCAAAAAGCTGACTATACTCCCACTAGCCTTGATATAGACACAAGATTCATCTTCACTCCTTGAAAAGCCAAATTCTTTGATTTTCTCATCCAAGCAAAGATTCCATCTGCGAGGTGCCTGTTTTAATCCATAAATGGATTTCTCGAGCTTACACACTCTACTGGGGTACAAGATCCAACAAACCTTCACCCCTAGCACATGTACCAGTGAAGGGTGACTTTGTTATTTTCCCAAGCAAACAAGATTCACAACTATCATCTGATTTTAGGTCAAATGGCTCCAAGACTCCATCCTTTTGGAGTTGGCCTATGCGTTTCTTGCTTACATGTCCAAGACGACAATGCCATAATGATGCTTTATCCAAGTTTTTATTAAAAGAAACAATACACAAGACATTATTTCCTAGATTGTCTACAACCGACACAGCTTCATACACACCATCACAAGGTAATGCTTTAAAATAAAGAACATTATTAAAGAAAGCATAAATACCACCACTATCATTATCAAATTAAAAGGTAAAACCTTGTTTGTACAGAGCATGAAAGGAAATAATATTTCTTGCCATTTCAGGCGAATAACAACATTTATCCAAATCTAATGTTAACCCACTACTTAGCAACAAATAATAAACTCCAATCTTGGTGACAGGTGTAACTTTCCTATTTCCCATTATCAAGTTTATATTCCCATGCTCCACATTCTCACTTCTTCTTAGTCCCTGCAAATCACAACATATGTGAATACCACAACCTGTATCAAGGACCCAAGAATTAGAATAGGGTGAGTTATTAGACAATATAGTGTAAATACCTGCATGGTTGGGTTTTACTTTCCCATCCTTAACATCTTGCCGGTACTTTGGGCAGTTTCGCTTCCAGTGCGACTTTTCAAGGCAATAGAAGCATTCAGCCGCTTTAGGGTTAGCAGAAGGAGTGATGAAGCCTTTCTTGGTTCCACTTGAAGAGGAGCCATCAAGAGACTTTCCCTTGGTACCCTTCGAAGGGCTCTTCCTCTTCTTTCCCTTTCCTTGCCTGATTGCCAAGACAGGGGACGCGGTAGGAGTAGGAGTAGTAACAACCGACTTACCTTTAAGACCACTTTCCGCGGTCTTCAAAAGTCCTTGAAGTTTGCTGAGTGTAACTTCCTCCTTGTTCAAGTGGTATGTCATGCGGAATTGATCATAACACGAAGATAAGGAGTGCAAAATGATATCTATTGCTAACTCCTCTTGGAAGTTCACATTCAGTTTCAGCAAACGGTCCACATACCTTTGCATTTTCTGCATGTGGCCCGTGATGGGTTCAGCATCCTTCATCCTGGTTGTTATCATGGAGGAGATGATCTCATATCGCTCTTGACGAGCACTCTGATGGTAGCAGTCCATCAAATCCTGGTGCATCTCAAAAGGATAGTAGTCCTCATAGGACTTTTGGAGCTCGGCTGTCATAGTGGCCAACATGATGCATGCCACTTTGGTAGCATCTCTTTCATGGGCCTGATATTCAGCGACCTCCTCGGGAGTAGCAATCGGCTCGAGTTCTTTAAGCTCCTTGTCGAGGACATATTCCTTGTCCTCATACCGAGTGAACAATCTGATGTTCCTGATCCAATCCATAAAGTTGGATCCATCAAAGATGACTCTCCCACAAAGGTTCATGAGAGAGAAGGAGCCGGTAGGGTTTGACCCTGAAGCAGCATTGTTGGAAGACATCTGAAAAGAAGAAAGACAAGCTTATATTAGATATAAAGATAGTCCTTAATAAAACACCCAAATGTAATATTAAGGCTAGGACCCAACACAATATTTTATAACTTAGAAGAGGGATGCCGTAATCCAAGCTATAAAATATTTGAAGGTAGGTGAATGACGATTCACCAATTTCCACCATGAAAAACGAAATAAATTATTAGGTTTTAATTGGTTTTGAAACTCCTAGATTCTTTGAGATTCATTGAACTTTTCAATGGCATGTGTCAATCTCGAGTGTGCCCTTCAGGTTTTGTGACTGGGATGTTGAGGATCACAAAACAAGGTGTGAAGTAACCATGCAAATTACTTGGTACCCTCGATATTTACCCCTCAATCGATGTGCCGGTTAACCACACAATCTCCACCAATACTATGATAAATATTAAGTTACCCTTTGCCTACCTTGTTAAGTCCAGGTTAGTGTGCCGGTTAACCACACGCGCTCTACTAACGACTTAATCAAAGTGCAAAGTGTAATTTCATGGGTTAGCACCTTATTCACATTTTCCTAAAGTAACTAAGATTGGGAATTCATAAAAACATTTAGTTACATTATTTTTCATCATACTTTTAATGAAGATTTATAAGTCTTTGTCCTACCCGTTCCGCTAACGACCCTCCACCAGGAAGCGGTGGGTGAGAATGGACACCCATTAAGCTGCCATTTTATAGGCAACAACCTTATACCCCCTTATAGACTGGCTTCGTGAATGAGGCCGACTGACGGTAAGACGACTTGTTCTTATATATATATATATATATATATATATATATATATATATATATATATATATATATATATATTTATATTATTAAACTTATAATATTATATAGTATAAGGGTTGAATTTTAACTTTTAAAATTCTAGGGGTTGGAACTAAAGTTTTTAAAGCGACTTTACATGTTCCAAAACTTGAGGGCAAGTTTTTGTAACTTTCAAAACTTTTCATCTTTCATAACTTGTGAGTTAATGATGTAATAAAATGAGTGACTTTTCATTTTATGTAACCTATGTGTTTAATAATGGACTTTAAAAGAATGAATTTTGGTGATCCATAACTTGAGGACAAATTATGGATTCCATTAACACACATAATGATCATGAATTAAACATTAAACAATTTAACAAGTAATTCCTATGATCTATCAAGAACTCATAAGAACATGAATATTCATATCAAAATTTCAAGAACATATGAACACATATAAACATGGAATTTTGATATTAGCCATTGTAAATGGATTAGAACAAACATTACACCATCTAAAACAAGTTTTAAAACACCAAAACAGTTTAGGGTAATGTTTCTAGTCCATTTCCATCAGCCAAACTCGAAAATCTGCATTTAGGGGCTCCTACTCGTCGAGTGCAAGAGCCTACTCGTCGAGTAGGATGAATTTAGTTATGGACTCGTCGAGTCCCCCCATGGACTCGACGAGTTCATGCTTCAGAATGCACAAAAACTGAGTTTTTTTCACAATTTTGCATCAAGTATCAAACAAACAAGCCTAGGCTCTGATACCACTGAAGGGTTTTGAGCATTCTAACACTCCTATGGTGTACATGCAACCCTAGAAACCTTGGATCTATGTTTTGTCTATGATACATGCAAAATTGTTTTCCAAGGTTCATATCCTATCTAGCATACATGGGAACTTTTAATCATAAAAGTAAGCATAAAAACATACCTTGTAGTAGATTGGATTCCTTGAAAACCTTGTGAGCCTAGCACCTTAAGTGTGATGCCTCAAATGTCTCACACAACACCAAATGCACGTGGAGTAAACTTGAGAGAAATGTCACACTACTTCAAATCGGCTAGCCCTCTTCTTTCTTGCTTAAGTGCCGATTTTGGTGAACATATGGATCCTTATATAGTGTGTTACAATTAGGGTTACACCCTGTAAACCCTAATTGTCATGACTTTTCATTTCCATGACCCATGGGTTCTATAACCACCATGGAGCATCCTATGGGTTTTAGCCCAACTTGACAATCCATGAAGCATTAGTCCACTATATAAGTATGGATGATTTACACAATGAACCCATATATTTAATTAGTCTACTTTTGATCACTTATTTAATTCCAAATTAATTCTTGATAAATACTAACTAAATAATACTATTAATATATTAGAACTTATAATATATTAATAAACCTTTAGTGTTATTTCTCTCATTTTAGTGTATCCAAATGCATGATGCCATGCAACCCAAAGGGACCATGCTAATCGGGTCAAGTACATTCCAGAAATAGTTATGAACTTAGACACCTAATCCAACAGATGTTTCACGGATGAGTTGTGTGGGGTCACCCAACCAGTTGTGTAATCTATATCCTTCCTCTAGGAAGTCAGAATAGAGTGTATGCGTATTCTAGTGAGCATTGTTAGGTTGTAGGGATGATCCTTTAAGACAAATACGGGTAGGTGTAGAAGGTAGTATGGGCCCGTACTACTAGAAGCACAGGATCCGTACGCATAGCAGCGAAGTCACAACCCTAGGATTTTGTTGGGAATTGGTCCTCATGGTGTTATATGCTTTTTATCTGATATCTCACTAGTTTATTTTCGGTATGGCGATTACGAGACGATTTGACGCAGGATCTGGATCAGGATCATGAGCGGGTGGCCAGGATAGGCTAGCATTGACTGATGACCGGGTTAGGGAGATCATTCAGAAAGAGGGTGTTTTCCTCTTCCGGAGGTTGTTACCTGAGATGTTTGGGTCTATTAAGACCACTACCGAGACTTCCAGTACCGAGACTTCGAAATACGAAGCCCCCAATATTTGATGAAGTCCAGGATCCGATCGTAGCCATGAGGTGGCTGTTTGACGTCGAGGGATGTTTCTTCACTTGCTCCCGCCTAGCTGACCAGAAGGTTAAGTGCGCTCTGAACCTTTTTCAGTCCGGAGTGAAGGATTGGTGGAGACTTGTTACTAGCTCGTATTCTCCTAAGTAGAGGGATGTCGTGACATGGGAGCAGTTCTCTGAGATGTTCCATTCTAGATATGTTCTGCTAGTGGATTAGGAGAGGTTAGCCCAAGAGTACTTGGATTTGAGACAAGGGACTGAGTCGATGATGAAGATCACCAAGATATTTATGGAGAGAGCCATGTTTTTCCCTGAGTTTGCTTCTTTTAAGGAATCTCAGATGCCCCGGTACTTGAGCATGCTCAAGAAGAACATTCGGCATGTTGTGTCTATGCAACACTATGGTTCTTTGGTAGATTTGCAGGAGGCCGCTAGGCGGCGGGAGATCGAGATTTATCTCTAGACGAGCTAGCAAAGGCAGTCCCCAGCGCATTCGTAGCCTGCATCGAAGTGGTTCAAGGCCACTGATGGTAGATCTATGAGTCATAGGGGCTGCACTTGTGGAAAGTGCGGCAAGGTTCATGATGGATCTTGTCGGTCTTCTTCGGGATGCAACAAATATTGCAAGCAGGGCCTCATTGCGAGGGACTGCCGACATCAGGCTCTAGTATTCGGCATCAAGATTTGCTATCACTGTGATCAGGTGGGCCAGATAAAGGCCCAATGCCCCTTTTTTGTTGCTAATCCGGCGCAGGCTCTAGCGCCGGCTACTTTGAGGATCACGGATGGGAGTCAGGGCAGGGCGGAGCCCCCGAGGGCTCCAGGTCGCGCTTTTCAACTCACGGCGGTGGAGCCCAAGGCGGCACCAAATGTCGTGACCGGTATGTTTCTATTTATTTTCTGTTGATTACATTTTTATGGTATGCTCATGTATATGCTCCTAATAGGTATGTTCTTAGTGAACTCTTTGCCTGCTCTTGCGTTATTTGACTGGAGCGTGAGTTGGTCCTTTGTATCTCAATCATTCAGTAGGGAGTTTGATATGCCTATTGGGGAGTTAGAGTGTCCGTTGCGGGTTTCTATCGCCAACGAACACGCGGTTTCTGCATCCAGTGTGTATCAGGGTTGTGTATTGGAGATCTTCGGGTGCCTTATTTGATTGATCTGATCCCTATCCCCATTGGGGATGCGTGCATGATAGTGGGTATGGACTGGTTGAGTAGGTTTGGTGTCATGATCGATTAGAAGGGCCATCGAGTAATTGTTCGAACCCCTAGTGGGGGAGAACTAGTTATCTATGGATAGGGCACCAGGCTTGGTTCAGGGTTTTGTTCAGCAGCCAGGGCTCGACAGTATATTTAGCATAGGTGTGCATGTTATCTGGCTTATGTGGTTGATACTCGGGTTGGGGAGCAAACTTCAGTTTCAGAGGTAGTAGTTTTCATAGATTTTTCTGATGTTTTCCTGGAGGAGTTACCCGGTGTGCCTCCCGAGAGGAAAGTTAAGTTTAGGATTGATCTCGTGCCAGGTGCAGCTCCGATTGCCAAGGCGTGGTACCACTTGGCACCGCCTGAGATGCAGGAGTTGTCCTATCAGCTTCAGGAGCTGTTAGGCAAGTAGTTCATCAGACCGAGCAGTTCTTCGTAGGGAGCGCTGATACTGTTCGTTAAGAAGAAGTATGGTTCACACCGGATGTACATTGATTACCGGGAGTTGGACAAGTTAATGGTGAAGAACCTTTATCCCCTCCAACGGATTTATGACCTCTTTGATCAGCTGCAGGGTGCGTCTTATTTCTTCAAGATCGATCTGAGGTCTGGGTATCATCAGGTGAGAGTGAGAGAGGAGGACGTGGAGAAGATCGCGTTCCGGACTCGTTATGGGCATTACGAGTTCGTGGTGATTCCATTTGGGCTCACCAATGTGCCTTTTGTGTTTATAGATTTGATGAATCAGGGATCTTGGCCGATGCTCGACCGATCTATTATCGTATTTATTGATGATATCTTGGTGTATTCCAAGACCAGAGCGCAGCATAGGGATCACCTTCGAGGGCTTCTGGGAGTATTGAGGCGGGGACGGTTGTATGCCAAGTTCTCGAAGTGTGAGTTTTGGTTACGAGAGGTCCAGTTCCTCAGACATCTCGTTAACCAGGATGTGATTTTCGTCGACTCGGCCAAGATCGAGGCGGTGATGTAGTGGGAGGTTCCGAAATCTCGTTTAGAGATCAGGAGTTTCTTGTGTTTGGTAAGGTACTATCAGAGATTTATTCAGCATTTCTCCAAGATTGTGGTACCCATTACCCGTCTGACAAGGAAGGGAGTGAATATCCGGTGGGGCCCTGAGCAGCAGTCGGCATTCGAGACTCTTCGTCAGAGGTTATGTGAGGCCCCAATATTGACCCTTTCAGAGGGAGTGGAGGATTTTGTGTTATTCTGTCATGCATCCATCACCAGTTAGGGGGGGGCACTCTTTATGTAGAGAGGGCGAGTGATTGCTTATGCTTCGCGGCAACTGAAGCCGTATGAGATGCGATATCCTACTCATGACCTGGAGTTGGGGTCAGTGGTGTTTGCCCTCAAGATTTGGAGACATTATTTTTGTGAGTTTCATTGTATTGTCTAAAAGATCACAAGAGTTTGAGATATCTTATGGATTAGTCATAACTAAACATGAGGTAGCGCAGGTGGCTGGACGTGGTCAAGGATTATGACTGCGAGATCCTTTACCATCCGGGTAAAGCGAATGTGGTAGCGAATGCTTTGAGCATCAAGTCGGTAGGGTCTTTGGTTAGGAAGGTGTGTATGAGGATATCCGTTGATTCTCCACTTTTGGGATTGATCAGAGAGGCATAGGCAGAGGGAGTTCGGAAGGAGAATTGGAAACAGGAGAGGATCATGGGTGAGATCGACAGGTTTGTCACCGATAATCTAAGGTTGTTGACTCGATGCGATCGAGTTTGGGTCCCAGTTTCTTGAGGGATCAGGCAGATTGTGCTGCAGGAGGCTCATAAGTCCTATTTTTCTATACACCCAGGAGCCACCAAGATGTATCTGGATCTTGGATTGAGTTACTGGTAGCCGTGTATGAAGAGGGAAATATTTGGGTATGTTGAGAGGTGCTTGACATGTAGGATGGTCAAGGCCGAGCATCAGAGGCCACATGGGAAGTTGCAGCCTTTGGAGGTTCCCATGTGGAAGTAGGAACAAATCACCATGGATTTTATCATCATGTTGCCGAAGACGGCCAAGGGTTTTGATGTTCTATGGGTTATCGTGTATGTATTGACCAAGAGTGCTCACTTTTTGGCCATCCGGGAGAGATCTTTGGCCGAAAAGTTGGCCGATGTTTATGTCCGGGAGTTCGTTGCTTGCCATGGGTTTCTAGTTTCCATTGTTTCATACCGAGATGTTTGGTTCACGTCTCAATTCTGGCACAAGTTCCATGAGGAACTGGTCATGAAGTTACATTTCAGCACCGCTTATCATCCGTAGACCAACGGTCAGAGCGAGCAGACCATCTAGACCCTTAAGCATATGTTTTGGGCCTACGTCATTGATTTTGGAGGGAGTTGGGATTCCTACCTACCTCTTGTGGAGTTTTCCTATAACAACAATTATCACTCCAACATTGGTGCCCCACATTTGGAGCTCTTGTATGGTCGGAGATGTCGCACCCCGGTATGTTGGGGAGAGGTTGGTCATATGGTAATGGGAAGGACCGAAGTATTCCTTCAGACCATAGAGCTTATTCAATAGATTAGGCAAAGACTTCAGACTGCTCAGAGTCGGCAGAAGAGTTGTGCTAACCGACGTCAATCTGAGTTGGAGTTTCAGGTCGGCGATATGGTATTATTGAATTTATCACCTTGGGAAGGTGTGATACGCTTCAGGAAGAGGGGGAAATTAGGCCCCCGACATATTGGACCTTTTCGGGTGATTTCCAGGGTTGGCAAGGTAGCTTACAGATTGGATTTACCGAGCGAGCTCAGTCATATCCACAACACTTTCCATGTCTCTCAGTTGAGGAAGTGTGTGTTGGACAGTGTGGCAGTGGTTCTGTTGGATGATATTCAAGTCGATGGGTGCCTGAACTATATTGAGAGACCGGTGGCTATTTTGGAAAGAAGGGTGAAGGTCCTGCGCAAAAAGGAGATACCTTTGGTAAAAGTTTACTGGAAGCATTGGAGAGACTCTGAGTGGACCTGGGAGCCAGAAGCTGAGATGCGGGACCATTATCCTTGGTTGTTCGCCGCAGCCGATTTCAACCAATAAGTCTAGTTCAAGTGGGGGAGCATTATAACATCCCAATGATGAGGTACTTATAATTTTGATCCTATAATTGAATTACATTGCGTTTTGGTCCCTAACTTTAAGAAAGAGTGCAAAAAAGGGTCCATAGTAGCATTTTGGTAAATTGGGACTTTGAGGAGTACATTTTGTGTACGTGTGTACACGGAGCATACTAAGGCACGACGTACACCTCGTACGCAGAGTGTACATGGAAAGCATGCAAACCCTAATTTTTAGGGTTTTCTCTCATATTTAAGCATCCTTAAGGCCTCACATCTCATTCTTACCCAGCCTCCTTCTGTGACATCGGCCCCTAAGCAACCCTAAGAGGAAGAGAGAAAATTTGGAGCCTTTAAGAGTGTTTTGAAGTGGTTTTGATGAAAAAAGAAGGTGGTGAGAAGATCTTGGAGTTGAGAGGACTTTGGATTTGGGATTTCTACCATGTTTGTAACCTCTTGAAGGTATAAAGCTTGCAACTTTACCACTCCATCTTGTGGATCTAGATTCTTACTCTTTTAAGTCACTTTTTGCTCCCAGATGGTGGTTCTTAGACATGGCCTGTTCTTGACCCATTAAGCCGTCCTTTCTAACCTTACAAAGGGTCTTGAAACATAAAAATCGGGTCTTAATGGTTGGTTTTGCTCCATACGCTCTTTAGAGTGTCTTAGTGTATTAAGATGATGAGTTAAGCTCTTAATGGACATGAAAAGTCATAAAGTTGGAAACTTTATGACCCTTGAGGATGATTTAGCCTTGGATCTGAAAATTGGATGTAAGAGCTTAAGGCATTAAGCTCTTAATGGAGTTTGAGAAATCTGGACGTACGCCCTGCGTAACCTGAGTACGCAGCGCGTATGTGGTCAACTTACTAGACTGCGGTCAAGGCTTGAGAATGCGCATCGTAACCTCGGTATACGCCTCGTGTACGTGTTTTATGTCGATTCGGCAGAGTTAACTCAGCTGGGTTGACTCGGCTGCGTTGAATAAGTTGACTTATGGATTTTGACCAGTTTGAATTTTACTTTGACCAAGTTTGACCACGGGGTATTTTGGGTAATTTGAATGGTAATTGAGAAATTGGTCATTTGGGTGGATGAGTGACAGTTAGAGCTGGGATTCGGAGTCGAGACCTCAACAACTTTTGTCCAGACTGTGGGTGAGTTTTCCTCAATGTAGTTACGGGTCTAAGGCACCAAGGCCGGCCCATTAGATTAGATATCCTGTTATGTGGTAGTTTGTTATCATGTTGTAGTGATCTGTTAGATCTATATCCTGGTATTTAGGATGATGCTATGTTTAGTGATCTGTAGATCTTCATGATTGTAACACTCATAAAATATGGTCCTAAAAATTTCATTTTTAAATCATAAATAAACCAAAGATACTAAAATCATCTCATTAAAACATAAGTCATAGTATCTCAAAACATCATAAACGATATATCCATACCAAAACATATGTCAAATATATCAGAGTAAACATCCCAGGCTAAAACATCATGGTGTGTGCGATGCAGTCATCCCGAGCTCTTCCCTTTGCTACCGGAGGTACCTGAAACCAAAACTGAAAACTGTAAGCACGAAGCTTAGTAATTTTCCCCAAAACACCACACACCATACACATAATCACATAATCACATATAAATATATCATGGGCCCCGCCCCTTCATCGGGCCCCCCCCGGCATCGGACAGTGTTCGGCATCGGGCCCCGCCCGACATTGAGCAAATCTCATTATACATTTAAGCATATCAACAAATACACATAAAATAATCACATAACATAAGCATATAAACATTCCTCAGGCCCCGCCCGACATCGGATCGTAATCCGGAAAGCATACAAACATTCCTCGGGCATTGCCCGACATCGGACCGTGATCCGGAAACATACAAATACAGACACATGCAAGAATCACGAAGAAATCAAGCATACAAACATTCCTCGGGCACCGCACGGCATCAGATCGTAATCTGAAAACATATAAACAAACATCGGGCGCCGCCCGGCATCGGACCTTAGTCCGGAATACATACAGTCATAAATACGGGCCAGCATTGGTGCCTTCGACCCGTTCAAACAGGAGGAAAACTCACCTCACTCTGCTAAAGTCCTGCGAATAAATCTCTGGCTGTTGGCTGACAGATCCACGAACTGTCAACATCAAAAGAAAACCCAATTAACCATTTGGGTTTCAATGCATAACCATAAATCCACACTTGGGGTAAGAGGACCATTTTACCCCTAACCTAGCTTGGTCCAAGATGAAGGCCCAAAGTCACAATATGAAGGCCCAAAAACCAAATAACCAACCAAGGCCTAATTATGGCCCATCCAAATTGGGCCCAAACCCCTCACATGGACCTTACCCTGAAGCCCATCCAAATATTCTAGTCCATATACCTTTTCTTGGATGGCCCATTAAGAACCCAAACACCTAAGCCCAAAAGAAAATGCCCAACTCGAAGCCCAACATAATTAGGGTTTTCACATAAAATGACGATTAGGATTAAGTGTTCTTACTTAACCCATTAAGGACTTAATCCATTAAGTCCATCACTCCACTAGGCCAAACATACAACGTAATCGGGCATAAGTCATGACTTCAATCCACTGGTCCAAACGCGGGTCCCAAGAAATCCAAAACCAACATCTCCAAAATTAGGGTTTTCTAAACCCTAATTAGGGTTTTCTAAACCCTAATTAGGGTTTCCAACCTAATCATAAGCCCATTAGTCCAATGGTTAAATTTTTAGGTTAATTAAGGTTAAATAAGTCAGGCACCACCCACTACCACCTCGGGTAGTGCTGATCAACAACGGCTCACGGCGGCAGTCACCGCCTCGTAGTGGTGGCAGTTATGATTCTAGTCCAAAGCACATCAAAAGCATCCCAAATAACAGTCCAATCACACACAAGTGCACACAACCACCCAAGGTGGCGGCGGGTGGCGGCAGAATGGCGGCATGAGGTGGCAGCCACCACCTCACGGTGGTGGTTACGGGTCTTCCTTGATTATTCCGGCCAAAAATCCATTTATACAATATCACACCACAAAATACATACATATTAGCACCATAATACACACATACTGTAACGCCCGGGTTTCGGGGCTAAGCATTTTTAGACGATGTAATAGTCTAGGTCAACTATTGTAACTCTTTTGATGTAATAAAAATGAAATATTTGAGTATTTTGTGAATTTATGTGCTTATTATTTAATTATAAATGTATAATTAATAAAGAATAAAAATAAGCGTCAAAATTAAAATATGAGATAAGCCCGATATCTTTACATAAAGTTGTAGTGGTCAAAACAAGGATTCCGGAGATATAAAGAACGCCGAAATCCGAGTTATAACGAAGAAGTTATGACCCGACGAAGTTTCACGACGGAATCGGCACGATACCGGGAAGCGTGAATAGTGAATTTATGATAAAGCGAGTTTTTAGCCGACACGACCTAAACGAGAATCGAAGAGCTCTTTAATTGTGGCGTAACAATAAAAAGACAGACGAAAACGGACGTCGGATGAAGAAGTTATGAATTTTTAACGGACCAATCCTGTCCCGGCCTGTTAAAAATATAACTTTTAAAATAAATTCAAAATTAGCCAACGGAGTCTAAACGAAAGTTGTAGATTACGTTCCCGCCTTCGCGTGGATATAAATAACGTCAAAAACGGAGCTCGTATGCGAGAGTTATGATTTTTCTAAGACGGGAGGCCGATACGCGATATTGGGTGACATGGCACCACCAGAAATTGGACACATGGCACCACCAGAAATTGGACACATGGCACCACCAGAATTTGGACAAGTGGCACCACCAGAAGGCCACCACATGCCCCAACTCACTATAAATAGAGGTGTTGGGTTCTCTCATTTCTTACACCTTTCCTCTTCCACTTTCTCTCTTTAAACTCTCTCTCTAAGCTCCCTTGAGCCCCTAAAGTCTAGGTAAACACCCTAGCACCCGAAGGAAGTCCCGAGGCTCCCGGAGTCCCGAGAAAAGAACCTTTCGGCTCGGAAACGCTGCTCCAGCGAAGCCCGGTTTTGAGAAAAAAAAATCCCCTGTAAGTAAGGTACGCCTACGAAATTTTTAATATAACTTTTAAATAATTATAGTAATGTTATTAGGTCCTTAAAATAATTATTTGGGCTATTATTATTTATATATTGAGTGTTATTTAACGCTTGTATAATAATAATAATAGCCAGACTATTAATTAGTCGCGGTTAACGTTAAAACTAAACGCTAGTGGTATTAATACTAGGTTTTGATCAAGGAAAAATTGTTTTGAGATAACGGAGTGCTGTTCGAGTACCGAGTCACCACCTAATCAGGTGAGTGCATAGTTACTTTCATCTTACACATAGATATGAAGTATTTTATATTAATTACGTGCTATGTGTGCATATTATCTGAATACTTGCTGCCTATACTGATGAAAGATTTTTATACATGTTTTAAATAATTTAAACTGTATATGTATTTTATATCTACAAAAAAATGTTGGGGTAAAGCATGGGTAGATGTAATAAGACGATGTGTGATAAAATGATGAGAGGCCTCGATGTTGTTGTTGTTGATTCTGTCATCTAGCGGAGTATGGATGACGACCACGGACTCTTCTAGACAGTCCAGTGGAACGCTAGCAGGCTCGCAACCTGTAGGTGTTTGTGAACCATGTGTTCACCGGTGTACTCCATCCCCCTCATGGTTGCCTTTAGGACATTTACTGCTGAGGAAACCCCCTGGCAGTAGTGTCCATCCCGATGTTGATCCTTAGGCTAGGTCCCTTATGATAGGTGTTTTAGGGACGTAATGTGAGGATAACGGGAACGGGTAATCGGGTTATTGTTGGTTGATGAAATTAATAAACTTATTTATTGTGGGTTGAAAACCCTATGTGCTCACCAGGCTCCCAAGCCTGACCCACTCAGTTTCTTGTATTACAGGTAGTGGCGCACGAGCATAGACATGATGTTTGGGATGAGAGATTATGAACAAATGTAGTAAGGTTATATTGTACTGTTTATGCTTTTGATCTGTATCGAACATGACATCCCGAGGCTTTTAATGAAATACATTTCTACGAAAATGTTTTGATAAATCCTTATCATATTTTATTTTGGGAACAAATTCCGCAACACTTTTATTTAAAATGTTACTCTGATTTTTAAACAAAGCATAAACAAAATCGGTCTTTTCTGGCCGTGAAAATGGGGATGTCACAGTTGGTATCAGAGCATTAGTTTAAGCGAACTAGGAATTTGTAGGATTTCTAGACTTAAACTTAGAATGCTAAGCAATGATTGTGAGGTGTGAGCACTAGCTTATTTTAGGAATTATGCCTAAAATGCTTTTATGTGCTAAATGATTTATGCCTTATATGCTGTTATTTGTTCGGATCTATGGTCTGTTGCCGACCGGATCTGGAAACCTTATGTGTTTAGGATTCTAAACGTACAACTACGATATTAGAACTAACATGTAAACGTTTCGGAGAGATAAGGATGATTTAAACGTCTATCCTGAATAAAGATCTAAATTCACCTTATTCGGTGTATAGATCAAAATGGCAAGAACCCGCAGTGGAGCTGGAAACGCAAACGAAAACAGGAATCGACCACCTGTAATTGAGCAAATACCTGTTGTAGCTGCAGCACCTGAGCCAGTAACGATGGCTGGTGTACAATTGATGATTCAGGCGATGTTGGATAATCAGATGGAAGAAACTAGACGTCTGCTTCGACAAAATCGTGAAGAAATTTCAATCCAAGTTGAAGAGCCCGAAGTGAATGGAGGGCTATCGGAAGGTGGAAACATCAGTGGTACCGTTGGTAAAGACAACCCACAAATTGTTAGACAAGGCAATCGTAATGGAGGAAATGATGGAAGAGGATGTAAATACAAGGATTTTATGGCGTCTAAGCCACCGTGTCTATCCGGAAGCCCGACGCCGGTGCAAATTATGGATTGGATCTCCGAAATGGAGACAATGTTTGAAAGTTGCGAATGCAGCAACAGGCAGAAGACCGCTCTTGCGATCCCGTTGTTGAAATCTGGCGTGTTGAGTTGGTGGAAGCTGTTAGCTGATTCTATGCCCAAGGGAGAAGCGAGTAAAATGTCTTAGGAAGATTTTGTGGAACAACTGAAACTGTAATACTGCTCAGAGCAGGACCTACTGGAAATCAATAACGAGTTTCAGAATTTGAAGAAGGGAAAGATGAGCGTTGCTGCATACGCTGCAAGTTTCACGGAGAAAATGAAGCTTATCCCATACCTAGTTCCAACAGAACTCTCAAAGGTCAATAAGTTTGCCCTTGGACTACCAGCGGACTATGGTCCAATGGTTAAGCAGGCAACCACGTTGAAAGCCGCCATCTGGGCTGCCAGAAATGTTGAGACCCAGATCAGGGAGAAAGGTCTGGAAAGGTCAGAGGTTGGTGAGAAGAGGAAGTTTGACGGACCCTCGGGTCCAGCAAAAAAGGTAAATTCTCAAAGTCTAGTTCGAAAGGAGGTGGAGGAGGCGAAGTGAAGTGGTGTGACAAGTGCAAGAAGAAGCACTCTGGGAAGTGCGACGGAGGGGTCACTTGTTTCAAATGTGGGAAGCCTGGGCACTATGCCAATGAATGCACATTCACTAAGAAGGTCTGTTATGAGTGCAACGAGGAGGGGCACATTTCGAGGGACTGCCCGAAGAAGAAGGAAGCAGGAAGACCCAACATTCCACCAAAGCCGAAGGCTAGAGCCTTCCAGATGACACTAGAAGCTGCTAAGGAAGAAGCTGATGTCGCTTCAGGTACCTTTCTCGTAAACAAATTGCATGCCCAAATTTTATTTGATTCTGGAGCCAACTACTCCTTTATTTCGCATGAATTTGGTAGAAAGCTAGCTTTGCCTGTCGATAGACTAGATAATGCCTTATTAGTCGAAGTTGCTAGTGGCAAGTTTGTACCTGTTAGCCATCGTATGAAAAACATCTTAATTGATTTGAACGGGAATAAGTTTCACGAGGAATTATTGCCTATCGAACTTAACGGTTTCGACATCGTGTTGGGAATGGATTGGCTTAGCACCAATGATGCGGAAATACTGTGCAAAAAGAAGATCGTAAAAGTAAACCCGCCTGGGAAAGAGTCGTTTATGGTGTATGGGGACAAACGCAGGGTAAATTCTGGAATCATTTCTCTAATGAAAGCCAGAAAATGTTTGACCAAGGGATGTACATCATATTTAGCATTCGTGATCGATGCTAAGAAGGAAAAGAAGGTGATACAGAGCATTCCTGTCGTGTGTGATTATCCGGAAGTATTTCCCGAAGATCTTCCCGGATTACCGCCTGATCGACAAGTAGAATTCTGTATTGACTTGTTACCAGGAACGACACCAATAGCAAAAGCACCTTACCGATTAGCACCGACGGAGATGAAGGAGCTGATGATGCAACTTCAGGAGTTATTGGACAAAGGTTTCATTAGACCTAGTTCATCACCCTGGGGAGCTCCGGTGTTATTCGTGAAAAAGAAAGATGGAAGTATGAGAATGTGTATTGATTACAGAGAGCTGAACAAGGCAAAAAAAAAAAGAATAGATATCCGTTGCCAAGGATTGATGACATGTTCGATCAACTGCAAGGTTCAAGTTATTTTTCAAAGATCGACCTAAGGTCAGGATATCATCAGCTGAAGGTAAGAGAGCAAGATATAGAGAAGACTGCATTCAGAACACGATATGGACACTACGAGTTTTTGGTTATGTCGTTTGGACTAACCAATGCTCCAGCAGCATTCATGGATTTAATGAACAGGGTTTGTAATCCGTTTCTTGATAAATATGTGATAGTGTTCATAGATGACATTCTGATTTACTCAAAAAGCCAAGAAGAGCATGGTAGACACTTGTGGGAAGTGTTAGAAGTCTTGAAGAAGGAGAAGCTGTATGCTAAATTCTCCAAATGTGATTTTTGGATTCGAGAAGTCCAATTCTTGGGTCACGTGGTCAACCAAGAAGGGATAATGGTCGATCCAACAAAGATTGAAGCGGTAATGAAGTGGGAACAACCAAAAAGTCCCACGGAGATCCGAAGCTTTTTGGGATTAGCCGGATATTACCGAAGGTTTATCCAAGGATTTTCTTCAATCGCTAGTCCATTAACAGCGTTAACCCACAAAGGAGCTACCTATTCTTGGAGTGATAAGCATAAAGAAGCATTCGAGAAGCTAAAGAAGAAACTATGCGAGGCACTGATACTTTCTCTACCCAATGGAGTTGAAGACTTCGCTGTTTATAGCGATGCGTCTGGTGTTGGGTTGGGTTGTGTTTTGACCCAAAGAGAAAAGGTGATCGCATATGCGTCTCGACAGTTGAAGGAACATGAAAAGAACTACCCGACTCATGACTTGGAGTTGGCGGCGGTAGTTTTCGCTCTAAAAATATGGAGGCATTACCTCTATGGCACGAAGTGCAAACTTTTCACCGATCATAAGAGTCTCCAATATCTCTTAATCAGAAAGAATTGAACATGAGGCAACGACGCTGGCTAGAATTACTCAAGGACTATGACTGTGAGATACTTTACCACCCGGTAAAGCAAACGTTGTCGCTGATGCTCTCAGTCGAAAAGTCAACCTTGAAAGAAAAAGGCCAAGAGCGTTGAGAATAGAAGTTGTCTCGACCATTGTGGAAAGTATCAGGGAAGCTCAAGAAGAAGCTTCAGAGAAGAGTGACCGAAAAGAAGAACGTTTGGGAAAAACATTAGTGTTCGGTACAAACAGTCAAGGACTAAAGGTATTCCAAGATCGGATTTGGGTACCTAAGACTGGAGGAATAAGAGATCTTCTGATGGAAGAAGCTCACAAGACCATGTACTCGATTCATCCCGGTAGCACTAAAATGTATAGGGACCTAAAACCCTACTACTGGTGGCCGACGATGAAGCTCGACGTTGCGAAATATGTGGCCGAGTGTGTAACTTGTGCAAGAGTTAAGGCACAACATTAGAAACCATATGGGAGTTTAGAACCCTTACCTGTACCCATGGGTAAATGGGAAGACATCACCATGGATTTTGTGACTAAACTATCCAGGACGAAGAACGGTCACGACATGATTTGGGTGGTCATGGATCGTTTCACAAAGAGTGCACACTTCATAGCTGCCAATGAAAGGTGGTCTATGGATAAGCTTGCAAATGCTTACGTGAAGGAAATTTTGAGACTTCACGGTGTTCCTCTAACAATTGTATCGGATCGTGATAGTCGTTTCACGTCAAGGTTTTGGAGAAGTCTACAAGAGGAATTGGGTACGAAGTTATGTCTGAGTACAGCTTACCATCCGCAGACTGATGGTCAGAGTGAAAGAACGATTCAAACGCTTGAAGATATGTTGAGAGCATGTACCCTCGAGTTCCAAGGTAACTGGGATGAGCACTTACCTTTGGTAGAATTTTCCTACAACAACAGTTTCCACTCGAGCATCAAGATGGCACCTTATCAAGCTTTGTACGGACAAAAGTGTCGTACGCCTTCTTGTTGGCTTGAGGCTGGAGAAAAGCAGTTTATGGGCCCCGAGATAATCCATGAGACTGCTGAGAAGCTGAAGGTGATAAAGGAAAGGATGTTAGCAGCTCAGGATCGTCAGAAGAGCTATGCTGACAAGAAAAGACGACCGATGACCTTCGAAGTTGGGGATTCCGTTTTGCTTAAAGTCTCACCGTGGAAAGGACTTATACGATTCGGGAAACGAGGAAAGCTGAGTCCAAGGTTTATTGGACCGTTCAAAGTTCTTCAGAAGATTGGGAACCAAGCTTACAAGCTGGAATTGCCCGAAGAACTCGATGGTATTCATAACACCTTCCATGTATGTTATCTGAGGAAATTCACGGGAGAAGTTCCCGACATAATTCCGATCTCGGAGTTAAGAATGGATGAGAATAAGAGGCTAATCGAAGAGCCCGAGGCAATTATTGACCGTAAGATTAAGAAGTTACGACGCAAGATGGTCGACTTAGTGCTAGTCCGATGGAAACATTCGAATGGGCCGAATCTCACTTGGGAAACAGAGGATGACATGATGAGTCGCTATCCGCATCTGTTTGCTGACGCATGATTCCGGGACGGAATCATCCTAAGGGGAGAGAATTGTAACGCCCGGGTTTCGGGGCTAAGCATTTTTAGACGATGTAATAGTCTAGGTCAACTATTGTAACTCTTTTGATGTAATAAAAATGAAATATTTGAGTATTTTGTGAATTTATGTGCTTATTATTTAATTATAAATGTATAATTAATAAAGAATAAAAATAAGCGTCAAAATTAAAATATGAGATAAGCCCGATATCTTTACATAAAGTTGTAGTGGTCAAAACAAGGATTCCGGAGATATAAAGAACGCCGAAATCCGAGTTATAACGAAGAAGTTATGACCCGACGAAGTTTCACGACGGAACCGGCACGATACCGGGAAGCGTGAATAGTGAATTTATGATAAAGCGAGTTTTTAGCCGACACGACCTAAACGAGAATCGAATAGCTCTTTAATTGTGGCGTAACAATAAAAAGATAGACGAAAACGGACGTCGGATGAAGAAGTTATGAATTTTTAACGGACCAATCCTGTCCCGACCTGTTAAAAATATAACTTTTAAAATAAATTCAAAATTAGCCAACGGAGTCTAAACGAAAGTTGTAGATTACGTTCCTGCCTTCGCGTGGATATAAATAACGTCAAAAACGGAGCTCGTATGCGAGAGTTATGATTTTTCTAAGACGGGAGGCCGATACACGATATTGGGTGACATGGCACCACCAGAAATTGGTCACATGGCACCACCAGAAATTGGACATGTGACACCACCAGAATTTGGACAAGTGGCACCACCAGAAGGCCACCACATGCCCCAACTCACTATAAATAGAAGTGCTGGGTTCTCTCATTTCTTACACCTTTCGTCTTCCACTTTCTCTCTCTAAACTCTCTCTCTAAGCTCCCTTGAGCCCCTAAAGTCTAGGTAAACACCCTAGCACCCGAAGGAAGTCCCGAGGCTCCCGGAGTCCCGAGAAAAGAACCTTTCGGCTCGGAAACGCTGCTCCAGCGAAGCCCGGTTTTGAGAAAAAAAGACCCGCTGTAAGTAAGGTACGCCTACGAAATTTTTAATATAACTTTTAAATAATTATAGTAATGTTATTAGGTCCTTAAAATAATTATTTGGGCTATTATTATTTATATATTGAGTGTTATTTAACGCTTGTATAATAATAATAATAGCCAGACTATTAATTAGTCGCGGTTAACGTTAAAACTAAACGCTAGTGGTATTAATACTAGGTTTTGATCAAGGAAAAATTGTTTTGAGATAACGGAGTGTTGTTCGAGTACCGAGTCACCACCTAATCAGGTGAGTGCATAGTTACTTTCATCTTACACATAGATATGAAGTATTTTATATTAATTACGTGCTATGTGTGCATATTATCTGAATACTTGCTGCCTATACTGATGAAAGATTTTTATACATGTTTTAAATAATTTAAACTATATATGTATTTTATATCTACAAAAAAATGTTGGGGTAAAACATGGGTAGATGTAATAAGACGATGTGTGATAAAATGATGAGAGGCCTCGATGTTGTTGTTGTTGATTCTGTCATCTAGCGGAGTATGGATGACGACCACGGACTCTTCTAGACAGTCCAGTGGAACGCTAGCAGGCTCGCAACCTGTAGGTGTTTGTGAACCATGTGTTCTCCGGTGTACTCCATCCCCCTCATGGTTGCCTTTAGGACATTTATTGCTGAGGAAACCCCCTGGCAGTAGTGTCCATCCCGATGTTGATCCTTAGGCTAGGTCCCTTATGATAGGTGTTTTAGGGACGTAATGTGAGGATAACGGGAACGGGTAATCGGGTTATTGTTGGTTGATGAAATTAATAAACTTATTTATTGTGGGTTGAAAACCCTATGTGCTCACCAGGCTCCCAAGCCTGACCCACTCAGTTTCTTGTATTACAGGTAGTGGCGCACGAGCATAGACATGATGTTTGGGATGAGAGATTATGAACAAATGTAGTAAGGTTATATTGTACTGTTTATGCTTTTGATCTGTATCGAACATGACATCCCGAGGCTTTTAATGAAATACATTTCTACGAAAATGTTTTGATAAATCCTTATCATATTTTATTTTGGGAACAAATTCCGCAACACTTTTATTTAAAATGTTACTCTGATTTTTAAACAAAGCATAAACAAAATCGGTCTTTTCTGGCCGTGAAAATGGGGATGTCACACATACAGCCAACTTCCACGGTGGATGATGGCGGTAGAGGGCGGCAGCAAAGTGACAGCCACCATGGTTGGCTGCCATGGTGGTTTTCCACGGTTTCCAGCCAACAGAAACACTCACACACATAATCATTTGACTTGTAGCAGCAACACAGGAACACTAACATAGAATATAATCACAGAAAACACACCCGACATGGCTACTCTCGAGGTGGCAGGTGGCGGCCGGAGAACACCAGCAATATCGAGCAGTCGCATGGGCGGCAACGGCGAAAGCGTGGCACGACAGAAACAACAAAGAAGATGAATATGGGTTACATCGTCGACAGAGGGATACATTACAACCACTGGGTTCATCGCCCGGTCTCCTCACAACCACAACGTCGAGCTCGTGCTCGCAACCTTTGACTTCATCGGAAAAGAGAGCAACGGCGGTGACGTTTGTCAATCCTAGAGCAGCTAGGAGGCGGCGACTGAGAGGCTCTATGACGGTGGCGGCTCATCCAAGATGCAACTAGGTTTAGGGTTACCTTAAGAGAACGAGGGGGAAGGGCACCGGGTTCATCACGTGCCTCACTCAAACATGTTTCATTTTCTCCAAGTTTGTTCCCTCACCACTCATAATCTTTTTGTAACGCCTGTAGATCCAAGTTAGTCAATTTAGAGACGATAGGTGTCGAAAATGAGTTTTTGATAGAAGGCTATTTAGAATGAGTAGTCTTAATCAAAGTTGTAGCATATGTTACAAGGATTCCGAACATATAAAGAACGCCGAAATCCGAGTTATAATGAAGGAGTTATGACATGTTGAAGTTTCGCGACAGAAATGGCAGGTACCGGGAGACGTAAATAGTAAATTTACGATAGAGCGACTTTTAGCCTTAGCAATCTAAACGAAATTCGTAGAATACATTAAACCGAGAGCGTCCATAAAAAGAACGCCCAAATCTGACTTCGTATGAGGAAGTTATGATTTTTCGAAGTTTCGGTTTAGCAGTGTATAGCCCGAAGTTTGAATATTAGATCGAGCGGTTTTTAGCCGACACAACCTAAACGAGAATTTAAGATCTCGTTTATAGTAGCGTGATGATAAAAAGAGAGATGAAAACAGATGTCGGATGAAGAAGTTATGAATTTTTAACGAACCAATCCTGTCTCGGCCTGTTAATAATATAACTTTAAAAATAAAGTCAAAATTAGCCAACGAAGTCTAAATGAAAGTTGTAGAGTACGGCCCCACCTACGCGTGATATAAAGAACGTCGAAAACGGAGCTCGTATGCAAAAGTTACGAATTTTAGAAGTCGAGTGTCCAAAATACGAAGCTGGTGCGAGGACTACGCCCATCGTAATCCGAGAACGCCTCGCGTAGTCCGAAGGAGGCCTTGCCATGTGAAGTACGCCCCCGCGTCGGAAGGAGTTACGCCCAGCGTTCCGACCCTTGTGCGGTTCCGAAAGTAGCCACGTCGCCCCATCAGCTTCGCGACACGTGTGTACGGCCGAGCCCTTACGCCCAACGTAGGTCCGAAGTACGCCCAGCGTACTCCGAGGCCTCGTGGCTATAAAAGGAGGCCGAGGCAGCCTTCATTTCCACACCATTTCAACCTTCTCTTTCTCTCTCTAAGTTCTCTCTCTAGCCCTAGAAGCCCCCTAAAGTCTAGGTAAACCCCCTAGCACCCGAAGGAAGCCCCGAGGCTCCCGGGGTCCCAAGAAAAATGGTCTTTCGGTTCGGAATCGCTGCTCCAAGCGAAGCCCGGTTTTCGAGAAAACCCGATGTAAGTGAGCTACGCCTACACTATTTTTAATATAGCTTTTATTTAAGAATAGTAACGTTATTAGGACTTTATAATAATTATTTAGGCTATTATTATGGGTTATATAAGTGTTGTTATAATATATTTTTAACCACTTGCGGTACGGGGAATCTGGTTTAAAAGGGCCGCATAGGGTTGCTGGATTTCAAAAGTGCTATATGCCAAAATGGTCCTGCCCTCCGGTGTTTTATGTATGGCCCATATCTGTACATAGTGGTTGGAAAGTATTTTTTAAATGCTTATATAATAGTGATAATAGCTAGACTATTAATTAGCCTCAGTGAATATTAGACTAAACCCTAGGGGTAATGATACTAGGTTTTGTCGAAGGAAATTGTTTTAAAAGTAACGAAGTGATGTCCAAGTTCGGAATCACCACCTTAATAGGTGAGTGCATAGGTACTTTCATCTTACACATAGATATGAAGTATTTAATATAAATTACATGCTATGTGTGCATATTGTCTGTATACTTGCCGTCTATGCTGGGTGAAAGATTTTTATACATGTTTTAAATGATTTAAACTGTATATGTATTTTATATCTACAAAACGTGTTGGGTAAAACATGGGTAGATGAAATAGTTGTTGTGTGACAAAAACAAAATGATGAGAGGTGATATAGACCATGAGATAAGGGTGAGAGGTGAATCATGAGACAAGCCTTTTACCCAAGTGTTGGCCCCGTCATCTAGCAGAGTATGGATGACAACCACGGACTATTCTAGACAGTCCAGTGGAACACTAGCAGGCTCGCAACCTGTAGGTGTATTTGAACTGTGTATTCACCAGCTGTACTCTAAAAACCCATTGACATGTATTGCGAGTCGATTCTCGGAAACGATACAGTCGATGAACGAGATAACCCTCGCGACTATGAGACTTAGTGCCTAAACCCTGGCGACTATGCGACTTAGTGCCTGTTGTATAAACCCTGGCGACTATGAGGCTTAGTGCCTAAACCCTGGCGACTATGCGACTTAGTGCATGTTGAGTAAACCCTGGCAACGATGGATTTCATGCCATTTCCTTAGGATGATCCTTAGGAATGAATTAACAAGGAATAGTCGATTCTTAGGGTAGATCCTTGAGAGTAAAGAAGATAATGGGGATGGGTAACTGGGTTGATTGTTTGATGTTTAAACATAATAATTATATTATTGTGGGTTCAAAACCCTATGTACTCACCAGGTTTTCCAACCTGATCCACTCAGTTTATTTGTATCACAGGTGTCGATATGAAGTTACATTACACTGAGAGATTAAGGAGATATAAGTCACTAGTGATAATGAATGTAAGTTCTGTTTATGCTTATGTTTCTGTATTGACGATGACATCCCAATATTTTTAAATGAATAAAATACATTTCTTCGGAAATGCTTTGATAACACATTTATCATGTTTTTCTGGGAACAAATTCCGCAACATTTTTATTAAAAGAAGTACTCTGATATTTTTATAAAGCATAGCCAAAATCGGTCTTTCTGGCCGTGAAAATGGGGATGTCATAGTTGGTATCAGAGCATTAGTTTAAGCGAACTAGGAATATGGATTTATTACTACACTTAAACTTAGAATGCTAAGCAATGATTGTGAGGAGTGTGTCTAATAAAATTTAGGTAATACACCTGAATAGACACAAGCACTAGCTTATTTAGGGAAAGTGCCTAACATGCTTTTATGTGCTAAATGATTTATGATATGCGTTATATGATCGGATCTATGGTCTTTAACCGACCGGATCTGGAAACTTTATGTGTTCAGGTTTCTAAACATTTAATTACGGTATTAGAACTGGCATGTAACTTTTCGGAGTAATAGGGAGATTTACACGTCGATCGTAAATACAATATTTCCTATCTTAATTCTCGTCGTTTTGCACCGAACGTATGAATTGGCGTATAGATCGAAATGGAAAGAACCTGCAGTGGAGCCGGGAACGCGAATGGAAATAGGAATCAACCGCCAGTGATTGAGCAAATACCAGTTGTAGTAGCCACTCTTGAGCCAATCACGATGGCATGGGTACAAGCGATGATCCAGATGATGTTGGATCGTCTAATGGAGGAAACAAGGAGGTTACTGCTACAAGAGAGGGATGAACCTACGATGCCTGTTGAACAGCCTGAATTGAATGATGGGCAGTTTGAGGAAGGAAACTACAGCAGGACCGTTGGTCAAGCTGATCCGCCGATGAATAGGAGGAACAACCAAGATGATGGAGTCAAGAGGAATGGATGCAAGTACAAAGATTTTCTAACTTGCAAGCCATCGACTTTCACTTGGAAGGAAGATCCGATCGAAGTTATGGATTGGATCTCGGAGATGGAATTAGCCTTCATGACATGTGGTTGCAAAGGCAAGCTACAAACCACGTTTGCAGTGCGTCTGTTCCGAGGAGGCGCGGTTCGTTGGTGGAACACCCTAGGGAAGACTCTGAGCCCCAATGAGCCCCTGCAACTGACATGGACAGAGTTTTTAGTGCAATTCAAATTCAAGTACTGCTCAGCCCAAAACCTGCTCGAGCTAGAGAACCAACTCCTAACCTTGAAGAAAGGAAGCATGTCGATTGATGAATACACCAACAACTTCACCGATAAGATGGAGTTTGCCTTGCGTCTTGTCCCAGATGAGCTGACGAAAATCGACAAGTACGCCAAGGGACTTCCATGGGAGTATGCGGTGCCAGTACGCCAGGCACCTACTCTTGAGGCGGCTATCTGGGCTGCTAAGTCTGTAGAAGAGATGATCAAGAGTAGAGTCGCCAATAAGGTCGAAGTTGGCGAGAAAAGGAAGCATGAGGGATCTTCAAAGACCAACAAAGAAAGCAAATTCTCAAATTTTGGAGGAGGATGTGAGCCTAAGTGGTGCGAGAAGTGTAAGAATAAACATTTCGGGAAGTGTAGCGAGGATATGACTTGCTACAAATGTGGAAAGACAGGGCATTACGCCAACAACTGCGCGTCCAACAAGAAGGTGTGCTACGGATGTAACATAGAAGGGCATATTTCTAGAGATTTCCCAAAGAAAAACGAGGAAGCGAGGCCAAACACACCACCAAGGCCAAGGGCATTCCACATGGTCCTCGACGAAGCAGAAAACGACGCGAGGAATCAAGGATGAGGAGTTCATATCCGAAGATCGAGTTATGCAGTAGCCATAGTATCGTATGATGTAGCCTACTAGAGGCATAGCCTAGGGTGAACTTGGACACCTATGTAATCATTTCAAGGAATAATATAAAACCTTTGTTTTGCTATCTAGTGTGTTAAACTGTTATGTGATTTTCTTGTATGGTGACTTGGAAAACTATGAGACAATACTTGGGACGAGTATGTGTAGGTGTGAATGGTAGTAGAGGCCTATACTACCGGAAGCACATGACTCGCACTTGGATCAGGGAAAGTCACAAGGTTACCAAGAAGCTAGTAATTGATTTCGTTTTACTCAAGTATGTCGTTACCATCGTTTCGGTAATGACTAAGAAGATGATTATTATTCTGACGCTAGTGGTCATATCAAATTGAGTCCGACTACGATGAGTATGTTACGTGGTTCAGAGAACCAAGTTCGATGTAGCATCTGACTTAAGCCAGAAGATTGAAATAAAAGATAATCAAAGCGATCAGTAGAGGTATCGCGATAGTTGCTTGTAGCTAGAAATGCTACCTTTTAAGATGTTATTAGAACATGAAGGAAAGTATAGTCTGTTCTGGAATTTGACTCTAAGAGACCTGAGTCTAATCGTTGCAACATGCGATGATAGGTCATTAGAATATGAAACATCGGTCCATTGTAGTAATAAAAGAACTTATCTTAAGTTTGTTAAGAAGAAGAAGCAGTCTCCAGTAAGGATCGAGATTGTGACTTGAAGGTCATAATTTGGAGTCTAACGTGAGATAGGGAGCAGGTGCAAGATCGAGCATCGTCTGTAGTCAAGGAGTCTAAGAGTTAGATACTCGTTCGAAGCAACATGGAAGTTACGATTATTGCCTAGGATGAAGAGATAACGTATGGAGTCATTATACAAGCCCTATTTCGTTGATGATTTCGGGACGTAATAATCCTAAGGGGGAGATAATTGTAACGCCCGTAGATCCGGGCTAGTCAATTTAGAGACGATAGGTGTTAAAAACGACTTTTTGATAGAAGGTTATTTAGAATGAATAGTCTTAATAAAAGTTGTAGCATATGTTACTAGGATTCCGTACATATAAAGAACGCCGTAATCCGAGTTATAACGAAGGAGTTATGACCTGTCGAAGTTTCGCGACAGAACCGGCACGGCACCGGGAGACGTAAATAGTGAATTTACGATAGAGAAACTTTTATCCTTAGCGATCTAAAGGAAAGTCGTAGAATACGTTAAACCGAGAGTGTCCATAAAAAGAACGTCCAAATCTGACTTCGTATGAGGAAGTTATGATTTTTCGAAGTTTCGGCTTAGAAGTGTACAGCCCGAAGTTCGAATATTAGATCGAGATGTTTTTAGCCGACACAACCTAAACGAGAATCGAAGATCACGTTTATAGTAGCGTGACGATAAAAAGACAGACGAAAACGGATGTCAGATGAAGAAGTTATGAATTTTTAACGGACCAATCCTGTCCCGACCTGTTAATAATATAAATTTAAAAATAAAATCAAAATTAGCCGACGAAGTCTAAATAAAAGTTGTAGAGTACGGCCCGCCTACGCGTGGATATAAAGAACGTCGAAAACGGAGCTCGTATGCAAAAGTTACGAATTTTAGAAGTCGAGTGTCCAAAATGCGAAGCTGGTGCGAGGACTACGCCCAACGTAATCCGAGAACGCCTCGCGTAGTCCGAAGGAGGCCCTGCCATGCGAAGTACGCCCCGCGTCGGAAGGAGTTACGACCAATGTTCCGACCCTTGTGCGGTTCCGAAAGTAGCCACGTCGCCCCAGCAGCTTCGCGACACGTGTGTACGGCCGAGTCCTTACGCCCAGCGTAGGTCCGAAGTACGCCCAGCGTACTCCGAGGCCTCGCGGCTATAAAAGGAGGCCGAGGCAGCCTTCATTTCCACACCATTTCAACCTTCTCTTTCTCTCTCTAAGTTCTCTCTCTAGCCCTAGAAGCCCCCTTAAAGTCTAGGTAAACCCCCTAGCACCCGAAGTAAGCCCCGAGGCTCCCGGAGTCCCGAGAAAAAGGGTCTTTTGGTTCAGAAACACTGCTCCAAGCGAAGCCCGGTTTTCGAGAATGTAGCTTTTATTTAATTATAGTAACGTTATTAGGACTTTATAATAATTATTTAGGCTATTATTATGGGTTATATAAGTGTCGTTATAATATCTTTTTAACCACTCGCGGTACGGGTAATCTGGTTTAAATGGCTGCATAGGGTTGCTGGATTTCAGAAGTGCTATATGCCAAAATGGTCCTACCCTCCGGTGTTTTATGTCTGGCCCCTGTCCATACATAGTGGTTGGAAAATATTTTTTAAACTCTTATATAATAGTAATAATAGCTAGCCTATTAATTAGTCTCAGTGAATATTAGCCTAAACCCTAGTGGTAATGATACTAGCTTTTGTCGAATGAAACTCTTTTAAGAGTAACGAAGTGCTGTCCAAGTTCGGAATCACCACCTTAACATGTGAGTGCATAGTTACTTTCATCTTACACATAGATATGAATTATTTAATATAAATTACATGCTATGTGCGCATATTGTCTGTATACTTGCCGTCGATGCTGGGTGAAAATTTTTATACATGTTTTAAATGATTTAAACTGTATATGTATTTTATATCAACAAAATGTGTTGGGTAAAACATGGGTATATGAAATAGTTACTGTGTGACAAAAAAAAATGATGAGAGGTGATATAGACCATGAGATAAGGGTGAGAGGTGAACCATGAGAGAAGCCTTTTACCCAAGTGTTGTCCCCGTCATCTAGCAGAGTATAGATGACAACCACGGACTATTCTAGACAGTCCAGTGGAACACTAGCAGGCTCACAACCTGTAGGTGTATTTGAACTGTGTATTCACCAGCTGTACTCTAAAAACCCATTGACATGTATTGCTAGTGGATTCTCGGAAACGACACTGTCGATGAACGAGATAACCCCCGCGACTATGAGACTTAGTGCCTAAACCTTGGCGACTATGCGACTTAGTGCCTGTTGTATAAACCCGAGCGACTATGAGACTTAGTGCCTGAACCCTGACGACTATGCGACTTAGTGCCTGTTGAGTAAACCCTGGCAACGATGGATTTCATGTCGTTTCCTTAGGATGATCCTTAGGAATGAATTAACAAGGAATAGTCGATTCTTAGGGTAGATCCTTGAGAGTAAAGAAGATAATGGGGATGGGTAATTGGGTTGATTGTTTGATGTTTAAACATAATAATTACATTATTGTGGGTTGAAAACCCTATGTACTCACCAGTTTATCAACCTGACCCACTCAGTTTATTTGTATCACAGGTGTCGATATGAAGTTACATTACACTGAGAGATTAAGAGATATAAATCACTAGTAATAATGAATGTAAGTTCTGTTTATACTTATGTTTCTGTATTGACGATGACATCCCAATATTTTTAAATGAATAAAATACATTTCTTCGGAAATGCTTTGATAACACATTTATCATGTTTTTCTGGGAACAAATTCCGCAACATTTTTGTTAAAAGAAGTACTCTGATATTTTTATAAAGCATAAACAAAATCGGTCTTTTTGGCCGTGAAAATGAGGATGTCACACTTTTCAAAGCAAATCCATAAATTACCATTCAGCCCTCAGCATTCCAAAATCCTTTCAATTTAAGTCCAATATTTTATAAAACACCCCTTGACTTCTAAAAATCTTTACATACCAATCCGGAAATTACACTTAACCCCCAAGATTCAAAAGTTATGACATTTAACCCCCCAAACCAACGCCTTGCTATATTATTCCGAATTTTGGGCTACAATAAAATAACATAAGAAAAATGATATAATTTACATCTCGGGGTTTAGGGCTACTTAATCATTTACTTATTTATTTAATTTGAACGGAATATTACAATTCTCCCCCACTTGAATTAGATTTCGTCCTCGAAATCATTCCTTACCATTCCGATCACGCCAAACAACTTGAGCGACATGGCCACAATCCCGAGCATACCCTAGCCTTCCCAAGGCAACCCGGAACCAACCCTTGCAGCGCTCCACAACTCGAAGATGTACAAATTCTTGCAACGTAATCACATTTACTCAATCTGAAATCTGAAGTCTCAAGATGGTCTGACTTCCTGTCAGACCGTCCATACTGAATTATTATCGAATCCATTTCACTTATATCCCAACTAGCTACTCAACTTCTGATAACTTAAGGTTCCCACTAGAAAACATAATCACAGACCAAAAGTCCTTGCAGAGCACTTATACTTGACAGAACGTTCAGATAATCCTTCGAGTAGGAGACTCATCCCTGCAACGGTTAGACTCAGACGAGAGTTGTGCAAGGGTCAAATCAATTATTATGAGATTATTTGATCCAAACTGCAAGTGACTTAGCACTTTCGATCAACAAGCTACTCCACACACACATGAATCCCCAAGTTACTAGTATTGCCCGAATCATCACGCTGCCTCCTGGCTCTTTTCAAAAATCCACCGAGACCACCCTGGTCCCAATTTGTCTGCCAGTGAACTGAATTACTGGGTTCCAACCCTATTGCAGAGTCAAAAGACTCCCACCCAGTCGCCTCTCGCGTCTTCCGATAGAAAGCCTCACAGGAAATGACTACCCAAACCATCTCGACACTAACACGATGCTAAATTGAACGCTACAGGACTAGCTGTAGTCTTTCCTCATACCCGGTCTCTTGCGACCTACTGATTCCTGATTCCAACATGTTGTGTCCCTCCCACAGCCTTGCAAACTAACCCGCCTTGGCCTAAACCATCTGATGAAATCCGCGATCAAGTCACAGATCTACCGCAATCTCATCGTTGAATAGGGATTGGTGAGTGCAATGGGCCACCCCGTAATCTAACAACACTCCCACACTAACTGACCACTAGTGAATGCTACGGGCCACCCCGCAGTCTTACAACACTTCTCATGCTATCTGACCGCTAGTGAATGCTACGGGCCACCCTGCAGTCTTATAACACTTCTACACTAACTGCTAACTAATGAATGCTACGGGCCACCCCGCAGTCTTATAACACTTCTACTTACCATAATTGCAGCCCAATGCCTTACCACTAATCTATCAATTCGAACACTACTAGAGTTAAGCATACACTCGACCAAACACCCAAGATGAACTCGAGCTATGCCAGGGACCCCGACCTAGTTCCCCGAAGCCTGCTATCAATCACCAAGTGAATGCGATCTCAAACCCGGACTTCAAATCATACAATCCTCAATCCTAACAGCCACTTGGGTCGCCTTCCTTTCCGACGGGGACGCGAAACTCATCAAGCTTCAATACCGCTCCTGTTCCTGAATGATTCTCCCCAACTTTGATTCGACTAAATTCTCACGGCATACGAGAATTGAAGAATTCTCAATCCTTCTCACTTTCCAACGAACTATCCGATGACAACCAGCGCTTACCAACTAGTGTTCCATCACTAGCCAATCCCCAAAAGACCACACAAATTCTAAAGACTAGATGAACACTTCCTGAATCCCAGCGAAACCGATAGCCCCTTATGGTTTCAATAATACCACACTCAATCTTGAAGACCAAAAGACAGATGCTCCAACCAATACCTCAGCAACGAGCCACTTCCATTGGCGCTTCATCAGCCAATCGATAACGGTTACTAAATCCACCGAATCCTGATGATGTTGAATAACCATCATGCGGAACTCTGACCGCAGACCTTCCATATAATACCCTTGAACCGATCTTGACTATAAAGCAAGATATATTAAACATTTCCAACCCGCAAATAGGGAAATGACCTTTCGCTAACCACTAATAATTCACGGCATGCAAATGGCATATGACATCACTTGAAGACATAACCCAAACACAAGCAGGGAAACAAACCCAGAGATACACTTGTTGGATAACGTGTCTAAGTCCATAACTATATTTAGTATGTACTTGACCCGACTTTGTATGGTACATTTGGGTTGCATCTTCATCTCAACTATTGGATAGACAAAATGAGAAAAAGGACACTTACGATTTGTTAATATATTATAAGTTCTAATATATTAATATGAAATCATGTTATTTAATTAGTATTGATCAAGAATTAATTTGGAATTAATTTTGTGATCAAAAAGAGACTACTTAAATATATGGGGATTGATTTGTAAATCATTCATTCTTATATAGTGGGCTTATGGTTCATGATTCACTAGATTGGGCTAGGACCCATTGGGTGCTCCATGGATGCTCCATGGATGCTCCATGGAGGTTATAACCCATGGATCATGGGGGAAATGAAAATCCATGCACATTAGGGTTTACATGGTGTAACCCTAGATGTGGGTACACTATATAAAGAGCTCCATAGCTAGCAAAATCGGCCACTAATATAAGACAAGGAGGGCTAGCCGATTTTGTGATCAAAGCGTTCTTCTCTCAAGTTATTCCAAGAGTTGTGGGTGTTGTGTGAAACATTTGAGGCATCACATTTGAGGTGCTAGGCTCACAAAGTGTTAAGGAATCCAAGAAACTACAAAGGTATGTCATTCTAATAGTTTTTATATTACAAGTACCCCATGACATGCTAGTTAGGATGTAAACCTTGGAAAATTCTTATTTGCATGAATATTAGAGAGAACACAGATCCAAGATTTCTAGGGTTGCATGTACACCTTAGGAGTGTTAGAATGCTCAAAATCCATCAGTGGTATCAGAGCCTAGGCTTGTTTTCTTGATACTTGATACAAATTGTTGAAGGAAGTCAAAATTTTTGCATTCTGGTGAGTGAACTCGCCGAGTCCATGGGGGGACTCGACGAGTCCATGCATATATTCATCCTACTCGTCGAGTAGGATCATGCACTCGACGAGTAGGAGGCCATGTGTGCAGATTTTCGAGTTTTGCTGCTGGAAATGGAGTAGAATCATTACCCTAAACTGCTTTGGACTTGTAAAACCTGTTTTTAATGTGGTAATGATTATGTTAATCCATTTACAATGGTTATTATCAAAATTTCAAGTTTTATATGTGTTTATATCAAAATTTCAAGTTTTAGTAGATCATAGGAATTATTTGCAAATTGTTTGTTAGTGTAATTCTTGATCTTAATGGCTATTGATGGAGTCCATAACTTGTCCTCAAGTTATGGATTACCAAGAGTCGCTTCTTTAAAATTGTCATTAAAGAGCCATAGATTACATAATATGAAGAGTCTTCATTTTAATAAACCATTAAACTCATAAGTTATGAACATGAAATGTTTTGAATAGTTTCAAAAACTTGCCCTCAAGTTTTTGAATTTGTAAAGTCCTTTAGAAAACTTTAATTCCAAACCCTAGAGTTTTAAAAGTTAAAATTCAACCCTTATACTTTATAATATTATAAGTTAATAATATATATATATATATATATATATATATATATATATATATATATGTATAAGAGAAAGTCAGTCTTACCGTTAGTAGGCCTCATTCACGAAGCCGGTCTATCAGGGGGGGTATAAGGTTGTTGCCTATAAAATGGCAGCTTAATGGGTGTCCACTCTCACCCACGGCTTCCTTGACTGGCAGAGGGTCGTTAGCCGAACGGGTAGGAAAAGGACTATAATTCTCATTAAAAGTATAATAAAATATATAAAGTAACTAAACCTTTTATAAATTCCCAATCTTAGTTACTTTAGGAAAATGTGAAATTGGTGCTATCCCATGAAATTACACTATGTACCTTACCAAGTCGTTGGTGGAGCGTGTCTGCGTAACCGGAACACTAACATTGACTAGTAAGAGTGGCAAAGGGTGACTTAATATTTATCATAGATCGGTGGAGCGCGTGTATGTAACCGGCACATCGATTAGGTGATAAAGATTAAGGGTACCAAGTAAATTTGCATGGTTATTCACACCTTGTTTGTGATCCTCGGCATCCCAGGCAGAAACTTAAGAGGGCACAATCGAGATTTAAACATGTCATTGAAAAGTTCAATGAATCTCAAAAAGAATCTAGGAGTTTCAATCCAATTAAAACCTAATAATTTATTTCGTTTTCATGGTGGAAATTGGTGAATCGTCATTCACCTACCTTCAAATATTTCATAGCTTGGATTACTGAATCCCTCTTCCAAGTTATGAAGTATTGTGTTGGGTCTTAGCCTTAATATTACATTTGGGTGTCTTATTAAGGATTCTATATCTAATCTAAACTTGTCTTTCTTCTTTTCAGATGTCTTCTAACAATGCTGCTTCTGGCTCAATCCCTACCGACTCCTTCTCTCTCATGAACCTTTGTGGGAGAGTCATCTTTGATGGTTCAAAATTTAATGATTGGATCAGGAACATCAGGATGGTCACTCGTTACGAGGACAAGGAATATATCCTCGATAAGGAGCAAAAGGAAATTGATGATTCGACTGCTACTCCAGAGGAGATCGCTGACTTTAGGGCTCATGACAGAGATGATACCAAGGTGGCATGTATCATGTTGTCCACAATGAAAGCTGAGCTCCAGAAGTCCTATGAGGACTTTTACCCTTTTGAGATGCACATGGACCTGATGGACCGCTACCATCAAAGTACTCGTCAAGAGAGGTATGAAATCATCTCTTCCATGATAACAACCCGAATGAAGGATGGTGAACCCATCACGGGCCACATGCAGGAAATGCAAAGGTTTGTGGACCGTCTGATGAAGTTGAATGTGAACTTTCCCGAGGAGTTGACTATTAATATCATAATGCACTCCTTACCTACTTGTTATGATTAATTCCGAATGACATATCACATGAACAAGGAGGAGGTCACACTTAGAAAACTTCAAGGGATCTTGAAGACCGCTGAAACTGGTCTTAAGGGAAAATCGGTTGTTACTACCCCTACTCCTACCGCCGCCCCTGTTCTGGCAATCGGGCAAAGTAGAGAGAAGAAGATGAAAAACCCTTCGAATGGTACCAAGGGAAAGTCTCTTGATGTCTCCTCTTCAAGTGGAACCAAAGGTGGTTCTGTCACTCCTTCTTCCAACCCAAAAGAAGCTCAATGCTTCTATTGTCAGGAAAAGGGGCACTGGAAACGAAACTGCCCCAAGTACCTGCAAGATGTTAAGGATGGGAAGGTCAAACCTACCCATGCAGGTATTTACACTATATTGTCTAATAACTCATCACATTCTACTTCTTGGGTTCATGATAAAGGTTGTGGTATTCATATATGTTCTGATTTGCAGGGCCTAAGAAAAAGTGAGGATGTGGAGCATGGAAAGATAAACTTGATCATGGGGAATACGAAAGTTACACATGTCACCAAGATTGGAGTTTATTCTTTGTTGCTAAGTAGTGGGTTAGTGTTAGATTTGAATAAGTGTTGTTACTCGTCTGAAATGGCGAAAAATATTATTTTCTATCATGGCTTGTACAAACAAGGATTTACTTTTTCATTTGATAATGAAGTTGGTGGTATTAATGCATTTTATAATAATGTTCTTTATTTTAAAGCATTACCTTGTGATGGCGTATATGAAACTGTGTCGGTTGTAGACAACCTAGGAAATAATGTATTACATATCGATTAATCCACTAGTTTGGATAAAGCATCCTTGTGGCATTGTCGTGTTGGACATGTTAACAAGAAGCGCATAGGCCAACTCTAGAAGGCTGGTGTTTTGGAGTCGTTTGACTTAAAGTTAGATGATAGTTGCGAGTCTTGTTTTCTTGGAAAAATGACAAAGTCACCCTTCACTGGTACTTGTGCTAGGGGTGAAGGTTTGTTGGACTTCATACACACAGATGTGTGTGGACCCTTCATAACCGCCACAAGGGACGCAAACTGCTTCTATGTGACTTTTACTGATGATTACAGTAGATATGGTTATGTCTAGTTAATCAAGCATAAGTCAGAAACCTTTGAAAAGTTCAAAGAGTTTAAACAGGAAGTGGAGAAATAGTTGGGCAGGAACATTAAGATGCTCCGATCCGATCGAGGAGGAGAGTATCTTAGTACAGAGTTCCTTGACTATCTTAAGGAATGTGGAATTGTTTCACAATTGACACCTCCTAAAACACCACAACTTAATGGTGTGGCTGAGAGGTGTAATCAAACCTTGTTGGACATGGTTCGTTCCATGATGAGTCGAGCTTCGTTACCAATCTCATTCTGGGGGTATGCCTTAGAGACTGCCGCCTATATCCTAAATCTAGTCCCTACCAAGAAGGTTGCCAAAACACCTTACGAGATGTGGACTGGGAAAGTTCCCAATTTAGACCACATCAAGATTTGGGGTTGCGAGGCTTTCGTGAGGCGTGAGACTCAGGATAAGCTCGAACCTTGAAGTGAGCGATGTATTTTCATCGGCTACCCCACAGAATTCCTTTGGTTATCTCTTCTACAGACCCAGTGAGAATGTGGTCTTTGTGGCAAGAAGAGGGGTCTTTCGTGAGCTAGAATTCATAAGCCAAGGAAACAGTGGGAGAAAAATTGATCTTGAAGAAATTCAAGAGTCAAGCGGTGAAGGAACCTCAAACCCTAGCAATCAACCTGAGGAAGAAACTCCTATTGATGAGTCCGTACCTCTGAGGCGTTCCACAAGAGTTAGGAATCCACCCGAGCATTACTATGGTTTTCATATTACTGCGGAAGGTGATGAATTTATCAGTGATAGGACATTGGTAAATCTGGATGAACCTAACAGCTTTAAGGAAGCCATGGCATGCCCTGAATCTGCCAAATGGAAAGAGGCCATGGATAGAGAGATACAATCCATGTATGGCAATCAAGTTTGGAACTTGGTTGACAATGTACCAGGTCGTAAGACAGTCGGGTGCAAATGGATCTTCAAGAAGAAGAACGACATGGATGGTAATGTACACACTTATAAGGCGCGACTGGTTGCAAAGGGCTTTTCTTAAACTCCGGGAGTTGACTATGATGAGACCTTTTCACCAGTAGTGAAGATTAAGTCTATTAGGGTTATGCTAGCTATTGTTGCATTTCATGATTATGAAATATGGCAAATGTATGTCAAAACCGTTTTCCTTAATGGAAAGTTGGCTGAGGATATTTACATGAGTCAGCCAGAGGGTTTTGTCAGTACAGAGTACCCTAATAGAGTGTGTAAGCTTGAGAAGTCCATCTATGGATTGAAGCAAGCACCTCGCAGATGGAATCTTTGTTTCGATGAGAAAGTCAAAGAGTTTGGTTTTTCGAGGAGCGAAGATGAGTCATGTGTATATGTTAAGGCTAGTGGGAGTATAGTTAGCTTTTTGGTACTGTATGTGGATGACATACTACTCATAGGAAATGACATCCCAACTCTGCAGGTAGTAAAGTACTGGCTTGGGAAGTGTTTCGCTATGAAGGACCTTGGAGAAGCTGCCTATATCCTAGGGATAAGGATTTTGAGAAACAGGAGTAAGAGACTAATTGGACTTAGTCAAAGTACCTACTTGGATAAGGTGCTGAATAGGTTCAGCATGCAGAATTCCAATAAAGGTGACTTACCAATCCAGAGCAATGCCAAACTGAGTAAGACTCAGAGTCCGAGTACAGAGGCTGAGATAGCTGAGATGAGTCATGTACCATATGCTTCCGCTGTAGGCTCAATCATGTGTGCTATGACTTGTACTCGCCCTGATGTGGCCTTTTCTTTGAGCATGGTCAGCAGATATCAAGGGAATTCGGGCAAGGCTCACTGGACTGCGGTGAAGAATATTTTCAAGTACCTACGAAGGACTAGGGACTGAGTCCTTACCCTTGGTGGGAGTGATGACTTGAGGGTAGTGGGGTATAGTGATGCTGGCTTCCAGACTGATAGGGATAATTTCCGCTCTCAGTCAGGTTTGGTCTTTACCTTAAATGGAGGAGCAATTACTTGGAAAAGTTCAAAGCAGGAAACAGTGGCTGATTCAACTTGTGAATCAGGGTACATAGTAGCAAGCGAGGCGACAAAGGACGCTATATGGCTAAAGAACTTCATTGGAGACCTTGGAGTTGTACCAGCTATTAAGGAGCCTATGGAGATTTTCTGTGACAATGAGGGTGCAGTTGCCTTAGCTAAGGAACCAAGGGATCACGGCAGATCCAGGCACATCGACAGAAAATACCATTTTATTAGACATCAGATAGAAGAAGGAATCCTCATGGTAAATAGGGTATCATTGGATGAGAATCCAGCAGATCCCTTCACGAAGGGACTGTGTAGGGTTAAACATTTGCAGCATGCGAGGCGCATCGGGCTGAAGGATGATATTAGTTTTACAGATTAGATAGTTATTTCTGAATCTTGTAAAATGTAAATTGACATTTGATGACTAAATAAAAGTTGTTGTTTATTTATAAGTAAGGTGTTGCTATCTTGTGTCAATTATTTACTATTGTTTCAACTTTGCATGTTTTGACTTCCAGAATAATTACTTTATTCAAACTCTCCACAGTCAGTCATATGTTGGAAGTAGATATGAATCAAGACTGTCATGAATTGGGTTTGTAGATGTCTAAGGTGCTAGACATAGCAAATGGTTGCTACATCATTCATGAGTGCTCATAAGTTCTGAGTATTGGATTCAACCCACGCTCACTTGTATCACTTCATGGAATTTATCTCGAGTGATCGTGAGACGGTAATATCATATAAATCTTCAAACCTAGAGATATGAGTTGTTGACTAAGAGTTGGTTATACATTGATTGTACGAAAACGCATTGGTAACTCGATGTTATAAAACGTGCCTTTGTGTATGATTCAACAAGTAGTAGAACAGGCATATGAGTCGAAGTTTATCTGTTCCTTTTAGTCCTTGGAGGATTAAAAGCGATATCTAGGCCCCTCGATGATTTTTTTGACCCATGTACCGGGCCCGGTCAGAACCAAATTGATGTGTTCAGTTTAGTTCTATGTCAAAGAAATCGGAAATCGGGAAACAAACTGCTAGAAAATAATTACGACATTGTTCCATGTATTTGTCCGACTGATATCTAGAATAGAGGATTATATGATCACTTATCTTAAATGACGCATCATCATCTCAGTTCCACGAGACTTTGAAAGAGTTACGATTGCTGGTCGGTTCCTGAAGTCATACCTGTAACTACAGTTATTAGACTTATCCAAGTGGGAGACTGTTGGATAAGGTGTCTAAGTCCATAACTATATTTTGTATGTACTTGACCCGGCTTTGCATGGTCCATTTGGGTTGCATCTTCATCTCAATTGTTGGATAGACAAAATGAGAAAAAGGACACTTACAATTTGTTAATATATTACAAGTTCTAATATATTAATATGAAATCATATTATTTAATTAGTATTGATCAAGAATTAATTTGGAATTAATTTTGTGATAAAAAAGAGACTAATTAAATATATGGCGATTGATTTGTAAATCATTCATTCTTATATAGTGGGCTTATGGTTCATGATTCACTAGATTGGGCTAGGACCCATTGGGTGCTCCATGGATGCTCCATGGAGGTTATAACCCATGGATCATGGGGGAAATGAAAAGCCATGCACATTATGGTTTACATGGTGTAACCCTAGATGTGGCACACTATATAAAGAGCTCCATAGCTAGCGAAATCGGCCACTAATATAAGACAAGAAGGGCTAGCCGATTTTGTGATCAAAGTGTTCTTGTCTCAAGTTATTCCAAGAGTTGTGGGTGTTGTGTGAAACATTTGAGGCATCACATTTGAGGTGCTAGGCTCACAAAGTCTTAAGGAATCCAGGCAACTACAAAGGTATGTCATTCTACTAGTTTTTATATTACAAGTACCCCATGCCATGCTAGTTAGGATGTAAACCTTGGAAAATTCTTATTTGCATGAATATTAGAGAAAACATAGATCCAAGGTTTCTAGGGTTGCATGTACACCTTAGGAGTGTTAGAATGCTCAAAATCCATCAACACTTACCCAAACTCTTGGAACGAAAAACTCCATCGTGCAGTTTCCCGCAAGTGTTGTACTGAATCCGACCCTGCTGGCCTCTCAAAAGCTGATCTGACATCTTGGATCTCTTCTCGGGACCATCCAATATATGCACCTTATCTGGTCCCCTCTTTCCAACGTGCTCCAAATCAATCCCCCGCTCTCGGGATCCAGAAATCTTATCATTCAGGGTCTCGCACCCCGAGATACTCGTGATCTCCCTGATATCATTCTGTTGTATATCTTGATACCTTACCTTCTTCATTTCCTCATCTGCTACATACTACGGTACCAAATAAGCCCTCTCCCGTAACGTGGCAGTGATCTCTGCCACAGTCTCAGTAGTCTGGCGGAGATCCAGAAACTCTTGCGCCAACTGCTGCACCTCAATCACCGGGGCAAACTCCGCCCGGAATCTGGTCGAAAAGTCATCCCATGACATATCATCAACCGCATCATCACCCAACTCACTACCAATCTCTTCCCACCAATCACGTGCCCTGTCTTTCAGGAGGCAGGAAGCAAGTCGGACCTTGTCCCCTTCGGGAAACGGATTGTACAAAAAGCGTTGCCGACATCTGCCAACCACATGCTGCTAGAAATGGGGTCCCTAGCCCCATGATAATCTGGAGCTCCACAAGCTCTGAACTCCCGAAATGTCAACGTATGCGTCCCCATCATGGCCGCCATCTCGGTGCAGAATGCACTCATCCTCTCATCAAGAATCTCCAAAATGCCCTCCTTGACTGTACCGAAGATCATAGGAGTCTGGTAAATGATATTGCGTGTAATATAAGATGAAATGTACTCCCTCATCTGATCATCGAGCTGCCCAGCTCCAGAGTCTGATCCTGATCCCTCGCCGGCACCAGAACTGCCATCTGGTCTACCACGTAGCGTCATCATACTCGAAAGTATACCATAACAATCATCTGAATACTCAACATAAATTGAGGGATCACACACACTACAAGTTCCCTGGTTTTATCTCAGCCCTCCTTGACTCGAGTACATATCCTCTGCGTACGGGCCCATACTACCTTCCACATATATCCGTACTTTCGTCAAGAATTTCCTTGACTCCACCAAGTCCCTTTCACTACTACTGCTCTCATTGCTAATCTCATCCTAGGCTTACCCTAGGGTAATCTCCGACCCACTCTCTGCCATCAGTTGCATAAGAAGTCCCTACTACCTTTCCCTAACTAGCTCGCGAATACCATTACATATTACTAAGACCACATAATTCTTCGAATAAGAGGTATCTCCCTACAACGGTTGGACTCAAACGAGAGCTGCACAATAAGGCTAAACCTAACCTTCTGAAATTATTTAGTCCTTGTAATATGTAACTTAGTGTATTTGTTTACTAGTTAGTTAAAGATAGCTAGAACTCCTAAAAGCACAAAACAAGCAACATTCGGGCGTTGAGTAATCAAAACCAAGCATATCATAATCAGGCCATCATATCACTGACTAATCAGTACAAGCATGCAGTTCAATAAGCTCATACAGTAGGCATACAAGGCACCCTTCCTAGATCCTTAGCCCTAATCAAGCATGCAGTTCACATATTCACAATTCATATCATAACATAAATGTGTATGGGTAATTTGGGAGAACTTACTTGAGCTCGGTTGATTACATGCACCACACCCTTTTCTCTTTTAAAAATCATTTTTATAAAAATGATTTTTTTTTTGAAAACTTTCATACCATGTCCTCAGTTTGAGTTCAGACACACCCGAAAGTGTGCCCGAATCCCTCAAACCAAGGCTCTAATACCAACTTGTAACACTCATAAAATATGGTACCAATAATTTCATTTTTAAATCATAAATAGACCATAGTTATTAAAATCATCTCATCAAAACATAAGTCATAATATGTGAAAACATCATAAACGGTATATCCATATCAAAACATATGTCAAATATATCAAAGTAAACATTCCAGGCTAAAACATCATGGTGTGTGCGATGCAGTCATCCCGAGCTCTTCCCTTTGCTACCGGAAGTACCTAAAACCAAAACTGAAAACTTTAAGCACGAAGCTTAGTGAGTTTCCCCAAACTACCACATACCATACACATTATCACATAATCACATATAAACATATCGTGGGCCCCGCCCATTCATCAGGCCCCGCCCGGCATCGTGCACCGCCCGACATCGGGCCCCGCCCAACATTGAGCAAAGCTCGGTATACATTTAAGCATATCAACAAATACACATAGAATAATCACATAACATAAGCATATAAACATTCCTCGGGCCCCGCCCGACATCGGACCGTAATTCGAAAAGCATATAAACATTCCTCGGGCATTACCCAACATCGGATCGTAATCCGGAAACATACAAATACAGACACATGCAAGAATCACGAAGACATCAAGCATACAAACATTGCTCGGGCACCACCCATCGAATTGTAATCTGGAAACATATAAACATACATCGGGCGCCGTCCGGCATCGGACGTTAGTTCGAAATACATACAGTCGTAAATACGGACCGGCATCGGTGCCTTCGACCTGTTCAAACAGGAGGAAAACTCACCTCACTCTGTTGAAGTCCTGCGAATAAATCACTGGCTGCTGGCTGACAGATCCCTGAACTGTCAACATAAAAAAAACCAATTAACCATTTGGGTTTCAATGCATAACCATAAATCCACACTTGGGGTAAGAGGACCATTTTACCCCTAACCTAGCTTTGTCCAAGACCAAGGCCCAAACTCACACTCTGAAGGCCCAAAAACCGAATAACCAACCAAGGCCCAATTATGGCCCAATTTTCCAAATTGGGCCCAAACCCCTCACATGGGCCTTACCCTAAAGCTCATCCAAATATTCTAGTCCATATAGTACTTTTTCTTGGATGGCCCATTAAGAACCAAAACACCTAAGCCCAAAAGAAAAGGCCCAACTCGAAGCCCAACATAATTAGGGTTTTCAAATAAAATGACGATTAGGGTTAAGTGTTCTTACTTAACCCATTAAGGATTTAATCCATTAAGCCCATCACTCCACTAGGCCAAACATACAACGTAATCGCGCATAAGTCATGACTTCAATCCACTAGTCCGAACGCGGGTCCCAACAAATCCAAAACCAACATCTCCAAAATTAGGGTTTTCTAAACCCTAATTAGGGTTTCCACCCTAATCTTAAACCAATTAGTCCAATGATTAAATTTTTAGGTTAATGAAGGTTAAATAAGTCGGGCACCACCCACTACTACCTCGGGCAGTGGTGGTCAACGGTGGCAGTCAGCACCTCATGGGGGTGACGGTTATGATTCTAGTCCAAATCACATCAAAAGCAACCCAAATAACATTCTAATCACAAACAAGTGCACACAGCCACCCAAGGTGGCGGCAGAATGGCGGCATGAGGTGGCAGCCACCACCTCACGGTGGTGGTGACGAGTGATGGCGGTGGCTGATGGCGGTGGCTGATGGCGGCAAAATACATACATATTAGCACCATAATACATACATACAACCACCTTCCACGGTGGCTGATGGCGGCAATAAAGTGACAACCACCATGGTTGGCTGCAACAGTGGTTTTCCACGGTTTCCAGCCAACAAAAACACACACACATACGCATTCGACTTGTAGCAACAACACACGAACACTAACATGGAATATAATCACAGAAAACACACCCGACATGATTACTCTCAAGGTGGCAGGTGGCGGCCGGAGAACACCAGCAATACCGAGTAGTCGCATGGGCGGTAACGGCGAAAGCAGGGCACGACGGAAACAACAAAGAGGGTGAAGAGCGGGGTTGCGTCGTCGATAGAGGGATACATTACAGCTACTGGGTTCGTCGTCCAGTCTCCCCACAGTCAGAACGTCGGGCTCGGTCTCACAACCTTTGACTTCGCCGACAAAGAGTGCAGCGACGGTGGCGTTTTTCGGTCCAGGAGTGGCTAGGAGGCGGCGGAGGCTGAGAGGCTCTATGATGATGGCGGCTCATCCAAGATGCAACTAGGTTTAGGGTTTCCTTAAGAGAACGAGGGGGAAGGGCACCGGGTTCATCCTGTTCCGCATTCAAACATGTTTCATTTTCTCCAAGTTTGGCCCCTCAGCACTCATAATCTTTTCAAAACAAATCCATAAATTACCTTTCAGCCCTGAGCATGCCAAAATCCTTTCAATTTAAGTCCAATATTTTACCAAACACCCCTTGACTTCTGAAAATCTTTACATACCAATCCGGAAATTACACTTAGCACCCAATATTCAAAAGTTATGACATTTAACCCCCAAAACTAACTCCTTGCTAAATTATTCTGAATTTAGGGCTATAATAAATAACATAAGAAAAATGATATAATTTACATCTCGGGTTTTAGGGCTACTTAATCATTTACTTATTTATTTAATTTGAACGGAATCTTACACTGATTGTCTGTTGACTGATTATATGTTTATCTATTATATGTGCACATATTTTGGTTGGTGTTTGAGGCTTTACTGTTATGTGTGTGGGCCAACAGACAGGGGGAATTCAAACTCGATGGTTGATTGGGCCCAAGGGTATTCCATCCCGAGGATGACTGGACCCATTGTATTTTAGCTTTCCACCTAGGGTATTCCATCCCCATGATGACTGGACCCGGAGTGCGACTGGGCCTGGGGTATTACAACCCGATGGTTGATTGGACAAGACATGTTGTTGTATATGTTAACTTTATGTGTTGGTACTTTGGGGGAACTCATTTGTGACATCCTCATTTTCACGGCTAGAAAAGACCGATTTGTTTATACTTTATTTGAAAATCAAAGTATATTTTTAAAGAAATATATTACGGAATTTGTTCCCAGAAAACATGATAAATATATTATCAAAGCATTTTCGAAGAAATGTATTTTATTGATATTAAAACTTTGGGATGTCATCGTCAATACAAAAACATAAGCATAAACAGACCTTACTTTCATTTACCACTCATATATCATCGCTCATTTTTCATCGCTCATCATTTATCTCATCTTTAATCTACCCGTCTTTTACCAATCATAATTATAGATATAAAATACATACACAGTTTAAGATAAATAAAACATGTATATTTTTGTTCATCCAGCATAGATATCAAGAACACATATAATATGCACACATAGCACGTAATTTATATTAAATACTTCATATCTATGTGTAAGATGAAAGTAAATATGCATTCACTTGTAGCGTGCTTTAATAGAATCGATCTAGAAACGATCAGCGGGTCGTGATCGTCGGGCTCGGGAAGCGGAAACGACCTTTGGAAATGAGAGAGAGAAAGAAGTTTTTAGGTGTAGGAATGGTTGAGGTCGAACTTGCTATTTATAGCCTGATTTTTGGTCTCTCACGTCGTGAGAATTCATTGCTCACTTCGTGAGCCTTGGCTGATCATCTCGTAGCTTCGCCATTTACGTTCTAGGCTTGGATGGTGTCCGTTTGACTCCTCACGTAGTGAGAAATCCATTGCTCACGTCGTGAGTTTTGACTTATCAACCCGTAGACTTGCCATGCGTCTTCTAGCTTCGAAATGTGGCGTTTTGACTCCTCACATCGTGAGAAATCATGCTCACGTCGTGAGTTTTGAACGCAGACTTGCCATATGCATTCTAGCCTTAAAAAGTGGCGTTTTGACTCCTCACGTCGTGAATTTCTATGCTCACGTCGTGAGTTCAGTCAAATTAGGGTTTCTGACACGTGTCATGCTCTCAGACAACGGTAACTTCGGAAGGTCATAAGTTTTGCATACGAGCTCCGTTTTTGACGTTCTTTATATCCACGCGTAGGTGGAGACGTACTCTACAACTTTCATTTAGACTCCAAAGGCTAAAAAGTATTTTATCGTAAACTCACTTTTTACGATTTCCGGTGTCGTGTCGGTTTTGTCGCGAAACTTCGACATGTCATAACTTCTTCGTTATAACTCGGATTTCACCGTTATTTATACGTACGGAAACCTTGTGACATATACTAAAACTTAGTTAAGATTATTTATTCTAAATAATCCTCTATCAAAAAGTCATTTTTGACGCTTATCGTCTCTAAATTGAGTAGCCCGAATCTGCGGGCGTTACATCATTAAGCTTTGACTTACGTTTTTTAGTTCTTGTTTTAGGTACTTTTGATGATCGCAGGAAGGTGAAGGCTTGACCGTACACATCCTCTGTTTTATCTACTTTTGATCTATAAAATACTCTGATATGAAACAATACTTTGAAAAAAGAATGATTTTGTAACATTCTATGAATTGGGGTTGTTTTAAAAAGTTCAAATTTTATGTAATTTTTATGGATGTTACGATTTTGATGTTATATAATTATTTATTTATTTATTATAATTCTTAATGGAAAATCAATAAATTTAAATAACGGAACAAGTATAAGACTCTCGTATTTTGTAGAACAATATTGACTGTTTCCATAAGAGATCAATATTATGGTTAAAGAATGCTTTATGTATATTTTATTTCTCAATTGATGCATTTTAGGCTTTTCTTGAAACAAAAGATTAGCCTCCGTACACTATAGAATAGTGCACATTTATGGACAACCATTTATGTCTAAAATCCGTTGATAATGGGTTTTAGTGGTTGGTTAGCCACATATAAAAATTGGTTAGAAGAAGGTGTACGTGGGAAATATCTTGTACGGATACATTACATAAATTACAGACTTACTAATTTCACCGACAGATTCACAATACTATGGATTATCGACATAAACTTCATATCGATGTATTGCCAACGAATTTACGATCATTTTAGCAACAAAGTGCCTTTACTAGCTGTTTGTAAATTAATTATATTAATTAGACGTTTAAAATTACAAAAATTATCTTTATTTTCTTAAATAAATAAAGAAAGATAAATTATAACAAATAATATATTTTAATTTTATAGTATGAATAGAAACAATAAATATAAGTCTAAAAATTTGCAAAACAAAGACCATAAAAATAAATTATTAGGCAAATCAAACATGGTTTTCGATCTCAGCCATTGGTTGATCAAACGATGTGGATGAGACATTGCTATTTAGCAAGCTACCCTCTAAAAATTTGCAAAACAAAGACCATAAAAATAAATTATTAGGAAAAAGTAGGGTAGCTTGCTAAATAGCAATGTCTCATCCACATCGTTTGATCAACCAATGGCTGAGATCGAAAACCATGTTTGATTTGCCTAATCTCTACGTGTGCTTTCTAATGAAGAATTTGAAAAGAACTTCCAACAATAATCTACATCTAATCATATATGTTTCTTCCACTAGCCCCTTTCTAAAACACACCAACCACCAATGTCGATTTATGTGGGGATATTCAATCAATGGTCGCCCTAGTTTTTAGCGATGATAGAACACCAATCAAATAGACGAAGATTGGGGAAAGGTTAAATTATTGAACAGCTAAAAAATTAGCAAAATTTGTCTCAGTGTGTTTACATCCGCACAATAAACCTGCAATAAATTTCAAAAAAAAACCAGGAAACAATAAATTATTTTATAGTGGTTTTCATCTTCCTTGCTTGATCAGGCGATATCTGCAACACCTTGTTCGACTCCATGGCCTACGAGCTCTAATGATTGGGGAACTTGTGTCATCTTAATCCGTTTGCCGTTAGTATAACACAAGGTTTTGTTCTTTAATCCATGAAACCTATATTCGTAATTTTGTTTCTTATCGGTTAGTGAAATGGATGTAGCTACATGTGTTTAATTTAATTTAAGCAGTAGTCAACGATTCACACTTCCACTTTTTCTTTTTAGTGACATTGTATTTTTGGCTTATTTGTTTTTAGGTTCACACTTTCTAGTTACTAATGAATTTCAATAGAATCTTTGTATGTGTTTTGTTCTCATTGCTACTTACCATGGGGCTTCATAATTTCTATTTATTTGCCATGGGTATGGGGAGGTTGTTGCTTTATTTATTGATGGTCAGGTTGAAGACAAATAACGAACATAGGTGCGGGTTAACCCTAAACACCTTCTGCTTTGAAATCACCTGATTGTCGATGGTAATGGTAATGGTGGTGGCGGTGGAATGCGGCCGAAGAAGAAAGATGAATGGAATGGGGTAGATATGGTGACGTAAGGCAAGGTAGGTGGGGTGGGGTTTGGGTTTATTTGTTATCTTTCTTAATTGAGTAAATTACACGAATGGTCCTTATGGTTTGGGGTAATTTGCACGTTTGGTCCCTAACTAATTTTTTTAACTCGGAAGGTCCCTATAGTTTGTTTTTTTTTGCGCTCCTGGTCCTGTCTTACCTAAAAAGACCATTTTTTCCATTGATAGTGAAAATATAGGAACATTAAGACTAATACCATCATAGCGTCATCATTATCATCTTGAGATGCATTCAAATTTTGCTGTTCAATTTCTAGAAGCAAGATACATTCAACTTACGTTGTCTGCTTCTTAATTTCATAAAGGTTGCAACTACTAACCTTATATGTCTATGATCCTTCCATTTCGTATATTTACTTGTATACTTTTTCATAACTTCCATACTTAGGATTAATTTTAATGGAACCTTGAATGTTTATTATGCATAGGAATTTTCTACTTATATCATTTTTTTAAGAAAATGAAAAAGTCTTGAAGAACAATATTGACCGTTTCCATATGAGATAAATATTATAGTTAAAGAATGCTTTATGTATATTTTATTTTTCAATTGATGCATTCCAGGCTTTTCTTGAAACAAAAGATTAGCCTACGTGCACTACAAAAAAGTGCACAATTATCGAAAACTATTTATGTGTATAATCCGTTTGATAATGGGTTTTACTGGTTTGTTAGACACATATCAAAATTGGTTAGAAGAAGGTGTACGTGGGCAATATCTTGTACCCATACATAACAAACATTACAAACTTACTACTTTCACCCACAAATGCACAATACTATGGATTATCAGCATAAACTTTATAGTGATGTATTGCACACAAATTTAAGATCCCCTTTTACAAACACGGTGTCTTTACTATTTGTTTGTAAATTACTTGTATTAATTAGACGTCTAAAATTCAAAAAAAATAAATAAATAAAAAATCTTAATTTTCCTGAATAAATAAAGAAAGATAAATTATAACAAAATATATATTTGGATTTTATAGTATGAATGGAAACAATAAATATAAGTCCACAATTTTGGAAAAAAAACTCATAGAAATAAACTACTAGGAAAAAGCAAGGTAGGTTGCTAAATAGCAATTCCTAATCAACGCCGTTCGATCAACCAATGGCTGAGATTTATAACCATGTTTCATGTGCCTAATATCTATGTGTGCTTTCTAATGAAGAACTTGGAAAGAACTTCCTTCAACAATCTACATCTAAACATATGTCTTCCACTAACCTTTTTCTAAAACACACCCCAACCACCAATTTTGATTTATGTGTGGATATGGATCAACGATCGCCCTAGATTTCAGCGATGATAGAACACCGAGCAAAGAGGCGAAGAATGAGGAAATGTTAAATTATTAAACAACTCTAAAAAAAATCAGGAAACAATAAATTATTTCATAGTGATTCTCGTCTTCCTTGCTTGATCAGGCGATATGTGCACCCCCTTGTTCGACTCTATTCCCAACGAGTTTTAATGACCGGGGAACTTGTGTCATCTTAATCCATTTGCCATTAGTAACACAAGGTTTTGTTCTTTAATCCATGAAACCTAGATTCGTAATTTTGTATGTTATCGGCTGTTGATATGGATGTAGCTACATGTGTTTAATTTAATTAAGTAGTAGGCAACGTTCACACTTCCACTTTTGTTTCTAGCGACATTGTATTTTGGCTTATTTGTTCATATGTTTTAGGTTCACACTTGCTAGTTACTAATAAATTTAAAGATAATCCTTGTATGTGTTTTGCTCTCACATGCTAGTTACCATAGGGCTTCATAATTTCTATTTACTTGCCATGGGTATGGGGAGGTTATTGCTTTATTTGTTGATGTTCGGGTTGAAGACAAATAACAAAAATAGGGGTGGGTTAAACCCTAAAAACCTTCTGCTTTGAAATGTTGATTGAGGATGGTGATGGTAATGGCGGTGGCAGTTGAGGGCGATCGAAGAAGGGAGATGAATGGAATGGGGGTAGGTATGGTGACATAAGGTAGGTTGGGGGGGGGGGTAGGATTTGGGTGTATTTGTTATCTTTCTTAACTATAAAAAGTAAAACAAAAAGACAAAAAAAACATATTTAAAAATATACGAAAGTCAGTTTACATAGTTATGTATCGGTCCCGCAAGTAAATGAAACCATAACGACCATACTCATCAGGATAAAACAATAAGCACTGAACTTCTCACTTTTTTAAAGCACATGCTATGATTTAATCTAATACAAATAGGCACATAAGACAAGTAAATGAAGACATTGGTTTTGAAAAAATCGAGTTCTCTTTTGAAAAATTTAGGTTTAATGAAGGGAAATGTCATACGACCTTTATTGTCCCGCTGCCTTGCACTTGATTACCCTCTTCCTCATGTTTCTCTACTTTCTCAGTACAATCTTATCTGCAAACCCAACAAACCGATTTGGGGGACATTATGATTACGATATGGTCTGATAAGGATTCAAAAGGACGAGTTTTACATGGGATGAAAGCGAGATAAGTCTTACCATCAGCCTCGATGAAGGATCTCCTCCCCCCATGTGATTTCATGCAAGTAAAAAGAACTTGTCTACTTTGGTCCCTCCTTCCAAGATCTTAGCATTTTAAGTTTTAAAATTATAGTTTTTAGTTCTTTGCCAAAAATATACATCTTTTTATGTTAGATAATTATTTATAATTCTTTTTTAATAATATTTATATTTTTATTATAACTCTTGAGGGAAATTCAAAAAAATTAAATAACGGCACGAGTGTTATAATATATTGCATTTTTTTATAAACATGGTCGTCCTTCTAAGGTTACTCAAGAACTCATAAATGAGACAATCAGTAGGAAATATGTAGGTGGAAACTATAATCCTGCATATTGTGTTGTTTGATTTATCCGTATTCGTTTTAAAGTGTGGAAGTTGTTTGTCCTTTGGAAACCGTGGATGAGAGATGTACACTCGATGATAAGTTGTTTTCACTGCGAGGAAGATGATGCAGTGTATTTGAAAGATAAATCAATGATTTAATTTTATTAAGGTTATTTTATTTTATAATATTTTCGGTTAAGATTTATCTTTATTAGGAATTTTTATGCCCTGTATTAATAAAATATTTAGATTTATATAATCTCCTAATTTAGATGATTTCAATCATAATTATGAGTCATATTAGGGTTTTAGTTTAATTGTAAATAGGTTAGCCGCCTTTGAGTTTTAGGAGTTGATTTTGATTAATAAAGAATGGTATTTGAAACTCTATTTTCTTTACTTTGTGTTCATGTGGTTGTAATCGGCTATTCAAACTGATCGTCTTATGTTATGAGTAACATATGGTTTTGTTCTTTAATCCATGAAGCGTAGATTTTTCATTTTTTATGTTATTGGGTATTGATATGGCTGTAGCTACATGTGTTTAATTTGTTTGAAGTAGTAGACAACATGAATACATTTTCTTTTTTTGTTCGTGACATTGTATTTTTGACATATTTGTTTGTATGTTTGATGCTCTCACTTTCTAGTTACCAATAAATGTCAATAGAAGCTCTTTTGTGGCTTTTTCAAACATAGATTTTTATGTTTTACTATGTATACTTCATTTTCTTTTAGTTAAGAAAATCTTGAAAGGCTGGTCGGAGACCAAACCACTTCGTGATTTCTATTTTTTGGCTTGGATCTTGGGAGGTTTTTTCTTTGATTATAGATGGATATGTTGAAGATAGACGATTCAAATAGGTTTGGGTAAAACCCTAACCACCTTCTGGTTGATAAAGGGGGTGGTGGTGGTGGTGGAAGGCGACAGAAGAAGGGAATGTAATGGGAGGTGGGTGGCGTAAAGTAAGGTGGATGGGGTTGGGGATTATTTAATTTCAATTTTAATTATGACAACTAAAATAAAAGAGTTAAAATGATAGAAAATTAAATTTGTATAGGTCGTTGACCGACCTAGTAACTAATCAAAACACAAAGTACCATATTAATCTTTTTGAAAAAATTGATGGTTGAACTTCTAGTCTTTCTAAAGCAAGTGGGTTATTTACGTAAATTTGTCTTTGTGATTTCTAAGTCTATTTCTTGCACACTCTTAGGTTTGTCTTTGTGATTTCTAAGTCTATTTCTTGCACAAACTTAGGTTTGTCTTTCTGATTTCTAAGTCTATTTCTTGCACACTCTTACGTAAATTTAACTTTGTCATTTCTAAGTCTATTTCTTGCACACTCTTGGGTTTTGAGTTTATATCTTACTTTTGAAGTAGTTAATTCCACATAAGTAAATCAAAATCACTATGACAGTAGTATATATATTATTCGATTTTAAATATAACAACATAAACATAACAAATATCACAACATTGATAAGAAAATCAACATTTTAGAAGCATGTAAAAGCTAGAATTTCGATTGAATTTGATAGACGACGTTGATGTCAACTTGAAAGGCCTTCGCAAGAATATCTCCAGTGATATCGGGATTTGACCCAAAAACAGCGTTTGCAATGGTAATAACACCTGGATTTTGACTACTCAAAGCTGCAATAGCAACAGCATAGCCATTTCCCACGTTTTTCTGGAAGTGAATCAGGCCTTCTGGGAACACGAAAACATCGCCTTTCTGAAGTTCTTTTGTGATGAGTCGGTTTTGAGGGTTGGACGTGACAAATCCGACTAGAATACGGCCTTCCATAACAGTCAAAATTTCAGTGGCCCGAGGGTGTGTATGTGGGGGGTTAATACCCTGTGGTGCGAAGTCAATACGTGCCATTGAGATACCAAGAGTGTTAAGTCCTGGCAACTCTTCTACGGTCACCGGAGTCACAGCAGACCCAACCGCATTCGAGGTATTTCCCATTAGCTGCAGTCCTCTATAAAAGAAATCATCAGGTTGTACAAGCCTCGCCTCTTTACAAACCAAGCCATTCACGAATACTACCAAGAAAAATAAATAAATAAATAAACTATTAATCACAATTAAATATAATATATTTTCAAATCATGCATGAATGCAGGAGAGTTTCTCGACTTTCAGCAATAAATTCTTACCTCTGCTATTTTGGTCTGCCACACAGAAGTCCTGAAGAGGACTAGGGTCCGAAGCAAACGCAAGGGAGCAACCCGCCACCAAGAGACCAAATAAAAGCAAATGAGACGTCATTGTTGAGAAGCCGAAAACTTGTTTTTGATGACTTAATTATGGTAGCTGGGAAATCTATGAAATAAAGAATGGAACTCGCAATGCTTTTATAGTGAAAATATAGGAACATTAAGACTAATACCATCATAGCGTCATCATTATCATCTTGAGATGCATTCAAATTTTGCTGTTCAATTTCTAGAAGCAAGATACATTCAACTTACGTTGTCTGGTTCTTAATTTCATAAAGGTTGCAACGACTAACCTTATATGTCTATGATCCTTCCATTTCGTATATTTACTTATATACTTTTTCATAACTTCCATACTTAGGATTAATTTTAATAGAACCTTGAATGTTTATTATGCATAGGAATTTCTACTTATATCAATTTTTTAAGAAAATGAAAAAGTCTTGAAGAACAATATTGACCGTTTCCAAATGAGATCAATATTATAGTTAAAGAATGCTTTATGTATATTTTATTTTTCAATTGATGCATTCCAGGCTTTTCTTGAAACAAAATATTAGCCTACGTGCACTACAAAAATGTGCACAATTATCGAAAACCATTTATGTGTATAGTCTGTTTGATAATGGGTTTTACTGGTTTGTTAGACACATATCAAAATTGGTTAGAAGAAGGTGTACGTGGGCAATATCTTGTACACATACATAACAAACATTACAAACTTACTACTTTCACTGACAAATGCACAATACGTACTACAGATTATCATCATAAACTTTATAGCGATGTATTGCACACAAATTTAAGATCCATTTACCAACACAACGTCTTTACTAGCTGTTTGTAAATTACTTGTATTAATTTGACCTCTAAAATTAAAAAAAAAAAAAATCTTAATTTTCCTGAATAAATAAAAGAAAGATAAATTATAACAAAAAATATATTTGGATTTTATAGTATGAATGGAAACAGTAAATATAAGTCCAAAATTTTGCAAAAAAAGAACCCATAAAACTAAACTACTAGGAAAAAGCAAGGTAGGTTGCTAAATAGCAATGCCTAATCAACGCCGTTTGATCAACCAATGGCTGAGATTTAAAACCATGTTTCATGTGCCTAATCTTTATGTGTGCTTTCTAGTGAAGAATTTGGAAGGAACATCCTACAATAATCTACATCTAATCATATGTCTCTTCCACTAACCTTTTTCTAAAACACACCCCAACCACCAATTTTGATTTATGTGTGGATGTTGGATCAACGATCGCCCTATATTTCAGCGATGATAGAACACCGAGCAAAGAGGCAAAGATTGAGGAATGGTTAAATTATTAAAGAACTCTAAAAAAATCAGGAAATAATAAATTATTTCATAGTGATTTTCGTCTTCCTTGCTTGATCAGGCGATATGTGCACCCCCTTGTTCGACTCCATTCCCTACGAGTTTTAATGACCGGGGAACTTGTGTCATCTTAATCCATTTGCCATTAGTAACACAAGGTTTTGTTCTTTAATCCATGAAACCTAGATTCGTAATTTTGTATGTTATTGGCTGTTAATATGGTTGTAGCTACATGTGTTTAATTTAATTAAGTAGTAGGCAACGTCCACACTTCCACTTTTTGTTTCTAGTGACATTGTATTTCTGGCTTATTTGTTCATATGTTTTAGGTTCACACTTGCTAGTTACTAATAAATTTCAAGAGAATCCTTGTATGTGTTTTGCTCTCATTTGCTAGTTACCATAGGGCTTCATAATTTCTATTTATTTGCCATGCGTATGGGGAGGTTGTTGCTTTATTTATTCATGTTCAGTTTGAAGACAAATAACAGAAATAAGGGTGGATTAAACCCTAAAAACCTTCTGCATTGAAATGGTGATTGAGGATGGTAATGGTAGGGACGGTGGCGGTTGAGGGAGACCGATGAAGGTAGATGAATGGAATGGGGGTAGGTATGGTGACATAAAGTAGGTTGGGGGGGGGGGGGGGCGTAGGGTTTGGGTTTATTAGTTATCTTTCTTAACTATAAAAAGTAAAACAAAAAGAGAAAAAAAAACATTTTTAAAAATATACGAAAGTCAGTTTACATAGTTATGTATCGGTCACGCAAGTAAGTGAAACCATAACAACCATACTCGTCAAGTTAAAAACAATAAGCACTGAACTTCTCACTTTTTTAAAGCACATTGTATGATTTAATCTAATACAAATAGGCACATAAGACAAGTAAATGAAGACATGGTTTTTGAAAAAATCGAGTTTTCTTTTGCAAAATTTGGGGTTAACGAAGGGAAAGGTCATATGACCTTTTATTGTCCTGCTGCCTTCAACTTGATTACCCTCTTCCTCATATTTCTCTACTTTCTCGGTACACTCTTATCTTGAAACACAACAAACCGATTTCGGGGACATTTAGGTTACGATATGATCTGATAAGGATTCAAAAGGTCGAGTTTTACATGGGATGAAAGCGAGATAAGTCTTACCATCGGCCTCGATGAAAGATCTCCTCCCCCATGTGATTTCATGCAAGTAAAAAAAATTTGTCAACTTTGGTCCCTCCTTCCAAGATCTTAGCATTTTAAGTTTTAATATTATAGATTTTAGTTCTTTGCCAAAAATATACATCTTTTTATGTTAGATAATTAATAATAATTATTTTTTAATATTATTTATATATTTATTATAACTCTTAAGGGAAATTCAATAAAATTAAATAAAGGCACGAATGTTATAATATATTGCATTTTCTTATAAACATGGTTGTCCTCCTAAGGTTACTCAAGAACTCATAAATGAGACAATCAGTAGGAATATATGTAGGTGGAAACTATAATCGTGCATGTTGTCTTGTTTGATTTATCCGTCTTTGTTTTAAAGTGTGGAAGTTGTTTGTCCTTTGGAAACCGTGGATGAGAGATGTACACTCGATGATGAGTTGCATCACTATGAGGAAGATGATGGAAGGTATATGAAAGATAAATCAATGATTTAATTTTATTAAGGTTATTTTATTTTATAATTTTTTCGGTTAAGATTTATCTTTATTAGGAATTTTTATGCCCTATATTCATAAAAAATTTAGATTTATGTAATCTCCTAATTTAGATGATTTCAATCATAATTATGAGTCATATTAGGGTTTTAGTTTAATTATAAATAGGTTAGCCGCCTTTGACTTTTAGGAGTTGATTTTGATTAATAAAGAATGGTATTTGAAACTCTATTTTCTTTACTTTGTGTTCATGTGGTTGTAATCGGCTATTCAAACCGATCGTCTTATGTCATGAGTAACATATGGTTTTGTTCTTTAATCCATGAAACTTAGATTTTTCATTTTGTATGTTATTGGGTATTGATATGGATGTAGCTACATGTGTTTAATTTGTTTGAAGTAGTAGACAACATCCATACATTTTCTTTTTCTGTCCGTGACATTGTATTTTTGACATATTTGTTTCTATGTTTGATGCTCTCACTTTCTAGTTACCAATGAATGCCAATAGAAGCTCTTCTGTGGCTTTTTCAAACATAGATTTTTATGTTTTGCTATGTATACTTCATTTTCTTTTAGTTAACAAAATCTTGAAAGGTTGGTTGGAGACCAAAGCACTTCGTGATTTCTATTTTTAGGCTTGGATCTTGGGAGGTCTTTTCTTTGATTATAGATGGATATGTTGAAGATAGATGATGCAAATAGGTTTGGGTAAAACCCTAACTACCTTCTGGTTGACAACGGTGGTGGTGGTGGTGGTGGAAGGTGACAGAAGAAGGGAATGGAATGGGAGGTGGGTGGCGTAAAGTGAGGTCGATGGGGTTGGTGATTATTTAGTTTCATTTTTATTATGACAACTAAAATAAAAGAGTTAAAAGGATAGAAAATTAAATTTGTATAGGTCAAGGTGGTTGACTGACCTAGTAACTGATCGAAACACAAAGGACCATATTAATCTTTTTGAAAAATTTGATGGTTGAACTTCTAGTCTTTCTAAAGCAAGTGGGTTATTTACGTAAATTTAACTTTGTCATTTCTAAGTCTATTTCTTGCACACTCTTGGGTTTTGAGTTTATATCTTACTTTTGAAGTAGTTAATTCCACATAAGTAAATCAAAATCACTATGACAGTAGTATATATATTATTCGATTTTAAATATAACAACATAAACATAACAAATATCACAACATTGATAAGAAAATCAACATTTTAGAAGCATGTAAAAGCTAGAATTTCGATTGAATTTGATAGACGACGTTGATGTCAACTTGAAAGGCCTTCGCAAGAATATCTCCAGAGATATCGGGATTTGACCCAAAAACAGCGTTTGCAATGGTAATAACACCTGGATTTTGACTACTCAAAGCTGCAATAGCAACAGCATAGCCATTTCCCACGTTTTTCTGGAAGTGAATCAGGCCTTCTGGGAACACGAAAACATCGCCTTTCTGAAGTTCTTTTGTGATGAGTCGGTTTTGAGGGTTGGACGTGACAAATCCGACTAGAATACGGCCTTCCATAACAGTCAAAATTTCAGTGGCCCGAGGGTGTGTATGTGGGGGGTTAATACCCTGTGGTGCGAAGTCAATACGTGCCATTGAGATACCAAGAGTGTTAAGTCCTGGCAACTCTTCTACGGTCACCGGAGTCACAGCAGACCCAACCACATTCGAGGTATTTCCCATTAGCTGCAGTCCTCTATAAAAGAAATCATCAGGTTGTACAAGCCTCGCCTCTTTACAAACCAAGCCATTCACGAATACTACCAAGAAAAATAAATAAATAAATAAACTATTAATCACAATTAAATATAATATATTTTCAAATCATGCATGAATGCAGGAGAGTTTCTCGACTTTCAGCAATAAATTCTTACCTCTGCTATTTTGGTCTGCCACACAGAAGTCCTGAAGAGGACTAGGGTCCGAAGCAAACGCAAGGGAGCAACCCGCCACCAAGAGACCAAATAAAAGCAAATGAGACGTCATTGTTGAGAAGCCGAAAACTTGTTTTTGATGACTTAATTATGGTAGCTGGGAAATCTATGAAATAAAGAATGGAACTCGCAATGCTTTTATAGTGAAAATATAGGAACATTAAGACTAATACCATCATAGCGTCATCATTATCATCTTGAGATGCATTCAAATTTTGCTGTTCAATTTCTAGAAGCAAGATACATTCAACTTACGTTGTCTGGTTCTTAATTTCATAAAGGTTGCAACTACTAACCTTATATGTCTATGATCCTTCCATTTCGTATATTTACTTATATACTTTTTCATAACTTCCATACTTAGGATTAATTTTAATAGAACCTTGAATGTTTATTATGCATAGGAATTTCTACTTATATCAATTTTTTAAGAAAATGAAAAAGTCTTGAAGAACAATATTGACCGTTTCCAAATGAGATCAATATTATAGTTAAAGAATGCTTTATGTATATTTTATTTTTCAATTGATGCATTCCAGGCTTTTCTTGAAACAAAATATTAGCCTACGTGCACTACAAAAATGTGCACAATTATCGAAAACCATTTATGTGTATAGTCTGTTTGATAATGGGTTTTACTGGTTTGTTAGACACATATCAAAATTGGTTAGAAGAAGGTGTACGTGGGCAATATCTTGTACACATACATAACAAACATTACAAACTTACTACTTTCACTGACAAATGCACAATACGTACTACAGATTATCATCATAAACTTTATAGCGATGTATTGCACACAAATTTAAGATCCATTTACCAACACAGCGTCTTTACTAGCTGTTTGTAAATTACTTGTATTAATTTGACCTCTAAAATTAAAAAAAAAAAAAAAATCTTAATTTTCCTGAATAAATAAAAGAAAGATAAATTATAACAAAAAATATATTTGGATTTTATAGTATGAATGGAAACAGTAAATATAAGTCCAAAATTTTGCAAAAAAAGAACCCATAAAACTAAACTACTAGGAAAAAGCAAGGTAGGTTGCTAAATAGCAATGCCTAATCAACGCCGTTTGATCAACCAATGGCTGAGATTTAAAACCATGTTTCATGTGCCTAATCTCTATGTGTGCTTTCTAGTGAAGAATTTGGAAGGAACATCCTACAATAATCTACATCTAATCATATGTCTCTTCCACTAACCTTTTTCTAAAACACACCCCAACCACCAATTTTGATTTATGTGTGGATGTTGGATCAACGATCGCCCTATATTTCAGCGATGATAGAACACCGAGCAAAGAGGCAAAGATTGAGGAATGGTTAAATTATTAAAGAACTCTAAAAAAATCAGGAAATAATAAATTATTTCATAGTGATTTTCGTCTTCCTTGCTTGATCAGGCGATATGTGCACCCCCTTGTTCGGCTCCATTCCCTACGAGTTTTAATGACCGGGGAACTTGTGTCATCTTAATCCATTTGCCATTAGTAACACAAGGTTTTGTTCTTTAATCCATGAAACCTAGATTCGTAATTTTGTATGTTATTGGCTGTTAATATGGTTGTAGCTACATGTGTTTAATTTAATTAAGTAGTAGGCAACGTCCACACTTCCACTTTTTGTTTCTAGTGACATTGTATTTCTGGCTTATTTGTTCATATGTTTTAGGTTCACACTTGCTAGTTACTAATAAATTTCAAGAGAATCCTTGTATGTGTTTTGCTCTCATTTGCTAGTTACCATAGGGCTTCATAATTTCTATTTATTTGCCATGCGTATGGGGAGGTTGTTGCTTTATTTATTCATGTTCAGTTTGAAGACAAATAACAGAAATAAGGGTGGATTAAACCCTAAAAACCTTCTGCATTGAAATGGTGATTGAGGATGGTAATGGTAGGGACGGTGGCGGTTGAGGGAGACCGATGAAGGTAGATGAATGGAATGGGGGTAGGTATGGTGACATAAAGTAGGTTGGGGGGGGGGGGCGTAGGGTTTGGGTTTATTAGTTATCTTTCTTAACTATAAAAAGTAAAACAAAAAGAGAAAAAAAAACATTTTTAAAAATATACGAAAGTCAGTTTACATAGTTATGTATCGGTCACGCAAGTAAGTGAAACCATAACAACCATACTCGTCAAGTTAAAAACAATAAGCACTGAACTTCTCACTTTTTTAAAGCACATTGTATGATTTAATCTAATACAAATAGGCACATAAGACAAGTAAATGAAGACATGGTTTTTGAAAAAATCGAGTTTTCTTTTGCAAAATTTGGGGTTAACGAAGGGAAAGGTCATATGACCTTTTATTGTCCTGCTGCCTTCAACTTGATTACCCTCTTCCTCATATTTCTCTACTTTCTCGGTACACTCTTATCTTGAAACACAACAAACCGATTTCGGGGACATTTAGGTTACGATATGGTCTGATAAGGATTCAAAAGGTCGAGTTTTACATGGGATGAAAGCGAGATAAGTCTTACCATCGGCCTCGATGAAAGATCTCCTCCCCCATGTGATTTCATGCAAGTAAAAAAAATTTGTCAACTTTGGTCCCTCCTTCCAAGATCTTAGCATTTTAAGTTTTAATATTATAGATTTTAGTTCTTTGCCAAAAATATACATCTTTTTATGTTAGATAATTAATAATAATTATTTTTTAATATTATTTATATATTTATTATAACTCTTAAGGGAAATTCAATAAAATTAAATAAAGGCACGAATGTTATAATATATTGCATTTTCTTATAAACATGGTTGTCCTCCTAAGGTTACTCAAGAACTCATAAATGAGACAATCAGTAGGAATATATGTAGGTGGAAACTATAATCGTGCATGTTGTCTTGTTTGATTTATCCGTCTTTGTTTTAAAGTGTGGAAGTTGTTTGTCCTTTGGAAACCGTGGATGAGAGATGTACACTCGATGATGAGTTGCATCATTATGAGGAAGATGATGGAAGGTATATGAAAGATAAATCAATGATTTAATTTTATTAAGGTTATTTTATTTTATAATTTTTTCGGTTAAGATTTATCTTTATTAGGAATTTTTATGCCCTATATTCATAAAAAATTTAGATTTATGTAATCTCCTAATTTAGATGATTTCAATCATAATTATGAGTCATATTAGGGTTTTAGTTTAATTATAAATAGGTTAGCCGCCTTTGACTTTTAGGAGTTGATTTTGATTAATAAAGAATGGTATTTGAAACTCTATTTTCTTTACTTTGTGTTCATGTGGTTGTAATCGGCTATTCAAACCGATCGTCTTATGTCATGAGTAACATATGGTTTTGTTCTTTAATCCATGAAACTTAGATTTTTCATTTTGTATGTTATTGGGTATTGATATGGATGTAGCTACATGTGTTTAATTTGTTTGAAGTAGTAGACAACATTCATACATTTTCTTTTTCTGTCCGTGACATTGTATTTTTGACATATTTGTTTCTATGTTTGATGCTCTCACTTTCTAGTTACCAATGAATGCCAATAGAAGCTCTTCTGTGGCTTTTTCAAACATAGATTTTTATGTTTTGCTATGTATACTTCATTTTCTTTTAGTTAACAAAATCTTGAAAGGTTGGTTGGAGACCAAAGCACTTCGTGATTTCTATTTTTAGGCTTGGATCTTGGGAGGTCTTTTCTTTGATTATAGATGGATATGTTGAAGATAGATGATGCAAATAGGTTTGGGTAAAACCCTAACTACCTTCTGGTTGACAAAGGTGGTGGTGGTGGTGGTGGAAGGTGACAGAAGAAGGGAATGGAATGGGAGGTGGGCGGCGTAAAGTGAGGTCGATGGGGTTGGTGATTATTTAGTTTCATTTTTATTATGACAACTAAAATAAAAGAGTTAAAAGGATAGAAAATTAAATTTGTATAGGTCAAGGTGGTTGACTGACCTAGTAACCGATCGAAACACAAAGGACCATATTAATCTTTTTGAAAAATTTGATGGTTGAACTTCTAGTCTTTCTAAAGCAAGTGGGTTATTTACGTAAATTTAACTTTGTCATTTCTAAGTCTATTTCTTGCACACTCTTGGGTTTTGAGTTTATATCTTACTTTTGAAGTAGTTAATTCCACATAAGTAAATCAAAATCACTATGACAGTAGTATATATATTATTCGATTTTAAATATAACAACATAAACATAACAAATATCACAACATTGATAAGAAAATCAACATTTTAGAAGCATGTAAAAGCTAGAATTTCGATTGAATTTGATAGACGACGTTGATGTCAACTTGAAAGGCCTTCGCAAGAATATCTCCAGAGATATCGGGATTTGACCCAAAAACAGCGTTTGCAATGGTAATAACACCTGGATTTTGACTACTCAAAGCTGCAATAGCAACAGCATAGCCATTTCCCACGTTTTTCTGGAAGTGAATCAGGCCTTCTGGGAACACGAAAACATCGCCTTTCTGAAGTTCTTTTGTGATGAGTCGGTTTTGAGGGTTGGACGTGACAAATCCGACTAGAATACGGCCTTCCATAACAGTCAAAATTTCACTGGCCCGAGGGTGTGTATGTGGGGGGTTAATACCCTGTGGTGCGAAGTCAATACGTGCCATTGAGATACCAAGAGTGTTAAGTCCTGGCAACTCTTCTACGGTCACCGGAGTCACAGCAGACCCAACCGCATTCGAGGTATTTCCCATTAGCTGCAGTCCTTTATAAAAGAAATCATCAGGTTGTACAAGCCTCGCCTCTTTACAAACCAAGCCATTCACGAATACTACCAAGAAAAATAAATAAATAAATAAATTATTAATCACAATTAAATATAATATATTTTCAAATCATGCATGAATGCAGGAGAGTTTCTCGACTTTCAGCAATAAATTCTTACCTCTGCTATTTTGGTCTGCCACACAGAAGTCCTGAAGAGGACTAGGGTCCGAAGCAAACGCAAGGGAGCAACCCGCCACCAAGAGACCAAATAAAAGCAAATGAGACGTCATTGTTGAGAAGCCGAAAACTTGTTTTTGATGACTTAATTATGGTAGCTGGGAAATCTATGAAATAAAGAATGGAACTCGCAATGCTTTTATAGTGAAAATATAGGAACATTAAGACTAATACCATCATAGCGTCATCATTATCATCTTGAGATGCATTCAAATTTTGCTGTTCAATTTCTAGAAGCAAGATACATTCAACTTACGTTGTCTGGTTCTTAATTTCATAAAGGTTGCAACTACTAACCTTATATGTCTATGATCCTTCCATTTCGTATATTTACTTATATACTTTTTCATAACTTCCATACTTAGGATTAATTTTAATAGAACCTTGAATGTTTATTATGCATAGGAATTTTCTACTTATATCAATTTTTTAAGAAAATGAAAAAGTCTTGAAGAACAATATTGACCGTTTCCAAATGAGATCAATATTATAGTTAAAGAATGCTTTATGTATATTTTATTTTTCAATTGATGCATTCCAGGCTTTTCTTGAAACAAAATATTAGCCTACGTGCACTACAAAAATGTGCACAATTATCGAAAACCATTTATGTGTATAGTCCGTTTGATAATGGGTTTTACTGGTTTGTTAGACACATATCGAAATTGGTTAGAAGAAGGTGTACGTGGGCAATATCTGGGTTTTACTGGTTTGTTAGACACATATCAAAATTGGTTAGAAGAAGATGTACGTGGGCAATATCTTGTACACATACATAACAAACACTACAAACTTACTACTTTCACTGACAAATGCACAATACGTACTACAGATTATCATCATAAACTTTATAGCGATGTATTGCACACAAATTTAAGATCCATTTACCAACACAGCGTCTTTACTAGCTGTTTGTAAATTACTTATATTAATTTGACGTCTAAAATTACAAAAAAAAAAAAATCTTAGTTTTCATGAATAAATAAAAGAAAGATAAATTATAACAAAAAATATATTTGGATTTTATAGTATGAATGGAAACAGTAAATATAAGTCCAAAATTTTGCAAAAAAAAGAACCCATAAAACTACACTACTAGGAAAAAGCAAGGTAGGTTGCTAAGTAGCAATGCCTAATCAACGCCGTTTGATCAACCAATGACTGAGATTTAACACCATGTTTCATGTGCCTAATCTCTATGTGTGCTTTCTACTGAAGAATTTGGAAGGAACATCCTACAATAATCCACATCTAATCATATGTCTCTTCTACTAACCTTTTTCAAAAACACACCCCAACCACCAATTTTGATTTATGTGTGGATGTTGGATCAACGATCGCCCTAGATTTCAGCGATGATAGAACACCGAGCAAAGAGGCGAAGATTGAGGAATGGTTAAATTATTAAAGAACTCTAAAAAAATCAGGAAACAATAAATTATTTCATAGTGATTCTCGTCTTCCTTGCTTGATCAGGCGATATGTTCACCCCCTTGTTCGACTCCATTCCCTACGAGTTTTAATGATAGGGGAACTTGTGTCATCTTAATCCATTTGCCATTAGTAACACAAGGTTTTGTTCTTTAATCCATGAAACCTAGATTCGTAATTTTGTATGTTATTGCCTGTTGATATGGATGTAGCTACATGTGTTTAATTTAATTAAGTAGTAGGCAACGTCCACACTTCCACTTTTTGTTTCTAGTGACTGTATTTCTGGCTTATTTGTTCATATGTTTTAGGTTCACACTTGCTAGTTACTAATAAATTTCAAGAGAATCCTTGTATGTGATTTGCTCTCATTTGCCAGTTACCATAGGGCTTCATAATTTCTATTTATTTGCCATGGGTATGGGGAGGTTGTTGCTTTATTTATTCATGTTCAGTTTGAAGACAAATAACGGAAATAAGGGTGGATTAAACCCTAAAAACCTTCTGCATTGAAATGGTGATTGAGGATGGTAATGGTAGGGACGGTGGCGGTTGAGGGAGACCGATGAAGGTAGATGAATGGAATGGGGGTAGGTATGGTGACATAAAGTAGGTTGGGGGGAGGGGGGGCGTAGGGTTTGGGTTTATTAGTTATCTTTCTTAACTATAAAAAGTAAAACAAAAAGAGAAAAAAAAACATTTTTAAAAATATACGAAAGTCAGTTTACATAGTTATGTATTGGTCACGCAAGTAAGTGAAACCATAACAACCATACTCGTCAAGTTAAAAACAATAAGCACTGAACTTCTCACTTTTTTAAAGCACATTGTATGATTTAATCTAATACAAATAGGCACATAAGACAAGTAAATGAAGACATGGTTTTTGAAAAAATCGAGTTCTCTTTTGCAAAATTTGGGTTTAACGAAGGGAAAGGTCATATGACCTTTTATTGTCCTGCTGCCTTCAACTTGATTACCCTCTTCCTCATATTTCTCTACTTTCTCGGTACACTCTTATCTTGAAACACAACAAACCGATTTCGGGGACATTTAGGTTACGATATGGTCTGATAAGGATTCAAAAGGTCGAATTTTACATGGGATGAAAGCGAGATAAGTCTTACCATCGGCCTCGATGAAGGATCTCCTCCCCCATGTGATTTCATGCAAGTAAAAAGAATTTGTCAACTTTGGTCCCTCCTTCCAAGATCTTAGCATTTTAAGTTTTAATATTATAGATTTTAGTTCTTTGCCAAAAATATACATCTTTTTATGTTAGATAATTAATAATAATTATTTTTTAATATTATTTATATATTTATTATAACTCTTAAGGGAAATTCAATAAAATTAAATAAAGGCACGAATGTTATAATATATTGCATTTTCTTATAAACATGGTTGTCGTCCTAAGGTTACTCAAGAACTCATAAATGAGACAATCAGTAGGAATATATGTAGGTGGAAACTATAATCGTGCATGTTGTCTTGTTTGATTTATCTGTCTTTGTTTTAAAGTGTGGAAGTTGTTTGTCCTTTGGAAACCGTGGATGAGAGATGTACACTCGATGATGAGTTGCATCACTATGAGGAAGATGATGGAAGGTATATGAAAGATAAATCAATGATTTAATTTTATTAAGGTTATTTTATTTTATAATTTTTTCGGTTAAGATTTATCTTTATTAGGAATTTTTATGCCCTATATTCATAAAATATTTAGATTTATGTAATCTCCTAATTTAGATGATTTCAATCATAATTATGAGTCATATTAGGGTTTTAGTTTAATTATAAATAGGTTAGCCGCCTTTGACTTTTAGGAGTTGATTTTGATTAATAAAGAATGATATTTGAAACTCTATTTTCTTTACTTTGTGTTCATGTGGTTGTAATCGGCTATTCAAACTGATCGTCTTATGTCATGAGTAACATATGGTTTTGTTCTTTAATCCATGAAGCTTAGATTTTTCATTTTGTATGTTATTGGGTATTGATATGGATGTAGCTACATGTGTTTAATTTGTTTGAAGTAGTAGACAACATCCATACATTTTCTTTTTCTGTCCGTGACATTGTATTTTTGACATATTTGTTTCTATGTTTGATGCTCTCACTTTCAATTTTAATTATGACAACTAAAATAAAAGAGTTAAAAGGATAGAAAATTAAATTTGTATAGGTCGTTGACCGACCTAGTAACTAATCAAAACACAAAGTACCATATTAATCTTTTTGAAAAAATTGATGGTTGAACTTCTAGTCTTTCTAAAGCAAGTGGGTTATTTACGTAAATTTGTCTTTGTGATTTCTAAGTCTATTTCTTGCACACTCTTAGGTTTGTCTTTGTGATTTCTAAGTCTATTTCTTGCACAAACTTAGGTTTGTCTTTCTGATTTCTAAGTCTATTTCTTGCACACTCTTACGTAAATTTAACTTTGTCATTTCTAAGTCTATTTCTTGCACACTCTTGGGTTTTGAGTTTATATCTTACTTTTGAAGTAGTTAATTCCACATAAGTAAATCAAAATCACTATGACAGTAGTATATATATTATTCGATTTTAAATATAACAACATAAACATAACAAATATCACAACATTGATAAGAAAATCAACATTTTAGAAGCATGTAAAAGCTAGAATTTCGATTGAATTTGATAGACGACGTTGATGTCAACTTGAAAGGCCTTCGCAAGAATATCTCCAGTGATATCGGGATTTGACCCAAAAACAGCGTTTGCAATGGTAATAACACCTGGATTTTGACTACTCAAAGCTGCAATAGCAACAGCATAGCCATTTCCCACGTTTTTCTGGAAGTGAATCAGGCCTTCTGGGAACACGAAAACATCGCCTTTCTGAAGTTCTTTTGTGATGAGTCGGTTTTGAGGGTTGGACGTGACAAATCCGACTAGAATACGGCCTTCCATAACAGTCAAAATTTCAGTGGCCCGAGGGTGTGTATGTGGGGGGTTAATACCCTGTGGTGCGAAGTCAATACGTGCCATTGAGATACCAAGAGTGTTAAGTCCTGGCAACTCTTCTACGGTCACCGGAGTCACAGCAGACCCAACCGCATTCGAGGTATTTCCCATTAGCTGCAGTCCTCTATAAAAGAAATCATCAGGTTGTACAAGCCTCGCCTCTTTACAAACCAAGCCATTCACGAATACTACCAAGAAAAATAAATAAATAAATAAACTATTAATCACAATTAAATATAATATATTTTCAAATCATGCATGAATGCAGGAGAGTTTCTCGACTTTCAGCAATAAATTCTTACCTCTGCTATTTTGGTCTGCCACACAGAAGTCCTGAAGAGGACTAGGGTCCGAAGCAAACGCAAGGGAGCAACCCGCCACCAAGAGACCAAATAAAAGCAAATGAGACGTCATTGTTGAGAAGCCGAAAACTTGTTTTTGATGACTTAATTATGGTAGCTGGGAAATCTATGAAATAAAGAATGGAACTCGCAATGCTTTTATAGTGAAAATATAGGAACATTAAGACTAATACCATCATAGCGTCATCATTATCATCTTGAGATGCATTCAAATTTTGCTGTTCAATTTCTAGAAGCAAGATACATTCAACTTACGTTGTCTGGTTCTTAATTTCATAAAGGTTGCAACTACTAACCTTATATGTCTATGATCCTTCCATTTCGTATATTTACTTATATACTTTTTCATAACTTCCATACTTAGGATTAATTTTAATAGAACCTTGAATGTTTATTATGCATAGGAATTTTTACTTATATCAATTTTTTAAGAAAATGAAAAAGTCTTGAAGAACAATATTGACCGTTTCCAAATGAGATCAATATTATAGTTAAAGAATGCTTTATGTATATTTTATTTTTCAATCGATGCATTCCAGGCTTTTCTGGAAACAAAATATTAGCCTACGTGCACTACAAAAATGTGCACAATTATCGAAAACCATTTATGTGTATAGTCTGTTTGATAATGGGTTTTACTGGTTTGTTAGACACATATCAAAATTGGTTAGAAGAAGGTGTACGTGGGCAATATCTTGTACACATACATAACAAACATTACAAACTTACTACTTTCACTGACAAATGCACAATACGTACTACAGATTATCATCATAAACTTTATAGCGATGTATTGCACACAAATTTAAGATCAATTTACCAACACAACGTCTTTACTAGCTGTTTGTAAATTACTTGTATTAATTTGACGTCTAAAATTACAAAAAAAAAAAAATCTTAATTTTCCTGAATAAATAAAAGAAAGATAAATTATAACAAAAAATATATTTGGATTTTATAGTATGAATGGAAACAGTAAATATAAGTCCAAAATTTTGCAAAAAAAGAACCCATAAAACTAAACTACTAGGAAAAAGCAAGGTAGGTTGCTAAATAGCAATGTCTAATCAACGCCGTTTGATCAACCAATGGCTGAGATTTAAAACCATGTTTCATGTGCCTAATCTCTATGTGTGCTTTCTAGTGAAGAATTTGGAAGGAACATCCTACAATAATCTACATCTAATCATATGTCTCTTCCACTAACCTTTTTCTAAAACACACCCCAACCACCAATTTTGATTTATGTGTGGATGTTGGATCAACGATCGCCCTATATTTCAGCGATGATAGAACACCGAGCAAAGAGGCAAAGATTGAGGAATGGTTAAATTATTAAAGAACTCTAAAAAAATCAGAAAATAATAAATTATTTCATAGTGATTTTCGTCTTCCTTGCTTGATCAGGCGATATGTGCACCCCCTTGTTCGACTCCATTCCCTACGAGTTTTAATGACCGGGGAACTTGTGTCATCTTAATCCATTTGCCATTAGTAACACAAGGTTTTGTTCTTTAATCCATGAAACCTAGATTCGTAATTTTGTATGTTATTGGCTGTTAATATGGTTGTAGCTACATGTGTTTAATTTAATTAAGTAGTAGGCAACGTCCACACTTCCACTTTTTGTTTCTAGTGACATTGTATTTCTGGCTTATTTGTTCATATGTTTTAGGTTCACACTTGCTAGTTACTAATAAATTTCAAGAGAATCCTTGTATGTGTTTTGCTCTCATTTGCTAGTTACCATAGGGCTTCATAATTTCTATTTATTTGCCATGCGTATGGGGAGGTTGTTGCTTTATTTATTCATGTTCAGTTTGAAGACAAATAACGGAAATAAGGGTGGATTAAACCCTAAAAACCTTCTGCATTGAAATGGTGATTGAGGATGGTAATGGTAGGGACGGTGGCGGTTGAGGGAGACCGATGAAGGTAGATGAATGGAATGGGGGTAGGTATGGTGACATAAAGTAGGTTGGGGGGGGGGGGCGTAGGGTTTGGGTTTATTAGTTATCTTTCTTAACTATAAAAAGTAAAACAAAAAGAGAAAAAAAAACATTTTTAAAAATATACGAAAGTCAGTTTACATAGTTATGTATCGGTCACGCAAGTAAGTGAAACCATAACAACCATACTCGTCAAGTTAAAAACAATAAGCACTGAACTTCTCACTTTTTTAAAGCACATTGTATGATTTAATCTAATACAAATAGGCACATAAGACAAGTAAATGAAGACATGGTTTTTGAAAAAATCGAGTTCTCTTTTGCAAAATTTGGGTTTAACGAAGGGAAAGGTCATATGACCTTTTATTGTCCTGCTGCCTTCAACTTGATTACCCTCTTCCTCATATTTCTCTACTTTCTCGGTACACTCTTATCTTGAAACACAACAAACCGATTTCGGGGACATTTAGGTTACGATATGGTCTGATAAGGATTCAAAAGGTCGAATTTTACATGGGATGAAAGCGAGATAAGTCTTACCATCGGCCTCGATGAAGGATCTCCTCCCCCATGTGATTTCATGCAAGTAAAAAGAATTTGTCAACTTTGGTCCCTCCTTCCAAGATCTTAGCATTTTAAGTTTTAATATTATAGATTTTAGTTCTTTGCCAAAAATATACATCTTTTTATGTTAGATAATTAATAATAATTATTTTTTAATATTATTTATATATTTATTATAACTCTTAAGGGAAATTCAATAAAATTAAATAAAGGCACGAATGTTATAATATATTGCATTTTCTTATAAACATGGTTCTCCTCCTAAGGTTACTCAAGAACTCATAAATGAGACAATCAGTAGGAATATATGTAGGTGGAAACTATAATCGTGCATGTTGTCTTGTTTGATTTATCCGTCTTTGTTTTAAAGTGTGGAAGTTGTTTGTCCTTTGGAAACCGTGGATGAGAGATGTACACTCGATGATGAGTTGCATCACTATGAGGAAGATGATGGAAGGTATATGAAAGATAAATCAATGATTTAATTTTATTAAGGTTATTTTATTTTATAATTTTTTCGGTTAAGATTTATCTTTATTAGGAATTTTTATGCCCTATATTCATAAAATATTTAGATTTATGTAATCTCCTAATTTAGATGATTTCAATCATAATTATGAGTCATATTAGGGTTTTAGTTTAATTATAAATAGGTTAGCCGCCTTTGACTTTTAGGAGTTGATTTTGATTAATAAAGAATGGTATTTGAAACTCTATTTTCTTTACTTTGTGTTCATGTGGTTGTAATCGGCTATTCAAACCGATCGTCTTATGTCATGAGTAACATATGGTTTTGTTCTTTAATCCATGAAACTTAGATTTTTCATTTTGTATGTTATTGGGTATTGATATGGATGTAGCTACATGTGTTTAATTTGTTTGAAGTAGTAGACAACATCCATACATTTTCTTTTTTTGTCCGTGACATTGTATTTTTGACATATTTGTTTCTATGTTTGATGCTCTCACTTTCTAGTTACCAATGAATGCCAATAGAAGCTCTTCTGTGGCTTTTTCAAACATAGATTTTTATGTTTTGCTATGTATACTTCATTTTCTTTTAGTTAACAAAATCTTGAAAGGTTGGTTGGAGACCAAAGCACTTCGTGATTTCTATTTTTAGGCTTGGATCTTGGGAGGTCTTTTCTTTGATTATAGATGGATATGTTGAAGATAGATGATGCAAATAGGTTTGGGTAAAACCCTAACTACCTTCTGGTTGACAACGGTGGTGGTGGTGGTGGTGGAAGGTGACAGAAGAAGGGAATGGAATGGGAGGTGGGTGGCGTAAAGTGAGGTGGATGGGATTGGTGATTATTTAGTTTCATTTTTATTATGACAACTAAAATAAAAGAGTTAAAAGGATAGAAAATTAAATTTGTATAGGTCAAGGTGGTTGACTGACCTAGTAACTGATCGAAACACAAAGGACCATATTAATCTTTTTGAAAAATTTGATGGTTGAACTTCTAGTCTTTCTAAAGCAAGTGGGTTATTTACGTAAATTTAACTTTGTCATTTCTAAGTCTATTTCTTGCACACTCTTGGGTTTTGAGTTTATATCTTACTTTTGAAGTAGTTAATTCCACATAAGTAAATCAAAATCACTATGACAGTAGTATATATATTATTCGATTTTAAATATAACAACATAAACATAACAAATATCACAACATTGATAAGAAAATCAACATTTTAGAAGCATGTAAAAGCTAGAATTTCGATTGAATTTGATAGACGACGTTGATGTCAACTTGAAAGGCCTTCGCAAGAATATCTCCAGAGATATCAGGATTTGACCCAAAAACAGCGTTTGCAATGGTAATAACACCTGGATTTTGACTACTCAAAGCTGCAATAGCAACAGCATAGCCATTTCCCACGTTTTTCTGGAAGTGAATCAGGCCTTCTGGGAACACGAAAACATCGCCTTTCTGAAGTTCTTTTGTGATGAGTCGGTTTTGAGGGTTGGACGTGACAAATCCGACTAGAATACGGCCTTCCATAACAGTCAAAATTTCAGTGGCCCGAGGGTGTGTATGTGGGGGGTTAATACCCTGTGGTGCGAAGTCAATACGTGCCATTGAGATACCAAGAGTGTTAAGTCCTGGCAACTCTTCTACGGTCACCGGAGTCACAGCAGACCCAACCGCATTCGAGGTATTTCCCATTAGCTGCAGTCCTCTATAAAAGAAATCATCAGGTTGTACAAGCCTCGCCTCTTTACAAACCAAGCCATTCACGAATACTACCAAGAAAAATAAATAAATAAATAAACTATTAATCACAATTAAATATAATATATTTTCAAATCATGCATGAATGCAGGAGAGTTTCTCGACTTTCAGCAATAAATTCTTACCTCTGCTATTTTGGTCTGCCACACAGAAGTCCTGAAGAGGACTAGGGTCCGAAGCAAACGCAAGGGAGCAACCCGCCACCAAGAGACCAAATAAAAGCAAATGAGACGTCATTGTTGAGAAGCCGAAAACTTGTTTTTGATGACTTAATTATGGTAGCTGGGAAATCTATGAAATAAAGAATGGAACTCGCAATGCTTTTATAGTGAAAATATAGGAACATTAAGACTAATACCATCATAGCGTCATCATTATCATCTTGAGATGCATTCAAATTTTGCTGTTCAATTTCTAGAAGCAAGATACATTCAACTTACGTTGTCTGGTTCTTAATTTCATAAAGGTTGCAACTACTAACCTTATATGTCTATGATCCTTCCATTTCGTATATTTACTTATATACTTTTTCATAACTTCCATACTTAGGATTAATTTTAATAGAACCTTGAATGTTTATTATGCATAGGAATTTTCTACTTATATCAAATTTTTAAGAAAATGAAAAAGTCTTGAAGAACAATATTGACCGTTTCCAAATGAGATCAATATTATAGTTAAAGAATGCTTTATGTATATTTTATTTTTCAATTGATGCATTCCAGGCTTTTCTTGAAACAAAATATTAGCCTACGTGCACTACAAAAATGTGCACAATTATCGAAAACCATTTATGTGTATAGTCCGTTTGATAATGGGTTTTACTGGTTTGTTAGACACATATCAAAATTGGTTAGAAGAAGGTGTACGTGGGCAATATCTGGGTTTTACTGGTTTGTTAGACACATATCAAAATTGGTTAGAAGAAGATGTACGTGGGCAATATCTTGTACACATACATAACAAACACTACAAACTTACTACTTTCACTGACAAATGCACAATACGTACTACAGATTATCATCATAAACTTTATAGCGATGTATTGCACACAAATTTAAGATCCATTTACCAACACAGCGTCTTTACTAGCTGTTTGTAAATTACTTGTATTAATTTGACGTCTAAAATTACAAAAAAAAAAAAAAATCTTAGTTTTCATGAATAAATAAAAGAAAGATAAATTATAACAAAAAATATATTTGGATTTTATAGTATGAATGGAAACAGTAAATATAAGTCCAAAATTTTGCAAAAAAAAGAACCCATAAAACTACACTACTAGGAAAAAGCAAGGTAGGTTGCTAAGTAGCAATGCCTAATCAACGCCGTTTGATCAACCAATGACTGAGATTTAACACCATGTTTCATGTGCCTAATCTCTATGTGTGCTTTCTACTGAAGAATTTGGAAGGAACATCCTACAATAATCCACATCTAATCATATGTCTCTTCTACTAACCTTTTTCTAAAACACACCCCAACCACCAATTTTGATTTATGTGTGGATGTTGGATCAACGATCGCCCTAGATTTCAGCGATGATAGAACACCGAGCAAAGAGGCGAAGATTGAGGAATGGTTAAATTATTAAAGAACTCTAAAAAAATCAGGAAACAATAAATTATTTCATAGTGATTCTCGTCTTCCTTGCTTGATCAGGCGATATGTGCACCCCCTTGTTCGACTCCATTCCCTACGAGTTTTAATGATAGGGGAACTTGTGTCATCTTAATCCATTTGCCATTAGTAACACAAGGTTTTGTTCTTTAATCCATGAAACCTAGATTCGTAATTTTGTATGTTATTGGCTGTTGATATGGATGTAGCTACATGTGTTTAATTTAATTAAGTAGTAGGCAACGTCCACACTTCCACTTTTTGTTTCTAGTGACTGTATTTCTGGCTTATTTGTTCATATGTTTTAGGTTCACACTTGCTAGTTACTAATAAATTTCAAGAGAATCCTTGTATGTGATTTGCTCTCATTTGCCAGTTACCATAGGGCTTCATAATTTCTATTTATTTGCCATGGGTATGGGGAGGTTGTTGCTTTATTTATTCATGTTCAGTTTGAAGACAAATAACGGAAATAAGGGTGGATTAAACCCTAAAAACCTTCTGCATTGAAATGGTGATTGAGGATGGTAATGGTAGGGACGGTGGCGGTTGAGGGAGACCGATGAAGGTAGATGAATGGAATGGGGGTAGGTATGGTGACATAAAGTAGGTTGGGGGGGGGGGGGCGTAGGGTTTGGGTTTATTAGTTATCTTTCTTAACTATAAAAAGTAAAACAAAAAGAGAAAAAAAAACATTTTTAAAAATATACGAAAGTCAGTTTACATAGTTATGTATCGGTCACGCAAGTAAGTGAAACCATAACAACCATACTCGTCAAGTTAAAAACAATAAGCACTGAACTTCTCACTTTTTTAAAGCACATTGTATGATTTAATCTAATACAAATAGGCACATAAGACAAGTAAATGAAGACATGGTTTTTGAAAAAGTCGAGTTCTCTTTTGCAAAATTTGGGTTTAACGAAGGGAAAGGTCATATGACCTTTTATTGTCCTGCTGCCTTCAACTTGATTACCCTCTTCCTCATATTTCTCTACTTTCTCGGTACACTCTTATCTTGAAACACAACAAACCGATTTCGGGGACATTTAGGTTACGATATGGTCTGATAAGGATTCAAAAGGTCGAATTTTACATGGGATGAAAGCGAGATAAGTCTTACCATCGGCCTCGATGAAGGATCTCCTCCCCCATGTGATTTCATGCAAGTAAAAAGAATTTGTCAACTTTGGTCCCTCCTTCCAAGATCTTAGCATTTTAAGTTTTAATATTATAGATTTTAGTTCTTTGCCAAAAATATACATCTTTTTATGTTAGATAATTAATAATAATTATTTTTTAATATTATTTATATATTTATTATAACTCTTAAGGGAAATTCAATAAAATTAAATAAAGGCACGAATGTTATAATATATTGCATTTTCTTATAAACATGGTTGTCGTCCTAAGGTTACTCAAGAACTCATAAATGAGACAATCAGTAGGAATATATGTAGGTGGAAACTATAATCGTGCATGTTGTCTTGTTTGATTTATCTGTCTTTGTTTTAAAGTGTGGAAGTTGTTTGTCCTTTGGAAACCGTGGATGAGAGATGTACACTCGATGATGAGTTGCATCACTATGAGGAAGATGATGGAAGGTATATGAAAGATAAATCAATGATTTAATTTTATTAAGGTTATTTTATTTTATAATTTTTTCGGTTAAGATTTATCTTTATTAGGAATTTTTATGCCCTATATTCATAAAATATTTAGATTTATGTAATCTCCTAATTTAGATGATTTCAATCATAATTATGAGTCATATTAGGGTTTTAGTTTAATTATAAATAGGTTAGCCGCCTTTGACTTTTAGGAGTTGATTTTGATTAATAAAGAATGGTATTTGAAACTCTATTTTCTTTACTTTGTGTTCATGTGGTTGTAATCGGCTATTCAAACCGATCGTCTTATGTCATGAGTAACATATGGTTTTGTTCTTTAATCCATGAAGCTTAGATTTTTCATTTTGTATGTTATTGGGTATTGATATGGATGTAGCTACATGTGTTTAATTTGTTTGAAGTAGTAGACAACATCCATACATTTTCTTTTTCTGTCCGTGACATTGTATTTTTGACATATTTGTTTCTATGTTTGATGCTCTCACTTTCTAGTTACCAATGAATGCCAATAGAAGCTCTTCTGTGGCTTTTTCAAACATAGATTTTTATGTTTTGCTATGTATTCTTCATTTTCTTTTAGTTAACAAAATCTTGAAAGGTTGGTTGGAGACCAAAGCACTTCGTGATTTCTATTTTTAGGCTTGGATCTTGGGAGGTCTTTTCTTTGATTATAGATGGATATGTTGAAGATAGATGATGCAAATAGGTTTGGGTAAAACCCTAACCACCTTCTGGTTGACAAGAGTGGTGGTGGTGGTAGTGGTGGAAGGTGACAGAAGAAGGGAATGGAATGGGAGGTGGGTGGCGTAAAGTGAGGTGGATGGGGTTGGTGAGTATTTAGTTTCATTTTTATTATGACAACTAAAATGAAAGAGTTAAAAGGATAGAAAATTAAATTTGTATAGGTCAAGGTGGTTGGCTGACCGAGTAACTGATTGAAACACCAAGGACCATATTAATCTTTTTGAAAAATTTGATGGTTGAACTTCTAATCTTTCTAAAGCAAGTGGGTTATTTACGTAAATTTGTCTTTGTGATTTCTAAGTCTATTTCTTGCACACTCTTAGGTTTGTCTTTGTGATTTCTAAGTCTATTTCTTGCACAAACTTAGGTTTGTCTTTCTGATTTCTAAGTCTATTTCTTTCACACTCTTACGTAAATTTAACTTTGTCATTTCTAAGTCTATTTCTTGCACACTCTTGGGTTTTGAGTTTATATCTTACTTTTGAAGTAGTTAATTCCACATAAGTAAATCAAAATCACTATGACAGTAGTATATATATTATTCGATTTTAAATATAACAACATAAACATAACAAATATCACAACATTGATAAGAAAATCAACATTTTAGAAGCATGTAAAAGCTAGAATTTCGATTGAATTTGATAGACGACGTTGATGTCAACTTGAAAGGCCTTCGCAAGAATATCTCCAGCGATATCGGGATTTGACCCAAAAACAGCGTTTGCAATGGTAATAACACCTGGATTTTGACTACTCAAAGCTGCAATAGCAACAGCATAGCCATTTCCCACATTTTTCTGGAAGTGAATCAGGCCTTCTGGGAACACGAAAACATCGCCTTTCTGAAGTTCTTTTGTGATGAGTCGGTTTTGAGGGTTGGACGTGACAAATCCGACTAGAATACGGCCTTCCATAACAGTCAAAATTTCAGTGGCCCGAGGGTGTGTATGTGGGGGGTTAATACCCTGTGGTGCGAAGTCAATACGTGCCATTGAGATACCAAGAGTGTTAAGTCCTGGCAACTCTTCTACGGTCACCGGAGTCACAGCAGACCCAACCGCATTCGAGGTATTTCCCATTAGTTGCAGTCCTCTATAAAAGAAATCATCAGGTTGTACAAGCCTCGCCTCTTTACAAACCAAGCCATTCACGAATACTACCAAGAAAAATAAATAAATAAATAAACTATTAATCACAATTAAATATAATATATTTTCAAATCTTGCATGAATGCAGGAGAGTTTCTCTACTTTCAGCAATAAATTCTTACCTCTGCTATTTTGGTCTGCCACACAGAAGTCCTGAAGAGAAATAGGGTCCGAAGCAAACGCAAGGGAGCAACCCGCCACCAAGAGACCAAATAAAAGCAAATGAGACGTCATTGTTGAGAAGCCGAAAACTTGTTTTTGATGACTTAATTATGGTAGCTGGGAAATCTATGAAATAAAGAATGGAACTCGCAATGCTTTTATAGTGAAAATATAGGAACATTAAGACTAATACCATCATAGCGTCATCATTATCATCTTGAGATGCATTCAAATTTTGCTGTTCAATTTCTAGAAGCAAGATACATTCAACTTACGTTGTCTGGTTCTTAATTTCATAAAGGTTGCAACTACTAACCTTATATGTCTATGATCCTTCCATTTCGTATATTTACTTATATACTTTTTCATAACTTCCATACTTAGGATTAATTTTAATAGAACCTTGAATGTTTATTATGCATAGGAATTTTCTACTTATATCAATTTTTTAAGAAAATGAAAAAGTCTTGAAGAACAATATTGACCGTTTCCAAATGAGATCAATATTATAGTTAAAGAATGCTTTATGTATATTTTATTTTTCAATTGATGCATTCCAGGCTTTTCTTGAAACAAAATATTAGCCTACGTGCACTACAAAAATGTGCACAATTATCGAAAACCATTTATGTGTATAGTCCGTTTGATAATGGGTTTTACTGGTTTGTTAGACACATATCAAAATTGGTTAGAAGAAGGTGTACGTGGGCAATATCTTGTACACATACATAACAAACATTACAAACTTACTACTTTCACTGACAAATGCACAATACGTACTACAGATTATCATCATAAACTTTATAGCGATGTATTGCACACAAATTTAAGATCCATTTACCAACACAACGTCTTTACTAGCTGTTTGTAAATTATTTGTATTAATTTGACGTCTAAAATTACACAAAAAAAATCTTAATTTTCCTGAATAAATAAAAGAAAGATAAATTATAACAAAAAATATATTTGGATTTTATAGTATGAATGGAAACAGTAAATATAAGTCCAAAATTTTGCAAAAAAAAAAGAACCCATAAAACTAAACTACTAGGAAAAAGCAAGGTAGGTTGCTAAATAGCAATGCCTAATCAACGCGGTTTGATCAACCAATGGTTGAGATTTAAAACCATGTTTCATGTGCCTAATCTCTATGTGTGCTTTCTAGTGAAGAATTTGGAATTAAGGAACATCCTACAATAATCTACATCTAATCATATGTCTCTTCCACTAACATTTTTCTAAAACACACCCCAACCACCAATTTTGATTTATGTGTGGATGTTGGATCAACGATCGCCCTAGATTTCAGCAATGATAGAACACCGAGCAAAGAGGCAAAGATTGAGGAATGGTTAAATTATTAAAGAACTCTAAAAAAATCAGGACACAATAAATTATTTCATAGTGATTTTCGTCTTCCTTGCTTGATCAGGCGATATGTGCACCCCCTTGTTCGACTCCATTCCCTACGCGTTTTAATGACCGGGGAACTTGTGTCATCTTAATACATTTGCTATTAGTAACACAAGGTTTTGTTCTTTAATCCATGAAACCTAGATTCGTAATTTTGTATGTTATTGGCTGTTAATATGGATGTAGCTACATGTGTTTAATTTAATTAAGTAGTAGGCAACGTCCACACTTCCACTTTTTGTTTCTAGTGACATTGTATTTTTGGCTTATTTGTTCATATGTTTTAGGTTCACACTTGCTAGTTACTAATAAATTTCAAGAGAATCCTTGTATGTGTTTTGCTCTCATTTGCTAGTTACCATAGGGCTTCATAATTTCTATTTATTTGCCATGCGTATGGGGAGGTTGTTGCTTTATTTATTCATGTTCAGTTTGAAGACAAATAATAGAAATAAGGGTGGATTAAACCCTAAAAACCTTCTGCATTGAAATGGTGATTGAGGATGGTAATGGTAGGGACGGTGGCAGTTGAGGGAGACCGATGAAGGTAGATGAATGGAATGGGGGTAGGTATGGTGACATAAAGTAGGTTGGGGGGGCGTAGGGTTTGGGTTTATTAGTTATCTTTCTTAACTATAAAAAGTAAAACAAAAAGAGAAAAAAAAACATTTTTAAAAATATACGAAAGTCAGTTTACATAGTTATGTATCGGTCACGCAAGTAAGTGAAACCATAACAACCATACTCGTCAAGTTAAAAACAATAAGCACTGAACTTCTCACTTTTTTAAAGCACATTGTATGATTTAATCTAATACAAATAGGCACATAAGACAAGTAAATGAAGACATGGTTTTTGAAAAAATCGAGTTCTCTTTTGCAAAATTTGGGTTTAACGAAGGGAAAGGTCATATGACCTTTTATTGTCCTGCTGCCTTCAACTTGATTACCCTCTTCCTCATATTTCTCTACTTTCTCGGTACACTCTTATCTTGAAACACAACAAACCGATTTCGGGGACATTTAGGTTACGATATGGTCTGATAAGGATTCAAAAGGTCGAGTTTTACATGGGATGAAAGCGAGATAAGTCTTACCATCGGCCTCGATGAAGGATCTCCTCCCCCATGTGATTTCATGCAAGTAAAAAGAATTTGTCAACTTTGGTCCCTCCTTCCAAGATCTTAGCATTTTAAGTTTTAATATTATAGATTTTAGTTCTTTGCCAAAAATATACATCTTTTTATGTTAGATAATTAATAATAATTATTTTTTAATATTATTTATATATTTATTATAACTCTTAAGGGAAATTCAATAAAATTAAATAAAGGCATGAATGTTATAATATATTGCATTTTCTTATAAACATGGTTGTCCTCCTAAGGTTACTCAAGAACTCATAAATGAGACAATCAGTAGGAATATATGTAGGTGGAAACTATAATCGTGCATGTTGTCTTGTTTGATTTATCCGTCTTTGTTTTAAAGTGTGGAAGTTGTTTGTCCTTTGGAAACCGTGGATGAGAGATGTACACTCGATGATGAGTTGCATCATTATGAGGAAGATGATGGAAGGTATATGAAAGATAAATCCATGATTTAATTTTATTAAGGTTATTTTATTTTATAATTTTTTCGGTTAAGATTTATCTTTATTAGGAATTTTTATGCCCTATATTCATAAAATATTTAGATTTATGTAATCTCCTAATTTAGATGATTTCAATCATAATTATGAGTCATATTAGGGTTTTAGTTTAATTATAAATAGGTTAGCCGCCTTTGACTTTTAGGAGTTGATTTTGATTAATAAAGAATGGTATTTGAAACTCTATTTTCTTTACTTTGTGTTCATGTGGTTGTAATCGGCTATTCAAACCGATCGTCTTATGTCATGAGTAACATATGGTTTTGTTCTTTAATCCATGAAACTTAGATTTTTCATTTTGTATGTTATTGGGTATTGATATGGATGTAGCTACATGTGTTTAATTTGTTTGAAGTAGTAGACAACATCCATACATTTTCTTTTTCTGTCCGTGACATTGTATTTTTGACATATTTGTTTCTATGTTTGATGCTCTCACTTTCTAGTTACCAATGAATGCCAATAGAAGCTCTTCTGTGGCTTTTTCAAACATAGATTTTTATGTTTTGCTATGTATTCTTCATTTTCTTTTAGTTAACAAAATCTTGAAAGGCTGGTTGGAGACCAAAGCACTTCGTGATTTCTATTTTTAGGCTTGGATCTTGGGAGGTCTTTTCTTTGATTATAGATGGATATGTTGAAGATAGATGTGTGATATAAACCTGACCACACACAAAGTCAGAAACATCTTCCTTGTTTCATGGTAGGCGTGACTTTAGTTTTCCCTATGTTTGAAAATAAGCCATACATTTGGTAGAATAATAAATTTGGTTGCAGCTATCCATGACTTTTACCAAGTAGTTAGGATTTTTTAAGCTTATATAAGAAGCCGAATCGTAGGCTTGAAGTAAAAGAATATATCCCATATTGTAATTTGTCTTTCAAATATTTTATCAACAATAGCCTTTTGGCAACATCTCCATACACGTCCAATTTATTTAGATAACATCTGAAACCCATATTTGTTCACAAAACTTTAGCTTTCTTGCATACAAATTATTTTATAAATTCCAACAAGTGGTATCAGAGCGAGGTTAGTGTATGCCAAAATATATGCCAAGAATGACAACTCTCGAAGGTGAAGGTGTTCAAAAAACCGAGAAGAGCAGCAGTGTTACGTTCCACTATCCGATGCTTACAAAGCTAAATTACTCGGTGTGGGCTATAAAGATGCGTGTGAATTTGCAAGCACAAGGAGTGTGGGATGCAATTCAAAAAGACGACGTGGATGAACGAAAAGATCGGATGGCTCTTGCGGCTATCTATCAAGCGATTCCGGAGGACGTGCTACTTATGTTAGCTGAGAAGGACACGGCTAAAGAAGCATGGGAGACGCTGAAGATGATGCACATGGGCGCCGATCGAGTAAAGGAGGCTAAAATTCAAACCTTGAGAAGCGATTTCGAGGTTATCCGAATGAAAGACGGTGAATCGGTGGATGATTTTTTCATAAGTTTGAATACCATTGTAACCGGTATTCGATCTCTGGGCGAAAAAATAGAGGAGATTACGGTGGTGAAGAAGTTCCTTCGAGTCGTCCCATTACGATTTATGCAAATCGTAACATCTATCGAACAATTTGGTGACTTAAAAAACATGACTGTGGAAGAGGTTGTGGGTCGCTTAAAAACCCATGAAGAGAGGCTTCGGGGTTATGGTGAACAAGGAGACGGACCTTCCTTGTTGCTTACTCATGTCGAGTGGGCAGCACGATCCAAGAAGACCGACGAGGGGAGCTCGTCAAACACCTCAAAGGAGAGAGGTGGTCATGGTGGCCGAGGCCGAGGGAGAGGCCGCGGACGAGGGCGTGGCCGAGGAGGTGGCCGTGGATGCAATGCAAACCAAAATAACTATAAAAAAAGATAAAAGCAAAGTAAAATGCTTTCGGTGTGAAAAGTTTGGTCATTATGCATCAGAGTGCCCTGAAAAGAACCAAGGTGAGGAGGCGAACCTCACACAAGCCAATGACGACCAACCCATCTTGATGATGGCAATCTCACAAGAATATGTACCCGGAAAGGTGTCGCTAAACGAGAAGATTTGTGTCAATCTTCTTGCCTCGGGGGAGAGTCGAGTGGAACCCGAGGTGTGGTATCTCGACAACGGTGCTAGCAACCATATGACGGGAGACCGCTCAAAGTTTCATGAGTTAGATGGAAATGTGACGGGTCACGTGAGATTTGGCGACGGTTCTACTGTTGCTATTTTTGGAAAAGGCTCGATTGTATTCGATTGCAAAAATAGCGACCAACGACTTTTAAATGAAGTATACTACATCCCAAGTCTAAAAAGTAACATTATTAGTCTTGGTCAAATGACGGAAGAAGGAAGTCGAGTCATTATGGACGGGTCGGATTTGACGGTATACGATAGAAATAAGATTCTACTTTTAAAAGTTCAAAGATCCGCAAACAGGTTATACAAAACTCCTTTGAAAACCGGTAGACCAACATGTCATTTAGCCACGAAGGATGAGCCGGCTTGGATATGGCATTCTAGACTCGGTCATGTTAACTTTCCCGCGTTGAAGAAGTTGTCCGAAAAGAATATGGCAACTGGAGTTCCAAGGATTGAACATCCAAATCAAGTGTGTGAAGGGTGTGTTCTTGCAAAACAAAGCCGAATCTCTTTCCCAAACCAAGTAGTTTTTCGAGCTCAAAAACCACTTCAACTTGTTCATGCGGACTTATGTGGTCCGATCACACCCACTTCTATTGGAGGAAGCAAGTATTTTCTTCTTTTAGTCGACGATTATAGTCGGTGGATGTGGGTTTATACGTTATCCGGGAAGTTTGAAGCCTTTGGTGTTTTCAAACGTTTCAAGTTGATGGTCGAAAAAAGTTCGGGTTATGAATTGAAGACACTACGCACAGATCGAGGGGGAGAGTTTACGTCAAAAGAATTCTCATTATTTTGTGAAGAAAATGGAGTAAAAAGACATCTTACGACACCATATTCGCCTCAACAAAATGGTGTTGTAGAAAGGCGAAATCGTACGGTTATGGATATGGCAAGAAGTCTTCTTAAAGGAAGAAATGTACCCGGAGAGTTTTGGGGAGAAGCCGTTAGACATGCGGTTTATCTTCTAAATCGCTTACCTACAAAAGCGCTCACCGACATCACGCCGTATGAAGCATGGTTTGACAAAAAACCAAACCTTGAACATTTGAAGGTTTTTGGTTGTGTTGTCTTTGCCAAAAGTGTAGGAGGTCATTTGAAGAAACTTGAAGACCGAAGCAAAAAGATGGTGTATTTTGGAGTAGAAGATGGAACTAAAGGGTGTCGATTATTTGATCCGGAGAGTCGGAAATTGCGGGTTAGTCGTGATGTTGTTTTTGACGAAAACGAAGGATGGAATTGGTACAAAAACAAGGAAGAGGAAGAGACGACTGCTAAAACATTCACAATAATCGAGTTGGACGGTGACGAAGTCAACCCGATGAATCCGGACATCCCCGAAGTCGATCTGGAAAATCCGGACAACCCCCATATCGAACCTGTCCAGCCCGTAACAGCCCCAAGTTCTCCTACTACAGCCCCGATTTCTCCAACTTTGACCGACACGGATATCCCTCCAAACTGGGTTGGGCCAAAAGGACTCCGTTCGCTTGCCGATATCTATAATGATTCCGAAAATGTGATCCTAGAACCCGGAGAATTGTTAATGATTGCAGCGGATCAACCCTTGAATTTTGAAGAGGCGGTTACCTATAAACCATGGCGGGAGGCCATGCAAACAGAGTTGGATGCGATCGTTAAAAACAAGACGTGACAACTCACCGACTTGCCACCGGGTCAGAAAGTGATAGGATTAAAGTGGGTCTTTAAAGTGAAAAAAGACAATCTTGGAAATGTGGTAAAACACAAAGCTCGACTTGTCGCAAAAGGTTACGTACAAAAGCAAGGAATTGATTTTGATGAAGTTTTTGCACCGGTAGCACGACTTGACACGATAAGGCTCTTTCTTGCCTTAGCAGCTCAACATGGGTGGGTTGTCCACCATTTAGATGTCAAGTCGGCTTTCCTTAATGGTGATCTTGAAGAGGAGGTCTATGTAAGTCAACCGGAAGGATTCGTTGACAAAGTACATAGTCACAAGGTGCTAAAACTCTCAAAAGCTCTTTATGGTTTACGACAAGCCCCTCGAGCATGGAACATTCGCTTGGATAAAAGCCTAAAAGGACTTGGTTTTTCGAAATGTTCACAAGACACGGCGGTGTACAAAAGGAACTCAAAAGGAAAAACTCTTTTAGTTGGTGTCTATGTTGACGATTTGATTGTTACCGGATCAAACAACGAAGACATTATCGAATTCAAGGACCAAATGAAAAAAGAATTCGAAATGAGTGACTTGGGTTTACTTTCTTACTACCTTGGAATAGAAGTGGCACAAAAGAAGTGGGGAATTTCTTTACGACAAACGGATTACGCAAAGAAGATTTTGGATCAATTTGGGTTACTAGATTGCAACCCTGCAAGTTCACCGATCGAACCAAAGTTGAAAGTCAAGAAAGACGAAGACGGTGAAAAAATTGACCCGACCGAATATAGACGAGTAGTGGGATGTTTGAGGTACTTGACGCATACTCGACCAGATTTGTCGTACGCGGTTGGAATTGCAAGTCGTTTCATGGAGCAACCCACCACTTTGCATTTCCAAGTAGTAAAACACATTTTACGATATGTCAAAGGAACCATTGATTACGGACTCAACTATAGAAAGGTTCGTGAAGTTGAAGACTTGGTTGGGTTTAGCGATAGTGATCATGGTGGTGACAAAGTTAGTGGAAAAAGCACAAGCGGGATGATTTTCTACCTAGGAAGAAATGCGGTGACATGGCAATCTCAAAAACAAAGGACCGTTGCTTTGTCAACATGCGAAGCCGAGTTCATGGCAGCCACGGTAGCGGCATGTCAAGCCATTTGGCTTGGTAATCTCGTGAAGGAGCTTACAGGTGATCATGTTATGCCTATCACGTTGTATGTTGACAACAAGTCAGCAATTGAGTTGATGAAGAATCCTGTGTTTCATGGTAGAAGCAAACACATTGACATTCGCTATCACTTCATAAGAGAATGTGTCGAGGAAGGGAAAGTTGTAGTGGAACATGTCGACTCAAAGGATCAGCGAGCAGACATCTTTACAAAGGCCTTGACACAAGTGAAGCACGGCGAAATGCGAAATATGATCGGTGTGACAGATATTGAACTTGGTCCGGTTTAAGAGGGAGAATGTGATATAAACCTGACCACACACAAAGTCAGAAACATCTTCCTTGTTTCACGGTAGGCGTGACTTTAGTTTTCCCTATGTTTGAAAATAAGCCATACATTTGGTAGAATAATAAATTTGGTTGCAGCTATCCATGACTTTTACCAAGTAGTTAGGATTTTTTAAGCTTATATAAGAAGCCGAATCGTAGGCTTGAAGTAAAAGAATATATCCCATATTGTAATTTGTCTTTCAAATATTTTATCAACAATAGCCTTTTGGCAACATCTCCATGCACGTCCAATTTATTTAGATAACATCTGAAACCCATATTTGTTCACAAAACTTTAGCTTTCTTGCATACAAATTATTTTATAAATTCCAACAAGATGATGCAAATAGGTTTGGGTAAAACCCTAACCACCTTCTGGTTGACAACAGTGGTGGTGGCTGTGATGGTGGAAGGTGACAGAAGAAGGGAATGGAATGGGAGGTGGGTGGCGTAAAGTGAGGTGGATGGGGTTGGTGATTATTTAGTTTCATTTTTATTATGACAACTAAAATAAAAGAGTTAAAAGGATAGAAAATTAAATTTATATAGGTCAAGGTGGTTGGCTGACCTAGTAACTGATTTATCTTTCTTTTATTTGACGTCTTACCATCGGCCTCGATGAAGGATCTCCTCCCCCATGTGATTTCATGCAAGTAAAAAGAATTTGTCAACTTTGGTCCCTCCTTCCAAGATCTTAGCATTTTAAGTTTTAATATTATAGAGTCATATTAGGGTTTTAGTTGATTTCAATCATAATTATGAGTCATATTAGGGTTTTAGTTTAATTATAAACAGGTTAGCCGCCTTTGACTTTTAGGAGTTGATTTTGATTAATAAAGAATGGTATTTGAAACTCTATTTTCTTTACTTTGTGTTCATGTGGTTGTAATCGGCTATTCAAACCGATCGTCTTATGTCATGAGTAACATATGGTTTTGTTCTTTAATCCATGAAACTTAGATTTTTCATTTTGTATGTTATTGGGTACTGATATGGATGTAGCTACATGTGTTTAATTTGTTTGAAGTAGTAGACAACATCCATACATTTTCTTTTTCTGTCCGTGACATTGTATTTTTGACATATTTGTTTCGATGTTTGATGCTCTCACTTTCTAGTTACCAATGAATGCCAATAGAAGCTCTTCTGTGGCTTTTTCAAACATAGATTTTTATGTTTTGCTATGTATACTTCATTTTCTTTTAGTTAACAAAATCTTGAAAGGTTGGTTGGAGACCAAAGCACTTCGTGATTTCTATTTTTAGGCTTGGATCTTGGGAGGTCTTTTCTTTGATTATAGATGGATATGTTGAAGATAGATGATGCAAATAGGTTTGGGTAAAACCCTAACCACCTTCTGGTTGACAACGGTGGTGGTGGTGGAAGGTGACAGAAGAAGGGAATGGAATGGGAGGTGGGTGGCGTAAAGTGAGGTGGATGGGGTTGGTGATTATTTAGTTTCATTTTTATTATGACAACTAAAATAAAAGAGTTAAAAGGATAAAAAATTAAATTTGTATAGGTCAAGGTGGTTGACTGACCTAGTAACTGATCGAAACACCAAGGACCATATTAATCTTTTTGAAAAATTTGATGGTTGAACTTCTAGTCTTTCTAAAGCAAGTGGGTTATTTACGTAAATTTGTCTTTGTGATTTCTAAGTCTATTTCTTGCACACTCTTAGGTTTGTCTTTGTGATTTCTAAGTCTATTTCTTGCACAAACTTAGGTTTGTCTTTCTGATTTCTAAGTCTATTTCTTGCACACACTTACGTAAATTTAACTTTGTCATTTCTAAGTCTATTTCTTGCACACTCTTGGGTTTTGATAGTTTATATCTTACTTTTGAAGTAGTTAATTCCACATAAGTAAATCAAAATCACTATGACAGTAGTATATATACTATTCGATTTTAAATATAACAACATAAACATAACAAATATCACAACATTGATAAGAAAATCAACATTTTAGAAGCATGTAAAAGCTAGAATTTCGATTGAATTTGATAGACGACGTTGATGTCAACTTGAAAGGCCTTCGCAAGAATATCTCCAGCGATATCGGGATTTGACCCAAAAACAGCGTTTGCAATGGTAATAACACCTGGATTTTGACTACTCAAAGCTGCAATAGCAACAGCATAGCCATTTCCCACGTTTTTCTGGAAGTGAATCAGGCCTTCTGGGAACACGAAAACATCGCCTTTCTGAAGTTCTTTTGTGATGAGTCGGTTTTGAGGGTTGGACGTGACAAATCCGACTAGAATACGGCCTTCCATAACAGTCAAAATTTCAGTGGCCCGAGGGTGTGTATGTGGGGGGTTAATACCCTGTGGTGCGAAGTCAATACGTGCCATTGAGATACCAAGAGTGTTAAGTCCTGGCAACTCTTCTACGGTCACCGAAGTCACAGCAGACCCAACCGCATTCGAGGTATTTCCCATTAGCTGCAGTCCTCTATAAAAGAAATCATCAGGTTGTACAAGCCTCGCCTCTTTACAAACCAAGCCATTCACGAATACTACCAAGAAAAATAAATAAATAAATAAACTATTAATCACAATTAAATATAATATATTTTCAAATCATGCATGAATGCAGGAGAGTTTCTCGACTTTCAGCAATAAATTCTTACCTCTGCTATTTTGGTCTGCCACACAGAAGTCCTGAAGAGGACTAGGGTCCGAAGCAAACGCAAGGGAGCAACCCGCCACCAAGAGACCAAATAAAAGCAAATGAGACGTCATTGTTGAGAAGCCGAAAACTTGTTTTTGATGACTTAATTATGGTAGCTGGGAAATCTATGAAATAAAGAATGCAACTCGCAATGCTTTTATAGTGAAAATATAGGAACATTAAGACTAATACCATCATAGCGTCATCATTATCATCTTGAGATGAATTCAAATTTTGCTGTTCAATTTCTAGAAGCAAGATACATTCAACTTACGTTGTCTGGTTCTTAATTTCATAAAGGTTGCAACTACTAACCTTATATGTCTATGATCCTTCCATTTCGTATATTTACTTATGTACTTTTTCATAACTTCCATACTTACGATTAATTTTAATAGAACCTTGAATGTTTATTATGCATAGGAATTTTCTACTTATATCAATTTTTTAAGAAAATGAAAAAGTCTTGAAGAACAATATTGACCGTTTCCAAATGAGATCAATATTATAGTTAAAGAATGCTTTATGTATATTTTATTTTTCAATTGATGCATTCCAGGCTTTTCTTGAAACAAAATATTACCTACGTGCACTACAAAAATGTGCACAATTATCAAAAACCATTTATGTGTATAGTCCGTTTGATAATGGGTTTTACTGGTTTGTTAGACACATATCAAAATTGGTTAGAAGAAGGTGTACGTGGGCAATATCTTGTACACATACATAACAAACATTACAAACTTACTACTTTCACTGACAAATGCACAATACGTACTACAGATTATCATCATAAACTTTATAGCGATGTATTGCACACAAATTTAAGATCCATTTACCAACACAGCGTCTTTACTAGCTGTTTGTAAATTACTTGTATTAATTTGACGTCTAAAATTACAAAAAAAAGAAAAAAAAAATCTTAATTTTCCTGAATAAATAAAAGAAAGATAAATTATAACAAAAAATATATTTGGATTTTATAGTATGAATGGAAACAGTAAATATAAGTCCAAAATTTTGCAAAAAAAAGAACCCATAAAACTAAACTACTAGGAAAAAGCAAGGTAGGTTGCTAAATAGCAATGCCTAATCAACGCTGTTTGATCAACCAATGGCTGAGATTTAAAACCATGTTTCATGTGCCTAATCTCTATGTGTGCTTTCTAGTGAAGAATTTGGAAGGAACATCCTACAATAATCTACATCTAATCATATGTCTCTTCCACTAACCTTTTTCTAAAACACACCCCAACCACCAATTTTGATTTATGTGTGGATGTTGGATCAACGATCTCCCTAGATTTCAGCGATGACAGGACACCGAGCAAAGAGGCGAAGATTGAGGAATGGTTAAATTATTAAACAACTCTAAAAAAATCTGGAAAAAATAAATTATTTCATAGTGATTCTCGTCTTCCTTGCTTGATCAGGCGATATGTGCACCCCCTTGTTCGACTCCATTCCCTACGAGTTTTAATGATAGGGGAACTTGTGTCATCTTAATCCATTTGCCATTAGTAACACAAGGTTTTGTTCTTTAATCCATGAAACCTAGATTCGTAATTTTGTATGTTATTGGCTGTTGATATGGATGTAGCTACATGTGTTTAATTTAATTAAGTAGTAGGCAACGTCCACACTTCCACTTTTTGTTTCTAGTGACATTGTATTTCTGGCTTATTTGTTCATATGTTTTAGGTTCACACTTGCTAGTTACTAATAAATTTCAAGAGAATCCTTGTATGTGTTTTGCTCTCATTTGCCAGTTACCATAGGGCTTCATAATTTCTATTTATTTGCCATGGGTATGGGGAGGTTGTTGCTTTATTTATTCATGTTCAGTTTGAAGACAAATAACGGAAATAAGGGTGGATTAAACCCTAAAAACCTTCTGCATTGAAATGGTGATTGAGGATGGTAATGGTAGGGACGGTGGCGGTTGACGGAGACCGATGAAGGTAGATGAATGGAATGGGGGTAGGTATGGTGACATAAAGTAGGTTGGGGGGGGGGGGCGTAGGGTTTGGGTTTATTAGTTATCTTTCTTAACTATAAAAAGTAAAACAAAAAGACAAAAAAAAACATATTTAAAAATATACGAAAGTCAGTTTACATAGTTATGTATCGGTCACACAAGTAAGTGAAACCATAACAACCATACTCGTCAAGATAAAAACAATAAGCACTGAACTTCTCACTTTTTTAAAGCACATTGTATGATTTAATCTAATACAAATAGGCACATAAGACAAGTAAATGAAGACATGGTTTTTGAAAAAATCGAGTTCTCTTTTGCAAAATTTGGGTTTAACGAAGGGAAAGGTCATATGACCTTTTATTGTCCTGCTGCCTTCAACTTGATTACCCTCTTCCTCATATTTCTCTACTTTCTCGGTACACTCTTATCTTGAAACACAACAAACCGATTTCGGGGACATTTAGGTTACGATATGGTCTGATAAGGATTCAAAAGGTCGAGTTTTACATGGGATGAAAGCGAGATAAGTCTTACCATCGGCCTCGATGAAGGATCTCCTCCCCCATGTGATTTCATGCAAGTAAAAAGAATTTGTCAACTTTGGTCCCTCCTTCCAAGATCTTAGCATTTTAAGTTTTAATATTATAGATTTTAGTTCTTTGCCAAAAATATACATCTTTTTATGTTAGATAATTAATAATAATTATTTTTTAATATTATTTATATATTTATCATAACTCTTAAGGGAAATTCAATAAAATTAAATAAAGGCACGAATGTTATAATATATTGCATTTTCTTATAAACATGGTTGTCCTCCTAAGGTTATTCAAGAACTCATAAATGAGACAATCAGTAGGAATATATGTAGGTGGAAACTATAATCGTGCATGTTGTCTTGTTTGATTTATCCGTCTTTGTTTTAAAGTGTGGAAGTTGTTTGTCCTTTGGAAACCGTGGATGAGAGATGTACACTCGATGATGAGTTGCATCACTATGAGGAAGATGATGGAAGGTATATGAAAGATAAATCAATGATTTAATTTTATTAAGGTTATTTTATTTTATAATTTTTTCGGTTAAGATTTATCTTTATTAGGAATTTTTATGCCCTATATTCATAAAATATTTAGATTTATGTAATCTCCTAATTTAGATGATTTCAATCATAATTATGAGTCATATTAGGGTTTTAGTTTAATTATAAATAGGTTAGCCGCCTTTGACTTTTAGGAGTTGATTTTGATTAATAAAGAATGGTATTTGAAACTCTATTTTCTTTACTTTGTGTTCATGTGGTTGTAATCGGCTATTCAAACCGATCGTCTTATGTCATGAGTAACATATGGTTTTGTTCTTTAATCCATGAAACTTAGATTTTTCATTTTGTATGTTATTGGGTATTGATATGGATGTAGCTACATGTGTTTAATTTGTTTGAAGTAGTAGACAACATCCATACATTTTCTTTTTCTGTCTGTGACATTGTATTTTTGACATATTTGTTTCTATGTTTGATGCTCTCACTTTCTAGTTACCAATGAATGCCAATAGAAGCTCTTCTGTGGCTTTTTCAAACATAGATTTTTATGTTTTGCTATGTATACTTCATTTTCTTTTAGTTAACAAAATCTTGAAAGGTTGGTTGGAGACCAAAGCACTTCGTGATTTCTATTTTTAGGCTTGGATCTTGGGAGGTCTTTTCTTTGATTATAGATGGATATGTTGAAGATAGATGATGCAAATAGGTTTGGGTAAAACCCTAACCACCTTCTGGTTGACAACGGTGGTGGTGGTGGAAGGTGACAGAAGAAGGGAATGGAATGGGAGGTGGGTGGCGTAAAGTGAGGTGGATGGGGTTGGTGATTATTTAGTTTCATTTTTATTATGACAACTAAAATAAAAGAGTTAAAAGGATAAAAAATTAAATTTGTATAGGTCAAGGTGGTTGACTGACCTAGTAACTGATCGAAACACCAAGGACCATATTAATCTTTTTGAAAAATTTGATGGTTGAACTTCTAGTCTTTCTATAGCAAGTGGGTTATTTACGTAAATTTGTCTTTGTGATTTCTAAGTCTATTTCTTGCACACTCTTAGGTTTGTCTTTGTGATTTCTAAGTCTATTTCTTGCACAAACTTAGGTTTGTCTTTCTGATTTCTAAGTCTATTTCTTGCACACACTTACGTAAATTTAACTTTGTCATTTCTAAGTCTATTTCTTGCACACTCTTGGGTTTTGATAGTTTATATCTTACTTTTGAAGTAGTTAATTCCACATAAGTAAATCAAAATCACTATGACAGTAGTATATATACTATTCGATTTTAAATATAACAACATAAACATAACAAATATCACAACATTGATAAGAAAATCAACATTTTAGAAGCATGTAAAAGCTAGAATTTCGATTGAATTTGATAGACGACGTTGATGTCAACTTGAAAGGCCTTCGCAAGAATATCTCCAGCGATATCGGGATTTGACCCAAAAACAGCGTTTGCAATGGTAATAACACCTGGATTTTGACTACTCAAAGCTGCAATAGCAACAGCATAGCCATTTCCCACGTTTTTCTGGAAGTGAATCAGGCCTTCTGGGAACACGAAAACATCGCCTTTCTGAAGTTCTTTTGTGATGAGTCGGTTTTGAGGGTTGGACGTGACAAATCCGACTAGAATACGGCCTTCCATAACAGTCAAAATTTCAGTGGCCCGAGGGTGTGTATGTGGGGGGTTAATACCCTGTGGTGCGAAGTCAATACGTGCCATTGAGATACCAAGAGTGTTAAGTCCTGGCAACTCTTCTACGGTCACCGGAGTCACAGCAGACCCAACCGCATTCGAGGTATTTTCCATTAGCTGCAGTCCTCTATAAAAGAAATCATCAGGTTGTACGAGCCTCGCCTCTTTACAAACCAAGCCATTCACGAATACTACCAAGAAAAATAAATAAATAAATAAACTATTAATCACAATTAAATATAATATATTTTCAAATCATGCATGAATGCAGGAGAGTTTCTCGACTTTCAGCAATAAATTCTTACCTCTGCTATTTTGGTCTGCCACACAGAAGTCCTCAAGAGGACTAGGGTCCGAAGCAAACGCAAGGGAGCAACCCGCCACCAAGAGACCAAATAAAAGCAAATGAGACGTCATTGTTGAGAAGCCGAAAACTTGTTTTTGATGACTTAATTATGGTAGCTGGGAAATCTATGAAATAAAGAATGGAACTCGCCATGCTTTTATAGTGAAAATATAGGAACATTAAGACTAATACCATCATAGCGTCATCATTATCATCTTGAGATGCATTCAAATTTTGCTGTTCAATTTCTAGAAGCAAGATACATTCAACTTACGTTGTCTGGTTCTTAATTTCATAAAGGTTGCAACTACTAACCTTATATGTCTATGATCCTTCCATTTCGTATATTTACTTATGTACTTTTTCATAACTTCCATACTTAGGATTAATTTTAATAGAACCTTGAATGTTTATTATGCATAGGAATTTTCTACTTATATCAATTTTTTAAGAAAATGAAAAAGTCTTGAAGAACAATATTGACCGTTTCCAAATGAGATCAATATTATAGTTAAAGAATGCTTTATGTAATTTTATTTTTCAATTGATGCATTCCAGGCTTTTCTTGAAACAAAATATTACCTACGTGCACTACAAAAATGTGCACAATTATCAAAAACCATTTATGTGTATAGTCCGTTTGATAATGGGTTTTACTGGTTTGTTAGACACATATCAAAACTGGTTAGAAGAAGGTGTACGTGGGCAATATCTTGTACACATACATAACAAACATTACAAACTTACTACTTTCACCGACAAATGCACAATACGTACTACAGATTATCATCATAAACTTTATAGCGATGTATTGCACACAAATTTAAGATCCATTTACCAACACAGCGTCTTTACTAGCTGTTTGTAAATTACTTGTATTAATTTGACGTCTAAAATTACAAAAAAAAGAAAAAAAAAATCTTAATTTTCCTGAATAAATAAAAGAAAGATAAATTATAACAAAAAATATATTTGGATTTTATAGTACGAATGGAAACAGTAAATATAAGTCCAAAATTTTGCAAAAAAAAGAACCCATAAAACTAAACTACTAGGAAAAAGCAAGGTAGGTTGCTAAATAGCAATGCCTAATCAACGCCGTTTGATCAACCAATGGCTGAGATTTAAAACCATGTTTCATGTGCCTAATCTCTATGTGTGCTTTCTAGTGAAGAATTTGGAAGGAACATCCTACAATAATCTACATCTAATCATATGTCTCTTCCACTAATCTTTTTCTAAAACACACCCCAACCACCAATTTTGATTTATGTGTGGATGTTGGATCAACGATCTCCCTAGATTTCAGCGATGATAGAACACCGAGCAAAGAGGCGAAGATTGAGGAATGGTTAAATTATTAAACAACTCTAAAAAAATCTGGAAAAAATAAATTATTTCATAGTGATTCTCGTCTTCCTTGCTTGATCAGGCGATATGTGCACCCCCTTGTTCGACTCCATTCCCTATGAGTTTTAATGATAGGGGAACTTGTGCCATCTTAATCCATTTGCCATTAGTAACACAAGGTTTTGTTCTTTAATCCATGAAACCTAGATTCGTAATTTTGTATGTTATTGGCTGTTGATATGGATGTAGCTACATGTGTTTAATTTAGTTAAGTAGTAGGCAACGTCCACACTTCCACTTTTTGTTTCTAGTGACATTGTATTTCTGGCTTATTTGTTCATATGTTTTAGGTTCACACTTGCTAGTTACTAATAAATTTCAAGAGAATCCTTGTATGTGTTTTGCTCTCATTTGCCAGTTACCATAGGGCTTCATAATTTCTATTTATTTGCCATGGGTATGGGGAGGTTGTTGCTTTATTTATTCATGTTCAGTTTGAAGACAAATAACGGAAATAAGGGTGGATTAAACCCTAAAAACCTTCTGCATTGAAATGGTGATTGAGGATGGTAATGGTAGGGACGGTGGCGGTTGACGGAGACCGATGAAGGTAGATGAATGGAATGGGGTAAGGTATGGTGACATAAAGTAGGTTGGGGGGGGGGGGGGGGGCGTAGGGTTTGGGTTTATTAGTTATCTTTCTTAACTATAAAAAGTAAAACAAAAAGACAAAAAAAAAACATATTTAAAAATATACGAAAGTCAGTTTACATAGTTATGTATCGGTCACACAAGTAAGTGAAACCATAACAACCATACTCGTCAAGATAAAAACAATAAGCACTGAAATTCTCACTTTTTTAAAGCACATTGTATGATTTAATCTAATACAAATAGGCACATAAGACAAGTAAATGAAGACATGGTTTTTGAAAAAATCGAGTTCTCTTTTGCAAAATTTGGGTTTAACGAAGGGAAAGGTCATATGACCTTTTATTGTCCTGCTGCCTTCAACTTGATTACCCTCTTCCTCATATTTCTCTACTTTCTCGGTACACTCTTATCTTGAAACACAACAAACCGATTTCGGGGACATTTAGGTTACGATATGGTCTGATAAGGATTCAAAAGGTCGAGTTTTACACGGGATGAAAGCGAGATAAGTCTTACCATCGGCCTCGATGAAGGATCTCCTCCCCCATGTGATTTCATGCAAGTAAAAAGAATTTGTCAACTTTGGTCCCTCCTTCCAAGATCTTAGCATTTTAAGTTTTAATATTATAGATTTTAGTTCTTTGCCAAAAAAAAATACATCTTTTTATGTTAGATAATTAATAATAATTATTTTTTAATATTATTTATATATTTATTATAACTCTTAAGGGAAATTCAATAAAATTAAATAAAGGCACGAATGTTATAATATATTGCATTTTCTTATAAACATGGTTGTCCTCCTAAGGTTACTCAAGAACTCATAAATGAGACAATCAGTAGGAATATATGTAGGTGGAAACTATAATCGTGCATGTTGTCTTGTTTGATTTATCCGTCTTTGTTTTAAAGTGTGGAAGTTGTTTATCCTTTGGAAACCGTGGATGAGAGATGTACACTCGATGATGAGTTGCATCACTATGAGGAAGATGATGGAAGGTATATGAAAGATAAATCAATGATTTAATTTTATTAAGGTTATTTTATTTTATAATTTTTTCGGTTAAGATTTATCTTTATTAGGAATTTTTATGCCCTATATTCATAAAATATTTAGATTTATGTAATCTCCTAATTTAGATGATTTCAATCATAATTATGAGTCATATTAGGGTTTTAGTTTAATTATAAATAGGTTAGCCGCCTTTGACTTTTAGGAGTTGATTTTGATTAATAAAGAATGGTATTTGAAACTCTATTTTCTTTACTTTGTGTTCATGTGGTTGTAATCGGCTATTCAAACCGATCGTCTTATGTCATGAGTAACATATGGTTTTGTTCTTTAATCCATGAAACTTAGATTTTTCATTTTGTATGTTATTGGGTATTGATATGGATGTAGCTACATGTGTTTAATTTGTTTGAAGTAGTAGACAACATCCATACATTTTCTTTTTCTGTCCGTGACATTGTATTTTTGACATATTTGTTTCTATGTTTGATGCTCTCACTTTCTAGTTACCAATGAATGCCAATAGAAGCTCTTCTGTGGCTTTTTCAAACATAGATTTTTATGTTTTGCTATGTATACTTCATTTTCTTTTAGTTAACAAAATCTTGAAAGGTTGGTTGGAGACCAAAGCACTTCGTGATTTCTATTTTTAGGCTTGGATCTTGGGAGGTCTTTTCTTTGATTATAGATGGATATGTTGAAGATAGATGATGCAAATAGGTTTGGGCAAAACCCTAATCACCTTCTGGTTGACAACGGTGGTGGTGGTGGAAGGTGACAGAAGAAGGGAATGGAATGGGAGGTGGGTGGCGTAAAGTGAGGTGGATGGGGTTGGTGATTATTTAGTTTCATTTTTATTATGACAACTAAAATAAAAGAGTTAAAAGGATAAAAAATTAAATTTGTATAGGTCAAGGTGGTTGACTGACCTAGTAACTGATCGAAACACCAAGGACCATATTAATCTTTTTGAAAAATTTGATGGTTGAACTTCTAGTCTTTCTAAAGCAAGTGGGTTATTTACGTAAATTTGTCTTTGTGATTTCTAAGTCTATTTCTTGCACACTCTTAGGTTTGTCTTTGTGATTTCTAAGTCTATTTCTTGCACAAACTTAGGTTTGTCTTTCTGATTTCTAAGTCTATTTCTTGCACACACTTACGTAAATTTAACTTTGTCATTTCTAAGTCTATTTCTTGCACACTCTTGGGTTTTGATAGTTTATATCTTACTTTTGAAGTAGTTAATTCCACATAAGTAAATCAAAATCACTATGACAGTAGTATATATACTATTCGATTTTAAATATAACAACATAAACATAACAAATATCACAACATTGATAAGAAAATCAACATTTTAGAAGCATGTAAAAGCTAGAATTTCGATTGAATTTGATAGACGACGTTGATGTCAACTTGAAAGGCCTTCGCAAGAATATCTCCAGCGATATCGGGATTTGACCCAAAAACAGCGTTTGCAATGGTAATAACACCTGGATTTTGACTACTCAAAGCTGCAATAGCAACAGCATAGCCATTTCCCACGTTTTTCTGGAAGTGAATCAGGCCTTCTGGGAACACGAAAACATCGCCTTTCTGAAGTTCTTTTGTGATGAGTCGGTTTTGAGGGTTGGACGTGACAAATCCGACTAGAATACGGCCTTCCATAACAGTCAAAATTTCAGTGGCCCGAGGGTGTGTATGTGGGGGGTTAATACCCTGTGGTGCGAAGTCAATACGTGCCATTGAGATACCAAGAGTGTTAAGTCCTGGCAACTCTTCTACGGTCACCGGAGTCACAGCAGACCCAACCGCATTCGAGGTATTTCCCATTAGCTGCAGTCCTCTATAAAAGAAATCATCAGGTTGTACAAGCCTCGCCTCTTTACAAACCAAGCCATTCACGAATACTACCAAGAAAAATAAATAAATAAATAAACTATTAATCACAATTAAATATAATATATTTTCAAATCATGCATGAATGCAGGAGAGTTTCTCGACTTTCAGCAATAAATTCTTACCTCTGCTATTTTGGTCTGCCACACAGAAGTCCTGAAGAGGACTAGGGTCCGAAGCAAACGCAAGGGAGCAACCCGCCACCAAGAGACCAAATAAAAGCAAATGAGACGTCATTGTTGAGAAGCTGAAAACTTGTTTTTGATGACTTAATTATGGTAGCTGGGAAATCTATGAAATAAAGAGTGGAACTCGCCATGCTTTTATAGTGAAAATATAGGAACATTAAGACTAATACCATCATAGCGTCATCATTATCATCTTGAGATGCATTCAAATTTTGCTGTTCAATTTCTAGAAGCAAGATACATTCAACTTACGTTGTCTGGTTCTTAATTTCATAAAGGTTGCAACTACTAACCTTATATGTCTATGATCCTTCCATTTCGTATATTTACTTATGTACTTTTTCATAACTTCCATACTTAGGATTAATTTTAATAGAACCTTGAATGTTTATTATGCATAGGAATTTTCTACTTATATCAATTTTTTAAGAAAATGAAAAAGTCTTGAAGAACAATATTGACCGTTTCCAAATGAGATCAATATTATAGTTAAAGAATGCTTTATGTATATTTTATTTTTCAATTGATGCATTCCAGGCTTTTCTTGAAACAAAATATTACCTACGTGCACTACAAAAATGTGCACAATTATCAAAAACCATTTATGTGTATAGTCCGTTTGATAATGGGTTTTACTGGTTTGTTAGACACATATCAAAATTGGTTAGAAGAAGGTGTACGTGGGCAATATCTTGTACACATACATAACAAACATTACAAACTTACTACTTTCACTGACAAATGCACAATACGTACTACAGATTATCATCACAAACTTTATAGCGATGTATTGCACACAAATTTAAGATCCATTTACCAACACAGCGTCTTTACTAGCTGTCTGTAAATTACTTGTATTAATTTGACGTCTAAAATTACAAAAAAAAGAAAAAAAAAATCTTAATTTTCCTGAATAAATAAAAGAAAGATAAATTATAACAAAAAATATATTTAGATTTTATAGTATGAATGGAAACAGTAAATATAAGTCCAAAATTTTGCAAAAAAAAGAACCCATAAAACTAAACTACTAGGAAAAAGCAAGGTAGGTTGCTAAATAGCAATGCCTAATCAACGCCGTTTGATCAACCAATGGCTGAGATTTAAAACCATGTTTCATGTGCCTAATCTCTATGTGTGCTTTCTAGTGAAGAATTTGGAAGGAACATCCTACAATAATCTACATCTAATCATATGTCTCTTCCACTAAACTTTTTCTAAAACACACCCCAACCACCAATTTTGATTTATGTGTGGATGTTGGATCAACGATCTCCCTAGATTTCAGCGATGATAGAACACCGAGCAAAGAGGCGAAGATTGAGGAATGGTTAAATTATTAAACAACTCTAAAAAAATCTGGAAAAAATAAATTATTTCATAGTGATTCTCGTCTTCCTTGCTTGATCAGGCGATATGTGCACCCCCTTGTTCGACTCCATTCCCTACGAGTTTTAATGATAGGGGAACTTGTGCCATCTTAATCCATTTGCCATTAGTAACACAAGGTTTTGTTCTTTAATCCATGAAACCTAGATTCGTAATTTTGTATGTTATTGGCTGTTGATATGGATGTAGCTACATGTGTTTAATTTAGTTAAGTAGTAGGCAACGTCCACACTTCCACTTTTTGTTTCTAGTGACATTGTATTTCTGGCTTATTTGTTCATATGTTTTAGGTTCACACTTGCTAGTTACTAATAAATTTCAAGAGAATCCTTGTATGTGTTTTGCTCTCATTTGCCAGTTACCATAGGGCTTCATAATTTCTATTTATTTGCCATGGGTATGGGGAGGTTGTTGCTTTATTTATTCATGTTCAGTTTGAAGACAAATAACGGAAATAAGGGTGGATTAAACCCTAAAAACCTTCTGCATTGAAATGGTGATTGAGGATGGTAATGGTAGGGACGGTGGCGGTTGACGGAGACCGATGAAGGTAGATGAATGGAATGGGGGTAGGTATGGTGACATAAAGTAGGTTGGGGGGGGGGGGGGGCGTAGGGTTTGGGTTTATTAGTTATCTTTCTTAACTATAAAAAGTAAAACAAAAAGACAAAAAAAAAACATATTTAAAAATATACGAAAGTCAGTTTACATAGTTATGTATCGGTCACACAAGTAAGTGAAACCATAACAACCATACTCGTCAAGATAAAAACAATAAGCACTGAACTTCTCACTTTTTTAAAGCACATTGTATGATTTAATCTAATACAAATAGGCACATAAGACAAGTAAATGAAGACATGGTTTTTGAAAAAATCGAGTTCTCTTTTGCAAAATTTGGGTTTAACGAAGGGAAAGGTCATATGACCTTTTATTGTCCTGCTGCCTTCAACTTGATTACCCTTTTCCTCATATTTCTCTACTTTCTCGGTACACTCTTATCTTGAAACACAACAAACCGATTTCGGGGACATTTAGGTTACGATATGGTCTGATAAGGATTCAAAAGGTCGAGTTTTACATGGGATGAAAGCGAGATAAGTCTTACCATCGGCCTCGATGAAGGATCTCCTCCCCCATGTGATTTCATGCAAGTAAAAAGAATTTGTCAACTTTGGTCCCTCCTTCCAAGATCTTAGCATTTTAAGTTTTAATATTATAGATTTTAGTTCTTTGCCAAACAAAAAATACATCTTTTTATGTTAGATAATTAATAATAATTATTTTTTAATATTATTTATATATTTATTATAACTCTTAAGGGAAATTCAATAAAATTAAATAAAGGCACGAATGTTATAATATATTGCATTTTCTTATAAACATGGTTGTCCTCCTAAGGTTACTCAAGAACTCATAAATGAGACAATCAGTAGGAATATATGTAGGTGGAAACTATAATCGTGCATGTTGTCTTGTTTGATTTATCCGTCTTTGTTTTAAAGTGTGGAAGTTGTTTATCCTTTGGAAACCGTGGATGAGAGATGTACACTCGATGATGAGTTGCATCACTATGAGGAAGATGATGGAAGGTATATGAAAGATAAATCAATGATTTAATTTTATTAAGGTTATTTTATTTTATAATTTTTTCGGTTAAGATTTATCTTTATTAGGAATTTTTATGCCCTATATTCATAAAATATTTAGATTTATGTAATCTCCTAATTTAGATGATTTCAATCATAATTATGAGTCATATTAGGGTTTTAGTTTAATTATAAATAGGTTAGCCGCCTTTGACTTTTAGGAGTTGATTTTGATTAATAAAGAATGGTATTTGAAACTCTATTTTCTTTACTTTGTGTTCATGTGGTTGTAATCGGCTATTCAAACCGATCGTCTTATGTCATGAGTAACATATGGTTTTGTTCTTTAATCCATGAAACTTAGATTTTTCATTTTGTATGTTATTGGGTATTGATATGGATGTAGCTACATGTGTTTAATTTGTTTGAAGTAGTAGACAACATCCATACATTTTCTTCTTCTGTCTGTGACATTGTATTTTTGACATATTTGTTTCTATGTTTGATGCTCTCACTTTCTAGTTACCAATGAATGCCAATAGAAGCTCTTCTGTGGCTTTTTCAAACATAGATTTTTATGTTTTGCTATGTATACTTCATTTTCTTTTAGTTAACAAAATCTTGAAAGGTTGGTTGGAGACCAAAGCACTTCGTGATTTCTATTTTTAGGCTTGGATCTTGGGAGGTCTTTTCTTTGATTATAGATGGATATGTTGAAGATAGATGATGCAAATAGGTTTGGGTAAAACCCTAACCACCTTCTGGTTGACAACGGTGGTGGTGGTGGAAGGTGACAGAAGAAGGGAATGGAATGGGAGGTGGGTGGCGTAAAGTGAGGTGGATGGGGTTGGTGATTATTTAGTTTCATTTTTATTATGACAACTAAAATAAAAGAGTTAAAAGGATAAAAAATTAAATTTGTATAGGTCAAGGTGGTTGACTGACCTAGTAACTGATCGAAACACCAAGGACCATATTAATCTTTTTGAAAAATTTGATGGTTGAACTTCTAGTCTTTCTAAAGCAAGTGGGTTATTTACGTAAATTTGTCTTTGTGATTTCTAAGTCTATTTCTTGCACACTCTTAGGTTTGTCTTTGTGATTTCTAAGTCTATTTCTTGCACAAACTTAGGTTTGTCTTTCTGATTTCTAAGTCTATTTCTTGCACACACTTACGTAAATTTAACTTTGTCATTTCTAAGTCTATTTCTTGCACACTCTTGGGTTTTGATAGTTTATATCTTACTTTTGAAGTAGTTAATTCCACATAAGTAAATCAAAATCACTATGACAGTAGTATATATACTATTCGATTTTAAATATAACAACATAAACATAACAAATATCACAACATTGATAAGAAAATCAACATTTTAGAAGCATGTAAAAGCTAGAATTTCGATTGAATTTGATAGACGACGTTGATGTCAACTTGAAAGGCCTTCGCAAGAATATCTCCAGCGATATCGGGATTTGACCCAAAAACAGCGTTTGCAATGGTAATAACACCTGGATTTTGACTACTCAAAGCTGCAATAGCAATAGCATAGCCATTTCCCACGTTTTTCTGGAAGTGAATCAGGCCTTCTGGGAACACGAAAACATCGCCTTTCTGAAGTTCTTTTGTGATGAGTCGGTTTTGAGGGTTGGACGTGACAAATCCGACTAGAATACGGCCTTCCATAACAGTCAAAATTTCAGTGGCCCGAGGGTGTGTATGTGGGGGGTTAATACCCTGTGGTGCGAAGTCAATACGTGCCATTGAGATACCAAGAGTGTTAAGTCCTGGCAACTCTTCTACGGTCACCGGAGTCACAGCAGACCCAACCGCATTCGAGGTATTTCCCATTAGCTGCAGTCCTCTATAAAAGAAATCATCAGGTTGTACAAGCCTCGCCTCTTTACAAACCAAGCCATTCACGAATACTACCAAGAAAAATAAATAAATAAATAAACTATTAATCACAATTAAATATAATATATTTTCAAATCATGCATGAATGCAGGAGAGTTTCTCGACTTTCAGCAATAAATTCTTACCTCTGCTATTTTGGTCTGCCACACAGAAGTCCTGAAGAGGACTAGGGTCCGAAGCAAACGCAAGGGAGCAACCCGCCACCAAGAGACCAAATAAAAGCAAATGAGACGTCATTGTTGAGAAGCTGAAAACTTGTTTTTGATGACTTAATTATGGTAGCTGGGAAATCTATGAAATAAAGAGTGGAACTCGCCATGCTTTTATAGTGAAAATATAGGAACATTAAGACTAATACCATCATAGCGTCATCATTATCATCTTGAGATGCATTCAAATTTTGCTGTTCAATTTCTAGAAGCAAGATACATTCAACTTACGTTGTCTGGTTCTTAATTTCATAAAGGTTGCAACTACTAACCTTATATGTCTATGATCCTTCCATTTCGTATATTTACTTATGTACTTTTTCATAACTTCCATACTTAGGATTAATTTTAATAGAACCTTGAATGTTTATTATGCATAGGAATTTTCTACTTATATCAATTTTTTAAGAAAATGAAAAAGTCTTGAAGAACAATATTGACCGTTTCCAAATGAGATCAATATTATAGTTAAAGAATGCTTTATGTATATTTTATTTTTCAATTGATGCATTCCAGGCTTTTCTTGAAACAAAATATTACCTACGTGCACTACAAAAATGTGCACAATTATCAAAAACCATTTATGTGTATAGTCCGTTTGATAATGGGTTTTACTGGTTTGTTAGACACATATCAAAATTGGTTAGAAGAAGGTGTACGTGGGCAATATCTTGTACACATACATAACAAACATTACAAACTTACTACTTTCACTGACAAATGCACAATACGTACTACAGATTATCATCACAAACTTTATAGCGATGTATTGCACACAAATTTAAGATCCATTTACCAACACAGCGTCTTTACTAGCTGTCTGTAAATTACTTGTATTAATTTGACGTCTAAAATTACAAAAAAAAGAAAAAAAAAATCTTAATTTTCCTGAATAAATAAAAGAAAGATAAATTATAACAAAAAATATATTTAGATTTTATAGTATGAATGGAAACAGTAAATATAAGTCCAAAATTTTGCAAAAAAAAGAACCCATAAAACTAAACTACTAGGAAAAAGCAAGGTAGGTTGCTAAATAGCAATGCCTAATCAACGCCGTTTGATCAACCAATGGCTGAGATTTAAAACCATGTTTCATGTGCCTAATCTCTATGTGTGCTTTCTAGTGAAGAATTTGGAAGGAACATCCTACAATAATCTACATCTAATCATATGTCTCTTCCACTAACCTTTTTCTAAAACACACCCCAACCACCAATTTTGATTTATGTGTGGATGTTGGATCAACGATCTCCCTAGATTTCAGCGATGATAGAACACCGAGCAAAGAGGCGAAGATTGAGGAATGGTTAAATTATTAAACAACTCTAAAAAAATCTGGAAAAAATAAATTATTTCATAGTGATTCTCGTCTTCCTTGCTTGATCAGGCGATATGTGCACCCCCTTGTTCGACTCCATTCCCTACGAGTTTTAATGATAGGGGAACTTGTGCCATCTTAATCCATTTGCCATTAGTAACACAAGGTTTTGTTCTTTAATCCATGAAACCTAGATTCGTAATTTTGTATGTTATTGGCTGTTGATATGGATGTAGCTACATGTGTTTAATTTAGTTAAGTAGTAGGCAACGTCCACACTTCCACTTTTTGTTTCTAGTGACATTGTATTTCTGGCTTATTTGTTCATATGTTTTAGGTTCACACTTGCTAGTTACTAATAAATTTCAAGAGAATCCTTGTATGTGTTTTGCTCTCATTTGCCAGTTACCATAGGGCTTCATAATTTCTATTTATTTGCCATGGGTATGGGGAGGTTGTTGCTTTATTTATTCATGTTCAGTTTGAAGACAAATAACGGAAATAAGGGTGGATTAAACCCTAAAAACCTTCTGCATTGAAATGGTGATTGAGGATGGTAATGGTAGGGACGGTGGCGGTTGACGGAGACCGATGAAGGTAGATGAATGGAATGGGGGTAGGTATGGTGACATAAAGTAGGTTGGGGGGGGGGGGGGGGGCGTAGGGTTTGGGTTTATTAGTTATCTTTCTTAACTATAAAAAGTAAAACAAAAAGACAAAAAAAAAACATATTTAAAAATATACGAAAGTCAGTTTACATAGTTATGTATCGGTCACACAAGTAAGTGAAACCATAACAACCATACTCGTCAAGATAAAAACAATAAGCACTGAACTTCTCACTTTTTTAAAGCACATTGTATGATTTAATCTAATACAAATAGGCACATAAGACAAGTAAATGAAGACATGGTTTTTGAAAAAATCGAGTTCTCTTTTGCAAAATTTGGGTTTAACGAAGGGAAAGGTCATATGACCTTTTATTGTCCTGCTGCCTTCAACTTGATTACCCTCTTCCTCATATTTCTCTACTTTCTCGGTACACTCTTATCTTGAAACACAACAAACCGATTTCGGGGACATTTAGGTTACGATATGGTCTGATAAGGATTCAAAAGGTCGAGTTTTACATGGGATGAAAGCGAGATAAGTCTTACCATCGGCCTCGATGAAGGATCTCCTCCCCCATGTGATTTCATGCAAGTAAAAAGAATTTGTCAACTTTGGTCCCTCCTTCCAAGATCTTAGCATTTTAAGTTTTAATATTATAGATTTTAGTTCTTTGCCAAAAAAAAATACATCTTTTTATGTTAGATAATTAATAATAATTATTTTTTAATATTATTTATATATTTATTATAACTCTTAAGGGAAATTCAATAAAATTAAATAAAGGCACGAATGTTATAATATATTGCATTTTCTTATAAACATGGTTGTCCTCCTAAGGTTACTCAAGAACTCATAAATGAGACAATCAGTAGGAATATATGTAGGTGGAAACTATAATCGTGCATGTTGTCTTGTTTGATTTATCCGTCTTTGTTTTAAAGTGTGGAAGTTGTTTATCCTTTGGAAACCGTGGATGAGAGATGTACACTCGATGATGAGTTGCATCACTATGAGGAAGATGATGGAAGGTATATGAAAGATAAATCAATGATTTAATTTTATTAAGGTTATTTTATTTTATAATTTTTTCGGTTAAGATTTATCTTTATTAGGAATTTTTATGCCCTATATTCATAAAATATTTAGATTTATGTAATCTCCTAATTTAGATGATTTCAATCATAATTATGAGTCATATTAGGGTTTTAGTTTAATTATAAATAGGTTAGCCGCCTTTGACTTTTAGGAGTTGATTTTGATTAATAAAGAATGGTATTTGAAACTCTATTTTCTTTACTTTGTGTTCATGTGGTTGTAATCGGCTATTCAAACCGATCGTCTTATGTCATGAGTAACATATGGTTTTGTTCTTTAATCCATGAAACTTAGATTTTTCATTTTGTATGTTATTGGGTATTGATATGGATGTAGCTACATGTGTTTAATTTGTTTGAAGTAGTAGACAACATCCATACATTTTCTTTTTCTGTCTGTGACATTGTATTTTTGACATATTTGTTTCTATGTTTGATGCTCTCACTTTCTAGTTACCAATGAATGCCAATAGAAGCTCTTCTGTGGCTTTTTCAAACATAGATTTTTATGTTTTGCTATGTATACTTCATTTTCTTTTAGTTAACAAAATCTTGAAAGGTTGGTTGGAGACCAAAGCACTTCGTGATTTCTATTTTTAGGCTTGGATCTTGGGAGGTCTTTTCTTTGATTATAGATGGATATGTTGAAGATAGATGATGCAAATAGGTTTGGGTAAAACCCTAACCACCTTCTGGTTGACAACGGTGGTGGTGGTGGAAGGTGACAGAAGAAGGGAATGGAATGGGAGGTGGGTGGCGTAAAGTGAGGTGGATGGGGTTGGTGATTATTTAGTTTCATTTTTATTATGACAACTAAAATAAAAGAGTTAAAAGGATAAAAAATTAAATTTGTATAGGTCAAGGTGGTTGACTGACCTAGTAACCGATCGAAACACCAAGGACCATATTAATCTTTTTGAAAAATTTGATGGTTGAACTTCTAGTCTTTCTAAAGCAAGTGGGTTATTTACGTAAATTTGTCTTTGTGATTTCTAAGTCTATTTCTTGCACACTCTTAGGTTTGTCTTTGTGATTTCTAAGTCTATTTCTTGCAAAAACTTAGGTTTGTCTTTCTGATTTCTAAGTCTATTTCTTGCACACACTTACGTAAATTTAACTTTGTCATTTATAAGTCTATTTCTTGCACACTCTTGGGTTTTGATAGTTTATATCTTACTTTTGAAGTAGTTAATTCCACATAAGTAAATCAAAATCACTATGACAGTAGTATATATACTATTCGATTTTAAATATAACAACATAAACATAACAAATATCACAACACTGATAAGAAAATCAACATTTTAGAAGCATGTAAAAGCTAGAATTTCGATTGAATTTGATAGACGACGTTGATGTCAACTTGAAAGGCCTTCGCAAGAATATCTCCAGCGATATCGGGATTTGACCCAAAAACAGCGTTTGCAATGGTAATAACACCTGGATTTTGACTACTCAAAGCTGCAATAGCAACAGCATAGCCATTTCCCACGTTTTTCTGGAAGTGAATCAGGCCTTCTGGGAACACGAAAACATCGCCTTTCTGAAGTTCTTTTGTGATGAGTCGGTTTTGAGGGTTGGACGTGACAAATCCGACTAGAATACGGCCTTCCATAACAGTCAAAATTTCAGTGGCCCGAGGGTGTGTATGTGGGGGGTTAATACCCTGTGGTGCGAAGTCAATACGTGCCATTGAGATACCAAGAGTGTTAAGTCCTGGCAACTCTTCTACGGTCACCGGAGTCACAGCAGACCCAACCGCATTCGAGGTATTTCCCATTAGCTGCAGTCCTCTATAAAAGAAATCATCAGGTTGTACAAGCCTCGCCTCTTTACAAACCAAGCCATTCACGAATACTACCAAGAAAAATAAATAAATAAATAAACTATTAATCACAATTAAATATAATATATTTTCAAATCATGCATGAATGCAGGAGAGTTTCTCGACTTTCAGCAATAAATTCTTACCTCTGCTATTTTGGTCTGCCACACAGAAGTCCTGAAGAGGACTAGGGTCCGAAGCAAACGCAAGGGAGCAACCCGCCACCAAGAGACCAAATAAAAGCAAATGAGACGTCATTGTTGAGAAGCTGAAAACTTGTTTTTGATGACTTAATTATGGTAGCTGGGAAATCTATGAAATAAAGAGTGGAACTCGCCATGCTTTTATAGTGAAAATATAGGAACATTAAGACTAATACCATCATAGCGTCATCATTATCATCTTGAGATGCATTCAAATTTTGCTGTTCAATTTCTAGAAGCAAGATACATTCAACTTACGTTGTCTGGTTCTTAATTTCATAAAGGTTGCAACTACTAACCTTATATGTCTATGATCCTTCCATTTCGTATATTTACTTATGTACTTTTTCATAACTTCCATACTTAGGATTAATTTTAATAGAACCTTGAATGTTTATTATGCATAGGAATTTTCTACTTATATCAATTTTTTAAGAAAATGAAAAAGTCTTGAAGAACAATATTGACCGTTTCCAAATGAGATCAATATTATAGTTAAAGAATGCTTTATGTATATTTTATTTTTCAATTGATGCATTCCAGGCTTTTCTTGAAACAAAATATTACCTACGTGCACTACAAAAATGTGCACAATTATCAAAAACCATTTATGTGTATAGTCCGTTTGATAATGGGTTTTACTGGTTTGTTAGACACATATCAAAATTGGTTAGAAGAAGGTGTACGTGGGCAATATCTTGTACACATACATAACAAACATTACAAACTTACTACTTTCACTGACAAATGCACAATACGTACTACAGATTATCATCACAAACTTTATAGCGATGTATTGCACACAAATTTAAGATCCATTTACCAACACAGCGTCTTTACTAGCTGTCTGTAAATTACTTGTATTAATTTGACGTCTAAAATTACAAAAAAAAGAAAAAAAAAATCTTAATTTTCCTGAATAAATAAAAGAAAGATAAATTATAACAAAAAATATATTTAGATTTTATAGTATGAATGGAAACAGTAAATATAAGTCCAAAATTTTGCAAAAAAAAGAACCCATAAAACTAAACTACTAGGAAAAAGCAAGGTAGGTTGCTAAATAGCAATGCCTAATCAACGCTGTTTGATCAACCAATGGCTGAGATTTAAAACCATGTTTCATGTGCCTAATCTCTATGTGTGCTTTCTAGTGAAGAATTTGGAAGGAACATCCTACAATAATCTACATCTAATCATATGTCTCTTCCACTAACCTTTTTCTAAAACACACCCCAACCACCAATTTTGATTTATGTGTGGATGTTGGATCAACGATCTCCCTACATTTCAGCGATGATAGAACACCGAGCAAAGAGGCGAAGATTGAGGAATGGTTAAATTATTAAACAACTCTAAAAAATCTGGAAAAAATAAATTATTTCATAGTGATTCTCGTCTTCCTTGCTTGATCAGGCGATATGTGCACCCCCTTGTTCGACTCCATTCCCTACGAGTTTTAATGATAGGGGAACTTGTGTCATCTTAATCCATTTGCCATTAGTAACACAAGGTTTTGTTCTTTAATCCATGAAACCTAGATTCGTAATTTTGTATGTTATTGGCTGTTGATATGGATGTAGCTACATGTGTTTAATTTAATTAAGTAGTAGGCAACGTCCACACTTCCACTTTTTGTTTCTAGTGACATTGTATTTCTGGCTTATTTGTTCATATGTTTTAGGTTCACACTTGCTAGTTACTAATAAATTTCAAGAGAATCCTTGTATGTGTTTTGCTCTCATTTGCCAGTTACCATAGGGCTTCATAATTTCTATTTATTTGCCATGGGTATGGGGAGGTTGTTGCTTTATTTATTCATGTTCAGTTTGAAGACAAATAACGGAAATAAGGGTGGATTAAACCCTAAAAACCTTCTGCATTGAAATGGTGATTGAGGATGGTAATGGTAGGGACGGTGGCGGTTGACGGAGACCGATGAAGGTAGATGAATGGAATGGGGGTAGGTATGGTGACATAAAGTAGGTTGGGGGGGGGGGGGGCGTAGGGTTTGGGTTTATTAGTTATCTTTCTTAACTATAAAAAGTAAAACAAAAAGACAAAAAAAAACATATTTAAAAATATACGAAAGTCAGTTTACATAGTTATGTATCGGTCACACAAGTAAGTGAAACCATAACAACCATACTCGTCAAGATAAAAACAATAAGCACTGAACTTCTCACTTTTTTAAAGCACATTGTATGATTTAATCTAATACAAATAGGCACATAAGACAAGTAAATGAAGACATGGTTTTTGAAAAAATCGAGTTCTCTTTTGCAAAATTTGGGTTTAACGAAGGGAAAGGTCATATGACCTTTTATTGTCCTGCTGCCTTCAACTTGATTACCCTCTTCCTCATATTTCTCTACTTTCTCGGTACACTCTTATCTTGAAACACAACAAACCGATTTCGGGGACATTTAGGTTACGATATGGTCTGATAAGGATTCAACAGGTCGAGTTTTACATGGGATGAAAGCGAGATAAGTCTTACCATCGGCCTCGATGAAGGATCTCCTCCCCCATCTGATTTCATGCAAGTAAAAAGAATTTGTCAACTTTGGTCCCTCCTTCCAAGATCTTAGCATTTTAAGTTTTAATATTATAGATTTTAGTTCTTTGCCAAAAAAAATACATCTTTTTATGTTAGATAATTAATAATAATTATTTTTTAATATTATTTTTATATTTATTATAACTCTTAAGGGAAATTCAATAAAATTAAATAAAGGCACGAATGTTATAATATATTGCATTTTCTTATAAACATGGTTGTCCTCCTAAGGTTACTCAAGAACTCATAAATGAGACAATCAGTAGGAATATATGTAGGTGGAAACTATAATCGTGCATGTTGTCTTGTTTGATTTATCCGTCTTTGTTTTAAAGTGTGGAAGTTGTTTGTCCTTTGGAAACCGTGGATGAGAGATGTACACTCGATGATGAGTTGCATCACTATGAGGAAGATGATGGAAGGTATATGAAAGATAAATCAATGATTTAATTTTATTAAGGTTATTTTATTTTATAATTTTTTCGGTTAAGATTTATCTTTATTAGGAATTTTTATGCCCTATATTCATAAAATATTTAGATTTATGTAATCTCCTAATTTAGATGATTTCAATCATAATTATGAGTCATATTAGGGTTTTAGTTTAATTATAAATAGGTTAGCCGCCTTTGACTTTTAGGATTTGATTTTGATTAATAAAGAATGGTATTTGAAACTCTATTTTCTTTACTTTGTGTTCATGTGGTTGTAATCGGCTATTCAAACCGATCGTCTTATGTCATGAGTAACATATGGTTTTGTTCTTTAATCCATGAAACTTAGATTTTTCATTTTGTATGTTATTGGGTATTGATATGGATGTAGCTACATGTGTTTAATTTGTTTGAAGTAGTAGACAACATCCATACATTTTCTTTTTCTGTCCGTGACATTGTATTTTTGACATATTTGTTTCTATGTTTGATGCTCTCACTTTCTAGTTACCAATGAATGCCAATAGAAGCTCTTCTGTGGCTTTTTCAAACATAGATTTTTATGTTTTGCTATGTATACTTCATTTTCTTTTAGTTAACAAAATCTTGAAAGGTTGGTTGGAGACTAAAGCACTTCGTGATTTCTATTTTTAGGCTTGGATCTTGGGAGGTCTTTTCTTTGATTATAGATGGATATGTTGAAGATAGATGATGCAAATAGGTTTGGGTAAAACCCTAACCACCTTCTGGTTGACAACGGTGGTGGTGGTGGAAGGTGACAGAAGAAGGGAATGGAATGGGAGGTGGGTGGCGTAAAGTGAGGTGGATGGGGTTGGTGATTATTTAGTTTCATTTTTATTATGACAACTAAAATAAAAGAGTTAAAAAGATAAAAAATTAAATTTGTATAGGTCAAGGTGGTTGACTGACCTAGTAACTGATCGAAACACCAAGGACCATATTAATCTTTTTGAAAAATTTGATGGTTGAACTTCTAGTCTTTCTAAAGCAAGTGGGTTATTTACGTAAATTTGTCTTTGTGATTTCTAAGTCTATTTCTTGCACACTCTTAGGTTTGTCTTTGTGATTTCTAAGTCTATTTCTTGCACAAACTTAGGTTTGTCTTTCTGATTTCTAAGTCTATTTCTTGCACACACTTACGTAAATTTAACTTTGTCATTTCTAAGTCTATTTCTTGCACACTCTTGGGTTTTGATAGTTTATATCTTACTTTTGAAGTAGTTAATTCCACATAAGTAAATCAAAATCACTATGACAGTAGTATATATACTATTCGATTTTAAATATAACAACATAAACATAACAAATATCACAACATTGATAAGAAAATCAACATTTTAGAAGCATGTAAAAGCTAGAATTTCGATTGAATTTGATAGACGACGTTGATGTCAACTTGAAAGGCCTTCGCAAGAATATCTCCAGCGATATCGGGATTTGACCCAAAAACAGCGTTTGCAATGGTAATAACACCTGGATTTTGACTACTCAAAGCTGCAATAGCAACAGCATAGCCATTTCCCACGTTTTTCTGGAAGTGAATCAGGCCTTCTGGGAACACGAAAACATCGCCTTTCTGAAGTTCTTTTGTGATGAGTCGGTTTTGAGGGTTGGACGTGACAAATCCGACTAGAATACGGCCTTCCATAACAGTCAAAATTTCAGTGGCCCGAGGGTGTGTATGTGGGGGGTTAATACCCTGTGGTGCGAAGTCAATACGTGCCATTGAGATACCAAGAGTGTTAAGTCCTGGCAACTCTTCTACGGTCACCGGAGTCACAGCAGACCCAACCGCATTCGAGGTATTTCCCATTAGCTGCAGTCCTCTATAAAAGAAATCATCAGGTTGTACAAGCCTCGCCTCTTTACAAACCAAGCCATTCACGAATACTACCAAGAAAAATAAATAAATAAATAAACTATTAATCACAATTAAATATAATATATTTTCAAATCATGCATGAATGCAGGAGAGTTTCTCGACTTTCAGCAATAAATTCTTACCTCTGCTATTTTGGTCTGCCACACAGAAGTCCTGAAGAGGACTAGGGTCCGAAGCAAACGCAAGGGAGCAACCCGCCACCAAGAGACCAAATAAAAGCAAATGAGACGTCATTGTTGAGAAGCTGAAAACTTGTTTTTGATGACTTAATTATGGTAGCTGGGAAATCTATGAAATAAAGAGTGGAACTCGCCATGCTTTTATAGTGAAAATATAGGAACATTAAGACTAATACCATCATAGCGTCATCATTATCATCTTGAGATGCATTCAAATTTTGCTGTTCAATTTCTAGAAGCAAGATACATTCAACTTACGTTGTCTGGTTCTTAATTTCATAAAGGTTGCAACTACTAACCTTATATGTCTATGATCCTTCCATTTCGTATATTTACTTATGTACTTTTTCATAACTTCCATACTTAGGATTAATTTTAATAGAACCTTGAATGTTTATTATGCATAGGAATTTTCTACTTATATCAATTTTTTAAGAAAATGAAAAAGTCTTGAAGAACAATATTGACCGTTTCCAAATGAGATCAATATTATAGTTAAAGAATGCTTTATGTATATTTTATTTTTCAATTGATGCATTCCAGGCTTTTCTTGAAACAAAATATTACCTACGTGCACTACAAAAATGTGCACAATTATCAAAAACCATTTATGTGTATAGTCCGTTTGATAATGGGTTTTACTGGTTTGTTAGACACATATCAAAATTGGTTAGAAGAAGGTGTACGTGGGCAATATCTTGTACACATACATAACAAACATTACAAACTTACTACTTTCACTGACAAATGCACAATACGTACTACAGATTATCATCACAAACTTTATAGCGATGTATTGCACACAAATTTAAGATCCATTTACCAACACAGTGTCTTTACTAGCTGTCTGTAAATTACTTGTATTAATTTGACGTCTAAAATTACAAAAAAAAGAAAAAAAAAATCTTAATTTTCCTGAATAAATAAAAGAAAGATAAATTATAACAAAAAATATATTTAGATTTTATAGTATGAATGGAAACAGTAAATATAAGTCCAAAATTTTGCAAAAAAAAGAACCCATAAAACTAAACTACTAGGAAAAAGCAAGGTAGGTTGCTAAATAGCAATGCCTAATCAACGCTGTTTGATCAACCAATGGCTGAGATTTAAAACCATGTTTCATGTGCCTAATCTCTATGTGTGCTTTCTAGTGAAGAATTTGGAAGGAACATCCTACAATAATCTACATCTAATCATATGTCTCTTCCACTAACCTTTTTCTAAAACACACCCCAACCACCAATTTTGATTTATGTGTGGATGTTGGATCAACGATCTTCCTAGATTTCAGCGATGATAGAACACCGAGCAAAGAGGCGAAGATTGAGGAATGGTTAAATTATTAAACAACTCTAAAAAAATCTGGAAAAAATAAATTATTTCATAGTGATTCTCGTCTTCCTTGCTTGATCAGGCGATATGTGCACCCCCTTGTTCGACTCCATTCCCTACGAGTTTTAATGATAGGGGAACTTCTGTCATCTTAATCCATTTGCCATTAGTAACACAAGGTTTTGTTCTTTAATCCATGAAACCTAGATTCGTAATTTTGTATGTTATTGGCTGTTGATATGGATGTAGCTACATGTGTTTAATTTAATTAAGTAGTAGGCAACGTCCACACTTCCACTTTTTGTTTCTAGTGACATTGTATTTCTGGCTTATTTGTTCATATGTTTTAGGTTCACACTTGCTAGTTACTAATAAATTTCAAGAGAATCCTTGTATGTGTTTTGCTCTCATTTGCCAGTTACCATAGGGCTTCATAATTTCTATTTATTTGCCATGGGTATAGGGAGGTTGTTGCTTTATTTATTCATGTTCAGTTTGAAGACAAATAACGGAAATAAGGGTGGATTAAACCCTAAAAACCTTCTGCACTGAAATGGTGATTGAGGATGGTAATGGTAGGGACGGTGGCGGTTGACGGAGACCGATGAAGGTAGATGAATGGAATGGGGGTAGGTATGGTGACATAAAGTAGGTTGGGGGGGGGGGGCGTAGGGTTTGGGTTTATTAGTTATCTTTCTTAACTATAAAAAGTAAAACAAAAAGACAAAAAAAAAACATATTTAAAAATATACGAAAGTCAGTTTACATAGTTATGTATCGGTCACACAAGTAAGTGAAACCATAACAACCATACTCGTCAAGATAAAAACAATAAGCACTGAACTTCTCACTTTTTTAAAGCACATTGTATGATTTAATCTAATATAAATAGGCACATAAGACAAGTAAATGAAGACATGGTTTTTGAAAAAATCGAGTTCTCTTTTGCAAAATTTGGGTTTAACGAAGGGAAAGGTCATATGACCTTTTATTGTCCTGCTGCCTTCAACTTGATTACCCTCTTCCTCATATTTCTCTACTTTCTCGGTACACTCTTATCTTGAAACACAACAAACCGATTTCGGGGACATTTAGGTTACGATATGGTCTGATAAGGATTCAAAAGGTCGAGTTTTACATGGGATGAAAGCGAGATAAGTCTTACCATCGGCCTCGATGAAGGATCTCCTCCCCCATGTGATTTCATGCAAGTAAAAAGAATTTGTCAACTTTGGTCCCTCCTTCCAAGATCTTATCATTTTAAGTTTTAATATTATAGATTTTAGTTCTTTGCCAAAAAAAAATACATCTTTTTATGTTAGATAATTAATAATAATTATTTTTTAATATTATTTTTATATTTATTATAACTCTTAAGGGAAATTCAATAAAATTAAATAAAGGCACGAATATTATAATATATTGCATTTTCTTATAAACATGGTTGTCCTCCTAAGGTTACTCAAGAACTCATAAATGAGACAATCAGTAGGAATATATGTAGGTGGAAACTATAATCGTGCATGTTGTCTTGTTTGATTTATCCGTCTTTGTTTTAAAGTGTGGAAGTTGTTTGTCCTTTGGAAACCGTGGATGAGAGATGTACACTCGATGATGAGTTGCATCACTATGAGGAAGATGATGGAAGGTATATGAAAGATAAATCAATGATTTAATTTTATTAAGGTTATTTTATTTTATAATTTTTTCGGTTAAGATTTATCTTTATTAGGAATTTTTATGCCCTATATTCATAAAATATTTAGATTTATGTAATCTCCTAATTTAGATGATTTCAATCATAATTATGAGTCATATTAGGGTTTTAGTTTAATTATAAATAGGTTAGCCGCCTTTGACTTTTAGGATTTGATTTTGATTAATAAAGAATGGTATTTGAAACTCTATTTTCTTTACTTTGTGTTCATGTGGTTGTAATCGGCTATTCAAACCGATCGTCTTATGTCATGAGTAACATATGGTTTTGTTCTTTAATCCATGAAACTTAGATTTTTCATTTTGTATGTTATTGGGTATTGATATGGATGTAGCTACATGTGTTTAATTTGTTTGAAGTAGTAGACAACATCCATACATTTTCTTTTTCTGTCCGTGACATTGTATTTTTGACATATTTGTTTCTATGTTTGATGCTCTCACTTTCTAGTTACCAATGAATGCCAATAGAAGCTCTTCTGTGGCTTTTTCAAACATAGATTTTTATGTTTTGCTATGTATACTTCATTTTCTTTTAGTTAACAAAATCTTGAAAGGTTGGTTGGAGACCAAAGCACTTCGTGATTTCTATTTTTAGGCTTGGATCTTGGGAGGTCTTTTCTTTGATTATAGATGGATATGTTGAAGATAGATGATGCAAATAGGTTTGGGTAAAACCCTAACCACCTTCTGGTTGACAACGGTGGTGGTGGTGGAAGGTGACAGAAGAAGGGAATGGAATGGGAGGTGGGTGGCGTAAAGTGAGGTGGATGGGGTTGGTGATTATTTAGTTTCATTTTTATTATGACAACTAAAATAAAAGAGTTAAAAGGATAAAAAATTAAATTTGTATAGGTCAAGGTGGTTGACTGACCTAGTAACTGATCGAAACACCAAGGACTATATTAATCTTTTTGAAAAATTTGATGGTTGAACTTCTAGTCTTTCTAAAGCAAGTGGGTTATTTACGTAAAAAGACATCTTACGACACCATATTCGCCTCAACAAAATGGTGTTGTAGAAAGGCGAAATCGTACGGTTATGGATATGGCAAGAAGTCTTCTTAAAGGAAGAAATGTACCCGGAGAGTTTTGGGGAGAAGCCGTTAGACATGCGGTTTATCTTCTAAATCGCTTACCTACAAAAGCGCTCACCGACATCACGCCGTATGAAGCATGGTTTGACAAAAAACCAAACCTTGAACATTTGAAGGTTTTTGGTTGTGTTGTCTTTGCCAAAAGTGTAGGAGGTCATTTGAAGAAACTTGAAGACCGAAGCAAAAAGATGGTGTATTTTGGAGTAGAAGATGGAACTAAAGGGTGTCGATTATTTGATCCGGAGAGTCGGAAATTGAGGGTTAGTCGTGATGTTGTTTTTGACGAAAACGAAGGATGGAATTGGTACAAAAACAAGGAAGAGGAAGAGACGACTGCTAAAACATTCACAATAATCGAGTTGGACGGTGACGAAGTCAACCCGATGAATCCGGACATCCCCGAAGTCGATCTGGAAAATCCGGACAACCCCCATATCGAACCTGTCCAGCCCGTAACAGCCCCAAGTTCTCCTACTACAGCCCCGATTTCTCCAACTTTGACCGACACGGATATCCCTCCAAACTGGGTTGGGCCAAAAGGACTCCGTTCGCTTGCCGATATCTATAATGATTCCGAAAATGTGATCCTAGAACCCGGAGAATTGTTAATGATTGCAGCGGATCAACCCTTGAATTTTGAAGAGGCGGTTACCTATAAACCATGGCGGGAGGCCATGCAAACAGAGTTGGATGCGATCGTTAAAAACAAGACGTGACAACTCACCGACTTGCCACCGGGTCAGAAAGTGATAGGATTAAAGTGGGTCTTTAAAGTGAAAAAAGACAATCTTGGAAATGTGGTAAAACACAAAGCTCGACTTGTCGCAAAAGGTTACGTACAAAAGCAAGGAATTGATTTTGATGAAGTTTTTGCACCGGTAGCACGACTTGACACGATAAGGCTCTTTCTTGCCTTAGCAGCTCAACATGGGTGGGTTGTCCACCATTTAGATGTCAAGTCGGCTTTCCTTAATGGTGATCTTGAAGAGGAGGTCTATGTAAGTCAACCGGAAGGATTCGTTGACAAAGTACATAGTCACAAGGTGCTAAAACTCTCAAAAGCTCTTTATGGTTTACGACAAGCCCCTCGAGCATGGAACATTCGCTTGGATAAAAGCCTAAAAGGACTTGGTTTTTCGAAATGTTCACAAGACACGGCGGTGTACAAAAGGAACTCAAAAGGAAAAACTCTTTTAGTTGGTGTCTATGTTGACGATTTGATTGTTACCGGATCAAACAACGAAGACATTATCGAATTCAAGGACCAAATGAAAAAAGAATTCGAAATGAGTGACTTGGGTTTACTTTCTTACTACCTTGGAATAGAAGTGGCACAAAAGAAGTGGGGAATTTCTTTACGACAAACGGATTACGCAAAGAAGATTTTGGATCAATTTGGGTTACTAGATTGCAACCCTGCAAGTTCACCGATCGAACCAAAGTTGAAAGTCAAGAAAGACGAAGACGGTGAAAAAATTGACCCGACCGAATATAGACGAGTAGTGGGATGTTTGAGGTACTTGACGCATACTCGACCAGATTTGTCGTACGCGGTTGGAATTGCAAGTCGTTTCATGGAGCAACCCACCACTTTGCATTTCCAAGTAGTAAAACACATTTTACGATATGTCAAAGGAACCATTGATTACGGACTCAACTATGGAAAGGGTCGTGAAGTTGAAGACTTGGTTGGGTTTAGCGATAGTGATCATGGTGGTGACAAAGTTAGTGGAAAAAGCACAAGCGGGATGATTTTCTACCTAGGAAGAAATGCGGTGACATGGCAATCTCAAAAACAAAGGACCGTTGCTTTGTCAACATGCGAAGCCGAGTTCATGGCAGCCACGGTAGCGGCATGTCAAGCCATTTGGCTTGGTAATCTCGTGAAGGAGCTTACAGGTGATCATGTTATGCCTATCACGTTGTATGTTGACAACAAGTCAGCAATTGAGTTGATGAAGAATCCTGTGTTTCATGGTAGAAGCAAACACATTGACATTCGCTATCACTTCATAAGAGAATGTGTCGAGGAAGGGAAAGTTGTAGTGGAACATGTCGACTCAAAGGATCAGCGAGCAGACATCTTTACAAAGGCCTTGACACAAGTGAAGCACGGCGAAATGCGAAATATGATCGGTGTGACAGATATTGAACTTGGTCCGGTTTAAGAGGGAGAATGTGATATAAACCTGACCACACACAAAGTCAGAAACATCTTCCTTGTTTCACGGTAGGCGTGACTTTAGTTTTCCCTATGTTTGAAAATAAGCCATACATTTGGTAGAATAATAAATTTGGTTGCAGCTATCCATGACTTTTACCAAGTAGTTAGGATTTTTTAAGCTTATATAAGAAGCCGAATCGTAGGCTTGAAGTAAAAGAATATATCCCATATTGTAATTTGTCTTTCAAATATTTTATCAACAATAGCCTTTTGGCAACATCTCCATGCACGTCCAATTTATTTAGATAACATCTGAAACCCATATTTGTTCACAAAACTTTAGCTTTCTTGCATACAAATTATTTTATAAATTCCAACAAGATGATGCAAATAGGTTTGGGTAAAACCCTAACCACCTTCTGGTTGACAACAGTGGTGGTGGTTGTGATGGTGGAAGGTGACAGAAGAAGGGAATGGAATGGGAGGTGGGTGGCGTAAAGTGAGGTGGATGGGGTTGGTGATTATTTAGTTTCATTTTTATTATGACAACTAAAATAAAAGAGTTAAAAGGATAGAAAATTAAATTTGTATAGGTCAAGGTGGTTGGCTGACCTAGTAACTGATTTATCTTTCTTTTATTTGACGTCTTACCATCGGCCTCGATGAAGGATCTCCTCCCCCATGTGATTTCATGCAAGTAAAAAGAATTTGTCAACTTTGGTCCCTCCTTCCAAGATCTTAGCATTTTAAGTTTTAATATTATAGAGTCATATTAGGGTTTTAGTTGATTTCAATCATAATTATGAGTCATATTAGGGTTTTAGTTTAATTATAAACAGGTTAGCCGCCTTTGACTTTTAGGAGTTGATTTTGATTAATAAAGAATGGTATTTGAAACTCTATTTTCTTTACTTTGTGTTCATGTGGTTGTAATCGGCTATTCAAACCGATCGTCTTATGTCATGAGTAACATATGGTTTTGTTCTTTAATCCATGAAACTTAGATTTTTCATTTTGTATGTTATTGGGTATTGATATGGATGTAGCTACATGTGTTTAATTTGTTTGAAGTAGTAGACAACATCCATACATTTTCTTTTTCTGTCCGTGACATTGTATTTTTGACATATTTGTTTCTATGTTTGATGCTCTCACTTTCTAGTTACCAATGAATGCCAATAGAAGCTCTTCTGTGGCTTTTTCAAACATAGATTTTTATGTTTTGCTATGTATACTTCATTTTCTTTTAGTTAACAAAATCTTGAAAGGTTGGTTGGAGACCAAAGCACTTCGTGATTTCTATTTTTAGGCTTGGATCTTGGGAGGTCTTTTCTTTGATTATAGATGGATATGTTGAAGATAGATGATGCAAATAGGTTTGGGTAAAACCCTAACCACCTTCTGGTTGACAACGTTGGTGGTGGTGGAAGGTGACAGAAGAAGGGAATGGAATGGGAGGTGGGTGGCGTAAAGTGAGGTGGATGGGGTTGGTGATTATTTAGTTTCATTTTTATTATGACAACTAAAATAAAAGAGTTAAAAGGATAAAAAATTAAATTTGTATAGGTCAAGGTGGTTGACTGACCTAGTAACTGATCGAAACACCAAGGACCATATTAATCTTTTTGAAAAATTTGATGGTTGAACTTCTAGTCTTTCTAAAGCAAGTGGGTTATTTACGTAAATTTGTCTTTGTGATTTCTAAGTCTATTTCTTGCACACTCTTAGGTTTGTCTTTGTGATTTCTAAGTCTATTTCTTGCACAAACTTAGGTTTGTCTTTCTGATTTCTAAGTCTATTTCTTGCACACACTTACGTAAATTTAACTTTGTCATTTCTAAGTCTATTTCTTGCACACTCTTGGGTTTTGATAGTTTATATCTTACTTTTGAAGTAGTTAATTCCACATAAGTAAATCAAAATCACTATGACAGTAGTATATATACTATTCGATTTTAAATATAACAACATAAACATAACAAATATCACAACATTGATAAGAAAATCAACATTTTAGAAGCATGTAAAAGCTAGAATTTCGATTGAATTTGATAGACGACGTTGATGTCAACTTGAAAGGCCTTCGCAAGAATATCTCCAGCGATATCGGGATTTGACCCAAAAACAGCGTTTGCAATGGTAATAACACCTGGATTTTGACTACTCAAAGCTGCAATAGCAATAGCATAGCCATTTCCCACGTTTTTCTGGAAGTGAATCAGGCCTTCTGGGAACACGAAAACATCGCCTTTCTGAAGTTCTTTTGTGATGAGTCGGTTTTGAGGGTTGGACGTGACAAATCCGACTAGAATACGGCCTTCCATAACAGTCAAAATTTCAGTGGCCCGAGGGTGTGTATGTGGGGGGTTAATACCCTGTGGTGCGAAGTCAATACGTGCCATTGAGATACCAAGAGTGTTAAGTCCTGGCAACTCTTCTACGGTCACCGGAGTCACAGCAGACCCAACCGCATTCGAGGTATTTCCCATTAGCTGCAGTCCTCTATAAAAGAAATCATCAGGTTGTACAAGCCTCGCCTCTTTACAAACCAAGCCATTCACGAATACTACCAAGAAAAATAAATAAATAAATAAACTATTAATCACAATTAAATATAATATATTTTCAAATCATGCATGAATGCAGGAGAGTTTCTCGACTTTCAGCAATAAATTCTTACCTCTGCTATTTTGGTCTGCCACACAGAAGTCCTGAAGAGGACTAGGGTCCGAAGCAAACGCAAGGGAGCAACCCGCCACCAAGAGACCAAATAAAAGCAAATGAGACGTCATTGTTGAGAAGCTGAAAACTTGTTTTTGATGACTTAATTATGGTAGCTGGGAAATCTATGAAATAAAGAGTGGAACTCGCCATGCTTTTATAGTGAAAATATAGGAACATTAAGACTAATACCATCATAGCGTCATCATTATCATCTTGAGATGCATTCAAATTTTGCTGTTCAATTTCTAGAAGCAAGATACATTCAACTTACGTTGTCTGGTTCTTAATTTCATAAAGGTTGCAACTACTAACCTTATATGTCTATGATCCTTCCATTTCGTATATTTACTTATGTACTTTTTCATAACTTCCATACTTAGGATTAATTTTAATAGAACCTTGAATGTTTATTATGCATAGGAATTTTCTACTTATATCAATTTTTTAAGAAAATGAAAAAGTCTTGAAGAACAATATTGACCGTTTCCAAATGAGATCAATATTATAGTTAAAGAATGCTTTATGTATATTTTATTTTTCAATTGATGCATTCCAGGCTTTTCTTGAAACAAAATATTACCTACGTGCACTACAAAAATGTGCACAATTATCAAAAACCATTTATGTGTATAGTCCGTTTGATAATGGGTTTTACTGGTTTGTTAGACACATATCAAAATTGGTTAGAAGAAGGTGTACGTGGGCAATATCTTGTACACATACATAACAAACATTACAAACTTACTACTTTCACTGACAAATGCACAATACGTACTACAGATTATCATCACAAACTTTATAGCGATGTATTGCACACAAATTTAAGATCCATTTACCAACACAGCGTCTTTACTAGCTGTCTGTAAATTACTTGTATTAATTTGACGTCTAAAATTACAAAAAAAAGAAAAAAAAAATCTTAATTTTCCTGAATAAATAAAAGAAAGATAAATTATAACAAAAAATATATTTAGATTTTATAGTATGAATGGAAACAGTAAATATAAGTCCAAAATTTTGCAAAAAAAAGAACCCATAAAACTAAACTACTAGGAAAAAGCAAGGTAGGTTGCTAAATAGCAATGCCTAATCAACGCCGTTTGATCAACCAATGGCTGAGATTTAAAACCATGTTTCATGTGCCTAATCTCTATGTGTGCTTTCTAGTGAAGAATTTGGAAGGAACATCCTACAATAATCTACATCTAATCATATGTCTCTTCCACTAACCTTTTTCTAAAACACACCCCAACCACCAATTTTGATTTATGTGTGGATGTTGGATCAACGATCTCCCTAGATTTCAGCGATGATAGAACACCGAGCAAAGAGGCGAAGATTGAGGAATGGTTAAATTATTAAACAACTCTAAAAAAATCTGGAAAAAATAAATTATTTCATAGTGATTCTCGTCTTCCTTGCTTGATCAGGCGATATGTGCACCCCCTTGTTCGACTCCATTCCCTACGAGTTTTAATGATAGGGGAACTTGTGCCATCTTAATCCATTTGCCATTAGTAACACAAGGTTTTGTTCTTTAATCCATGAAACCTAGATTCGTAATTTTGTATGTTATTGGCTGTTGATATGGATGTAGCTACATGTGTTTAATTTAGTTAAGTAGTAGGCAACGTCCACACTTCCACTTTTTGTTTCTAGTGACATTGTATTTCTGGCTTATTTGTTCATATGTTTTAGGTTCACACTTGCTAGTTACTAATAAATTTCAAGAGAATCCTTGTATGTGTTTTGCTCTCATTTGCCAGTTACCATAGGGCTTCATAATTTCTATTTATTTGCCATGGGTATGGGGAGGTTGTTGCTTTATTTATTCATGTTCAGTTTGAAGACAAATAACGGAAATAAGGGTGGATTAAACCCTAAAAACCTTCTGCATTGAAATGGTGATTGAGGATGGTAATGGTAGGGACGGTGGCGGTTGACGGAGACCGATGAAGGTAGATGAATGGAATGGGGGTAGGTATGGTGACATAAAGTAGGTTGGGGGGGGGGGGGGGGCGTAGGGTTTGGGTTTATTAGTTATCTTTCTTAACTATAAAAAGTAAAACAAAAAGACAAAAAAAAAACATATTTAAAAATATACGAAAGTCAGTTTACATAGTTATGTATCGGTCACACAAGTAAGTGAAACCATAACAACCATACTCGTCAAGATAAAAACAATAAGCACTGAACTTCTCACTTTTTTAAAGCACATTGTATGATTTAATCTAATACAAATAGGCACATAAGACAAGTAAATGAAGACATGGTTTTTGAAAAAATCGAGTTCTCTTTTGCAAAATTTGGGTTTAACGAAGGGAAAGGTCATATGACCTTTTATTGTCCTGCTGCCTTCAACTTGATTACCCTCTTCCTCATATTTCTCTACTTTCTCGGTACACTCTTATCTTGAAACACAACAAACCGATTTCGGGGACATTTAGGTTACGATATGGTCTGATAAGGATTCAAAAGGTCGAGTTTTACATGGGATGAAAGCGAGATAAGTCTTACCATCGGCCTCGATGAAGGATCTCCTCCCCCATGTGATTTCATGCAAGTAAAAAGAATTTGTCAACTTTGGTCCCTCCTTCCAAGATCTTAGCATTTTAAGTTTTAATATTATAGATTTTAGTTCTTTGCCAAAAAAAAATACATCTTTTTATGTTAGATAATTAATAATAATTATTTTTTAATATTATTTATATATTTATTATAACTCTTAAGGGAAATTCAATAAAATTAAATAAAGGCACGAATGTTATAATATATTGCATTTTCTTATAAACATGGTTGTCCTCCTAAGGTTACTCAAGAACTCATAAATGAGACAATCAGTAGGAATATATGTAGGTGGAAACTATAATCGTGCATGTTGTCTTGTTTGATTTATCCGTCTTTGTTTTAAAGTGTGGAAGTTGTTTGTCCTTTGGAAACCGTGGATGAGAGATGTACACTCGATGATGAGTTGCATCACTATGAGGAAGATGATGGAAGGTATATGAAAGATAAATCAATGATTTAATTTTATTAAGGTTATTTTATTTTATAATTTTTTCGGTTAAGATTTATCTTTATTAGGAATTTTTATGCCCTATATTCATAAAATATTTAGATTTATGTAATCTCCTAATTTAGATGATTTCAATCATAATTATGAGTCATATTAGGGTTTTAGTTTAATTATAAATAGGTTAGCCGCCTTTGACTTTTAGGAGTTGATTTTGATTAATAAAGAATGGTATTTGAAACTCTATTTTCTTTACTTTGTGTTCATGTGGTTGTAATCGGCTATTCAAACCGATCGTCTTATGTCATGAGTAACATATGGTTTTGTTCTTTAATCCATGAAACTTAGATTTTTCATTTTGTATGTTATTGGGTATTGATATGGATGTAGCTACATGTGTTTAATTTGTTTGAAGTAGTAGACAACATCCATACATTTTCTTTTTCTGTCTGTGACATTGTATTTTTGACATATTTGTTTCTATGTTTGATGCTCTCACTTTCTAGTTACCAATGAATGCCAATAGAAGCTCTTCTGTGGCTTTTTCAAACATAGATTTTTATGTTTTGCTATGTATACTTCATTTTCTTTTAGTTAACAAAATCTTGAAAGGTTGGTTGGAGACCAAAGCACTTCGTGATTTCTATTTTTAGGCTTGGATCTTGGGAGGTCTTTTCTTTGATTATAGATGGATATGTTGAAGATAGATGATGCAAATAGGTTTGGGTAAAACCCTAACCACCTTCTGGTTGACAACGGTGGTGGTGGTGGAAGGTGACAGAAGAAGGGAATGGAATGGGAGGTGGGTGGCATAAAGTGAGGTGGATGGGGTTGGTGATTATTTAGTTTCATTTTTATTATGACAACTAAAATAAAAGAGTTAAAAGGATAAAAAATTAAATTTGTATAGGTCAAGGTGGTTGACTGACCTAGTAACCGATCGAAACACCAAGGACCATATTAATCTTTTTGAAAAATTTGATGGTTGAACTTCTAGTCTTTCTAAAGCAAGTGGGTTATTTACGTAAATTTGTCTTTGTGATTTCTAAGTCTATTTCTTGCACACTCTTAGGTTTGTCTTTGTGATTTCTAAGTCTATTTCTTGCAAAAACTTAGGTTTGTCTTTCTGATTTCTAAGTCTATTTCTTGCACACACTTACGTAAATTTAACTTTGTCATTTATAAGTCTATTTCTTGCACACTCTTGGGTTTTGATAGTTTATATCTTACTTTTGAAGTAGTTAATTCCACATAAGTAAATCAAAATCACTATGACAGTAGTATATATACTATTCGATTTTAAATATAACAACATAAACATAACAAATATCACAACACTGATAAGAAAATCAACATTTTAGAAGCATGTAAAAGCTAGAATTTCGATTGAATTTGATAGACGACGTTGATGTCAACTTGAAAGGCCTTCGCAAGAATATCTCCAGCGATATCGGGATTTGACCCAAAAACAGCGTTTGCAATGGTAATAACACCTGGATTTTGACTACTCAAAGCTGCAATAGCAACAGCATAGCCATTTCCCACGTTTTTCTGGAAGTGAATCAGGCCTTCTGGGAACACGAAAACATCGCCTTTCTGAAGTTCTTTTGTGATGAGTCGGTTTTGAGGGTTGGACGTGACAAATCCGACTAGAATACGGCCTTCCATAACAGTCAAAATTTCAGTGGCCCGAGGGTGTGTATGTGGGGGGTTAATACCCTGTGGTGCGAAGTCAATACGTGCCATTGAGATACCAAGAGTGTTAAGTCCTGGCAACTCTTCTACGGTCACCGGAGTCACAGCAGACCCAACCGCATTCGAGGTATTTCCCATTAGCTGCAGTCCTCTATAAAAGAAATCATCAGGTTGTACAAGCCTCGCCTCTTTACAAACCAAGCCATTCACGAATACTACCAAGAAAAATAAATAAATAAATAAACTATTAATCACAATTAAATATAATATATTTTCAAATCATGCATGAATGCAGGAGAGTTTCTCGACTTTCAGCAATAAATTCTTACCTCTGCTATTTTGGTCTGCCACACAGAAGTCCTGAAGAGGACTAGGGTCCGAAGCAAACGCAAGGGAGCAACCCGCCACCAAGAGACCAAATAAAAGCAAATGAGACGTCATTGTTGAGAAGCTGAAAACTTGTTTTTGATGACTTAATTATGGTAGCTGGGAAATCTATGAAATAAAGAGTGGAACTCGCCATGCTTTTATAGTGAAAATATAGGAACATTAAGACTAATACCATCATAGCGTCATCATTATCATCTTGAGATGCATTCAAATTTTGCTGTTCAATTTCTAGAAGCAAGATACATTCAACTTACGTTGTCTGGTTCTTAATTTCATAAAGGTTGCAACTACTAACCTTATATGTCTATGATCCTTCCATTTCGTATATTTACTTATGTACTTTTTCATAACTTCCATACTTAGGATTAATTTTAATAGAACCTTGAATGTTTATTATGCATAGGAATTTTCTACTTATATCAATTTTTTAAGAAAATGAAAAAGTCTTGAAGAACAATATTGACCGTTTCCAAATGAGATCAATATTATAGTTAAAGAATGCTTTATGTATATTTTATTTTTCAATTGATGCATTCCAGGCTTTTCTTGAAACAAAATATTACCTACGTGCACTACAAAAATGTGCACAATTATCAAAAACCATTTATGTGTATAGTCCGTTTGATAATGGGTTTTACTGGTTTGTTAGACACATATCAAAATTGGTTAGAAGAAGGTGTACGTGGGCAATATCTTGTACACATACATAACAAACATTACAAACTTACTACTTTCACTGACAAATGCACAATACGTACTACAGATTATCATCACAAACTTTATAGCGATGTATTGCACACAAATTTAAGATCCATTTACCAACACAGCGTCTTTACTAGCTGTCTGTAAATTACTTGTATTAATTTGACGTCTAAAATTACAAAAAAAAGAAAAAAAAAATCTTAATTTTCCTGAATAAATAAAAGAAAGATAAATTATAACAAAAAATATATTTAGATTTTATAGTATGAATGGAAACAGTAAATATAAGTCCAAAATTTTGCAAAAAAAAGAACCCATAAAACTAAACTACTAGGAAAAAGCAAGGTAGGTTGCTAAATAGCAATGCCTAATCAACGCTGTTTGATCAACCAATGGCTGAGATTTAAAACCATGTTTCATGTGCCTAATCTCTATGTGTGCTTTCTAGTGAAGAATTTGGAAGGAACATCCTACAATAATCTACATCTAATCATATGTCTCTTCCACTAACCTTTTTCTAAAACACACCCCAACCACCAATTTTGATTTATGTGTGGATGTTGGATCAACGATCTCCCTAGATTTCAGCGATGATAGAACACCGAGCAAAGAGGCGAAGATTGAGGAATGGTTAAATTATTAAACAACTCTAAAAAATCTGGAAAAAATAAATTATTTCATAGTGATTCTCGTCTTCCTTGCTTGATCAGGCGATATGTGCACCCCCTTGTTCGACTCCATTCCCTACGAGTTTTAATGATAGGGGAACTTGTGTCATCTTAATCCATTTGCCATTAGTAACACAAGGTTTTGTTCTTTAATCCATGAAACCTAGATTCGTAATTTTGTATGTTATTGGCTGTTGATATGGATGTAGCTACATGTGTTTAATTTAATTAAGTAGTAGGCAACGTCCACACTTCCACTTTTTGTTTCTAGTGACATTGTATTTCTGGCTTATTTGTTCATATGTTTTAGGTTCACACTTGCTAGTTACTAATAAATTTCAAGAGAATCCTTGTATGTGTTTTGCTCTCATTTGCCAGTTACCATAGGGCTTCATAATTTCTATTTATTTGCCATGGGTATGGGGAGGTTGTTGCTTTATTTATTCATGTTCAGTTTGAAGACAAATAACGGAAATAAGGGTGGATTAAACCCTAAAAACCTTCTGCATTGAAATGGTGATTGAGGATGGTAATGGTAGGGACGGTGGCGGTTGACGGAGACCGATGAAGGTAGATGAATGGAATGGGGGTAGGTATGGTGACATAAAGTAGGTTGGGGGGGGGGGGGGGCGTAGGGTTTGGGTTTATTAGTTATCTTTCTTAACTATAAAAAGTAAAACAAAAAGACAAAAAAAAACATATTTAAAAATATACGAAAGTCAGTTTACATAGTTATGTATCGGTCACACAAGTAAGTGAAACCATAACAACCATACTCGTCAAGATAAAAACAATAAGCACTGAACTTCTCACTTTTTTAAAGCACATTGTATGATTTAATCTAATACAAATAGGCACATAAGACAAGTAAATGAAGACATGGTTTTTGAAAAAATCGAGTTCTCTTTTGCAAAATTTGGGTTTAACGAAGGGAAAGGTCATATGACCTTTTATTGTCCTGCTGCCTTCAACTTGATTACCCTCTTCCTCATATTTCTCTACTTTCTCGGTACACTCTTATCTTGAAACACAACAAACCGATTTCGGGGACATTTAGGTTACGATATGGTCTGATAAGGATTCAACAGGTCGAGTTTTACATGGGATGAAAGCGAGATAAGTCTTACCATCGGCCTCGATGAAGGATCTCCTCCCCCATCTGATTTCATGCAAGTAAAAAGAATTTGTCAACTTTGGTCCCTCCTTCCAAGATCTTAGCATTTTAAGTTTTAATATTATAGATTTTAGTTCTTTGCCAAAAAAAATACATCTTTTTATGTTAGATAATTAATAATAATTATTTTTTAATATTATTTTTATATTTATTATAACTCTTAAGGGAAATTCAATAAAATTAAATAAAGGCACGAATGTTATAATATATTGCATTTTCTTATAAACATGGTTGTCCTCCTAAGGTTACTCAAGAACTCATAAATGAGACAATCAGTAGGAATATATGTAGGTGGAAACTATAATCGTGCATGTTGTCTTGTTTGATTTATCCGTCTTTGTTTTAAAGTGTGGAAGTTGTTTGTCCTTTGGAAACCGTGGATGAGAGATGTACACTCGATGATGAGTTGCATCACTATGAGGAAGATGATGGAAGGTATATGAAAGATAAATCAATGATTTAATTTTATTAAGGTTATTTTATTTTATAATTTTTTCGGTTAAGATTTATCTTTATTAGGAATTTTTATGCCCTATATTCATAAAATATTTAGATTTATGTAATCTCCTAATTTAGATGATTTCAATCATAATTATGAGTCATATTAGGGTTTTAGTTTAATTATAAATAGGTTAGCCGCCTTTGACTTTTAGGATTTGATTTTGATTAATAAAGAATGGTATTTGAAACTCTATTTTCTTTACTTTGTGTTCATGTGGTTGTAATCGGCTATTCAAACCGATCGTCTTATGTCATGAGTAACATATGGTTTTGTTCTTTAATCCATGAAACTTAGATTTTTCATTTTGTATGTTATTGGGTATTGATATGGATGTAGCTACATGTGTTTAATTTGTTTGAAGTAGTAGACAACATCCATACATTTTCTTTTTCTGTCCGTGACATTGTATTTTTGACATATTTGTTTCTATGTTTGATGCTCTCACTTTCTAGTTACCAATGAATGCCAATAGAAGCTCTTCTGTGGCTTTTTCAAACATAGATTTTTATGTTTTGCTATGTATACTTCATTTTCTTTTAGTTAACAAAATCTTGAAAGGTTGGTTGGAGACTAAAGCACTTCGTGATTTCTATTTTTAGGCTTGGATCTTGGGAGGTCTTTTCTTTGATTATAGATGGATATGTTGAAGATAGATGATGCAAATAGGTTTGGGTAAAACCCTAACCACCTTCTGGTTGACAACGGTGGTGGTGGTGGAAGGTGACAGAAGAAGGGAATGGAATGGGAGGTGGGTGGCGTAAAGTGAGGTGGATGGGGTTGGTGATTATTTAGTTTCATTTTTATTATGACAACTAAAATAAAAGAGTTAAAAAGATAAAAAATTAAATTTGTATAGGTCAAGGTGGTTGACTGACCTAGTAACTGATCGAAACACCAAGGACCATATTAATCTTTTTGAAAAATTTGATGGTTGAACTTCTAGTCTTTCTAAAGCAAGTGGGTTATTTACGTAAATTTGTCTTTGTGATTTCTAAGTCTATTTCTTGCACACTCTTAGGTTTGTCTTTGTGATTTCTAAGTCTATTTCTTGCACAAACTTAGGTTTGTCTTTCTGATTTCTAAGTCTATTTCTTGCACACACTTACGTAAATTTAACTTTGTCATTTCTAAGTCTATTTCTTGCACACTCTTGGGTTTTGATAGTTTATATCTTACTTTTGAAGTAGTTAATTCCACATAAGTAAATCAAAATCACTATGACAGTAGTATATATACTATTCGATTTTAAATATAACAACATAAACATAACAAATATCACAACATTGATAAGAAAATCAACATTTTAGAAGCATGTAAAAGCTAGAATTTCGATTGAATTTGATAGACGACGTTGATGTCAACTTGAAAGGCCTTCGCAAGAATATCTCCAGCGATATCGGGATTTGACCCAAAAACAGCGTTTGCAATGGTAATAACACCTGGATTTTGACTACTCAAAGCTGCAATAGCAACAGCATAGCCATTTCCCACGTTTTTCTGGAAGTGAATCAGGCCTTCTGGGAACACGAAAACATCGCCTTTCTGAAGTTCTTTTGTGATGAGTCGGTTTTGAGGGTTGGACGTGACAAATCCGACTAGAATACGGCCTTCCATAACAGTCAAAATTTCAGTGGCCCGAGGGTGTGTATGTGGGGGGTTAATACCCTGTGGTGCGAAGTCAATACGTGCCATTGAGATACCAAGAGTGTTAAGTCCTGGCAACTCTTCTACGGTCACCGGAGTCACAGCAGACCCAACCGCATTCGAGGTATTTCCCATTAGCTGCAGTCCTCTATAAAAGAAATCATCAGGTTGTACAAGCCTCGCCTCTTTACAAACCAAGCCATTCACGAATACTACCAAGAAAAATAAATAAATAAATAAACTATTAATCACAATTAAATATAATATATTTTCAAATCATGCATGAATGCAGGAGAGTTTCTCGACTTTCAGCAATAAATTCTTACCTCTGCTATTTTGGTCTGCCACACAGAAGTCCTGAAGAGGACTAGGGTCCGAAGCAAACGCAAGGGAGCAACCCGCCACCAAGAGACCAAATAAAAGCAAATGAGACGTCATTGTTGAGAAGCTGAAAACTTGTTTTTGATGACTTAATTATGGTAGCTGGGAAATCTATGAAATAAAGAGTGGAACTCGCCATGCTTTTATAGTGAAAATATAGGAACATTAAGACTAATACCATCATAGCGTCATCATTATCATCTTGAGATGCATTCAAATTTTGCTGTTCAATTTCTAGAAGCAAGATACATTCAACTTACGTTGTCTGGTTCTTAATTTCATAAAGGTTGCAACTACTAACCTTATATGTCTATGATCCTTCCATTTCGTATATTTACTTATGTACTTTTTCATAACTTCCATACTTAGGATTAATTTTAATAGAACCTTGAATGTTTATTATGCATAGGAATTTTCTACTTATATCAATTTTTTAAGAAAATGAAAAAGTCTTGAAGAACAATATTGACCGTTTCCAAATGAGATCAATATTATAGTTAAAGAATGCTTTATGTATATTTTATTTTTCAATTGATGCATTCCAGGCTTTTCTTGAAACAAAATATTACCTACGTGCACTACAAAAATGTGCACAATTATCAAAAACCATTTATGTGTATAGTCCGTTTGATAATGGGTTTTACTGGTTTGTTAGACACATATCAAAATTGGTTAGAAGAAGGTGTACGTGGGCAATATCTTGTACACATACATAACAAACATTACAAACTTACTACTTTCACTGACAAATGCACAATACGTACTACAGATTATCATCACAAACTTTATAGCGATGTATTGCACACAAATTTAAGATCCATTTACCAACACAGTGTCTTTACTAGCTGTCTGTAAATTACTTGTATTAATTTGACGTCTAAAATTACAAAAAAAAGAAAAAAAAAATCTTAATTTTCCTGAATAAATAAAAGAAAGATAAATTATAACAAAAAATATATTTAGATTTTATAGTATGAATGGAAACAGTAAATATAAGTCCAAAATTTTGCAAAAAAAAGAACCCATAAAACTAAACTACTAGGAAAAAGCAAGGTAGGTTGCTAAATAGCAATGCCTAATCAACGCTGTTTGATCAACCAATGGCTGAGATTTAAAACCATGTTTCATGTGCCTAATCTCTATGTGTGCTTTCTAGTGAAGAATTTGGAAGGAACATCCTACAATAATCTACATCTAATCATATGTCTCTTCCACTAACCTTTTTCTAAAACACACCCCAACCACCAATTTTGATTTATGTGTGGATGTTGGATCAACGATCTTCCTAGATTTCAGCGATGATAGAACACCGAGCAAAGAGGCGAAGATTGAGGAATGGTTAAATTATTAAACAACTCTAAAAAAATCTGGAAAAAATAAATTATTTCATAGTGATTCTCGTCTTCCTTGCTTGATCAGGCGATATGTGCACCCCCTTGTTCGACTCCATTCCCTACGAGTTTTAATGATAGGGGAACTTCTGTCATCTTAATCCATTTGCCATTAGTAACACAAGGTTTTGTTCTTTAATCCATGAAACCTAGATTCGTAATTTTGTATGTTATTGGCTGTTGATATGGATGTAGCTACATGTGTTTAATTTAATTAAGTAGTAGGCAACGTCCACACTTCCACTTTTTGTTTCTAGTGACATTGTATTTCTGGCTTATTTGTTCATATGTTTTAGGTTCACACTTGCTAGTTACTAATAAATTTCAAGAGAATCCTTGTATGTGTTTTGCTCTCATTTGCCAGTTACCATAGGGCTTCATAATTTCTATTTATTTGCCATGGGTATAGGGAGGTTGTTGCTTTATTTATTCATGTTCAGTTTGAAGACAAATAACGGAAATAAGGGTGGATTAAACCCTAAAAACCTTCTGCACTGAAATGGTGATTGAGGATGGTAATGGTAGGGACGGTGGCGGTTGACGGAGACCGATGAAGGTAGATGAATGGAATGGGGGTAGGTATGGTGACATAAAGTAGGTTGGGGGGGGGGGGGGCGTAGGGTTTGGGTTTATTAGTTATCTTTCTTAACTATAAAAAGTAAAACAAAAAGACAAAAAAAAAACATATTTAAAAATATACGAAAGTCAGTTTACATAGTTATGTATCGGTCACACAAGTAAGTGAAACCATAACAACCATACTCGTCAAGATAAAAACAATAAGCACTGAACTTCTCACTTTTTTAAAGCACATTGTATGATTTAATCTAATATAAATAGGCACATAAGACAAGTAAATGAAGACATGGTTTTTGAAAAAATCGAGTTCTCTTTTGCAAAATTTGGGTTTAACGAAGGGAAAGGTCATATGACCTTTTATTGTCCTGCTGCCTTCAACTTGATTACCCTCTTCCTCATATTTCTCTACTTTCTCGGTACACTCTTATCTTGAAACACAACAAACCGATTTCGGGGACATTTAGGTTACGATATGGTCTGATAAGGATTCAAAAGGTCGAGTTTTACATGGGATGAAAGCGAGATAAGTCTTACCATCGGCCTCGATGAAGGATCTCCTCCCCCATGTGATTTCATGCAAGTAAAAAGAATTTGTCAACTTTGGTCCCTCCTTCCAAGATCTTATCATTTTAAGTTTTAATATTATAGATTTTAGTTCTTTGCCAAAAAAAAATACATCTTTTTATGTTAGATAATTAATAATAATTATTTTTTAATATTATTTTTATATTTATTATAACTCTTAAGGGAAATTCAATAAAATTAAATAAAGGCACGAATATTATAATATATTGCATTTTCTTATAAACATGGTTGTCCTCCTAAGGTTACTCAAGAACTCATAAATGAGACAATCAGTAGGAATATATGTAGGTGGAAACTATAATCGTGCATGTTGTCTTGTTTGATTTATCCGTCTTTGTTTTAAAGTGTGGAAGTTGTTTGTCCTTTGGAAACCGTGGATGAGAGATGTACACTCGATGATGAGTTGCATCACTATGAGGAAGATGATGGAAGGTATATGAAAGATAAATCAATGATTTAATTTTATTAAGGTTATTTTATTTTATAATTTTTTCGGTTAAGATTTATCTTTATTAGGAATTTTTATGCCCTATATTCATAAAATATTTAGATTTATGTAATCTCCTAATTTAGATGATTTCAATCATAATTATGAGTCATATTAGGGTTTTAGTTTAATTATAAATAGGTTAGCCGCCTTTGACTTTTAGGATTTGATTTTGATTAATAAAGAATGGTATTTGAAACTCTATTTTCTTTACTTTGTGTTCATGTGGTTGTAATCGGCTATTCAAACCGATCGTCTTATGTCATGAGTAACATATGGTTTTGTTCTTTAATCCATGAAACTTAGATTTTTCATTTTGTATGTTATTGGGTATTGATATGGATGTAGCTACATGTGTTTAATTTGTTTGAAGTAGTAGACAACATCCATACATTTTCTTTTTCTGTCCGTGACATTGTATTTTTGACATATTTGTTTCTATGTTTGATGCTCTCACTTTCTAGTTACCAATGAATGCCAATAGAAGCTCTTCTGTGGCTTTTTCAAACATAGATTTTTATGTTTTGCTATGTATACTTCATTTTCTTTTAGTTAACAAAATCTTGAAAGGTTGGTTGGAGACCAAAGCACTTCGTGATTTCTATTTTTAGGCTTGGATCTTGGGAGGTCTTTTCTTTGATTATAGATGGATATGTTGAAGATAGATGATGCAAATAGGTTTGGGTAAAACCCTAACCACCTTCTGGTTGACAACGGTGGTGGTGGTGGAAGGTGACAGAAGAAGGGAATGGAATGGGAGGTGGGTGGCGTAAAGTGAGGTGGATGGGGTTGGTGATTATTTAGTTTCATTTTTATTATGACAACTAAAATAAAAGAGTTAAAAGGATAAAAAATTAAATTTGTATAGGTCAAGGTGGTTGACTGACCTAGTAACTGATCGAAACACCAAGGACTATATTAATCTTTTTGAAAAATTTGATGGTTGAACTTCTAGTCTTTCTAAAGCAAGTGGGTTATTTACGTAAAAAGACATCTTACGACACCATATTCGCCTCAACAAAATGGTGTTGTAGAAAGGCGAAATCGTACGGTTATGGATATGGCAAGAAGTCTTCTTAAAGGAAGAAATGTACCCGGAGAGTTTTGGGGAGAAGCCGTTAGACATGCGGTTTATCTTCTAAATCGCTTACCTACAAAAGCGCTCACCGACATCACGCCGTATGAAGCATGGTTTGACAAAAAACCAAACCTTGAACATTTGAAGGTTTTTGGTTGTGTTGTCTTTGCCAAAAGTGTAGGAGGTCATTTGAAGAAACTTGAAGACCGAAGCAAAAAGATGGTGTATTTTGGAGTAGAAGATGGAACTAAAGGGTGTCGATTATTTGATCCGGAGAGTCGGAAATTGCGGGTTAGTCGTGATGTTGTTTTTGACGAAAACGAAGGATGGAATTGGTACAAAAACAAGGAAGAGGAAGAGACGACTGCTAAAACATTCACAATAATCGAGTTGGACGGTGACGAAGTCAACCCGATGAATCCGGACATCCCCGAAGTCGATCTGGAAAATCCGGACAACCCCCATATCGAACCTGTCCAGCCCGTAACAGCCCCAAGTTCTCCTACTACAGCCCCGATTTCTCCAACTTTGACCGACACGGATATCCCTCCAAACTGGGTTGGGCCAAAAGGACTCCGTTCGCTTGCCGATATCTATAATGATTCCGAAAATGTGATCCTAGAACCCGGAGAATTGTTAATGATTGCAGCGGATCAACCCTTGAATTTTGAAGAGGCGGTTACCTATAAACCATGGCGGGAGGCCATGCAAACAGAGTTGGATGCGATCGTTAAAAACAAGACGTGACAACTCACCGACTTGCCACCGGGTCAGAAAGTGATAGGATTAAAGTGGGTCTTTAAAGTGAAAAAAGACAATCTTGGAAATGTGGTAAAACACAAAGCTCGACTTGTCGCAAAAGGTTACGTACAAAAGCAAGGAATTGATTTTGATGAAGTTTTTGCACCGGTAGCACGACTTGACACGATAAGGCTCTTTCTTGCCTTAGCAGCTCAACATGGGTGGGTTGTCCACCATTTAGATGTCAAGTCGGCTTTCCTTAATGGTGATCTTGAAGAGGAGGTCTATGTAAGTCAACCGGAAGGATTCGTTGACAAAGTACATAGTCACAAGGTGCTAAAACTCTCAAAAGCTCTTTATGGTTTACGACAAGCCCCTCGAGCATGGAACATTCGCTTGGATAAAAGCCTAAAAGGACTTGGTTTTTCGAAATGTTCACAAGACACGGCGGTGTACAAAAGGAACTCAAAAGGAAAAACTCTTTTAGTTGGTGTCTATGTTGACGATTTGATTGTTACCGGATCAAACAACGAAGACATTATCGAATTCAAGGACCAAATGAAAAAAGAATTCGAAATGAGTGACTTGGGTTTACTTTCTTACTACCTTGGAATAGAAGTGGCACAAAAGAAGTGGGGAATTTCTTTACGACAAACGGATTACGCAAAGAAGATTTTGGATCAATTTGGGTTACTAGATTGCAACCCTGCAAGTTCACCGATCGAACCAAAGTTGAAAGTCAAGAAAGACGAAGACGGTGAAAAAATTGACCCGACCGAATATAGACGAGTAGTGGGATGTTTGAGGTACTTGACGCATACTCGACCAGATTTGTCGTACGCGGTTGGAATTGCAAGTCGTTTCATGGAGCAACCCACCACTTTGCATTTCCAAGTAGTAAAACACATTTTACGATATGTCAAAGGAACCATTGATTACGGACTCAACTATGGAAAGGGTCGTGAAGTTGAAGACTTGGTTGGGTTTAGCGATAGTGATCATGGTGGTGACAAAGTTAGTGGAAAAAGCACAAGCGGGATGATTTTCTACCTAGGAAGAAATGCGGTGACATGGCAATCTCAAAAACAAAGGACCGTTGCTTTGTCAACATGCGAAGCCGAGTTCATGGCAGCCACGGTAGCGGCATGTCAAGCCATTTGGCTTGGTAATCTCGTGAAGGAGCTTACAGGTGATCATGTTATGCCTATCACGTTGTATGTTGACAACAAGTCAGCAATTGAGTTGATGAAGAATCCTGTGTTTCATGGTAGAAGCAAACACATTGACATTCGCTATCACTTCATAAGAGAATGTGTCGAGGAAGGGAAAGTTGTAGTGGAACATGTCGACTCAAAGGATCAGCGAGCAGACATCTTTACAAAGGCCTTGACACAAGTGAAGCACGGCGAAATGCGAAATATGATCGGTGTGACAGATATTGAACTTGGTCCGGTTTAAGAGGGAGAATGTGATATAAACCTGACCACACACAAAGTCAGAAACATCTTCCTTGTTTCACGGTAGGCGTGACTTTAGTTTTCCCTATGTTTGAAAATAAGCCATACATTTGGTAGAATAATAAATTTGGTTGCAGCTATCCATGACTTTTACCAAGTAGTTAGGATTTTTTAAGCTTATATAAGAAGCCGAATCGTAGGCTTGAAGTAAAAGAATATATCCCATATTGTAATTTGTCTTTCAAATATTTTATCAACAATAGCCTTTTGGCAACATCTCCATGCACGTCCAATTTATTTAGATAACATCTGAAACCCATATTTGTTCACAAAACTTTAGCTTTCTTGCATACAAATTATTTTATAAATTCCAACAAGATGATGCAAATAGGTTTGGGTAAAACCCTAACCACCTTCTGGTTGACAACAGTGGTGGTGGCTGTGATGGTGGAAGGTGACAGAAGAAGGGAATGGAATGGGAGGTGGGTGGCGTAAAGTGAGGTGGATGGGGTTGGTGATTATTTAGTTTCATTTTTATTATGACAACTAAAATAAAAGAGTTAAAAGGATAGAAAATTAAATTTGTATAGGTCAAGGTGGTTGGCTGACCTAGTAACTGATTTATCTTTCTTTTATTTGACGTCTTACCATCGGCCTCGATGAAGGATCTCCTCCCCCATGTGATTTCATGCAAGTAAAAAGAATTTGTCAACTTTGGTCCCTCCTTCCAAGATCTTAGCATTTTAAGTTTTAATATTATAGAGTCATATTAGGGTTTTAGTTGATTTCAATCATAATTATGAGTCATATTAGGGTTTTAGTTTAATTATAAACAGGTTAGCCGCCTTTGACTTTTAGGAGTTGATTTTGATTAATAAAGAATGGTATTTGAAACTCTATTTTCTTTACTTTGTGTTCATGTGGTTGTAATCGGCTATTCAAACCGATCGTCTTATGTCATGAGTAACATATGGTTTTGTTCTTTAATCCATGAAACTTAGATTTTTCATTTTGTATGTTATTGGGTATTGATATGGATGTAGCTACATGTGTTTAATTTGTTTGAAGTAGTAGACAACATCCATACATTTTCTTTTTCTGTCCGTGACATTGTATTTTTGACATATTTGTTTCGATGTTTGATGCTCTCACTTTCTAGTTACCAATGAATGCCAATAGAAGCTCTTCTGTGGCTTTTTCAAACATAGATTTTTATGTTTTGCTATGTATACTTCATTTTCTTTTAGTTAACAAAATCTTGAAAGGTTGGTTGGAGACCAAAGCACTTCGTGATTTCTATTTTTAGGCTTGGATCTTGGGAGGTCTTTTCTTTGATTATAGATGGATATGTTGAAGATAGATGATGCAAATAGGTTTGGGTAAAACCCTAACCACCTTCTGGTTGACAACGTTGGTGGTGGTGGAAGGTGACAGAAGAAGGGAATGGAATGGGAGGTGGGTGGCGTAAAGTGAGGTGGATGGGGTTGGTGATTATTTAGTTTCATTTTTATTATGACAACTAAAATAAAAGAGTTAAAAGGATAAAAAATTAAATTTGTATAGGTCAAGGTGGTTGACTGACCTAGTAACTGATCGAAACACCAAGGACCATATTAATCTTTTTGAAAAATTTGATGGTTGAACTTCTAGTCTTTCTAAAGCAAGTGGGTTATTTACGTAAATTTGTCTTTGTGATTTCTAAGTCTATTTCTTGCACACTCTTAGGTTTGTCTTTGTGATTTCTAAGTCTATTTCTTGCACAAACTTAGGTTTGTCTTTCTGATTTCTAAGTCTATTTCTTGCACACACTTACGTAAATTTAACTTTGTCATTTCTAAGTCTATTTCTTGCACACTCTTGGGTTTTGATAGTTTATATCTTACTTTTGAAGTAGTTAATTCCACATAAGTAAATCAAAATCACTATGACAGTAGTATATATACTATTCGATTTTAAATATAACAACATAAACATAACAAATATCACAACATTGATAAGAAAATCAACATTTTAGAAGCATGTAAAAGCTAGAATTTCGATTGAATTTGATAGACGACGTTGATGTCAACTTGAAAGGCCTTCGCAAGAATATCTCCAGCGATATCGGGATTTGACCCAAAAACAGCGTTTGCAATGGTAATAACACCTGGATTTTGACTACTCAAAGCTGCAATAGCAACAGCATAGCCATTTCCCACGTTTTTCTGGAAGTGAATCAGGCCTTCTGGGAACACGAAAACATCGCCTTTCTGAAGTTCTTTTGTGATGAGTCGGTTTTGAGGGTTGGACGTGACAAATCCGACTAGAATACGGCCTTCCATAACAGTCAAAATTTCAGTGGCCCGAGGGTGTGTATGTGGGGGGTTAATACCCTGTGGTGCGAAGTCAATACGTGCCATTGAGATACCAAGAGTGTTAAGTCCTGGCAACTCTTCTACGGTCACCGAAGTCACAGCAGACCCAACCGCATTCGAGGTATTTCCCATTAGCTGCAGTCCTCTATAAAAGAAATCATCAGGTTGTACAAGCCTCGCCTCTTTACAAACCAAGCCATTCACGAATACTACCAAGAAAAATAAATAAATAAATAAACTATTAATCACAATTAAATATAATATATTTTCAAATCATGCATGAATGCAGGAGAGTTTCTCGACTTTCAGCAATAAATTCTTACCTCTGCTATTTTGGTCTGCCACACAGAAGTCCTGAAGAGGACTAGGGTCCGAAGCACACGCAAGGGAGCAACCCGCCACCAAGAGACCAAATAAAAGCAAATGAGACGTCATTGTTGAGAAGCCGAAAACTTGTTTTTGATGACTTAATTATGGTAGCTGGGAAATCTATGAAATAAAGAATGCAACTCGCAATGCTTTTATAGTGAAAATATAGGAACATTAAGACTAATACCATCATAGCGTCATCATTATCATCTTGAGATGAATTCAAATTTTGCTGTTCAATTTCTAGAAGCAAGATACATTCAACTTACGTTGTCTGGTTCTTAATTTCATAAAGGTTGCAACTACTAACCTTATATGTCTATGATCCTTCCATTTCGTATATTTACTTATGTACTTTTTCATAACTTCCATACTTACGATTAATTTTAATAGAACCTTGAATGTTTATTATGCATAGGAATTTTCTACTTATATCAATTTTTTAAGAAAATGAAAAAGTCTTGAAGAACAATATTGACCGTTTCCAAATGAGATCAATATTATAGTTAAAGAATGCTTTATGTATATTTTATTTTTCAATTGATGCATTCCAGGCTTTTCTTGAAACAAAATATTACCTACGTGCACTACAAAAATGTGCACAATTATCAAAAACCATTTATGTGTATAGTCCGTTTGATAATGGGTTTTACTGGTTTGTTAGACACATATCAAAATTGGTTAGAAGAAGGTGTACGTGGGCAATATCTTGTACACATACATAACAAACATTACAAACTTACTACTTTCACTGACAAATGCACAATACGTACTACAGATTATCATCATAAACTTTATAGCGATGTATTGCACACAAATTTAAGATCCATTTACCAACACAGCGTCTTTACTAGCTGTTTGTAAATTACTTGTATTAATTTGACGTCTAAAATTACAAAAAAAAGAAAAAAAAATCTTAATTTTCCTGAATAAATAAAAGAAAGATAAATTATAACAAAAAATATATTTGGATTTTATAGTATGAATGGAAACAGTAAATATAAGTCCAAAATTTTGCAAAAAAAAGAACCCATAAAACTAAACTACTAGGAAAAAGCAAGGTAGGTTGCTAAATAGCAATGCCTAATCAACGCTGTTTGATCAACCAATGGCTGAGATTTAAAACCATGTTTCATGTGCCTAATCTCTATGTGTGCTTTCTAGTGAAGAATTTGGAAGGAACATCCTACAATAATCTACATCTAATCATATGTCTCTTCCACTAACCTTTTTCTAAAACACACCCCAACCACCAATTTTGATTTATGTGTGGATGTTGGATCAACGATCTCCCTAGATTTCAGCGATGATAGAACACCGAGCAAAGAGGCGAAGATTGAGGAATGGTTAAATTATTAAACAACTCTAAAAAAATCTGGAAAAAATAAATTATTTCATAGTGATTCTCGTCTTCCTTGCTTGATCAGGCGATATGTGCACCCCCTTGTTCGACTCCATTCCCTATGAGTTTTAATGATAGGGGAACTTGTGCCATCTTAATCCATTTGCCATTAGTAACACAAGGTTTTGTTCTTTAATCCATGAAACCTAGATTCGTAATTTTGTATGTTATTGGCTGTTGATATGGATGTAGCTACATGTGTTTAATTTAGTTAAGTAGTAGGCAACGTCCACACTTCCACTTTTTGTTTCTAGTGACATTGTATTTCTGGCTTATTTGTTCATATGTTTTAGGTTCACACTTGCTAGTTACTAATAAATTTCAAGAGAATCCTTGTATGTGTTTTGCTCTCATTTGCCAGTTACCATAGGGCTTCATAATTTCTATTTATTTGCCATGGGTATGGGGAGGTTGTTGCTTTATTTATTCATGTTCAGTTTGAAGACAAATAACGGAAATAAGGGTGGATTAAACCCTAAAAACCTTCTGCATTGAAATGGTGATTGAGGATGGTAATGGTAGGGACGGTGGCGGTTGACGGAGACCGATGAAGGTAGATGAATGGAATGGGGTAAGGTATGGTGACATAAAGTAGGTTGGGGGGGGGGGCGTAGGGTTTGGGTTTATTAGTTATCTTTCTTAACTATAAAAAGTAAAACAAAAAGACAAAAAAAAAACATATTTAAAAATATACGAAAGTCAGTTTACATAGTTATGTATCGGTCACACAAGTAAGTGAAACCATAACAACCATACTCGTCAAGATAAAAACAATAAGCACTGAAATTCTCACTTTTTTAAAGCACATTGTATGATTTAATCTAATACAAATAGGCACATAAGACAAGTAAATGAAGACATGGTTTTTGAAAAAATCGAGTTCTCTTTTGCAAAATTTGGGTTTAACGAAGGGAAAGGTCATATGACCTTTTATTGTCCTGCTGCCTTCAACTTGATTACCCTCTTCCTCATATTTCTCTACTTTCTCGGTACACTCTTATCTTGAAACACAACAAACCGATTTCGGGGACATTTAGGTTACGATATGGTCTGATAAGGATTCAAAAGGTCGAGTTTTACACGGGATGAAAGCGAGATAAGTCTTACCATCGGCCTCGATGAAGGATCTCCTCCCCCATGTGATTTCATGCAAGTAAAAAGAATTTGTCAACTTTGGTCCCTCCTTCCAAGATCTTAGCATTTTAAGTTTTAATATTATAGATTTTAGTTCTTTGCCAAAAAAAAATACATCTTTTTATGTTAGATAATTAATAATAATTATTTTTTAATATTATTTATATATTTATTATAACTCTTAAGGGAAATTCAATAAAATTAAATAAAGGCACGAATGTTATAATATATTGCATTTTCTTATAAACATGGTTGTCCTCCTAAGGTTACTCAAGAACTCATAAATGAGACAATCAGTAGGAATATATGTAGGTGGAAACTATAATCGTGCATGTTGTCTTGTTTGATTTATCCGTCTTTGTTTTAAAGTGTGGAAGTTGTTTATCCTTTGGAAACCGTGGATGAGAGATGTACACTCGATGATGAGTTGCATCACTATGAGGAAGATGATGGAAGGTATATGAAAGATAAATCAATGATTTAATTTTATTAAGGTTATTTTATTTTATAATTTTTTCGGTTAAGATTTATCTTTATTAGGAATTTTTATGCCCTATATTCATAAAATATTTAGATTTATGTAATCTCCTAATTTAGATGATTTCAATCATAATTATGAGTCATATTAGGGTTTTAATTTAATTATAAATAGGTTAGCCGCCTTTGACTTTTAGGAGTTGATTTTGATTAATAAAGAATGGTATTTGAAACTCTATTTTCTTTACTTTGTGTTCATGTGGTTGTAATCGGCTATTCAAACCGATCGTCTTATGTCATGAGTAACATATGGTTTTGTTCTTTAATCCATGAAACTTAGATTTTTCATTTTGTATGTTATTGGGTATTGATATGGATGTAGCTACATGTGTTTAATTTGTTTGAAGTAGTAGACAACATCCATACATTTTCTTTTTCTGTCTGTGACATTGTATTTTTGACATATTTGTTTCTATGTTTGATGCTCTCACTTTCTAGTTACCAATGAATGCCAATAGAAGCTCTTCTGTGGCTTTTTCAAACATAGATTTTTATGTTTTGCTATGTATACTTCATTTTCTTTTAGTTAACAAAATCTTGAAAGGTTGGTTGGAGACCAAAGCACTTCGTGATTTCTATTTTTAGGCTTGGATCTTGGGAGGTCTTTTCTTTGATTATAGATGGATATGTTGAAGATAGATGATGCAAATAGGTTTGGGTAAAACCCTAATCACCTTCTGGTTGACAACGGTGGTGGTGGTGGAAGGTGACAGAAGAAGGGAATGGAATGGGAGGTGGGTGGCGTAAAGTGAGGTGGATGGGGTTGGTGATTATTTAGTTTCATTTTTATTATGACAACTAAAATAAAAGAGTTAAAAGGATAAAAAATTAAATTTGTATAGGTCAAAGTGGTTGACTGACCTAGTAACTGATCGAAACACCAAGGACCATATTAATCTTTTTGAAAAATTTGATGGTTGAACTTCTAGTCTTTCTAAAGCAAGTGGGTTATTTACGTAAATTTGTCTTTGTGATTTCTAAGTCTATTTCTTGCACACTCTTAGGTTTGTCTTTGTGATTTCTAAGTCTATTTCTTGCACAAACTTAGGTTTGTCTTTCTGATTTCTAAGTCTATTTCTTGCACACACTTACGTAAATTTAACTTTGTCATTTCTAAGTCTATTTCTTGCACACTCTTGGGTTTTGATAGTTTATATCTTACTTTTGAAGTAGTTAATTCCACATAAGTAAATCAAAATCACTATGACAGTAGTATATATACTATTCGATTTTAAATATAACAACATAAACATAACAAATATCACAACATTGATAAGAAAATCAACATTTTAGAAGCATGTAAAAGCTAGAATTTCGATTGAATTTGATAGACGACGTTGATGTCAACTTGAAAGGCCTTCGCAAGAATATCTCCAGCGATATCGGGATTTGACCCAAAAACAGCGTTTGCAATGGTAATAACACCTGGATTTTGACTACTCAAAGCTGCAATAGCAACAGCATAGCCATTTCCCACGTTTTTCTGGAAGTGAATCAGGCCTTCTGGGAACACGAAAACATCGCCTTTCTGAAGTTCTTTTGTGATGAGTCGGTTTTGAGGGTTGGACGTGACAAATCCGACTAGAATACGGCTTTCCATAACAGTCAAAATTTCAGTGGCCCGAGGGTGTGTATGTGGGGGGTTAATACCCTGTGGTGCGAAGTCAATACGTGCCATTGAGATACCAAGAGTGTTAAGTCCTGGCAACTCTTCTACGGTCACCGGAGTCACAGCAGACCCAACCGCATTCGAGGTATTTCCCATTAGCTGCAGTCCTCTATAAAAGAAATCATCAGGTTGTACAAGCCTCGCCTCTTTACAAACCAAGCCATTCACGAATACTACCAAGAAAAATAAATAAATAAATAAACTATTAATCACAATTAAATATAATATATTTTCAAATCATGCATGAATGCAGGAGAGTTTCTCGACTTTCAGCAATAAATTCTTACCTCTGCTATTTTGGTCTGCCACACAGAAGTCCTGAAGAGGACTAGGGTCCGAAGCAAACGCAAGGGAGCAACCCGCCACCAAGAGACCAAATAAAAGCAAATGAGACGTCATTGTTGAGAAGCTGAAAACTTGTTTTTGATGACTTAATTATGGTAGCTGGGAAATCTATGAAATAAAGAGTGGAACTCGCCATGCTTTTATAGTGAAAATATAGGAACATTAAGACTAATACCATCATAGCGTCATCATTATCATCTTGAGATGCATTCAAATTTTGCTGTTCAATTTCTAGAAGCAAGATACATTCAACTTACGTTGTCTGGTTCTTAATTTCATAAAGGTTGCAACTACTAACCTTATATGTCTATGATCCTTCCATTTCGTATATTTACTTATGTACTTTTTCATAACTTCCATACTTAGGATTAATTTTAATAGAACCTTGAATGTTTATTATGCATAGGAATTTTCTACTTATATCAATTTTTTAAGAAAATGAAAAAGTCTTGAAGAACAATATTGACCGTTTCCAAATGAGATCAATATTATAGTTAAAGAATGCTTTATGTATATTTTATTTTTCAATTGATGCATTCCAGGCTTTTCTTGAAACAAAATATTACCTACGTGCACTACAAAAATGTGCACAATTATCAAAAACCATTTATGTGTATAGTCCGTTTGATAATGGGTTTTACTGGTTTGTTAGACACATATCAAAATTGGTTAGAAGAAGGTGTACGTGGGCAATATCTTGTACACATACATAACAAACATTACAAACTTACTACTTTCACTGACAAATGCACAATACGTACTACAGATTATCATCACAAACTTTATAGCGATGTATTGCACACAAATTTAAGATCCATTTACCAACACAGCGTCTTTACTAGCTGTCTGTAAATTACTTGTATTAATTTGACGTCTAAAATTACAAAAAAAAGAAAAAAAAAATCTTAATTTTCCTGAATAAATAAAAGAAAGATAAATTATAACAAAAAATATATTTAGATTTTATAGTATGAATGGAAACAGTAAATATAAGTCCAAAATTTTGCAAAAAAAAGAACCCATAAAACTAAACTACTAGGAAAAAGCAAGGTAGGTTGCTAAATAGCAATGCCTAATCAACGCCGTTTGATCAACCAATGGCTGAGATTTAAAACCATGTTTCATGTGCCTAATCTCTATGTGTGCTTTCTAGTGAAGAATTTGGAAGGAACATCCTACAATAATCTACATCTAATCATATGTCTCTTCCACTAACCTTTTTCTAAAACACACCCCAACCACCAATTTTGATTTATGTGTGGATGTTGGATCAACGATCTCCCTAGATTTCAGCGATGATAGAACACCGAGCAAAGAGGCGAAGATTGAGGAATGGTTAAATTATTAAACAACTCTAAAAAAATCTGGAAAAAATAAATTATTTCATAGTGATTCTCGTCTTCCTTGCTTGATCAGGCGATATGTGCACCCCCTTGTTCGACTCCATTCCCTACGAGTTTTAATGATAGGGGAACTTGTGCCATCTTAATCCATTTGCCATTAGTAACACAAGGTTTTGTTCTTTAATCCATGAAACCTAGATTCGTAATTTTGTATGTTATTGGCTGTTGATATGGATGTAGCTACATGTGTTTAATTTAGTTAAGTAGTAGGCAACGTCCACACTTCCACTTTTTGTTTCTAGTGACATTGTATTTCTGGCTTATTTGTTCATATGTTTTAGGTTCACACTTGCTAGTTACTAATAAATTTCAAGAGAATCCTTGTATGTGTTTTGCTCTCATTTGCCAGTTACCATAGGGCTTCATAATTTCTATTTATTTGCCATGGGTATGGGGAGGTTGTTGCTTTATTTATTCATGTTCAGTTTGAAGACAAATAACGGAAATAAGGGTGGATTAAACCCTAAAAACCTTCTGCATTGAAATGGTGATTGAGGATGGTAATGGTAGGGACGGTGGCGGTTGACGGAGACCGATGAAGGTAGATGAATGGAATGGGGGTAGGTATGGTGACATAAAGTAGGTTGGGGGGGGGGGGGGCGTAGGGTTTGGGTTTATTAGTTATCTTTCTTAACTATAAAAAGTAAAACAAAAAGACAAAAAAAAAACATATTTAAAAATATACGAAAGTCAGTTTACATAGTTATGTATCGGTCACACAAGTAAGTGAAACCATAACAACCATACTCGTCAAGATAAAAACAATAAGCACTGAACTTCTCACTTTTTTAAAGCACATTGTATGATTTAATCTAATACAAATAGGCACATAAGACAAGTAAATGAAGACATGGTTTTTGAAAAAATCGAGTTCTCTTTTGCAAAATTTGGGTTTAACGAAGGGAAAGGTCATATGACCTTTTATTGTCCTGCTGCCTTCAACTTGATTACCCTCTTCCTCATATTTCTCTACTTTCTCGGTACACTCTTATCTTGAAACACAACAAACCGATTTCGGGGACATTTAGGTTACGATATGGTCTGATAAGGATTCAAAAGGTCGAGTTTTACATGGGATGAAAGCGAGATAAGTCTTACCATCGGCCTCGATGAAGGATCTCCTCCCCCATGTGATTTCATGCAAGTAAAAAGAATTTGTCAACTTTGGTCCCTCCTTCCAAGATCTTAGCATTTTAAGTTTTAATATTATAGATTTTAGTTCTTTGCCAAAAAAAAAATACATCTTTTTATGTTAGATAATTAATAATAATTATTTTTTAATATTATTTATATATTTATTATAACTCTTAAGGGAAATTCAATAAAATTAAATAAAGGCACGAATGTTATAATATATTGCATTTTCTTATAAACATGGTTGTCCTCCTAAGGTTACTCAAGAACTCATAAATGAGACAATCAGTAGGAATATATGTAGGTGGAAACTATAATCGTGCATGTTGTCTTGTTTGATTTATCCGTCTTTGTTTTAAAGTGTGGAAGTTGTTTATCCTTTGGAAACCGTGGATGAGAGATGTACACTCGATGATGAGTTGCATCACTATGAGGAAGATGATGGAAGGTATATGAAAGATAAATCAATGATTTAATTTTATTAAGGTTATTTTATTTTATAATTTTTTCGGTTAAGATTTATCTTTATTAGGAATTTTTATGCCCTATATTCATAAAATATTTAGATTTATGTAATCTCCTAATTTAGATGATTTCAATCATAATTATGAGTCATATTAGGGTTTTAGTTTAATTATAAATAGGTTAGCCGCCTTTGACTTTTAGGAGTTGATTTTGATTAATAAAGAATGGTATTTGAAACTCTATTTTCTTTACTTTGTGTTCATGTGGTTGTAATCGGCTATTCAAACCGATCGTCTTATGTCATGAGTAACATATGGTTTTGTTCTTTAATCCATGAAACTTAGATTTTTCATTTTGTATGTTATTGGGTATTGATATGGATGTAGCTACATGTGTTTAATTTGTTTGAAGTAGTAGACAACATCCATACATTTTCTTTTTCTGTCTGTGACATTGTATTTTTGACATATTTGTTTCTATGTTTGATGCTCTCACTTTCTAGTTACCAATGAATGCCAATAGAAGCTCTTCTGTGGCTTTTTCAAACATAGATTTTTATGTTTTGCTATGTATACTTCATTTTCTTTTAGTTAACAAAATCTTGAAAGGTTGGTTGGAGACCAAAGCACTTCGTGATTTCTATTTTTAGGCTTGGATCTTGGGAGGTCTTTTCTTTGATTATAGATGGATATGTTGAAGATAGATGATGCAAATAGGTTTGGGTAAAACCCTAACCACCTTCTGGTTGACAACGGTGGTGGTGGTGGAAGGTGACAGAAGAAGGGAATGGAATGGGAGGTGGGTGGCGTAAAGTGAGGTGGATGGGGTTGGTGATTATTTAGTTTCATTTTTATTATGACAACTAAAATAAAAGAGTTAAAAGGATAAAAAATTAAATTTGTATAGGTCAAGGTGGTTGACTGACCTAGTAACTGATCGAAACACCAAGGACCATATTAATCTTTTTGAAAAATTTGATGGTTGAACTTCTAGTCTTTCTAAAGCAAGTGGGTTATTTACGTAAATTTGTCTTTGTGATTTCTAAGTCTATTTCTTGCACACTCTTAGGTTTGTCTTTGTGATTTCTAAGTCTATTTCTTGCACAAACTTAGGTTTGTCTTTCTGATTTCTAAGTCTATTTCTTGCACACACTTACGTAAATTTAACTTTGTCATTTCTAAGTCTATTTCTTGCACACTCTTGGGTTTTGATAGTTTATATCTTACTTTTGAAGTAGTTAATTCCACATAAGTAAATCAAAATCACTATGACAGTAGTATATATACTATTCGATTTTAAATATAACAACATAAACATAACAAATATCACAACATTGATAAGAAAATCAACATTTTAGAAGCATGTAAAAGCTAGAATTTCGATTGAATTTGATAGACGACGTTGATGTCAACTTGAAAGGCCTTCGCAAGAATATCTCCAGCGATATCGGGATTTGACCCAAAAACAGCGTTTGCAATGGTAATAACACCTGGATTTTGACTACTCAAAGCTGCAATAGCAACAGCATAGCCATTTCCCACGTTTTTCTGGAAGTGAATCAGGCCTTCTGGGAACACGAAAACATCGCCTTTCTGAAGTTCTTTTGTGATGAGTCGGTTTTGAGGGTTGGACGTGACAAATCCGACTAGAATACGGCCTTCCATAACAGTCAAAATTTCAGTGGCCCGAGGGTGTGTATGTGGGGGGTTAATACCCTGTGGTGCGAAGTCAATACGTGCCATTGAGATACCAAGAGTGTTAAGTCCTGGCAACTCTTCTACGGTCACCGGAGTCACAGCAGACCCAACCGCATTCGAGGTATTTCCCATTAGCTGCAGTCCTCTATAAAAGAAATCATCAGGTTGTACAAGCCTCGCCTCTTTACAAACCAAGCCATTCACGAATACTACCAAGAAAAATAAATAAATAAATAAACTATTAATCACAATTAAATATAATATATTTTCAAATCATGCATGAATGCAGGAGAGTTTCTCGACTTTCAGCAATAAATTCTTACCTCTGCTATTTTGGTCTGCCACACAGAAGTCCTGAAGAGGACTAGGGTCCGAAGCAAACGCAAGGGAGCAACCCGCCACCAAGAGACCAAATAAAAGCAAATGAGACGTCATTGTTGAGAAGCTGAAAACTTGTTTTTGATGACTTAATTATGGTAGCTGGGAAATCTATGAAATAAAGAGTGGAACTCGCCATGCTTTTATAGTGAAAATATAGGAACATTAAGACTAATACCATCATAGCGTCATCATTATCATCTTGAGATGCATTCAAATTTTGCTGTTCAATTTCTAGAAGCAAGATACATTCAACTTACGTTGTCTGGTTCTTAATTTCATAAAGGTTGCAACTACTAACCTTATATGTCTATGATCCTTCCATTTCGTATATTTACTTATGTACTTTTTCATAACTTCCATACTTAGGATTAATTTTAATAGAACCTTGAATGTTTATTATGCATAGGAATTTTCTACTTATATCAATTTTTTAAGAAAATGAAAAAGTCTTGAAGAACAATATTGACCGTTTCCAAATGAGATCAATATTATAGTTAAAGAATGCTTTATGTATATTTTATTTTTCAATTGATGCATTCCAGGCTTTTCTTGAAACAAAATATTACCTACGTGCACTACAAAAATGTGCACAATTATCAAAAACCATTTATGTGTATAGTCCGTTTGATAATGGGTTTTACTGGTTTGTTAGACACATATCAAAATTGGTTAGAAGAAGGTGTACGTGGGCAATATCTTGTACACATACATAACAAACATTACAAACTTACTACTTTCACTGACAAATGCACAATACGTACTACAGATTATCATCACAAACTTTATAGCGATGTATTGCACACAAATTTAAGATCCATTTACCAACACAGCGTCTTTACTAGCTGTCTGTAAATTACTTGTATTAATTTGACGTCTAAAATTACAAAAAAAAGAAAAAAAAAATCTTAATTTTCCTGAATAAATAAAAGAAAGATAAATTATAACAAAAAATATATTTAGATTTTATAGTATGAATGGAAACAGTAAATATAAGTCCAAAATTTTGCAAAAAAAAGAACCCATAAAACTAAACTACTAGGAAAAAGCAAGGTAGGTTGCTAAATAGCAATGCCTAATCAACGCTGTTTGATCAACCAATGGCTGAGATTTAAAACCATGTTTCATGTGCCTAATCTCTATGTGTGCTTTCTAGTGAAGAATTTGGAAGGAACATCCTACAATAATCTACATCTAATCATATGTCTCTTCCACTAACCTTTTTCTAAAACACACCCCAACCACCAATTTTGATTTATGTGTGGATGTTGGATCAACGATCTCCCTAGATTTCAGCGATGATAGAACACCGAGCAAAGAGGCGAAGATTGAGGAATGGTTAAATTATTAAACAACTCTAAAAAAATCTGGAAGAAATAAATTATTTCATAGTGATTCTCGTCTTCCTTGCTTGATCAGGCGATATGTGCACCCCCTTGTTCGACTCCATTCCCTACGAGTTTTAATGATAGGGGAACTTGTGTCATCTTAATCCATTTGCCATTAGTAACACAAGGTTTTGTTCTTTAATCCATGAAACCTAGATTCGTAATTTTGTATGTTATTGGCTGTTGATATGGATGTAGCTACATGTGTTTAATTTAATTAAGTAGTAGGCAACGTCCACACTTCCACTTTTTGTTTCTAGTGACATTGTATTTCTGGCTTATTTGTTCATATGTTTTAGGTTCACACTTGCTAGTTACTAATAAATTTCAAGAGAATCCTTGTATGTGTTTTGCTCTCATTTGCCAGTTACCATAGGGCTTCATAATTTCTATTTATTTGCCATGGGTATGGGGAGGTTGTTGCTTTATTTATTCATGTTCAGTTTGAAGACAAATAACGGAAATAAGGGTGGATTAAACCCTAAAAACCTTCTGCATTGAAATGGTGATTGAGGATGGTAATGGTAGGGACGGTGGCGGTTGACGGAGACCGATGAAGGTAGATGAATGGAATGGGGGTAGGTATGGTGACATAAAGTAGGTTGGGGGGGGGGGGGGGGCGTAGGGTTTGGGTTTATTAGTTATCTTTCTTAACTATAAAAAGTAAAACAAAAAGACAAAAAAAACATATTTAAAAATATACGAAAGTCAGTTTACATAGTTATGTATCGGTCACACAAGTAAGTGAAACCATAACAACCATACTCGTCAAGATAAAAACAATAAGCACTGAACTTCTCACTTTTTTAAAGCACATTGTATGATTTAATCTAATACAAATAGGCACATAAGACAAGTAAATGAAGACATGGTTTTTGAAAAAATCGAGTTCTCTTTTGCAAAATTTGGGTTTAACGAAGGGAAAGGTCATATGACCTTTTATTGTCCTGCTGCCTTCAACTTGATTACCCTCTTCCTCATATTTCTCTACTTTCTCGGTACACTCTTATCTTGAAACACAACAAACCGATTTCGGGGACATTTAGGTTACGATATGGTCTGATAAGGATTCAAAAGGTCGAGTTTTACATGGGATGAAAGCGAGATAAGTCTTACCATCGGCCTCGATGAAGGATCTCCTCCCCCATCTGATTTCATGCAAGTAAAAAGAATTTGTCAACTTTGGTCCCTCCTTCCAAGATCTTAGCATTTTAAGTTTTAATATTATAGATTTTAGTTCTTTGCCAAAAAAAAATACATCTTTTTATGTTAGATAATTAATAATAATTATTTTTTAATATTATTTTTATATTTATTATAACTCTTAAGGGAAATTCAATAAAATTAAATAAAGGCACGAATGTTATAATATATTGCATTTTCTTATAAACATGGTTGTCCTCCTAAGGTTACTCAAGAACTCATAAATGAGACAATCAGTAGGAATATATGTAGGTGGAAACTATAATCGTGCATGTTGTCTTGTTTGATTTATCCGTCTTTGTTTTAAAGTGTGGAAGTTGTTTGTCCTTTGGAAACCGTGGATGAGAGATGTACACTCGATGATGAGTTGCATCACTATGAGGAAGATGATGGAAGGTATATGAAAGATAAATCAATGATTTAATTTTATTAAGGTTATTTTATTTTATAATTTTTTCGGTTAAGATTTATCTTTATTAGGAATTTTTATGCCCTATATTCATAAAATATTTAGATTTATGTAATCTCCTAATTTAGATGATTTCAATCATAATTATGAGTCATATTAGGGTTTTAGTTTAATTATAAATAGGTTAGCCGCCTTTGACTTTTAGGATTTGATTTTGATTAATAAAGAATGGTATTTGAAACTCTATTTTCTTTACTTTGTGTTCATGTGGTTGTAATCGGCTATTCAAACCGATCGTCTTATGTCATGAGTAACATATGGTTTTGTTCTTTAATCCATGAAACTTAGATTTTTCATTTTGTATGTTATTGGGTATTGATATGGATGTAGCTACATGTGTTTAATTTGTTTGAAGTAGTAGACAACATCCATACATTTTCTTTTTCTGTCCGTGACATTGTATTTTTGACATATTTGTTTCTATGTTTGATGCTCTCACTTTCTAGTTACCAATGAATGCCAATAGAAGCTCTTCTGTGGCTTTTTCAAACATAGATTTTTATGTTTTGCTATGTATACTTCATTTTCTTTTAGTTAACAAAATCTTGAAAGGTTGGTTGGAGACCAAAGCACTTCGTGATTTCTATTTTTAGGCTTGGATCTTGGGAGGTCTTTTCTTTGATTATAGATGGATATGTTGAAGATAGATGATGCAAATAGGTTTGGGTAAAACCCTAACCACCTTCTGGTTGACAACGGTGGTGGTGGTGGAAGGTGACAGAAGAAGGGAATGGAATGGGAGGTGGGTGGCGTAAAGTGAGGTGGATGGGGTTGGTGATTATTTAGTTTCATTTTTATTATGACAACTAAAATAAAAGAGTTAAAAAGATAAAAAATTAAATTTGTATAGGTCAAGGTGGTTGACTGACCTAGTAACTGATCGAAACACCAAGGACCATATTAATCTTTTTGAAAAATTTGATGGTTGAACTTCTAGTCTTTCTAAAGCAAGTGGGTTATTTACGTAAATTTGTCTTTGTGATTTCTAAGTCTATTTCTTGCACACTCTTAGGTTTGTCTTTGTGATTTCTAAGTCTATTTCTTGCACAAACTTAGGTTTGTCTTTCTGATTTCTAAGTCTATTTCTTGCACACACTTACGTAAATTTAACTTTGTCATTTCTAAGTCTATTTCTTGCACACTCTTGGGTTTTGATAGTTTATATCTTACTTTTGAAGTAGTTAATTCCACATAAGTAAATCAAAATCACTATGACAGTAGTATATATACTATTCGATTTTAAATATAACAACATAAACATAACAAATATCACAACATTGATAAGAAAATCAACATTTTAGAAGCATGTAAAAGCTAGAATTTCGATTGAATTTGATAGACGACGTTGATGTCAACTTGAAAGGCCTTCGCAAGAATATCTCCAGCGATATCGGGATTTGACCCAAAAACAGCGTTTGCAATGGTAATAACACCTGGATTTTGACTACTCAAAGCTGCAATAGCAACAGCATAGCCATTTCCCACGTTTTTCTGGAAGTGAATCAGGCCTTCTGGGAACACGAAAACATCGCCTTTCTGAAGTTCTTTTGTGATGAGTCGGTTTTGAGGGTTGGACGTGACAAATCCGACTAGAATACGGCCTTCCATAACAGTCAAAATTTCAGTGGCCCGAGGGTGTGTATGTGGGGGGTTAATACCCTGTGGTGCGAAGTCAATACGTGCCATTGAGATACCAAGAGTGTTAAGTCCTGGCAACTCTTCTACGGTCACCGGAGTCACAGCAGACCCAACCGCATTCGAGGTATTTCCCATTAGCTGCAGTCCTCTATAAAAGAAATCATCAGGTTGTACAAGCCTCGCCTCTTTACAAACCAAGCCATTCACGAATACTACCAAGAAAAATAAATAAATAAATAAACTATTAATCACAATTAAATATAATATATTTTCAAATCATGCATGAATGCAGGAGAGTTTCTCGACTTTCAGCAATAAATTCTTACCTCTGCTATTTTGGTCTGCCACACAGAAGTCCTGAAGAGGACTAGGGTCCGAAGCAAACGCAAGGGAGCAACCCGCCACCAAGAGACCAAATAAAAGCAAATGAGACGTCATTGTTGAGAAGCTGAAAACTTGTTTTTGATGACTTAATTATGGTAGCTGGGAAATCTATGAAATAAAGAGTGGAACTCGCCATGCTTTTATAGTGAAAATATAGGAACATTAAGACTAATACCATCATAGCGTCATCATTATCATCTTGAGATGCATTCAAATTTTGCTGTTCAATTTCTAGAAGCAAGATACATTCAACTTACGTTGTCTGGTTCTTAATTTCATAAAGGTTGCAACTACTAACCTTATATGTCTATGATCCTTCCATTTCGTATATTTACTTATGTACTTTTTCATAACTTCCATACTTAGGATTAATTTTAATAGAACCTTGAATGTTTATTATGCATAGGAATTTTCTACTTATATCAATTTTTTAAGAAAATGAAAAAGTCTTGAAGAACAATATTGACCGTTTCCAAATGAGATCAATATTATAGTTAAAGAATGCTTTATGTATATTTTATTTTTCAATTGATGCATTCCAGGCTTTTCTTGAAACAAAATATTACCTACGTGCACTACAAAAATGTGCACAATTATCAAAAACCATTTATGTGTATAGTCCGTTTGATAATGGGTTTTACTGGTTTGTTAGACACATATCAAAATTGGTTAGAAGAAGGTGTACGTGGGCAATATCTTCATAACAAACATTACAAACTTACTACTTTCACTGACAAATGCACAATACGTACTACAGATTATCATCACAAACTTTATAGCGATGTATTGCACACAAATTTAAGATCCATTTACCAACACAGCGTCTTTACTAGCTGTCTGTAAATTACTTGTATTAATTTGACGTCTAAAATTACAAAAAAAAGAAAAAAAAAATCTTAATTTTCCTGAATAAATAAAAGAAAGATAAATTATAACAAAAAATATATTTAGATTTTATAGTATGAATGGAAACAGTAAATATAAGTCCAAAATTTTGCAAAAAAAAGAACCCATAAAACTAAACTACTAGGAAAAAGCAAGGTAGGTTGCTAAATAGCAATGCCTAATTAACGCCGTTTGATCAACCAATGGCTGAGATTTAAAACCATGTTTCATGTGCCTAATCTCTATGTGTGCTTTCTAGTGAAGAATTTGGAAGGAACATCCTACAATAATCTACATCTAATCATATGTCTCTTCCACTAACCTTTTTCTAAAACACACCCCAACCACCAATTTTGATTTATGTGTGGATGTTGGATCAACGATCTCCCTAGATTTCAGCGATGATAGAACACCGAGCAAAGAGGCGAAGATTGAGGAATGGTTAAATTATTAAACAACTCTAAAAAAATCTGGAAAAAATAAATTATTTCATAGTGATTCTCGTCTTCCTTGCTTGATCAGGCGATATGTGCACCCCCTTGTTCGACTCCATTCCCTACGAGTTTTAATGATAGGGGAACTTGTGCCATCTTAATCCATTTGCCATTAGTAACACAAGGTTTTGTTCTTTAATCCATGAAACCTAGATTCGTAATTTTGTATGTTATTGGCTGTTGATATGGATGTAGCTACATGTGTTTAATTTAGTTAAGTAGTAGGCAACGTCCACACTTCCACTTTTTGTTTCTAGTGACATTGTATTTCTGGCTTATTTGTTCATATGTTTTAGGTTCACACTTGCTAGTTACTAATAAATTTCAAGAGAATCCTTGTATGTGTTTTGCTCTCATTTGCCAGTTACCATAGGGCTTCATAATTTCTATTTATTTGCCATGGGTATAGGGAGGTTGTTGCTTTATTTATTCATGTTCAGTTTGAAGACAAATAACGGAAATAAAGGTGGATTAAACCCTAAAAACCTTCTGCATTGAAATGGTGATTGAGGATGGTAATGGTAGGGACGGTGGCGGTTGACGGAGACCGATGAAGGTAGATGAATGGAATGGGGGTAGGTATGGTGACATAAAGTAGGTTGGGGGGGGGGGGGGCGTAGGGTTTGGGTTTATTAGTTATCTTTCTTAACTATAAAAAGTAAAACAAAAAGACAAAAAAAAAACATATTTAAAAATATACGAAAGTCAGTTTACATAGTTATGTATCAGTCACACAAGTAAGTGAAACCATAACAACCATACTCGTCAAGATAAAAACAATAAGCACTGAACTTCTCACTTTTTTAAAGCACATTGTATGATTTAATCTAATACAAATAGGCACATAAGACAAGTAAATGAAGACATGGTTTTTGAAAAAATCGAGTTCTCTTTTGCAAAATTTGGGTTTAACGAAGGGAAAGGTCATATGACCTTTTATTGTCCTGCTGCCTTCAACTTGATTACCCTCTTCCTCATATTTCTCTACTTTCTCGGTACACTCTTATCTTGAAACACAACAAACCGATTTCGGGGACATTTAGGTTACGATATGGTCTGATAAGGATTCAAAAGGTCGAGTTTTACATGGGATGAAAGCGAGATAAGTCTTACCATCGGCCTCGATGAAGGATCTCCTCCCCCATGTGATTTCATGCAAGTAAAAAGAATTTGTCAACTTTGGTCCCTCCTTCCAAGATCTTAGCATTTTAAGTTTTAATATTATAGATTTTAGTTCTTTGCCAAAAAAAAAAATACATCTTTTTATGTTAGATAATTAATAATAATTATTTTTTAATATTATTTATATATTTATTATAACTCTTAAGGGAAATTCAATAAAATTAAATAAAGGCACGAATATTATAATATATTGCATTTTCTTATAAACATGGTTGTCCTCCTAAGGTTACTCAAGAACTCATAAATGAGACAATCAGTAGGAATATATGTAGGTGGAAACTATAATCGTGCATGTTGTCTTGTTTGATTTATCCGTCTTTGTTTTAAAGTGTGGAAGTTGTTTGTCCTTTGGAAACCGTGGATGAGAGATGTACACTCGATGATGAGTTGCATCACTATGAGGAAGATGATGGAAGGTATATGAAAGATAAATCAATGATTTAATTTTATTAAGGTTATTTTATTTTATAATTTTTTCGGTTAAGATTTATCTTTATTAGGAATTTTTATGCCCTATATTCATAAAATATTTAGATTTATGTAATCTCCTAATTTAGATGATTTCAATCATAATTATGAGTCATATTAAGGTTTTAGTTTAATTATAAATAGGTTAGCCGCCTTTGACTTTTAGGAGTTGATTTTGATTAATAAAGAATGGTATTTGAAACTCTATTTTCTTTACTTTGTGTTCATGTGGTTGTAATCGGCTATTCAAACCGATCGTCTTATGTCATGAGTAACATATGGTTTTGTTCTTTAATCCATGAAACTTAGATTTTTCATTTTGTATGTTATTGGGTATTGATATGGATGTAGCTACATGTGTTTAATTTGTTTGAAGTAGTAGACAACATCCATACATTTTCTTTTTCTGTCCGTGACATTGTATTTTTGACATATTTGTTTCTATGTTTGATGCTCTCACTTTCTAGTTACCAATGAATGCCAATAGAAGCTCTTCTGTGGCTTTTTCAAACATAGATTTTTATGTTTTGCTATGTATACTTCATTTTCTTTTAGTTAACAAAATCTTGAAAGGTTGGTTGGAGACCAAAGCACTTCGTGATTTCTATTTTTAGGCTTGGATCTTGGGAGGTCTTTTCTTTGATTATAGATGGATATGTTGAAGATAGATGATGCAAATAGGTTTGGGTAAAACCCTAACCACCTTCTGGTTGACAACGGTGGTGGTGGTGGAAGGTGACAGAAGAAGGGAATGGAATGGGAGGTGGGTGGCGTAAAGTGAGGTGGATGGGGTTGGTGATTATTTAGTTTCATTTTTATTATGACAACTAAAATAAAAGAGTTAAAAGGATAAAAAATTAAATTTGTATAGGTCAAGGTGGTTGACTGACCTAGTAACTGATCGAAACACCAAGGACCATATTAATCTTTTTGAAAAATTTGATGGTTGAACTTCTAGTCTTTCTAAAGCAAGTGGGTTATTTACGTAAATTTGTCTTTGTGATTTCTAAGTCTATTTCTTGCACACTCTTAGGTTTGTCTTTGTGATTTCTAAGTCTATTTCTTGCACAAACTTAGGTTTGTCTTTCTGATTTCTAAGTCTATTTCTTGCACACACTTACGTAAATTTAACTTTGTCATTTCTAAGTCTATTTCTTGCACACTCTTGGGTTTTGATAGTTTATATCTTACTTTTGAAGTAGTTAATTCCACATAAGTAAATCAAAATCACTATGACAGTAGTATATATACTATTCGATTTTAAATATAACAACATAAACATAACAAATATCACAACATTGATAAGAAAATCAACATTTTAGAAGCATGTAAAAGCTAGAATTTCGATTGAATTTGATAGACGACGTTGATGTCAACTTGAAAGGCCTTCGCAAGAATATCTCCAGCGATATCGGGATTTGACCCAAAAACAGCGTTTGCAATGGTAATAACACCTGGATTTTGACTACTCAAAGCTGCAATAGCAACAGCATAGCCATTTCCCACGTTTTTCTGGAAGTGAATCAGGCCTTCTGGGAACACGAAAACATCGCCTTTCTGAAGTTCTTTTGTGATGAGTCGGTTTTGAGGGTTGGACGTGACAAATCCGACTAGAATACGGCCTTCCATAACAGTCAAAATTTCAGTGGCCCGAGGGTGTGTATGTGGGGGGTTAATACCCTGTGGTGCGAAGTCAATACGTGCCATTGAGATACCAAGAGTGTTAAGTCCTGGCAACTCTTCTACGGTCACCGGAGTCACAGCAGACCCAACCGCATTCGAGGTATTTCCCATTAGCTGCAGTCCTCTATAAAAGAAATCATCAGGTTGTACAAGCCTCGCCTCTTTACAAACCAAGCCATTCACGAATACTACCAAGAAAAATAAATAAATAAATAAACTATTAATCACAATTAAATATAATATATTTTCAAATCATGCATGAATGCAGGAGAGTTTCTCGACTTTCAGCAATAAATTCTTACCTCTGCTATTTTGGTCTGCCACACAGAAGTCCTGAAGAGGACTAGGGTCCGAAGCAAACGCAAGGGAGCAACCCGCCACCAAGAGACCAAATAAAAGCAAATGAGACGTCATTGTTGAGAAGCTGAAAACTTGTTTTTGATGACTTAATTATGGTAGCTGGGAAATCTATGAAATAAAGAGTGGAACTCGCCATGCTTTTATAGTGAAAATATAGGAACATTAAGACTAATACCATCATAGCGTCATCATTATCATCTTGAGATGCATTCAAATTTTGCTGTTCAATTTCTAGAAGCAAGATACATTCAACTTACGTTGTCTGGTTCTTAATTTCATAAAGGTTGCAACTACTAACCTTATATGTCTATGATCCTTCCATTTCGTATATTTACTTATGTACTTTTTCATAACTTCCATACTTAGGATTAATTTTAATAGAACCTTGAATGTTTATTATGCATAGGAATTTTCTACTTATATCAATTTTTTAAGAAAATGAAAAAGTCTTGAAGAACAATATTGACCGTTTCCAAATGAGATCAATATTATAGTTAAAGAATGCTTTATGTATATTTTATTTTTCAATTGATGCATTCCAGGCTTTTCTTGAAACAAAATATTACCTACGTGCACTACAAAAATGTGCACAATTATCAAAAACCATTTATGTGTATAGTCCGTTTGATAATGGGTTTTACTGGTTTGTTAGACACATATCAAAATTGGTTAGAAGAAGGTGTACGTGGGCAATATCTTGTACACATACATAACAAACATTACAAACTTACTACTTTCACTGACAAATGCACAATACGTACTACAGATTATCATCACAAACTTTATAGCGATGTATTGCACACAAATTTAAGATCCATTTACCAACACAGTGTCTTACTAGCTGTCTGTAAATTACTTGTATTAATTTGACGTCTAAAATTACAAAAAAAAGAAAAAAAAAATCTTAATTTTCCTGAATAAATAAAAGAAAGATAAATTATAACAAAAAATATATTTAGATTTTATAGTATGAATGGAAACAGTAAATATAAGTCCAAAATTTTGCAAAAAAAAGAACCCATAAAACTAAACTACTAGGAAAAAGCAAGGTAGGTTGCTAAATAGCAATGCCTAATTAACGCTGTTTGATCAACCAATGGCTGAGATTTAAAACCATGTTTCATGTGCCTAATCTCTATGTGTGCTTTCTAGTGAAGAATTTGGAAGGAACATCCTACAATAATCTACATCTAATCATATGTCTCTTCCACTAACCTTTTTCTAAAACACACCCCAACCACCAATTTTGATTTATGTGTGGATGTTGGATCAACGATCTTCCTAGATTTCAGCGATGATAGAACACCGAGCAAAGAGGCGAAGATTGAGGAATGGTTAAATTATTAAACAACTCTAAAAAAATCTGGAAAAAATAAATTATTTCATAGTGATTCTCGTCTTCCTTGCTTGATCAGGCGATATGTGCACCCCCTTGTTCGACTCCATTCCCTACGAGTTTTAATGATAGGGGAACTTCTGTCATCTTAATCCATTTGCCATTAGTAACACAAGGTTTTGTTCTTTAATCCATGAAACCTAGATTCGTAATTTTGTATGTTATTGGCTGTTGATATGGATGTAGCTACATGTGTTTAATTTAATTAAGTAGTAGGCAACGTCCACACTTCCACTTTTTGTTTCTAGTGACATTGTATTTCTGGCTTATTTGTTCATATGTTTTAGGTTCACACTTGCTAGTTACTAATAAATTTCAAGAGAATCCTTGTATGTGTTTTGCTCTCATTTGCCAGTTACCATAGGGCTTCATAATTTCTATTTATTTGCCATGGGTATAGGGAGGTTGTTGCTTTATTTATTCATGTTCAGTTTGAAGACAAATAACGGAAATAAGGGTGGATTAAACCCTAAAAACCTTCTGCACTGAAATGGTGATTGAGGATGGTAATGGTAGGGACGGTGGCGGTTGACGGAGACCGATGAAGGTAGATGAATGGAATGGGGGTAGGTATGGTGACATAAAGTAGGTTGGGGGGGGGGCGTAGGGTTTGGGTTTATTAGTTATCTTTCTTAACTATAAAAAGTAAAACAAAAAGACAAAAAAAAAACATATTTAAAAATATACGAAAGTCAGTTTACATAGTTATGTATCGGTCACACAAGTAAGTGAAACCATAACAACCATACTCGTCAAGATAAAAACAATAAGCACTGAACTTCTCACTTTTTTAAAGCACATTGTATGATTTAATCTAATACAAATAGGCACATAAGACAAGTAAATGAAGACATGGTTTTTGAAAAAATCGAGTTCTCTTTTGCAAAATTTGGGTTTAACGAAGGGAAAGGTCATATGACCTTTTATTGTCCTGCTGCCTTCAACTTGATTACCCTCTTCCTCATATTTCTCTACTTTCTCGGTACACTCTTATCTTGAAACACAACAAACCGATTTCGGGGACATTTAGGTTACGATATGGTCTGATAAGGATTCAAAAGGTCGAGTTTTACATGGGATGAAAGCGAGATAAGTCTTACCATCGGCCTCGATGAAGGATCTCCTCCCCCATGTGATTTCATGCAAGTAAAAAGAATTTGTCAACTTTGGTCCCTCCTTCCAAGATCTTAGCATTTTAAGTTTTAATATTATAGATTTTAGTTCTTTGCCAAAAAAAAATACATCTTTTTATGTTAGATAATTAATAATAATTATTTTTTAATATTATTTTTATATTTATTATAACTCTTAAGGGAAATTCAATAAAATTAAATAAAGGCACGAATATTATAATATATTGCATTTTCTTATAAACATGGTTGTCCTCCTAAGGTTACTCAAGAACTCATAAATGAGACAATCAGTAGGAATATATGTAGGTGGAAACTATAATCGTGCATGTTGTCTTGTTTGATTTATCCGTCTTTGTTTTAAAGTGTGGAAGTTGTTTGTCCTTTGGAAACCGTGGATGAGAGATGTACACTCGATGATGAGTTGCATCACTATGAGGAAGATGATGGAAGGTATATGAAAGATAAATCAATGATTTAATTTTATTAAGGTTATTTTATTTTATAATTTTTTCGGTTAAGATTTATCTTTATTAGGAATTTTTATGCCCTATATTCATAAAATATTTAGATTTATGTAATCTCCTAATTTAGATGATTTCAATCATAATTATGAGTCATATTAGGGTTTTAGTTTAATTATAAATAGGTTAGCCGCCTTTGACTTTTAGGATTTGATTTTGATTAATAAAGAATGGTATTTGAAACTCTATTTTCTTTACTTTGTGTTCATGTGGTTGTAATCGGCTATTCAAACCGATCGTCTTATGTCATGAGTAACATATGGTTTTGTTCTTTAATCCATGAAACTTAGATTTTTCATTTTGTATGTTATTGGGTATTGATATGGATGTAGCTACATGTGTTTAATTTGTTTGAAGTAGTAGACAACATCCATACATTTTCGTTTTCTGTCCGTGACATTGTATTTTTGACATATTTGTTTCTATGTTTGATGCTCTCACTTTCTAGTTACCAATGAATGCCAATAGAAGCTCTTCTGTGGCTTTTTCAAACATAGATTTTTATGTTTTGCTATGTATACTTCATTTTCTTTTAGTTAACAAAATCTTGAAAGGTTGGTTGGAGACCAAAGCACTTCGTGATTTCTATTTTTAGGCTTGGATCTTGGGAGGTCTTTTCTTTGATTATAGATGGATATGTTGAAGATAGATGATGCAAATAGGTTTGGGTAAAACCCTAACCACCTTCTGGTTGACAACGGTGGTGGTGGTGGAAGGTGACAGAAGAAGGGAATGGAATGGGAGGTGGGTGGCGTAAAGTGAGGTGGATGGGGTTGGTGATTATTTAGTTTCATTTTTATTATGACAACTAAAATAAAAGAGTTAAAAGGATAAAAAATTAAATTTGTATAGGTCAAGGTGGTTGACTGACCTAGTAACTGATCGAAACACCAAGGACCATATTAATCTTTTTGAAAAATTTGATGGTTGAACTTCTAGTCTTTCTAAAGCAAGTGGGTTATTTACGTAAATTTGTCTTTGTGATTTCTAAGTCTATTTCTTGCACACTCTTAGGTTTGTCTTTGTGATTTCTAAGTCTATTTCTTGCACAAACTTAGGTTTGTCTTTCTGATTTCTAAGTCTATTTCTTGCACACACTTACGTAAATTTAACTTTGTCATTTCTAAGTCTATTTCTTGCACACTCTTGGGTTTTGATAGTTTATATCTTACTTTTGAAGTAGTTAATTCCACATAAGTAAATCAAAATCACTATGACAGTAGTATATATACTATTCGATTTTAAATATAACAACATAAACATAACAAATATCACAACATTGATAAGAAAATCAACATTTTAGAAGCATGTAAAAGCTAGAATTTCGATTGAATTTGATAGACGACGTTGATGTCAACTTGAAAGGCCTTCGCAAGAATATCTCCAGCGATATCGGGATTTGACCCAAAAACAGCGTTTGCAATGGTAATAACACCTGGATTTTGACTACTCAAAGCTGCAATAGCAACAGCATAGCCATTTCCCACGTTTTTCTGGAAGTGAATCAGGCCTTCTGGGAACACGAAAACATCGCCTTTCTGAAGTTCTTTTGTGATGAGTCGGTTTTGAGGGTTGGACGTGACAAATCCGACTAGAATACGGCCTTCCATAACAGTCAAAATTTCAGTGGCCCGAGGGTGTGTATGTGGGGGGTTAATACCCTGTGGTGCGAAGTCAATACGTGCCATTGAGATACCAAGAGTGTTAAGTCCTGGCAACTCTTCTACGGTCACCGGAGTCACAGCAGACCCAACCGCATTCGAGGTATTTCCCATTAGCTGCAGTCCTCTATAAAAGAAATCATCAGGTTGTACAAGCCTCGCCTCTTTACAAACCAAGCCATTCACGAATACTACCAAGAAAAATAAATAAATAAATAAACTATTAATCACAATTAAATATAATATATTTTCAAATCATGCATGAATGCAGGAGAGTTTCTCGACTTTCAGCAATAAATTCTTACCTCTGCTATTTTGGTCTGCCACACAGAAGTCCTGAAGAGGACTAGGGTCCGAAGCAAACGCAAGGGAGCAACCCGCCACCAAGAGACCAAATAAAAGCAAATGAGACGTCATTGTTGAGAAGCTGAAAACTTGTTTTTGATGACTTAATTATGGTAGCTGGGAAATCTATGAAATAAAGAGTGGAACTCGCCATGCTTTTATAGTGAAAATATAGGAACATTAAGACTAATACCATCATAGCGTCATCATTATCATCTTGAGATGCATTCAAATTTTGCTGTTCAATTTCTAGAAGCAAGATACATTCAACTTACGTTGTCTGGTTCTTAATTTCATAAAGGTTGCAACTACTAACCTTATATGTCTATGATCCTTCCATTTCGTATATTTACTTATCTACTTTTTCATAACTTCCATACTTAGGATTAATTTTAATAGAACCTTGAATGTTTATTATGCATAGGAATTTTCTACTTATATCAATTTTTTAAGAAAATGAAAAAGTCTTGAAGAACAATATTGACCGTTTCCAAATGAGATCAATATTATAGTTAAAGAATGCTTTATGTATATTTTATTTTTCAATTGATGCATTCCAGGCTTTTCTTGAAACAAAATATTACCTACGTGCACTACAAAAATGTGCACAATTATCAAAAACCATTTATGTGTATAGTCCGTTTGATAATGGGTTTTACTGGTTTGTTAGACACATATCAAAATTGGTTAGAAGAAGGTGTACGTGGGCAATATCTTGTACACATACATAACAAACATTACAAACTTACTATTTTCACTGACAAATGCACAATACGTACTACAGATTATCATCACAAACTTTATAGCGATGTATTGCACACAAATTTAAGATCCATTTACCAACACAGCATCTTTACTAGCTGTCTGTAAATTACTTGTATTAATTTGACGTCTAAAATTACAAAAAAAAGAAAAAAAAAATCTTAATTTTCCTGAATAAATAAAAGAAAGATAAATTATAACAAAAAATATATTTAGATTTTATAGTATGAATGGAAACAGTAAATATAAGTCCAAAATTTTGCAAAAAAAAGAACCCATAAAACTAAACTACTAGGAAAAAGCAAGGTAGGTTGCTAAATAGCAATGCCTAATCAACGCTGTTTGATCAACCAATGGCTGAGATTTAAAACCATGTTTCATATGCCTAATCTCTATGTGTGCTTTCTAGTGAAGAATTTGGAAGGAACATCCTACAATAATCTACATCTAATCATATGTCTCTTCCACTAACCTTTTTCTAAAACACACCCCAACCACCAATTTTGATTTATGTGTGGATGTTGGATCAACGATCTCCCTAGATTTCAGCGATGATAGAACACCGAGCAAAGAGGCGAAGATTGAGGAATGGTTAAATTATTAAACAACTCTAAAAAAATCTGGAAAAAATAAATTATTTCATAGTGATTCTCGTCTTCCTTGCTTGATCAGGCGATATGTGCACCCCCTTGTTCGACTCCATTCCCTACGAGTTTTAATGATAGGGGAACTTCTGTCATCTTAATCCATTTGCCATTAGTAACACAAGGTTTTGTTCTTTAATCCATGAAACCTAGATTCGTAATTTTGTATGTTATTGGCTGTTGATATGGATGTAGCTACATGTGTTTAATTTAATTAAGTAGTAGGCAACGTCCACACTTCCACTTTTTGTTTCTAGTGACATTGTATTTCTGGCTTATTTGTTCATATGTTTTAGGTTCACACTTGCTAGTTACTAATAAATTTCAAGAGAATCCTTGTATGTGTTTTGCTCTCATTTGCCAGTTACCATAGGGCTTCATAATTTCTATTTATTTGCCATGGGTATGGGGAGGTTGTTGCTTTATTTATTCATGTTCAGTTTGAAGACAAATAACGGAAATAAGGGTGGATTAAACCCTAAAAACCTTCTGCATTGAAATGGTGATTGAGGATGGTAATGGTAGGGACGGTGGCGGTTGACGGAGACCGATGAAGGTAGATGAATGGAATGGGGGTAGGTATGGTGACATAAAGTAGGTTGGGGGGGGGGGGGGGGGGGGGCGTAGGGTTTGGGTTTATTAGTTATCTTTCTTAACTATAAAAAGTAAAACAAAAAGACAAAAAAAAAACATATTTAAAAATATACGAAAGTCAGTTTACATAGTTATGTATCGGTCACACAAGTAAGTGAAACCATAACAACCATACTCGTCAAGATAAAAACAATAAGCACTGAACTTCTCACTTTTTTAAAGCACATTGTATGATTTAATCTAATACAAATAGGCACATAAGACAAGTAAATGAAGACATGGTTTTTGAAAAAATCGAGTTCTCTTTTGCAAAATTTGGGTTTAACGAAGGGAAAGGTCATATGACCTTTTATTGTCCTGCTGCCTTCAACTTGATTACCCTCTTCCTCATATTTCTCTACTTTCTCGGTACACTCTTATCTTGAAACACAACAAACCGATTTCGGGGACATTTAGGTTACGATATGGTCTGATAAGGATTCAAAAGGTCGAGTTTTACATGGGATGAAAGCGAGATAAGTCTTACCATCGGCCTCGATGAAGGATCTCCTCCCCCATGTGATTTCATGCAAGTAAAAAGAATTTGTCAACTTTGGTCCCTCCTTCCAAGATCTTAGCATTTTAAGTTTTAATATTATAGATTTTAGTTCTTTGCCAAAAAAAAATACATCTTTTTATGTTAGATAATTAATAATAATTATTTTTTAATATTATTTTTATATTTATTATAACTCTTAAGGGAAATTCAATAAAATTAAATAAAGGCACGAATATTATAATATATTGCATTTTCTTATAAACATGGTTGTCCTCCTAAGGTTACTCAAGAACTCATAAATGAGACAATCAGTAGGAATATATGTAGGTGGAAACTATAATCGTGCATGTTGTCTTGTTTGATTTATCCGTCTTTGTTTTAAAGTGTGGAAGTTGTTTGTCCTTTGGAAACCGTGGATGAGAGATGTACACTCGATGATGAGTTGCATCACTATGAGGAAGATGATGGAAGGTATATGAAAGATAAATCAATGATTTAATTTTATTAAGGTTATTTTATTTTATAATTTTTTCGGTTAAGATTTATCTTTATTAGGAATTTTTATGCCCTATATTCATAAAATATTTAGATTTATGTAATCTCCTAATTTAGATGATTTCAATCATAATTATGAGTCATATTAGGGTTTTAGTTTAATTATAAATAGGTTAGCCGCCTTTGACTTTTAGGATTTGATTTTGATTAATAAAGAATGGTATTTGAAACTCTATTTTCTTTACTTTGTGTTCATGTGGTTGTAATCGGCTATTCAAACCGATCGTCTTATGTCATGAGTAACATATGGTTTTGTTCTTTAATCCATGAAACTTAGATTTTTCATTTTGTATGTTATTGGGTATTGATATGGATGTAGCTACATGTGTTTAATTTGTTTGAAGTAGTAGACAACATCCATACATTTTCTTTTTCTGTCCGTGACATTGTATTTTTGACATATTTGTTTCTATGTTTGATGCTCTCACTTTCTAGTTACCAATGAATGCCAATAGAAGCTCTTCTGTGGCTTTTTCAAACATAGATTTTTATGTTTTGCTATGTATACTTCATTTTCTTTTAGTTAACAAAATCTTGAAAGGTTGGTTGGAGACCAAAGCACTTCGTGATTTCTATTTTTAGGCTTGGATCTTGGGAGGTATTTTCTTTGATTATAGATGGATATGTTGAAGATAGATGATGCAAATAGGTTTGGGTAAAACCCTAACCACCTTCTGGTTGACAACGGTGGTGGTGGTGGAAGGTGACAGAAGAAGGGAATGGAATGGGAGGTGGGTGGCGTAAAGTGAGGTGGATGGGGTTGGTGATTATTTAGTTTCATTTTTATTATGACAACTAAAATAAAAGAGTTAAAAGGATAAAAAATTAAATTTGTATAGGTCAAGGTGGTTGACTGACCTAGTAACTGATCGAAACACCAAGGACCATATTAATCTTTTTGAAAAATTTGATGGTTGAACTTCTAGTCTTTCTAAAGCAAGTGGGTTATTTACGTAAATTTGTCTTTGTGATTTCTAAGTCTATTTCTTGCACACTCTTAGGTTTGTCTTTGTGATTTCTAAGTCTATTTCTTGCACAAACTTAGGTTTGTCTTTCTGATTTCTAAGTCTATTTCTTGCACACACTTACGTAAATTTAACTTTGTCATTTCTAAGTCTATTTCTTGCACACTCTTGGGTTTTGATAGTTTATATCTTACTTTTGAAGTAGTTAATTCCACATAAGTAAATCAAAATCACTATGACAGTAGTATATATACTATTCGATTTTAAATATAACAACATAAACATAACAAATATCACAACATTGATAAGAAAATCAACATTTTAGAAGCATGTAAAAGCTAGAATTTCGATTGAATTTGATAGACGACGTTGATGTCAACTTGAAAGGCCTTCGCAAGAATATCTCCAGCGATATCGGGATTTGACCCAAAAACAGCGTTTGCAATGGTAATAACACCTGGATTTTGACTACTCAAAGCTGCAATAGCAACAGCATAGCCATTTCCCACGTTTTTCTGGAAGTGAATCAGGCCTTCTGGGAACACGAAAACATCGCCTTTCTGAAGTTCTTTTGTGATGAGTCGGTTTTGAGGGTTGGACGTGACAAATCCGACTAGAATACGGCCTTCCATAACAGTCAAAATTTCAGTGGCCCGAGGGTGTGTATGTGGGGGGTTAATACCCTGTGGTGCGAAGTCAATACGTGCCATTGAGATACCAAGAGTGTTAAGTCCTGGCAACTCTTCTACGGTCACCGGAGTCACAGCAGACCCAACCGCATTCGAGGTATTTCCCATTAGCTGCAGTCCTCTATAAAAGAAATCATCAGGTTGTACAAGCCTCGCCTCTTTACAAACCAAGCCATTCACGAATACTACCAAGAAAAATAAATAAATAAATAAACTATTAATCACAATTAAATATAATATATTTTCAAATCATGCATGAATGCAGGAGAGTTTCTCGACTTTCAGCAATAAATTCTTACCTCTGCTATTTTGGTCTGCCACACAGAAGTCCTGAAGAGGACTAGGGTCCGAAGCAAACGCAAGGGAGCAACCCGCCACCAAGAGACCAAATAAAAGCAAATGAGACGTCATTGTTGAGAAGCTGAAAACTTGTTTTTGATGACTTAATTATGGTAGCTGGGAAATCTATGAAATAAAGAGTGGAACTCGCCATGCTTTTATAGTGAAAATATAGGAACATTAAGACTAATACCATCATAGCGTCATCATTATCATCTTGAGATGCATTCAAATTTTGCTGTTCAATTTCTAGAAGCAAGATACATTCAACTTACGTTGTCTGGTTCTTAATTTCATAAAGGTTGCAACTACTAACCTTATATGTCTATGATCCTTCCATTTCGTATATTTACTTATGTACTTTTTCATAACTTCCATACTTAGGATTAATTTTAATAGAACCTTGAATGTTTATTATGCATAGGAATTTTCTACTTATATCAATTTTTTAAGAAAATGAAAAAGTCTTGAAGAACAATATTGACCGTTTCCAAATGAGATCAATATTATAGTTAAAGAATGCTTTATGTATATTTTATTTTTCAATTGATGCATTCCAGGCTTTTCTTGAAACAAAATATTACCTACGTGCACTACAAAAATGTGCACAATTATCAAAAACCATTTATGTGTATAGTCCGTTTGATAATGGGTTTTACTGGTTTGTTAGACACATATCAAAATTGGTTAGAAGAAGGTGTACGTGGGCAATATCTTGTACACATACATAACAAACATTACAAACTTACTACTTTCACTGACAAATGCACAATACGTACTACAGATTATCATCACAAACTTTATAGCGATGTATTGCACACAAATTTAAGATCCATTTACCAACACAGTGTCTTTACTAGCTGTCTGTAAATTACTTGTATTAATTTGACGTCTAAAATTACAAAAAAAAGAAAAAAAAAATCTTAATTTTCCTGAATAAATAAAAGAAAGATAAATTATAACAAAAAATATATTTAGATTTTATAGTATGAATGGAAACAGTAAATATAAGTCCAAAATTTTGCAAAAAAAAGAACCCATAAAACTAAACTACTAGGAAAAAGCAAGGTAGGTTGCTAAATAGCAATGCCTAATCAACGCTGTTTGATCAACCAATGGCTGAGATTTAAAACCATGTTTCATGTGCCTAATCTCTATGTGTGCTTTCTAGTGAAGAATTTGGAAGGAACATCCTACAATAATCTACATCTAATCATATGTCTCTTCCACTAACCTTTTTCTAAAACACACCCCAACCACCAATTTTGATTTATGTGTGGATGTTGGATCAACGATCTTCCTAGATTTCAGCGATGATAGAACACCGAGCAAAGAGGCGAAGATTGAGGAATGGTTAAATTATTAAACAACTCTAAAAAAATCTGGAAAAAATAAATTATTTCATAGTGATTCTCGTCTTCCTTGCTTGATCAGGCGATATGTGCACCCCCTTGTTCGACTCCATTCCCTACGAGTTTTAATGATAGGGGAACTTCTGTCATCTTAATCCATTTGCCATTAGTAACACAAGGTTTTGTTCTTTAATCCATGAAACCTAGATTCGTAATTTTGTATGTTATTGGCTGTTGATATGGATGTAGCTACATGTGTTTAATTTAATTAAGTAGTAGGCAACGTCCACACTTCCACTTTTTGTTTCTAGTGACATTGTATTTCTGGCTTATTTGTTCATATGTTTTAGGTTCACACTTGCTAGTTACTAATAAATTTCAAGAGAATCCTTGTATGTGTTTTGCTCTCATTTGCCAGTTACCATAGGGCTTCATAATTTCTATTTATTTGCCATGGGTATAGGGAGGTTGTTGCTTTATTTATTCATGTTCAGTTTGAAGACAAATAACGGAAATAAGGGTGGATTAAACCCTAAAAACCTTCTGCACTGAAATGGTGATTGAGGATGGTAATGGTAGGGACGGTGGCGGTTGACGGAGACCGATGAAGGTAGATGAATGGAATGGGGGTAGGTATGGTGACATAAAGTAGGTTGGGGGGGGGGGGGGGGGGCGTAGGGTTTGGGTTTATTAGTTATCTTTCTTAACTATAAAAAGTAAAACAAAAAGACAAAAAAAAACATATTTAAAAATATACGAAAGTCAGTTTACATAGTTATGTATCGGTCACACAAGTAAGTGAAACCATAACAACCATACTCGTCAAGATAAAAACAATAAGCACTGAACTTCTCACTTTTTTAAAGCACATTGTATGATTTAATCTAATACAAATAGGCACATAAGACAAGTAAATGAAGACATGGTTTTTGAAAAAATCGAGTTCTCTTTTGCAAAATTTGGGTTTAACGAAGGGAAAGGTCATATGACCTTTTATTGTCCTGCTGCCTTCAACTTGATTACCCTCTTCCTCATATTTCTCTACTTTCTCGGTACACTCTTATCTTGAAACACAACAAACCGATTTCGGGGACATTTAGGTTACGATATGGTCTGATAAGGATTCAAAAGGTCGAGTTTTACATGGGATGAAAGCGAGATAAGTCTTACCATCGGCCTCGATGAAGGATCTCCTCCCCCATGTGATTTCATGCAAGTAAAAAGAATTTGTCAACTTTGGTCCCTCCTTCCAAGATCTTAGCATTTTAAGTTTTAATATTATAGATTTTAGTTCTTTGCCAAAAAAAAATACATCTTTTTATGTTAGATAATTAATAATAATTATTTTTTAATATTATTTTTATATTTATTATAACTCTTAAGGGAAATTCAATAAAATTAAATAAAGGCACGAATATTATAATATATTGCATTTTCTTATAAACATGGTTGTCCTCCTAAGGTTACTCAAGAACTCATAAATGAGACAATCAGTAGGAATATATGTAGGTGGAAACTATAATCGTGCATGTTGTCTTGTTTGATTTATCCGTCTTTGTTTTAAAGTGTGGAAGTTGTTTGTCCTTTGGAAACCGTGGATGAGAGATGTACACTCGATGATGAGTTGCATCACTATGAGGAAGATGATGGAAGGTATATGAAAGATAAATCAATGATTTAATTTTATTAAGGTTATTTTATTTTATAATTTTTTCGGTTAAGATTTATCTTTATTAGGAATTTTTATGCCCTATATTCATAAAATATTTAGATTTATGTAATCTCCTAATTTAGATGATTTCAATCATAATTATGAGTCATATTAGGGTTTTAGTTTAATTATAAATAGGTTAGCCGCCTTTGACTTTTAGGATTTGATTTTGATTAATAAAGAATGGTATTTGAAACTCTATTTTCTTTACTTTGTGTTCATGTGGTTGTAATCGGCTATTCAAACCGATCGTCTTATGTCATGAGTAACATATGGTTTTGTTCTTTAATCCATGAAACTTAGATTTTTCATTTTGTATGTTATTGGGTATTGATATGGATGTAGCTACATGTGTTTAATTTGTTTGAAGTAGTAGACAACATCCATACATTTTCTTTTTCTGTCCGTGACATTGTATTTTTGACATATTTGTTTCTATGTTTGATGCTCTCACTTTCTAGTTACCAATGAATGCCAATAGAAGCTCTTCTGTGGCTTTTTCAAACATAGATTTTTATGTTTTGCTATGTATACTTCATTTTCTTTTAGTTAACAAAATCTTGAAAGGTTGGTTGGAGACCAAAGCACTTCGTGATTTCTATTTTTAGGCTTGGATCTTGGGAGGTCTTTTCTTTGATTATAGATGGATATGTTGAAGATAGATGATGCAAATAGGTTTGGGTAAAACCCTAACCACCTTCTGGTTGACAACGGTGGTGGTGGTGGAAGGTGACAGAAGAAGGGAATGGAATGGGAGGTGGGTGGCGTAAAGTGAGGTGGATGGGGTTGGTGATTATTTAGTTTCATTTTTATTATGACAACTAAAATAAAAGAGTTAAAAGGATAAAAAATTAAATTTGTATAGGTCAAGGTGGTTGACTGACCTAGTAACTGATCGAAACACCAAGGACCATATTAATCTTTTTGAAAAATTTGATGGTTGAACTTCTAGTCTTTCTAAAGCAAGTGGGTTATTTACGTAAATTTGTCTTTGTGATTTCTAAGTCTATTTCTTGCACACTCTTAGGTTTGTCTTTGTGATTTCTAAGTCTATTTCTTGCACAAACTTAGGTTTGTCTTTCTGATTTCTAAGTCTATTTCTTGCACACACTTACGTAAATTTAACTTTGTCATTTCTAAGTCTATTTCTTGCACACTCTTGGGTTTTGATAGTTTATATCTTACTTTTGAAGTAGTTAATTCCACATAAGTAAATCAAAATCACTATGACAGTAGTATATATACTATTCGATTTTAAATATAACAACATAAACATAACAAATATCACAACATTGATAAGAAAATCAACATTTTAGAAGCATGTAAAAGCTAGAATTTCGATTGAATTTGATAGACGACGTTGATGTCAACTTGAAAGGCCTTCGCAAGAATATCTCCAGCGATATCGGGATTTGACCCAAAAACAGCGTTTGCAATGGTAATAACACCTGGATTTTGACTACTCAAAGCTGCAATAGCAACAGCATAGCCATTTCCCACGTTTTTCTGGAAGTGAATCAGGCCTTCTGGGAACACGAAAACATCGCCTTTCTGAAGTTCTTTTGTGATGAGTCGGTTTTGAGGGTTGGACGTGACAAATCCGACTAGAATACGGCCTTCCATAACAGTCAAAATTTCAGTGGCCCGAGGGTGTGTATGTGGGGGGTTAATACCCTGTGGTGCGAAGTCAATACGTGCCATTGAGATACCAAGAGTGTTAAGTCCTGGCAACTCTTCTACGGTCACCGGAGTCACAGCAGACCCAACCGCATTCGAGGTATTTCCCATTAGCTGCAGTCCTCTATAAAAGAAATCATCAGGTTGTACAAGCCTCGCCTCTTTACAAACCAAGCCATTCACGAATACTACCAAGAAAAATAAATAAATAAATAAACTATTAATCACAATTAAATATAATATATTTTCAAATCATGCATGAATGCAGGAGAGTTTCTCGACTTTCAGCAATAAATTCTTACCTCTGCTATTTTGGTCTGCCACACAGAAGTCCTGAAGAGGACTAGGGTCCGAAGCAAACGCAAGGGAGCAACCCGCCACCAAGAGACCAAATAAAAGCAAATGAGACGTCATTGTTGAGAAGCTGAAAACTTGTTTTTGATGACTTAATTATGGTAGCTGGGAAATCTATGAAATAAAGAGTGGAACTCGCCATGCTTTTATAGTGAAAATATAGGAACATTAAGACTAATACCATCATAGCGTCATCATTATCATCTTGAGATGCATTCAAATTTTGCTGTTCAATTTCTAGAAGCAAGATACATTCAACTTACGTTGTCTGGTTCTTAATTTCATAAAGGTTGCAACTACTAACCTTATATGTCTATGATCCTTCCATTTCGTATATTTACTTATGTACTTTTTCATAACTTCCATACTTAGGATTAATTTTAATAGAACCTTGAATGTTTATTATGCATAGGAATTTTCTACTTATATCAATTTTTTAAGAAAATGAAAAAGTCTTGAAGAACAATATTGACCGTTTCCAAATGAGATCAATATTATAGTTAAAGAATGCTTTATGTATATTTTATTTTTCAATTGATGCATTCCAGGCTTTTCTTGAAACAAAATATTACCTACGTGCACTACAAAAATGTGCACAATTATCAAAAACCATTTATGTGTATAGTCCGTTTGATAATGGGTTTTACTGGTTTGTTAGACACATATCAAAATTGGTTAGAAGAAGGTGTACGTGGGCAATATCTTGTACACATACATAACAAACATTACAAACTTACTACTTTCACTGACAAATGCACAATACGTACTACAGATTATCATCACAAACTTTATAGCGATGTATTGCACACAAATTTAAGATCCATTTACCAACACAGTGTCTTTACTAGCTGTCTGTAAATTACTTGTATTAATTTGACGTCTAAAATTACAAAAAAAAGAAAAAAAAAATCTTAATTTTCCTGAATAAATAAAAGAAAGATAAATTATAACAAAAAATATATTTAGATTTTATAGTATGAATGGAAACAGTAAATATAAGTCCAAAATTTTGCAAAAAAAAGAACCCATAAAACTAAACTACTAGGAAAAAGCAAGGTAGGTTGCTAAATAGCAATGCCTAATCAACGCTGTTTGATCAACCAATGGCTGAGATTTAAAACCATGTTTCATGTGCCTAATCTCTATGTGTGCTTTCTAGTGAAGAATTTGGAAGGAACATCCTACAATAATCTACATCTAATCATATGTCTCTTCCACTAACCTTTTTCTAAAACACACCCCAACCACCAATTTTGATTTATGTGTGGATGTTGGATCAACGATCTTCCTAGATTTCAGCGATGATAGAACACCGAGCAAAGAGGCGAAGATTGAGGAATGGTTAAATTATTAAACAACTCTAAAAAAATCTGGAAAAAATAAATTATTTCATAGTGATTCTCGTCTTCCTTGCTTGATCAGGCGATATGTGCACCCCCTTGTTCGACTCCATTCCCTACGAGTTTTAATGATAGGGGAACTTCTGTCATCTTAATCCATTTGCCATTAGTAACACAAGGTTTTGTTCTTTAATCCATGAAACCTAGATTCGTAATTTTGTATGTTATTGGCTGTTGATATGGATGTAGCTACATGTGTTTAATTTAATTAAGTAGTAGGCAACGTCCACACTTCCACTTTTTGTTTCTAGTGACATTGTATTTCTGGCTTATTTGTTCATATGTTTTAGGTTCACACTTGCTAGTTACTAATAAATTTCAAGAGAATCCTTGTATGTGTTTTGCTCTCATTTGCCAGTTACCATAGGGCTTCATAATTTCTATTTATTTGCCATGGGTATAGGGAGGTTGTTGCTTTATTTATTCATGTTCAGTTTGAAGACAAATAACGGAAATAAGGGTGGATTAAACCCTAAAAACCTTCTGCACTGAAATGGTGATTGAGGATGGTAATGGTAGGGACGGTGGCGGTTGACGGAGACCGATGAAGGTAGATGAATGGAATGGGGGTAGGTATGGTGACATAAAGTAGGTTGGGGGGGGGGGGGCGTAGGGTTTGGGTTTATTAGTTATCTTTCTTAACTATAAAAAGTAAAACAAAAAGACAAAAAAAAACATATTTAAAAATATACGAAAGTCAGTTTACATAGTTATGTATCGGTCACACAAGTAAGTGAAACCATAACAACCATACTCGTCAAGATAAAAACAATAAGCACTGAACTTCTCACTTTTTTAAAGCACATTGTATGATTTAATCTAATACAAATAGGCACATAAGACAAGTAAATGAAGACATGGTTTTTGAAAAAATCGAGTTCTCTTTTGCAAAATTTGGGTTTAACGAAGGGAAAGGTCATATGACCTTTTATTGTCCTGCTGCCTTCAACTTGATTACCCTCTTCCTCATATTTCTCTACTTTCTCGGTACACTCTTATCTTGAAACACAACAAACCGATTTCGGGGACATTTAGGTTACGATATGGTCTGATAAGGATTCAAAAGGTCGAGTTTTACATGGGATGAAAGCGAGATAAGTCTTACCATCGGCCTCGATGAAGGATCTCCTCCCCCATGTGATTTCATGCAAGTAAAAAGAATTTGTCAACTTTGGTCCCTCCTTCCAAGATCTTAGCATTTTAAGTTTTAATATTATAGATTTTAGTTCTTTGCCAAAAAAAAATACATCTTTTTATGTTAGATAATTAATAATAATTATTTTTTAATATTATTTTTATATTTATTATAACTCTTAAGGGAAATTCAATAAAATTAAATAAAGGCACGAATATTATAATATATTGCATTTTCTTATAAACATGGTTGTCCTCCTAAGGTTACTCAAGAACTCATAAATGAGACAATCAGTAGGAATATATGTAGGTGGAAACTATAATCGTGCATGTTGTCTTGTTTGATTTATCCGTCTTTGTTTTAAAGTGTGGAAGTTGTTTGTCCTTTGGAAACCGTGGATGAGAGATGTACACTCGATGATGAGTTGCATCACTATGAGGAAGATGATGGAAGGTATATGAAAGATAAATCAATGATTTAATTTTATTAAGGTTATTTTATTTTATAATTTTTTCGGTTAAGATTTATCTTTATTAGGAATTTTTATGCCCTATATTCATAAAATATTTAGATTTATGTAATCTCCTAATTTAGATGATTTCAATCATAATTATGAGTCATATTAGGGTTTTAGTTTAATTATAAATAGGTTAGCCGCCTTTGACTTTTAGGATTTGATTTTGATTAATAAAGAATGGTATTTGAAACTCTATTTTCTTTACTTTGTGTTCATGTGGTTGTAATCGGCTATTCAAACCGATCGTCTTATGTCATGAGTAACATATGGTTTTGTTCTTTAATCCATGAAACTTAGATTTTTCATTTTGTATGTTATTGGGTATTGATATGGATGTAGCTACATGTGTTTAATTTGTTTGAAGTAGTAGACAACATCCATACATTTTCGTTTTCTGTCCGTGACATTGTATTTTTGACATATTTGTTTCTATGTTTGATGCTCTCACTTTCTAGTTACCAATGAATGCCAATAGAAGCTCTTCTGTGGCTTTTTCAAACATAGATTTTTATGTTTTGCTATGTATACTTCATTTTCTTTTAGTTAACAAAATCTTGAAAGGTTGGTTGGAGACCAAAGCACTTCGTGATTTCTATTTTTAGGCTTGGATCTTGGGAGGTCTTTTCTTTGATTATAGATGGATATGTTGAAGATAGATGATGCAAATAGGTTTGGGTAAAACCCTAACCACCTTCTGGTTGACAACGGTGGTGGTGGTGGAAGGTGACAGAAGAAGGGAATGGAATGGGAGGTGGGTGGCGTAAAGTGAGGTGGATGGGGTTGGTGATTATTTAGTTTCATTTTTATTATGACAACTAAAATAAAAGAGTTAAAAGGATAAAAAATTAAATTTGTATAGGTCAAGGTGGTTGACTGACCTAGTAACTGATCGAAACACCAAGGACCATATTAATCTTTTTGAAAAATTTGATGGTTGAACTTCTAGTCTTTCTAAAGCAAGTGGGTTATTTACGTAAATTTGTCTTTGTGATTTCTAAGTCTATTTCTTGCACACTCTTAGGTTTGTCTTTGTGATTTCTAAGTCTATTTCTTGCACAAACTTAGGTTTGTCTTTCTGATTTCTAAGTCTATTTCTTGCACACACTTACGTAAATTTAACTTTGTCATTTCTAAGTCTATTTCTTGCACACTCTTGGGTTTTGATAGTTTATATCTTACTTTTGAAGTAGTTAATTCCACATAAGTAAATCAAAATCACTATGACAGTAGTATATATACTATTCGATTTTAAATATAACAACATAAACATAACAAATATCACAACATTGATAAGAAAATCAACATTTTAGAAGCATGTAAAAGCTAGAATTTCGATTGAATTTGATAGACGACGTTGATGTCAACTTGAAAGGCCTTCGCAAGAATATCTCCAGCGATATCGGGATTTGACCCAAAAACAGCGTTTGCAATGGTAATAACACCTGGATTTTGACTACTCAAAGCTGCAATAGCAACAGCATAGCCATTTCCCACGTTTTTCTGGAAGTGAATCAGGCCTTCTGGGAACACGAAAACATCGCCTTTCTGAAGTTCTTTTGTGATGAGTCGGTTTTGAGGGTTGGACGTGACAAATCCGACTAGAATACGGCCTTCCATAACAGTCAAAATTTCAGTGGCCCGAGGGTGTGTATGTGGGGGGTTAATACCCTGTGGTGCGAAGTCAATACGTGCCATTGAGATACCAAGAGTGTTAAGTCCTGGCAACTCTTCTACGGTCACCGGAGTCACAGCAGACCCAACCGCATTCGAGGTATTTCCCATTAGCTGCAGTCCTCTATAAAAGAAATCATCAGGTTGTACAAGCCTCGCCTCTTTACAAACCAAGCCATTCACGAATACTACCAAGAAAAATAAATAAATAAATAAACTATTAATCACAATTAAATATAATATATTTTCAAATCATGCATGAATGCAGGAGAGTTTCTCGACTTTCAGCAATAAATTCTTACCTCTGCTATTTTGGTCTGCCACACAGAAGTCCTGAAGAGGACTAGGGTCCGAAGCAAACGCAAGGGAGCAACCCGCCACCAAGAGACCAAATAAAAGCAAATGAGACGTCATTGTTGAGAAGCTGAAAACTTGTTTTTGATGACTTAATTATGGTAGCTGGGAAATCTATGAAATAAAGAGTGGAACTCGCCATGCTTTTATAGTGAAAATATAGGAACATTAAGACTAATACCATCATAGCGTCATCATTATCATCTTGAGATGCATTCAAATTTTGCTGTTCAATTTCTAGAAGCAAGATACATTCAACTTACGTTGTCTGGTTCTTAATTTCATAAAGGTTGCAACTACTAACCTTATATGTCTATGATCCTTCCATTTCGTATATTTACTTATGTACTTTTTCATAACTTCCATACTTAGGATTAATTTTAATAGAACCTTGAATGTTTATTATGCATAGGAATTTTCTACTTATATCAATTTTTTAAGAAAATGAAAAAGTCTTGAAGAACAATATTGACCGTTTCCAAATGAGATCAATATTATAGTTAAAGAATGCTTTATGTATATTTTATTTTTCAATTGATGCATTCCAGGCTTTTCTTGAAACAAAATATTACCTACGTGCACTACAAAAATGTGCACAATTATCAAAAACCATTTATGTGTATAGTCCGTTTGATAATGGGTTTTACTGGTTTGTTAGACACATATCAAAATTGGTTAGAAGAAGGTGTACGTGGGCAATATCTTGTACACATACATAACAAACATTACAAACTTACTACTTTCACTGACAAATGCACAATACGTACTACAGATTATCATCACAAACTTTATAGCGATGTATTGCACACAAATTTAAGATCCATTTACCAACACAGCATCTTTACTAGCTGTCTGTAAATTACTTGTATTAATTTGACGTCTAAAATTACAAAAAAAAGAAAAAAAAAATCTTAATTTTCCTGAATAAATAAAAGAAAGATAAATTATAACAAAAAATATATTTAGATTTTATAGTATGAATGGAAACAGTAAATATAAGTCCAAAATTTTGCAAAAAAAAGAACCCATAAAACTAAACTACTAGGAAAAAGCAAGGTAGGTTGCTAAATAGCAATGCCTAATCAACGCTGTTTGATCAACCAATGGCTGAGATTTAAAACCATGTTTCATATGCCTAATCTCTATGTGTGCTTTCTAGTGAAGAATTTGGAAGGAACATCCTACAATAATCTACATCTAATCATATGTCTCTTCCACTAACCTTTTTCTAAAACACACCCCAACCACCAATTTTGATTTATGTGTGGATGTTGGATCAACGATCTCCCTAGATTTCAGCGATGATAGAACACCGAGCAAAGAGGCGAAGATTGAGGAATGGTTAAATTATTAAACAACTCTAAAAAAATCTGGAAAAAATAAATTATTTCATAGTGATTCTCGTCTTCCTTGCTTGATCAGGCGATATGTGCACCCCCTTGTTCGACTCCATTCCCTACGAGTTTTAATGATAGGGGAACTTCTGTCATCTTAATCCATTTGCCATTAGTAACACAAGGTTTTGTTCTTTAATCCATGAAACCTAGATTCGTAATTTTGTATGTTATTGGCTGTTGATATGGATGTAGCTACATGTGTTTAATTTAATTAAGTAGTAGGCAACGTCCACACTTCCACTTTTTGTTTCTAGTGACATTGTATTTCTGGCTTATTTGTTCATATGTTTTAGGTTCACACTTGCTAGTTACTAATAAATTTCAAGAGAATCCTTGTATGTGTTTTGCTCTCATTTGCCAGTTACCATAGGGCTTCATAATTTCTATTTATTTGCCATGGGTATGGGGAGGTTGTTGCTTTATTTATTCATGTTCAGTTTGAAGACAAATAACGGAAATAAGGGTGGATTAAACCCTAAAAACCTTCTGCATTGAAATGGTGATTGAGGATGGTAATGGTAGGGACGGTGGCGGTTGACGGAGACCGATGAAGGTAGATGAATGGAATGGGGGTAGGTATGGTGACATAAAGTAGGTTGGGGGGGGGGGGGGGGCGTAGGGTTTGGGTTTATTAGTTATCTTTCTTAACTATAAAAAGTAAAACAAAAAGACAAAAAAAAAACATATTTAAAAATATACGAAAGTCAGTTTACATAGTTATGTATCGGTCACACAAGTAAGTGAAACCATAACAACCATACTCGTCAAGATAAAAACAATAAGCACTGAACTTCTCACTTTTTTAAAGCACATTGTATGATTTAATCTAATACAAATAGGCACATAAGACAAGTAAATGAAGACATGGTTTTTGAAAAAATCGAGTTCTCTTTTGCAAAATTTGGGTTTAACGAAGGGAAAGGTCATATGACCTTTTATTGTCCTGCTGCCTTCAACTTGATTACCCTCTTCCTCATATTTCTCTACTTTCTCGGTACACTCTTATCTTGAAACACAACAAACCGATTTCGGGGACATTTAGGTTACGATATGGTCTGATAAGGATTCAAAAGGTCGAGTTTTACATGGGATGAAAGCGAGATAAGTCTTACCATCGGCCTCGATGAAGGATCTCCTCCCCCATGTGATTTCATGCAAGTAAAAAGAATTTGTCAACTTTGGTCCCTCCTTCCAAGATCTTAGCATTTTAAGTTTTAATATTATAGATTTTAGTTCTTTGCCAAAAAAAAATACATCTTTTTATGTTAGATAATTAATAATAATTATTTTTTAATATTATTTTTATATTTATTATAACTCTTAAGGGAAATTCAATAAAATTAAATAAAGGCACGAATATTATAATATATTGCATTTTCTTATAAACATGGTTGTCCTCCTAAGGTTACTCAAGAACTCATAAATGAGACAATCAGTAGGAATATATGTAGGTGGAAACTATAATCGTGCATGTTGTCTTGTTTGATTTATCCGTCTTTGTTTTAAAGTGTGGAAGTTGTTTGTCCTTTGGAAACCGTGGATGAGAGATGTACACTCGATGATGAGTTGCATCACTATGAGGAAGATGATGGAAGGTATATGAAAGATAAATCAATGATTTAATTTTATTAAGGTTATTTTATTTTATAATTTTTTCGGTTAAGATTTATCTTTATTAGGAATTTTTATGCCCTATATTCATAAAATATTTAGATTTATGTAATCTCCTAATTTAGATGATTTCAATCATAATTATGAGTCATATTAGGGTTTTAGTTTAATTATAAATAGGTTAGCCGCCTTTGACTTTTAGGATTTGATTTTGATTAATAAAGAATGGTATTTGAAACTCTATTTTCTTTACTTTGTGTTCATGTGGTTGTAATCGGCTATTCAAACCGATCGTCTTATGTCATGAGTAACATATGGTTTTGTTCTTTAATCCATGAAACTTAGATTTTTCATTTTGTATGTTATTGGGTATTGATATGGATGTAGCTACATGTGTTTAATTTGTTTGAAGTAGTAGACAACATCCATACATTTTCTTTTTCTGTCCGTGACATTGTATTTTTGACATATTTGTTTCTATGTTTGATGCTCTCACTTTCTAGTTACCAATGAATGCCAATAGAAGCTCTTCTGTGGCTTTTTCAAACATAGATTTTTATGTTTTGCTATGTATACTTCATTTTCTTTTAGTTAACAAAATCTTGAAAGGTTGGTTGGAGACCAAAGCACTTCGTGATTTCTATTTTTAGGCTTGGATCTTGGGAGGTCTTTTCTTTGATTATAGATGGATATGTTGAAGATAGATGATGCAAATAGGTTTGGGTAAAACCCTAACCACCTTCTGGTTGACAACGGTGGTGGTGGTGGAAGGTGACAGAAGAAGGGAATGGAATGGGAGGTGGGTGGCGTAAAGTGAGGTGGATGGGGTTGGTGATTATTTAGTTTCATTTTTATTATGACAACTAAAATAAAAGAGTTAAAAGGATAAAAAATTAAATTTGTATAGGTCAAGGTGGTTGACTGACCTAGTAACTGATCGAAACACCAAGGACCATATTAATCTTTTTGAAAAATTTGATGGTTGAACTTCTAGTCTTTCTAAAGCAAGTGGGTTATTTACGTAAATTTGTCTTTGTGATTTCTAAGTCTATTTCTTGCACACTCTTAGGTTTGTCTTTGTGATTTCTAAGTCTATTTCTTGCACAAACTTAGGTTTGTCTTTCTGATTTCTAAGTCTATTTCTTGCACACACTTACGTAAATTTAACTTTGTCATTTCTAAGTCTATTTCTTGCACACTCTTGGGTTTTGATAGTTTATATCTTACTTTTGAAGTAGTTAATTCCACATAAGTAAATCAAAATCACTATGACAGTAGTATATATACTATTCGATTTTAAATATAACAACATAAACATAACAAATATCACAACATTGATAAGAAAATCAACATTTTAGAAGCATGTAAAAGCTAGAATTTCGATTGAATTTGATAGACGACGTTGATGTCAACTTGAAAGGCCTTCGCAAGAATATCTCCAGCGATATCGGGATTTGACCCAAAAACAGCGTTTGCAATGGTAATAACACCTGGATTTTGACTACTCAAAGCTGCAATAACAACAGCATAGCCATTTCCCACGTTTTTCTGGAAGTGAATCAGGCCTTCTGGGAACACGAAAACATCGCCTTTCTGAAGTTCTTTTGTGATGAGTCGGTTTTGAGGGTTGGACGTGACAAATCCGACTAGAATACGGCCTTCCATAACAGTCAAAATTTCAGTGGCCCGAGGGTGTGTATGTGGGGGGTTAATACCCTGTGGTGCGAAGTCAATACGTGCCATTGAGATACCAAGAGTGTTAAGTCCTGGCAACTCTTCTACGGTCACCGGAGTCACAGCAGACCCAACCGCATTCGAGGTATTTCCCATTAGCTGCAGTCCTCTATAAAAGAAATCATCAGGTTGTACAAGCCTCGCCTCTTTACAAACCAAGCCATTCACGAATACTACCAAGAAAAATAAATAAATAAATAAACTATTAATCACAATTAAATATAATATATTTTCAAATCATGCATGAATGCAGGAGAGTTTCTCGACTTTCAGCAATAAATTCTTACCTCTGCTATTTTGGTCTGCCACACAGAAGTCCTGAAGAGGACTAGGGTCCGAAGCAAACGCAAGGGAGCAACCCGCCACCAAGAGACCAAATAAAAGCAAATGAGACGTCATTGTTGAGAAGCTGAAAACTTGTTTTTGATGACTTAATTATGGTAGCTGGGAAATCTATGAAATAAAGAGTGGAACTCGCCATGCTTTTATAGTGAAAATATAGGAACATTAAGACTAATACCATCATAGCGTCATCATTATCATCTTGAGATGCATTCAAATTTTGCTGTTCAATTTCTAGAAGCAAGATACATTCAACTTACGTTGTCTGGTTCTTAATTTCATAAAGGTTGCAACTACTAACCTTATATGTCTATGATCCTTCCATTTCGTATATTTACTTATGTACTTTTTCATAACTTCCATACTTAGGATTAATTTTAATAGAACCTTGAATGTTTATTATGCATAGGAATTTTCTACTTATATCAATTTTTTAAGAAAATGAAAAAGTCTTGAAGAACAATATTGACCGTTTCCAAATGAGATCAATATTATAGTTAAAGAATGCTTTATGTATATTTTATTTTTCAATTGATGCATTCCAGGCTTTTCTTGAAACAAAATATTACCTACGTGCACTACAAAAATGTGCACAATTATCAAAAACCATTTATGTGTATAGTCCGTTTGATAATGGGTTTTACTGGTTTGTTAGACACATATCAAAATTGGTTAGAAGAAGGTGTACGTGGGCAATATCTTGTACACATACATAACAAACATTACAAACTTACTACTTTCACTGACAAATGCACAATACGTACTACAGATTATCATCACAAACTTTATAGCGATGTATTGCACACAAATTTAAGATCCATTTACCAACACAGCGTCTTTACTAGCTGTCTGTAAATTACTTGTATTAATTTGACGTCTAAAATTACAAAAAAAAGAAAAAAAAAATCTTAATTTTCCTGAATAAATAAAAGAAAGATAAATTATAACAAAAAATATATTTAGATTTTATAGTATGAATGGAAACAGTAAATATAAGTCCAAAATTTTGCAAAAAAAAGAACCCATAAAACTAAACTACTAGGAAAAAGCAAGGTAGGTTGCTAAATAGCAATGCCTAATCAACGCTGTTTGATCAACCAATGGCTGAGATTTAAAACCATGTTTCATATGCCTAATCGCTATGTGTGCTTTCTAGTGAAGAATTTGGAAGGAACATCCTACAATAATCTACATCTAATCATATGTCTCTTCCACTAACCTTTTTCTAAAACACACCCCAACCACCAATTTTGATTTATGTGTGGATGTTGGATCAACGATCTCCCTAGATTTCAGCGATGATAGAACACCGAGCAAAGAGGCGAAGATTGAGGAATGGTTAAATTATTAAACAACTCTAAAAAAATCTGGAAAAAATAAATTATTTCATAGTGATTCTCGTCTTCCTTGCTTGATCAGGCGATATGTGCACCCCCTTGTTCGACTCCATTCCCTACGAGTTTTAATGATAGGGGAACTTGTGTCATCTTAATCCATTTGCCATTAGTAACACAAGGTTTTGTTCTCTAATCCATGAAACCTAGATTCGTAATTTTGTATGTTATTGGCTGTTGATATGGATGTAGCTACATGTGTTTAATTTAATTAAGTAGTAGGCAACGTCCACACTTCCACTTTTTGTTTCTAGTGACATTGTATTTCTGGCTTATTTGTTCATATGTTTTAGGTTCACACTTGCTAGTTACTAATAAATTTCAAGAGAATCCTTGTATGTGTTTTGCTCTCATTTGCCAGTTACCATAGGGCTTCATAATTTCTATTTATTTGCCATGGGTATGGGGAGGTTGTTGCTTTATTTATTCATGTTCAGTTTGAAGACAAATAACGGAAATAAGGGTGGATTAAACCCTAAAAACCTTCTGCATTGAAATGGTGATTGAGGATGGTAATGGTAGGGACGGTGGCGGTTGACGGAGACCGATGAAGGTAGATGAATGGAATGGGGGTAGGTATGGTGACATAAAGTAGGTTGGGGGGGGGGGGGGGGGGCGTAGGGTTTGGGTTTATTAGTTATCTTTCTTAACTATAAAAAGTAAAACAAAAAGACAAAAAAAAAACATATTTAAAAATATACGAAAGTCAGTTTACATAGTTATGTATCGGTCACACAAGTAAGTGAAACCATAACAACCATACTCGTCAAGATAAAAACAATAAGCACTGAACTTCTCACTTTTTTAAAGCACATTGTATGATTTAATCTAATACAAATAGGCACATAAGACAAGTAAATGAAGACATGGTTTTTGAAAAAATCGAGTTCTCTTTTGCAAAATTTGGGTTTAACGAAGGGAAAGGTCATATGACCTTTTATTGTCCTGCTGCCTTCAACTTGATTACCCTCTTCCTCATATTTCTCTACTTTCTCGGTACACTCTTATCTTGAAACACAACAAACCGATTTCGGGGACATTTAGGTTACGATATGGTCTGATAAGGATTCAAAAGGTCGAGTTTTACATGGGATGAAAGCGAGATAAGTCTTACCATCGGCCTCGATGAAGGATCTCCTCCCCCATGTGATTTCATGCAAGTAAAAAGAATTTGTCAACTTTGGTCCCTCCTTCCAAGATCTTAGCATTTTAAGTTTTAATATTATAGATTTTAGTTCTTTGCCAAAAAAAAATACATCTTTTTATGTTAGATAATTAATAATAATTATTTTTTAATATTATTTTTATATTTATTATAACTCTTAAGGGAAATTCAATAAAATTAAATAAAGGCACGAATATTATAATATATTGCATTTTCTTATAAACATGGTTGTCCTCCTAAGGTTACTCAAGAACTCATAAATGAGACAATCAGTAGGAATATATGTAGGTGGAAACTATAATCGTGCATGTTGTCTTGTTTGATTTATCCGTCTTTGTTTTAAAGTGTGGAAGTTGTTTGTCCTTTGGAAACCGTGGATGAGAGATGTACACTCGATGATGAGTTGCATCACTATGAGGAAGATGATGGAAGGTATATGAAAGATAAATCAATGATTTAATTTTATTAAGGTTATTTTATTTTATAATTTTTTCGGTTAAGATTTATCTTTATTAGGAATTTTTATGCCCTATATTCATAAAATATTTAGATTTATGTAATCTCCTAATTTAGATGATTTCAATCATAATTATGAGTCATATTAGGGTTTTAGTTTAATTATAAATAGGTTAGCCGCCTTTGACTTTTAGGATTTGATTTTGATTAATAAAGAATGGTATTTGAAACTCTATTTTCTTTACTTTGTGTTCATGTGGTTGTAATCGGCTATTCAAACCGATCGTCTTATGTCATGAGTAACATATGGTTTTGTTCTTTAATCCATGAAACTTAGATTTTTCATTTTGTATGTTATTGGGTATTGATATGGATGTAGCTACATGTGTTTAATTTGTTTGAAGTAGTAGACAACATCCATACATTTTCTTTTTCTGTCCGTGACATTGTATTTTTGACATATTTGTTTCTATGTTTGATGCTCTCACTTTCTAGTTACCAATGAATGCCAATAGAAGCTCTTCTGTGGCTTTTTCAAACATAGATTTTTATGTTTTGCTATGTATACTTCATTTTCTTTTAGTTAACAAAATCTTGAAAGGTTGGTTGGAGACCAAAGCACTTCGTGATTTCTATTTTTAGGCTTGGATCTTGGGAGGTCTTTTCTTTGATTATAGATGGATATGTTGAAGATAGATGATGCAAATAGGTTTGGGTAAAACCCTAACCACCTTCTGGTTGACAACGGTGGTGGTGGTGGTGGAAGGCGACAGAAGAAGGGAATGGAATGGGAGGTGGGTGGCGTAAAGTGAGGTGGATGGGGTTGGTGATTATTTAGTTTCATTTTTATTATGACAACTAAAATAAAAGAGTTAAAAGGATAAAAAATTAAATTTGTATAGGTCAAGGTGGTTGGCTAACCTAGTAACTGATCGAAACACCAAGGACCATATTAATCTTTTTGAAAAATTTGATGGTTGAACTTCTAGTCTTTCTAAAGCAAGTGGGTTATTTACGTAAATTTGTCTTTGTGATTTCTAAGTCTATTTCTTGCACACTCTTAGGTTTGTCTTTGTGATTTCTAAGTCTATTTCTTGCACAAACTTAGGTTTGTCTTTCTGATTTCTAAGTCTATTTCTTGCACACACTTACGTAAATTTAACTTTGTCATTTCTAAGTCTATTTCTTGCACACTCTTGGGTTTTGATACTTTATATCTTACTTTTGAAGTAGTTAATTCCACATAAGTAAATCAAAATCACTATGACAGTAGTATATATACTATTCGATTTTAAATATAACAACATAAACATAACAAATATCACAACATTGATAAGAAAATCAACATTTTAGAAGCATGTAAAAGCTAGAATTTCGATTGAATTTGATAGACGACGTTGATGTCAACTTGAAAGGCCTTCGCAAGAATATCTCCAGCGATATTGGGATTTGACCCAAAAACAGCGTTTGCAATGGTAATAACACCTGGATTTTGACTACTCAAAGCTGCAATAGCAACAGCATAGCCATTTCCCACGTTTTTCTGGAAGTGAATCAGGCCTTCTGGGAACACGAAAACATCGCCTTTCTGAAGTTCTTTTGTGATGAGTCGGTTTTGAGGGTTGGACGTGACAAATCCGACTAGAATACGGCCTTCCATAACAGTCAAAATTTCAGTGGCCCGAGGGTGTGTATGTGGGGGGTTAATACCCTGTGGTGCGAAGTCAATACGTGCCATTGAGATACCAAGAGTGTTAAGTCCTGGCAACTCTTCTACGGTCACCGGAGTCACAGCAGACCCAACCGCATTCGAGGTATTTCCCATTAGCTGCAGTCCTCTATAAAAGAAATCATCAGGTTGTACAAGCCTCGCCTCTTTACAAACCAAGCCATTCACGAATACTACCAAGAAAAATAAATAAATAAATAAACTATTAATCACAATTAAATATAATATATTTTCAAATCATGCATGAATGCAGGAGAGTTTCTCGACTTTCAGCAATAAATTCTTACCTCTGCTATTTTGGTCTGCCACACAGAAGTCCTGAAGAGGACTAGGGTCCGAAGCAAACGCAAGGGAGCAACCCGCCACCAAGAGACCAAATAAAAGCAAATGAGACGTCATTGTTTAGAAGCTGAAAACTTGTTTTTGATGACTTAATTATGGTAGCTGGGAAATCTATGAAATAAAGAGTGGAACTCGCCATGCTTTTATAGTGAAAATATAGGAACATTAAGACTAATACCATCATAGCGTCATCATTATCATCTTGAGATGCATTCAAATTTTGCTGTTCAATTTCTAGAAGCAAGATACATTCAACTTACGTTGTCTGGTTCTTAATTTCATAAAGGTTGCAACTACTAACCTTATATGTCTATGATCCTTCCATTTCGTATATTTACTTATGTACTTTTTCATAACTTCCATACTTAGGATTAATTTTAATAGAACCTTGAATGTTTATTATGCATAGGAATTTTCTACTTATATCAATTTTTTAAGAAAATGAAAAAGTCTTGAAGAACAATATTGACCGTTTCCAAATGAGATCAATATTATAGTTAAAGAATGCTTTATGTATATTTTATTTTTCAATTGATGCATTCCAGGCTTTTCTTGAAACAAAATATTACCTACGTGCACTACAAAAATGTACACAATTATCAAAAACCATTTATGTGTATAGTCCGTTTGATAATGGGTTTTACTGGTTTGTTAGACACATATCAAAATTGGTTAGAAGAAGGTGTACGTGGGCAATATCTTGTACACATACATAACAAACATTACAAACTTACTACTTTCACTGACAAATGCACAATACGTACTACAGATTATCATCACAAACTTTATAGCGATGTATTGCACACAAATTTAAGATCCATTTACCAACACAGCGTCTTTACTAGCTGTCTGTAAATTACTTGTATTAATTTGACGTCTAAAATTACAAAAAAAAGAAAAAAAAAATCTTAATTTTCCTGAATAAATAAAAGAAAGATAAATTATAACAAAAAATATATTTAGATTTTATAGTATGAATGGAAACAGTAAATATAAGTCCAAAATTTTGCAAAAAAAAGAACCCATAAAACTAAACTACTAGGAAAAAGCAAGGTAGGTTGCTAAATAGCAATGCCTAATCAACGCTGTTTGATCAACCAATGGCTGAGATTTAAAACCATGTTTCATATGCCTAATCGCTATGTGTGCTTTCTAGTGAAGAATTTGGAAGGAACATCCTACAATAATCTACATCTAATCATATGTCTCTTCCACTAACCTTTTTCTAAAACACACCCCAACCACCAATTTTGATTTATGTGTGGATGTTGGATCAACGATCTCCCTAGATTTCAGCGATGATAGAACACCGAGCAAAGAGGCGAAGATTGAGGAATGGTTAAATTATTAAACAACTCTAAAAAAATCTGGAAAAAATAAATTATTTCATAGTGATTCTCGTCTTCCTTGCTTGATCAGGCGATATGTGCACCCCCTTGTTCGACTCCATTCCCTACGAGTTTTAATGATAGGGGAACTTGTGTCATCTTAATCCATTTGCCATTAGTAACACAAGGTTTTGTTCTCTAATCCATGAAACCTAGATTCGTAATTTTGTATGTTATTGGCTGTTGATATGGATGTAGCTACATGTGTTTAATTTAATTAAGTAGTAGGCAACGTCCACACTTCCACTTTTTGTTTCTAGTGACATTGTATTTCTGGCTTATTTGTTCATATGTTTTAGGTTCACACTTGCTAGTTACTAATAAATTTCAAGAGAATCCTTGTATGTGTTTTGCTCTCATTTGCCAGTTACCATAGGGCTTCATAATTTCTATTTATTTGCCATGGGTATGGGGAGGTTGTTGCTTTATTTATTCATGTTCAGTTTGAAGACAAATAACGGAAATAAGGGTGGATTAAACCCTAAAAACCTTCTGCATTGAAATGGTGATTGAGGATGGTAATGGTAGGGACGGTGGCGGTTGACGGAGACCGATGAAGGTAGATGAATGGAATGGGGGTAGGTATGGTGACATAAAGTAGGTTGGGGGGGGGGGGGGGGCGTAGGGTTTGGGTTTATTAGTTATCTTTCTTAACTATAAAAAGTAAAACAAAAAGACAAAAAAAAAACATATTTAAAAATATACGAAAGTCAGTTTACATAGTTATGTATCGGTCACACAAGTAAGTGAAACCATAACAACCATACTCGTCAAGATAAAAACAATAAGCACTGAACTTCTCACTTTTTTAAAGCACATTGTATGATTTAATCTAATACAAATAGGCACATAAGACAAGTAAATGAAGACATGGTTTTTGAAAAAATCGAGTTCTCTTTTGCAAAATTTGGGTTTAACGAAGGGAAAGGTCATATGACCTTTTATTGTCCTGCTGCCTTCAACTTGATTACCCTCTTCCTCATATTTCTCTACTTTCTCGGTACACTCTTATCTTGAAACACAACAAACCGATTTCGGGGACATTTAGGTTACGATATGGTCTGATAAGGATTCAAAAGGTCGAGTTTTACATGGGATGAAAGCGAGATAAGTCTTACCATCGGCCTCGATGAAGGATCTCCTCCCCCATGTGATTTCATGCAAGTAAAAAGAATTTGTCAACTTTGGTCCCTCCTTCCAAGATCTTAGCATTTTAAGTTTTAATATTATAGATTTTAGTTCTTTGCCAAAAAAAAATACATCTTTTTATGTTAGATAATTAATAATAATTATTTTTTAATATTATTTTTATATTTATTATAACTCTTAAGGGAAATTCAATAAAATTAAATAAAGGCACGAATATTATAATATATTGCATTTTCTTATAAACATGGTTGTCCTCCTAAGGTTACTCAAGAACTCATAAATGAGACAATCAGTAGGAATATATGTAGGTGGAAACTATAATCGTGCATGTTGTCTTGTTTGATTTATCCGTCTTTGTTTTAAAGTGTGGAAGTTGTTTGTCCTTTGGAAACCGTGGATGAGAGATGTACACTCGATGATGAGTTGCATCACTATGAGGAAGATGATGGAAGGTATATGAAAGATAAATCAATGATTTAATTTTATTAAGGTTATTTTATTTTATAATTTTTTCGGTTAAGATTTATCTTTATTAGGAATTTTTATGCCCTATATTCATAAAATATTTAGATTTATGTAATCTCCTAATTTAGATGATTTCAATCATAATTATGAGTCATATTAGGGTTTTAGTTTAATTATAAATAGGTTAGCCGCCTTTGACTTTTAGGATTTGATTTTGATTAATAAAGAATGGTATTTGAAACTCTATTTTCTTTACTTTGTGTTCATGTGGTTGTAATCGGCTATTCAAACCGATCGTCTTATGTCATGAGTAACATATGGTTTTGTTCTTTAATCCATGAAACTTAGATTTTTCATTTTGTATGTTATTGGGTATTGATATGGATGTAGCTACATGTGTTTAATTTGTTTGAAGTAGTAGACAACATCCATACATTTTCTTTTTCTGTCCGTGACATTGTATTTTTGACATATTTGTTTCTATGTTTGATGCTCTCACTTTCTAGTTACCAATGAATGCCAATAGAAGCTCTTCTGTGGCTTTTTCAAACATAGATTTTTATGTTTTGCTATGTATACTTCATTTTCTTTTAGTTAACAAAATCTTGAAAGGTTGGTTGGAGACCAAAGCACTTCGTGATTTCTATTTTTAGGCTTGGATCTTGGGAGGTCTTTTCTTTGATTATAGATGGATATGTTGAAGATAGATGATGCAAATAGGTTTGGGTAAAACCCTAACCACCTTCTGGTTGACAACGGTGGTGGTGGTGGTGGAAGGCGACAGAAGAAGGGAATGGAATGGGAGGTGGGTGGCGTAAAGTGAGGTGGATGGGGTTGGTGATTATTTAGTTTCATTTTTATTATGACAACTAAAATAAAAGAGTTAAAAGGATAAAAAATTAAATTTGTATAGGTCAAGGTGGTTGGCTAACCTAGTAACTGATCGAAACACCAAGGACCATATTAATCTTTTTGAAAAATTTGATGGTTGAACTTCTAGTCTTTCTAAAGCAAGTGGGTTATTTACGTAAATTTGTCTTTGTGATTTCTAAGTCTATTTCTTGCACACTCTTAGGTTTGTCTTTGTGATTTCTAAGTCTATTTCTTGCACAAACTTAGGTTTGTCTTTCTGATTTCTAAGTCTATTTCTTGCACACACTTACGTAAATTTAACTTTGTCATTTCTAAGTCTATTTCTTGCACACTCTTGGGTTTTGATACTTTATATCTTACTTTTGAAGTAGTTAATTCCACATAAGTAAATCAAAATCACTATGACAGTAGTATATATACTATTCGATTTTAAATATAACAACATAAACATAACAAATATCACAACATTGATAAGAAAATCAACATTTTAGAAGCATGTAAAAGCTAGAATTTCGATTGAATTTGATAGACGACGTTGATGTCAACTTGAAAGGCCTTCGCAAGAATATCTCCAGCGATATTGGGATTTGACCCAAAAACAGCGTTTGCAATGGTAATAACACCTGGATTTTGACTACTCAAAGCTGCAATAGCAACAGCATAGCCATTTCCCACGTTTTTCTGGAAGTGAATCAGGCCTTCTGGGAACACGAAAACATCGCCTTTCTGAAGTTCTTTTGTGATGAGTCGGTTTTGAGGGTTGGACGTGACAAATCCGACTAGAATACGGCCTTCCATAACAGTCAAAATTTCAGTGGCCCGAGGGTGTGTATGTGGGGGGTTAATACCCTGTGGTGCGAAGTCAATACGTGCCATTGAGATACCAAGAGTGTTAAGTCCTGGCAACTCTTCTACGGTCACCGGAGTCACAGCAGACCCAACCGCATTCGAGGTATTTCCCATTAGCTGCAGTCCTCTATAAAAGAAATCATCAGGTTGTACAAGCCTCGCCTCTTTACAAACCAAGCCATTCACGAATACTACCAAGAAAAATAAATAAATAAATAAACTATTAATCACAATTAAATATAATATATTTTCAAATCATGCATGAATGCAGGAGAGTTTCTCGACTTTCAGCAATAAATTCTTACCTCTGCTATTTTGGTCTGCCACACAGAAGTCCTGAAGAGGACTAGGGTCCGAAGCAAACGCAAGGGAGCAACCCGCCACCAAGAGACCAAATAAAAGCAAATGAGACGTCATTGTTTAGAAGCTGAAAACTTGTTTTTGATGACTTAATTATGGTAGCTGGGAAATCTATGAAATAAAGAGTGGAACTCGCCATGCTTTTATAGTGAAAATATAGGAACATTAAGACTAATACCATCATAGCGTCATCATTATCATCTTGAGATGCATTCAAATTTTGCTGTTCAATTTCTAGAAGCAAGATACATTCAACTTACGTTGTCTGGTTCTTAATTTCATAAAGGTTGCAACTACTAACCTTATATGTCTATGATCCTTCCATTTCGTATATTTACTTATGTACTTTTTCATAACTTCCATACTTAGGATTAATTTTAATAGAACCTTGAATGTTTATTATGCATAGGAATTTTCTACTTATATCAATTTTTTAAGAAAATGAAAAAGTCTTGAAGAACAATATTGACCGTTTCCAAATGAGATCAATATTATAGTTAAAGAATGCTTTATGTATATTTTATTTTTCAATTGATGCATTCCAGGCTTTTCTTGAAACAAAATATTACCTACGTGCACTACAAAAATGTACACAATTATCAAAAACCATTTATGTGTATAGTCCGTTTGATAATGGGTTTTACTGGTTTGTTAGACACATATCAAAATTGGTTAGAAGAAGGTGTACGTGGGCAATATCTTGTACACATACATAACAAACATTACAAACTTACTACTTTCACTGACAAATGCACAATACGTACTACAGATTATCATCACAAACTTTATAGCGATGTATTGCACACAAATTTAAGATCCATTTACCAACACAGCGTCTTTACTAGCTGTCTGTAAATTACTTGTATTAATTTGACGTCTAAAATTACAAAAAAAAAAAGAAAAAAAAATCTTAATTTTCCTGAATAAATAAAAGAAAGATAAATTATAACAAAAAATATATTTGGATTTTATAGTATGAATGGAAACAGTAAATATAAGTCCAAAATTTTGCAAAAAAAAGAACCCATAAAACTAAACTACTAGGAAAAAGCAAGGTAGGTTGCTAAATACCAATGCCTAATTAACGCCGTTTGAACAACCAATGTCTGAGATTTAAAACCATGTTTCATGTGCCTAATCTCTATGTGTGATTTCTAGTGAAGAATTTGGAAGGAACATCCTACAATAATCTACATCTAATCATATGTCTCTTCCACTAACCTTTTTCTAAAACACACCCCAACCACCAATTTTGATTTATGTGTGGATGTTGGATCAACGATCTCCCTAGATTTCAGCGATGATAGAACACCGAGCAAAGAGGCGAAGATTGAGGAATGGTTAAATTATTAAACAACTCTAAAAAAATCTGGAAAAAATAAATTATTTCATAGTGATTCTCGTCTTCCTTGCTTGATCAGGCGATATGTGCACCCCCTTGTTCGACTCCATTCCCTACGAGTTTTAATGATAGGGGAACTTGTGTCATCTTAATCCATTTGCCATTAGTAACACAAGGTTTTGTTCTTTAATCCATGAAACCTAGATTCGTAATTTTGTATGTTATTGGCTGTTGATATGGATGTAGCTACATGTGTTTAATTTAATTAAGTAGTAGGCAACGTCCACACTTCCACTTTTTGTTTCTAGTGACATTGTATTTCTAGCTTATTTGTTCATATGTTTTAGGTTCACACTTGCTAGTTACTAATAAATTTCAAGAGAATCCTTGTATGTGTTTTGCTCTCATTTGCCAGTACCCATAGGGCTTCATAATTTCTATTTATTTTCCATGGGTATGGGGAGGTTGTTGCTTTATTTATTCATGTTCAGTTTAGAGACAAATAATGGAAATAAGGGTGGATTAAACCCTAAAAACCTTCTGCATTGAAATGGTGATTGAGGATGGTAATGGTAGGGACGGTGGCGGTTGACGGAGACCGATGAAGGTAGATGAATGGAATGGGGGTAGGTATGGTGACATAAAGTAGGTTGGGGGGGGGGGGCGTAGGGTTTGGGTTTATTAGTTATCTTTCTTAACTATAAAAAGGAAAACAAAAAGACAAAAAAAATAACATATTTAAAAATATACGAAAGTCAGTTTACATAGTTATGTATCGGTCACACAAGTAAGTGAAACCATAACAACCATACTCGTCAAGATAAAAACAATAAGCACTGAACTTCTCACTTTTTTAAAGCACATTGTATGATTTAATCTAATACAAATAGGCACATAAGACAAGTAAATGAAGACATGGTTTTTGAAAAAATCGAGTTCTCTTTTGCAAAATTTGGGTTTAACGAAGGGAAAGGTCATATGACCTTTTATTGTCCTGCTGCCTTCAACTTGATTACCCTCTTCCTCATATTTCTCTACTTTCTCGGTACACTCTTATCTTGAAACACAACAAACCGATTTCGGGGACATTTAGGTTACGATATGGTCTGATAAGGATTCAAAAGGTCGAGTTTTACATGGGATGAAAGCGAGATAAGTCTTACCATCGGCCTCGATGAAGGATCTCCTCCCCCATGTGATTTCATGCAAGTAAAAAGAATTTGTCAACTTTGGTCCCTCCTTCCAAGATCTTAGCATTTTAAGTTTTAATATTATAGATTTTAGTTCTTTGCCAAAAATATACATCTTTTTATGTTAGATAATTAATAATAATTATTTTTTAATATTATTTATATATTTATTATAACTCTTAAGGGAAATTCAATAAAATTAAATAAAGGCACGAATGTTATAATATATTGCATTTTCTTATAAACATGGTTGTCCTCCTAAGGTTACTCAAGAACTCATAAATGAGACAATCAGTAGGAATATATGTAGGTGGAAACTATAATCGTGCATGTTGTCTTGTTTGATTTATCCGTCTTTGTTTTAAAGTGTGGAAGTTGTTTGTCCTTTGGAAACCGTGGATGAGAGATGTACACTCGATGATGAGTTGCATCACTATGAGGAAGATGATGGAAGGTATATGAAAGATAAATCAATGATTTAATTTTATTAAGGTTATTTTATTTTATAATTTTTTCGGTTAAGATTTATCTTTATTAGGAATTTTTATGCCCTATATTCATAAAATATTTAGATTTATGTAATCTCCTAATTTAGATGATTTCAATCATAATTATGAGTCATATTAGGGTTTTAGTTTAATTATAAATAGGTTAGCCGCCTTTGACTTTTAGGATTTGATTTTGATTAATAAAGAATGGTATTTGAAACTCTATTTTCTTTACTTTGTGTTCATGTGGTTGTAATCGGCTATTCAAACCGATCGTCTTATGTCATGAGTAACATATGGTTTTGTTCTTTAATCCATGAAACTTAGATTTTTCATTTTGTATGTTATTGGGTATTGCTATGGATGTAGCTACATGTGTTTAATTTGTTTGAAGTAGTAGACAACATCCATACATTTTCTTTTTCTGTCCGTGACATTGTATTTTTGACATATTTGTTTCTATGTTTGATGCTCTCACTTCCTAGTTACCAATGAATGCCAATAGAAGCTCTTCTGTGGCTTTTTCAAACATAGATTTTTATGTTTTGCTATGTATACTTCATTTTCTTTTAGTTAACAAAATCTTGAAAGGCTGGTCGGAGACCAAACCACTTCGTGATTTCTATTTTTAGGCTTGGATCTTGGGAGGTTTTTTCTTTGATTATAGATGGATATGTTGAAGATAGACGATTCAAATAGGTTTGGGTAAAACCCTAACCACCTTCTGGTTGACAAAGGTGGTGGTGGTGGTGGAAGGCGACAGAAGAAGGGAATGGAATGGGAGGTGGGTGGCGTAAAGTGAGGTGGATGGGGTTGGTGATTATTTAGTTTCATTTTTATTATGACAACTAAAATAAAAGAGTTAAAAGGATAAAAAATTAAATTTGTATAGGTCAAGGTGGTTGGCTGACCTAGTAACTGATCGAAACACCAAGGACCATATTAATCTTTTTGAAAAATTTGATGGTTGAACTTCTAGTCTTTCTAAAGCAAGTGGGTTATTTACGTAAATTTGTCTTTGTGATTTCTAAGTCTATTTCTTGCACACTCTTAGGTTTGTCTTTGTGATTTCTAAGTCTATTTCTTGCACAAACTTAGGTTTGTCTTTCTGATTTCTAAGTCTATTTCTTGCACACACTTACATAAATTTAACTTTGTCATTTCTAAGTCTATTTCTTGCACACTCTTGGGTTTTGATAGTTTATATCTTACTTTTGAAGTAGTTAATTCCACATAAGTAAATCAAAATCACTATGACAGTAGTATATATACTATTCGATTTTAAATATAACAACATAAACATAACAAATATCACAACATTGATAAGAAAATCAACATTTTAGAAGCATGTAAAAGCTAGAATTTCGATTGAATTTGATAGACGACGTTGATGTCAACTTGAAAGGCCTTCGCAAGAATATCTCCAGCGATATCGGGATTTGACCCAAAAACAGCGTTTGCAATGGTAATAACACCTGGATTTTGACTACTCAAAGCTGCAATAGCAACAGCATAGCCATTTCCCACGTTTTTCTGGAAGTGAATCAGGCCTTCTGGGAACACGAAAACATCGCCTTTCTGAAGTTCTTTTGTGATGAGTCGGTTTTGAGGGTTGGACGTGACAAATCCGACTAGAATACGGCCTTCCATAACAGTCAAAATTTCAGTGGCCCGAGGGTGTGTATGTGGGGGGTTAATACCCTGTGGTGCGAAGTCAATACGTGCCATTGAGATACCAAGAGTGTTAAGTCCTGGCAACTCTTCTACGGTCACCGGAGTCACAGCAGACCCAACCGCATTCGAGGTATTTCCCATTAGCTGCAGTCCTCTATAAAAGAAATCATCAGGTTGTACAAGCCTCGCCTCTTTACAAACCAAGCCATTCACGAATACTACCAAGAAAAATAAATAAATAAATAAACTATTAATCACAATTAAATATAATATATTTTCAAATCATGCATGAATGCAGGAGAGTTTCTCGACTTTCAGCAATAAATTCTTACCTCTGCTATTTTGGTCTGCCACACAGAAGTCCTGAAGAGGACTAGGGTCCGAAGCAAACGCAAGGGAGCAACCCGCCACCAAGAGACCAAATAAAAGCAAATGAGACGTCATTGTTGAGAAGCTGAAAACTTGTTTTTGATGACTTAATTATGGTAGCTGGGAAATCTATGAAATAAAGAGTGGAACTCGCCATGCTTTTATAGTGAAAATATAGGAACATTAAGACTAATACCATCATAGCGTCATCATTATCATCTTGAGATGCATTCAAATTTTGCTGTTCAATTTCTAGAAGCAAGATACATTCAACTTACGTTGTCTGGTTCTTAATTTCATAAAGGTTGCAACTACTAACCTTATATGTCTATGATCCTTCCATTTCGTATATTTACTTATGTACTTTTTCATAACTTCCATACTTAGGATTAATTTTAATAGAACCTTGAATGTTTATTATGCATAGGAATTTTCTACTTATATCAATTTTTTAAGAAAATGAAAAAGTCTTGAAGAACAATATTGACCGTTTCCAAATGAGATCAATATTATAGTTAAAGAATGCTTTATGTATATTTTATTTTTCAATTGATGCATTCCAGGCTTTTCTTGAAACAAAATATTACCTACGTGCACTACAAAAATGTGCACAATTATCAAAAACCATTTATGTGTATAGTCCGTTTGATAATGGGTTTTACTGGTTTGTTAGACACATATCAAAATTGGTTAGAAGAAGGTGTACGTGGGCAATATCTTGTACACATACATAACAAACATTACAAACTTACTACTTTCACTGACAAATGCACAATACGTACTACAGATTATCATCATAAACTTTATAGCGATGTATTGCACACAAATTTAAGATCCATTTACCAACACAGCGTCTTTACTAGCTGTCTGTAAATTACTTGTATTAATTTGACGTCTAAAATTACAAAAAAAAAGAAAAAAAAAATCTTAATTTTCCTGAATAAATAAAAGAAAGATAAATTATAACAAAAAATATATTTGGATTTTATAGTATGAATGGAAACAGTAAATATAAGTCCAAAATTTTGCAAAAAAAAGAACCCATAAAACTAAACTACTAGGAAAAAGCAAGGTAGGTTGCTAAATAGCAATGCCTAATTAACGCCGTTTGATCAACCAATGGCTGAGATTTAAAACCATGTTTCATGTGCCTAATCTCTATGTGTGCTTTCTAGTGAAGAATTTGGAAGGAACATCCTACAATAATCTACATCTAATCATATGTCTCTTCCACTAACCTTTTTCTAAAACACACCCCAACCACCAATTTTGATTTATGTGTGGATGTTGGATCAACGATCTCCCTAGATTTCAGCGATGATAGAACACCGAGCAAAGAGACGAAGATTGAGGAATGGTTAAATTATTAAACAACTCTAAAAAAATCTGGAAAAAATAAATTATTTCATAGTGATTCTCGTCTTCCTTGCTTGATCAGGCGATATGTGCACCCCCTTGTTCGACTCCATTCCCTACGAGTTTTAATGATAGGGGAACTTGTGTCATCTTAATCCATTTGCCATTAGTAACACAAGGTTTTGTTCTTTAATCCATGAAACCTAGATTCGTAATTGTGTATGTTATTGGCTGTTGATATGGATGTAGCTACATGTGTTTAATTTAATTAAGTAGTAGGCAACGTCCACACTTCCACTTTTTGTTTCTAGTGACATTGTATTTCTGGCTTACTTGTTCATATGTTTTAGGTTCACACTTGCTAGTTACTAATAAATTTCAAGAGAATCCTTGTATGTGTTTTGCTCTCATTTGCCAGTTACCATAGGGCTTCATAATTTCTATTTATTTGCCATGGGTATGGGGAGGTTGTTGCTTTATTTATTCATGTTCAGTTTGAAGACAAATAACGGAAATAAGGGTGGATTAAACCCTAAAAACCTTCTGCATTGAAATGGTGATTGAGGATGGTAATGGTAGGGACGGTGGCGGTTGACGGAGACCGATGAAGGTAGACGAATGGAATGGGGGTAGGTATGGTGACATAAAGTAGGTTGGGGGGGGCGTAGGGTTTGGGTTTATTAGTTATCTTTCTTAACTATAAAAAGTAAAACAAAAAGACAAAAAAAAACATATTTAAAAATATACGAAAGTCAGTTTACATAGTTATGTATCGGTCACACAAGTAAGTGAAACCATAACAACCATACTCGTCAAGATAAAAACAATAAGCACTGAACTTCTCACTTTTTTAAAGCACATTGTATGATTTAATCTAATACAAATAGGCACATAAGACAAGTAAATGAAGACATGGTTTTTGAAAAAATCGAGTTCTCTTTTGCAAAATTTGGGTTTAACGAAGGGAAAGGTCATATGACCTTTTATTGTCCTGCTGCCTTCAACTTGATTACCCTCTTCCTCATATTTCTCTACTTTCTCGTTACACTCTTATCTTGAAACACAACAAACCGATTTCGGGGACATTTAGGTTACGATATGGTCTGATAAGGATTCAAAAGGTCGAGTTTTACATGGGATGAAAGAGAGATAAGTCTTACCATCGGCCTCGATGAAGGATCTCCTCCCCCATGTGATTTCATGCAAGTAAAAAGAATTTGTCAACTTTGGTCCCTCCTTCCAAGATCTTAGCATTTTAAGTTTTAATATTATAGATTTTAGTTCTTTGCCAAAAATATACATCTTTTTATGTTAGATAATTAATAATAATTATTTTTTAATATTATTTATATATTTATTATAACTCTTAAGGGAAATTCAATAAAATTAAATAAAGGCACGAATGTTATAATATATTGCATTTTCTTATAAACATGGTTGTCCTCCTAAGGTTACTCAAGAACTCATAAATGAGACAATCAGTAGGAATATATGTAGGTGGAAACTATAATCGTGCATGTTGTCTTGTTTGATTTATCCGTCTTTGTTTTAAAGTGTGGAAGTTGTTTGTCCTTTGGAAACCGTGGATGAGAGATGTACACTCGATGATGAGTTGCATCACTATGAGGAAGATGATGGAAGGTATATGAAAGATAAATCAATGATTTAATTTTATTAAGGTTATTTTATTTTATAATTTTTTCGGTTAAGATTTATCTTTATTAGGAATTTTTATGCCCTATATTCATAAAATATTTAGATTTATGTAATCTCCTAATTTAGATGATTTCAATCATAATTATGAGTCATATTAGGGTTTTAGTTTAATTATAAATAGGTTAGCCGCCTTTGACTTTTAGGATTTGATTTTGATTAATAAAGAATGGTATTTGAAACTCTATTTTCTTTACTTTGTGTTCATGTGGTTGTAATCGGCTATTCAAACCGATCGTCTTATGTCATGAGTAACATATGGTTTTGTTCTTTAATCTATGAAACTTAGATTTTTCATTTTGTATGTTATTGGGTATTGATATGGATGTAGCTACATGTGTTTAATTTGTTTGAAGTAGTAGACAACATCCATACATTTTCTTTTTCTGTCCGTGACATTGTATTTTTGACATATTTGTTTCTATGTTTGATGCTCTCACTTTCTAGTTACCAATGAATGCCAATAGAAGCTCTTCTGTGGCTTTTTCAAACATAGATTTTTATGTTTTGCTATGTATACTTCATTTTCTTTTAGTTAACAAAATCTTGAAAGGCTGGTCGGAGACCAAACCACTTCGTGATTTCTATTTTTAGGCTTGGATCTTGGGAGGTTTTTTCTTTGATTATAGATGGATATGTTGAAGATAGACGATTCAAATAGGTTTGGGTAAAACCCTAACCACCTTCTGGTTGACAAAGGTGGTGGTGGTGGTGGAAGGCGACAGAAGAAGGGAATGGAATGGGAGGTGGGTGGCGTAAAGTGAGGTGGATGGGGTTGGTGATTATTTAGTTTCATTTTTATTATGACAACTAAAATAAAAGAGTTAAAAGGATAAAAAATTAAATTTGTATAGGTCAAGGTGGTTGGCTAACCTAGTAACTGATCGAAACACCAAGGACCATATTAATCTTTTTGAAAAATTTGATGGTTGAACTTCTAGTCTTTCTAAAGCAAGTGGGTTATTTACGTAAATTTGTCTTTGTGATTTCTAAGTCTATTTCTTGCACACTCTTAGGTTTGTCTTTGTGATTTCTAAGTCTATTTCTTGCACAAACTTAGGTTTGTCTTTCTGATTTCTAAGTCTATTTCTTGCACACACTTACGTAAATTTAACTTTGTCATTTCTAAGTCTATTTCTTGCACACTCTTGGGTTTTGATAATTTATATCTTACTTTTGAAGTAGTTAATTCCACATAAGTAAATCAAAATCACTATGACAGTAGTATATATACTATTCGATTTTAAATATAACAACATAAACATAACAAATATCACAACATTGATAAGAAAATCAACATTTTAGAAGCATGTAAAAGCTAGAATTTCGATTGAATTTGATAGACGACGTTGATGTCAACTTGAAAGGCCTTCGCAAGAATATCTCCAGCGATATTGGGATTTGACCCAAAAACAGCGTTTGCAATGGTAATAACACCTGGATTTTGACTACTCAAAGCTGCAATAGCAACAGCATAGCCATTTCCCACGTTTTTCTGGAAGTGAATCAGGCCTTCTGGGAACACGAAAACATCGCCTTTCTGAAGTTCTTTTGTGATGAGTCGGTTTTGAGGGTTGGACGTGACAAATCCGACTAGAATACGGCCTTCCATAACAGTCAAAATTTCAGTGGCCCGAGGGTGTGTATGTGGGGGGTTAATACCCTGTGGTGCGAAGTCAATACGTGCCATTGAGATACCAAGAGTGTTAAGTCCTGGCAACTCTTCTACGGTCACCGGAGTCACAGCAGACCCAACCGCATTCGAGGTATTTCCCATTAGCTGCAGTCCTCTATAAAAGAAATCATCAGGTTGTACAAGCCTCGCCTCTTTACAAACCAAGCCATTCACGAATACTACCAAGAAAAATAAATAAATAAATAAACTATTAATCACAATTAAATATAATATATTTTCAAATCATGCATGAATGCAGGAGAGTTTCTCGACTTTCAGCAATAAATTCTTACCTCTGCTATTTTGGTCTGCCACACAGAAGTCCTGAAGAGGACTAGGGTCCGAAGCAAACGCAAGGGAGCAACCCGCCACCAAGAGACCAAATAAAAGCAAATGAGACGTCATTGTTGAGAAGCTGAAAACTTGTTTTTGATGACTTAATTATGGTAGCTGGGAAATCTATGAAATAAAGAGTGGAACTCGCCATGCTTTTATAGTGAAAATATAGGAACATTAAGACTAATACCATCATAGCGTCATCATTATCATCTTGAGATGCATTCAAATTTTGCTGTTCAATTTCTAGAAGCAAGATACATTCAACTTACGTTGTCTGGTTCTTAATTTCATAAAGGTTGCAACTACTAACCTTATATGTCTATGATCCTTCCATTTCGTATATTTACTTATGTACTTTTTCATAACTTCCATACTTAGGATTAATTTTAATAGAACCTTGAATGTTTATTATGCATAGGAATTTTCTACTTATATCAATTTTTTAAGAAAATGAAAAAGTCTTGAAGAACAATATTGACCGTTTCCAAATGAGATCAATATTATAGTTAAAGAATGCTTTATGTATATTTTATTTTTCAATTGATGCATTCCAGGCTTTTCTTGAAACAAAATATTACCTACGTGCACTACAAAAATGTGCACAATTATCAAAAACCATTTATGTGTATAGTCCGTTTGATAATGGGTTTTACTGGTTTGTTAGACACATATCAAAATTGGTTAGAAGAAGGTGTACGTGGGCAATATCTTGTACACATACATAACAAACATTACAAACTTACTACTTTCACTGACAAATGCACAATACGTACTACAGATTATCATCATAAACTTTATAGCGATGTATTGCACACAAATTTAAGATCCATTTACCAACACAGCGTCTTTACTAGCTGTCTGTAAATTACTTGTATTAATTTGACGTCTAAAATTACAAAAAAAAAGAAAAAAAAAAATCTTAATTTTCCTGAATAAATAAAAGAAAGATAAATTATAACAAAAAATATATTTGGATTTTATAGTATGAATGGAAACAGTAAATATAAGTCCAAAATTTTGCAAAAAAAAGAACCCATAAAACTAAACTACTAGGAAAAAGCAAGGTAGGTTGCTAAATAGCAATGCCTAATTAACGCCGTGTGATCAACCAATGGCTGAGATTTAAAACCATGTTTCATGTGCCTAATCTCTATGTGTGCTTTCTAGTGAAGAATTTGGAAGGAACATCCTACAATAATCTACATCTAATCATATGTCTCTTCCACTAACCTTTTTCTAAAACACACCCCAACCACCAATTTTGATTTATGTGTGGATGTTGGATCAACGATCTCCCTAGATTTCAGCGATGATAGAACACCGAGCAAAGAGGCGAAGATTGAGGAATGGTTAAATTATTAAACAACTCTAAAAAAATCTGGAAAAAATAAATTATTTCATAGTGATTCTCATCTTCCTTGCTTGATCAGGCGATATGTGCACCCCCTTGTTCGACTCCATTCCCTACGAGTTTTAATGATAGGGGAACTTGTGTCATCTTAATCCATTTGCCATTAGTAACACAAGGTTTTGTTCTTTAATCCATGAAACCTAGATTCGTAATTTTGTATGTTATTGGCTGTTGATATGGATGTAGCTACATGTGTTTAATTTAATTAAGTAGTAGGCAACGTCCACACTTCCACTTTTTGTTTCTAGTGACATTGTATTTCTGGCTTATTTGTTCATATGTTTTAGGTTCACACTTGCTAGTTACTAATAAATTTCAAGAGAATCCTTGTATGTGTTTTGCTCTCATTTGCCAGTTACCATAGGGCTTCATAATTTCTATTTATTTGCCATGGGTATGGGGAGGTTGTTGCTTTATTTATTCATGTTCAGTTTGAAGACAAATAACGGAAATAAGGGTGGATTAAACCCTAAAAACCTTCTGCATTGAAATGGTGATTGAGGATGGTAATGGTAGGGACGGTGGCGGTTGACGGAGACCGATGAAGGTAGACGAATGGAATGGGGGTAGGTATGGTGACATAAAGTAGGTTGGGGGGGGGGGGGGGGGGGCGTAGGGTTTGGGTTTATTAGTTATCTTTCTTAACTATAAAAAGTAAAACAAAAAGACAAAAAAAAAACATATTTAAAAATATACGAAAGTCAGTTTACATAGTTATGTATCGGTCACACAAGTAAGTGAAACCATAACAACCATACTCGTCAAGATAAAAACAATAAGCACTGAACTTCTCACTTTTTTAAAGCACATTGTATGATTTAATCTAATACAAATAGGCACATAAGACAAGTAAATGAAGACATGGTTTTTGAAAAAATCGAGTTCTCTTTTGCAAAATTTGGGTTTAACGAAGGGAAAGGTCATATGACCTTTTATTGTCCTGCTGCCTTCAACTTGATTACCCTCTTCCTCATATTTCTCTACTTTCTCGTTACACTCTTATCTTGAAACACAACAAACCGATTTCGGGGACATTTAGGTTACGATATGGTCTGATAAGGATTCAAAAGGTCGAGTTTTACATGGGATGAAAGAGAGATAAGTCTTACCATCGGCCTCGATGAAGGATCTCCTCCCCCATGTGATTTCATGCAAGTAAAAAGAATTTGTCAACTTTGGTCCCTCCTTCCAAGATCTTAGCATTTTAAGTTTTAATATTATAGATTTTAGTTCTTTGCCAAAAATATACATCTTTTTATGTTAGATAATTAATAATAATTATTTTTTAATATTATTTATATATTTATTATAACTCTTAAGGGAAATTCAATAAAATTAAATAAAGGCACGAATGTTATAATATATTGCATTTTCTTATAAACATGGTTGTCCTCCTAAGGTTACTCAAGAACTCATAAATGAGACAATCAGTAGGAATATATGTAGGTGGAAACTATAATCGTGCATGTTGTCTTGTTTGATTTATCCGTCTTTGTTTTAAAGTGTGGAAGTTGTTTGTCCTTTGGAAACCGTGGATGAGAGATGTACACTCGATGATGAGTTGCATCACTATGAGGAAGATGATGGAAGGTATATGAAAGATAAATCAATGATTTAATTTTATTAAGGTTATTTTATTTTATAATTTTTTCGGTTAAGATTTATCTTTATTAGAAATTTTTATGCCCTATATTCATAAAATATTTAGATTTATGTAATCTCCTAATTTAGATGATTTCAATCATAATTATGAGTCATATTAGGGTTTTAGTTTAATTATAAATAGGTTAGCCGCCTTTGACTTTTAGGATTTGATTTTGATTAATAAAGAATGGTATTTGAAACTCTATTTTCTTTACTTTGTGTTCATGTGGTTGTAATCGGCTATTCAAACCGATCGTCTTATGTCATGAGTAACATATGGTTTTGTTCTTTAATCCATGAAACTTAGATTTTTCATTTTGTATGTTATTGGGTATTGATATGGATGTAGCTACATGTGTTTAATTTGTTTGAAGTAGTAGACAACATCCATACATTTTCTTTTTCTGTCCGTGACATTGTATTTTTGACATATTTGTTTCTATGTTTGATGCTCTCACTTTCTAGTTACCAATGAATGCCAATAGAAGCTCTTCTGTGGCTTTTTCAAACATAGATTTTTATGTTTTGCTATGTATACTTCATTTTCTTTTAGTTAACAAAATCTTGAAAGGTTGGTTGGAGACCAAAGCACTTCGTGATTTCTATTTTTAGGCTTGGATCTTGGGAGGTCTTTTCTTTGATTATAGATGGATATGTTGAAGATAGATGATGCAAATAGGTTTGGGTAAAACCCTAACCACCTTCTGGTTGACAACGGTGGTGGTGGTGGAAGGTGACAGAAGAAGGGAATGGAATGGGAGGTGGGTGGCGTAAAGTGAGGTGGATGGGGTTGGTGATTATTTAGTTTCATTTTTATTATGACAACTAAAATAAAAGAGTTAAAAGGATAAAAAATTAAATTTGTATAGGTCAAGGTGGTTGACTGACCTAGTAACTGATCGAAACACCAAGGACCATATTAATCTTTTTGAAAAATTTGATGGTTGAACTTCTAGTCTTTCTAAAGCAAGTGGGTTATTTACGTAAATTTGTCTTTGTGATTTCTAAGTCTATTTCTTGCACACTCTTAGGTTTGTCTTTGTGATTTCTAAGTCTATTTCTTGCACAAACTTAGGTTTGTCTTTCTGATTTCTAAGTCTATTTCTTGCACACACTTACGTAAATTTAACTTTGTCATTTCTAAGTCTATTTCTTGCACACTCTTGGGTTTTGATAGTTTATATCTTACTTTTGAAGTAGTTAATTCCACATAAGTAAATCAAAATCACTATGACAGTAGTATATATACTATTCGATTTTAAATATAACAACATAAACATAACAAATATCACAACATTGATAAGAAAATCAACATTTTAGAAGCATGTAAAAGCTAGAATTTCGATTGAATTTGATAGACGACGTTGATGTCAACTTGAAAGGCCTTCGCAAGAATATCTCCAGCGATATCGGGATTTGACCCAAAAACAGCGTTTGCAATGGTAATAACACCTGGATTTTGACTACTCAAAGCTGCAATAGCAACAGCATAGCCATTTCCCACGTTTTTCTGGAAGTGAATCAGGCCTTCTGGGAACACGAAAACATCGCCTTTCTGAAGTTCTTTTGTGATGAGTCGGTTTTGAGGGTTGGACGTGACAAATCCGACTAGAATACGGCCTTCCATAACAGTCAAAATTTCAGTGGCCCGAGGGTGTGTATGTGGGGGGTTAATACCCTGTGGTGCGAAGTCAATACGTGCCATTGAGATACCAAGAGTGTTAAGTCCTGGCAACTCTTCTACGGTCACCGGAGTCACAGCAGACCCAACCGCATTCGAGGTATTTCCCATTAGCTGCAGTCCTCTATAAAAGAAATCATCAGGTTGTACAAGCCTCGCCTCTTTACAAACCAAGCCATTCACCAATACTACCAAGAAAAATAAATAAATAAATAAACTATTAATCACAATTAAATATAATATATTTTCAAATCATGCATGAATGCAGGAGAGTTTCTCGACTTTCAGCAATAAATTCTTACCTCTGCTATTTTGGTCTGCCACACAGAAGTCCTGAAGAGGACTAGGGTCCGAAGCAAACGCAAGGGAGCAACCCGCCACCAAGAGACCAAATAAAAGCAAATGAGACGTCATTGTTGAGAAGCCGAAAACTTGTTTTTCATGACTTAATTATGGTAGCTGGGAAATCTATGAAATAAAGAATGGAACTCGCCATGCTTTTATAGTGAAAATATAGGAACATTAAGACTAATACCATCATAGCGTCATCATTATCATCTTGAGATGCATTCAAATTTTGCTGTTCAATTTCTAGAAGCAAGATACATTCAACTTACGTTGTCTGGTTCTTAATTTCATAAAGGTTGCAACTACTAACCTTATATGTCTATGATCCTTCCATTTCGTATATTTACTTATGTACTTTTTCATAACTTCCATACTTAGGATTAATTTTAATAGAACCTTGAATGTTTATTATGCATAGGAATTTTCTACTTATATCAATTTTTTAAGAAAATGAAAAAGTCTTGAAGAACAATATTGACCGTTTCCAAATGAGATCAATATTATAGTTAAAGAATGCTTTATGTATATTTTATTTTTCAATTGATGCATTCCAGGCTTTTCTTGAAACAAAATATTACCTACGTGCACTACAAAAATGTGCACAATTATCAAAAACCATTTATGTGTATAGTCCGTTTGATAATGGGTTTTACTGGTTTGTTAGACACATATCAAAATTGGTTAGAAGAAGGTGTACGTGGGCAATATCTTGTACACATACATAACAAACATTACAAACTTACTACTTTCACTGACAAATGCACAATACGTACTACAGATTATCATCATAAACTTTATAGCGATGTATTGCACACAAATTTAAGATCCATTTACCAACACAGCGTCTTTACTAGCTGTCTGTAAATTACTTGTATTAATTTGACGTCTAAAATTACAAAAAAAAGAAAAAAAAAATCTTAATTTTCCTGAATAAATAAAAGAAAGATAAATTATAACAAAAAATATATTTGGATTTTATAGTATGAATGGAAACAGTAAATATAAGTCCAAAATTTTGCAAAAAAAAGAACCCATAAAACTAAACTACTAGGAAAAAGCAAGGTAGGTTGCTAAATAGCAATGCCTAATTAACGCCGTTTGATCAACCAATGGCTGAGATTTAAAACCATGTTTCATGTGCCTAATCTCTATGTGTGCTTTCTAGTGAAGAATTTGGAAGGAACATCCTACAATAATCTACATCTAATCATATGTCTCTTCCACTAACCTTTTTCTAAAACACACCCCAACCACCAATTTTGATTTATGTGTGGATGTTGGATCAACGATCTCCCTAGATTTCAGCGATGATAGAACACCGAGCAAAGAGGCGAAGATTGAGGAATGGTTAAATTATTAAACAACTCTAAAAAAATCTGGAAAAAATAAATTATTTCATAGTGATTCTCGTCTTCCTTGCTTGATCAGGCGATATGTGCACCCCCTTGTTCGACTCCATTCCCTACGAGTTTTAATGATAGGGGAACTTGTGTCATCTTAATCCATTTGCCATTAGTAACACAAGGTTTTGTTCTTTAATCCATGAAACCTAGATTCGTAATTGTGTATGTTATTGGCTGTTGATATGGATGTAGCTACATGTGTTTAATTTAATTAAGTAGTAGGCAACGTCCACACTTCCACTTTTTGTTTCTAGTGACATTGTATTTCTGGCTTACTTGTTCATATGTTTTAGGTTCACACTTGCTAGTTACTAATAAATTTCAAGAGAATCCTTGTATGTGTTTTGCTCTCATTTGCCAGTTACCATAGGGCTTCATAATTTCTATTTATTTGCCATGGGTATGGGGAGGTTGTTGCTTTATTTATTCATGTTCAGTTTGAAGACAAATAACGGAAATAAGGGTGGATTAAACCCTAAAAACCTTCTGCATTGAAATGGTGATTGAGGATGGTAATGGTAGGGACGGTGGCGGTTGACGGAGACCGATGAAGGTAGACGAATGGAATGGGGGTAGGTATGGTGACATAAAGTAGGTTGGGGGGGGCGTAGGGTTTGGGTTTATTAGTTATCTTTCTTAACTATAAAAAGTAAAACAAAAAGACAAAAAAAAACATATTTAAAAATATACGAAAGTCAGTTTACATAGTTATGTATCGGTCACACAAGTAAGTGAAACCATAACAACCATACTCGTCAAGATAAAAACAATAAGCACTGAACTTCTCACTTTTTTAAAGCACATTGTATGATTTAATCTAATACAAATAGGCACATAAGACAAGTAAATGAAGACATGGTTTTTGAAAAAATCGAGTTCTCTTTTGCAAAATTTGGGTTTAACGAAGGGAAAGGTCATATGACCTTTTATTGTCCTGCTGCCTTCAACTTGATTACCCTCTTCCTCATATTTCTCTACTTTCTCGTTACACTCTTATCTTGAAACACAACAAACCGATTTCGGGGACATTTAGGTTACGATATGGTCTGATAAGGATTCAAAAGGTCGAGTTTTACATGGGATGAAAGAGAGATAAGTCTTACCATCGGCCTCGATGAAGGATCTCCTCCCCCATGTGATTTCATGCAAGTAAAAAGAATTTGTCAACTTTGGTCCCTCCTTCCAAGATCTTAGCATTTTAAGTTTTAATATTATAGATTTTAGTTCTTTGCCAAAAATATACATCTTTTTATGTTAGATAATTAATAATAATTATTTTTTAATATTATTTATATATTTATTATAACTCTTAAGGGAAATTCAATAAAATTAAATAAAGGCACGAATGTTATAATATATTGCATTTTCTTATAAACATGGTTGTCCTCCTAAGGTTACTCAAGAACTCATAAATGAGACAATCAGTAGGAATATATGTAGGTGGAAACTATAATCGTGCATGTTGTCTTGTTTGATTTATCCGTCTTTGTTTTAAAGTGTGGAAGTTGTTTGTCCTTTGGAAACCGTGGATGAGAGATGTACACTCGATGATGAGTTGCATCACTATGAGGAAGATGATGGAAGGTATATGAAAGATAAATCAATGATTTAATTTTATTAAGGTTATTTTATTTTATAATTTTTTCGGTTAAGATTTATCTTTATTAGGAATTTTTATGCCCTATATTCATAAAATATTTAGATTTATGTAATCTCCTAATTTAGATGATTTCAATCATAATTATGAGTCATATTAGGGTTTTAGTTTAATTATAAATAGGTTAGCCGCCTTTGACTTTTAGGATTTGATTTTGATTAATAAAGAATGGTATTTGAAACTCTATTTTCTTTACTTTGTGTTCATGTGGTTGTAATCGGCTATTCAAACCGATCGTCTTATGTCATGAGTAACATATGGTTTTGTTCTTTAATCTATGAAACTTAGATTTTTCATTTTGTATGTTATTGGGTATTGATATGGATGTAGCTACATGTGTTTAATTTGTTTGAAGTAGTAGACAACATCCATACATTTTCTTTTTCTGTCCGTGACATTGTATTTTTGACATATTTGTTTCTATGTTTGATGCTCTCACTTTCTAGTTACCAATGAATGCCAATAGAAGCTCTTCTGTGGCTTTTTCAAACATAGATTTTTATGTTTTGCTATGTATACTTCATTTTCTTTTAGTTAACAAAATCTTGAAAGGCTGGTCGGAGACCAAACCACTTCGTGATTTCTATTTTTAGGCTTGGATCTTGGGAGGTTTTTTCTTTGATTATAGATGGATATGTTGAAGATAGACGATTCAAATAGGTTTGGGTAAAACCCTAACCACCTTCTGGTTGACAAAGGTGGTGGTGGTGGTGGAAGGCGACAGAAGAAGGGAATGGAATGGGAGGTGGGTGGCGTAAAGTGAGGTGGATGGGGTTGGTGATTATTTAGTTTCATTTTTATTATGACAACTAAAATAAAAGAGTTAAAAGGATAAAAAATTAAATTTGTATAGGTCAAGGTGGTTGGCTAACCTAGTAACTGATCGAAACACCAAGGACCATATTAATCTTTTTGAAAAATTTGATGGTTGAACTTCTAGTCTTTCTAAAGCAAGTGGGTTATTTACGTAAATTTGTCTTTGTGATTTCTAAGTCTATTTCTTGCACACTCTTAGGTTTGTCTTTGTGATTTCTAAGTCTATTTCTTGCACAAACTTAGGTTTGTCTTTCTGATTTCTAAGTCTATTTCTTGCACACACTTACGTAAATTTAACTTTGTCATTTCTAAGTCTATTTCTTGCACACTCTTGGGTTTTGATAATTTATATCTTACTTTTGAAGTAGTTAATTCCACATAAGTAAATCAAAATCACTATGACAGTAGTATATATACTATTCGATTTTAAATATAACAACATAAACATAACAAATATCACAACATTGATAAGAAAATCAACATTTTAGAAGCATGTAAAAGCTAGAATTTCGATTGAATTTGATAGACGACGTTGATGTCAACTTGAAAGGCCTTCGCAAGAATATCTCCAGCGATATTGGGATTTGACCCAAAAACAGCGTTTGCAATGGTAATAACACCTGGATTTTGACTACTCAAAGCTGCAATAGCAACAGCATAGCCATTTCCCACGTTTTTCTGGAAGTGAATCAGGCCTTCTGGGAACACGAAAACATCGCCTTTCTGAAGTTCTTTTGTGATGAGTCGGTTTTGAGGGTTGGACGTGACAAATCCGACTAGAATACGGCCTTCCATAACAGTCAAAATTTCAGTGGCCCGAGGGTGTGTATGTGGGGGGTTAATACCCTGTGGTGCGAAGTCAATACGTGCCATTGAGATACCAAGAGTGTTAAGTCCTGGCAACTCTTCTACGGTCACCGGAGTCACAGCAGACCCAACCGCATTCGAGGTATTTCCCATTAGCTGCAGTCCTCTATAAAAGAAATCATCAGGTTGTACAAGCCTCGCCTCTTTACAAACCAAGCCATTCACGAATACTACCAAGAAAAATAAATAAATAAATAAACTATTAATCACAATTAAATATAATATATTTTCAAATCATGCATGAATGCAGGAGAGTTTCTCGACTTTCAGCAATAAATTCTTACCTCTGCTATTTTGGTCTGCCACACAGAAGTCCTGAAGAGGACTAGGGTCCGAAGCAAACGCAAGGGAGCAACCCGCCACCAAGAGACCAAATAAAAGCAAATGAGACGTCATTGTTGAGAAGCTGAAAACTTGTTTTTGATGACTTAATTATGGTAGCTGGGAAATCTATGAAATAAAGAGTGGAACTCGCCATGCTTTTATAGTGAAAATATAGGAACATTAAGACTAATACCATCATAGCGTCATCATTATCATCTTGAGATGCATTCAAATTTTGCTGTTCAATTTCTAGAAGCAAGATACATTCAACTTACGTTGTCTGGTTCTTAATTTCATAAAGGTTGCAACTACTAACCTTATATGTCTATGATCCTTCCATTTCGTATATTTACTTATGTACTTTTTCATAACTTCCATACTTAGGATTAATTTTAATAGAACCTTGAATGTTTATTATGCATAGGAATTTTCTACTTATATCAATTTTTTAAGAAAATGAAAAAGTCTTGAAGAACAATATTGACCGTTTCCAAATGAGATCAATATTATAGTTAAAGAATGCTTTATGTATATTTTATTTTTCAATTGATGCATTCCAGGCTTTTCTTGAAACAAAATATTACCTACGTGCACTACAAAAATGTGCACAATTATCAAAAACCATTTATGTGTATAGTCCGTTTGATAATGGGTTTTACTGGTTTGTTAGACACATATCAAAATTGGTTAGAAGAAGGTGTACGTGGGCAATATCTTGTACACATACATAACAAACATTACAAACTTACTACTTTCACTGACAAATGCACAATACGTACTACAGATTATCATCATAAACTTTATAGCGATGTATTGCACACAAATTTAAGATCCATTTACCAACACAGCGTCTTTACTAGCTGTCTGTAAATTACTTGTATTAATTTGACGTCTAAAATTACAAAAAAAAAGAAAAAAAAAAATCTTAATTTTCCTGAATAAATAAAAGAAAGATAAATTATAACAAAAAATATATTTGGATTTTATAGTATGAATGGAAACAGTAAATATAAGTCCAAAATTTTGCAAAAAAAAGAACCCATAAAACTAAACTACTAGGAAAAAGCAAGGTAGGTTGCTAAATAGCAATGCCTAATTAACGCCGTGTGATCAACCAATGGCTGAGATTTAAAACCATGTTTCATGTGCCTAATCTCTATGTGTGCTTTCTAGTGAAGAATTTGGAAGGAACATCCTACAATAATCTACATCTAATCATATGTCTCTTCCACTAACCTTTTTCTAAAACACACCCCAACCACCAATTTTGATTTATGTGTGGATGTTGGATCAACGATCTCCCTAGATTTCAGCGATGATAGAACACCGAGCAAAGAGGCGAAGATTGAGGAATGGTTAAATTATTAAACAACTCTAAAAAAATCTGGAAAAAATAAATTATTTCATAGTGATTCTCATCTTCCTTGCTTGATCAGGCGATATGTGCACCCCCTTGTTCGACTCCATTCCCTACGAGTTTTAATGATAGGGGAACTTGTGTCATCTTAATCCATTTGCCATTAGTAACACAAGGTTTTGTTCTTTAATCCATGAAACCTAGATTCGTAATTTTGTATGTTATTGGCTGTTGATATGGATGTAGCTACATGTGTTTAATTTAATTAAGTAGTAGGCAACGTCCACACTTCCACTTTTTGTTTCTAGTGACATTGTATTTCTGGCTTATTTGTTCATATGTTTTAGGTTCACACTTGCTAGTTACTAATAAATTTCAAGAGAATCCTTGTATGTGTTTTGCTCTCATTTGCCAGTTACCATAGGGCTTCATAATTTCTATTTATTTGCCATGGGTATGGGGAGGTTGTTGCTTTATTTATTCATGTTCAGTTTGAAGACAAATAACGGAAATAAGGGTGGATTAAACCCTAAAAACCTTCTGCATTGAAATGGTGATTGAGGATGGTAATGGTAGGGACGGTGGCGGTTGACGGAGACCGATGAAGGTAGACGAATGGAATGGGGGTAGGTATGGTGACATAAAGTAGGTTGGGGGGGGGGGGGGGGGCGTAGGGTTTGGGTTTATTAGTTATCTTTCTTAACTATAAAAAGTAAAACAAAAAGACAAAAAAAAAACATATTTAAAAATATACGAAAGTCAGTTTACATAGTTATGTATCGGTCACACAAGTAAGTGAAACCATAACAACCATACTCGTCAAGATAAAAACAATAAGCACTGAACTTCTCACTTTTTTAAAGCACATTGTATGATTTAATCTAATACAAATAGGCACATAAGACAAGTAAATGAAGACATGGTTTTTGAAAAAATCGAGTTCTCTTTTGCAAAATTTGGGTTTAACGAAGGGAAAGGTCATATGACCTTTTATTGTCCTGCTGCCTTCAACTTGATTACCCTCTTCCTCATATTTCTCTACTTTCTCGTTACACTCTTATCTTGAAACACAACAAACCGATTTCGGGGACATTTAGGTTACGATATGGTCTGATAAGGATTCAAAAGGTCGAGTTTTACATGGGATGAAAGAGAGATAAGTCTTACCATCGGCCTCGATGAAGGATCTCCTCCCCCATGTGATTTCATGCAAGTAAAAAGAATTTGTCAACTTTGGTCCCTCCTTCCAAGATCTTAGCATTTTAAGTTTTAATATTATAGATTTTAGTTCTTTGCCAAAAATATACATCTTTTTATGTTAGATAATTAATAATAATTATTTTTTAATATTATTTATATATTTATTATAACTCTTAAGGGAAATTCAATAAAATTAAATAAAGGCACGAATGTTATAATATATTGCATTTTCTTATAAACATGGTTGTCCTCCTAAGGTTACTCAAGAACTCATAAATGAGACAATCAGTAGGAATATATGTAGGTGGAAACTATAATCGTGCATGTTGTCTTGTTTGATTTATCCGTCTTTGTTTTAAAGTGTGGAAGTTGTTTGTCCTTTGGAAACCGTGGATGAGAGATGTACACTCGATGATGAGTTGCATCACTATGAGGAAGATGATGGAAGGTATATGAAAGATAAATCAATGATTTAATTTTATTAAGGTTATTTTATTTTATAATTTTTTCGGTTAAGATTTATCTTTATTAGAAATTTTTATGCCCTATATTCATAAAATATTTAGATTTATGTAATCTCCTAATTTAGATGATTTCAATCATAATTATGAGTCATATTAGGGTTTTAGTTTAATTATAAATAGGTTAGCCGCCTTTGACTTTTAGGATTTGATTTTGATTAATAAAGAATGGTATTTGAAACTCTATTTTCTTTACTTTGTGTTCATGTGGTTGTAATCGGCTATTCAAACCGATCGTCTTATGTCATGAGTAACATATGGTTTTGTTCTTTAATCCATGAAACTTAGATTTTTCATTTTGTATGTTATTGGGTATTGATATGGATGTAGCTACATGTGTTTAATTTGTTTGAAGTAGTAGACAACATCCATACATTTTCTTTTTCTGTCCGTGACATTGTATTTTTGACATATTTGTTTCTATGTTTGATGCTCTCACTTTCTAGTTACCAATGAATGCCAATAGAAGCTCTTCTGTGGCTTTTTCAAACATAGATTTTTATGTTTTGCTATGTATACTTCATTTTCTTTTAGTTAACAAAATCTTGAAAGGTTGGTTGGAGACCAAAGCACTTCGTGATTTCTATTTTTAGGCTTGGATCTTGGGAGGTCTTTTCTTTGATTATAGATGGATATGTTGAAGATAGATGATGCAAATAGGTTTGGGTAAAACCCTAACCACCTTCTGGTTGACAACGGTGGTGGTGGTGGAAGGTGACAGAAGAAGGGAATGGAATGGGAGGTGGGTGGCGTAAAGTGAGGTGGATGGGGTTGGTGATTATTTAGTTTCATTTTTATTATGACAACTAAAATAAAAGAGTTAAAAGGATAAAAAATTAAATTTGTATAGGTCAAGGTGGTTGACTGACCTAGTAACTGATCGAAACACCAAGGACCATATTAATCTTTTTGAAAAATTTGATGGTTGAACTTCTAGTCTTTCTAAAGCAAGTGGGTTATTTACGTAAATTTGTCTTTGTGATTTCTAAGTCTATTTCTTGCACACTCTTAGGTTTGTCTTTGTGATTTCTAAGTCTATTTCTTGCACAAACTTAGGTTTGTCTTTCTGATTTCTAAGTCTATTTCTTGCACACACTTACGTAAATTTAACTTTGTCATTTCTAAGTCTATTTCTTGCACACTCTTGGGTTTTGATAGTTTATATCTTACTTTTGAAGTAGTTAATTCCACATAAGTAAATCAAAATCACTATGACAGTAGTATATATACTATTCGATTTTAAATATAACAACATAAACATAACAAATATCACAACATTGATAAGAAAATCAACATTTTAGAAGCATGTAAAAGCTAGAATTTCGATTGAATTTGATAGACGACGTTGATGTCAACTTGAAAGGCCTTCGCAAGAATATCTCCAGCGATATCGGGATTTGACCCAAAAACAGCGTTTGCAATGGTAATAACACCTGGATTTTGACTACTCAAAGCTGCAATAGCAACAGCATAGCCATTTCCCACGTTTTTCTGGAAGTGAATCAGGCCTTCTGGGAACACGAAAACATCGCCTTTCTGAAGTTCTTTTGTGATGAGTCGGTTTTGAGGGTTGGACGTGACAAATCCGACTAGAATACGGCCTTCCATAACAGTCAAAATTTCAGTGGCCCGAGGGTGTGTATGTGGGGGGTTAATACCCTGTGGTGCGAAGTCAATACGTGCCATTGAGATACCAAGAGTGTTAAGTCCTGGCAACTCTTCTACGGTCACCGGAGTCACAGCAGACCCAACCGCATTCGAGGTATTTCCCATTAGCTGCAGTCCTCTATAAAAGAAATCATCAGGTTGTACAAGCCTCGCCTCTTTACAAACCAAGCCATTCACCAATACTACCAAGAAAAATAAATAAATAAATAAACTATTAATCACAATTAAATATAATATATTTTCAAATCATGCATGAATGCAGGAGAGTTTCTCGACTTTCAGCAATAAATTCTTACCTCTGCTATTTTGGTCTGCCACACAGAAGTCCTGAAGAGGACTAGGGTCCGAAGCAAACGCAAGGGAGCAACCCGCCACCAAGAGACCAAATAAAAGCAAATGAGACGTCATTGTTGAGAAGCCGAAAACTTGTTTTTCATGACTTAATTATGGTAGCTGGGAAATCTATGAAATAAAGAATGGAACTCGCCATGCTTTTATAGTGAAAATATAGGAACATTAAGACTAATACCATCATAGCGTCATCATTATCATCTTGAGATGCATTCAAATTTTGCTGTTCAATTTCTAGAAGCAAGATACATTCAACTTACGTTGTCTGGTTCTTAATTTCATAAAGGTTGCAACTACTAACCTTATATGTCTATGATCCTTCCATTTCGTATATTTACTTATGTACTTTTTCATAACTTCCATACTTAGGATTAATTTTAATAGAACCTTGAATGTTTATTATGCATAGGAATTTTCTACTTATATCAATTTTTTAAGAAAATGAAAAAGTCTTGAAGAACAATATTGACCGTTTCCAAATGAGATCAATATTATAGTTAAAGAATGCTTTATGTATATTTTATTTTTCAATTGATGCATTCCAGGCTTTTCTTGAAACAAAATATTACCTACGTGCACTACAAAAATGTGCACAATTATCAAAAACCATTTATGTGTATAGTCCGTTTGATAATGGGTTTTACTGGTTTGTTAGACACATATCAAAATTGGTTAGAAGAAGGTGTACGTGGGCAATATCTTGTACACATACATAACAAACATTACAAACTTACTACTTTCACTGACAAATGCACAATACGTACTACAGATTATCATCATAAACTTTATAGCGATGTATTGCACACAAATTTAAGATCCATTTACCAACACAGCGTCTTTACTAGCTGTCTGTAAATTACTTGTATTAATTTGACGTCTAAAATTACAAAAAAAAGAAAAAAAAAATCTTAATTTTCCTGAATAAATAAAAGAAAGATAAATTATAACAAAAAATATATTTGGATTTTATAGTATGAATGGAAACAGTAAATATAAGTCCAAAATTTTGCAAAAAAAAGAACCCATAAAACTAAACTACTAGGAAAAAGCAAGGTAGGTTGCTAAATAGCAATGCCTAATTAACGCCGTTTGATCAACCAATGGCTGAGATTTAAAACCATGTTTCATGTGCCTAATCTCTATGTGTGCTTTCTAGTGAAGAATTTGGAAGGAACATCCTACAATAATCTACATCTAATCATATGTCTCTTCCACTAACCTTTTTCTAAAACACACCCCAACCACCAATTTTGATTTATGTGTGGATGTTGGATCAACGATCTCCCTAGATTTCAGCGATGATAGAACACCGAGCAAAGAGGCGAAGATTGAGGAATGGTTAAATTATTAAACAACTCTAAAAAAATCTGGAAAAAATAAATTATTTCATAGTGATTCTCGTCTTCCTTGCTTGATCAGGCGATATGTGCACCCCCTTGTTCGACTCCATTCCCTACGAGTTTTAATGATAGGGGAACTTGTGTCATCTTAATCCATTTGCCGTTAGTAACACAAGGTTTTGTTCTTTAATCCATGAAACCTAGATTCGTAATTTTGTATGTTATTGGCTGTTGATATGGATGTAGCTACATGTGTTTAATTTAATTAAGTAGTAGGCAACGTCCACACTTCCACTTTTTGTTTCTAGTGACATTGTATTTCTGGCTTATTTGTTCATATGTTTTAGGTTCACACTTGCTAGTTACTAATAAATTTCAAGAGAATCCTTGTATGTGTTTTGCTCTCATTTGCCAGTTACCATAGGGCTTCATAATTTCTATTTATTTGCCATGGGTATGGGGAGGTTGTTGCTTTATTTATTCATGTTCAGTTTGAAGACAAATAACGGAAATAAGGGTGGATTAAACCCTAAAAACCTTCTGCATTGAAATGGTGATTGAGGATGGTAATGGTAGGGACGGTGGCGGTTGACGGAGACCGATGAAGGTAGACGAATGGAATGGGGGTAGGTATGGTGACATAAAGTAGGTTGGGGGGGGGGGGGCGTAGGGTTTGGGTTTATTAGTTATCTTTCTTAACTATAAAAAGTAAAACAAAAAGACAAAAAAAAAAACATATTTAAAAATATACGAAAGTCAGTTTACATAGTTATGTATCGGTCACACAAGTAAGTGAAACCATAACAACCATACTCGTCAAGATAAAAACAATAAGCACTGAACTTCTCACTTTTTTAAAGCACATTGTATGATTTAATCTAATACAAATAGGCACATAAGACAAGTAAATGAAGACATGGTTTTTGAAAAAATCGAGTTCTCTTTTGCAAAATTTGGGTTTAACGAAGGGAAAGGTCATATGACCTTTTATTGTCCTTCTGCCTTCAACTTGATTACCCTCTTCCTCATATTTCTCTACTTTCTCGTTACACTCTTATCTTGAAACACAACAAACCGATTTCGGGGACATTTAGGTTACGATATGGTCTGATAAGGATTCAAAAGGTCGAGTTTTACATGGGATGAAAGAGAGATAAGTCTTACCATCAGCCTCGATGAAGGATCTCCTCCCCCATGTGATTTCATGCAAGTAAAAAGAATTTGTCAACTTTGGTCCCTCCTTCCAAGATCTTAGCATTTTAAGTTTTAATATTATAGATTTTAGTTCTTTGCCAAAAATATACATCTTTTTATGTTAGATAATTAATAATAATTATTTTTTAATATTATTTATATATTTATTATAACTCTTAAGGGAAATTCAATAAAATTAAATAAAGGCACGAATGTTATAATATATTGCATTTTCTTATAAACATGGTTGTCCTCTTAAGGTTACTCAAGAACTCATAAATGAGACAATCAGTAGGAATATATGTAGGTGGAAACTATAATCGTGCATGTTGTCTTGTTTGATTTATCCGTCTTTGTTTTAAAGTGTGGAAGTTGTTTGTCCTTTGGAAACCGTGGATGAGAGATGTACACTCGATGATGAGTTGCATCACTATGAGGAAGATGATGGAAGGTATATGAAAGATAAATCAATGATTTAATTTTATTAAGGTTATTTTATTTTATAATTTTTTCGGTTAAGATTTATCTTTATTAGGAATTTTTATGCCCTATATTCATAAAATATTTAGATTTATGTAATCTCCTAATTTAGATGATTTCAATCATAATTATGAGTCATATTAGGGTTTTAGTTTAATTATAAATAGGTTAGCCGCCTTTGACTTTTAGGATTTGATTTTGATTAATAAAGAATGGTATTTGAAACTCTATTTTCTTTACTTTGTGTTCATGTGGTTGTAATCGGCTATTCAAACTGATCGTCTTATGTCATGAGTAACATATGGTTTTGTTCTTTAATCCATGAAACTTAGATTTTTCATTTTGTATGTTATTGGGTATTGATATGGATGTAGCTACATGTGTTTAATTTGTTTGAAGTAGTAGACAACATCCATACATTTTCTTTTTCTGTCCGTGACATTGTATTTTTGACATATTTGTTTCTATGTTTGATGCTCTCACTTTCTAGTTACCAATGAATGCCAATAGAAGCTCTTCTGTGGCTTTTTCAAACATAGATTTTTATGTTTTGCTATGTATACTTCATTTTCTTTTAGTTAACAAAATCTTGAAAGGTTGGTTGGAGACCAAAGCACTTCGTGATTTCTATTTTTAGGCTTGGATCTTGGGAGGTCTTTTCTTTGATTATAGATGGATATGTTGAAGATAGATGATGCAAATAGGTTTGGGTAAAACCCTAACCACATTCTGGTTGACAACGGTGGTGGTGGTGGAAGGTGACAGAAGAAGGGAATGGAATGGGAGGTGGGTGGCGTAAAGTGAGGTGGATGGGGTTGGTGATTATTTAGTTTCATTTTTATTATGACAACTAAAATAAAAGAGTTAAAAGGATAAAAAATTAAATTTGTATAGGTCAAGGTGGTTGACTGACCTAGTAACTGATCGAAACACCAAGGACCATATTAATCTTTTTGAAAAATTTGATGGTTGAACTTCTAGTCTTTCTAAAGCAAGTGGGTTATTTACGTAAATTTGTCTTTGTGATTTCTAAGTCTATTTCTTGCACACTCTTAGGTTTTTCTTTGTGATTTCTAAGTCTATTTCTTGCACAAACTTAGGTTTGTCTTTCTGATTTCTATGTCTATTTCTTGCACACACTTACGTAAATTTAACTTTGTCATTTCTAAGTCTATTTCTTGCACACTCTTTGGTTTTGATAGTTTATATCTTACTTTTGAAGTAGTTAATTCCACATAAGTAAATCAAAATCACTATGACAGTAGTATATATACTATTCGATTTTAAATATAACAACATAAACATAACAAATATCACAACATTGATAAGAAAATCAACATTTTAGAAGCATGTAAAAGCTAGAATTTCGATTGAATTTGATAGACGACGTTGATGTCAACTTGAAAGGCCTTCGCAAGAATATCTCCAGCGATATCGGGATTTGACCCAAAAACAGCGTTTGCAATGGTAATAACACCTGGATTTTGACTACTCAAAGCTGCAATAGCAACAGCATAGCCATTTCCCACGTTTTTCTGGAAGTGAATCAGGCCTTCTGGGAACACGAAAACATCGCCTTTCTGAAGTTCTTTTGTGATGAGTCGGTTTTGAGGGTTGGACGTGACAAATCCGACTAGAATACGGCCTTCCATAACAGTCAAAATTTCAGTGGCCCGAGGGTGTGTATGTGGGGGGTTAATACCCTGTGGTGCGAAGTCAATACGTGCCATTGAGATACCAAGAGTGTTAAGTCCTGGCAACTCTTCTACGGTCACCGGAGTCACAGCAGACCCAACCGCATTCGAGGTATTTCCCATTAGCTGCAGTCCTCTATAAAAGAAATCATCAGGTTGTACAAGCCTCGCCTCTTTACAAACCAAGCCATTCACGAATACTACCAAGAAAAATAAATAAATAAATAAACTATTAATCACAATTAAATATAATATATTTTCAAATCATGCATGAATGCAGGAGAGTTTCTCGACTTTCAGCAATAAATTCTTACCTCTGCTATTTTGGTCTGCCACACAGAAGTCCTGAAGAGGACTAGGGTCCGAAGCAAACGCAAGGGAGCAACCCGCCACCAAGAGACCAAATAAAAGCAAATGAGACGTCATTGTTGAGAAGCTGAAAACTTGTTTTTGATGACTTAATTATGGTAGCTGGGAAATCTATGAAATAAAGAGTGGAACTCGCCATGCTTTTATAGTGAAAATATAGGAACATTAAGACTAATACCATCATAGCGTCATCATTATCATCTTGAGATGCATTCAAATTTTGCTGTTCAATTTCTAGAAGCAAGATACATTCAACTTACGTTGTCTGGTTCTTAATTTCATAAAGGTTGCAACTACTAACCTTATATGTCTATGATCCTTCCATTTCGTATATTTACTTATGTACTTTTTCATAACTTCCATACTTAGGATTCATTTTAATAGAACCTTGAATGTTTATTATGCATAGGAATTTTCTACTTATATCAATTTTTTAAGAAAATGAAAAAGTCTTGAAGAACAATATTGACCGTTTCCAAATGAGATCAATATTATAGTTAAAGAATGCTTTATGTATATTTTATTTTTCAATTGATGCATTCCAGGCTTTTCTTGAAACAAAATATTATCTACGTGCACTACAAAAATGTGCACAATTATCAAAAACCATTTATGTGTATAGTCCGTTTGATAATGGGTTTTACTGGTTTGTTAGACACATATCAAAATTGGTTAGAAGAAGGTGTACGTGGGCAATATCTTGTACACATACATAACAAACATTACAAACTTACTACTTTCACCGACAAATGCACAATACGTACTACAGATTATCATCATAAACTTTATAGCGATGTATTGCACACAAATTTAAGATCCATTTACCAACACAGCGTCTTTACTAGCTGTCTGTAAATTACTTGTATTAATTTGACGTCTAAAATTACAAAAAAAAGAAAAAAAAAATCTTAATTTTCCTGAATAAATAAAAGAAAGATAAATTATAACAAAAAATATATTTGGATTTTATAGTATGAATGGAAACAGTAAATATAAGTCCAAAATTTTGCAAAAAAAAGAACCCATAAAACTAAACTACTAGGAAAAAGCAAGGTAGGTTGCTAAATAGCAATGCCTAATTAACGCCGTTTGATCAACCAATGGCTGAGATTTAAAACCATGTTTCATGTGCCTAATCTCTATGTGTGCTTTCTAGTGAAGAATTTGGAAGGAACATCCTACAATAATCTACATCTAATCATATGTCTCTTCCACTAACCTTTTTCTAAAACACACCCCAACCACCAATTTTGATTTATGTGTGGATGTTGGATCAACGATCTCCCTAGATTTCAGCGATGATAGAACACCGAGCAAAGAGGCGAAGATTGAGGAATGGTTAAATTATTAAACAACTCTAAAAAAATCTGGAAAAAATAAATTATTTCATAGTGATTCTCGTCTTCCTTGCTTGATCAGGCGATATGTGCACCCCCTTGTTCGACTCCATTCCCTACGAGTTTTAATGATAGGGGAACTTGTGTCATCTTAATCCATTTGCCATTAGTAACACAGGGTTTTGTTCTTTAATCCATGAAACCTAGATTCGTAATTTTGTATGTTATTGGCTGTTGATATGGATGTAGCTACATTTGTTTAATTTAATTAAGTAGTACGCAACTTCCACACTTCCACTTTTTGTTTCTAGTGACATTGTATTTCTGGCTTATTTGTTCATATGTTTTAGGTTCACACTTGCTAGTTACTAATAAATTTCAAGAGAATCCTTGTATGTGTTTTGCTCTCATTTGCCAGTTACCATAGGGCTTCATAATTTCTATTTATTTGCCATGGGTATGGGGAGGTTGTTGCTTTATTTATTCATGTTCAGTTTGAAGACAAATAACGGAAATAAGGGTGGATTAAACCCTAAAAACCTTCTGCATTGAAATGGTGATTGAGGATGGTAATGGTAGGGACGGTGGCGGTTGACGGAGACCGATGAAGGTAGATGAATGGAATGGGGGTAGGTATGGTGACATAAAGTAGGTTGGGGGGGGGGGGCGTAGGGTTTGGGTTTATTAGTTATCTTTCTTAACTATAAAAAGTAAAACAAAAAGACAAAAAAAAAACATATTTAAAAATATACGAAAGTCAGTTTACATAGTTATGTATCGGTCACACAAGTAAGTGAAACCATAACAACCATACTCGTCAAGATAAAAACAATAAGCACTGAACTTCTCACTTTTTTAAAGCACATTGTATGATTTAATCTAATACAAATAGGCACATAAGACAAGTAAATGAAGACATGGTTTTTGAAAAAATCGAGTTCTCTTTTGCAAAATTTGGGTTTAACGAAGGGAAATGTCATATGACCTTTTATTGTCCTGCTGCCTTCAACTTGATTACCCTCTTCCTCATATTTCTCTACTTTCTCGTTACACTCTTATCTTGAAACACAACAAACCGATTTCGGGGACATTTAGGTTACGATATGGTCTGATAAGGATTCAAAAGGTCGAGTTTTACATGGGATGAAAGAGAGATAAGTCTTACCATCGGCCTCGATGAAGGATCTCCTCCCCCATGTGATTTCATGCAAGTAAAAAGAATTTGTCAACTTTGGTCCCTCCTTCCAAGATCTTAGCATTTTAAGTTTTAATATTATAGATTTTAGTTCTTTGCCAAAAATATACATCTTTTTATGTTAGATAATTAATAATAATTATTTTTTAATATTATTTATATATTTATTATAACTCATAAGGGAAATTCAATAAAATTAAATAAAGGCACGAATGTTATAATATATTGCATTTTCTTATAAACATGGTTGTCCTCCTAAGGTTACTCAAGAACTCATAAATGAGACAATCAGTAGGAATATATGTAGGTGGAAACTATAATCGTGCATGTTGTCTTGTTTGATTTATCCGTCTTTGTTTTAAAGTGTGGAAGTTGTTTGTCCTTTGGAAACCGTGGATGAGAGATGTACACTCGATGATGAGTTGCATCACTATGAGGAAGATGATGGAAGGTATATGAAAGATAAATCAATGATTTAATTTTATTAAGGTTATTTTATTTTATAATTTTTTCGGTTAAGATTTATCTTTATTAGAAATTTTTATGCCCTATATTCATAAAATATTTAGATTTATGTAATCTCCTAATTTAGATGATTTCAATCATAATTATGAGTCATATTAGGGTTTTAGTTTAATTATAAATAGGTTAGCCGCCTTTGACTTTTAGGATTTGATTTTGATTAATAAAGAATGGTATTTGAAACTCTATTTTCTTTACTTTGTGTTCATGTGGTTGTAATCGGCTATTCAAACCGATCGTCTTATGTCATGAGTAACATATGGTTTTGTTCTTTAATCCATGAAACTTAGATTTTTCATTTTGTATGTTATTGGGTATTGATATGGATGTAGCTACATGTGTTTAATTTGTTTGAAGTAGTAGACAACATCCATACATTTTCTTTTTCTGTCCGTGACATTGTATTTTTGACATATTTGTTTCTATGTTTGATGCTCTCACTTTCTAGTTACCAATGAATGCCAATAGAAGCTCTTCTGTGGCTTTTTCAAACATAGATTTTTATGTTTTGCTATGTATACTTCATTTTCTTTTAGTTAACAAAATCTTGAAAGGTTGGTTGGAGACCAAAGCACTTCGTGATTTCTATTTTTAGGCTTGGATCTTGGGAGGTCTTTTCTTTGATTATAGATGGATATGTTGAAGATAGATGATGCAAATAGGTTTGGGTAAAACCCTAACCACCTTCTGGTTGACAACGGTGGTGGTGGTGGAAGGTGACAGAAGAAGGGAATGGAATGGGAGGTGGGTGGCGTAAAGTGAGGTGGATGGGGTTGGTGATTATTTAGTTTCATTTTTATTATGACAACTAAAATAAAAGAGTTAAAAGGATAAAAAATTAAATTTGTATAGGTCATGGTGGTTGACTGACCTAGTAACTGATCGAAACACCAAGGACCATATTAATCTTTTTGAAAAATTTGATGGTTGAACTTCTAGTCTTTCTAAAGCAAGTGGGTTATTTACGTAAATTTGTCTTTGTGATTTCTAAGTCTATTTCTTGCACACTCTTAGGTTTGTCTTTGTGATTTCTAAGTCTATTTCTTGCACAAACTTAGGTTTGTCTTTCTGATTTCTAAGTCTATTTCTTGCACACACTTACGTAAATTTAACTTTGTCATTTCTAAGTCTATTTCTTGCACACTCTTGGGTTTTGATAATTTATATCTTACTTTTGAAGTAGTTAATTCCACATAAGTAAATCAAAATCACTATGACAGTAGTATATATACTATTCGATTTTAAATATAACAACATAAACATAACAAATATCACAACATTGATAAGAAAATCAACATTTTAGAAGCATGTAAAAGCTAGAATTTCGATTGAATTTGATAGACGACGTTGATGTCAACTTGAAAGGCCTTCGCAAGAATATCTCCAGCGATATCGGGATTTGACCCAAAAACAGCGTTTGCAATGGTAATAACACCTGGATTTTGACTACTCAAAGCTGCAATAGCAACAGCATAGCCATTTCCCACGTTTTTCTGGAAGTGAATCAGGCCTTCTGGGAACACGAAAACATCGCCTTTCTGAAGTTCTTTTGTGATGAGTCGGTTTTGAGGGTTGGACGTGACAAATCCGACTAGAATACGGCCTTCCATAACAGTCAAAATTTCAGTGGCCCGAGGGTGTGTATGTGGGGGGTTAATACCCTGTGGTGCGAAGTCAATACGTGCCATTGAGATACCAAGAGTGTTAAGTCCTGGCAACTCTTCTACGGTCACCGGAGTCACGGCAGACCCAACCGCATTCGAGGTATTTCCCATTAGCTGCAGTCCTCTATAAAAGAAATCATCAGGTTGTACAAGCCTCGCCTCTTTACAAACCAAGCCATTCACGAATACTACCAAGAAAAATAAATAAATAAATAAACTATTAATCACAATTAAATATAATATATTTTCAAATCATGCATGAATGCAGGAGAGTTTCTCGACTTTCAGCAATAAATTCTTACCTCTGCTATTTTGGTCTGCCACACAGAAGTCCTGAAGAGGACTAGGGTCCGAAGCAAACGCAAGGGAGCAACCCGCCACCAAGAGACCAAATAAAAGCAAATGAGACGTCATTGTTGAGAAGCTGAAAACTTGTTTTTGATGACTTAATTATGGTAGCTGGGAAATCTATGAAATAAAGAGTGGAACTCGCCATGCTTTTATAGTGAAAATATAGGAACATTAAGACTAATACCATCATAGCGTCATCATTATCATCTTGAGATGCATTCAAATTTTGCTGTTCAATTTCTAGAAGCAAGATACATTCAACTTACGTTGTCTGGTTCTTAATTTCATAAAGGTTGCAACTACTAACCTTATATGTCTATGATCCTTCCATTTCGTATATTTACTTATGTACTTTTTCATAACTTCCATACTTAGGATTAATTTTAATAGAACCTTGAATGTTTATTATGCATAGGAATTTTCTACTTATATCAATTTTTTTAGAAAATGAAAAAGTCTTGAAGAACAATATTGACCGTTTCCAAATGAGATCAATATTATAGTTAAAGAATGCTTTATGTATATTTTATTTTTCAATTGATGCATTCCAGGCTTTTCTTGAAACAAAATATTACCTACGTGCACTACAAAAATGTGCACAATTATCAAAAACCATTTATGTGTATAGTCCGTTTGATAATGGGTTTTACTGGTTTGTTAGACACATATCAAAATTGGTTAGAAGAAGGTGTACGTGGGCAATATCTTGTACACATACATAACAAACATTACAAACTTACTACTTTCACTGACAAATGCACAATACGTACTACAGATTATCATCATAAACTTTATAGCGATGTATTGCACACAAATTTAAGATCCATTTACCAATACAGCGTCTTTACTAGCTGTCTGTAAATTACTTGTATTAATTTGACGTCTAAAATTACAAAAAAAAGAAAAAAAAAATCTTAATTTTCCTGAATAAATAAAAGAAAGATAAATTATAACAAAAAATATATTTGGATTTTATAGTATGAATGGAAACAGTAAATATAAGTCCAAAATTTTGCAAAAAAAAGAACCCATAAAACTAAACTACTAGGAAAAAGCAAGGTAGGTTGCTAAATAGCAATGCCTAATTAACGCCGTTTGATCAACCAATGGCTGAGATTTAAAACCATGTTTCATGTGCCTAATCTCTATGTGTGCTTTCTAGTGAAGAATTTGGAAGGAACATCCTACAATAATCTACATCTAATCATATGTCTCTTCCACTAACCTTTTTCTAAAACACACCCCAACCACCAATTTTGATTTATGTGTGGATGTTGGATCAACGATCTCCCTAGATTTCAGCGATGATAGAACACTGAGCAAAGAGGCGAAGATTGAGGAATGGTTAAATTATTAAACAACTCTAAAAAAATCTGGAAAAAATAAATTATTTCATAGTGATTCTCGTCTTCCTTGCTTGATCAGGCGATATGTGCACCCCCTTGTTCGACTCCATTCCCTACGAGTTTTAATGATAGGGGAACTTGTGTCATCTTAATCCATTTGCCATTAGTAACACAAGGTTTTGTTCTTTAATCCATGAAACCTAGATTCGTAATTTTGTATGTTATTGGCTGTTGATATGGATGTAGCTACATGTGTTTAATTTAATTAAGTAGTAGGCAACGTCCACACTTCCACTTTTTGTTTCTAGTGACATTGTATTTCTGGCTTATTTGTTCATATGTTTTAGGTTCACACTTGCTATTTACTAATAAATTTCAAGAGAATCCTTGTATGTGTTTTGCTCTCATTTGCCAGTTACCATAGGGCTTCATAATTTCTATTTATTTGCCATGGGTATGGGGAGGTTGTTGCTTTATTTATTCATGTTCAGTTTGAAGACAAATAACGGAAATAAGGGTGGATTAAACCCTAAAAACCTTCTGCATTGAAATGGTGATTGAGGATGGTAATGGTAGGGACGGTGGCGGTTGACGGAGACCGATGAAGGTAGACGAATGGAATGGGGGTAGGTATGGTGACATAAAGTAGGTTGGGGGGGGGGGGGGGGGGCGTAGGCGAAAGTCAGTTTACATAGTTATGTATCGGTCACACAAGTAAGTGAAACCATAACAACCATACTCGTCAAGATAAAAACAATAAGCACTGAACTTCTCACTTTTTTAAAGCACATTGTATGATTTAATCTAATACAAATAGGCACATAAGACAAGTAAATGAAGACATGGTTTTTGAAAAAATCGAGTTCTCTTTTGCAAAATTTGGGTTTAACGAAGGGAAAGGTCATATGACCTTTTATTGTCCTGCTGCCTTCAACTTGATTACCCTCTTCCTCATATTTCTCTACTTTCTCGGTACACTCTTATCTTGAAACACAACAAACCGATTTCGGGGACATTTAGGTTACGATATGGTCTGATAAGGATTCAAAAGGTCGAGTTTTACATGGGATGAAAGCGAGATAAGTCTTACCATCGGCCTCGATGAAGGATCTCCTCCCCCATGTGATTTCATGCAAGTAAAAAGAATTTGTCAACTTTGGTCCCTCCTTCCAAGATCTTAGCATTTTAAGTTTTAATATTATAGATTTTAGTTCTTTGCCAAAAAAAATACATCTTTTTATGTTAGATAATTAATAATAATTATTTTTTAATATTATTTATATATTTATTATAACTCTTAAGGGAAATTCAATAAAATTAAATAAAGGCACGAATGTTATAATATATTGCATTTTCTTATAAGCATGGTTGTCCTCCTAAGGTTACTCAAGAACTCATAAATGAGACAATCAGTAGGAATATATGTAGGTGGAAACTATAATCGTGCATGTTGTCTTGTTTGATTTATCCGTCTTTGTTTTAAAGTGTGGAAGTTGTTTGTCCTTTGGAAACCGTGGATGAGAGATGTACACTCGATGATGAGTTGCATCACTATGAGGAAGATGATGGAAGGTATATGAAAGATAAATCAATGATTTAATTTTATTAAGGTAATTTTATTTTATAATTTTTTCGGTTAAGATTTATCTTTATTAGGAATTTTTATGCCCTATATTCATAAAATATTTAGATTTATGTAATCTCCTAATTTAGATGATTTCAATCATAATTATGAGTCATATTAGGGTTTTAGTTTAATTATAAATAGGTTAGCCGCCTTTGACTTTTAGGAGTTGATTTTGATTAATAAAGAATGGTATTTGAAACTCTATTTTCTTTACTTTGTGTTCATGTGGTTGTAATCGGCTATTCAAACCGATCGTCTTATGTCATGAGTAACATATGGTTTTGTTCTTTAATCCATGAAACTTAGATTTTTCATTTTGTATGTTATTGGGTATTGATATGGATGTAGCTACATGTGTTTAATTTGTTTGAAGTAGTAGACAACATCCATACATTTTCTTTTTCTGTCTGTGACATTGTATTTTTGACATATTTGTTTCTATGTTTGATGCTCTCACTTTCTAGTTACCAATGAATGCCAATAGAAGCTCTTCTGTGGCTTTTTCAAACATAGATTTTTATGTTTTGCTATGTATACTTCATTTTCTTTTAGTTAACAAAATCTTGAATGGTTGGTTGGAGACCAAAGCACTTCGTGATTTCTATTTTTAGGCTTGGATCTTGGGAAGTCTTTTCTTTGATTATAGATGGATATGTTGAAGATAGATGATGCAAATAGGTTTGGGTAAAACCCTAACCACCTTCTGGTTGACAACGGTGGTGGCGGTGGAAGGTGACAGAAGAAGGGAATGGAATGGGAGGTGGGTGGCGTAAAGTGAGGTGGATAGGGTTGGTGATTATTTAGTTTCATTTTTATTATGACAACTAAAATAAATCAGTTAAAAGGATAAAAAATTAAATTTGTATAGGTCAAGGTGGTTGACTGACCTAGTAACTGATCGAAACACCAAGGACCATATTAATCTTTTTGAAAAATTTGATGGTTGAACTTCTAGTCTTTCTAAAGCAAGTGGGTTATTTACGTAAATTTGTCTTTGTGATTTCTAAGTCTATTTCTTGCACACTCTTAGGTTTTTCTTTGTGATTTCTACGTCTATTTCTTGCACAAACTTAGGTTTGTCTTTCTGATTTCTATGTCTATTTCTTGCACACACTTACGTAAATTTAACTTTGTCATTTCTAAGTCTATTTCTTGCACACTCTTGGGTTTTGATAGTTTATATCTTACTTTTGAAGTAGTTAATTCCACATAAGTAAATCAAAATCACTATGACAGTAGTATATATACTATTCGATTTTAAATATAACAACATAAACATAACAAATATCACAACATTGATAAGAAAATCAACATTTTAGAAGCATGTAAAAGCTAGAATTTCGATTGAATTTGATAGACGACGTTGATGTCAACTTGAAAGGCCTTCGCAAGAATATCTCCAGCGATATCGGGATTTGACCCAAAAACAGCGTTTGCAATGGTAATAACACCTGGATTTTGACTACTCAAAGCTGCAATAGCAACAGCATAGCCATTTCCCACGTTTTTCTGGAAGTGAATCAGGCCTTCTGGGAACACGAAAACATCGCCTTTCTGAAGTTCTTTTGTGATGAGTCGGTTTTGAGGGTTGGACGTGACAAATCCGACTAGAATACGGCCTTCCATAACAGTCAAAATTTCAGTGGCCCGAGGGTGTGTATGTGGGGGGTTAATACCCTGTGGTGCGAAGTCAATACGTGCCATTGAGATACCAAGAGTGTTAAGTCCTGGCAACTCTTCTACGGTCACCGGAGTCACAGCAGACCCAACCGCATTCGAGGTATTTCCCATTAGCTGCAGTCCTCTATAAAAGAAATCATCAGGTTGTACAAGCCTCGCCTCTTTACAAACCAAGCCATTCACCAATACTACCAAGAAAAATAAATAAATAAATAAACTATTAATCACAATTAAATATAATATATTTTCAAATCATGCATGAATGCAGGAGAGTTTCTCGACTTTCAGCAATAAATTCTTACCTCTGCTATTTTGGTCTGCCACACAGAAGTCCTGAAGAGGACTAGGGTCCGAAGCAAACGCAAGGGAGCAACCCGCCACCAAGAGACCAAATAAAAGCAAATGAGACGTCATTGTTGAGAAGCCGAAAACTTGTTTTTGATGACTTAATTATGGTAGCTGGGAAATCTATGAAATAAAGAATGGAACTCGCCATGCTTTTATAGTGAAAATATAGGAACATTAAGACTAATACCATCATAGCGTCATCATTATCATCTTGAGATGCATTCAAATTTTGCTGTTCAATTTCTAGAAGCAAGATACATTCAACTTACGTTGTCTGGTTCTTAATTTCATAAAGGTTGCAACTACTAACCTTATATGTCTATGATCCTTCCATTTCGTATATTTACTTATGTACTTTTTCATAACTTCCATACTTAGGATTAATTTTAATAGAACCTTGAATGTTTATTATGCATAGGAATTTTCTACTTATATCAATTTTTTAAGAAAATGAAAAAGTCTTGAAGAACAATATTGACCGTTTCCAAATGAGATCAATATATTACCTACGTGCACTACAAAAATGTGCACAATTATCAAAAACCATTTATGTGTATAGTCCGTTTGATAATGGGTTTTACTGGTTTGTTAGACACATATCAAAATTGGTTAGAAGAAGGTGTACGTGGGCAATATCTTGTACACATACATAACAAACATTACAAACTTACTACTTTCACTGACAAATGCACAATACGTACTACAGATTATCATCATAAACTTTATAGTGATGTATTGCACACAAAGTTAAGATCCATTTACCAACACAGCGTCTTTACTAGCTGTTTGTAAATTACTTGTATTAATTTGACGTCTTAAATTACAAAAAAAAGAAAAAAAAATCTTATTTTCTTGAATAAATAAAAGAAAGATAAATTATAACAAAAAATATATTTGGATTTTATAGTATGAATGGAAACAGTAAATATAAGTCCAAAATTTTGCAAAAAAAAGAACCCATAAAACTAAACTACTAGGAAAAAGCAAGGTAGGTTGCTAAATAGCAATGCCTAATCAACGCCGTTTGATCAACCAATGGCTGAGATTTAAAACCATGTTTCATGTGCCTAATCTCTATGTGTGCTTTCTAGTGAAGAATTTGGAAGGAACATCCTACAATAATCTACATCTAATCATATGTCTCTTCCACTAACATTTTTCTAAAACACACCCCAACCACCAATTTTGATTTATGTGTGGATGTTGGATCAACGATCTCCCTAGATTTCAGGGATGATAGAACACCGATCAAAGAGGCGAAGATTGAGGAATGGTTAAATTATTAAACAACTCTAAAAAAATCTGAAAAAAATAAATTATTTCATAGTGATTCTCGTCTTCCTTGCTTGATCAGGCGATATGTGCACCCCCTTGTTCGACTCCATTCCCTACGAGTTTTAATGATAGGGGAACTTGTGTCATCTTAATCCATTTGCCATTAGTAACACAAGGTTTTGTTCTTTAATCCATGAAACCTAGATTCGTAATTTTGTATGTTATTGGCTGTTGATATGGATGTAGCTACATGTGTTTAATTTAATTAAGTAGTAGGCAACGTCCACACTTCCACTTTTTGTTTCTAGTGACATTGTATTTCTGGCTTATTTGTTCATATGTTTTAGGTTCACACTTGCTAGTTACTAATAAATTTCAAGAGAATCCTTGTATGTGTTTTGCTCTCATTTGCCAGTTACCATAGGGCTTCATAATTTCTATTTATTTGCCATGGGTATGGGGAGGTTGTTGCTTTATTTATTCATGTTCAGTTTGAAGACAAATAACGGAAATAAGGGTGGATTAAACCCTAAAAACCTTCTGCATTGAAATGGTGATTGAGGATGGTAATGGTAGGGACGGTGGCGGTTGACGGAGACCGATGAAGGTAGATGAATGGAATGGGGGTAGGTATGGTGACATAAAGTAGGTTGGGGGGGGGGGGGGGCGTAGGGTTTGGGTTTATTAGTTATCTTTCTTAACTATAAAAAGTAAAACAAAAAGACAAAAAAAAAACATATTTAAAAATATACGAAAGTCAGTTTACATAGTTATGTATCGGTCACACAAGTAAGTGAAACCATAACAACCATACTCGTCAAGATAAAAACAATAAGCACTAAACTTCTCACTTTTTTAAAGCACATTGTATGATTTAATCTAATACAAATAGGCACATAAGACAAGTAAATGAAGACATGGTTTTTGAAAAAATCGAGTTCTCTTTTGCAAAATTTGGGTTTAACGAAGGGAAAGGTCATATGACCTTTTATTGTCCTGCTGCCTTCAACTTGATTACCCTCTTCCTCATATTTCTCTACTTTCTCGTTACACTCTTATCTTGAAACACAACAAACCGATTTCGGGGACATTTAGGTTACGATATGGTCTGATAAGGATTCAAAAGGTCGAGTTTTACATGGGATGAAAGCGAGATAAGTCTTACCATCGGCCTCGATGAAGGATCTCCTCCCCCATGTGATTTCATGCAAGTAAAAAGAATTTGTCAACTTTGGTCCCTCCTTCCAAGATCTTAGCATTTTAAGTTTTAATATTATAGATTTTAGTTCTTTGCCAAAAATATACATCTTTTTATGTTAGATAATTAATAATAATTATTTTTTAATATTATTTATATATTTATTATAACTCTTAAGGGAAATTCAATAAAATTAAAAAAAGGCACGAATGTTATAATATATTGCATTTTCTTATAAACATGGTTGTCCTCCTAAGGTTACTCAAGAACTCATAAATGAGACAATCAGTAGGAATATATGTAGGTGGAAACTATAATCGTGCATGTTGTCTTGTTTGATTTATCCGTCTTTGTTTTAAAGTGTGGAAGTTGTTTGTCCTTTGGAAACCGTGGATGAGAGATGTACACTCGATGATGAGTTGCATCACTATGAGGAAGATGATGGAAGGTATATGAAAGATAAATCAATGATTTAATTTTATTAAGGTTATTTTATTTTATAATTTTTTCGGTTAAGATTTATCTTTATTAGGAATTTTTATGCCCTATATTCATAAAATATTTAGATTTATGTAATCTCCTAATTTAGATGATTTCAATCATAATTATGAGTCATATTAGGGTTTTAGTTTAATTATAAATAGGTTAGCCGCCTTTGACTTTTAGGATTTGATTTTGATTAATAAAGAATGGTATTTGAAACTCTATTTTCTTTACTTTGTGTTTATGTGGTTGTAATCGGCTATTCAAACCGATCGTCTTATGTCATGAGTAACATATGGTTTTGTTCTTTAATCCATGAAACTTAGATTTTTCATTTTGTATGTTATTGGGTATTGATATGGATGTAGCTACATGTGTTTAATTTGTTTGAAGTAGTAGACAACATCCATACATTTTCTTTTTCTGTCCGTGACATTGTATTTTTGACATATTTGTTTCTATGTTTGATGCTCTCACTTTCTAGTTACCAATGAATGCCAATAGAAGCTCTTCTGTGGCTTTTTCAAACATAGATTTTTATGTTTTGCTATGTATACTTCATTTTCTTTTAGTTAACAAAATCTTGAAAGGTTGGTTGGAGACCAAAGCACTTCGTGATTTCTATTTTTAGGCTTGGATCTTGGGAGGTCTTTTCTTTGATTATAGATGGATATGTTGAAGATAGATGATGCAAATAGGTTTGGGTAAAACCCTAACCACCTTCTGGTTGACAACGGTGGTGGTGGTGGAAGGTGACAGAAGAAGGGAATGGAATGGGAGGTGGGTGGCGTAAAGTGAGGTGGATGGGGTTGGTGATTATTTAGTTTCATTTTTATTATGACAACTAAAATAAAAGAGTTAAAAGGATAAAAAATTAAATTTGTATAGGTCAAGGTGGTTGACTGACCTAGTAACTGATCGAAACACCAAGGACCATATTAATCTTTTTGAAAAATTTGATGGTTGAACTTCTAGTCTTTCTAAAGCAAGTGGGTTATTTACGTAAATTTGTCTTTGTGATTTCTAAGTCTATTTCTTGCACACTCTTAGGTTTGTCTTTGTGATTTCTAAGTCTATTTCTTGCACAAACTTAGGTTTGTCTTTCTGATTTCTAAGTCTATTTCTTGCACACACTTACGTAAATTTAACTTTGTCATTTCTAAGTCTATTTCTTGCACACTCTTGGGTTTTGATAGTTTATATCTTACTTTTGAAGTAGTTAATTCCACATAAGTAAATCAAAATCACTATGACAGTAGTATATATACTATTCGATTTTAAATATAACAACATAAACATAACAAATATCACAACATTGATAAGAAAATCAACATTTTAGAAGCATGTAAAAGCTAGAATTTCGATTGAATTTGATAGACGACGTTGATGTCAACTTGAAAGGCCTTCGCAAGAATATCTCCAGCGATATCGGGATTTGACCCAAAAACAGCGTTTGCAATGGTAATAACACCTGGATTTTGACTACTCAAAGCTGCAATAGCAACAGCATAGCCATTTCCCACGTTTTTCTGGAAGTGAATCAGGCCTTCTGGGAACACGAAAACATCGCCTTTCTGAAGTTCTTTTGTGATGAGTCGGTTTTGAGGGTTGGACGTGACAAATCCGACTAGAATACGGCCTTCCATAACAGTCAAAATTTCAGTGGCCCGAGGGTGTGTATGTGGGGGGTTAATACCCTGTGGTGCGAAGTCAATACGTGCCATTGAGATACCAAGAGTGTTAAGTCCTGGCAACTCTTCTACGGTCACCGGAGTCACAGCAGACCCAACCGCATTCGAGGTATTTCCCATTAGCTGCAGTCCTCTATAAAAGAAATCATCAGGTTGTACAAGCCTCGCCTCTTTACAAACCAAGCCATTCACCAATACTACCAAGAAAAATAAATAAATAAATAAACTATTAATCACAATTAAATATAATATATTTTCAAATCATGCATGAATGCAGGAGAGTTTCTCGACTTTCAGCAATAAATTCTTACCTCTGCTATTTTGGTCTGCCACACAGAAGTCCTGAAGAGGACTAGGGTCCGAAGCAAACGCAAGGGAGCAACCCGCCACCAAGAGACCAAATAAAAGCAAATGAGACGTCATTGTTGAGAAGCTGAAAACTTGTTTTTGATGACTTAATTATGGTAGCTGGGAAATCTATGAAATAAAGAGTGGAACTCGCCATGCTTTTATAGTGAAAATATAGGAACATTAAGACTAATACCATCATAGCGTCATCATTATCATCTTGAGATGCATTCAAATTTTGCTGTTCAATTTCTAGAAGCAAGATACATTCAACTTACGTTGTCTGGTTCTTAATTTCATAAAGGTTGCAACTACTAACCTTATATGTCTATGATCCTTCCATTTCGTATATTTACTTATGTACTTTTTCATAACTTCCATACTTAGGATTAATTTTAATAGAACCTTGAATGTTTATTATGCATAGGAATTTTCTACTTATATCAATTTTTTAAGAAAATGAAAAAGTCTTGAAGAACAATATTGACCGTTTCCAAATGAGATCAATATTATAGTTAAAGAATGCTTTATGTATATTTTATTTTTTAATTGATGCATTCCAGGCTTTTCTTGAAACAAAATATTACCTACGTGCACTACAAAAATGTGCACAATTATCAAAAACCATTTATGTGTATAGTCCGTTTGATAATGGGTTTTACTGGTTTGTTAGACACATATCAAAATTGGTTAGAAGAAGGTGTACGTGGGCAATATCTTGTACACATACATAACAAACATTACAAACTTACTACTTTCACTGACAAATGCACAATACGTACTACAGATTATCATCATAAACTTTATAGCGATGTATTGCACACAAATTTAAGATCCATTTACCAATACAGCGTCTTTACTAGCTGTCTGTAAATTACTTGTATTAATTTGACGTCTAAAATTACAAAAAAAAGAAAAAAAAAATCTTAATTTTCCTGAATAAATAAAAGAAAGATAAATTATAACAAAAAATATATTTGGATTTTATAGTATGAATGGAAACAGTAAATATAAGTCCAAAATTTTGCAAAAAAAAGAACCCATAAAACTAAACTACTAGGAAAAAGCAAGGTAGGTTGCTAAATAGCAATGCCTAATTAACGCCGTTTGATCAACCAATGGCTGAGATTTAAAACCATGTTTCATGTGCCTAATCTCTATGTGTGCTTTCTAGTGAAGAATTTGGAAGGAACATCCTACAATAATCTACATCTAATCATATGTCTCTTCTACTAACCTTTTTCTAAAACACACCCCAACCACCAATTTTGATTTATGTGTGGATGTTGGATCAACGATCTCCCTAGATTTCAGCGATGATAGAACACCGAGCAAAGAGGCGAAGATTGAGGAATGGTTAAATTATTAAACAACTCTAAAAAAATCTGGAAAAAATAAATTATTTCATAGTGATTCTCGTCTTCCTTGCTTGATCAGGCGATATGTGCACCCCCTTGTTCGACTCCATTCCCTACGAGTTTTAATGATAGGGGAACTTGTGTCATCTTAATCCATTTGCCATTAGTAACACAAGGTTTTGTTCTTTAATCCATGAAACCTAGATTCGTAATTTTGTATGTTATTGGCTGTTGATATGGATGTAGCTACATGTGTTTAATTTAATTAAGTAGTAGGCAACGTCCACACTTCCACGTTTTGTTTCTAGTGACATTGTATTTCTGGCTTATTTGTTCATATGTTTTAGGTTCACACTTGCTAGTTACTAATAAATTTCAAGAGAATCCTTGTATGTGTTTTGCTCTCATTTGCCAGTTACCATAGGGCTTCATAATTTCTATTTATTTTCCATGGGTATGGGGAGGTTGTTGCTTTATTTATTCATGTTCAGTTTGAAGACAAATAACGGAAATAAGGGTGGATTAAACCCTAAAAACCTTCTGCATTGAAATGGTGATTGAGGATGGTAATGGTAGGGACGGTGGCGGTTGACGGAGACCGATGAAGATAGATGAATGGAATGGGGGTAGGTATGGTGACATAAAGTAGGTTGGGGGGGGGGGGGGGGGGGGCGTAGGGTTTGGGTTTATTAGTTATCTTTCTTAACTATAAAAAGTAAAACAAAAAGACAAAAAAAACATATTTAAAAATATACGAAAGTCAGTTTACATAGTTATGTATCGGTCACACAAGTAAGTGAAACCATAACAACCATACTCGTCAAGATAAAAACAATAAGCACTGAACTTCTCACTTTTTTAAAGCACATTGTATGATTTAATCTAATACAAATAGGCACATAAGACAAGTAAATGAAGACATGGTTTTTGAAAAAATCGAGTTCTCTTTTGCAAAATTTGGGTTTAACGAAGGGAAAGGTCATATGACCTTTTATTGTCCTGCTGCCTTCAACTTGATTACCCTCTTCCTCATATTTCTCTACTTTCTCGGTACACTCTTATCTTGAAACACAACAAACCGATTTCGGGGACATTTAGGTTACGATATGGTCTGATAAGGATTCAAAAGGTCGAGTTTTACATGGGATGAAAGCGAGATAAGTCTTACCATCGGCCTCGATGAAGGATCTCCTCCCCCATGTGATTTCATGCAAGTAAAAAGAATTTGTCAACTTTGGTCCCTCCTTCCAAGATCTTAGCATTTTAAGTTTTAATATTATAGATTTTAGTTCTTTGCCAAAAAAAATACATCTTTTTATGTTAGATAATTAATAATAATTATTTTTTAATATTATTTATATATTTATTATAACTCTTAAGGGAAATTCAATAAAATTAAATAAAGGCACGAATGTTATAATATATTGCATTTTCTTATAAACATGGTTGTCCTCCTAAGGTTACTCAAGAACTCATAAATGAGACAATCAGTAGGAATATATGTAGGTGGAAACTATAATCGTGCATGTTGTCTTGTTTGATTTATCCGTCTTTGTTTTAAAGTGTGGAAGTTGTTTGTCCTTTGGAAACCGTGGATGAGAGATGTACACTCGATGATGAGTTGCATCACTATGAGGAAGATGATGGAAGGTATATGAAAGATAAATCAATGATTTAATTTTATTAAGGTAATTTTATTTTATAATTTTTTCGGTTAAGATTTATCTTTATTAGGAATTTTTATGCCCTATATTCATAAAATATTTAGATTTATGTAATCTCCTAATTTAGATGATTTCAATCATAATTATGAGTCATATTAGGGTTTTAGTTTAATTATAAATAGGTTAGCCGCCTTTGACTTTTAGGAGTTGATTTTGATTAATAAAGAATGGTATTTGAAACTCTATTTTCTTTACTTTGTGTTCATGTGGTTGTAATCGGCTATTCAAACCGATCGTCTTATGTCATGAGTAACATATGGTTTTGTTCTTTAATCCATGAAACTTAGATTTTTCATTTTGTATGTTATTGGGTATTGATATGGATGTAGCTACATGTGTTTAATTTGTTTGAAGTAGTAGACAACATCCATACATTTTCTTTTTCTGTCTGTGACATTGTATTTTTGACATATTTATTTCTATGTTTGATGCTCTCACTTTCTAGTTACCAATGAATGCCAATAGAAGCTCTTATGTGGCTTTTTCAAACATAGATTTTTATGTTTTGCTATGTATACTTCATTTTCTTTTAGTTAACAAAATCTTGAAAGGTTGGTTGGAGACCAAAGCACTTCGTGATTTCTATTTTTAGGCTTGGATCTTGGGAGGTTTTTTCTTTGATTATAGATGGATATGTTGAAGATAGATGATGCAAATAGGTTTGGGTAAAACCCTAACCACCTTCTGGTTGACAACGGTGGTGGCGGTGGAAGGTGACAGAAGAAGGGAATGGAATGGGAGGTGGGTGGCGTAAAGTGAGGTGGATAGGGTTGGTGATTATTTAGTTTCATTTTTATTATGACAACTAAAATAAATCAGTTAAAAGGATAAAAAATTAAATTTGTATAGGTCAAGGTGGTTGACTGACCTAGTAACTGATCGAAACACCAAGGACCATATTAATCTTTTTGAAAAATTTGATGGTTGAACTTCTAGTCTTTCTAAAGCAAGTGGGTTATTTACGTAAATTTGTCTTTGTGATTTCTAAGTCTATTTCTTGCACACTCTTAGGTTTTTCTTTGTGATTTCTACGTCTATTTCTTGCACAAACTTAGGTTTGTCTTTCTGATTTCTATGTCTATTTCTTGCACACACTTACGTAAATTTAACTTTGTCATTTCTAAGTCTATTTCTTGCACACTCTTGGGTTTTGATAGTTTATATCTTACTTTTGAAGTAGTTAATTCCACATAAGTAAATCAAAATCACTATGACAGTAGTATATATATACTATTCGATTTTAAATATAACAACATAAACATAACAAATATCACAACATTGATAAGAAAATCAACATTTTAGAAGCATGTAAAAGCTAGAATTTCGATTGAATTTGATAGACGACGTTGATGTCAACTTGAAAGGCCTTCGCAAGAATATCTCCAGCGATATCGGGATTTGACCCAAAAACAGCGTTTGCAATGGTAATAACACCTGGATTTTGACTACTCAAAGCTGCAATAGCAACAGCATAGCCATTTCCCACGTTTTTCTGGAAGTGAATCAGGCCTTCTGGGAACACGAAAACATCGCCTTTCTGAAGTTCTTTTGTGATGAGTCGGTTTTGAGGGTTGGACGTGACAAATCCGACTAGAATACGGCCTTCCATAACAGTCAAAATTTCAGTGGCCCGAGGGTGTGTATGTGGGGGGTTAATACCCTGTGGTGCGAAGTCAATACGTGCCATTGAGATACCAAGAGTGTTAAGTCCTGGCAACTCTTCTACGGTCACCGGAGTCACAGCAGACCCAACCGCATTCGAGGTATTTCCCATTAGCTGCAGTCCTCTATAAAAGAAATCATCAGGTTGTACAAGCCTCGCCTCTTTACAAACCAAGCCATTCACCAATACTACCAAGAAAAATAAATAAATAAATAAACTATTAATCACAATTAAATATAATATATTTTCAAATCATGCATGAATGCAGGAGAGTTTCTCGACTTTCAGCAATAAATTCTTACCTCTGCTATTTTGGTCTGCCACACAGAAGTCCTGAAGAGGACTAGGGTCCGAAGCAAACGCAAGGGAGCAACCCGCCACCAAGAGACCAAATAAAAGCAAATGAGACGTCATTGTTGAGAAGCCGAAAACTTGTTTTTGATGACTTAATTATGGTAGCTGGGAAAGCTATGAAATAAAGAATGGAACTCGCCATGCTTTTATAGTGAAAATATAGGAACATTAAGACTAATACCATCATAGCGTCATCATTATCATCTTGAGATGCATTCAAATTTTGCTGTTCAATTTCTAGAAGCAAGATACATTCAACTTACGTTGTCTGGTTCTTAATTTCATAAAGGTTGCAACTACTAACCTTATATGTCTATGATCCTTCCATTTCGTATATTTACTTATGTACTTTTTCATAACTTCCATACTTAGGATTAATTTTAATAGAACCTTGAATGTTTATTATGCATAGGAATTTTCTACTTATATCAATTTTTTAAGAAAATGAAAAAGTCTTGAAGAACAATATTGACCGTTTCCAAATGAGATCAATATATTACCTACGTGCACTACAAAAATGTGCACAATTATCAAAAACCATTTATGTGTATAGTCCGTTTGATAATGGGTTTTACTGGTTTGTTAGACACATATCAAAATTGGTTAGAAGAAGGTGTACGTGGGCAATATCTTGTACACATACATAACAAACATTACAAACTTACTACTTTCACTGACAAATGCACAATACGTACTACAGATTATCATCATAAACTTTATAGCGATGTATTGCACACAAATTTAAGATCCATTTACCAATACAGCGTCTTTACTAGCTGTCTGTAAATTACTTGTATTAATTTGACGTCTAAAATTACAAAAAAAAGAAAAAAAAAATCTTAATTTTCCTGAATAAATAAAAGAAAGATAAATTATAACAAAAAATATATTTGGATTTTATAGTATGAATGGAAACAGTAAATATAAGTCCAAAATTTTGCAAAAAAAAGAACCCATAAAACTAAACTACTAGGAAAAAGCAAGGTAGGTTGCTAAATAGCAATGCCTAATTAACGCCGTTTGATCAACCAATGGCTGAGATTTAAAACCATGTTTCATGTGCCTAATCTCTATGTGTGCTTTCTAGTGAAGAATTTGGAAGGAACATCCTACAATAATCTACATCTAATCATATGTCTCTTCTACTAACCTTTTTCTAAAACACACCCCAACCACCAATTTTGATTTATGTGTGGATGTTGGATCAACGATCTCCCTAGATTTCAGCGATGATAGAACACCGAGCAAAGAGGCGAAGATTGAGGAATGGTTAAATTATTAAACAACTCTAAAAAAATCTGGAAAAAATAAATTATTTCATAGTGATTCTCGTCTTCCTTGCTTGATCAGGCGATATGTGCACCCCCTTGTTCGACTCCATTCCCTACGAGTTTTAATGATAGGGGAACTTGTGTCATCTTAATCCATTTGCCATTAGTAACACAAGGTTTTGTTCTTTAATCCATGAAACCTAGATTCGTAATTTTGTATGTTATTGGCTGTTGATATGGATGTAGCTACATGTGTTTAATTTAATTAAGTAGTAGGCAACGTCCACACTTCCACGTTTTGTTTCTAGTGACATTGTATTTCTGGCTTATTTGTTCATATGTTTTAGGTTCACACTTGCTAGTTACTAATAAATTTCAAGAGAATCCTTGTATGTGTTTTGCTCTCATTTGCCAGTTACCATAGGGCTTCATAATTTCTATTTATTTGCCATGGGTATGGGGAGGTTGTTGCTTTATTTATTCATGTTCAGTTTGAAGACAAATAACGGAAATAAGGGTGGATTAAACCCTAAAAACCTTCTGCATTGAAATGGTGATTGAGGATGGTAATGGTAGGGACGGTGGCGGTTGACGGAGACCGATGAAGGTAGATGAATGGAATGGGGGTAGGTATGGTGACATAAAGTAGGTTGGGGGGGGGGGCGTAGGGTTTGGGTTTATTAGTTATCTTTCTTAACTATAAAAAGTAAAACAAAAAGACAAAAAAAAACATATTTAAAAATATACGAAAGTCAGTTTACATAGTTATGTATAGGTCACACAAGTAAGTGAAACCATAACAACCATACTCGTCAAGATAAAAACAATAAGCACTGAACTTCTCACTTTTTTAAAGCACATTGTATGATTTAATCTAATACAAATAGGCACATAAGACAAGTAAATGAAGACATGGTTTTTGAAAAAATCGAGTTCTCTTTTGCAAAATTTGGGTTTAACGAAGGGAAAGGTCATATGACCTTTTATTGTCCTGCTGCCTTCAACTTGATTACCCTCTTCCTCATATTTCTCTACTTTCTCGGTACACTCTTATCTTGAAACACAACAAACCGATTTCGGGGACATTTAGGTTACGATATGGTCTGATAAGGATTCAAAAGGTCGAGTTTTACATGGGATGAAAGCGAGATAAGTCTTACCATCGGCCTCGATGAAGGATCTCCTCCCCCATGTGATTTCATGCAAGTAAAAAGAATTTGTCAACTTTGGTCCCTCCTTCCAAGATCTTAGCATTTTAAGTTTTAATATTATAGATTTTAGTTCTTTGCCAAAAAAAATACATCTTTTTATGTTAGATAATTAATAATAATTATTTTTTAATATTATTTATATATTTATTATAACTCTTAAGGGAAATTCAATAAAATTAAATAAAGGCACGAATGTTATAATATATTGCATTTTCTTATAAACATGGTTGTCCTCCTAAGGTTACTCAAGAACTCATAAATGAGACAATCAGTAGGAATATATGTAGGTGGAAACTATAATCGTGCATGTTGTCTTGTTTGATTTATCCGTCTTTGTTTTAAAGTGTGGAAGTTGTTTGTCCTTTGGAAACCGTGGATGAGAGATGTACACTCGATGATGAGTTGCATCACTATGAGGAAGATGATGGAAGGTATATGAAAGATAAATCAATGATTTAATTTTATTAAGGTAATTTTATTTTATAATTTTTTCGGTTAAGATTTATCTTTATTAGGAATTTTTATGCCCTATATTCATAAAATATTTAGATTTATGTAATCTCCTAATTTAGATGATTTCAATCATAATTATGAGTCATATTAGGGTTTTAGTTTAATTATAAATAGGTTAGCCGCCTTTGACTTTTAGGAGTTGATTTTGATTAATAAAGAATGGTATTTGAAACTCTATTTTCTTTACTTTGTGTTCATGTGGTTGTAATCGGCTATTCAAACCGATCGTCTTATGTCATGAGTAACATATGGTTTTGTTCTTTAATCCATGAAACTTAGATTTTTCATTTTGTATGTTATTGGGTATTGATATGGATGTAGCTACATGTGTTTAATTTGTTTGAAGTAGTAGACAACATCCATACATTTTCTTTTTCTGTCTGTGACATTGTATTTTTGACATATTTATTTCTATGTTTGATGCTCTCACTTTCTAGTTACCAATGAATGCCAATAGAAGCTCTTCTGTGGCTTTTTCAAACATAGATTTTTATGTTTTGCTATGTATACTTCATTTTCTTTTAGTTAACAAAATCTTGAAAGGTTGGTTGGAGACCAAAGCACTTCGTGATTTCTATTTTTAGGCTTGGATCTTGGGAGGTTTTTTCTTTGATTATAGATGGATATGTTGAAGATAGATGATGCAAATAGGTTTGGGTAAAACCCTAACCACCTTCTGGTTGACAACGGTGGTGGCGGTGGAAGGTGACAGAAGAAGGGAATGGAATGGGAGGTGGGTGGCGTAAAGTGAGGTGGATAGGGTTGGTGATTATTTAGTTTCATTTTTATTATGACAACTAAAATAAATCAGTTAAAAGGATAAAAAATTAAATTTGTATAGGTCAAGGTGGTTGACTGACCTAGTAACTGATCGAAACACCAAGGACCATATTAATCTTTTTGAAAAATTTGATGGTTGAACTTCTAGTCTTTCTAAAGCAAGTGGGTTATTTACGTAAATTTGTCTTTGTGATTTCTAAGTCTATTTCTTGCACACTCTTAGGTTTTTCTTTGTGATTTCTACGTCTATTTCTTGCACAAACTTAGGTTTGTCTTTCTGATTTCTATGTCTATTTCTTGCACACACTTACGTAAATTTAACTTTGTCATTTCTAAGTCTATTTCTTGCACACTCTTGGGTTTTGATAGTTTATATCTTACTTTTGAAGTAGTTAATTCCACATAAGTAAATCAAAATCACTATGACAGTAGTATATATACTATTCGATTTTAAATATAACAACATAAACATAACAAATATCACAACATTGATAAGAAAATCAACATTTTAGAAGCATGTAAAAGCTAGAATTTCGATTGAATTTGATAGACGACGTTGATGTCAACTTGAAAGGCCTTCGCAAGAATATCTCCAGCGATATCGGGATTTGACCCAAAAACAGCGTTTGCAATGGTAATAACACCTGGATTTTGACTACTCAAAGCTGCAATAGCAACAGCATAGCCATTTCCCACGTTTTTCTGGAAGTGAATCAGGCCTTCTGGGAACACGAAAACATCGCCTTTCTGAAGTTCTTTTGTGATGAGTCGGCTTTGAGGGTTGGACGTGACAAATCCGACTAGAATACGGCCTTCCATAACAGTCAAAATTTCAGTGGCCCGAGGGTGTGTATGTGGGGGGTTAATACCCTGTGGTGCGAAGTCAATACGTGCCATTGAGATACCAAGAGTGTTAAGTCCTGGCAACTCTTCTACGGTCACCGGAGTCACAGCAGACCCAACCGCATTCGAGGTATTTCCCATTAGCTGCAGTCCTCTATAAAAGAAATCATCAGGTTGTACAAGCCTCGCCTCTTTACAAACCAAGCCATTCACCAATACTACCAAGAAAAATAAATAAATAAATAAACTATTAATCACAATTAAATATAATATATTTTCAAATCATGCATGAATGCAGGAGAGTTTCTCGACTTTCAGCAATAAATTCTTACCTCTGCTATTTTGGTCTGCCACACAGAAGTCCTGAAGAGGACTAGGGTCCGAAGCAAACGCAAGGGAGCAACCCGCCACCAAGAGACCAAATAAAAGCAAATGAGACGTCATTGTTGAGAAGCCGAAAACTTGTTTTTGATGACTTAATTATGGTAGCTGGGAAAGCTATGAAATAAAGAATGGAACTCGCCATGCTTTTATAGTGAAAATATAGGAACATTAAGACTAATACCATCATAGCGTCATCATTATCATCTTGAGATGCATTCAAATTTTGCTGTTCAATTTCTAGAAGCAAGATACATTCAACTTACGTTGTCTGGTTCTTAATTTCATAAAGGTTGCAACTACTAACCTTATATGTCTATGATCCTTCCATTTCGTATATTTACTTATGTACTTTTTCATAACTTCCATACTTAGGATTAATTTTAATAGAACCTTGAATGTTTATTATGCATAGGAATTTTCTACTTATATCAATTTTTTAAGAAAATGAAAAAGTCTTGAAGAACAATATTGACCGTTTCCAAATGAGATCAATATATTACCTACGTGCACTACAAAAATGTGCACAATTATCAAAAACCATTTATGTGTATAGTCCGTTTGATAATGGGTTTTACTGGTTTGTTAGACACATATCAAAATTGGTTAGAAGAAGGTGTACGTGGGCAATATCTTGTACACATACATAACAAACATTACAAACTTACTACTTTCACTGACAAATGCACAATACGTACTACAGATTATCATCATAAACTTTATAGCGATGTATTGCACACAAATTTAAGATCCATTTACCAATACAGCGTCTTTACTAGCTGTCTGTAAATTACTTGTATTAATTTGACGTCTAAAATTACAAAAAAAAGAAAAAAAAAATCTTAATTTTCCTGAATAAATAAAAGAAAGATAAATTATAACAAAAAATATATTTGGATTTTATAGTATGAATGGAAATAGTAAATATAAGTCCAAAATTTTGCAAAAAAAAGAACCCATAAAACTAAACTACTAGGAAAAAGCAAGGTAGGTTGCTAAATAGCAATGCCTAATTAACGCCGTTTGATCAACCAATGGCTGAGATTTAAAACCATGTTTCATGTGCCTAATCTCTATGTGTGCTTTCTAGTGAAGAATTTGGAAGGAACATCCTACAATAATCTACATCTAATCATATGTCTCTTCTACTAACCTTTTTCTAAAACACACCCCAACCACCAATTTTGATTTATGTGTGGATGTTGGATCAACGATCTCCCTAGATTTCAGCGATGATAGAACACCGAGCAAAGAGGCGAAGATTGAGGAATGGTTAAATTATTAAACAACTCTAAAAAAATCTGGAAAAAATAAATTATTTCATAGTGATTCTCGTCTTCCTTGCTTGATCAGGCGATATGTGCACCCCCTTGTTCGACTCCATTCCCTACGAGTTTTAATGATAGGGGAACTTGTGTCATCTTAATCCATTTGCCATTAGTAACACAAGGTTTTGTTCTTTAATCCATGAAACCTAGATTCATAATTTTGTATGTTATTGGCTGTTGATATGGATGTAGCTACATGTGTTTAATTTAATTAAGTAGTAGGCAACGTCCACACTTCCACGTTTTGTTTCTAGTGACATTGTATTTCTGGCTTATTTGTTCATATGTTTTAGGTTCACACTTGCTAGTTACTAATAAATTTCAAGAGAATCCTTGTATGTGTTTTGCTCTCATTTGCCAGTTACCATAGGGCTTCATAATTTCTATTTATTTGCCATGGGTATGGGGAGGTTGTTGCTTTATTTATTCATGTTCAGTTTGAAGACAAATAACGGAAATAAGGGTGGATTAAACCCTAAAAACCTTCTGCATTGAAATGGTGATTGAGGATGGTAATGGTAGGGACGGTGGCGGTTGACGGAGACCGATGAAGGTAGATGAATGGAATGGGGGTAGGTATGGTGACATAAAGTAGGTTGGGGGGGGGGCGTAGGGTTTGGGTTTATTAGTTATCTTTCTTAACTATAAAAAGTAAAACAAAAAGACAAAAAAAAAACATATTTAAAAATATACGAAAGTCAGTTTACATAGTTATGTATCGGTCACACAAGTAAGTGAAACCATAACAACCATACTCGTCAAGATAAAAACAATAAGCACTGAACTTCTCACTTTTTTAAAGCACATTGTATGATTTAATCTAATACAAATAGGCACATAAGACAAGTAAATGAAGACATGGTTTTTGAAAAAATCGAGTTCTCTTTTGCAAAATTTGGGTTTAACGAAGGGAAAGGTCATATGACCTTTTATTGTCCTGCTGCCTTCAACTTGATTACCCTCTTCCTCATATTTCTCTACTTTCTCGGTACACTCTTATCTTGAAACACAACAAACCGATTTCGGGGACATTTAGGTTACGATATGGTCTGATAAGGATTCAAAAGGTCGAGTTTTACATGGGATGAAAGCGAGATAAGTCTTACCATCGGCCTCGATGAAGGATCTCTTCCCCCATGTGATTTCATGCAAGTAAAAAGAATTTGTCAACTTTGGTCCCTCCTTCCAAGATCTTAGCATTTTAAGTTTTAATATTATAGATTTTAGTTCTTTGCCAAAAAAATACATCTTTTTATGTTAGATAATTAATAATAATTATTTTTTAATATTATTTATATATTTATTATAACTCATAAGGGAAATTCAATAAAATTAAATAAAGGCACGAATGTTATAATATATTGCATTTTCTTATAAACATGGTTGTCCTCCTAAGGTTACTCAAGAACTCATAAATGAGACAATCAGTAGGAATATATGTAGGTGGAAACTATAATCGTGCATGTTGTCTTGTTTGATTTATCCGTCTTTGTTTTAAAGTGTGGAAGTTGTTTGTCCTTTGGAAACCGTGGATGAGAGATGTACACTCGATGATGAGTTGCATCACTATGAGGAAGATGATGGAAGGTATATGAAAGATAAATCAATGATTTAATTTTATTAAGGTTATTTTATTTTATAATTTTTTCGGTTAAGATTTATCTTTATTAGGAATTTTTATGCCCTATATTCATAAAATATTTAGATTTATGTAATCTCCTAATTTAGATGATTTCAATCATAATTATGAGTCATATTAGGGTTTTAGTTTAATTATAAATAGGTTAGCCGCCTTTGACTTTTAGGAGTTGATTTTGATTAATAAAGAATGGTATTTGAAACTCTATTTTCTTTACTTTGTGTTCATGTGGTTGTAATCGGCTATTCAAACCGATCGTCTTATGTCATGAGTAACATATGGTTTTGTTCTTTAATCCATGAAACTTAGATTTTTCATTTTGTATGTTATTGGGTATTGATATGGATGTAGCTACATGTGTTTAATTTGTTTGAAGTAGTAGACAACATCCATACATTTTCTTTTTCTGTCTGTGACATTGTATTTTTGACATATTTGTTTCTATGTTTGATGCTCTCACTTTCTAGTTACCAATGAATGCCAATAGAAGCTCTTCTGTGGCTTTTTCAAACATAGATTTTTATGTTTTGCTATGTATACTTCATTTTCTTTTAGTTAACAAAATCTTGAAAGGTTGGTTGGAGACCAAAGCACTTCGTGATTTCTATTTTTAGGCTTGGATCTTGGGAGGTTTTTTCTTTGATTATAGATGGATATGTTGAAGATAGATGATGCAAATAGGTTTGGGTAAAACCCTAACCACCTTCTGGTTGACAACGGTGGTGGCGGTGGAAGGTGACAGAAGAAGGGAATGGAATGGGAGGTGGGTGGCGTAAAGTGAGGTGGATAGGGTTGGTGATTATTTAGTTTCATTTTTATTATGACAACTAAAATAAATCAGTTAAAAGGATAAAAAATTAAATTTGTATAGGTCAAGGTGGTTGACTGACCTAGTAACTGATCGAAACACCAAGGACCATATTAATCTTTTTGAAAAATTTGATGGTTGAACTTCTAGTCTTTCTAAAGCAAGTGGGTTATTTACGTAAATTTGTCTTTGTGATTTCTAAGTCTATTTCTTGCACACTCTTAGGTTTTTCTTTGTGATTTCTAAGTCTATTTCTTGCACAAACTTAGGTTTGTCTTTCTGATTTCTATGTCTATTTCTTGCACACACTTACGTAAATTTAACTTTGTCATTTCTAAGTCTATTTCTTGCACACTCTTGGGTTTTGATAGTTTATATCTTACTTTTGAAGTAGTTAATTCCACATAAGTAAATCAAAATCACTATGACAGTAGTATATATACTATTCGATTTTAAATATAACAACATAAACATAACAAATATCACAACATTGATAAGAAAATCAACATTTTAGAAGCATGTAAAAGCTAGAATTTCGATTGAATTTGATAGACGACGTTGATGTCAACTTGAAAGGCCTTCGCAAGAATATCTCCAGCGATATCGGGATTTGACCTAAAAACAGCGTTTGCAATGGTAATAACACCTGGATTTTGACTACTCAAAGCTGCAATAGCAACAGCATAGCCATTTCCCACGTTTTTCTGGAAGTGAATCAGGCCTTCTGGGAACACGAAAACATCGCCTTTCTGAAGTTCTTTTGTGATGAGTCGGTTTTGAGGGTTGGACGTGACAAATCCGACTAGAATACGGCCTTCCATAACAGTCAAAATTTCAGTGGCCCGAGGGTGTGTATGTGGGGGGTTAATACCCTGTGGTGCGAAGTCAATACGTGCCATTGAGATACCAAGAGTGTTAAGTCCTGGCAACTCTTCTACGGTCACCGGAGTCACAGCAGACCCAACCGCATTCGACGTATTTCCCATTAGCTGCAGTCCTCTATAAAAGAAATCATCAGGTTGTACAAGCCTCGCCTCTTTACAAACCAAGCCATTCACCAATACTACCAAGAAAAATAAATAAATAAATAAACTATTAATCACAATTAAATATAATATATTTTCAAATCATGCATGAATGCAGGAGAGTTTCTCGACTTTCAGCAATAAATTCTTACCTCCGCTATTTTGGTCTGCCACACAGAAGTCCTGAAGAGGACTAGGGTCCGAAGCAAACGCAAGGGAGCAACCCGCCACCAAGAGACCAAATAAAAGCAAATGAGACGTCATTGTTGAGAAGCCGAAAACTTGTTTTTGATGACTTAATTATGGTAGCTGAGAAAGCTATGAAATAAAGAATGGAACTCGCCATGCTTTTATAGTGAAAATATAGGAACATTAAGACTAATACCATCATAGCGTCATCATTATCATCTTGAGATGCATTCAAATTTTGCTGTTCAATTTCTAGAAGCAAGATACATTCAACTTACGTTGTCTGGTTCTTAATTTCATAAAGGTTGCAACTACTAACCTTATATGTCTATGATCCTTCCATTTCGTATATTTACTTATGTACTTTTTCATAACTTCCATACTTAGGATTAATTTTAATAGAACCTTGAATGTTTATTATGCATAGGAATTTTCTACTTATATCAATTTTTTAAGAAAATGAAAAAGTCTTGAAGAACAATATTGACCGTTTCCAAATGAGATCAATATATTACCTACGTGCACTACAAAAATGTGCACAATTATCAAAAACCATTTATGTGTATAGTCCGTTTGATAATGGGTTTTACTGGTTTGTTAGACACATATCAAAATTGGTTAGAAGAAGGTGTACGTGGGCAATATCTTGTACACATACATAACAAACATTACAAACTTACTACTTTCACTGACAAATGCACAATACGTACTACAGATTATCATCATAAACTTTATAGCGATGTATTGCACACAAAGTTAAGATCCATTTACCAACACAGCGCCTTACTAGCTGTTTGTAAATTACATGTATTAATTTGACGTCTTAAATTACAAAAAAAAGAAAAAAAAAATCTTATTTTCTTGAATAAATAAAAGAAAGATAAATTATAACAAAAAATATATTTGGATTTTATAGTATGAATGCAAACAGTAAATATAAGTCCAAAATTTTGCAAAAAAAAGAACCCATAAAACTAAACTACTAGGAAAAAGCAAGGTAGGTTGCTAAATAGCAATGCCTAATCAACGCCGTTTGATCAACCAATGGCTGAGATTTAAAACCATGTTTCATGTGCCTAATCTCTATGTGTGCTTTCTAGTGAAGAATTTGGAAGGAACATCCTACAATAATCTACATCTAATCATATGTCTCTTCCACTAACCTTTTTCTAAAACACACCCCAACCACCAATTTTGATTTATGTGTGGATGTTGGATCAACGATCTCCCTAGATTTCAGCGATGATAGAACACCGATCAAAGAGGCGAAGATTGAGGAATGGTTAAATTATTAAACAACTCTAAAAAAATCTGAAAAAAATAAATTTTTTCATAGTGATTCTCGTCTTCCTTGCTTGATCAGGCGATATGTGCACCCCCTTGTTCGACTCCATTCCCTACGAGTTTTAATGATAGGGGAACTTGTGTCATCTTAATCCATTTGCCATTAGTAACACAAGGTTTTATTCTTTAATCCATGAAACCTAGATTCGTAATTTTGTATGTTATTGGCTGTTGATATGGATGTAGCTACATGTGTTTAATTTAATTAAGTAGTAGGCAACGTCCACACTTCCACTTTTTGTTTCTAGTGACATTGTATTTCTGGCTTATTTGTTCATATGTTTTAGGTTCACACTTGCTAGTTACTAATAAATTTCAAGAGAATCCTTGTATGTGTTTTGCTCTCATTTGCCAGTTACCATAGGGCTTCATAATTTCTATTTATTTGCCATGGGTATGGGGAGGTTGTTGCTTTATTTATTCATGTTCAGTTTGAAGACAAATAACGGAAATAAGGGTGGATTAAACCCTAAAAACCTTCTGCATTGAAATGGTGATTGAGGATGGTAATGGTAGGGACGGTGGCGGTTGACGGAGACCGATGAAGGTAGATGAATGGAATGGGGGTAGGTATGGTGACATAAAGTAGGTTGGGGGGGGGCGTAGGGTTTGGGTTTATTAGTTATCTTTCTTAACTATAAAAAGTAAAAGAAAAAGACAAAAAAAAACATATTTAAAAATATACGAAAGTCAGTTTACATAGTTATGTATCGGTCACACAAGTAAGTGAAACCATAACAACCATACTCGTCAAGATAAAAACAATAAGCACTGAACTTCTCACTTTTTTAAAGCACATTGTATGATTTAATCTAATACAAATAGGCACATAAGACAAGTAAATGAAGACATGGTTTTTGAAAAAATCGAGTTCTCTTTTGCAAAATTTGGGTTTAACGAAGGGAAAGGTCATATGACCTTTTATTGTCCTGCTGCCTTCAACTTGATTACCCTCTTCCTCATATTTCTCTACTTTCTCGGTACACTCTTATCTTGAAACACAACAAACCGATTTCGGGGACATTTAGGTTACGATATGGTCTGATAAGGATTCAAAAGGTCGAGTTTTACATGGGATGAAAGCGAGATAAGTCTTACCATCGGCCTCGATGAAGGATCTCCTCCCCCATGTGATTTCATGCAAGTAAAAAGAATTTGTCAACTTTGGTCCCTCCTTCCAAGATCTTAGCATTTTAAGTTTTAATATTATAGATTTTAGTTCTTTGCCAAAAAAAATACATCTTTTTATGTTAGATAATTAATAATAATTATTTTTTAATATTATTTATATATTTATTATAACTCTTAAGGGAAATTCAATAAAATTAAATAAAGGCACGAATGTTATAATATATTGCATTTTCTTATAAACATGGTTGTCCTCCTAAGGTTACTCAAGAACTCATAAATGAGACAATCAGTAGGAATATATGTAGGTGGAAACTATAATCGTGCATGTTGTCTTGTTTGATTTATCCGTCTTTGTTTTAAAGTGTGGAAGTTGTTTGTCCTTTGGAAACCGTGGATGAGAGATGTACACTCGATGATGAGTTGCATCACTATGAGGAAGATGATGGAAGGTATATGAAAGATAAATCAATGATTTAATTTTATTAAGGTTATTTTATTTTATAATTTTTTCGGTTAAGATTTATCTTTATTAGGAATTTTTATGCCCTAGATTCATAAAATATTTAGATTTATGTAATCTCCTAATTTAGATGATTTCAATCATAATTATGAGTCATATTAGGGTTTTAGTTTAATTATAAATAGGTTAGCGGCCTTTGACTTTTAGGAGTTGATTTTGATTAATAAAGAATGGTATTTGAAACTCTGTTTTCTTTACTTTGTGTTCATGTGGTTGTAATCGGCTATTCAAACCGATCGTCTTATGTCATGAGTAACATATGGTTTTGTTCTTTAATTCATGAAACTTAGATTTTTCATTTTGTATGTTATTGGGTATTGATATGGATGTAGCTACATGTGTTTAATTTGTTTGAAGTAGTAGACAACATCCATACATTTTCTTTTTCTGTCCGTGACATTGTATTTTTGACATATTTGTTTCTATGTTTGATGCTCTCACTTTCTAGTTACCAATGAATGCCAATAGAAGCTCTTCTGTGGCTTTTTCAAACATAGATTTTTATGTTTTGCTATGTATACTTCATTTTCTTTTAGTTAACAAAATCTTGAAAGGTTGGTTGGAGACCAAAGCACTTCGTGATTTCTATTTTTAGGCTTGGATCTTGGGAGGTCTTTTCTTTGATTATAGATGGATATGTTGAAGATAGATGATGCAAATAGGTTTGGGTAAAACCCTAACCACCTTCTGGTTGACAACGGTGGTGGCGGTGGAAGGTGATAGAAGAAGGGAATGGAATGGGAGGTGGGTGGCGTAAAGTGAGGTGGATAGGGTTGGTGATTATTTAGTTTCATTTTTATTATGACAACTAAAATAAAAGAGTTAAAAGGATAAAAAATTAAATTTGTATAGGTCAAGGTGGTTGACTGACCTAGTAACTGATCGAAACACCAAGGACCATATTAATCTTTTTGAAAAATTTGATGGTTGAACTTCTAGTCTTTCTAAAGCAAGTGGGTTATTTACGTAAATTTGTCTTTGTGATTTCTAAGTCTATTTCTTGCACACTCTTAGGTTTGTCTTTGTGATTTCTAAGTCTATTTCTTGCACAAACTTAGGTTTGTCTTTCTGATTTCTATGTCTATTTCTTGCACACACTTACGTAAATTTAACTTTGTCATTTCTAAGTCTATTTCTTGCACACTCTTGGGTTTTGATAGTTTATATCTTACTTTTGAAGTAGTTAATTCCACATAAGTAAATCAAAATCACTATGACAGTAGTATATATACTATTCGATTTTAAATATAACAACATAAACATAACAAATATCACAACATTGATAAGAAAATCAACATTTTAGAAGCATGTAAAAGCTAGAATTTCGATTGAATTTGATAGACGACGTTGATGTCAACTTGAAAGGCCTTCGCAAGAATATCTCCAGCGATATCGGGATTTGACCCAAAAACAGCGTTTGCAATGGTAATAACACCTGGATTTTGACTACTCAAAGCTGCAATAGCAACAGCATAGCCATTTCCCACGTTTTTCTGGAAGTGAATCAGGCCTTCTGGGAACACGAAAACATCGCCTTTCTGAAGTTCTTTTGTGATGAGTCGGTTTTGAGGGTTGGACGTGACAAATCCGACTAGAATACGGCCTTCCATAACAGTCAAAATTTCAGTGGCCCGAGGGTGTGTATGTGGGGGGTTAATACCCTGTGGTGCGAAGTCAATACGTGCCATTGAGATACCAAGAGTGTTAAGTCCTGGCAACTCTTCTACGGTCACCGGAGTCACAGCAGACCCAACCGCATTCGAGGTATTTCCCATTAGCTGCAGTCCTCTATAAAAGAAATCGTCAGGTTGTACAAGCCTCGCCTCTTTACAAACCAAGCCATTCACGAATACTACCAAGAAAAATAAATAAATAAATAAACTATTAATCACAATTAAATATAATATATTTTCAAATCATGCATGAATGCAGGAGAGTTTCTCGACTTTCAGCAATAAATTCTTACCTCTGCTATTTTGGTCTGCCACACAGAAGTCCTGAAGAGGACTAGGGTCCGAAGCAAACGCAAGGGAGCAACCCGCCACCAAGAGACCAAATAAAAGCAAATGAGACGTCATTGTTGAGAAGCGGAAAACTTGTTTTTGATGACTTAATTATGGTAGCTGGGAAATCTATGAAATAAAGAATGGAACTCGCCATGCTTTTATAGTGAAAATATAGGAACATTAAGACTAATACCATCATAGCGTCATCATTATCATCTTGAGATGCATTCAAATTTTGCTGTTCAATTTCTAGAAGCAAGATACATTCAACTTACGTTGTCTGGTTCTTAATTTCATAAAGGTTGCAACTACTAACCTTATATGTCTATGATCCTTCCATTTCGTATATTTACTTATGTACTTTTTCATAACTTCCATACTTAGGATTAATTTTAATAGAACCTTGAATGTTTATTATGCATAGGAATTTTCTACTTATATCAATTTTTTAAGAAAATGAAAAAGTCTTGAAGAACAATATTGACCGTTTCCAAATGAGATCAATATTATAGTTAAAGAATGCTTTATGTATATTTTATTTTTCAATTGATGCATTCCAGGCTTTTCTTGAAACAAAATATTACCTACGTGCACTACAAAAATGTGCACAATTATCAAAAACCATTTATGTGTATAGTCCGTTTGATAATGGGTTTTACTGGTTTGTTAGACACATATCAAAATTGGTTAGAAGAAGGTGTACGTGGGCAATATCTTGTACACATACATAACAAACATTACAAACTTACTACTTTCACTGACAAATGCACAATACGTACTACAGATTATCATCACAAACTTTATAGCGATGTATTGCACACAAATTTAAGATCCATTTAGCAACTCAGCGTCTTTACTAGCTGTTTGTAAATTACTTGTATTAATTTGACGTCTAAAATTACAAAAAAAAAAAAATCTTAATTTTCCTGAATAAATAAAAGAAAGATAAATTATAACAAAAAATATATTTGGATTTTATAGTATGAATGCAAACAGTAAATATAAGTCCAAAATTTTGCAAAAAAAAAAACCCATAACACTAAACTACTAGGAAAAAGCAAGGTAGGTTGCTAAATAGCAATGCCTAATCAACGCCGTTTGATCAACCAATGGCTGAGATTTAAAATCATGTTTCATGTGCCTAATCTCTATGTGTGCTTTCTAGTGAAGAATTTGGAAGGAACATCCTACAATAATCTACATCTAATCATATGTCTCTTCCACTAACCTTTTTCTAAAACACACCCCAACCACCAATTTTGATTTATGTGTGGATGTTGGATCAACGATCGCCCTAGATTTCAGCGATGATAGAACTCCGAGCAAAGAGGCGAAGATTGAGGAATGGTTAAATTATTAAAGAACTCTAAAAAAATCAGGAAACAATAAATTATTTCATAGTGATTCTCGTCTTCCTTGCTTGATCAGGCGATATGTGCACCCCCTTGATCGACTCCATTCCCTACGAGTTTTAATGATCGGGGAACTTGTGTCATCTTAATCCATTTGCCATTAGTAACACAAGGTTTTGTTCTTTAATCCATAAAACCTAGATTCTTAATTTTGTATGTTATTGGCTATTGATATGGATGTAGCTACATGTGTTTAATTTAATTAAGTAGTAGGAAACGTTCACACTTCCACTTTTTGTTTCTAGTGACATTGTATTTTTGGCTTACTTGTTCATATGTTTTAGGTTCACACTTGCTAGTTACTAACAAATTTAAAGAGAATCCTTGTATGTGTTTTGCTCTCATTTGCTAGTTACCATAGGGCTTCATAATTTCTATTTACTTGCCATGGGTATGGGGAGGTTATTGCTTTATTTATTGATGTTCGGGTTGAAGACAAATAACAAAAATAGGGGTGGGTTAAACCCTAAAAACCTTCTGCTTTGAAATGTTGATTGAGGATGGTGATGGTAATGGCGGTGGCAGTTGAGGGCGATCGAAGACGGGAGATGAATGGAATGGGGGTAGGTATGGTGACATAAGGTAGGTTGGGGGGGGGGGGTAGGGTTTGGGTGTATTTGATATCTTTCTTAACTATAAAAAGTAAAACAAAAAGACAAAAAAAACATATTTAAAAATATACGAAAGTCAGTTAACATAGTTATGTATCGGTCCCGCAAGTAAATGAAACCATAACAACCATACTCATCAAGATAAAACAATAAGCACTAAACTTCTCACTTTTTTAAAGCACATGGTATGATTTAATCTAATACAAATAGGCATATAAGACAAGTAAATGAAGACATTGGTTTTGAAAAAATCGAGTTCTCTTTTGAAAAATTTGGGTTTAATGAAGGGAAATGTCATACGACCTTTATTGTCCCGCTACCTTGCACTTGATTACCCTCTTCCTCATGTTTCTCTACTTTCTCGGTACAATCTTATCCACAAACCCAACAAACCGATTTGGGGGACATTATGATTACGATATGGTCTGATAAGGATTCAAAAGGTCGAGTTTTACATGGGATGAAAGCGAGATAAGTCTTACCATCGGCCTCGATGAAGGATCTCCTCCCCCATGTGATTTCATGCAAGTAATAAGAATTTGTCAACTTTGGTCCCTCCTTCCAAGATCTTAGCATTTTAAGTTTTAAAATTATAGTTTTTAGTTCTTTGCCAAAAATATACATCTTTTTATGTTTGATAATTATTTATAATTATTTTTTAATAATATTTATATATTTATTATAACTCTTAAGGGAAATTCAAAAAAATTAAATAACCGCACGAGTGTTATAATATATTGCATTTTTTTATAAACATGGTCGTCCTCCTAAGGTTACTCAAGAACTCATAAATGAGAGAAACAGTAGGAATATATGTAGGTGGAAACTATAATCCTGCATATTGTCTTGTTTGATTTATCCGTATTCGTTTTAAAGTGTGGAAGTTGTTTGTCCTTTGGAAACCGTGGATGAGAGATGTACACTCGATGATAAGTTGTTTTCACTGTGAGGAAGATGATGCAGTGTATTTGAAAGATAAATCAATGATTTAATTTTATTAAGGTTATGTTATGTTATAATATTTTCGGTTAAGATTTATCTTTATTAGGAATTTTTATGCCCTATATTAATAAAATATTTAGATTCATATAATCTCCTAATTTAGATGATTTCAATCATAATTATGAGTCATATTAGGGTTTTAGTTTAATTGTAAATAGGTTAGCCGCCTTTGAGTTTTAGGAGTTGATTTTGATTAATAAAGAATGGTATTTGAAACTCTATTTTCTTTACTTTGTGTTCATGTGGTTGTAATCGGCTATTCAAACTGATCGTGTTATGTCATGAGTAACATATGGTTTTGTTCTTTAATCCATGAAGCGTAGATTTTTCATTTTTTATGTTATTGGGTATTGATATGGATGTAGCTACATGTGTTTAATTTGTTTGAAGTAGTAGACAACATGAATACATTTTCTTTTTTTGTTCGTGACATTGTATTTTTGACATATTTGTTTGTATGTTTGATGCTCTCACTTTCTAGTTACCAATAAATGTCAATAGAAGCCCTTTTGTGGCTTTTTCAAACATAGATTTTTATGTTTTACTATGTATACTTCATTTTCTTTTAGTTAACAAAATCTTGAAAGGCTGGTCGGAGACCAAACCACTTCGTGATTTCTATTTTTAGGCTTGGATCTTGGGAGGTTTTTTCTTTGATTATAGATGGATATGTTGAAGATAGATGATGCAAATAGGTTTGGGTAAAACCCTAACCACCTTCTGGTTGACAACGGTGGTGGCGGTGGAAGGTGACAGAAGAAGGGAATGGAATGGGAGGTGGGTGGCGTAAAGTGAGGTGGATAGGGTTGGTGATTATTTAGTTTCATTTTTATTATGACAACTAAAATGAAGGAGTTAAAAGGATAAAAAATTAAATTTGTATAGGTCAAGGTGGTTGACTGACCTAGTAACTGATCGAAACACCAAGGACCATATTAATCTTTTTGAAAAATTTGATGGTTGAACTTCTAGTCTTTCTAAAGCAAGTGGGTTATTTACGTAAATTTGTCTTTGTGATTTCTAAGTCTATTTCTTGCACACTCTTAGGTTTGTCTTTGTGATTTCTAAGTCTATTTCTTGCACAAACTTAGGTTTGTCTTTCTGATTTCTAAGTCTATTTCTTGCACACACTTACGTAAATTTAACTTTGTCATTTCTAAGTCTATTTCTTGCACACTCTTGGGTTTTGATAGTTTATATCTTACTTTTGAAGTAGTTAATTCCACATAAGTAAATCAAAATCACTATGACAGTAGTATATATACTATTCGATTTTAAATATAACAACATAAACATAACAAATATCACAACATTGATAAGAAAATCAACATTTTAGAAGCATGTAAAAGCTAGAATTTCGATTGAATTTGATAGACGACGTTGATGTCAACTTGAAAGGCCTTCGCAAGAATATCTCCAGCGATATCGGGATTTGACCCAAAAACAGCGTTTGCAATGGTAATAACACCTGGATTTTGACTACTCAAAGCTGCAATAGCAACAGCATAGCCATTTCCCACGTTTTTCTGGAAGTGAATCAGGCCTTCTGGGAACACGAAAACATCGCCTTTCTGAAGTTCTTTTGTGATGAGTCGGTTTTGAGGGTTGGACGTGACAAATCCGACTAGAATACGGCCTTCCATAACAGTCAAAATTTCAGTGGCCCGAGGGTGTGTATGTGGGGGGTTAATACCCTGTGGTGCGAAGTCAATACGTGCCATTGAGATACCAAGAGTGTTAAGTCCTGGCAACTCTTCTACGGTCACCGGAGTCACAGCAGACCCAACCGCATTCGAGGTATTTCCCATTAGCTGCAGTCCTCTATAAAAGAAATCGTCAGGTTGTACAAGCCTCGCCTCTTTACAAACCAAGCCATTCACGAATACTACCAAGAAAAATAAATAAATAAATAAACTATTAATCACAATTAAATATAATATATTTTCAAATCATGCATGAATGCAGGAGAGTTTCTCGACTTTCAGCAATAAATTCTTACCTCTGCTATTTTGGTCTGCCACACAGAAGTCCTGAAGAGGACTAGGGTCCGAAGCAAACGCAAGGGAGCAACCCGCCACCAAGAGACCAAATAAAAGCAAATGAGACGTCATTGTTGAGAAGCGGAAAACTTGTTTTTGATGACTTAATTATGGTAGCTGGGAAATCTATGAAATAAAGAATGGAACTCGCCATGCTTTTATAGTGAAAATATAGGAACATTAAGACTAATACCATCATAGCGTCATCATTATCATCTTGAGATGCATTCAAATTTTGCTGTTCAATTTCTAGAAGCAAGATACATTCAACTTACGTTGTCTGGTTCTTAATTTCATAAAGGTTGCAACTACTAACCTTATATGTCTATGATCCTTCCATTTCGTATATTTACTTATGTACTTTTTCATAACTTCCATACTTAGGATTAATTTTAATAGAACCTTGAATGTTTATTATGCATAGGAATTTTCTACTTATATCAATTTTTTAAGAAAATGAAAAAGTCTTGAAGAACAATATTGACCGTTTCCAAATGAGATCAATATTATAGTTAAAGAATGCTTTATGTATATTTTATTTTTCAATTGATGCATTCCAGGCTTTTCTTGAAACAAAATATTACCTACGTGCACTACAAAAATGTGCACAATTATCAAAAACCATTTATGTGTATAGTCCGTTTGATAATGGGTTTTACTGGTTTGTTAGACACATATCAAAATTGGTTAGAAGAAGGTGTACGTGGGCAATATCTTGTACACATACATAACAAACATTACAAACTTACTACTTTCACTGACAAATGCACAATACGTACTACAGATTATCATCACAAACTTTATAGCGATGTATTGCACACAAATTTAAGATCCATTTAGCAACTCAGCGTCTTTACTAGCTGTTTGTAAATTACTTGTATTAATTTGACGTCTAAAATTACAAAAAAAAAAAAAAAATCTTAATTTTCCTGAATAAATAAAAGAAAGATAAATTATAACAAAAAATATATTTGGATTTTATAGTATGAATGCAAACAGTAAATATAAGTCCAAAATTTTGCAAAAAAAAAAACCCATAACACTAAACTACTAGGAAAAAGCAAGGTAGGTTGCTAAATAGCAATGCCTAATCAACGCCGTTTGATCAACCAATGGCTGAGATTTAAAACCATGTTTCATGTGCCTAATCTCTATGTGTGCTTTCTAGTGAAGAATTTGGAAGGAACATCCTACAATAATCTACATCTAATCATATGTCTCTTCCACTAACCTTTTTCTAAAACACACCCCAACCACCAATTTTGATTTATGTGTGGATGTTGGATCAACGATCGCCCTAGATTTCAGCGATGATAGAACTCCGAGCAAAGAGGCGAAGATTGAGGAATGGTTAAATTATTAAAGAACTCTAAAAAAATCAGGAAACAATAAATTATTTCATAGTGATTCTCGTCTTCCTTGCTTGATCAGGCGATATGTGCACCCCCTTGATCGACTCCATTCCCTACGAGTTTTAATGATCGGGGAACTTGTGTCATCTTAATCCATTTGCCATTAGTAACACAAGGTTTTGTTCTTTAATCCATAAAACCTAGATTCTTAATTTTGTATGTTATTGGCTGTTGATATGGATGTAGCTACATGTGTTTAATTTAATTAAGTAGTAGGAAACGTTCACACTTCCACTTTTTGTTTCTAGTGACATTGTATTTTTGGCTTACTTGTTCATATGTTTTAGGTTCACACTTGCTAGTTACTAACAAATTTAAAGAGAATCCTTGTATGTGTTTTGCTCTCATTTGCTAGTTACCATAGGGCTTCATAATTTCTATTTACTTGCCATGGGTATGGGGAGGTTATTGCTTTATTTATTGATGTTCGTGTTGAAGACAAATAACAAAAATAGGGGTGGGTTAAACCCTAAAAACCTTCTGCTTTGAAATGTTGATTGAGGATGGTGATGGTAATGGCGGTGGCAGTTGAGGGCGATCGAAGACGGGAGATGAATGGAATGGGGGTAGGTATGGTGACATAAGGTAGGTTGGGGGGGGGGGGGGTAGGGTTTGGGTGTATTTGATATCTTTCTTAACTATAAAAAGTAAAACAAAAAGACAAAAAAAACATATTTAAAAATATACGAAAGTCAGTTAACATAGTTATGTATCGGTCCCGCAAGTAAATGAAACCATAACAACCATACTCATCAAGATAAAACAATAAGCACTAAACTTCTCACTTTTTTAAAGCACATGGTATGATTTAATCTAATACAAATAGGCATATAAGACAAGTAAATGAAGACATTGGTTTTGAAAAAATCGAGTTCTCTTTTGAAAAATTTGGGTTTAATGAAGGGAAATGTCATACGACCTTTATTGTCCCGCTACCTTGCACTTGATTACCCTCTTCCTCATGTTTCTCTACTTTCTCGGTACAATCTTATCCACAAACCCAACAAACCGATTTGGGGGACATTATGATTACGATATGGTCTGATAAGGATTCAAAAGGTCGAGTTTTACATGGGATGAAAGCGAGATAAGTCTTACCATCGGCCTCGATGAAGGATCTCCTCCCCCATGTGATTTCATGCAAGTAATAAGAATTTGTCAACTTTGGTCCCTCCTTCCAAGATCTTAGCATTTTAAGTTTTAAAATTATAGTTTTTAGTTCTTTGCCAAAAATATACATCTTTTTATGTTTGATAATTATTTATAATTATTTTTTAATAATATTTATATATTTATTATAACTCTTAAGGGAAATTCAAAAAAATTAAATAACTGCACGAGTGTTATAATATATTGCATTTTTTTATAAACATGGTCGTCCTCCTAAGGTTACTCAAGAACTCATAAATGAGAGAAACAGTAGGAATATATGTAGGTGGAAACTATAATCCTGCATATTGTCTTGTTTGATTTATCCGTATTCGTTTTAAAGTGTGGAAGTTGTTTGTCCTTTGGAAACCGTGGATGAGAGATGTACACTCGATGATAAGTTGTTTTCACTGTGAGGAAGATGATGCAGTGTATTTGAAAGATAAATCAATGATTTAATTTTATTAAGGTTATGTTATGTTATAATATTTTCGGTTAAGATTTATCTTTATTAGGAATTTTTATGCCCTATATTAATAAAATATTTAGATTTATATAATCTCCTAATTTAGATGATTTCAATCATAATTATGAGTCATATTAGGGTTTTAGTTTAATTGTAAATAGGTTAGCCGCCTTTGAGTTTTAGGAGTTGATTTTGATTAATAAAGAATGGTATTTGAAACTCTATTTTCTTTACTTTGTGTTCATGTGGTTGTAATCGGCTATTCAAACTGATCGTGTTATGTCATGAGTAACATATGGTTTTGTTCTTTAATCCATGAAGCGTAGATTTTTCATTTTTTATGTTATTGGGTATTGATATGGATGTAGCTACATGTGTTTAATTTGTTTGAAGTAGTAGACAACATGAATACATTTTCTTTTTTTGTTCGTGACATTGTATTTTTGACATATTTGTTTGTATGTTTGATGCTCTCACTTTCTAGTTACCAATAAATGTCAATAGAAGCCCTTTTGTGGCTTTTTCAAACATAGATTTTTATGTTTTACTATGTATACTTCATTTTCTTTTAGTTAACAAAATCTTGAAAGGCTGGTCGGAGACCAAACCACTTCGTGATTTCTATTTTTAGGCTTGGATCTTGGGAGGTTTTTTCTTTGATTATAGATGGATATGTTGAAGATAGACGATTCAAATAGGTTTGGGTAAAACCCTAACCACCTTCTGGTTGACAAAGGTGGTGGTGGTGGTGGAAGGCGACAGAAGAAGGGAATGGAATGGGAGGTGGGTGGCGTAAAGTGAGGTGGATGGGGTTGGGGATTATTTAATTTCAATTTTAATTATGACAACTAAAATAAAAGAGTTAAAAGGATAGAAAATTAAATTTGTATAGGTCAAGGTGGTTGGCTGACCTAGTAACTGATTGAAACACCAAGGACCATATTAATCTTTTTGAAAAATTTGATGGTTGAACTTCTAATCTTTCTAAAGCAAGTGGGTTATTTACGTAAATTTGTCTTTGTGATTTCTAAGTCTATTTCTTGCACACTCTTAGGTTTGTCTTTGTGATTTCTAAGTCTATTTCTTGCACAAACTTAGGTTTGTCTTTCTGATTTCTAAGTCTATTTCTTGCACACACTTACGTAAATTTAACTTTGTCATTTCTAAGTCTATTTCTTGCACACTCTTGGGTTTTGATAGTTTATATCTTACTTTTGAAGTAGTTAATTCCACATAAGTAAATCAAAATCACTATGACAGTAGTATATATACTATTCGATTTTAAATATAACAACATAAACATAACAAATATCACAACATTGATAAGAAAATCAACATTTTAGAAGCATGTAAAAGCTAGAATTTCGATTGAATTTGATAGACGACGTTGATGTCAACTTGAAAGGCCTTCGCAAGAATATCTCTAGCGATATCGGGATTTGACCCAAAAACAGCGTTTGCAATGGTAATAACACCTGGATTTTGACTACTCAAAGCTGCAATAGCAACAGCATAGCCATTTCCCACGTTTTTCTGGAAGTGAATCAGGCCTTCTGGGAACACGAAAACATCGCCTTTCTGAAGTTCTTTTGTGATGAGTCGGTTTTGAGGGTTGGACGTGACAAATCCGACTAGAATACGGCCTTCCATAACAGTCAAAATTTCAGTGGCCCGAGGGTGTGTATGTGGGGGGTTAATACCCTGTGGTGCGAAGTCAATACGTGCCATTGAGATACCAAGAGTGTTAAGTCCTGGCAACTCTTCTACGGTCACCGGAATCACAGCAGACCCAACCGCATTCGAGGTATTTCCCATTAGCTGCAGTCCTCTATAAAAGAAATCATCAGGTTGTACAAGCCTCGCCTCTTTACAAACCAAGCCATTCACGAATACTACCAAGAAAAATAAATAAATAAATAAACTATTAATCACAATTAAATATAATATATTTTCAAATCATGCATGAATGCAGGAGAGTTTCTCGACTTTCAGCAATAAATTCTTACCTCTGCTATTTTGGTCTGCCACACAGAAGTCCTGAAGAGGACTAGGGTCCGAAGCAAACGCAAGGGAGCAACCCGCCACCAAGAGACCAAATAAAAGCAAATGAGACGTCATTGTTGAGAAGCTGAAAACTTGTTTTTGATGACTTAATTATGGTAGCTGGGAAATCTATGAAATAAAGAGTGGAACTCGCCATGCTTTTATAGTGAAAATATAGGAACATTAAGACTAATACCATCATAGCGTCATCATTATCATCTTGAGATGCATTCAAATTTTGCTGTTCAATTTCTAGAAGCAAGATACATTCAACTTACGTTGTCTGGTTCTTAATTTCATAAAGGTTGCAACTACTAACCTTATATGTCTATGATCCTTCCATTTCGTATATTTACTTATGTACTTTTTCATAACTTCCATACTTAGGATTAATTTTAATAGAACCTTGAATGTTTATTATGCATAGGAATTTTCTACTTATATCAATTTTTTAAGAAAATGAAAAAGTCTTGAAGAACAATATTGACCGTTTCCAAATGAGATCAATATTATAGTTAAAAAATGCTTTATGTATATTTTATTTTTCAATTGATGCATTCCAGGCTTTTCTTGAAACAAAATATTACCTACGTGCACTACAAAAATGTGCACAATTATCAAAAACCATTTATGTGTATAGTCCGTTTGATAATGGGTTTTACTGGTTTGTTAGACACATATCAAAATTGGTTAGAAGAAGGTGTACGTGGGCAATATCTTGTACACATACATAACAAACATTACAAACTTACTACTTTCACTGACAAATGCACAATACGTACTACAGATTATCATCACAAACTTTATAGCGATGTATTGCACACAAATTTAAGATCCATTTACCAACACAGCGTCTTTACTAGCTGTCTGTAAATTACTTGTATTAATTTGACGTCCAAAATTACAAAAAAAAGAAAAAAAAAATCTTAATTTTCCTGAATAAATAAAAGAAAGATAAATTATAACAAAAAATATATTTAGATTTTATAGTATGAATGGAAACAGTAAATATAAGTCCAAAATTTTGCAAAAAAAAGAACCCATAAAACTAAACTACTAGGAAAAAGCAAGGTAGGTTGCTAAATAGCAATGCCTAATTAACGCCGTTTGATCAACCAATTGCTGAGATTTAAAACCATGTTTCATGTGCCTAATCTCTATGTGTGCTTTCTAGTGAAGAATTTGGAAGGAACATCCTACAATAATCTACATCTAATCATATGTCTCTTCCACTAACCTTTTTCTAAAACACACCCCAACCACCAATTTTGATTTATGTGTGGATGTTGGATCAACGATCTCCCTAGATTTCAGCGATGATAGAACACCGAGCAAAGAGGCGAAGATTGAGGAATGGTTAAATTATTAAACAACTCTAAACAAATCTGGAAAAAATAAATTATTTCATAGTGATTCTCGTCTTCCTTGCTTGATCAGGCGATATGTGCACCCCCTTGTTCGACTCCATTCCCTACGAGTTTTAATGATAGGGGAACTTGTGTCATCTTAATCCATTTGCCATTAGTAACACAAGGTTTTGTTCTTTAATCCATGAAACCTAGATTCGTAATTTTGTATGTTATTGGCTGTTGATATGGATGTAGCTACATGTGTTTAATTTAATTAAGTAGTAGGCAACGTCCACACTTCCACTTTTTGTTTCTAGTGACATTGTATTTCTGGCTTATTTGTTCATATGTTTTAGGTTCACACTTGCTAGTTACTAATAAATTTCAAGAGAATCCTTGTATGTGTTTTGCTCTCATTTGCCAGTTACCATAGGGCTTCATAATTTCTATTTATTTGCCATGGGTATGGGGAGGTTGTTGCTTTATTTATTCATGTTCAGTTTGAAGACAAATAACGGAAATAAGGGTGGATTAAACCCTAAAAACCTTCTGCATTGAAATGGTGATTGAGGATGGTAATGGTAGGGACGGTGGCGGTTGACGGAGACCGATGAAGGTAGATGAATGGAATGGGGGTAGGTATGGTGACATAAAGTAGGTTGGGGGGGGGGGGCGTAGGGTTTGGGTTTATTAGTTATCTTTCTTAACTATAAAAATTAAAACAAAAAGACAAAAAAAAAAAACATATTTCAAAATATACGAAAGTCAGTTTACATAGTTATGTATCGGTCACACAAGTAAGTGAAACCATAACAACCATACTCGTCAAGATAAAAACAATAAGCACTGAACTTCTCACTTTTTTAAAGCACATTGTATGATTTAATCTAATACAAATAGGCACATAAGACAAGTAAATGAAGACATGGTTTTTGAAAAAATCGAGTTCTCTTTTGCAAAATTTGGGTTTAACGAAGGGAAAGGTCATATGACCTTTTATTGTCCTGCTGCCTTCAACTTGATTACCCTCTTCCTCATATTTCTCTACTTTCTCGGTACACTCTTATCTTGAAACACAACAAACCGATTTCGGGGACATTTAGGTTACGATATGGTCTGATAAGGATTCAAAAGGTCGAGTTTTACATGGGATGAAAGCGAGATAAGTCTTACCATCGGCCTCGATGAAGGATCTCCTCCCCCATGTGATTTCATGCAAGTAAAAAGAATTTGTCAACTTTGGTCCCTCCTTCCAAGATCTTAGCATTTTAAGTTTTAATATTATAGATTTTAGTTCTTTGCCAAAAATATACATCTTTTTATGTTAGATAATTAATAATAATTATTTTTTAATATTATTTATATATTTATTATAACTCTTAAGGGAAATTCAATAAAATTAAATAAAGGCACGAATGTTATAATATATTGCATTTTCTTATAAACATGGTTGTCCTCCTAAGGTTACTCAAGAACTCATAAATGAGACAATCAGTAGGAATATATGTAGGTGGAAACTATAATCGTGCATGTTGTCTTGTTTGATTTATCCGTCTTTGTTTTAAAGTGTGGAAGTTGTTTGTCCTTTGGAAACCGTGGATGAGAGATGTACACTCGATGATGGGTTGCATCACTATGAGGAAGATGATGGAAGGTATATGAAAGATAAATCAATGATTTAATTTTATTAAGGTTATGTTATTTTATAATATTTTCGGTTAAGATTTATCTTTATTAGGAATTTTTATGCCCTATATTAATAAAATATTTAGATTTATATAATCTCCTAATTTAGATGATTTCAATCATAATTATGAGTCATATTAGGGTTTTAGTTTAATTGTAAATAGGTTAGCCGCCTTTGAGTTTTAGGAGTTGATTTTGATTAATAAAGAATGGTATTTGAAACTCTATTTTCTTTACTTTGTGTTCATGTGGTTGTAATCGGCTATTCAAACTGATCGTGTTATGTCATGAGTAACATATGGTTTTGTTCTTTAATCCATGAAGCGTAGATTTTTCATTTTTTATGTTATTGGGTATTGATATGGATGTAGCTACATGTGTTTAATTTGTTTGAAGTAGTAGACAACATGAATACATTTTCTTTTTTTGTTCGTGACATTGTATTTTTGACATATTTGTTTGTATGTTTGATGCTCTCACTTTCTAGTTACCAATAAATGTCAATAGAAGCCCTTTTGTGGCTTTTTCAAACATAGATTTTTATGTTTTACTATGTATACTTCATTTTCTTTTAGTTAACAAAATCTTGAAAGGCTGGTCGGAGACCAAACCACTTCGTGATTTCTATTTTTAGGCTTGGATCTTGGGAGGTCTTTTCTTTGATTATAGATGGATATGTTGAAGATAGACGATTCAAATAGGTTTGGGTAAAACCCTAACCACCTTCTGGTTGACAAAGGTGGTGGTGGTGGTGGAAGGCAACAGAAGAAGGGAATGGAATGGGAGGTGGGTGGCGTAAAGTGAGGTGGATGGGGTTGGGGATTATTTAATTTCAATTTTAATTATGACAACTAAAATAAAAGAGTTAAAAGGATAGAAAATTAAATTTGTATAGGTCAAGGTGGTTGGCTGACCTAGTAACTGATTGGAACACCAAGGACCATATTAATCTTTTTGAAAAATTTGATGGTTGAACTTCTAATCTTTCTAAAGCAAGTGGGTTATTTACGTAAATTTGTCTTTGTGATTTCTAAGTCTATTTCTTACACTCTTAGGTTTGTCTTTGTGATTTCTAAGTCTATTTCTTGCACAAACTTAGGTTTGTCTTTCTGATTTCTAAGTCTATTTCTTGCACACTCATACGTAAATTTAACTTTGTCATTTCTAAGTCTATTTCTTGCACACTCTTGGGTTTTGAGTTTATATCTTACTTTTGAAGTAGTTAATTCCACATAAGTAAACAAAATCACCGTGACAGTAGTATATATATTATTCGATTTTAAATATAACAACATAAACATAACAAATATCACAACATTGATAAGAAAATCAACATTTTACAAGCATGTAAAAGCTAGAATTTCGATTGAATTTGATAGACGACGTTGATGTCAACTTGAAAGGCCTTCGCAAGAATTTCTCCAGCGATATCGGGATTTGACCCAAAAACAGAGTTTGCAATGGTAATAACACCTGGATTTTGACTACTCAAAGCTGCAATAGCAACAGCATAGCCATTTCCCACGTTTTTCTGGAAGTGAATCAGGCCTTCTGGGAACACGAAAACATCGCCTTTCTGAAGTTCTTTTGTGATGAGTCGGTTTTGAGGGTTGGACGTGACAAATCCGACTAGAATACGGCCTTCCATAACAGTCAAAATTTCAGTGGCCCGAGGGTGTGTATGTGGGGGGTTAATACCCTGTGGTGCGAAGTCAATACGTGCCATTGAGATACCAAGAGTGTTAAGTCCTGGCAACTCTTCTACGGTCACCGGAGTCACAGCAGACCCAACCGCATTCGAGGTATTTCCCATTAGCTGCAGTCCTCTATAAAAGAAATCATCAGGTTGTACAAGCCTCGCCTCTTTACAAACCAAGCCATTCACGAATACTACCAAGAAAAATAAATAAATAAATAAACTATTAATCACAATTAAATATAACATATTTTCAAATCATGCATGAATGCAGGAGAGTTTCTCGACTTTCAGCAATAAATTCTTACCTCTGCTATTTTGGTCTGCCACACAGAAGTCCTGAAGAGGACTAGGGTCCGAAGCAAACGCAAGGGAGCAACCCGCCACCAAGAGACCAAATAAAAGCAAATGAGACGTCATTGTTGAGAAGCCGAAAACTTGTTTTTGATGACTTAATTATGGTAGCTTGGGAAATCTATGAAATAAAGAATGGAACTCGCCATGCTTTTATAGTGAAAATATATGAACATTAAGACTAATATCATCGTAGCGTCATCATTATCATCTTGAGATGCATTCAAATTTTGCTGTTCAATTTCTAGAAGCAAGATACGTTCAACTTACGTTGTCTGGTTCTTAATTTCATAAAGGTTGCAACTACTAACCTTATATGTCTATGATCCTTCCATTTCGTATATTTACTTGTATACTTTTTCAGAACTTCCATACTTAGGATTCATTTTAATGGAACCTTGAATGTTTATTATGCATGGGAATTTTCTACTTATATCACTTTTTTAAGAAAATGAAAAAGTCTTGAAGAACAATATTGACCGTTTCCATACGAGATAAATATTATAGTTAATGAATGGTTTATGTATATTTTATTTTTCAAGTGATGCACTCCAGGCTTTTCTTGAAACAAAATTATCGAAAACTATTTATGTGTATAATCCGATTGATAATGGGTTTTACTGGTTTGTTAGACACATATCAAAATTGGTTAGAAGAAGGTGTACCTGGACAATATCTTGTACCCATACATAACAAACATTACCAATTTACTACTTTCACCGACAAATGCACAATACTATGGATCATCAGCATAAACTTTATCGTGATGTATTGCACACAAATTTAAGTTCCTTTTACCAACACAGTGTCTTTACTAGTTGTTTGTAAATTACTTGTATTAATTAGACGTCCAAAAAAAAAACAAAAAATCTTAATTTTTCTGAATAAATAAAGAAAGATAAATTATAACAAAAAATATATTATGATTTTATAGTATGAATGGAAACAGAAAATATAAGTCCAAAATTTTGCAAAAAAAAAATTAAAATAATAAAAAATAATAAATAAAACTACTTGGAAAAATTAAAGCAAGGTAGGTTGCGAAATAGCAATGCCTAATCAACGCCGTTTGATCAACCAATGGTTGAGATTTATAACCATGTTTGATGTGCCTAATCTCTATGTGTGCTTTCTAATGAAGAATTTGGAAAGAACTTCCTACAATAATCTACATCTAATCATATGTCTCTTCCACTAACCTTTTTCTATAACACACCCCAACCACCAATTTTGATTTATGTGTGGATGTTGGATCAACGATCGCCATAGATTTCAGCGATGATAGAACACTAAGCAAAGAGGTGAAGATTGAGGAAAGGTTAAATTATTAAACAACTCTAAAAAAAATCAGGAAACAATAAATTATTTCATAGTGATTCTCGTCTTCCTTCCTTGATCAGGTGATATGTGCACCCCCTTGTTGTACTCTATTCCCTACGAGTTTTAATGATCGGTGAACTTGTGTCATCTTAATCCATTTGCCATTAGTAACACAAGGTTTTGTTCTTTAATCCATGAAACCTAGATTCCTAATTTTGTATGTTATTGGTTACTGATATGGATGTAGCTACATGTGTTTAATTTAATTAACTAGTAGGCAACGTTCACACTGCCCCTTTTTGTTTCTAGTGACATTGTATTTTTGGCTTATTTGTTCATATGTTTTAGGTTCACACTTGCTGGTTACTAATAAATTTCAAGAGAATCTATGTATGTGTTTTGCTCTCATTTGCTAGTTACCATAGGGCTTCATAATTTTATTTTATTTGCCATGGGTATGGGGAGGTTGTTGCTTTATTTATTGATGTTCACGTTGAAGACAAATAACGAAAATAGGGGTGGGTTAAACCCTAAAAACCTTCTGTTTTGAAATGGTGATTGAGGATGGTGATGGTAATGGCGGTGGCGTTTGAGGGCGACTGAAGAACGGAGATGAATGGAATGGGGGTAGGTATGGTGACATAAGGTAGGTTGGGGGTGGGGTAGGATTTGGGTTTATTTGTTATCTTTCTTAACTATAAAAAGTAAAACAAAAAGATAAAAAAAAAACATATTTAAAAATATACGAAAGTGAGTTTACATAGTTATGTACCGGTCACGCTAGTAAATGAAACCATAACGACCATGCTCGTCAAGATAAAAACAATAAGCATTGAACTTCTCACTTTTTTAAAGCACATGGTATGATTTAATCTAATACAAATAGGCACATAACACAAGTAAATGAAGACATGGTTTTTGAAAAAATCTAGTTCTCTTTTGCAATATTTGGGTTTAATGAATGGAAATGTCATATGACCATTTATTGTCTTGTTGCCTTACACTTGATTACCCTCTTCCTCATGTTTCTCTACTTTCTCGGTACACTCTTATTTACAAACACAACAAACCGAGATTTGGGGGACATTTAGGTTACGATATGGTCTGATAAGGATTCAAAAGGTCGAGTTTTACATGGGATGAAAGCAAGATAAGTCTTACCATCGGCCTCGATGAAGGATCTCCTCCCCCATGTGATTTCATGCAAGTAATAAGTATTTGTCAACTTTGGTCCCTCCTTCCAAGATCTTAGCATTTTAAGTTTTAAAATTATAGTTTTTAGTTCTTTGCGAAAAATATACATCTTTTTATGTTAGATAATTAATAATAATTATTTTTAATATTATTTATATATTTATTATAACTCTTAAGGGAAATTCAATAAAATTAAATAACGACACGAGTGTTATAATATATTTCATTTTTTTATAAACATCGTTGTCCTCCTAAGGTTACTCAAAAACTCATAAATGAGACAATAAGTAGGAATATATGTAGGTGGAAACTATAATTGTGCTTGTTGTTTTGTTTGATTTATCTGTATTCGTTTTAAAGTGTGGAACTTGTTTGTCCTTTGGAAACCGTGGATGAGAGATGTACACTTGATGATAAGTTGTTTTCACTATGAGGAAGATGATGCAGGGTATTTGAAAGATAAATCAATGATTTAATTTTATTAAGGTTATTTGATTTTATAATTTTTTCGTTTAAGATTTATCTTTATTAGGAATTTTTATTCCCTATGTTAATAAAATATTTAGATTTATATAATCTCCTAATTTAGATGATTTCCATCATAACTATGAGTCATATTAGGGTTTTAGTTTAATTATAAATAGGTTAGCCACCTTTGAGTTTTAGGAGTTGATTTTGATTAATAAGGAATGGTATTTGAAACTCTATTTTCTTTACTTTGTGTTCATGTGGTTGTAATCGGCTATTCAAACCGATCGTCTTATGTCATGAGTAATATATGCTTTTGTTTTTTAATCCATGAAACTATGATTTTTCAATTTGTATGTAATTGGGTATTGATATATGTGTAGCTACATGTGTTTAATTTGTTTGAAGTAGTAGACAACATGCATACATTTTCTTTTTCTGTTCGTGACATTGTATTTTCGACATATTTCCTGTATGTTTGATGCTCTCACTTTCTAGTTACCAATGAATGTCAATAGAAGCTCTTATGTGTGTTTTTCAAACATAGATTTTTATGTTTTACTATGTATACTTCATTTTCTTTTAGTTAAAAATATCATCAAAGGCTGGTCGGACACCAAACCACTTCGTGATTTCTATTTTTAGGTTTGGATCTTGGTAGGTTTTTTCTTTGATTATAGATGGATATGTTGAAGATAGATGATGCAAATAGGTTTGGGTAAAATCCTAACCACCTTCTGGTTGACAACGGTGGTGGTGGAAGGCGACAGAAGAAGGGAATGAAATGGGAGGTGGGTGGCGTAAAGTGTGGTGGATGGGGTTGGGGATTATTTAATTTCTTTTTTAATTATAACAACTAAAATAAAATAGTTAAAAGGATAGAAATTAAATTTGTATAGGTTGTTGACCGACCTAGTAACTAATCGAAACACCAACGACCATATTAATCTTTTTGAAAAATTTGATGGTTGAACTTCTAGTCTTTCTAAAGCAAGTGGGTTATTTACGTAAATTTGTCTTTGTGATTTTGAAGTCTATTTCTTGCACACTCTTAGGTTTGTCTTTCTGATTTTTAAGTCTATTTCTTGCACAAAATTAGGTTTGTCTTTGTGATTTCTAAGTCTATTTCTTGCACACTCTTACATAAATTTAACTTTGAGATTTCTAAGTCTATTTCTTGCACACTCTTTGGTTTTGAGTTTATATCTTACTTTTGAAGTAGTTAATTCCACATAAGTAAACAAAATCACTGTGACAGTAGTATATATATTATTCGATTTTAAATATAACAACATAAACATAACAAATATCACAACATTGATAAGAAAATCAACATTTTAGAAGCATGTAAAAGCTAGAATTTCGATTGAATTTGATAGACGACGTTGATGTCAACTTGAAAGGCCTTCGCAAGAATATCTCCAGCGATATCGGGATTTGACCCAAAAACAGAGTTTGCAATGGTAATAACACCTGGATTTTGACTACTCAAAGCTGCAATAGCAACAGCATAGCCATTTCCCACGTTTTTCTGGAAGTGAATCAGGCCTTCTGGGAACACGAAAACATCGCCTTTCTGAAGTTCTTTTGTGATGAGTCGGTTTTGAGGGTTGGACGTGACAAATCCGACTAGAATACGGCCTTCCATAACAGTCAAAATTTCAGTGGCCCGAGGGTGTGTATGTGGGGGGTTAATACCCTGTGGTGCGAAGTCAATACGTGCCATTGAGATACCAAGAGTGTTAAGTCCTGGCAACTCTTCTACGGTCACCGGAGTCACAGCAGACCCAACCGCATTCGAGGTATTTCCCATTAGTTGCAGTCCTCTATAAAAGAAATCATCAGGTTGTACAAGCCTCGCCTCTTTACAAACCAAGCCATTCACGAATACTACCAAGAAAAATAAATAAATAAATAAACTATTAATCACAATTAAATATAATATATTTTCAAATCGTGCATGAATGCAGGAGAGTTTCTCGACTTTCAGCAATAAATTCTTACCTCTGCTATTTTGGTCTGCCACACAGAAGTCCTGAAGAGGACTAGGGTCCGAAGCAAACGCAAGGGAGCAACCCGCCACCAAGAGACCAAATAAAAGCAAATGAGACGTCATTGTTGAGAAGCCGAAAACTTGTTTTTGATGACTTAATTATGGTAGCTGGGAAATCTATGAAATAAAGAATGGAACTCGCAATGCTTTTATAGTGAAAATATAGGAACATTAAGACTAATACCATCATAGCGTCATCATTATCATCTTGAGATGCATTCAAATTTTGCTGTTCAATTTTTAGAAGCAAGATACATTCAACTTACGTTGTTCTTAATTTCATAAAGGTTGCAACTACTAACCTTATATGTCTATGATCCTTCCATTTCGTATATTTACTTACATACTTTTTCATAACTTCCATATTTAGGATTAATTTTAATGGAACCTTGAATGTTTATTATGCAAGGGAATTTTCTACTTATATCAATTTTTTAAGAAAACGAAAAAGTCTTGAAGAACAATATTGACCGTTTCCTTATGAGATAAATATTATAGTTGAAGAATATGCTTTATGTATATTTTATTTTTCAATTGATGCATTCCAGGCTTTTCTTGAAACAAAAGATTAGCCTACGTGCACTACAAAAAAGTGCACAATTATCGAAAACCATTTATTTGTATAATGCGTTAACATTTGATAATGGGTTTTACTGGTTTGTTAGACACATATCAAAATTGGTTAGAAGAAGGTGTACGTGGACAATATCTTGTACCCATACATAACAAACATTACCAATTTACTACTTTCACCGACAAATGCACAATACTATGGATCATCAGCATAAACTTTATAGTGATGTATTGCACACAAATTTAAGATCCTTTTACCAACACAGTGTCTTTACTAGTTGTTTGTAAATTACTTGTATTAATTAGACGTCTAAAATTAAAAAAATTCTTAATTTTCCTTAATAAATAAAGAAATATAAATTAAAACAAAAAATATATGTGGATTTTATAGTATGAATGGAAACAGTAAATATAAGTCCAAAATTTTGCAAAAAAAAAAAAAAAAAAAAAAAAAACCCATAAAAATAAACAACTTGGAAAAAGCAAGGTAGGTTGCTAAATAGCAATGCCTAATCAACGCCTGCTTGATCAACCAATGGCTGAGATTTATAACCATGTTTGATGTGCCTAATCTCTATGTGTGCTTTCTAATGAAGAATTTGGAAGGAACTTCCTAGAATAATCTACATCTAATCATATGTCTCTTCCACTAACCTTTTTCTAAAACACACCCCAACCACCAATTTTGATTTATGTGTGGATGTTGGATCAACCATCACCCTAGATTTCAGCGATGATAGAACACCGAGCAAAGAGGAAAAGATTGAGGAAAGGTTAAATTATTAAACAAATCTAAAAAAAACCACGAAACAATAAATTATTTCACAGTGATTCTCGTCTTCCTTGCTTGATCAGGCAATATGTGCACCCCCTAGTTCGACTCCATTCCCTACGAGTTTTAATGACCGGGGAACTTGTGTCATCTTAATCCATTTGCCATTAGTAACATAAGGTTTTGTTCTTTAATCCATGAAACCTAGATTTGTAATTTTGTATGTTATTGGCTATTAATATGGATGTAGCTACATGTGTTTAATTTAATTAAGTAGTAGGCAACGTTCACATTTCCACTTTTTGTTTTTAGTGACATTGTAGTCAGAAAGAGTATTTTGGCTTAAATTACCCCTCAGGGTTATGATATTATTTATAGTATATGATTACAACTGTAAGATCCTATTCTTATGGATCTGATAATACAACAATTATTACTAAATCTATATTTGAAATATTGAAGCTAATCGTTCTTATCCTTCTTATCTTTACATTCCCCCTCAATCTTAACCGTCACTAGGTTCAGATTGTGTCTTAGTTTCTCAAGCATTGTACGAGTCGTAGGATTCGTGAGACCGTCTGCAAGTTGATCATTAGATGATATAAACCGAACATCTAAAGCACCCATTGCTACCTTCTCTCTAACAAAGTGAAAATCAACTTCTATATGTTTTGTACGAGCATGAAACACTGGATTTTCGGTGAGATAGGTGGCTCCCAAATTGTCACACCACAACACTGGAGCACGAGGCTGTGCCACTCCTAATTCTTTAAGAATTGATTGAATCCATGTTACTTTTGTAGTGCCATTAGCAAGAGCTTTGTACTCTGCTTCAGTACTCGATCGGGACACAGTTGGCTGTTTATGAGAGCTCCATGAAACCAAATTAGGACCTAGGAAAACCGCAAAACCACCCATTGATCGTCTGTAATCTAGGCATCCTGCCCAATCCGCATCAGTAAAAACGCTCAACAGTGTAGAGGGTGATTTTCGAATATGAAGTCCTGTAGTAATAGTCCCTTTGACATATCGCAGTATTCGCTTCACGGCTTCCATATGAACATCTGTGGGCTTCGCCAAAAACTGACACACTTTGTTTACTGCAAAGGAAAGATCAGGTCGTGTTAAAGTAAGATATTGCAATCCTCCAACCATGCTTCTATACTTGAAAATATCATCTTCAGTAAGCGGTGTCCCTGATTCTTTTGATAGTTTTTCAGTAACTAACATGGGAGTTGAGACTGCTTTGCAATCTCCATGTTAACTCGCTTTAATAAATCAGAAGCATACTTCTGTTGTAGCAAATGAATTCCCCCTGAATTGTGAAGCACCTCAATTCCCAAGAAAAAATTGAGGCGGCCGAGATCTTTAATTGGAAACGTAGAACTCAGCGCACGAATAAGTTTGTCAACAGCCAGCTTCGAAGATCCCACAATAACAATATCGTCCACATAAACAAGCATGTAAATAGAGACCTGTGAAGTTCGAAGGATGAATAATGAAGTATCAGCTTTAGAGGAATGAAAACCAAGATAATATAGCTTGTCACGAAGGCGAGAGAACCAAGCTCTTGGTGATTGTTTAAGTCCATATAATGCTTTTCGAAGCTTGCACACATAATTGGGATGTGTGGAGTCTTTAAAACCCGGGGGTTGGTGCATGTAAACGTCTTCTTCTAAAAGACCATGAAGGAAAGAATTGTTGACATCTATTTGGCGTAGATCCCAACCACACGAAACAGAAAGTGAGAGCACCAATCGTATTGTTGCTGGCTTGACAATGGGACTGAAAGTGTCTTGATAATCAATTCCATATTGTTGTGTGAATCCCCTTGCAACAAGACGAGCCTTGTACTTGTCTATGGTACCATCGGGATGTTGCTTCAATTTAAATATCCACTTGCACCCAACAATATTGACACCAGAAGGTCTAGGAACAAGGGTCCATGTGTGGTTAGATTTGAGGGCATCAAATTATGACTCCATTGCAGCCTTCCATGATGAGTGAATCATTGCATCATGATGAGAGGTTGGGGTAACAACAGCAAAAGCCTGTTTGGATAGATCATACGGAACTGTACCATCAGTGAATTGTTTGGGAAAGAATTTTCCTGCACGTGCGCGAGTAGTCATACCAGGAGGAGATGCATGTGGAGTAACTTGTATTGGTGGGGACGAACCAGATGAAATGGTTGCTGGCAAGGCAGGCTCCGCAATTTGGACTATGGGAAAGGGTGATGTTGGCTCAAAGTGCACAGAATCTGCAGGTGGGGAGGGCATGGGAGACGAATCATGTGAAGGCTGTGTGCATGGTTGTTTGATGGTGTCATTAGATACTGGTGCTGCAGTGGGGACAGGAATTGTGACAGGATGTGAAGCTGATGCGAGTGGAGCTGTATCTGCAACAAAGTCATTAGCTAAAAGTAGAGATAAGTCATAGTTTCGCATGTGATCATTAATAATTGCCAGTTCATGTTGAGGAAACGAAACTGGTCAGACCTAGGAGAGTTATTTGTAGGATTTTGAGTGGAAGCATATGGAAAACAAGTTTCATCAAAAACAACGTCGTGTGAAATGTATAGACGACCAGTGGTTCTGTCTAGACATTTGTACCCCTTATGAATGGAGCTATAACCTAGGAAGACACACATAGTTGACCTAAAACTTAGTTTACGAGTGTTGTATTTTTGTAAACTCGGCCAACAAGCACAGCTAAAGACTCGAAGAAACGAATAGTCAGGATTAATTTTCAACAATCGTGTAATGGGTGTGACATTGCCTATAGTTCGAGAAGGCATCCTGTTGATTAAATAACAGGCCGTGAGGAAAGCCTCATCATAGAAATGAAGAGGAAGGGATGAGTGTGCTAGAAGAGCAAGTCCAGTTTCGACTATGTGACGATGTTTCCTTTCGGCGACTCCATTTTGTTGAGAAGTATATGGACATGACACACGATGAGAGATTCCGAATTTTTGGATAAAATCGGTGTAGTTTTTGATACTCTCCACCCCAGTCTGACTGAATACTACGAATTTTAGTATTCAAAAGTCTTTCAACATGATTCTGAAAGTTATAAAAAACTTGTTCAACATCAGATTTAATTTTGATAAGATAGACCCAAGTGTATCTACTATAATCATCCAAAAAACTGACATAATATTTGAAACCACTTCTAGATGTCTTAGCTGGTCCCCAAACATCAGTATGAATCAATTCAAGAGGAAAAGTAGAGACACGAATAGATTTATTATAAGACAATTGATGACTCTTTACACGTTGACACGCATCACAGACTAAAGACTCATTACTAGACGAATACCCTAACTTATTTGAATGCAAAATCGTCTTGACAACCGTTGACGTGGGGTGACCAAACCGTTGGTGCCATTGAGACGATGAGACCTTAACACTTGCTAAACCTTGACGCTGCGGAAGACTTCTAGAATGATTGATAGGAATTGGGTAGAGGCCTCCTTTGCTCCTACCTAGTAGAAGGATTTTCTTCGTGGCTATGTCCTTGACAAAGAAAACATTAGGGTAAAGCTCAATAAATACATGATTATCAGCAGCAAGTCTTTGGGCAGACAACAAATTTTTATTAATATGTGGAACGTATAGAACATTTTTGAAATGGAGAGGTCGAGTTAAACCGGGAATTATTGAATGACCAACATGGAAAATAGACAAACCTGCACCATTTGCTACTTGCACTTGATCCTTCCCATGGTAACGGTCTTGGACAGTAAGACGACCTAGATCGCTAGTCAAATGATCAGTGGCTCCACAATCAAGCCACCAATTTGGTTCCTGATTATGACCTGCTTGTGTCACACTATTTGCTCCATGGTAGTCTTTTGCCTAGTATGAATGATTGAATCGGTTTCTGCAGGTAAGAGCTGTGTGTCCTGGTATACCACATACTTGGCAGCGAGGTCATCCATTGTTGCGACCACGACCTCTGCCTCGTCCCCGGTAGCCTCCTCGGTAGTTGCCTCTGTGACCTGTGTTGGTGTACCCATTACGATTGTTGTAGTTGCGACGAGGTGGATTATTATTATTGCTTGCTTCTTGACGCGTGACGTTGTTAGCTAAGGACGAGAACTCCACCGTGCTTCCCATGGCGGTGGCTTGAGCTTCATGTGCAATCAGGTATAAGTAAAATTCTGGCAGTGTGACTTTCCGTTCGTTGCTAAGCACAGTAATGGCAGTGAATAAATCACCGTGACCTGGGCCCAATCCTGCCAACATGTAACCAATCACTTCTTCATCATTCATTGGTTGACCAATGTTTGCCATTATATCAGCAAAACCCGTCATTTTCTGGTAATACTCAGCGGCGCTTAGATCTCCTTTCCTTGTGGTTGATAATTGTGTGCGGATTTGGATTGAGTTCCCGCGATGTTGAGCAGAGAACATAGTATGCAGCGCTGACCATAATTGATGAGCAGTGTTTGTGCATCGAATTAATTGGGGAAGCACCTCTTCGGTCATGGAGGAAAGTAGACCTCCGATTACTGCTTGGTCTTGAATAACCCATGTGTCATATTCAGGATTTGGAGATTGCTTTGGGATTTCAGTCGATTCCTTGCCTGCGGAGCTAGTGCTCGTGGCAATGGTGACTGGCGGCGCCGGTGTAGTGCCATCGAGATGACTAAAGAGTTGGATTTTTGGAAACTCTATTTTCTATTCTTTGTGTTCATGTGATTGTAATCGGCTATTCAACCCGATCGTGAGGAAATCATCTTAATCCATATGTCATGAGTAACACATGATTTTGTTCTTTAATCCATGAAACTTAGATTTTAATTTTGTACGTTATTGGGTACTGATGTGGATGTAGCTACATGTGTTTAATTTTTTTGAGGTGGTAGACAACATGCATACATTTTTTTTTTCTGTTCGTGACATTGTATTTTTGACATATTTGTTTGTATGTTTGATGCTCTCATTTTCTAGTTACCAATTAGTGTCAAGAGACACTACAAGAAAAACAGCCTTTTACGACGCGCAATGTGTGTCGTAAAACGCTCAGACGACGCGCAAATGCGCGTCAAGGAAGGCCCTGTCATAACGAGAGACGACGCGCTTTTGCTCGTCGTCTATAGATGACGCGCATTTACGACGCGCATTTATGACACGCAATGCGTATCATTAAAACCCCTGTCAAGAAAGGTGTAACACCCGATTCCTGGTACGAAGTTAATTCAAGCATTTCTTGTGTTTTTCTCTGGGACTCGACGAGTTGGAGGCCCAACTCGTCGAGTAGAGTCGAGATCCGCGGACAGTTTAAGTGACCTACTCGGCGAGTCGGAAGACTGACTCGGTGAGTAGGTGCTACTTGGGTAAAACCCTAAATTTAGGGTTTGCACCCTATTTAAACACATTATCTCAGCCTCCATCTTCCCTTATACTCCCAGAGGACATCATATCGAAACCCTAGCCGTTTTTGTCTGTTCTAAGGCCATTTTGGTGCTTTTTGGTGGGTTGTGAAGCTTGAGAAGAGGGAAGGAACTTGTGAGACCAAGGGGAAGCAAGAAGATCCAGAGTTTGAAGCTCATTTTCAGCTTATTGGAGGTATGAAGCTGAACCTTTGTCTATAGATCTTGATTTTTGGGCCTTTTCCTTCATCTTTCTAAGCCCTAGAGAGGTTGTATTCGGGATTAAGTGTTGGAAGTCGGTGTATGGTTTAGATCCAGGTCTATTGGGGGTTTTTATGGCACAAAGGTGCCCATTTTGCTGCCATGAACACCCCATGCACCTAGGAGGCCATCTTTTATGGATTTTTGGGCCAAAGACCCCTTGCATGTGCACCAAGTTGGAAACTTTACGTATGAAATGGACATTAGGAGGCCAGATCTATGATTTTGTGGTGTTAAGATCCATTTAAATCGACTGTATAGTGTTGGTCATGGATGGGCTCGACGAGTCGTTCTTGGGACTCGGCGAGTCGGTGTGTATTGACCACCAAATCCTTTCTGTGGATGGACCATTTGTTAGGGAAGGAAGTCCTTTAGTTGTTTAGACGCAAAAAGGGGCCTGGGAATCATGAGACCCGACGAGTGGATGAACAGACTCGGCGAGTCCAAGGCAATCTCCCAATCTTTGAAGATGGACTCGGCGAGTTGTTCATACAACTCGACGAGTCATAGACTGGACACATTCTTATGAGGGAGATGAACTCGACGAGTTCAAGGATGAACTCGGTGAGTTGGATGAAGATGGTCCCGATGGTTTGAATGAAGGAGAACCCGTCAAGTTCTTGTTAGACTCGACGAGTAGAGTCGGGGTTGGATCGGGTTAGTAAAGTATGGACTCGACGAGTTGGTAGACCAACTCAGCGAGTCAGGTCAACTGGGTGTTGACTTTGACCAATGTTGACTTTGCCTGGTTTTGGTATTGACCCTGGTTAGGGTTGTATGTTCGGTTTGATGACTTGAAGGTTGTCGTGTAGGGATTGAGGAGTCGAGGAGAGCCGACCTTCACGCGGAGGATAGTTTAGACACTACACGACATCGAGGTGAGTTACCTTCCAGTAGAAGTGGGTCTAGGGCACCAAGGCCGGCCCACTAGTAGTTGTTTAGCTGAGATGATTGTCTTTGTGATAATTGTCTAGTCTGATATTGCTTGATATGCGAGTATGCTAGTTTGCTTGATATGTGACTAAGCTAGTTTGCTATGTTATGTGAGATAGTATCAGTAGGAGGGGACTAGTCCCCGAATCGGTCGTTAGGACCAACAGGTAGGTCGGACACCCCAGATATGTCTGACAGCATGATTGAGATATGATATTATGTGTTAGCAGTAGGGGGTGAAATAGTCCCCGTGTTCGGTTGAAAGACCGGAGGGAAGGTCGGCACCCCAGAATAGCCTGACATGGGTAGGTCAGCACCCCAGAATGGCTCGACATGGGTTGGTCAGCACCCCAGAATGGCTTGACATGGGTAGGTCAGCACCCCATAATGGCTTGACATGGGTAGGACGGGCGCCCCAGAATTGTCCGGCAGTATGTATGTTATGTGAGTGTATGGTATGTGGTATGATGGGGGAACTCACTAAGCTTTGTGCTTACAGTTTTAGTTTTGGTTTCAGGTACCTTTTCGTCCAAGGGGAAGGAGTCGGCGGTGTAGCAGCACATCACACACACACACATGGTTTCCGCATGGAGTTTTCTGGGAATATACTCTGATTTATTTTACTTTTGACGATATGATTTTCAGACACATTGTTAAGTTTCTTTTTACAAATGACATGGCATGGGAAATGTTTTGGTAAACTATGTTGTGAATTACTTAATTAAAAATGGAATTTTTGGGCTTGAAATTTGGGATGTTACAAAAGGCCATGTCATAAATAAAGACAACACACATTTTTTAGTATCGTAAATTTAAATGTTTAAAAAATATATATTTATATATTTATTAATTTTTAAATTAAATTTGCATTTAATGTCTCATAATAGAAATAAAATACCATATACAAAAAATACAATCCATTGCATAAAATTTAATGTCATACAATTCTATTTCTTACAATATATAAATTTGCATTCATCTAATCTACTTTGTGTTTCATACAAAAAATCTATTTCATGCGGCTTCTTCCATTTCCTTTATTAGCAGCTTCCATTATTAGTAGTACAACTAACAATTGAAATGAAGAATGCAAAACTTGGATTTGCAGTATCTTATCTCTTTCAGCTTGAGCTTTCTTTTCCTCTTCTAACAATTGAAATGAAGAATGCAACACTTGTTGAACATTGTGAAACTTGTATTTCTGCCAACCCAAGAATCAAATTAGTTTGTCTGCATGTTTTCAGCCAAATATAGGAAATTTGCTATTATCCAATGATTCCCAATCTAACATAAAAGGGAATCATTTCCACACAAAAAAACAACTAATATATTTTTTTTCATATATTTATAATAACAGCCAAAATCTTGTAAAAATCACCTAAAACAACAAACTCATACACATCATAAATGTATAAAACAACAAACTCAACAATGGCAGTAGCAGTAGCATCAAAGCAGCAGCAAAATCACACATCTATTTTGAAAAAGGTTTTGTACTTTATGGGCTAACACATAAAGGCAATGCACTTTGCATCATAATTCCAACAGCAGCAGTACAGATACAACTAAAGTGATAACTACAACAATTTAAATTGAATAAAAAAATAGCAACATTGAGTTTCAAGAAACAAACCAATGACGTACGTATGTGTGTGTGTGTGTAAGCTTTATCTGCATTTGCAAGTCGATCTTGGAACAATGCCCACTCACTTCTGCATCTATCTCTTACCCCCTTCCATGAAGCTTCACCATTCTCAGACTTACCCTGAATCAACAAAATTCTACTTTCAATTATACCATTCTATTTTCATTTCAATATAACATGGGGTGGGGTTGGTCTCACCTGGCTCTCGTGTACAGGCTGTCACATCAAAACATTTTTTTTTTGAGATTTTAATTTAAAGTTAATTTTAGAAGTCAGAAGAAAATAGAATTGATTGACTGACCTTTACACATCGTCGAAGTGCAAAATCCAAACCCCATCCGTGCACCAAATCATTCTATAACAACATTATAAAACCAATATTACCATTATTGTTAATGTCTTGTTAAAATATAAGTTGACTATATATTTTTTTATATATCTTTACCTGAATCAAATGCCACACACACCTCCAATGCATGAAAAGACATGAGAGGAAGATAAAAGTAGCAAAAATGAAGATATGGTGATCGACATGTGGTAAAAAAATATTGTAACTTCCATACAAACCATGAAAGGAAACAATGTGTACATTTAAAAGACACTTCTTTTACGTGCTCTTATTTCATTCACAATGTCAGTTTATAATAATTGTCAAATAAACAGTTAACTATTATTCAGAGTCATTTTCAGACAGAAGGGTAAAACAATAAGTTTTTTTCTTCATATTTTCATTTAAACCAAAAAAGAAAAGTCCTTTTATCAATTACTTTACCCATACATTACTAGCGGAGAAAAAAAAACATCCCCTAAAAATTCATAACAACAATTTCAATTTCAACACACAAGAATCTTGGAATTTTGCTTTTTAATCTCATAAATAAGTAAAGAACTATATTTTTTTCTTGACAAAACACCGTTGCTTTTTTCTTCAAATAACTGAAACTTTGTGTTTACAAAATACCATTATTTTAATAGTTTTCAACGATGTTTTGTGAATAAAAAAATAAATAGTTGGTTACCAGTTTATGACATCTAAACCTGTTAAAAATACGATCAGCCAACGACACTAGTCTTGGCTGCAAGATAGGTGAGAGACTGTTTATGGTAATTAATCCGAAGTTGTTTATACTTTTTAGTAAAAGTCACAACATCAATCTCCTTTCCAAGAAGCTGTTCATGTAGCATTTCTGATTCCTCATCCGTTTTATTCATACACTCTTATTCATACACTCTAAAGTAAAATCAGCAACAATATATCATTAGATTAATTCCCAAAAATGACAAATAATCAATTTTAAAGAAAATATATATTTATTATACCTTGTAGCTTGTTTAGCAAGGAACCCGGGGAGTAACATTGAAGGAGTTGGGTTTTTTTCTTGAGCTCATTTAACTTTTCTTGAGCAGATGCTAATTCCATTGTTCGTATGATCATACACTGTTTCACCACATGAAGTTAACAAAAAGGAATCGGAATGGAATCTATTGAAGGAATTGGAATTTGAGGGAATAAAGCAAATGTGTTTGGTTGGTTGGTTGGATGGATGGAATAAAATTCAATAATAAAATTAAATGATTCGTAAGTTTTATTTTTTCTATATTTATTATTTCAATACACGTAATGAGGGTATTTTGGTCTATTATTAAAAAAAAGAAAGAATGGAACTGATTTCCATTGATTTAGCAAAACAAACATGCAATGATGGAATGGAATCTGGAATTCCAGTTATATGAGTTTTAAGTGCCCTGAAAAACTCACCTGGTTCCTTAATTCAGTTATCTGGGGTTCTTTTTCCAAGTTTTCTCCTGCATAACAAACATATCATAAAATCACTCGTATATTATTCAAGGGTATTTTAGACATTTGGTAAATAAATCCACGGTCAAATATTCAATGGAGTAGATTATCCACTTCATATTTTTTTTGTTATTTTTACTTTATTTCAACTTTATTTAGGTTACTAATTTGATAAAAAGGCTAACACATCAAGTAAGAAACTTACTAGCAAGTTGCAGGGTTTCTTTCTTAAGCTCATCTCGTACCTGGTTAAAAAAACAAATATATATGAGAGAAAGTTACGGGAATTAGCAATGTACTTGATCTTTTTACTAATATAGGCATTGTTATTCCTCATTATTTGTCCAATATATAAAGATAAAAATAACTGGAAGACTAAAACAAAACATCAAGAATTTAAGAACTTGTGATTAAAAAGATAAAAGTTTGTTGCTTACATTATTCTGAGTTTAGTCCTGTAAATGTGTATTTCCTTTTTTACCCTTGTATCTGATGGGTTTTGAGCATTCTAACACTCCTATGGTGTACATGCAACCCTAGAAACCTTGGATCTATGTTTGACTAAGATACATGCAAATAATTATTTTTCCAAGGTTCTTATCCTAACTAGCATGGCATGGGGTAATTGAATCAAATAAAACTAGTATAATTACTTACCTTGTAGTAGTAGTTGATTGCTTGGAGTTTGAGAGCCTAGCACCAATAATGTGGATGCCTCAAATGGAAGTCACAAATCACCACAAACTTGGAAACTTGAGAGAATAGTCACAAACTTCTTGAAATCGGCCCTCTTAGTTTACACACATCAACTAGTGTTATTTCAAGAACCAAAGCCTCCTTTATATAGTGTGGTGGATTAGGGTTACATCCATGTAAACCCTAATACCCATGTATTTTCATTTCCATGAGATCCATGGGTTAAAGCTCCATGGAGTATCCATGGACTTTCCATGCAACTCTAGCCCATTCCAAATAAGCATTAGCCCACACTATATAAATACAAGAGCCCATATTTAATTAGTCATACTTTTGATCTCTAAATTAATTCAAAATTAATTATAGATCAACACTAATTAAATAATATGATTTTATATTAATATATTAGAACTTATAATATATTAATAAATCATAACTTATACTATTCTCAAAAGATTATTCGTAAATTGTTCGGGTGAAGTGCAACCCAAATGGACCATGCCGGGTCGGGTCAAGTACATACCAAATATAGTTATGGACTTAGACACTATATCCAACAGTCTCCCACTTGGATAAGTCTAATAACTATAGTTGCAAGTATGACTTCAGGAACCGATCAGCAATCGTAGCTCTTTAAACTATGTTGAACAATGAAGCTCCATTTTAGATAAGTGATCATATAATCCTCTGTTCTAGATATCAGCCGGACAAATACATGGAACATGGTCTTGCTTATTGTCCAGCATTTGTTTCCCGATTTCCGATTTGTTTGACATAGAACTTAACTGAACACATCAATTTAGTTCTGACCAGGCCCGGTACATAGGTCAAAACAAAATCATCGAGGGGCCCAGATATCGCTTCTAATTCTAGAAGGAACAGATAAACTTCGACTCATATGTTTGCTCTACTACTTGTTGAATTACACACAAAAGCACGGTTTATAACATCGAGTTACCAATGTGTTTTCGTGCAATCAATGCATAACCAACTCATAGGCAACAAATCATATCTCTAGGTTTGAAGACTTATATGATATTACCGTCTCACGATCACTCGAGATAAATTCCATGAAGTGATACAAGTGAGCGTGGGTTGAATCCAATACTCAGAACTTATGAGCACTCATGAGTGTTGTATCCCTGCTTTGTCTAACATCTTAGACCTCTACAAGCCAACCCATGACACTCTTGATTCATATCTACTTCCAACATATGACCGACTGTGGAGAGTTTGAATAATATGATATAAACCATAACATAATTATTTTGGAAGTCAAAACATGCAAAAAGAAATAATAGTAAACGATTGACAAGAGATAGCAACACTTTACTCATAAATAACAGCTTTTATTTATCATCAAATGTCAATTACATTTTACAAATTTCAATATTATCTAACTACTAAAACTAATATCATCCTTCAGCCCTATGCTCCGAGCATGCTGGAGATGCTTAGCCCGAGTCAGTCCCTTCGTGAGGGGATCTGCTGGGCTCTCATCCGATGATACCCTCTTTGCCACGAGGATTCCTTCTTCTATTCGATGTCTGATGAAGTGATATTTTCTGTCAATGTGTCTGGATCTCCCATGATCTCTTGGTTCCTTGGCTAAGGCAACCGCACTATTGCTGTCACAGAAAATCTCCATTGGCTCCTTTATAGCTAGTACAACTCCAAGGTCTCCGATGAAGTTCTTTAGTCATATAGCCTCCTTTGCTGCCTCGCTTGCTGCTATATACTCTGATTCACAAGTGGAATCAGCTACTGTCTCCTGCTTGGAACTTTTCCAAGTAATTGCCCCTCCGTTTAGAGTAAAGACCCAGCCCGACTGAGAGCGGAAATTATCCCTGTCAGTCTGAAAGCTAGCATCACTGTACCCTACAACTCCCAAGTCCTCACTGCCACCGAGGGTAAGGACCCAGTCCTTAGTCCTCCGTAGGTACTTGAGGATATTCTTTACCGCAGTCCAGTGTGCCTTGCCAGGGTTCCCCTGATGCTTACTAACCATGCTCAAAGCAAAGGCTACATCAGGTCGAGTACACGTCATAGCATACATGATCGATCCTACAGCTGTCTGAGCCTGCTCTGGTTTCCACTTGGTGTGGAACTCCAACTCCATCTCCCGCTCACAGGCCTTCTCCACCATCTCATTCAGGGTTTTACACCCTGTAAAGCTCACGAACTCACGGATATCATCCCTCGGTGTGGAATGATACCTCTTCCTCCTCATGTCCTCATCTGTAGCATACTGTGGGATCAACAGTGTTCGTTCCCGAAACTTGGTGGTGATCTCCGCCACAATCTTAGTGGTCTGTTGAAGCTCCTGTAACTCCATCACTAACCGTTTCACCTCAATAGGTGGTGCAAACTCTAGACCAAAGCGTTTGAAAAACTCTACCCATGTCATCTCAGCCACACCGGCTGCTCCCACCTGGTTAGTCACCTCCTCCCACCAATCCCTGGCTCGATCCCTCATCATGCACAAAGAAAACCCCACCTTTTCCGCATCGGGGCAAAAGCTCGTGCGTTGGGCGTTCTCCATGTCTGCCACCCAGTGTCGGCTAACTATGGGGTCCCTGACCCCGAAGCACCCTGGTGCCCCACACGCCTTAAACTCCCGGAATAAGGGAGTTCGGGCCCTGACATGGCCCGCAGAAATCTCGGCTCTGAACGACCTGAGCCGCTCCTCCATGATCTCCATCATCCCTTCCTTGACTATCCCAAAAATCTATGGGGTAGCATCAAGGATGCCCCTCGTAAGCTCGGTTACAATGATCTCGCGCAGCCTCTCATCAATGGGCGATGTACCGTCCCCCGACCAGATCTGGATCCTGATCCTGATCCTGATCCCCCTGCTCCAAATCGTGTCACCACCATCCTGATAAGACAGAATGATCAAGATAATCAAAAGGGGGATCCTTCCACACTGGTTCTCCTTAGAGCTCTCATATCTAACATCAGTTTGGGTACAGGTCCTGTGCTTTCAGTAATATGGGCCCAATACTACCTTCCACACCTACCTGTACCTTCCCCAAAGCTCTACCTGATAACTCTAATTCGTCCCAGAACAAAACATATCTCACGGACTACTGCATAACTCAAATCCTAGGCTATCCTAAGATTTGCTCAATCCTGTCAAATCAGATCTCAAATCAATCATAACAGGTTGCCCTATGCATGCAAATTATATACAGAACAGGATCAAATAGACTTTCGAATAATAGACTCTACCCTAGGACCACAACCAGACAAGGAACAGGAAATAAGGCCAAATCAATCATTCTAAGGCTATAAGATCCTAACCGTATACAATTTTTAAAGCATACACATAGCAAAATCCATCCGACTATCATAATCCAAATAACAGTAAAACATGGCTAACATATTGTGGAACTACTTCTTGGGTTTTATTTACTCTAACATTCCTATGGTGCAGATACAACCCTAATAAGTTTTCTCTAATTATACATGCAATAAACATTTTTCAAAGCATGAAGCCTAAACTAGCATGCAAGGTGATATTTGAATCATAAAAACTAGTTAGAAAATTACCTTGTGTAGTAGCTTAAATAACTTCGCCTCAAGAAAGCTTAGCACTCCAAGTGTGACGCCTCAAATCACAAAACACCAAGAACAATTAGGATGAATATGAGAGAGATTTAGGAGACTAGAAATCGGATTCTACTTCTTGGAATGCAAGGGTGTAACCGATTTTAGCTTATGAATACATATATATATATATATATATATATATATATATATATATATATATATATATATATATATATATATATATATATATATATATATATATATATATATATATATATATCAAGAGTCATGTGTAACCCTAATCCATACCCATAAGCTCATGATCCACTCATTTGATTTGGATAAATACTTCATGGATTAACCCATAAGCCCATCACAAATCAAACCATGGATCATTAGCCCAACTCATATGTATCAATTTAATTAGTCTCTTTTGATCACTAAATTAATCCTTAAATTAATTCTTGATCAATACTAATTAAATAATATGATTCCTCAATTAATATATTATACTTATAATATATTAATAAATCATAACTAACCTCTTACTCAAATATCATTCCTAACATATTGCTTTGATGAATGCAACCCAAATGGACCATGCTACTATCGGGTCAAGTACATACCAATTATAGTTATGGGCTTAGACACCTTTTCCAACAATCTCCCACTTCGATAAGTCTAATAACTGTAATTGCCAATGTAACTTAAAATCCGATTAGCAATTGTAGCTCTCAAAAAGCAGTTGACAAACTATGACGCGTCCATTAGATAAGTGATCATATAATCCTCCTATCTACAAAGACATGGAATTAATGTCATACTCATTGTCCAACATTTTGTTTCCCGATTTCTGATTTGTTTAACATAGAACTTAATTGAACACATCAATAGAGTTCTGACCGGGCCCGACACATAAGCCAAAACAAAATCATCGAGGGGCCCAAGATATCGCTTTTTAATCCTCTTAGGATAAAAGGAACAGATAAACTTCGACTTATATGCTTGTGTTAACTATTCATTGAATCATACATAATAGCACGTTTTATAACATCGAGTTACTGATGCGTTTTCCCACTATTAATGTACAATCAACAAATAATCGCCAACTCATATATCTTGGTTTGAAGATTATACGATATTATCGTCTCACAATCACCCGTGATAAATTCCATGAAGTGATATGTGAGCGTGGGTTTAGTCCAATACTCAAATCTTATTTCAAGAGCACTCATGAATGTTTGTAGCAATCTTTTGCTATGTCTAACACCTTAGACAATCATACAAAAACCCATTCATGGCAGTCTTCTTTCATAACCTACTTCCAAAGTATGATCGACTGTGGATAGTTTGAATAATCTTATTATTCTGGAAGTCAAAAAATGCAAAGTGAAATACAAGAATAATCGAATCCAATATGGTCTCAGAACTTATGAATATAAATAAAACACCTTTTATTTAATCACCATACTGATTACACGTTATTCATTGTATAATGTTTCGGTTAATCAACTTAATATTTGAATTAAAAAAATAGTTATCCCATGCTCCAAGCATGCACACTATGTTTATCTATGGTCCTTACTTTGTGAAATAGATCAATAGAAGACATTTCCAATGAAACTCATTTCACAATTCCAAATTCTTATTGCAAATGTAAGAATACCAAACTCTTGCCATTTGCTCAAATCTGTTAGATTCTAAACTTATATGCATTGATCCTCTTGTAATTACTATGCACAAAAGTCATAGAGACTTGGCAACAGACATTACAAAGTATTCCAATGGAGAGCAATTCCATGGAAACGAAGTCTCATATTCAAAGTACATTCCTTTAAACATCCTTCTTGCATTAAGTTTTCTAATCTTACATAGATTTTATTATTAACTTCCACTTATGGTAACATTTCCATATTCCCATTTTGACTATCACTTTTGAACAAGATTTACCTCTTCTCAGAGTATGTCAATATGGTCCTTCCAAAATTTACACTTTACTTTCAACTATCCATGAGCAACCAATCTTTAGTATACCTCAGATTGTCCTCGACAATTGCTTAACCATTTTAGTCATATCTGATTCTGATCCTTTTTCCTTCTTAATGCCCTAGGCATTTGGAAAATTCAGAACACTTAAATATTATAGCATATGCAATCGATCCTATATCCAAAGTATATGGGATACGATTCATAATGCCTTGCATAAAGACATGATACTTTACCAGTCTCTTGCTATAATAATTCCATATATAGAACTTCCTTATGTTGAACTATTCCAACATAACATTCATATATATCCTTGACTAAATTTGATAAAAAAAAAACTCATAATCTAAGCTTTTAGATTTGAAATGAAGTATGAGTTCCTCTCCCTTAATTATAGCAAAACAACTTTTCAACCTCTGTAACTTTGCGAATTGAAACTTTTGTTTTCTATAATTAACATTGCTAACCCGCAACACTTACCATAATAGTTATGCTCCCACTAGCATAATAATTATTATCTTACTAGCATAACACTTATGCTCCCACTAGCTTTGACATGTACCCAGAAATCAGCTGGACTTCTCGAAATCAATACTTATTGACTTTCTTACCAAATTTTAGATTTCTGGTACAAAATGCTTCGATAAGACTTTATCTAGGCTTCTCAAACTCACACACCTTTCCTTAGATAGCTTACATGTGTGTCTAAACAATTTTAGAACTTACAACAATAAGTCTAAACTGTTTAGACCTTTTTCCATTTCACAATTCGAACTATGAAGAGGGATGTCGTAATCATAATCGAATTTGAGAATGCAAATATCACAAATGCTATCTCCTTAAAATCTACTTGGTGAAGATGTTTCCTCACAATCATTTTCATGAAGTGGAGAGAAACCTTTGTCACTTAGATTTTATGGTGTATGTGTTCCTATCCATGTGATTCTGTCATTGTCATAAGACAAGGTCTATGAAAAATTCAAACTCATATGGACTAAACTTGTTCAATCTAAATTTCTTGCCACTTGGCAGCACAAGGGCCTACCAAGTCTTCCAAGTTGTTGAGCAGATCACCCTTACTGATCAATGAACTTTCACTGATCTAGGTGCTTTGTCTTATGCAAATAGTTGAGAACTCATAGAACTCACATGCATTGTCAACTTTAACTGGAATGGGCACAGAAACAAGAATATGTCAACACGATAGGTTACAAACCTCAAGTCGTGTGCTAGTGATAAACAATAGGTTTTATTCTTGATTAGATATTGAAACTTTTCAAGGTCTTTAAGACTCACTAACTTCTTGACATATAAGATTATATTGCCAAGAAACATTCCATGACAAACAAATATTCATGAGTTGGTGTGGATTCTTATCAAGAACGACACTTCATATAATCGGTCTTAGTTGGTCTCTGTCTTATCCAAGACATCACAACTACCAATTACAAATGTGTTATAAACCTACTTAAGATATGTCACTCAAGTTACAATCTTGGAGAATGACTCCACGACTCGATTTTGGAACGAAGTATGATTCAGCTTTTGATTTAACCATTTCAACAATTCACGATTCCTCTTCTTAGCCATACAAATGCACCAAGGTGTCCTTAGAGGATCAATTGTAATATGGTTTCATAATCACTAAGATGATCATAAAACACAATACTAAAGTACTCTCCTTTCCTTTCAGATTGGAGAAACTTTTATCTTTCTACCTACTTTGATTATTCTTATTCGGCCTGCCATACATTGAAACTTTTTCAATGATTCAGAATTACACTTAATCTTGTGATCATAACCATATTTACTAAGCTTTTAGTAAATCATGACGAATAGTTTTATTGTTCTTTGTGGTGGACCTGACCAGTGCACAACAAATTATACCCAATCCCCTAGTCCTTCACTTGACTCACATATATATATGTGAACAAGGAATTAGTCTTAATTTCCCAAAGTCGAAGGTTCTCATTCATCATGCAATACAAGTTGCATGATTCCAAGTTTCTATCCAACTGAGATTTGGTGATGAGAATCTTTCCTTATTTGGTAAATTTAGACACTGCCACAAACGAAAGAATCAAATCCATATTGCTAAAAATAGAAACATACAAACATCAATTTTCACATATGCCATTGCAAGGAAATATAAATAAGATAAAATCAAAATTCTTTCTTTATTTATAAAACGCGGAAAATCTTGTCCTTACAATGAAAGTACATATGAAAACTATGTCGCTACATATTTCTAAGCAATCTATCATAACTCCTAAGCAGCAGCTCAAAATTCTGAACATCGAACTATGCGATCGAAATCCATCTTTTCGCGATCAAAATCAGCTTATTCTTCTTTCAAGTTTCCTTTCTCTTCTTTGATCCTACAAAACATCAAAATGCAATCTTATCACATCATGTATTAAGAATCTATAAGTAGGAACTTAATAGAGCTAGATAGTGAACTTACCTGAAGTAGACTCATACATTTTGACTTTACCATCTCTTAGATCTCTCAGGTAGTCAGGGCTGCTTCGCAACCAATGCCCCTTCTCTTGGCAATAGAAACAAACAGACTCTTTTGGAATGGTACACGGGACAATCTCAGACTTAGCCTTTCCCTTTCCCTTGGAAAGAGAAGTCTTTTCTGGACTTCCAATGTTACCATTGCCAATGTCCATGGAAGTTTGGGAAGTAGATCTTCCAATCAAATTTGCATTACCAGTGCGCCAAATCATTGCTGATTCAGCAGCAATTAGCAAATAGGTAAGATCGATAAGGGACATGTCGCGGTCTGTCATATAGTAATCTCTAATGAAATCGCCATATGACTTAGGAAGTGACTGAAGAACCCAGTCAACAGCCAACTTCCTCGACACAACGACTCCTAACATTCCCAGCCTGTCAATATGTGACTTCATCTCCAAGACATGTGCATACACAGACCTTCCATCTTGGTGTTTGCTAGCCAATAGGGCTTGAGTGACCTTGAACTTTTCAAGTCTTTGAACTTGTGGGTTAGGGAGAATTATTGGAGGAGGTGGAGGAAGTGAAGGTCCACTACAGCACGAAGAAGGGATTAATCTTTCACCTTGATCGTCTTGTGGAATATCATCTTTATATGGAAAGCTTTTTTCATAAGATGCGGGAAGACCATAGTTGTCAGAACTAGACATCTACAAGGGAGAAATTCAAGTTAGTTGATTTAAGTCCTTAATATAACACCCAACATGATATATTAAGGCTAGGACCCAACACAATAATTTACAATTCGGAAGAGGGATGCCGTAATCCAATTGCAATTTATTTTAAGGTAGGTAAATAACGATTTACCAATTTCCACCATAAAAAACGAAAATGAATTTTAGGTTTTAAATGAATTGAAATTTCTAGATCTTTTGAGATTTGTCACACCCCCGAACCAGACGGCGGAAACGGCCGGGGGCTCGTGTGACTATAAATTGAAATATCATCACAATAAATATACATGAAACATAACACAATCGTCACCAACATTACATATTACAACTGGCATTGTTCACATCAAGTACATTGTTTTACATTACATAATTCAGGAATATAAATTGTACGATAATTGACATGTGCATAAAGAAATCCCAAAATACTCTTGATGGTTCTTCAGCTTAACGATTACCTGAGAATACAAGTTATTTTGAAAACGGTCAATATATATAATGTTTGTGAGTTCATAAGCATGTTTGATTGAAAACTTTGTATTGGGAGTATAACCCAGAAAATCCGATATTTTCTGTAAAATTATTTGAAAAAGATGTATTGACTAAGTATAAATGTATGTGTTATTTTCATGTTAAAATCATGTTTAAATGAAAAATCCAAATTCCTTGTACTATATCTGTTATGAGAAAAAGGTAATGATTAATAGTGTTTCCCCCAGAAAAATCCGATATTTTCTGATTTATAAAAATGTTATAGTTCTTGCATCATCGTATAAGTTGTTTTGTATCGACATGATCGAAGGGTTTAATCTCTGAAATGTTAAGATGGTATTGGATCTCTATGTGAGCCGTTATAACCATGCATGATAATGACTAAATTGCCTGTCTTGGCATTTTTCCAAACGCCGGTATTTGATCAAGGTTTTGTCGCCCTAGATTGGCCTAGTCTAACTGTAGCAAACAGCTAAGGCGTGGGGAGTCACCCGGTATAGATCTATACACAAACTCTCGCTCTCCCTCCAGGAGACTCTGATTATAACTACAGGCTACGGCCATACACTCGGTGATGTCAACCGACAAGTCCCACTAGATCCCAAGTATTTCTACATGAATATGTATAACGTTATATCTATCTAGTTTACAAACACTAGTTGATGTATGGATGTAAGTTGATAAAGCCCAACAAAACATGAAAAAGGACACTTGTGGCCTATTAGACGTGCAAATTGTTTCAAGGCTTGTTAGGTATGCAGAAGGTCACTTAAAGCCCGTTAAGCATACAACGAATAGTTCAGGCCCAATTATCATGTAAACGGACCACTAAGGCCCAATAAACATGTAAAGGATAATTTAGGCCCATTAAGCATGTAATTGGGTCACTAAGGCCCAATACACATGAAATGAATATATTGGGCCCATTAATCTTGCAACCGGATCACGAAGGCCCAATAAGCATGTATAGGAAATTAGGCCCAATATTCGTACCCTTATTGTATTTCGTTTGTTTATTATAGTATGGTTCATTTAGTCGGAAAAATTTATTCATACAATTATAAAAATCTAGTGTATTGTTATAATGTTATTTCTAGCATGATACTTCAAAATTCTGTAATTTGAACTTGCGTTTAATAAAATTACACTTTAGGTCCCTTAAGAACTGAATTAACACTTAGAGGCTTATTTTTACATAAAATGTCATTTATGGTCCATTTTAATTAAAAATAACATTTTAGCCCATCAATTTATAAAAATTTGTATTTTCGTCCCAAATGTTTAGTAATTTACGGATTTGGCCCAAAAATACATATTTTGACATTTTCGACCCATTTTTGCAGAAAATTACATTTTCAGCCCCTTATTTGCGTAAGATGACATTTCCGGCGCATTTTTGCAAAATTTAACATTTTTGGCCCAAATTTTGAGATACGTGTCATTTTCAGCCCTTAATCTCGTTTATTCTCATGTTTGGCTCAAGTTTTTGTTTAAATACATTTCAATCCCCAAAGTTTTATATTTTGCAATTTTTAGGCTTAATAAACCGTGAGGCCCACAATAAGGCCCAAAATGTCAAATTTTACACTTTTGACCCTTAGGAAAAATATGGTTGTTATAAAAACTCATTTTAAGCTAATAATACCCTTTTAGTCCCTATAAAACCGTGGGTGTCACTCTTGACCCCAAACTTTGTTTTATTTACCAAAAATGATTCTTACACAAGATCTTGTTTTGTTTTTCACAACTTAAGCATTTATTATACTTTTAACTTTGTAGTATGATGTCTAGGGTGCTTTTGTTTAAGAATCTCACTTGTTTTTGTTACAGTTTTATATATCCATCGAGTTTAGCACACAAACACAACAAAAGTCAAGAAAAATCACACATAGCATGCATAAATGTATAGATCTACACATAAACACTTGTATTCTCCCCCAAAAAACATGTAAAAACCGAAAACAAGGGGGTATGAACTCACCTTTGCTTGTTGTTCTCGGTTTTGAAGAAGAAGTGGAAGAAGTTGATGTGATTTTTTGCTCTAGCAAGCTCCTTGAGTGGTTTTCGAACTTAGGAGGTTCTAGGAAGCAAAATCACGAGAATAGGTGTTTATAATGAGTGAGTTAGCTAAACATGGATTAAATCAACTCAAGTTTTCAAGATCTTACCACAAGAGTGTAGCTTGAAGTGATTTTGGATGAAAAGTCTCCTTGGAAAGCTCTAATTCTCGAAAATCTTTGATGGAAGGGGAGGGATGTTCTTAAGAGTGTTTGAGAGAGTGTTTGAAAATTTTTTGAGAGAATGAGGGTGGTGTGAGGTGTTTCGGCCGAGAAGAAGAAGAGAGAGGAGAGAGGGAGTGAGGTGATGTGCATGGAGATCCACCATGCAATAAGGAGGTGGATAACTCTCATTAATCCTCCTAATTTCCTTTTATTTTTCTTTTCTTTTACTCATTGGGCCGAGAATGGGCCTAGTGAGATGAAGAAAATGGTGTTGGGCCCAAACTCTTGGCTAGATCGAATTTTTATAGGCCCAATATTATTTTTCGGCCCATTGGGCTCATTCAATTGTTCACGGCCCATTTGAATGAAAGAAAGGAAGTTTATGGCTCTTTAGGGTGATTGGAGTTGTTATGGCCTAATAAGGCCCATTAGGGTTAGAATGAATCATTCTAGGCCCAAATGGTCCAAAATGTTATGGATTTATGAATCGGGTCCATTTAGAATCCAAATAGGGCTTCCAAGTCCAATATAGTTGAATTGAATGCTTATTGGTCCATTAGGCCCAATAAGGAAATCCTAGTCCATAATGAACTTGAACCTGGATCTCTAGGGTTTTCAACCCTTAATTGAACATAAAAGATGTATTTAAATGGGCATTGATTGATATTCACTTAGAGTACATGCTTTACAAGAGTTGAATGATTACATGAGAATAAAATTTCCCTAGCTAAAATGCTAGTTGTGACATCATCCCCCCATTAGAGGGAATTTCGTCCCGAAATTTTTTTGAAAACTAGGATTATGAAGGAGAGAATAAGTGAGGGTACTTTTGCTTCGTTTGATCTTCGTGTTCCCATGTGAATTCCGGTCCACGGCTGGCGTTCCATCGAACCATCAAAATCAGAATGTGGCTTTGTTTTGTACGTCTTACTTCTCTGTCCAATATCTTGACTGATTCTTCGACGAACAGGAGATTCTCGTTGATCTCGATCTCTTCTAGAGGAATGACAAGAGTTTCATCTGATAGACACTTTTTCAGATTCGAGATGTGAAACACGGGGTGTACGTTACTGAGCTCGGCAGGTAGCTGCAGCTTGTAAGCCACTGGACCAATCCGGGCAAGAATCTCGAACGGTCCAATGTATCGCAGGTTCAGTTTTCCCCGTTTCCCAAAGCAGATCATTCATTTCCAAGGAGAGACCTTTAATAACACGCGATCCCCGACTTGAAATTCTAATGGCTTTCGCCGCTTGTCAGCATAGCTCTTCTGTCGGTCCCGCGATGCTTGAAGTCGAGCTTTGATTTGGATTATCTTTTCGGTCGTTTCACAGATGATTTCGGGTCTTGTAAAAGCACTGGCTGGCGATTTCCCTTTTTCTAGTTGGGTGTCACCCACCTCGGCCCAGCATAGAGGCGATCTGCATTTACGACGATAGAGAGCCTCGAAAGGAGAACCCTTGATGCTCGTGTGATAATTGTTGTTATAGGAGAATTCGATCAGAGGCAAGTGGGCATCCCATGATTTGCCAAAGTCAATCACGTAAGCTCGGAGCATATCCTCGAGCGTCTGGAGGGTACGCTCGCTCTAACCATCCGTATGTGGGTGGTAGGCAGTGCTCATATCTAGCTGTGTTCCCATTGCCTTTTGAAGAGATTGCCAGAATCTCGAAGTGAATCTGCTATCTCGATCCGAGATAATAAACACTAGCACTCCATGGAGTCTCACGATCTCCTTGATGTAGACCCGGGTCAGCTTTTCCATCTTGTAGGATTCTTTTATTGGTAGGAAATGAGCGGATTTTGTTAATCTATCGACGATTACCCAGATAGCATCCAATCCGTCTGCTTTCTTTGGCAATTTGGTCACGAAGTCCATAGTAATCCTTTCCCATTTCCACTCGGGTATCACTGGTTGTTGCAATAATCCTGAGGGCTTTTGGTATTCCACTTTCACTTTGGCACAAGTAAGACACTTGCCCACGAAAGTGGCTATCTCTGCCTTCATATTAGGCCACCAATAATGTTGCTTGATATCCAGATACATCTTGCCTGACCCCGGATGAATAGAATATCGCGTCTTGTGGGCTTCATGCATGACTACTTCTCTGAATCCCCCAATCTTAGGAACCCAGATTCTGCTCATGAAGTAGTGAGTTTCGTCCTCTTTAACTTCAAGTCCCTTATCCATTCCCCGCAGTGATTCATCAGCGATATTCTCCATTTTCAATGCGTCCAATTGGGCTTCCTTGATATGTGAGGTTAGGTGAGTTTGAATGGTGATTGATAGAGTCTTCACGTGACAACTTGAATACTCCTTTCGGCTTAGGGCATCGGCTACCACGTTAGCATTTCCTGGATGGTACTTGATCTCACACTCGTAATTGTTTAGCAGCTCAACCCATCTCCGTTGCCTCATGTTTAGTTCCTTTTGATTTAAAATGTGCTGGAGGCTTTTATGATCGGTGAAAATGGTGCACTTGGTACCATAAAGGTAGTGCCTCCAAATCTTCAAGGCGAAGACCGCCGCTCCCAGCTCGAGATCATGGGCGGTGTAATTCACTTCATGGGTTTTTAGTTGCCTAGACGCATATGTACTTACCTTCCCGCGTTGCATCAGAACACAACCTAAACCTTGATTCGAAGCATCACAGTAGACTACGAAGTCTTTAGTTCCCTCCGGTAAGGATAGCACTGGCGCACTACAAAGGGCTTGCTTCAAGGTTTGGAAGGCATTCTCTTGCTTCTCAGTCCAGTTGAAAGGTACGCCTTTTTGTGTTAATAAGGTGAGAGATTTGGTTATCTTGGAGAAGTTCTAAATGAACCTTCGGTAGTAGCCTACAAGACCCAAGAATTGGCGAATTTCTGTTGGTGTTGTCGGAATTGCCCAGCCTTCGATGGCCTTGACCTTGGAGGGATCTACATGGATTCCTTCCTTGCTGACAACATGTCCCAAGAAATTTACACTGCGGAGCCAAAACTCACACTTGGAGAGTTTCGCATACAACTTTTCAGCCCAGAAGGGTCTCTAAGATCTGTCGGAGGTGTTGGCTATGCTCTTCCTTGCTTCGAGAGTATACGAGAATATCATCGATGAAAATGATCACGAAATTGTCAAGGAATGGGCGGCAGACTCGATTCATGAGGTCCATAAATGCAGCGGGGGCATTTGTTAGTGATGGGTTTTTGAGCATTCTAACACTCCTATGGTGTACATGCAACCCTAGAAACCTTGGATCTATGTTTGACTAAGATACATGCAAATAATTATTTTTCCAAGGTTCTTATCCTATCTAGCATGGCATGGGGAACTTGAATCAAATAAAGCTAGTAGAATTACTTACCTTGTAGTTGTAGTTGATTGCTTGGAGTTTTAGAGCCTAGCACCAATAGTGTGGATGCCTCAAATGGAAATCACAAATCACCACAAACTTGGAATTTTGAGAGAATAGTAATCACCTTTCTTGAAATCGGCCCTCTTACTTTACTCACCACAACTAGTGTGATTTCAAGAAACAAAGCCTCCTTTATATAGTGTGGTGGATTAGGGTTACATTCATGTAAACCCTAATACCCATGTCTTTTCATTTCCATGAGATCCATGGGTTAAAGCTCCATGGAGTATCCATGGACTTTCCATGCAACCCTAGCCCATTCCAAATAAGCATTAGCCCACACTATATAAATACAAGAGCCCATATTTAATTAGTCATACTTTTGATCTCTAAATTAATTCTAGATTAATTATAGATCAATACTAATTAAATAATATGATTTTATATTAATATATTAGGACTTATAATATATTAATAAATCATAACTTATGCTATTCTCAAACGATTATCCATAAATTGTTCGGGTGAAGTGCAACCCAAATGGACCATGCCGGGTCGGGTCAAGTACATACCAAATATAGTTATGGACTTAGACACTATATCCAACAGTCTCCCACTTGGATAAGTCTAATAACTATAGTTGCAAGTATGACTTCAGGAACCGATCAGCAATCGTAGCTCTTTAAACTCTGTTGAACTATGAAGCGCCATTTTAGATAAGTGATCATATATTCCTCTGTTCTAGATATCAGCCGGACAAATACATGGAACATGGTCTTGCTTATTGTCCAGCATTTGTTTCCCGATTTCCGATTTGTTTGACATAGAACTTAACTGAACACATCAATTTAGTTCTGACTGGGCCCGGTACATAGGTCAAAACAAAATCATCAAGGGGCCCAGATATCGCTTCTAATCCTAGAAGGAACAGATAAACTTCGACTCATATGTTTGCTCTACTACTTGTTGAATTACACACAAAAGCACGGTTTATAACATCGAGTTACCAATGCATTTTCGTGCAATCAATGCATAACCAACTCATAGGCAACAAATCATATCTCTAGGTTTGAAGAGTTATATGATATTACCATCTCACGATCACTCGAGATAAATTCCATGAAGTGATACAAGTGAGCGTGGGTTGAATCCAATACTCAGAACTTATGAGCACTCATGAGTGCTGTAGCCCCGCTTTGTCTAACATCTTAGACCTCTACAAGCCAACCCATGACAGTCTTGATTCATATCTACTTCCAACATATGGCCGACTGTGGAGAGTTTGAATAATATGATATAAACCATAACATAATTATTCTGGAAGTCAAAACATGCAAAAAGAAATAATAGTAAACGATTGACAAGAGATAGCAACACTTTACTCATAAATAACAGCTTTTATTTATCATCAAATGTCAATTACATTTTACAAATTTCAAGATTATCTAACTACTAAATCTAATATCATCCTTCAGCCCTATGCTCCGAGCATGCTGGAGATGCTTAGCCCGAGTCAGTCGCTTCGTGAGGGGATCTGCTGGGTTCTCATCCGATGATACCCTCTTTGCCACGAGGATTCCTTCTTCTATTCGATGTCTGATGAAGTGATATTTTTTGTCAATGTGTCTGGATCTCCCATGATCTCTTGGTTCCTTGGCTAAGGCAACCGCACTATTGCTGTCACAGAAAATCTCCATTGGCTCCTTTATAGTTGGTACAACTCCAAGGTCTCCGATGAAGTTCTTTAGCCATTTAGCCTCCTTTGCTGCCTCGCTTACTGCTATATACTCTGATTCACAAGTGGAATCAGCCATTGTCTCCTGCTTGGAACTTTTCCAAGTAATTGCCCCTCCGTTTAGAGTAAAGACCCAGCCCGACTGAGAGCGGAAATTATCCATGTCAGTCTGAAAGCTAGCATCATTGTACCCTACAACTCTCAAGTCCTCACTGCCACCGAGGGTAAGGACCCAGTCCTTAGTCCTCCGTAGGTACTTGAGGATATTCTTTACCGCAGTCCAGTGTGCCTTGCCAGGGTTCCCCTGATACCTGCTAACCATGCTCAAAGCAAAGGCTACATCAGGTCGAGTACACGTCATAGCATACATGATCGATCCTACAGCTGAAGCATAAGGAATTCGACTCATTTCTGCTATCTCAGCCTCAGTACTAGGGCTTTGTGTCTTACTCAATCTGGCGTTACTCTGGATGAGTAACTCTCCTTTCTTGGAGTTATGCATGTTGAACCTTTTCAACACTTTGTCCACATAGGTGCTTTGACTAAGTCCAATTAGTCTTTTACTCATGTTTCTCAAAATCCTTATCCCTAGGATATAGGCAGCTTCTCCAAGGTCCTTCATAGCGAAACACTTCCCAAGCCAGGACTTTACTTCCTGCAGGGTTGGGATGTCATTTCCTATGAGTAGTATGTCATCCACATACAGTACCAAAAAGCTGACTATACTCCCACTAGCCTTGATATAGACACAAGATTCATCTTCACTCCTTGAAAAGCCAAATTCTTTGACTTTCTCATCAAAGCAAAAATTCCATCTACGAGGTGCCTGTTTTAATCCATAAATGGATTTCTCGAGCTTACACACTCTACTGGGGTACTCTGTACTGACAAAACCCTCTGGCTGAACCATGTAAACATCTTCAGCCAACTTTCCATTAAGGAAAGCGGTTTTGACATCCATTTGCCATATTTCATAATCATGAAATGCAGCAATGGCTAACAGAACCCTAATAGACTTAATCTTGGCCACTGGTGAAAAGGTCTCATCATAATCAACTCCCGGAGTTTGAGAATAACCCTTTGCAACCAGTCGTGCCTTATAAGTGTGTACATTACCATCCATGTCTGTCTTCTTCTTGAAGATCCATTTTCACCCAACTATCTTACGATCAGGTACATTGTCAACCAAGTTCCAAACTTGATTGTCATACATGGACTGTATCTCGCTATCCATAGCCTCTTTCCATTTAGCAGCCTCAGGGCCTGCCATGGCTTCCGTGTAGCTGTTAGGCTCATCCAGATTTACCAGTGTGTTATCACTGATAAGTGTCTCACCTTCTGCAGTAATATGAAAACCATAATAATGCTCAGGTGCATTCCTAACTCTGGTGGAACGCCTCAGAGGTATAGATTCTTCAGTCGGCTCAACATGAGTTTTCTCCTCAGGTTGAGGGCTAGGGTTTCAGGTTCCTTCACCACTTGACTCTTGAATTTCCTCAAGGTCAATTTGCCTCCCACTGTCTCCTTGGCTCATGAATTCTGTCTCTCGAAAGAATCCTCTTCTTGCTACAAAGACCACATTATCACTGGGTCTGTAGAAGATGTAACCAAAGGATTTATGTGGGTAGCCGATGAAAATACACCTTTTGCTTCAGGGTTCGAGCTTATCGTGAGTCTCGCGTCTCACGAAAGCCTCGCAACCCCAAATCTTGATGTGGTCTAGATTGGGAAATTTTCCAGTCCACACCTCGTGAGGTGTTTTGGCAACCTTCTTTGTAGGGACTAGATTAAGGATATGGGCGGCAGTCTCTAAGGCATGCCCCCAAAATGAGATTGGTAGCGAAGCTCGACTCATCATGGAACGAACCATTGTCCAACAAGGTCCGATTGCGCCTCTCAGCTACACCATTCAACTGTGGTGTCCTAGGAGGTGTCAATTGTGAGACAATCCCGCACTCCTTAAGATAGTCAAGGAACTCAGTACTAAGATACTCACCACCACGATCGGATCGAAGCATCTTAATGTTCCTGCCCAACTGATTCTCCACTTCTTGCTTAAACTCTTTGAATTTCTCAAAGGTTTCTGACTTATGCTTCATTAGGTAGACATATCCATATCTACTAAAATCATCAGTAAAAGTCACATAGAACCGATTAGCTTCTCTTGTGGCGGTTCTGAAGGGTCCACACACATCCGTGTGTATGAGGTCCAACAAACCTTCACCCCTAGCACAAGTGCCAGTAAAAGGTGACTTTGTCATTTTACCAAGAAAACAAGATTCACAACATCTGACTTTAGGTCAAATGACTCCAAGACTCCATCCTTTTGGAGTTGGCCTATGCGTTTCTTGCTTACATGTCCAAGACGACAATGCCATAAGGATGCTTTATCTAAGCTATTGGAAGAGTTAATACACAATACATTATTTCCTAGATTATCTACAACAGATACAGTTTCATACACGCCATCACAAGGTAATGCTTTAAAATAAAGAAAATTATTAAAGAAAGCATCAATACTACCATTATTATTATCAAAATAAAAGGTAAAACCTTGTTTATACAATGCATGAAAGGAAATAACATTTCTTGCCATTTCTGGCGAATAATAACATTTATTCAAATCTAATGTAAACCCACTATTTAGCACTAAGGAATAAACTCCTATCTTGGTGACAGGTGAAGCTTTCCTGTTTCCCATGATCAAGTTTATCTTTCCCTGCTCCACATTCTCACTTCTTTTTAGTCCTTGCAAATCACAACATATGTGAATACCACAACCTGTATCAAGGACCCAAGACTTAGAATGAGGTGAGTTATTAGACAATATAGTGTATATACCTGCATGGTTGGGTTTTACTTTCCCATCCTTCAAATCTTGCTGGTACTTTGGGCAGTTTCGCTTCCAGTGCGACTTTTCATGGCAATAGAAGCATTTCAGCCTCATTAGGGTTAGCAGAAGGAGTGACAAAACCTTTCTTGGTTTTGCTTGAAGAGGAGCCTTCAAGGGTCTTACCCTTGGTACCCTTAGAAGGGTTCTTTCTCTTCTTCACTTTGCCATGCCCGATTGCCAAGACATTGGCCACAGTTGGAGTAGGAGTAGGAGTAGTAACAACCAACTTACCCTTTAGACCACTTTCGGCGGTCTTCAAGAGTCCTTGAAGTTTGCTGAGGGTGACTTCTTCCTTGTTCATGTGATATGTCATGCGGAATTGATCATAACACGATGGCAAGGAGTGCAAAATGATGTCTATTGCTAACTCCTCAGGGAAGTTCACATTCAGCTTCAGTAAACGGTCCACATACCTTTGCATTTTCTGCATGTGGCCCGTGATGGGTTCACCATCCTTCATTCGGGTTGTTATCATGGAGGAGATTATTTCATATCGCTCTTGACGAGCACTTTGATGGTAGCGGTCCATCAAGTCCTGGTGCATCTCAAAAGGATAATAGTCCTCATAGGACTTTTGGAGCTCGGCTGTCATGGTGGTCATCATGATGCATGCCACTTTTGTAGTATCTCTTTCATGTACCTCATATTCAGCAAGCTCTTCAGGAGTAGCAGTTGGCTCGGGTACCTTCAGCTCCTTGTCGAGAACATATTCTTTGTTCTCATACCGAGTGACCATCCTGATGTTTCTGATCCAATATGTAAAGTTGGACCCATCAAAGATGACTCTCCCACAAAGATTCATGAGAGAGAAGGAGCTAGTAGGGTTTGAGCCAGAAGCATTGTTATTGGAAGACATCTGAAAAGAAGAGGGAATATATTAGATTAGATATAGAGATAGTCCTTAACAAAACACCCAAATGTAATATTAAGGCTAGGACCCAACACAATATTTTATAACTTAGAAGAGGGATGCCGTAATCTAAGCCATAAGATATTTGAAGGTAGGTGAATGACGATTCACCAATTTCCACCATGAAAAACGAAATATTTAATTAGGTTTTAATTGGTTTAGAAACTCCTAGATTCTTTGAGATTCATTGAACTTTCTTCAATGGCATGTTTCAATCTCGAGTGTGCCCTTCAAGTTTTGTGACTGGGATGCCGAGGATCACAAAACAAGGTGTGAAGTAACCATGCAAATTACTTGGTACCCTTAATGTATTACCCCTCAATCGATGTGCCGGTTAACCACACACGCTCCATCGATACTATGATAAACATTAAGTCACCCTTTACCTACCTTGTTAAGTTCAAGTTAGTGTGCCGGTTAACCACACACGCTCCACTAACGACTTAAACAAAGTGTAAAGTGTAATTTCATGGATTAGCACCTTATTCACATTTTCCTAAAATAACTAAGATTGGGAATTCAATAAAGTTTAGTTACTTTAGTATTATCATTATACTTTTAATGAGAATTTATAAGTCCTTGTCCTACCCGTTCGGCTAACGACCCTCCACCGATCAAGGAAGCGGTGGCTGAGAGTGGACACCCATTAAGTTGCCATTTTATAGGCAACAACCTTATACCCCCCTTATAGACCGGCTTCGTGAATGTGGCGTACTAGCGGTAAGACGACTTGATCTTATACATATATAAATATTATTGAACTTATAATATTATAAAGTATAAGGGTTGAATTTTAACTTTTAAAATTCTAGGGGTTGGAACTAAAGTTTTTAATATGACTTTACATGTTCCAAAACTTAAGGGCAAGTTTTGTAAACTTTCAAAACTTTTCATTTCTCATAACTTATGAGTTAATGGTTATTAAAAATGAAGACTCTTCATTTTTTGTAACCTATGTGTTCTTTTAATGGTTATTTATAAATGTGACTTTTGGTTATCCATAACTTAAGAACTAGTTATGGACTCCATTAAAACACATAAAGATCAAGAATTAATCTAATCAATTATTAGCACATAATTTCTATGATCTTCTAAACTCATATGTTTATGAATGTTCATATCAAAAATTTCAAGAATCGTAAGTACATATACAAAACTTGAAATTTTGATACGAGCTTTTGAACAAAACTTCGATTTTCAAGTTTTTTTTTTTTTTTTTTTTTGCATCAAGTATCAAATAAAACAAACCAGGCTCTGATACCACTGATGGGTTTTTGAGCATTCTAACACTCCTATGGTGTACATGCAACCCTAGAAACCTTGGATCTATGTTTGACTAAGATACATGCAAATAATTATTTTTCCAAGGTTCTTATCCTATCTAGCATGGCATGGGGAACTTGAATCAAATAAAGCTAGTAGAATTACTTACCTTGTAGTTGTAGTTGATTGCTTGGAGTTTTAGAGCCTAGCACCAATAGTATGGATGCCTCAAATGGAAATCACAAATCACCACAAACTTGGAATTTTGAGAGAATAGTAATCACCTTTCTTGAAATCGGCCCTCTTACTTTACTCACCACAACTAGTGTGATTTCAAGAACCAAAGCCTTCTTTATATAGTGTGGTGGATTAGGGTTACATTTATGTAAACCCTAATACCCATGTCTTTTCATTTCCATGAGATCCATGGGTTAAAGCTCCATGGACTTTCCATGCAAGCCTAGCCCATTCCAAATAAGCATTAGCCCACACTATATAAATACAAGAGCCCATATTTAATTAGTCATACTTTTGATCTCTAAATTAATTCTAGATTAATTATAGATCAATACTAATTAGATAATATGATTTTATATTAATATATTAGGACTTATAATATATTAATAAATCATAACTTATACTATTCTCAAACGATTATCCATAAATTGTTCGGGTGAAGTGCAACCCAAATGGACCATGCCGGGTCGGGTCAAGTACATACCAAATATAGTTATGGACTTAGACACTATATCCAACAGTTAGACCAAAAGGCATCACGACGAATTTGTAATGACCATAACGAGTTCGAAAAGCAGTCTTAGGAATGTCCTCATCTCGAACTTTGAGTTGATGATAACCGGATCTCAGATCTATCTTTGAAAAGTAACTAGCCCCTTGAAGCTGTTCAAATAGATCATCGATTCGGGGAAGTGGATACCAGTTTTTGATGGTGAGCTTATTCAGTTCCCTATTGTCATTGCACATCCTGAAGGATCTGTCTTTCTTTTTAACGAAAAGAACCGGAGCTTCCCATGGAGAGAATCTTGTGTTGAGTTTTGAGCATTCTAACACTCCTATGGTGTACATGCAACCCTATAAACCTTGGATCTATGTTTTCTCTATTATACATGCAAATATTAACTATTCCAAGGTTTCATCCTAACTAGCATATTATGAAGCACCTATACTACAAAGTTCTAGTTAGATGACATACATTTTGATGTAGCTTGATGTCTTCAAGCTTTAAGAGCTTAGCCCCAATAGTGTGGAAGCCTCAAATGGAATCACAAATCACCAAAACACCTTGGAAGAACTTGAGAGAATATGTATGCACACTAAAATCGGCCCACTCTTATTTTCACACACTTGTACCAATTTTGTGAGCCAAGGACCCCTTTATATATTATGGAGGATTAGGGTTACATCCATGTAAACCCTAATACCCATGACCTTTCATTTACATAGGATCCATGGGTTAAAAGCTCCATGGACCATCCATGAAAGCTTAGCCCAACCTAAATGAACTTGGCCCATTCCATATATATAAGAGTCCATATTTAATTAGTTCTTTTTGATCATTTAATTAATTCTAAATTAATTCTTGATCAATACTAATTAAATAATATGATTCCATATTAATATATTAGAACTTATAATATATTAATATAAATCAAAAGTATACTATTCTCAAAAGACTATCCATATAAATTGTGCCGGTGAAGTGCAAACCAAATGGACCATGCCGGGTCGGGTCAAGTACATACCAAATATAGTTATGGACTTAGACATTAATCCAACAGTCTCCCACTTGGATAAGTCTATAACTATTATTGAGTATGACTTCAAAACCTAACTGGCAATCGTAGCTCTTAAAGCCGCTGTCGAACTCTGACCTTGTCAATGACTTGTCCATTAGATAAGGGATCATATATTCCTCCATTCTAGATATCATATGGATTGAGACATGGATTATAATCATTCTCTCTGTCCATTTGTTGTTTCCCGATTTTCGATTTATGATGACTGACTGATTGAACAAATCAAATCAGTCCTGGCTTGGCCAAGCACTCACATGTGTCATCGCTAAATCATCGAGGGGCCCACAGATATCGCTTTTATCCCGAAGGTAAAAGGAATGGATAAACTTCGACTCATATGGCTTGTTCTACTACTTGTTGAATCATACACAAAGGCACGTTTTATAACATCGAGTTACCAAATGCATTTTCGTGCAATCAATGTATAACCAGCTCATAGTAACAACTCATATCTCTAGGTTTGAAGAATATAAGATATTATCGTCTCATGATCACTCGTGATAAAATCCATGAAGTGATTCAAATGAGCGCGGGTTGAATCCAATACTCAGAACTTATGAGCACTCATGAGTGTTGTAGAACCACTTTGTCCACCAACTTGGACCTCTACAAACCAACCCATGACAGTCTTGATTCTTATCTACTTCCAACATATGACTGACTGTGGATGGTTTGAATAACTTAATCATTCAGGAAGAGCGACTTAGTTATTCTGGAAGTCAAAACATGCAAAGTGAAACACAAGAATAAATTAATCAAATATAGTATCAAACCCTATGAATATAAATAAACACTTTTATTTATCACCATACTGATTACTCATTATTCATTGTTTCGGTTTCATCAACTTTATACTTGAATTAAAAACACTAGTTGTCCCATGCTCCAAGCATGTACACTATGTTTTTCTTAAACAATAGCTTTGCCATACACCAAGTATGCACTCTATGTTTGTCTATGATCCTTACTTTGTGAAATAAACCAATTGAACATAATTTCAATGATTCTAATTTCACACTCCCAAATCCTTATCGAAAAATGTGAGAATTTCAAATTCCTATCATTTATCGAAATCTGTTTAGATTTTAAACTTATATGCACTGACCCTCCTGTAATGAATATGTACAAAGTCACAAAGACTTGTCAACAGTCATTATAAGGTATTCCAATGGAGATCAACTCCATGGAAACTAAGTCTCATATTCAAAGTACATTGCTTTGGACATGCTTCTTGCATTAAGTTTTCTAATCTTACACAGATAACTTCCACCTATGGAGACAACTCCATATTCTCATTTTGACTATCACTTCTGAATAAGAGATGCCTCTTTTCAGAATATGTCAATATGGTCCTTCCAAAATTAGCACTATACTTCCAACTGTCCCTGAGCAACCAATCTTTGGTAAACCTCAGATTGTCCTCGACAATTGCTTAATCATTTTAGTCATATCCAATTCTAGACCTTTTCCCTTTTTAATGCCTCTGGGCATTTGGAAAATTTTAGAAATGACAAATATTATAGCACATGCAATCGATCCTGTACCCAAAGCAAATGGTACACAATTCATGATGTCTCACATAAAGACATGATTCTAGACCAGTCTTTTGCCACAATATTTTTATTTGCCATGTTTTCAAAATTTGACTATGAAGAGGGATGTCGTAATCATAATCGAATTTTGAGAACGCAATATATAGAATTTCCTTAACTTGAACCAATCCAACATGAAATTCATATATATATTCTTGACTAAAGATGATTAAGGTCTCAATCTAAGCCTTTAGAACTGAAATGAAGTATATCCTCTCCCTTAATTATAGCAAAACAACTTTTTCAATCCCTGCAGCCTCACGAATTGAAACTTGTGTTTTCTATAATTAACATTGCTAACTTGCAACACTAACAATAATTATCATGCTCCCACTTACATGATGATTATTAGCATAACACTTATGTTCCCACTAGCTTTGACATGTACTCAGAAATCAGCTGGACTTCTAGAAATCAATACTTTATTGACTTTCTTACCAAAGTTCAGATTTCTGATACGAGATGCTTTGATAAAACTTTATCAAAATCATACACCTTTCCTTAGATAGCATGCATGTGTGTCTAAACAGTTTCAGAACTATGAAAAGGGATGTCGTAATCATAGTCTCAATTGTTTAGACCTTTTGCCATCTGCTTCAAATCTACTTGGTGGAAGTGTTTCCTCACCATCATTTTCATGAATCGGAGAGAAACCTTATGACCCTTAGATTTTATGGTGTATGTGTTCTTATCCATGTGAATCGTCAAAACCATAGTCATAAGACAAGGATAATGACAAATCCAAACTCATATGGACTGAACTTATGCAATCTTAACTTCTTGCCACCTGGCAGTACAGGGCCTGCCATTGCTTCCAAGTTGTTATGCAACCAATTGAGAACTTTCAGAACTCCTATGCAAAGCCAACTTTAACTGGAATGGGCACAGAATATGTCAACACGATAGGTTATAAACCTCAAGTCGTGTGCTAGTGAAGAACCTCAGGTTTTATTCTTGATTAGTTCTTGAAATTCTTTTTAGGATCTTTAAGACTCCCACTATCCTCTTGACATATAAGACTATCTTGCCAAATATTCAAGAGATAGTGCGGATTCTTTATCAAGACAAACACTTCACACAATTGGCCTTAGTTGGTCTTTGTTTTATCCAAAACATTACAACTTACCGATTTCAAATGTACAAGAGTTATTTGACAAGTGTTTTAAACCTTTCTTTAAGATATGTCACTCAAGTTACAATCTTGGAGTATGACTCTAAGAATTATTTTGGAACGAAGTATGACTCATCTTCCTGATCTAACCATTTCAATAATTCATGACTCCTCTTCTTAGTCATAAGAATGCACTAAGATGACCTTTAGAGGACTAATTGTGATATGATTTCTAAATCATTAAGATGATCACAAACATGATACTAAAGTACTCTCCCATCTTTTCAGATTTGAGAAACGTTTATCTTTCTGCCTAATTTGATTCTTCCCATTCGTTCTGCCATACATTGAGACTTTTCCAATGTTTCAGAATTATACTTAAACTTTTAAGTATAACCATATTTACTAAACTTTAGTAAATCATATAGTCTTAACGAGCTTTGTGGTGGACATGACCAGTGCACAAGAATGTGTACTCGGTCCCTTTAGTCCTTCACTTGACTCACACATCCATGTGAACAAGTAATTAGTCTTGATTTTCCAATGCTTGAAAGTTCTCATTCATCATACTATTCAACTTGCATGATTCCAAGTTTCGGTCCAATTGAAACTTGGGTGATGAGGAACTTTACTGATTTGGTAAATTTAGACACTACCACAAATGAAAGAATCAAATCCATTTTCCAATATTGTTGTCAGTGGAATCATATAAGCAACAATTTTCCATAAATGTCATTGTAAGGATACTTCAAATAAATAAAATTAAACAATTTTCTTTTATTTTAAAACTTTGCGGAAAAACTTATCCTTACAATCCACATGGAAAATTGTTGTTATCTATTCCTTAGCAATATATCATAACTTCTTAAGCAACTGCTCAAAATTCTGATGCGATCGAAATCCACCTTCGCGATCAGAATCAGCATATACTTCCTTTAAGATTTCTCTCTATTCTTTGATTCTTAAAACATCAACATGTGACCCGGTCACATCATGTAATGATGTTCTCAGAATAGAACTTAACAGAGTTAGATAATGGGCTCTACCTGATGTAGAGTCAAACTTATTGACTTTAACATCCCTAGGTAAATTTGGCAGCATTGCAATCAACGCCCCTTCCTTTGGCAAAATAAACATATGGACCCTTTGGTAATGGGACTATCTAAGACTTAGCCTTTCTCTTTACCATTTGGTCAACCGGGTTGACTATGGCCAATCCCTTTCCATTGGGAAGAGAATGCTTTTCTAGATTTCCAATGTCACCATTGTCACTGTCCATAAAGTTTTTGGGAAGTTGATCTTCTAATCAAATTTGCTTTACTATCGTTCCAAATCATTTCTGATTCAGCAGCACCAAGCAAATAGATATGATCATTAAGGTTCATGTCATAGTCTGTTTCATAGTAGTCCCAAAGGAACTCACTATATGACTTAGAAAGTGATTGAACATCCAACTTTCTCAAGACTTTGACACCCAACTCTCCCGGCTTGTCAATATGTGACTTCATCTCTATGATGTGATCACACATAGACCTTGCTTTCCATTAGGGCTTGAGTGAACTTGAACTTGTGGGTTAGGGAGATAATTGGAGGAGGTGGAGGAAGAGAAGTATGACTTTCATGAGCCAAACTCGAGAAGTCATATTTATTAGGAAAGCTTGGTTTGGGAAGATCATTGTTGTCTAAACCAGACATCAACAATGAGAGAAATTCACGTAAAGTTGATTTAAGTCCTTAATATAACACCCAATATGATATATTAAGGCTAGGACCCAACAAACTATTTTATAACTTGGAAGAGGGATGCCGTAATCCAAGCTATAAAATATTTGAAGGTAGGTGAATGACGATTCACCAATTTCCACCAAGATAAACGAAATGTATTATTAGGTTTTAATTGGTTTTGAAACTCCTAGATTCTTTTGAGATTCATTGAACTTTTCAATGGCATGTTTCAATCTCGAGTGTGCCCTTCAGGTTTTGTGACTGGGATGCCGAGGATCACAAAACAAGGTGTGAAGTAACCATGCAAATATACTTGGTACCCTTAATATTTACCCCTCAATCGATGTGCCGGTTAACCACACACGCTCCAACGATACTATGATAAACATTAAGTTACCCTTTGCCTACCTTGTTAAGTCCAGGTTAGTGTGCCGGTTAACCACACACACTCCACTAACAGCTTAAACAAAGTGCAAAGTGTAATTTCATGGATTAGCACCTTATTCACATTTTCCTAAGTAACTAAGATTGGGAATTTATAAGTGTTTTGTTACTTAGTATTTATCATTATACTTATAATGAAGGGAGAATTATAGTCCTTGTCCTACCTGTTCGGCTAACGACCCTCCACCGGTCAAGGAAGCGGTGAGTGAGAGTGGACACCCATTAAACTGTCATTTTATAGGCAGTAACCTTATACCCCCCTTATAGACCGGCTTCGTGAATGAGACCTACTAACGGTAAGACGACTTGCTCTTATACATATAATATATTAAACTTTTAATATTATAATAGTATAAGGGTGTATTTTAGACATTTAAAATACTTGGTGGTTTAATCTATTAATTAAACTAGACTTTTAATTTAATTAAACTCAAACCATATATTTATGGATTAATAATACTCTTTTAATTAAACGTTTTAATTAACTATTAATAAAGTCCATAAGAGTTAATTTGAACTATTCAACAAAACATCATAATTCCAATTATTAAACTCAAAATTAAAACCATTTAATTAATTGTTTAAGTTATGAACCCAAGAGTTTTAGAATTCAATTCTTTTTTTCATAAAAAACTTTTTCTCAAATTCCAAAACTTGAGGGCAAGTTTTGTAATTCTTGAAAACCTTTGGATTCCATAACTTATGGAATTAATGGTGTTTTATGATGAAATTTTCCATGTTCCATAACTTAAGAACAAGTTATGGAATTCTTTAAAACATTAACACCAAATTTTGTAACTCCATAAAAACTTTGAATCAAATTTTTTTTTTTAAATAAAAAAAAAACTTTCATATCCATAACTTATGGAAGTTTCAAAAACCCTTAAGATCACAACTTTAAAAAAAAAAACTTTTGAGCTCCAAAATTTTATGACAAAATATGTAACTCCTTAAAACATTTAGATCAAACTTTTAAAACTAATAAAATAATCATATCATTTTATATTTTACTAAATTTGACCTAATTCAACTCATATAACAAATGATTCAAATTTTACAAATAATTTGTTTTTCACAAAACAAGTAATTATCTTAAAATTTGACAAACGTCATGTTTTTTTTTCCTTTTTTTTCCCAACTTGAAAATAAAACATTTGCATTAATATAACAGAAAACAACCCATGTCTCTGATACCACTGTTGAGTTTTGAGCATTCTAACACTCCTATGGTGTACATGCAACCCTATAAACCTTGGATCTATGTTTTCTCTATTATACATGCAAATATTAACTATTCCAAGGTTTCATCCTAACTAGCATATTATGAAGCACCTATACTACAAAGTTCTAGTTAGATGACATACCTTTTGATGTAGCTTGATGTCTTCAAGCTTTAAGAGCTTAGCCCCAATAGTGTGGAAGCCTCAAATGGAATCACAAATCACCAAAACACCTTGGAAGAACTTGAGAGAATATGTATGCACACTAAAATCGGCCCACTCTTATTTTCACACACTTGTACCAATTTTGTGAGCCAAGGACCCCTTTATATATTATAGAGGATTAGGGTTACATCCATGTAAACCCTAATACCCATGACCTTTCATTTACATAGGATCCATGGGTTAAAAGCTCCATGGACCATCCATGAAAGCTTAGCCCAACCTAAATGAACTTGGCCCATTCCATATATATAAGAGTCCATATTTAATTAGTTCTTTTTGATCACTTAATTAATTCTAAATTAATTCTTGATCAATACTAATTAAATAATATGATTCCATATTAATATATTAGAACTTATAATATATTAATATAAATCATAAATATACTATTCTCAAAAGACTATCCATATAAATTGTGCCGGTGAAGTGCAACCCAAATGGACCATGTCGGGTCGGGTCAAGTACATACCAAATATAGTTATGGACTTAGACATTAATCCAACATCTTGGTCTTATGAATCCTTTATCCAAGAGTTCACTTAGTTGGCTTGACAATTCTTGCATTTCGGCAGGAGCCAACCTATAGGGTGATTTGGCGATCGGAGTGGCTCCAGGCACTAGGTCGATTCGGAATTCGACTTGTCTTTCTGGGGGTATTCCCGGAAGATCTTCTGGAAAGACATCCGGGAAGTCACATGCCACTGGAATGTTTTGAATGTTCACTTCCTCTTTGGTTTTATCCACCACATGAGCAAGGAATGCGTAGTTCTTTTTATGTAGATACTTTTGTGCCTTGATACACGAGATAAGGTGAAGGTTTGTGCCAGGTTTATCTCCGTAGATTATTAGGGTTTCGTGATTAGGAAGATGAAGGTGAACGGCCTTCTTGTGACACATAATATCGTCATGATGGGGGCTTAACCAATCCATGCCAATTATCACATCAAAACTCCTAATATTTATAGGCATCAAATTTATTTGGAATGAGTGGTTGTTTAGTGTTAACGTGCATCCTATATAGATATCTTTAGTTGTTTCAGTTTTCCCATTAGCCATTTCCACCGTGAAGGCTTCGTTGAGCTTCTGGGGTTGTTGATTTAGCAAGTATTTGAATTTATTACTAACGAAAATTCGCTCCGCCCCACTATCAAATAAGATGCATGCGTACGAGTTGTTAAGTAGGAACGTACCGGTGACAACGGCTGAGTCCTGTACTGCTTCACCCTGACCCATTGTCAGCACTCTCCCTGCTGCTCCTGCCCCTTGATTGTTTGCGTTGAGGCAATTTCGCCTAAAATGCCCGGTTCTCCCACATCCGTAATAGGTATGACTGGCCCCAACATTGCAGTTGTTGTTATTGTTGTTGTTGTTGTTGTTGTTGTTGTTGTTGTTGTTGTTGTTTGGCATCTGGTTTTGTTGAAGCTGAGCCCTACAATACTTTGTTGTATGGCCTTTCCGGTTGCACCTTGTGCAAATCATCTCTCGACATTCCCCATGATGGTGGAAGTTGCATTTGTTACATTTGGGGAAATTTCCTGAGTACTGCTTTGGGGCATTCGGCGTGGATGAGGCTGGACCATGTGGTGTGGTGGTAGCTTGAGTTGCAGCATGGACAGTCATAGTTTGTTGTTTCTTTGATGATTCTGAGTTTTTTTTTCCTTTTCTCTTGTTGTTTTTCCCTTTCTTGTTCTCACCTTCCTTTTTAACCTCCACTTCTACTGTTTTGGCACCCTTTTTGTTGCCATGATCATACAATTTCTTATCCAGCCTCGTGGCACTATCGAACGTCTCAGGGTTTGCCGCAATGACATTTCCTTGGATAGGTGCAGTCAATCCCCAGATAAATCTCTCAATATTTTTCCCTTCTGAGGTAATCATTCCGGGACACAGAAGAGATAGCTCACTAAACCTGGATATGTATGCGTCGATATCGGAGTTTTGAACCATGAGGTTCCACAGTTCTTATTCCATCTTCTGGATTTCACCTCTTGCACAGTATTCAGCCAGCATCATTTCTTTGAGCTCTTCCCATGGCAACGCGTTCGCCACCGGGAGTGTCATGGCCTCTATGTGGCCATTCCACCAGGAGAGAGCTTGATCAGTGAATGTGTAGGCCGTAAACTTGACCTTGCATCCATCTGGACACCCGCAGATTTCAAAAACAGATTCCACTATCTTAATCCATCGCTTCAGGGCTATTACGCCTCCTGTTCTATTAAAGGTTCGAGGTTTGGCGTTGGTGAAATCCTTGTAGGTGCAGGTTCGCGTGGTTCCGTGGTTTGTTCCTTGATTCATGCTCCCGGCTCCCTGTACGTTGCCTCCTCCGTTGTTCCCGTTGCGAATCTACGCAAGTGTTGCAGTGACCGCAGCGGACACTGCTGCCTCGAATGCAATCGAGTTTATTTCCGGCGTGGTTGGTGTTGTGTTGTTTCCACGGTTGGGTCTTTGAGGCATCTTTCTGTCACAGAACGGAAAGACGTTGAGTGCATATTGTATTGCGAGTTTAGAATTCCATAGACTCGGCGTATCGAGTGTGTATTTAACTAATTCCATGCATTAACATAAAACAAGGAAATAAAACGCATAGCAGATAACAACATCATGATAAAAACATAAAGCATTTTCATTAATACTAATTGTTTTGATACATGAAAATTTTCCAGAAGGCATACAGTACATGGGGAAATATAAAATCTGGCAGCATGACGACCCTATGAGTAGTGTGATCACTTAAACATAAGGTCGATAATACATAAAGTAGCCTACATTCAAAGGAAACATGACAATACTAGTAAGCAAGGGGCGAATCCTAATCTTGACAGGATGCGTCTAATAGTGATATCATATTCCAAAATGTTGTGCTACTAAAGTAGCCATCTCGGTCATTTCTCTAATGACCTCATCTCTTTCCTGTTCCGCTTGCACAGCTCACGTCTCCATTGCCAGTAGCTGCTGTCGAAGTGCGGCGATTTCTTCTTCCGAAGAGCGGGTTCTATTAATGGAGCCCCTTGGCGGTATAGGGTGGTCCTGATGCACTTCTGTGGTAGGAGGCTCGTCGGAAACTTCGTCAGTGTTCTTTTCGTCCTCTTCGTCATCATCGGTCTCATCAAACTCGTAGTCCATGTCTGTATACTCATCCTCCTCAAGGTCAGAGGCTGCTTCGGGTCCTACCACGGGGTCTTCTTTAATTTCTCCGTGAGCCACTAGGTTTTGGTGGAAAAGAATGCCCTGATGCGCTCCATCCATGGTGGCTGCACGAGAAGTTGGGAGTGATAAGGGTGAAAAAGGGTGTAAGACGTTGTAAACATTTTAATCACGTATGCATATACTATTTCCGAAAATACTCCTATAGTATTTTAATTATTATTGTTTGAATTCCTGATAGGTTTTGAATATGTGGTGAGTTTCTAGGTTAACTTCCCGCCATAATTACCCCCAAACACATGTCGGTCATATTTTGGATAAATATAGTTGATCAGACTATATTTACCCCCAATATGACTACATAACTGCCCGGGTTTAATCACAGCGTTCCATTTCCCTTAGAGACTTTTAATGTTAAAGTTTTAATGTATGCACTTTATTCAGAGTGTTTTAGTCCCATTGTATTTATAGTTGCATATCATGTATGGTTAGATATGCTAGTTCACTATAAACAATGCTCTGATACCAATCTGTCACACCCCCGAACCAGACGGCGGAAACGTTCGGGGGCTCGTGTGACTATAAATTGAAATATCATCACAATAAATATACATGAAACATAACACAATCGTCACCAACATTACATATTACAACTGGCATTGTTCACATCAAGTACATTGTTTTACATTACATAATTCAGGAATATAAATTGTACGATAATTGACATGTGCATAAAGAAATTCCAAAATACTCTTGATGGTTCTTCAGCTTAACGATTACCTGAGAATACAAGTTATTTTGAAAACGGTCAACATATATAATGTTGGTGAGTTCATAAGCATGTTTGATTGAAAAACTTTGTATTGGGAGTATAACCCAGAAAATCCGATATTTTCTGTAAAATTCTTTGAAAAAGATGTATTGACTAAGTATAAATGTATGTGTGCTTATCATTGTAAAATCAAGTGTAAATGAAAAATCCAAATTCCTTGTACTATATCTGTTATGAGAAAAAGGTAATGATTAATAGTGTTTCCCCCAGAAAAATCCGATATTTTCTGATTTATAAAAATGTTATAGTTTTTGCATCATCGTATAAGTTGTTTTGTATTGACACGATCGAAGGGTTTAATATACGAAATGTTAATATGGTATTAGATCTCTATGTGAGCCATTATAACCTCGCATGGTAATGACTAAATTGTCTGTCTTGGCATTTTTCCAAACGCCGGTATTTGATCAAGGTTTTGTCGCCCTAGACATACCTAGTCTAGCTGTAGCGAACAGCTAAGGCGTGGGGAGTCACCCTGTATAGATCTATACACAAACTCTCGCTCTCCCTCGAGGAGACTATGATTATAACTACAGGCTTCGACCATACACTCGGTGATATCAACCGACAAGTCCCACTAGATCCCAAGTATTTCCACATGAATATGTATAACGTTATATGTATGTAGTTTACAAACACTAGTTGATGTATGGATGTAAGTTGATAAAGCCCAACAAAACATGAAAAATGACACTTGTGGCCCATTAGACGTGCAAATTGTTTCAATGCTTGTTAGGTATGCAGATGGTCACTTAAGGCCCGTTAAGCATACAACGAATAGTTCAGGCCCAATTATCATGTAAACGGACCACTAAGGCCCAATAAACATGTAAAGGATAAATTAGGCCCATTAAGCATGTAATGGGGTCACTAAGGCCCAATACACTTGAAATGAATATATTGGGCCCATTAATCATGCAACCGGATCACGAAGTGTCACACCCCCAAACCAAGGATGGCGGAAACGTCCGGGGGTGGTGGACTTCATGTATAGTACCATAACAACGAGTATAATAGTGACCAAAGCAAATACAACCATCATAATATAATTGAAAATTTTACACCATAGTATGAGTTTACATATTTCAAAATCAATTACACTATGATGACAAAATAAACTGTTGACGCCTTAGCGTCCCATCCTCAAAAGCTGCGGTTTACCTGTTTTACTGATTTCCTGAGAATACAAGTAGTTTTGAAAAAGTGTCAACAATTAAGTTGGTGAGTTCATAAGCTTTTGGATGTAGAGTTTGAAAACCCTGGTTACTACCAGTATGTATAGTAGTTTCTGTTTGAAATGAAACCGGGTATTGTATTCCGAGTTTGAAAACCTTTGTTTGCAAATGTAATGTATACTTCAAGAAAATCCAATATTTTCCTTATAAAATGTTATGTAGTCTTAAATCCCAAGACTGAGCGTAAGAGTGTGTTTTGTACTTGTAACGTGTTTGTAATTTTAATAAATACCCAAGAAAATCCAATATTTTCCTTATAAAATGTTATGTAGTCTTAAATCCCAAGACTGAGTGTAAGAGTGTGTTTTGTACTTGTAACGTGTTTGTAATTTTAATGAATACCCAAGAAAATCCAATATTTTCCTTATAAAATGTTATGTAGTCTTAAATCCCAAGACTGAGTGTAAGAGTGTGTTTTGTACTTGTAATCGTATTTGTATGCAGTTTCAGATAGATAAAACCCCTTTTTAAAGTAGAATTTTCCTGTAAACTTGAAATGTTGTTAACTCCCTATGTGAGTCGTTATAACCATACTATAACTAGAATGAACCTGCTACAACGTTTTTCAGACGTCAAGATCCTATGACTTTTGTCACCCGTAGACCTACAGGTCCTGTTGTAGCTAGCAGCGAGGTGTGGGGTGTCAATCCCAATATAGATCTATACACAATTATCACGCTCTCCCTACAAGATACTCTGGTTATAACTTGCAGGAAATTTTTAACCCGTACTCTAAGAGTACAATTGAAGAATTGTCTCACAACTTACGTTAACGAGTTTACGTATAGTTTGAATGTAAAACCTTTTCCGTGGTGGAAGTGAAATCTCCCTTTGTGTAATAAATTCGTGATGTGAAATCCATAAACTATTCCTATTATAGTTTATCATGTAGTATATGAAAAACCCGTTTGTATTGAGTGTAAAACCTTTTTCTGTGTAAGTAGTATGTTTAGCAAAGCATAACTATAATTCTTATGTTTCACCTTGTATATTTGTAATGATAAAGGACTCTTATAATTCAGTAAGTAATTTCTGTTATTTAAATGTAACTTAACAGAAAACACATGTAAAATATGAAATCATCAAAGATAAACACTTTGCTCAACATGTTACGAAGTGTTATGAAAGTTGTAAGTTGTTAACTAGTTTTTAACATTTCTGCATTGTTTTAGAAAAAATCATAGAAAAATCATACGAAGTTGAAAACTGATTTCGTAAACTCTGAGTGTTTAGAAAATGTGTCTAGTTTATTCATAATTTTTATCATGATTTTTAGAAGTCTCTAACTTGAGTGAAAATGTTCATATTCACAGACTGGCCCGAATTCTTTTCCGAAATGGTAGGCAGTTTTGTAAAAATCACCATAAATTGTATAAAAATCGTATGAAGATGTGCAAGTAGTCATTAGAAAGGTATAAACTTGAACTAATTTCATATTAAACAGTTTTGAAAGGTATTAAGTTTAAGATGGTCAAAATAGTCTGTGAATAGGACTCAACTTTTCTGTGAAAAGTTGAAGTATGAGTTTGAGTTATATTAAGGTGTGTTAACTTGTATCCCCCCCCCCTAAAACTTGAAGAAAAACATGAAAATGTAGGGGTATGAACTCACCTTGAGTGATTTCCTTAGGTGAATGCTGAAGAAATGGGGTTTCCAAGTCAAGAACACTTGGTAAAAGCTTGGAGACTTGAAGATCTAAGAACAAATATGGCGATATTTGTTATGAGAGATCCATAATTTTGAGTGAAGGTATGAAGAATGTTCAAATGTAGGATGAGAATACTTACTAAATGTGAGTGAAAAGCTCAATATCAGCCTTGGAGTCTCGAGTTGTTAGAGAGAGAATGTGAGAGAGAGGTGTTTGCTTTTTGGTGAGAAAGTGAGTAAAGTGGGAGGAGAGGTGAGGGTGTTCCAGCTTTTGATCAAAATCTCTTGTTGGAGGGGAGTGTAAGAGGACAAATAGTTGACTAGGTAGGGAGGAATAGTGACTGGAGGTTGTCATAAGTGGGTGTGGGGGATAGCTTGTGTCATACTTTATGAAAAGTCAACACTCCACATCCATATCTTACACAATAGATATTGTTCTTAAGTTAAGATTTCCCCCAAAATGTGATTAAAATATGAATATATAGATACATATATATATATATATATATATATATATATATATATATATATATATATATCTATATATATATATATATATATAGGGTCTTAAAAGCCAAAATATGAGTTTGGAGAGTTTAACGCATGAAAATTGCAAGTCTGAGGAAATTTCCGGAGTCAAAATCACTTAAAATCACTAAAAAGTTCGTAATTGACAAAAATCCGAAATGGGGTTCGGATCTGCGAGGGTTCCGGAGTCAATTTGCCAAATTCCGAAGTCAAGTATGGAAATTCCGAAGCTCTTTCATGGTTCCGGAGTGGGGAGTGCGGAGTCAGCAGCTTCCGGAGTGGATCCGTGGCTTCCGAGGTGCGAGGCTTGTCCGGGGCGAAGTCCTCCTGCCGTATGCGAGATGGTCCGAAGCAAGGCATTCCGGAGCCACTTTCCGGAGTGAAGGAGTTCCGAAGCTGAGGGAGATACGAAATTGTCCGGTTCTTAAGAGGGTTCCGGACCAAGAGGGTTCCGGACCAAGAGGATTCCGGACCAAGAGGGTTCTTTTGGGTTTTCTCCTTCGGTTTTGGGCTGTTTTCGACTGAGGAAGGTACATAGAAATATTTGTGAGAGATTTCATATTCTTGGAGAGATTTGGGAGAGATTTCACATACTTGGAGAGATTTGGGAGAGATTTCATATTCTTGGAGAGATTTGGGAGAGATTTCATATTCTTGGAGAGATTTGGGAGAGATTTCATATTCTTGGAGAGATTTAGATACAATGGGAGAGATTGAGAGAGACTTTGTCGGGAGCCTTTATTAATGTTTTTCTTCGTAGTTCAAAGACCGTAGACTTAGTTACATCCCATTTTGAGTGTTATACACCCCCGAAGGGCACGTAATAGTGTTTTATAGAGTTGTTACTTCCCTCAATCTGATTAGGGTTTAGAATTTTGAATATTTGAAACTTTCAAGTGTTACTTTGCATTTAAGATTTAGAGTCATACATTAGTAAACATAATGTAAACCCTAATATACCAGGGTTAATTGAGTCGGTCGGTTTGACTTGTTGACTTTCTTTGACTTTGACTTGACCAGAAAGTGACGGTTGTCACACGAAGGCCCAATAAGCATGTATAGGAAATTAGGCCCAATATTTGTACCCTTATTGTATTTCGTTTGTTTATTATAGTATGGTTCATTTAGTCGAAAAAATTTATTCATACAGTTAGAAAAATCTAGTGTATTGTTATAATGTTATTTCTAGCGTGATACTTCAAAATTCTGTAATTTGAACTTGTGTTTAATAAAATTACACTTTAGGTCCCTTAAGAACTAAATTAACACTTAGAGGCTTATTTTTACAAAAAATGTCATTTATGGTCCATTTTAATTAAAAATAACATTTTAGCCCATCAATTTATAAAAACTTGTATTTTCTCCCCAAATGTTTAGTAATTTACGGATTTTGCCAAACAATACATATTTTGACATTTTCGACCCATTTTTGTGGAAAATTACATTTTCAGCCCCTTATTTGCGTAAGATGACATTTCCGGCCCATTTTTGCAAAATTTAACATTTTCGGCCCAAATTTTGAGATAAGTGTCATTTTCAGCCCCTAATCTCGTTTATTCTCATTTTTGGCTCAAGTTTTTGTTTAAATACATTCAATCCCCAAAGTTTTATATTTTGCAATTTTTGGGCTTAATAAACCGTGAGCCCCACAATAAGGCCCAAAATGTCAAATTTTACACTTTTGACCCTTAGGAAAAATATGGTTGTTATAAAAACTCATTTTAAGCTAATAATACCCTTTTAGTCCCTATAAAACCGTGGGTGTCACTCTTGACCCCAAACTTTAGTTTATTTGCCAAAAATGATTCTTACACAAGATCTTGTTTTGTTTTTCACAACTTAGGCATTTATGATACTTTTAACTTTGTAGTATGATGTCTAGGGTGCTTTTGTTTAAAAATCTCACTTGTTTTTGTTAGAGTTTTATAGATCCATGAGTTTAGCACACAAACACAACAAAAGTCAAGAAAAATCACACATAGCATGCATAAATGTATAGATCTACACATAAACACATGTATTATCCCCCAAAAAACATGTAAAAACCGAAAACAAGGGGGTATGAACTCACCTTTGCTTGTTGTTCTCGGTTTTGAAGAAGAAGTGAAAGAAGTTGATGTGATTTTTGGCTCTAGCAAGCTCCTTGAGTGGTTTTCGAACTTAAGAGGTTCTAGGAAGCAAAATCACGAGAATAGGTGTTTATAATGAGTGAGTTAGCTAAACATGGATTAAATCCACTCAAGTTTTTAAGATCTTACCACAAGAGTGTATCTTGAAGTGATTTTGGATGAAAAGTCTCCTTGGAAAGCTCTAATTCTCGAAAATCTTTGATGGAAGGGGAGGGATGTTCTTGAGAGTGTTTGAGAGAGTGTTTCAAAGATTTTTGAGAGAATGAGGGTGGGGTGAGGTGTTTCGGCCGAGAATAAGAAGAGAGAGGAGAGAGGGAGTGAGGTGATGTGCATGGAGATCCACCATGCAATAAGGAGGTAGCTAACTCTCATTAATCCTCCTAATTTCCTTTTATTTTTCTTTTCTTTTACTCATTGGGCCGAGAATGGGCCTAGTAAGATGAAGAAAATGGTGTTGGGCCCAAACTCTTGGCTTGATCGAATTTTTATAGGCCCAATATTATTTTTCGGACCATTGGGCTCATTAAATGGTTCATAGCCCATTTGAATGAAAGAAAGGAAGTTTATGGCTCTTTAGGGTGATTGGAGTTGTTAGTGCCCAATAAGCACCATTAGGGTTAGAATGAATCATTCTAGGCCCAAATGGTCCAAAATGTTATGGATTTATGAATTGGGTCCATTTAGAATCCAAATAGGGCTTCCAAGTCCAATATAGTTGAATTGAATGCTTATTGGTCCATTAGGCCCAATAAGGAAATCCTAGTCCATAATGAACTTGAACCTGGATCTCTAGGGTTTTCAACCCTTAATTGAACATAAAAGATGTATTTAAATGGGCATTGATTGATATTCACATGATTTACAATAGTTGAATGATTACATGAGAATAGAATTTCCCTAGCTAAAATGCTAGTTGTGACAAGATTCATTGAACTTTTCAATGGCATGTTTAAATCTCGAGTATGCCCTCTCAAGTTTGTGACTGGGATACCGAGGATCACAAACAATGTGTGAATAACCATGCAAATTAGCTTGGTACTCTCGATGTTACATATCACCTAATCAATGTGTCGGTTAACCACACACGCTCCATTGATCCATGATTAACATGAAGCTACCATTTTCCACACATTGTTAGTCCCAAATTAGTGTGCCGGATAACCACACATGCTCCACTAATGACTTAACAAGGTGCAAAGTGCAATTTCATGGAATAGCACCATTTTCACATTTTTCCTAAGTAACTAAGATTGGTAATTTATAAGTGTTTAGTTACTTAGTATTTTCATTATACTTTTAATGGAAGTTTATGTCATGTCCTACTCGTTCGCCTAATGACCCTCCACCAGTCAAGGAAGCGGTGGGTGAGAGTGGACACCCATTAAACCATCATTTTATAGGCATTAACCTTATCCCCCCCCCCCTTATAGACCGGCTTCGTGAATGAGGCCTACTAACGGTAAGACTGACCTTTAACTTATACATATAATATATTAGACTTTTAATTTTATATAGTATAAGTGTGTATTTTAAACATTTAAAATACTAGGTGGTTTAATCTTTTAATTAAACTAGACTTTTAATTTAATTAAATTCAAACCATATAGTTATGTATTTATTAATACTCTTTTAATTAAAACACTTTAATCAAATTAATAAAGTCCATAAGGAGTAATTGATCTATTCAAAGCATCTAGGTTATTAAAAAAAATTCAAAATTAAAACTATTTAATTAATTGTTAAGTTATGAACCCAAGAGTTGCATCTTTTGAAACCTTTCAATTACTAGATGTTTTAGAATTTAATATTCAAATTAAAACTTTTTAATTAAACTTTTCAAATTCCAAAACATGAGGGCAAGTTTTGTAACTTGTCAAAACTTTTGAAATTCATAACTTATAGACTTTTATGTTCCATGAATGACACCTTTCCAATTCCAAACTTGTGTACAAGTTATGAAACCTTTCAAGACTCTTTGATTTCTATAACTTACATTAGTCATCGGTTTCTTAAATAAAGAATTTTCATATTCCATAACTTGAGGACAAGTTATGGAACTTTTTCTAGAACACACATAGATCAAATTAATTAATCCAATTATGATATGATGATCATTTACCAATTTGACCTAATTTGATTCATAGTACATGATAACTTCAAATTTTACAAATAACTAGTATATCAAAAAAACAAGTAGTTATCTTAGAATTTGATAAACATCATGTTATTGGATGGGGATAGACATTACCATATCATTAAAATCGAATTTTATGAACCAAAACAGTTTGTGGTAATGTTCCTAATCCAAAACAGGGCACAAACTCGAAAATTCTGCCATCAGATGCATCAACTCGTCAAGTCCCATTAAGGACTCGTCGAGTTAAAGGCAAAACTCATCCAAATCGTCGAGTTCAATGATGGACTCGGCGATTTGGCCCTGGCAGAATCCCGAAATGCAGTTTTTTTCAGCTTTGAAAATCACACAATTGCATCAATACAATAGAAAACACCCATGGCTCTGATACCACTGTTGGGTTTTATGTACTCTAACATTCCTATGGTGCACATACAACCCTAATGCTTTGGATCTAAGTTTTCTCTAATTATACATGCAATAAACATTTTCCAAAGCATGAAGCCTAAACTAGCATGCAAGGTGATACTTGAATCATAAAAACTAGTTAGAATATTACCTTGTGTAGTAGCTTGAATAACTTGGCCTCAAGAAATCTTAGCACCCCAAGTGTGATGCCTCAAATGAAATCACAAAACACCAAGAACAATTAGGATGAATATGAGAAAGATTTATGAGACTAGAAATCGGATTCTACTTCTTGGAATGCAAGGGTGTAACCGATTTTAGCTTATGAATACATATATATGTGTAGAATATCAAGGGTCATGTGTAACCCTAATCCATACCCATAAGCTCATGATCCACCCATTTGATTTGGATAAATACTTCATGGATTAACCCATAATCCCATCACAAATCAAACCATGGATCATTAGCCCAACTCATATGTATCAATTTAATTAGTCTCTTTTGATCACTAAATTAATCCTTAAATTAATTCTTGATCAATACTAATTAAATAATATGATTCCTAAATTAATAAATTATACTTATAATATATTAATAAATCATAATTAACCGTTTACTCAAATATCCTTCATAACATATTGCTTTGATGAATTCAACCCAAATGGACCATGCTACTATCGGGTAAAGTACATACCAATTATAGTTATGGGCTTCGACACCTTTTCCAACACTACTTACTTGAGCTCGGTCGATCACGTGCATTGGACTCTCCCTTTTTTCCATTTTAAGAAGTTTTTAACTTTTGATCTTTGAAAACAATTTTACCATTTCCTTAGTTTGAGTCCTGACACACCCGAGACAGTGTCGGAATCCCTCAAAACAAGGCTCTAATACCAACTTGTAACAACCCAATTTTTTTTCAAATAAATTTTTTCTTTTTTAAATAATCAAAACATTCCCATAAACCATAAAATCTCAAAGACAATCGTTTTCAAATTCAATGACAATTGTTTTCAAATTCATAGCATCAACATTTTATTTCAAATATCAGAGTGTCCCCATAAAAATGCCTGAGAGAGTGCATGTCGCGCCATCAAACCTTGCCCTTGCCCTTGCCCTTGCCCTTAGGCTCTGAAGTACCTGAAACAATCAACAAATTGTAAGCTAATGCTTAGTGAGTTCCCCAGAGCATACCCCACACAATCCACACAATCCACATAATCACATAATCCATATTATCTATAAAAGCTACATAAACCACATAAGCCATGCATACAACATATAGGGATGCCTTAGAAACCCTCCAGGGTCTTACTACGGGTGCCTCGGGAAGCCCCCGAGGTCTTAGCCCAAGGATGCTCTGGAAACCCTCCAGGGTCTTACTCCGGGTGCCTCGGGAACCCTCCGAGGTCTTAGCCCAAGGATGCCGTAGAAACCCTCCAAGGTCTTACACCCAAGTTCCTCGGGACCCCCCCCCCCCCATTGAGGTCTTTACTAAGGATGCCTTGGAAACCCTCCAAGGTCTTACACATAAGTGCCTCGGGTACCCCCCGAGGTCTTTCATGCAAGTATCACAAGTAAATAGCAAACCACATATCCCATAACCAACTAGCATATCACATAACAAATAATGGGTCGGCCTTGGTGCCTTAGACCCATTGGTATGGTGAGGAGACTCACCTCTCAAGAATGTTGGACTAATAAGATATAATAAGTCCCAACGCGCAGCTCCAACTGAACTGCCTACAATCATCATGTGACTAGTTTTGTCAAAATCCCAAAATACCAAAAATACCCTCAAAGTCAAACTTAGTCAACCATGGTCAATGTCAGGTCAACACTCCATGTTGACCCAACTCGTTGAGTGCATATAGCAACTCGTTGAGTTCCTTCAGTGTTCAGAAAACCGGGGAAAAACCCTAACCAACTCGCCGAGTTATCTTATCAACTCGCCGAGTTCACTATGCATACCGAAAACGGGAAAACCCGATCCAACTAGTCGAGTTGTCAGGGCAACTCGTCGAGTTTTCCCTTGTCTTAACATGTTCAGTCCTTCCAGTCGAAACCAAAGCCCCAAACTGCAGATCCAATCCCTTAGGACTGAAATACCACGTAAAGTTGCAAACTTTACGTGCATGCAAGGCCTCAAAAGACTAAAACACTAACACTAAGGTTCATACATGGATTAGGGCATGGAAAAGGGCCTGGAATAGATAAAGTGAGCAACTTTATGTCCATGGAGGCCTAGAGGTGTCCAGATCTGAAACCATAACCTTATGACAAGTTCAAACCCGAGAATGACACCATTATGCACCAAAAGTAACAATATACTTTCACAAGATGAGATCTAAGTAAATAAAGGTCAAGGTAGCAACTTTATACCTCAAGATGGTTGGAAAAACAGAGTAGATGTCGGATCTACTACCTCTCTCTTTACTCTAACCTCTTCAAGCTCCAAATTCCTTCACAAGCACACCAAAATCACTCTCCAAAGCTCTCTCACACACTCAAGAAGGTATAAGGCTCAAACTAGGGTTTCTCTGGGCTGTAAGGACGATGAGGGAGGCTACAAATCAGCAATAAGTTCTTTAAATAGGGTACAAACCCCTGAAAATTAGGGTTTTCCTTTATAGTGTCTACTCGTCGAGTAGACCCTAAGTCTCGCGTCCAAAATGATCTCTACTCGTCGAGTTAGGGCTCCCCAACTTGTCGAGTCCTAGTGCAAAACCCTAAAATTTTGATAAATAAATGATACCTGGAACAAGCGTTACACAATGACAACTAATTGTGTGCTTTCCGGGCGGAAAAGGAACTAGATCGCACGTATAAGCCTGATAAACAGTTGCAAGTTCCTCAGCCATAACGGTTTGCTAAAGGGGATCAGATACGGCGTCTTTATAGGATGTTGGCTCAGAGAGACGGTGTAATTAGCAATAAAGGAGGAAAATAGTGGCGAGTAAGAGGAATAGACAGTCAGGAGGCTTTGTGGATTTTTTATTACAGTAAGGCCTCGATGGTGGGGGGATCCTGATGATTTGCAGGTAGAGGATCAGCAACAGGTGGTGCATCAGCAGAATGTGGTGGATCAGCAACAGGTGGAGGATCATTAACGCCTGATAAACGTGGCAGTCAAGGATCGATGTACGCCTAGCGCTGATACCACACCCTCGCCCTCGCCCTCGAGATCTCATGATTATTCATTGGCGCCCAAGCACTAAAGACCACTCGGAGACAAAACAGTACCAGTCGTCTCCCGGAGCGACATGTGTAATGCTCAGGGCCACGCCTCGTGAGAATTTTGCACCAACGGCAGCTAATCAGTAGTGGGGCACGATCCGCCAATAGGACGCCTCCACGTCATGTCGGCCCAGCAGGGACCAAAAGGTATTGTCAAGATCTTGTCCCTACCATGACATGTATAAATAGAATGCCTCTCTTCTAGGAGAGGGGATCGCCACTCATTCACTCTTTAGTTAAACCCATACTCTCTCGACCAGTCACCAACTTGATCGTCGGATCTTCGTTCCGGGAGCCCATCCCGGACGAAGACTGATGGCCTTTTTCTATGTGTTGTAATTCTCAGGCTTAACTCCATTGAGATGAAGAAAGGACACGTTAAGTCCGGGGAAGATATCACAACATCTGGCGCCATCTGTGACATCCCCATTTTTACATCCAGAAAAGACCGATTTTGTTTATGCTTGTTTGAAAATCAGAGTAACATTTTACGTAAAAGTGTTGCGGAATTTGTTCCCAAAACAAAATATGATATAAATTTTGTCAAAGCATTTCTTAAAGAAATGTATTTTCATTACATTACAAAAACTCGGGATGTCAATCATCGATACAGACCATAAGCATAAACCAAAAAGAAATAAACATCTTAGGCCACAAAACACAATCTGGTCTTAAATCCATAATCTCTCGTCAAGTCATCCAACTATGCTTTTGCCACTACCTGTAATACAAGAAAACTGAGTGGGTCAGGCTGGGGAACCTGGTGAGCATATAGGGTTTTCAACCCACAATAATAAGTTCATTATTTTTTTTCATCAAATTACTAACCCGATTACCCGTTCCCATTATCCTCACTTTACGTCCCTAAAGCATCTATTATAAGGGACCTATCCTAAGGAATTTCATCGGGATGGACACTACTGCTAAGGGGATTCCTCAGCCATATGTGTCCGTAAGGCAACCATGGGGGGAGGGGATGGAGTACATCTTAAAAAACACCTACAGGTTGCGAGCCTGCTAGCGCTCCACTGGACTGCCTAGAAAAGTCTGTGGTCGTCATCTATACTCCGCTAGACGACTGGATCATCTTAAACATCATAAACATCGAGGCCTCTCATCATTTTAACACACATCATCTATTTCATCTACCCATTGTTCTACCCAACATATTTGTAGATACAAAATACATACATGGTCCAGATCTGTAAAACAAAGCTTACATCTTTCATCCAACATACTTTCAAAGCATAAAATATTTATACAGTCTAAATCTGAAAAATAATGTTTACATCTTTCATCCAGCATGACTTTCAAAGCATAAAATATATATACGGTCTAGATCTGAAGAAAAAGTTCGGATCCGAAGGAAAGAAGTTCAGATCTTTCATCTAACGTAGATCTCAAAGTACACAGTTTGGATCTGAAGAAAAAGCTTAGATCTGAGGTGAGAAAGTGTAGATCTGAAAGAAAAAGTCTCAGATCTGAAAGAAAAGTCTTAGATTTGAAAGATAAAGTGTAGATCTGAAGGTAAAAGTTTCAGATCTGAAAGAAAGAAGCATAGACCTTTCATTCAGCAACATCTCAAGTAAATAGCTAACATATACCTCTACACATAGCACATAAAATACTTCATATCTATGTGTAAGATGAAAGTGACTATACACTCACCTGATACGGAGTGATTTGGACAGCACCTCGCTTCTAAAAATAATCTTCTTTGACGAAACTGGGAAGTTTGCTTGAAAACCGGGCTCCACGCGGGCAGAGTTTCAAACCGAAAAACTCTTTTTTCTCGGAACTCCGGGAGCCTCGGGGCTTCCTTCGGGTGCTAGGGGGTTTACCTAGGATTAGGGGGGTTACGGAGCTAGAGAGAGAACCTAGAGAGAGAAAGAAAGGTTGAATTTGGTGTGAAAAATAAGCTGCCTTCGCAGCCCTTTTATAGCCAGGCGAGGCTGCTGAACGCGATGCGTTCCTCGGAGCTACGCTCAGCGCTCCTCGGACGCATGACGCTCCTTGGCTACGCCCAGCACTCGTACAAGACACGTGTCCAGAGTCTGCTGGGGCTACGTGGTCCATCCGAAGCCAAGTCCTCCTACGCTGCGCGTTCCTTCGGACTACGCAGGGCGCTCCCCTTCGGACCAGCTCGCAATTTATTATCCCGACTTCAAAAATTCATAACTTTGGCATACGAGCTCCGTTTTCGACGTTCTTTATATCCACGCGTAGGCGGAACCGTAGTATACAATTTTCATTTAGACTCTCTCAGCTAATTTTGAATTTATTTTAAATTTATATTTTTAACAGGCTGGGACAGGATTGGTTCGTTAAAAATTCATAACTTCTTCATCCGACGTCCGTTTTTGTCTGTCTTTTTATCGTTATGCTACTATTAACGATATCTTCGATTCTCGTTTAGGTTGTGTCGGCTAAAAATCGCTCGATCTAATATTCGAACTTCGGGGTGTACACTGCTAAGCCGAAACTTCGAAAAATCATAACTTCCTCATACGAAGTCAGATTTGGGCGTTCTTTTTATGGACGCTCTCGGTTTAACGTTTTCTACGACTTTCGTTTAGATCACTAAGGCTAAAAGTCGCTTTATCGTAAATTCACTATTTACGCTTCTCGGTGTCGTGTCGGTTCCGTCGCGAAACTTCGACGGGTCATAACTTCTTCGTTATAACTCGGATTTCGGCGTTCTTTATATCCCCAGAATCCTTGTTTCGACCACTACAACTTTATGTAGAGATATCGGGTATAGTTCACACTTTAATTTTGACGCTTATTTTTATTCTTTATTTATTACACATTTATAAATAAGTAATAAGCATATGAAGGCACATAATTCACATAATACTCAAATAGTTCATCTTTATTATCTCAAAAGAGTTACAATAGTTGAACTAGACTATTACATCATCTACTACTGCTTAGCCTTGAAACACGGGCGTTACAATTCTCTCCCCCTTAGGATCATTCCGTCCCGGAATCATGCATCAGCAAACAGATGTGGGTAGCGGCTCATCATGTCACTCTCTGTTTCCCATGTGACTTCTTAGTCTTACGGTCAAAAATTGCCTCAGGCTCTTCAATCAGCCTCTTCTTTTCATCCATTCTTAACTCTGAGATCGGAATTATGTCGGGAACTTCTCCCGTGAATTTCCTCAAATAACACACATGGAAGGTGTTATGAATACCGTCTAGTTCTTTTGGCAATTCGAGCTTGTAAGCTTGGTTCCCAATCTTCTGAAGAACTTTGAACGTCCCAATAAACCTTGGACTCAGCTTTCCTCGTTTCCCAAATCTTATAAGTCCCTTCCACGGTGAGACTTTAAGCAAAACTGAATCCCCGACTTCGAATATCACCGGTCGCCTCTTCTTGTCAGCATAGCTCTTTTGACGATCCTGAGTTGCTAACATCCTTTCCCTAATCACTTTTAGCTTTTCAGCAGTCTGATGGACTATCTCGGGGCCCATAAACTGCTTTTCTCCGGCTTCAAGCCAACAAGACGGCGTACGACACTGTTTTCCATATAAGGCTTGATAAGGTGCCATCTTGATGCTCCAATGGTAACTATTGTTGTAGGAAAATTCTACCAGAGGTAAGTGTTCATCCCAGTTACCTTGGAACTCTAGGGTACACACTCTTAGCATATCCTCCAACGTTTAAATCGTTCTTTCGCTCTGACCATCAGTCTGTGGATGGTAAGCTGTACTTAAACACAATTTTTGTACCCAATTCCTCTTGTAGACTTCTCCAAAACCTTGACGTGAAACGACTATCACGATCTGATACAATCGTTAGAGGGACACCATGAAGTCTTACCACCTCCTTCACATAAGCATTGGCAAGCTTATCCATAGACCATCTTTCATTGGCTGATATAAAGTGTGCACTCTTAGTGAAACGATCCACGACCACCCAAATCATGTCGTGATCACTCTTCGTCCTGGGCAGTTTAGTCACAAAATCCATGGTGATGTCTTCCCATTTACCCATGGGTACAGGTAAAGGTTCTAAACTCCCATACGGTTTCTGATGTTGTGCCTTAACTCTCGCACATGTCACACACTCGGCCACATACTTCGCAACATCGAGCTTCATCGTCGGCCACCAGTAGTAGGGCTTTAGGTCCCTATACATTTTAGTGCTACCGGGATGAATCGAGTACATGGTCTTGTGCACTTCCTCCACCAAAAGATCTCTTATTCCTCCCATCTTAGGTACCCAAATCCTATCTTGGAATACCTTTAACCCTTGATTGTTCGTACCGAACACCAGCGTTCTGCCCAAACACTCTTCTTTTTGGTCATTTTTCTCTAAAGATTCTTCTTGAGCTCTTTTAATACTTTCCACGATCGTTGAGACAACTTCAAATCTTAACGCTCTTGGCCTTCTCCTTTCAAGGATCACTTTTCGGCTTAAAGAATCGGCTACGACATTTGCTTTACCAGGGTGGTAAAGTATCTCGCAATCGTAATCCTTAAGCAACTCTAGCCAGCGTCGTTGCCTCATATTCAACTCTTTTTGATCAAAGAGATACTGAAGACTCTTATGATCGGTGAAAATCTTGCACTTCGTGCCGTAAAGATAATGCCTCCATATCTTTAGTGCAAATACTATCTCCGCCAACTCCAGATCATGAGTGGGGTAGTTCTTTTCGTGTTCTTTCAATTGCCTCGATGCATATGCTATCACCTTATCCCTTTGGATCAGAACGCAATCTAACCCAATTCCAGATGCATCGCTATAAACTGTGAAGTCTTCGACTCCATCGGGCAGAGAAAGAATCGGTGCTTCACACAACTTCTTCTTTAACTTCTCGAATGCTTCTTCGTGCTTCTCACTCCAAGTATAAGTAGCTCCTTTATGGGTCAAAGATGTCAATGGAGCAGCTATCGAATAAAAGCCTTGGATAAACCTTCAGTAATATCCGGCTAATCCCAAAAAGCTTCGGATCTCCGTAGGACCCTTTGGTCGCTCCCACTTCATCACATCTTCAATCTTCGCTGGGCCAACCATGATCCCTTCTTGGTTAACCACATGACCCAAGAATTGGATTTCTCGAATCCAAAAATCACATTTGGAGAACTTTGCGTATAGCTTCTCCTTCTTCAGAACTTCTAACACTTCTCGCAGGTGCTTGTCATGCTCCTGCTGGCTCTTTGAGTAAACCAGAGTGTCATTTATGAACACTATTATGGACTTATCGAGGAACGGTTTACAAACCCTGTTCATCAAATCCATAAATGCTGTTCGAGCATTGGTTTGTCCAAACAACATAACCAAGAACTCATAGTGTCCGTACCTCGTTCTGAACGCGGTTTTCTCAATATCTTGCTCTCGCACCTTCAGCTGATGATATCCTGACCTAAGATCGATCTTGGAGAAATAACTCGAACCTTGCAGCTGATCGAACAGGTCATCAATCCTTGGCAATGGTTACTTGTTCTTCACCGTTGCCTTGTTCAGTTCTCTATAATCTATGCACATTCTCATGCTTCCATCTTTCCTCTTTACGAATAACACCGGACCTCCCCAGGGTGATGAACTAGGTCTAATGAAACTGTTGTCCAACAACTCCTGAAGTTGCATCATAAGCTCCTTCATCTCCGTCGGTGCTAATCGGTATGGTGCTTTTGCTATTGGTGTTGTTCCTGGTAACAAGTCTATTCAAAATTCCACTTGTCTATCAGGCGGTAATCTAGGAAGATCTTCGGGAAAGACTTCCGGATAGTCACACACCACTGGTATTTTCTGCATCTCCTTCTTCTATTTCTTAGCATCGATCACAAATGTCAAGTATGATGTGCATCCGTTGGACAAACATTTCCTAGCTTTCATTAGGGAAATGATTCCAGAATTCACTCTACGTTTGTCCCCCTAGACCACAAACGACTCTTTCCCAGGCAGGTTCACTCTTACTATCTTCTTCTTGCACAGTATCTCGACATCATTGGCACTAAGCCAATCCATTCCCAGTACGATATCGAAACCATTCAGCTTAATAAGTAACAGCTCCTCATGGAATTCGTTTGGTTTAAGTCGATGACGATATTCCTAATGCAATTGCTAACAGGTATGAATTTGCCACTGGCAACTTCTACAACTAGGGAATCATCAAGTTTTTCTATAGGCAATGCTAGTCTTCCACCAAATTTATGTGATATAAAGGAGTAATTTGCTCCAGAATCAAACAATATATTGGCAGGCAATCCATTTACAAGAAAGGTACCTGAAGCGACGTCTGCTGCTTCCTTCGCGGCTTCAAGTGTCATCTCGAAAGCTCTGGCTTTTGGCTTCGGTGGGACATTAGGCCTTGATGCCTCCTTCTTTTTTGGGCAATCCTTTGCGATGTGCCCTTCTTCATTGCATCCATAGCACACCCTCTTGTTGGATGTGCACTCGTTGGCTTAATGCCCTGTTCTTCCACATTTGTAGCAAGTCACTTCCTCGTTACATTTCCCTGAGTGTTTCTTTTTACACTTCTCGCACCACTTTGCTTCGTTTCCTCCTCCTCCATATTTCTTTGAACCAGACTTGTTCTTCTTGTTAGATTTTTACGACCCATCAAACTTCCTCTTTTCACCAACCTCAACCTTGCTGGCGGCTCTTCCCTTCATCATTTCATCAACAGACTTGGCAGCCCAGATAGCTGCCTCCAGAGTAGGTGCATGGCGGACTGGCACAGCGTACTCCCATGGAAGTCCCTTTGCATACTTATCAACTTTCGTCAGCTCGTCTGGAACGATGCGCAAAGCAAACTCCATTTTGTCAGTGAAGGAATTGGTGTATTCATCAATGGACATGTTTCCCTTCTTCAATGTCAGGAATTGGTTCTCTAGCTCGAGCAGGTTTTGGGCTGAGCAGTACTTGCACTTAAAGTGTACCAAAAATTATGCCCAAGTCAACTGCAGTGGCTCATTGGGGATTAGAGTCTTCCCCAGAGTGTTCCACCAGTGAACAGCGCCTCCTCTGAACTGTCGCACTGCAAAGGTGGTTTGTAGCTTGTCTTTGCAACCACATGTTATGAAAGCCAATTCCATCTCCGATATCCAGTCCATGACTCCAATTGGATCCTCTTTCCCCGTGAAAGTTGATGGCTTACAGGTTGTGAAGTCCTTATACTTGCATTCGTTCCTCTCGACTCCTTCATCATGGTTGTTCCTCCTGATCACCGGGGGTTTCACCTGACTGACAGTGCGGGTGTTATTCCCTTCTTCAGACTCTCTGTTATTTCGTTCTGGTTGTTCAACAGGCATCGAAGGTTCATTTCTGTTATTCGGCAACAATTGTCTCATCTCTTCCCTCTGTTCCGCCATCATAGCCCGAATCATGGCTTGAACTCCAGCCATTGTGACTGGCTCAGGTGCAACTTCAACTATCGGCACCTGCTCAATCACTTCGGGACGAGGCTGCTGATTCCTGTTTCCATTCGCGTTTCCAGCTCCACTTTGGGTTCTTGCCATTTCGATCTATACACCAAATTAGGTGAATTTAGATCTCTTTTCACGATAGACGTTTAAATTCTCCTTATCACTCCGAAACGTTACATGCTAGTTCTAATATCGTTTTCGAACGCTTAGAATCCTAAACACATAAGGTTTCCAGATCCGGTTGGCAACAGACCATAGATCCGAACAAATAATAGCACATAAGGAAAGCTTAAAGCATTTAGCACATAAAAGCATTTTAGGCATCATTCCTAAAATAAACTAGTGCTCGTGTCTAAAATATGGAAGACACTCATCTCGCGATCATCGCTTAGCATTCTAAGTTTAAGTCTAGAAATCCTACAAATTCCTAGTTCGCTTAAACTAATGCTCTGATACCAACTGTGACATCCCCATTTTTACAGCCAGAAAAGACCGATTTTGTTTATGCTTGTTTGAAAATAAGAGTAACATTTTACGTAAAAGTGTTGCGGAATTTGTTCCCAAAACAAAATATGATATAAATTTTGTCAAAGCATTTCTTAAAGAAATGTATTTTCATTACATTACAAAAACTCGGGATGTCAATCATCGATACAGACCATAAGCATAAACCAAAAAGAAATAAACATCTTAGGCCACAAAACACAATCTGGTCTTAAATCCATAATCTCTCGTCAAGTCATCCAACTATGCTTTTGCCACTACCTGTAATACAAGAAAACTGAGTGGGTCAGGCTGGGGAGCCTGGTGAGCATATAGGGTTTTCAACCCACAATAATAAGTTCATTATTTATTTTCATCAAATTACTAACCCGATTACCCGTTCCCATTATCCTCACTTTACGTCCCTAAAACATCTATTATAAGGGACCTATCCTAAGGAATTTCATCGGGATGGACACTACTGCTAAGGGGATTCCTCAGCCATATGTGTCCGTAAGGCAACCATGGAGAGGGGGGGGGGGGGGGGATGGAGTATATCTACAAAAAAACACCTATAGGTTGTGAGCCTGCTAGCGCTCCACTGGACTGCCTAGAAAAGTCCGTGGTCGTCATCTATACTCCGCTAGACGACTGGATCATCTTAAACATCATAAACATTGATGCCTCTCATCATTTTAACACACATCATCTATTTCATCTACCCATTGTTCTACCCAACATATTTGTAGATACAAAATACATACATGGTCCAGATCTGTAAAACAAAGCTTACATCTTTCATCCAACATACTTTCAAAGCATAAAATATTTATACAGTCTAGATCTGAAAAATAATGTTTACATCTTTCATCCAGCATGACTTTCAAAGCATAAAATATATATACGGTCTAGATCTGAAGAAAAAGTTCGGATCCGAAGGAAAGAAGTTCAGATCTTTCATCTAACGTAGATCTCAAAGTACACAGTTTGGATCTGAAGAAAAAGCTTAGATCTGAGGTGAGAAAGTGTAGATCTGAAAGAAAAAGTGTCAGATCTGAAAGAAAAGTCTTAGATTTGAAAGATAAAGTGTAGATCTGAAGGTAAAAGTTTCAGATCTGAAAGAAAGAAGCATAGATCTTTCATTCAGCAACATCTCAAGTAAATAGCTAACATATACCTATACACATAGCACATAAAATACTTCATATCTATGTGTAAGATGAAAGTGACTATACACTCACCTGATACGGAGTGATTTGGACAGCACCTCGCTTCTAAAAATAATCTTCTTTGACGAAACTGGGAAGTTTGCTTGAAAACCGGGCTCCACGCGGGCAGAGTTTCAAACCGAAAAACTCTTTTTTCTCGGAACTTCGGGAGCCTCGGGGCTTCCTTCGGGTGCTAGGGGGTTTACCTAGGATTAGGGGGGTTACGGAGCTAGAGAGAGAACCTAGAGAGATAAAGAAAGGTTGAATTTGGTGTGAAAAATGAGCTGCCTTCGCAGCCCTTTTATAGCCAGGCGAGGCTGTTGAACGCGCTGCGTTCCTCGGAGCTACGCTCAGCGCTCCTCGGATGCATGGCGCTCCTCGGCTACGCCCAGCGCTCGTACAAGACAGGTGTCTGGAGTCTGCTGGGGCTACGTGGTCCATCCGAAGCCAAGTCCTCCTACGCCGCGCGTTCCTTCCGACTACGCAGGGCGCTCCCCTTCGGACCAGCTCGCAATTTATCATCCCGACTTCAAAAATTCATAACTTTGGCATACGAGCTCCGTTTTCGACGTTCTTTATATCCACGCGTAGGCGTGACCGTACTCTACAACTTTCTTTTAGACTCTGTCGGCTAATTTTGACTTTATTTTAAATTTATATTTTTAACAACTGGGACAGGATTGGTCCGTTAAAAATTAATAACTTCTTCATCCGACGTCCGTTTTCGTATGTCTTTTTATCGTTACGCTACTATTAACGAGATCTTCGATTCTCGTTTAGGTTGTGTCGGCTAAAAATCGATCGATCTAATATTCGAACTTCGGGGTGTACACTGCTAAGCCGAAACTTCGAAAAATCATAACTTCCTCATACAAAGTCAGATTTGGGCGTTGTTTTTATGGACGCTCTCGGTTTAACGTTTTCTACGACTTTAGTTTATATTGCTAAAGCTAAAAGTCGCTTTATCTTAAATTCACTATTTACGCTTCCCGGTGTCGTGCCGGTTCCATCGCGAAACTTCGACGGGTCATAACTTTTTCGTTATAACTCGGATTTCGGCGTTCTTTATATCCCCGGAATCCTTGTTTCGACCACTACAACTTTATGTAGAGATATAGGGTTTATTTCAAACTTTAATTTTGACACTTATTTTTATGCTTTATTTATTACACATTTATAAATAAGTAATAAGCATATAAAGGCACATAATTCACATAATACTCAAATATTTCATTTTTATTATCTCAAAAGAGTTACAATAGTTGAACTAGACTATTACATCATCTACTACTGCTTAGCCCTGAAACACGGGCGTTACACCATCTAGGCGTATACTCAGAGCTACACAACCCGTAAAACGACCTTAGGCTATCGGAAATGACAGATAAATGACCTGTGTTGACGGAAGGTGGAAAATCCAGCCCGATCAGACCAATGTTATCCCTCGACAACATTGGTTCATCTTTACCGGAGGCCAAACACCCATACAAACACCAACAGCGCAGGAAATCAACTCAGCGGCAGACTGCATGTGCCAGTCTATGGCGTCCACTGCCCGTCCTAGCGGAACCACTGGTTGCAACGACCAACACAGTACCACAAACGGTAACCACTTGCCAGTCGCAGCTAGTTTATAACAGAACGCAACCACCACCACGGCGAGCGGAGAAAAACACCTGGTCTCCAAGCACAATCATATTACCTCCCCAACAACAAGCGGCGACCCACCAATTTTCTCCTACGACAAACATGGCACACATTCCATTCTTCGCACAACAACCGATGTTAAACCCCTACTTCCACCAATTTCAAGGAGTCGCCCATCAAGCATCTCTGTCGCAAGGCCAAAATACCAATACAACACTAGAACATGGGGAAAACTCACGTACACTAGGGCAGCAGGACTCTAACTCACTATCCCAACAGTTTATGTACGCAAGCACGATGCAACCATCATATGTTCCACAAACGGCATGGTACAATCAAAGGTAGAACTATGGATATGACCAAGGATACAACAGTCAGTACTACGCCCAATATACCATCCAATACAGTGGTTTCCCCTCTATGGACGGACAAGTGAGAAGCGTCGGCTCTGCATTCTTCCTGGAGCTCTTGCAGTACGAGATACCTCGCTCAGCAATGATCCTAAATATACCCAAATACAATGGCACAACGGACCCGGAAAAACACATAGTTACTTACGAATGGACAATGATGTCGCTCCGAATGGGCAAGAGTTTCATCTGCATATATTTTTCAGTCACGTTATTAGGGAACTCAGACAAATGGTTTAAAGCGCTCCATTCGGGAAGTATCTCAATCTTCAAGTAATTACGATACCTCTTTCTCAATAACTTTATGCAACTCCGGAACGGGAAGGGGGACACGAGCTCCATCATAGCATGCAAGCAAAAGGAAGGGGAGTCAATAAGGGAGTACTATGAAAGGTTCACTCTCGCGACACTCAGTATGTCGGGACACAAAGAATTCCTTGTTTCAGGCACTTTCGCCCAAGGACTTCTCCCCGGCCCCCAGCCAAAAAAAGATGCAAGGGACAGTGCCAAAAGCAAGAGACGAACTCAAATATAGGGTGGAGAAGTACATGCAGCAAGTAGAAGGCGAAGAGCGGAAGGAAGCAAACATAAAAGCAGTGGCAAACGCGTATATCAAACAAGATGAAGCAGACGCTCATCCCAGATCCCACCATCGGGAGCGCCACGAAGGGTGCCACGATAATAACAGTCGACACTCTAGACACTTGTCTCGAAGGTTTCGCCCATTTGGTAGGGACGAACCCTGAGGAAATGGATCCAAAGTACATGTCTTTGGAAAAACACCATCAAAAGCAGAAAAGGAAAATGGGAAGTACTGCGAGTAGCACAAAAGCAAGACCCACGACACCAGCGAATGTACAATGCTAAAAAAAGAAGTTGAAGAAAAGAGATTGACCGTAAACCTTGTGGAGATAGAAAAGGACCTAAGGTCCAAATTCGAAGCCGATCCCAAGGAAACGCGAGCTAAGAAATACATTGGCAAGCACCCAGTGAAGAAGGAAAAAATCATGGGCATCACGAGGCCACGAGGATGAAGCGACTCCTAAGCAGACTGCGACATCGATGTAGTATGAAAAAATACCCTCAACATCAAGTTCTCTTTGGAAGACCCTATAGTACCTAGGTGGAGCCATAGGGACCCTCTCGTAATAACCGCCTACATACACCAACTGCAAATTCATCAAGTACTTATTGATAACAGCAGTAGTGAAGTCGTTCTCTATGAGCATTGCTTCTGCGAGCTTCCGACCCCTTGGAAAGAAGGATTGAAACAACCAACCAAAGGGCCGTTAGTGGGATTCACAGGTCACCAGTTATAGCCAATAGGCACCATAAGTCACCCCCTCACCGTGGTCAATCACGATAGGAAGGAGAGAATTGCGAGAGTAATAGAATTCTCAGTAATAAAACACCTATCTGACACGGACATGCTCCTCAGACGGCCAGCTCTTTTCCAGTTCCAGGCCATACCATCAACGATTCACAGCATAGTAAAATTCATCACCAGCTCAGGATAGGCCATGGTCATCGCCTACAAGCCTGAAACACAACGTCGTGAGGCCATCACCACACTGGAGGCCGCATACGTCCCGAGAAAGCAAAGGACAAACCAGCATGGACGAAAGAATCTAACTCAAGTAACCACTAAGCAAAACCAAGAAAGTAGGGGAGACAACCTCCAAATGGAAGAATATCAGGGAGAGAAAGGAGTCGGTCACAACAACAGAGCTAGGCTAGGACCCACAAAGGCTACTGACACGAACGCCCACGCAGGTTCGGTCTCCTCAAACTTCCTCGAAAATCACCACTTGACAAGAAACGACGATGGATGGCGACGAAATCCGAAAAAGCGGCTTACCCTGGGGAATGAGGCGTCACCCCGCAGAGGCGCAGAAGTCCACCTCTCCCGCAAAGCTAAAAAACAAAGAACACGAACACATCAGGGTACCGAGCGAAGATCACCAAACGCATGGATAAATAGAAAGGCCAAGCGAGCTCCCATAGAAGAAATCAACTTGGGACAGAACGACATAACAGCAAGGTCCTTCAGCCAAATCAGATTGCACTCGAACCATATCCCGAATGAACTCCTGTCAAACAAAGCCCCAAACATAAATAATTGGGGAGGCAGGGAGGCTACGGCGAAGCAAATACCAAAGAACCAGGCAGAAGGCACCAAGAGACGAGAGGATCCAAGGATCATCCCTAGGAGGGTAGCTCACCTGGAAATACCAAAATCTCACACGTTCGAGGACACAACCATACCCTGGGAAGACACACTCGGGCGATACCAGAGCTACAAGAGCATAGACACCACCAGGCCACTCCCTAGCGGAAGCCTACCACACATCCAAGAGAGGGCTATGAAAACAGCGTCATCACTCAATGTAACGCTCAGATTGTCGAGTACACCGATCTCCTACACAAGGATCAACGAAGTGAATCAATACGCAAGTGAGAGCAGGCCCAAAAAGGAATGTGCAAGGATGATTGTAAGAACAAATCAAGGGGGTACGCGACACACGAGTCCCAAAGGGGAGCGTATCTCCCGAAATTTGACGCACGCACGGACCACGTCACTATCCCTGAGCAAAGGGAGAGGCTCAAATGAAGCAGACTCAAAGAAGGGATAATGTGATCAAACTCAAAACGGATAATCACACCCCAGAAAAACAATACAAGGGCCAAGAATAGACTTACACAAAAAGTCATCCCTCTTTCTTATTCAAAAAAAAAGCCTCGACCTTCTAGAGAGGAAAACCTCATTAACGAATATATGAGTGTTTCCTTTTCACTATATATATATATATATATATATATATATATATATATATATATATACCGCTAAAATATTTGTACTCGAGCTCGACAGCACCCATAAGAAGTTGCACATGTTTACCAAACAACAAAAAGGACTGGCCATCCACGTTCTTTGAGTGAAACCGTTGTAAGAATGCAACCATAGGCTTCAAAGGCTCATAACCTTCCCCTAAAAATATGTCAGTAAAACTGAAAGAGCCACAATTCCTAACCATGACAAGTAGAGGCCTTAAAGGATCATAACATTTCCCTCGAAATATACAATACCTATGCCCTCGGGCCTCGAAGTGACGATCTCGGCCTGGCTTAGATGGCTAGGGTCGGAGTACAATCACCCTCGACTCAGGACGTAGAACAAAGTCCCAAAAGGGAAGCGAGGAAAACCTTTAGCTAAAAAAGGGGTGGCTTAACAAAACTAACCAGCCAGAGTTCATAACCAAAGGCCAACCAAGGCCTTGATCCTACAAGGATAAACCCATAACACTAAAAAGGGATGAACACCAACCCCACCAGAGCGAGCTCCCAGATTAAAGCCAAGAAACATGCTCCAGGACCAGCAAATCTACCAAAAAATAGGAATCACAGCCGATGCCCCTCCAATGTGAAACCAAAAAGCACGGTTGCCCCAAAGGCCAACATCAACCTCCGAGACGAATCTAAAGATAGTGTGGCCAACACAAACCACCAGGGACGAAAAGACAACGCGATAAACTAAGGAGAGTTATAACATTGGAAAGTAGGGAAGTTACAATTGTCTTCCAGACAGCTCCCGAACTTAGAAATGCTATGCAGGGCCCAACACGAATACAAATACTATCTAATAACATTGTCTCACAAACACCGGGAAAATCTAAATAATGCTTCAAACAACAAACAACTGAGAAGGGGATAAAAGTCACATACCAGGAGTAGTGGAAGAAGGTCGAGCCCTAGAAGTGTTGGCCTCAAGAAGTTTCCCTTTGGCGTCTGAATCGATGCACAGCTGACAAAGACCCTATATGTCAAGCTCACCAAGATGGAGGTAGGAGGTAAAGTTAATCTCCGGGAAAGACTTTACCTCCACATATATTGCCTGGGTGTGCTCTAAAAGGGTACTCGGCTCACCAAGCACGAATTTCCCGGTGGCAATCTGCTCCCTAACCACCTGCTTATATATACCACCCTCAACCCCGGCAGCCATGCAGGCTGCCATCATACGGCTTACACCCAGTGAAAATATGGGGCTCTCAACCACCCTGTCCACCACCCGAACGATTCCCTTCTGAAAAAGCCACTTCAGATCATCCTCCACAGCCTTCCTCGTCACGCTCTCCTCCTCCAGTTGCCTACTAACATCCTCCACTTGACCCTCTAACACCCTCTTCTCCTCCACCAAGACTTCGATTCACTGAGAAAAACGTTCCAGCGACCCATCCAAATTTACCACCTTCTCATCCAAAGATGTTTTCTCCCCAGCCAAGAGAATGTAATGCTCCTCAAACCTGTATTTCTCCTCCTCCAAGCCCAGCAGCTTTTCCCTTAGTTCATCCCGCTCGGCCCTCACGGAGGCGAGCTCTCCGGAGTCCGAACCAACATGGTGAAGGAGTCGAGCAGTAGCAACCATGTTGAGCAGCTGCGTATTGCAAGCTGTAAGACATATGGGAGTTGGAAAGGAGTTTCAGAGCTTTGATTGTAGCAGTGGAGGAGGGGGGAAGGCATGACAGCTCCATTCATATGCATCAAATGTTTCGTTAAGAGAGAATATCGTTTAAGCCCCCACTCCGGCACATAGATGGTAGAAATCGCCGAATGAGGAGAGGAAGAACCTACAACAACACCATCCTTCGTCGGGACTGGAGCTGGATCGGGAGGAACTTGGGACATCTCATCTGAATCCTGCCAAAAGACCTCCCCCTCCCCCCCCCCCAGGGTTCACAGCATCATTGGGCTCATCCTTGGGTTCACGAGGTTGTTTTGTCGCCTCTTTGCTCATTCCCTCCGACAGTTTTGATGGGTCATCATCGGGAATGTCCACAACAATGTCACATTTCCCCAAAAAGAAGTCCATATTTCGCCTCTTACGAAGATGTCGGATAGAGGAACCAACACCGGCATCCTCCACAAGGAGGGAATCCAACCAAGCCAACCGCCGCTTGGAAGCCGAGTGCCTCTCCCTCGTCACCAACTTAGTCAGCGGGTCTTCCTCATGATCGAAGACCAAAGATTCATCATGGGAGGCTCCCCCAACAGGCGCGTCACCCAACGCTCGATCCACATAGGAAACGGATTCGGGCAAAGAAGCGACGTGAGAACCAGCAAGAGCCAGGACACAGTCGGCACTGAACAGTGGATGAATCGTCTCTACCAAGGGTACCTCTCGGTATTGACAGGTGCCCTGAAATCGGTGCCTCAGAACTATCTCGAAGTGGATAACCCTCTCACAAACTTCAAAATAAAAACCAAGCCAACGCAACTAGGGACATGGGCAGAATTACTACTTACGAGAGAGGTGTCTAGAATGGTCACATTGGCTTGGTTGTTGGATTTCAGAAAGGCTATTATGCCGAAATGATACTGCCTCCCAACTGTTCTGCCTAGCTGATCCTTATTTGATAGAACTCTTGATATTCGTTGGGATCAATGTGAAATCTAGACCATCATTAATCGTCAAAGAATAATTAGACTAAGACTTAATAATAATTATACTAGGTCACGTCAGAGGAAAAGATAAAATACTAAGGCGAAGTTCTGCCCAAATTTTGAGGCATCCACTGTTATCATGTGAGTGTATAGTTTCTTTCATAAACATGATTTAATACAAGTATTAATTATAATATTAAATATATGTTGTAAGTCGTATGTGAAATTATATTCTTATTGCATGGATTATATGTTAGGATATATATATATATATATATATATATATATATATATATATATATATATACACACACACACACAACGTGCTATGTGCGAGCCAGATATGGTTCTATTTTATGTTAGGATATATAGATAATGTTATATAATAACATTAGAATTAGCATTGTTGAGACGATAAATGAATAATAATACCTAATACTATGTATTATATATATATATATATATATATATATATATATATATATATATATATATATATATATACACACACACACTAAAAATAGTTTAGTGTAGCCCAAGAATAGAGTTGGTATTAGAAGTTGGTTACAGGCATTGTAATCTAGTATAGGGATAAACTTAGACTTATGGAAGATACCTAGTTCAATTAAGTTTGATATTGGGTAGTCTCATTAGGAGAATGTGTGTAAGCTAGGAATGGAGAGTAAAGTTCTCTTCCCTGACACTTTTAGGTGTCGATGTATGGTAGCTCCATATGAGGGTACATCATAGTATTCCCCTTGGATGACCAGAAATGGTGGGTCCATATCAGGCAACCATAACGGTATGTCTGGTCACATCTCAGAGTAGGTAACAACACTTGATCATTCTAGACGGTCTTGTGAATTATGTTGCTAGTGTGATCTCATTACTCATAGACGTAGATGAAATTGGATACCATATTCATCAAATACTCTAATGGATCATATGCCTTTATGACTTACACGGGCCAAAGAAGCCCCTAGCTGTGTAGACAAACATTTTAACTGTTCATTAGGCGAGATAATTTCTCTCTAATAATCGTGGACTAGGACCTGTGAGTAACGGTAGGAATGGATATGTAGGAATGTAAGCCTATATGGATATTGTATGGTAATCGTTGGTTGTGCAGGTATGAGAATTAAGAAATATTATCATATTAATATTGTGGGATTGAAATCCGTATGTATCTTATCAAGTTTACCAATCTGACTCCCGTTTATATGGATTACAGGTATCAAGACTTAGGTTATTGGAACTTGATTAGGATGGTGAGTGATTAAGAGATATCATGCAATAGTATTCAAGACCATCAGGTATTTACGTTGTCAGTTATGTATTTGTATTGATTATGACATCCTTAGGATTTTAACATTTTGGAAACAAACATTTGTAATCAAAATGATCTTTTGTACTGAGATTTTCTGCAAATATAAATAAATGATTTTTAAAGTGTAAAGAAAAGTTTTAATTGGTTTTGGAAATTAGAGGATGTCACAATCACCCCTGATCCCGCCCCGTGCCACCGTTTTATTGGCATAAAATTGAATTTTTTGCTAAAAAAAACTACTGTGATTTAGGCTAAATAGACTATTTTTCATAACTTCAAAAGCTAAAAATCTAGTTTTTTAGCAACTAAAAAATTAAAAATCAAACATAACAAATTCAACATTACAAAACAACAAATCCAACAAACTTACAAATATAAAATACGTCAAATCCAACATTACAAAATAAAGTACGACATGTCCAAAAATATATGACCAATTCATTATCGTATCGTCGTATGTTGTGAAGCGGAAGAAAGTCGAGAAACCATAAAATTAGATAACGTATTGTTTATATATATATATATATATATATATATATATATATATATACACACACACACACACACACACACATACACAGACACACAAGAACAGGTCCTCGCGGGAGTACGGGATGAAAATACCCACTCCCGACCTCGATCCCAAAAATAAAACAGGGTTTAACCCCACTCGCCCCCCCCCCCTCCCCTACCCCGAATTTTTTATAAAAATTAATCCCGTGCGGAATCGGGATCCTATGGGAACAAGGTCCCACGTAAGAAAAAAAACAAAACCAGTTTGTGGAACTAATTTCTCGAAACTTCTAAGTAAATACCCGACTCGATAAGTCGTGACTTCATAAAACATTGGCTCGATTTATTGACAAGCTAAATCGAAAATCTTATAACGTAATCATTCAAAAAAATGAAGAAGTGAGCAAAATTGTCACATTCGGACTCATACTGATACCAACTATCAAATCTGGTACCCAAATCAAATTTCAAGCTCTTAATCTAAGAAATCTCAAGAAATACTCAATATGATTGAAGAAATTAAAGTTAAATGCAAAAGTCAAAGTGAAGTTTCAATCAAGCAATGTGCCATCAAAAGTCAAATCTAGCGAAAGAGAAGAATTTGTATGATGTGATATATGATATTTTCAAAATAGTAAAAGCATAGGTTTCGGGCTCTTTGAGTAGGCTAATTATGTTCAGTGAAATCTGATTTGCCTTGTCGGGATCTCTAAGGATTGGTCGAGTTTGGTAATTATGATGAAGTTAAAAAATAAATAAAATTCTAAAATATGTTATTTTGTGAACAATGTCAATTACGGTACAAAGTTTATTTAATTTTATGGTTGGTTTATCAGTCTGCACCGTTGAACACTTTCTAACCTCAGGGTCTATGGTTATATTAAAGGTATTGATATTGTTAAGTTTATGATTTCATTGGAGCTTTCTCGATGTGAAGTCTAATCATATAGGAAAAAAATGGATTGTTCAAAGTTTTTACATTACATTTTCATATTTTTGTTTCCAGTTCAAAATTTTAGTTTCCTTGGTTTATTTTTAGCTCGTCTACATCTTTCTATTTTGATTATATTGTTTAATATTTTTATTATTTAAAGGCAAGTAAGGTTTAAGCTTGAAATATTTGTTAGATGTCATTTTATATATCTTTTATATTAATTTTTATTAGTATTTTTGTACCATAATTTATGTTTTTATATATACTTTAATATAAATAATGGTAAACTCATATTTTTCACCAAAATTTATCTATTGTTCATCTTTTTATGTTGTTTTCAGATATTTCGATTGGAGTGATATTCTAAAAGCAACTTTGATGTAATTTTTTTTAGTTAAGAAATGTTATTTTAATAATTAAGTAAAATGTGTCTGATTATTCAAAAATCCTAAAGAATACGGGCAGGACAGGATATATGTCAATTCGGTGGATGAAGGTATGAGTTTGATTATTCAAAAACTGTGCAGGTTAAGAGCAAGTTTTGATTAGAGTTTTAAATTTGTTAAAAAGATTAAGATCAAGGTCGATTCGCTCCAAACTCTTTTCATTGTCAGGTCCAAACGAACATGAACAAGCCTTTGTTCGTGTTCATTCAAATCTGTCCTATTTGTAAGCATTAAATTTCACTCGATAATATAGTCACAAAGTTGAGAAATTTACAAATGGTTTCCATCTTTGCACCATACAACATTTACAAACTAAATTCGTGCAAGGTTTTCCGTGAAGATGTAAACCTCATCATATCCTTTCCTGCAAAACCCGAAAAACCAATTAAAAAAAAGTTAGCTATGTAATTGTAAAGGTTCATTTGTTTAATTTTTAATTCCCTTTTTTTTTTCACATAAATAGGAACCCTTAAAATGTGAAATTACCCGGCCTTCCCACAATAAGTGGGACTGTAATTGTAAATAAGATTATCCAGCACTTTTCTCACAGGCGGTCTGTTTAACGATTTTCTAGCTTCACTGCAAATACAAAATCAAAAAATATATATATGAAACATTCTAAGGTTGATGAGGACATTTATGTCTTCTGCACAGACCAGAGATCCAGAGAAAGTCTTTCTCTGCACCCACGTTCTTGGGTGAATAAACAAATTGCATTTATTTTGTCTCATTGATTTCAGACCAGGCGTCAGTCCAATGATTGTCAAACACAGTAGATCTAGAGCGAACCTCACAAAGAAGTTGGCAACATGTTGAGTCACTTGAACAGCATCATCTGAATGTGGAATCATCGATAAGCCCCACTCAAAAGCATTTTTCTGCATCATATCGTGTCAAAATAAGACGTATTTGAAAACAAGACAAAACAGATCAGGTTGTACTGTGTTTGGCAAATACTTGACTTGGGACTGTGACTAATGTCAAACCTGGTAAATACCACAAAAACACTAAGTTTATACCAAAATTATAATTTGCCACTGTGTTTTACAATTTTTTTACAATTCTGACTACTTGACCAGTCAACCCAGTTTTGATGACGTGGCATACTGACATGTTAGTTTTGATGACGTGGCATACTGACATGACAAGTTGACGTGTCAAAATTGATTTCTTTTTCCACAAAAGACACTAAGGTTTCACTTTTTTCGATTCTGACACTAAGTTTAATTTTTTCTTTCAATTTTGACACTCTGTTTTTTTGTTCCAAATCGGATATCATTTTTTCCAATTTTGTTCAATGTTGACCATTTTTCATTTGAAACCGTATAAATATTTTTTTAATACTATTTAAAACCGTATAAATACTTTTTTTTCATTTAAAAACCATATTTTTGTATAAATACAAGGTTTTATTTACATTCAAACCATAATTTTATGTATAAATATGTATTAGTTATGTAAAAACTGTATTTTATATTAAATACGCAACTTAGAAATGTGGTTATTAAACGAAAAAAAAAATGTATTTATATGGTTTAAAATGTAATAAAAAATATAATTATACGGTTTCAAATGGAAAATTGTCGACATTGAAAAAAATTAGAAAAAATGATGTTCGATTTGGAACAAAAAAAAATAGTGTCAAAATCGAAAAAGAAAAATTAAACTCGGTGTCAAAATCAAAAAAAGTGAAAACTTAGTGTATTTTGTGGAAAAAAATTCAATTTTGTCACTTCAGCATGCCATGTCATCAAAATTGACATGTCATCATGCCACATCTACAGGTAACCTAGTTGACCGATCAAACGGTCCGAACTGTAAAAAAAAAAATGAAAAACACAGTGTCAAATTTGAGACAAAAAAAACGCAGTGTCAAATTAGAATTTTGGTGTAAACTTAGTGTCTTTTGTACTATTTACCAAAATCAAAAAGACAAAAAGTTACAATTTTTGTCCCATCCAAAAAAGGTGGGACAGATATTCGCTGTCATCTCTTGTTTGTGCAAAAGACATAAATGTCCTCATCCTCATCATCAAAAATAGCTCTACAAAGTTTGTCCAATCTGGTGGTAAATTGGTAAATACCTCTGGGTGCCACTGGACAGCTGTAATTGGATATCTTTGTGATTGAACTGTTGATACATAAACCTATTCGAAATAATTTTCAACATTATAAATCTTGATATTTATCAAAGATAAAAGTATGCAAAATAGTTAGATAAAGGATTTTAAGCACCTTGTTATCTTGGTCAATGCTGGTTGTCAAGATCTTAAAGAAATTACACAATTTTGTGTTTTCTTGAAATGTTTCTGGAGAAATACCATACTGTTACATTAAGAAAAGAACTATGATTAAGATGGAATATAATATATTTTAACATTCTTGTTAAAACATGGTTGCTTAATAAAAATTATAAAATATTCAAGATTTGAACTCACTTTATGATTTTGCATCACAAGGCAATCTGTACTCAACTTTGCAAGCAAATCAGCAGGAAATCTGTAAGGAAAAAAAAACAAAAAAAACAGCAACTTTGAATTGATTTATTAGCAAAAAGTCATGTGCTTTATTACTGTAAGTAATAAAGCTTTCTTGTTAAGAACAAAAACTATGTAATACCTTTGAAACACTGTTCCTTCAATGTTTGTCATGAATTGAAGCGTGGATGCTTGATCTGATGCACTAAATTGTTCAAGGATTTTATTATTCTGGTAACAAGGAAGTAGAAAGAAATAATTACATTTACACCCCAGAAAAGAAAAACAAGATTGAAGAGAGGAAATTGATAATTTGATTAACTTTATTGCTAAAGATTAAATAAGAGAATATAGAGAAAGGAAGGAAAGGAAAAAAGGTGTATGGAAAATTGGAAATATCACCAAAAGATAGGTTACAGTGAAAAGAACGCACACATATATATCTGAACATGGCTTACTTTGCTAACAATCATAGTTAAGAGTTCAAAACCTAAGCAAATTGCAAGTAATGGAAAATGGTCTCCTTCATCATTCTTCTTCAGGACTTGCTGCAAATTAAGTAACAGAAGACATGAATATCAATCAAAAAAGTTATGAACTGTATGTGTTTCACTCCAATTGTTCCTCTAGATTTTCTAGTTTTCAAAGCTGCAATTACCTTAAAAATCCCCTCAACAACTTCAGCGTAGAGGCCACTCTTAGCCCATCCACCAGTGAAAAGCACTCCATTGACGAGATTTAGTTTCTGTAATCCAATTGCAGAGTTAGCTTAACCTAAATTTCCAATTTCCAAATGCTCTAAGCTTTGAAACAAAGAAGATTGTAGTGATTTAATTATCTGTTCAAGCAGACTATGTATATAATTGATTGTTTGATAAACTCCCAAAATTTCACTGTCCTTGCTACTGATTTTGAAAAACGAAGGTTCATTTACAGAAAGGAGTAAGAAATTACGCTTTGTAAAATCTCAGGAGCTTCGTTATAGATGAGTGGAATAACCCTAGCACCAGCGGATTCAACGAACTTTACATAAGAGGCAGCAATATACGAAGCATTGGCGGCATTATTAAGTCGACCGGAGGCACCGTCGCCTGGATGGCTTAGAATTCCGATGATCGGACGGAAATTCAGCTTGGAATCCGTCGTAGGACACGTAGACGACAGTCTTGAAACGGAGTCAGAAGTCAAGACGTTAGTTGACTCGGAAGAAGGTTTAGCAGAACTAACTTCTTTACAGAGAGAAATCAGAAAAGGAATCCAGACGTAGTTCCACACATCCGATGGGGTGGGAGAGGAAGTGGAGGCAGAATTCGAGGTGGTAATGTGTTTGCTAGCTGTGGACACAGGTGAGGAGGGAGGCGGTGGCGGTGGTGGTGGTTGATGTGACGGTGTCATCGGAGAAGGAGGTGTACGGAAGCGGTGGTTTGTGGTGTTTTGAGTTTTGACATGGGAGAAGTGAGAGTGTACGATTGCCAGTAGTAACGTGATCATCGTGACTATATACTATTATACTATACTGTTTTTTTGTAAAAGAACATGTATAAAAATAAATTAAGCCTATAGTAACTGGACACGTGTTATACTTGGCATCCTTATCCAATAGCTAAACTCGAAAATGCAATAATGCTAAAAATTAAAACGGTAAAATAAGACTGAAAAATGAGTCAATTTGAATTTGAATGGCTTGAAGTAACTCAGTTGTTCAATTTATTTATTTAAATACTTGAAATTTTCAATTCAATTCAACCTATTAGATTATTACATAAATGGGTTGGTTAATCTTCTTATGTATTTCGAACTCGTCAACTCGGACAATTCGATGTTGAGCAGCATAAAAGATTGAGGAGTGAAGTGGCATCTCCGATGAGAATTATGATTGTGTTTTTTAAAAACATAAATAATAATATAATATTATAATTAAAATATCAAATAATAATATTTAATGTATCAAAAATTTAAACATACTTGCCCGTTAAAAACATGTTGGTAATTTTAACTCAACATAATTTATTTGATTAAATGGGTTAAAAAGATTGACTTATTTAAATAAGATTGGTTGAAAATCTCAACCAATCCACTAATATTTGGTTGGGTTGACACATCATTTGTTCCGGCTCTATATTAAAATTTGCATTTTTCATTTTCTAAAAGGTAAATTATAGTTTTGTCATGTTGTTTGACATTTGCTTATAGATTTACTATAGTTTTAAAAAATTTATATGAAATGATCTTTATGATTTAAATTGGATGGTCCATTTCGTTGAAACAATAGTAACCATCGTTAAATGTATATAAAAACAAATATGTTCATGACTTATGATCTTAGCCATGATTTGCTTAGTCTATGGTTGGTTGTTTTCGTTGAAAAATTATAACCATCACCGTAAGATGTATATAAAATAACAAATATGTTTCAGTCTTATGAACTTAGTCATAATCTACTTATGCTTATGGTTTCACTATACCAAATCCATATTTGTTTAGAAATGTTCAAACCCATATATGGTTACACTTTCACCAGCAATATAAGTTTAAGGATGGTGATCAAGGGTCATGGTGGCTAATGTGCGAAGTACTAGAGAGAAGAGAGGAGAGAAAGAGTAAGCTCTTACTTTATCGAATTTTTTGATACTCGGACATAAAAAGAGTGGAATGTGAGTGGTAGTGATGAGGTTATTTCTGGCGGATGAGGTGAGGAGCTAGTTTTGGCGGAATAGCTTTTGCAAGTGGTGGCAAAGGAAAGGAGGTGAGAGGAGAGGAGGGGTGAGGGGCAGAAGGGGCAGTTATGTGCTTCCGAGAAGGTCGATGGAGTGAGGGGCGGTGGTTGCACGAGAAAAAGAGAAAGATAGAGGATTCGTCGACTAGTGTTGATAGGTAATTTAAAATTATATAAAATAATAATTGATTTAAAATATACATTATCAATTTTGAAATGGGACAAATCAACAAATAAAGAATGAACTAATAATGCATTCATGTCACTGAATGAAAAGCACGGACTTGGTTTATTAAATCCTCAACACATTCATATTTGGATGCCTACAAAACAATCCAAATCATTTTGGGTATATGGCCTAAAACATAGTTAGAAAATTAAATAACTTTGGATTTTCAATTAATATAATATAAAAGACGGAATTCGCATACCATCATGTGGGCTCAAAATATACAAAAACAAAGTAATATCCCAATCATAAACGGAATGACACAATTCTAAATTGGCCATTTATTTACACTTTAAGTTACACAAACTCAATTTATTTACCATTTTTGCCAAATACAACTCATGTACACCCTTAACATCAATATGGCCTCTCACCGATTACATTAATTTATTTACCAATTTTCATGTACACCCTTAACATCAATATGGCCTCTCACCGATTACATTACCTTGAGAGAATAGGGATCCTACATTTTTTTTAATGTAAACTACCTCACTGTCATTTTTCCATATTTTTTCTCTCACCATACTTTCACTCAATAAAAATGTTATAAAAATGATGAGCTTTGATACCACTTGTTATAAAATAGATCACCGTCAACAGTCAAGATGTCTAAGAGTTAGAAACTGTAACATCTTGTTTGAGGACGTTTTTTAGTTCAAAATTTGAGGATCATAATGCAATCATGTAAAGGCCTTGGACTTCATTGGAATGGAGTTTAGACTCTATTGGAGGTGTATGATGATGATAAGTGATTTAAACCTTGGATTGTTCGATGGAAGCTGAGGGGTAAAATGGGAAAGGTTATGTTCGAGCTTCTTGCATAAATTAAGGATTTTAGTTCGGGATAGAATCGTAAAGTATCAAGATAGAATCGTAAAGGTTATGTTTTTAGTCATAAGTATCAAGATAGAATGGTAAAGCTCGTCGATACCTTTCTGTGGATATAAAGATCATCAAAAACGGAGTTGAAACGAAGAAGTTATGGATGTTTGAAGTTAAGCTGGAAAAGGGAATCTGGTAGTACGTTGGGCGTACTCTAGGAATACACTGGGCGTACTGGCTGAGGGCAGCCGGGTTTTTAAGGGGATACGATAGGCATAACTATTGGTACGTTGGGTGTACCACCGCAGTGCTAAAACCCTAGTTTCGTGGTTTTGAGCCCTATTTAAGGACTCTAACCCCTTGGGGTCCTTCCTAACATCAGCCTTCAACTCGAAACATGTCACACCCCCAGCCAAGGCGGAACACGTCGGGAGTGCGACTAAGTTCATGGATCATAGATAAATTGAATATATAGCACAAGTACAACAATAAATAAAACAACATATATATTTCATCATAAGGTTTGAATACAGGGTTCTTACAAGTGATAATAGATAGTAGTTGCCTTAGACAAGTAGGCAGATAACAAAAACTAGATAGCTAAGTCGTCTGTAATCCACGACAAATCTTCCGTCTGAAAGCATGTCTAATGATCTCCTAAGAATATATGTAAGTTTGAGGGTCAACACAAAGGTTGGTGAGTGTCACAGGTTTTCTGCTTAACCGCAGTATAATACTTTTAAAAAGTCTAAAAAGTATTACCTTTGTAAGAAAACTATGTTTGGAAGAATATTTGATAAAGATAGAAATATAAAACATGGTTGCTAGGTAATAAAAGTCTAGTCCAGTTTATAGTAACGAATTTGTACGGATAGACATATAAACTATGGTTTCTAGGTAATAAACATCTAGTCAAGTTTATAGTAACGGAATGGTATGGATAGACATATAAACTATGGTTTCTAGGTAACGAATATCTAGTCAAGTTTATTGTGACAAAATTATACGGATAACGGATAAACAAACATACGGATATACGGATAAAGTTATCTACCAAGGTTGTACTTTGGCAACCACAAATACGGATAATGTTGTGGTGTTGATTATGATGGCATGTGCGGAATTAGAAAGATCTAGTGAATCATCATGTAAAATCAAGAACACAAGGAGTAAATAAATATTTTTAAGCTCATATTAGATCTAGAAAGGATATACAAATGGGTTTGTATAAAGTTTCTCTCTCTAGTCTAACACTCCAAATGGTTCCTTACATAATGGGAGTCACTCACTTCCTATTTATAGGAAAGACTCAACCCATTTACACATACAAAGGGGAAAGCCTAAAACATCACATCCAAGAGTGACTTTGCACCCTAACATTCTCCCCCTCAAAGTTAGGATTGGATGTCCGGCTTCAATCTCCAACGAGCTAGCGCGATCAAGACCAAACTCCCCCACGAAGTTAGGAATGAATGACCCACTTCAATTCTTCCAAAATCGAGCAACTACGCGATCCGAGCCTCAAGCGTGACACATGTCGAAAAGAACTTCAATCTTCAATTCTTCCATGATTCTTCAATTTGGGCTCTAGGATGTGAAACCATACAAACCGAGCAGCAACGAATGATTAACTCCAAATAATCACCCAAAAGTTGCGCATAAAAACACATCCCAAAAATCTTCAATAAAACCAAACCCATTTCGAAAATAAATCTTTTCCGAACTTCCAATTGCATCATTTCGTAAGCTTCAAAACTTCAAGATCACTTCGGTCTTCAAATCCGCGTAATATGAAAAATTCAAGTTCGAATTTCCATATAAAACTTCTCCCCCTTTTTATAATCGAAATTTGATTATAAAACTCCCAAGGAAAAAGAATATGCTCTATTCGGAATTTTTCGTGTCAAAACTCCCCCTTAACATGTGGCATAAACTTTGTGCTTTAATCCGGAAAACCCAAAAAATATTCAATTTTTAGCTTCGTTCACGGATCGCCTTTGACAAAATTTCTCAAAAATGGGTAGAAATTGTCAATTTCAAAATTCTGTAGTGACCCGGTGCGCCCAAAACAGCAAAATATGCAAAACTCTCCCCCTTTTTCAAAGCTGGGTAGAAAGCGTCAATTTGCACAAACTGTAGAGGCCTGAAATGCATTTTCTTCAATTTTCAGCAAAAATAGTCCTTTTTCGAAAATGGGTATTAACCGCCAAACATTCGAAGCCTCAGGGACTATTTTCGAAAATTCTGCCATTTGTGTTCCAAACATGCGAAGAGTTGACCAAACATTCGAAATTTCAGAAAATATTCGAATTTGGGTGAAAAATGTCAAACATTCGAAACTTCAATTAATTGATGAGTTTGCCAAACATTCGAAATTTCAGGGGCTGAATTTGAAAATTCTTTATTTTCATTCCAAAACATGAAACACGAAACTTTGCCTTCATACGAAACTTGGAAAAAGTGTTAAACAATCGAGAGTTTAAGGACCATATGCGAAACTTTTTCTTCTTTCCCAATTTCGTATCCCAGGCAGTTCCCTTCCCTTCGTACGAAATCACCTTTATCATTTTAACGAAAATTTTCACAGGTTTCCCTTCGTACGAAACTTCATCCAAACACACGAAATTTCATCCCTTCCTACGAAATTTTTCCCAAACACACGAATTCGAAGCATTCGAAGCCTCTTAATGAACAGTAACCTCTGAATACCTCTGAATCGACATTTCGTTCTTACAGTTCTTCTCCAATTCATCAACAGCAAAGTTTCGTTCAATTTTCTCTACCCAATCAAACGAAATCACAGCCCCATATGAACGAAATTTTTCACTTCTTTCGTTCCCAATAACCAAACCATCGATTCCCAAATCTTCGAATCTTAACCCAAATCGATCGTTAACCCTTTTTAACGAAAACCATCTCCTTTTCGTTAATAAACAAAGCCATCGATTCCAAACAAATATTCGTTAATTCAAGTTCTTTGCTGTTAACAAATAAACCATTCGATTGTACATCACGATTTAGTTATCTGCTATAGTCATCGAGTTCATCCCGATTCATAAAATCTCCAGAGACTAACTTCCAAATCTAACCTAAAAATCAATTTTTCTCACATCAATTCTTCAATCAATCGTTATTCTGCCACTTGTTCATCAAATCGACCCAAGATTTTATTCAAAATCAACATAACAATCTAGTTCGTCAACACCAACCCAAGAACAATAATACGTCGATTTCATGGCTTTCGAAAACACATCATCAATCAAAAACAAAACCATTCAATCTCCAAACGCAGTTTAAGTTCCAATTACGTGTTCAATTTATCAAGAACAAAAATGTTGACTTTGAGTTTGACTTCTCAATTTCAACAATCAATAATCAAAATCAATTGTGAATCAACACAAAATCGAATAACATCAGTCGATCTTCAAAGATAATGTGGAAAAATCGAAGAAATTAAGTAGAGATTCATGAATCTGTGAAACTAATGAAATCAATCTTAACAAATGATACATATCATGCGACTCAAGAATCACACAAGAAAATATAACGCGAATCAACAATCTTCTTGAATCAACAAAATCGATGTGCATACTGAAGAACGAATCTGATGAATTAACTAGTCTGTTAGATTGATGATGAGTGAATGAATGAATCTGATAAAGAACGGGAACAATTATATAGGATTTGGGCTTAAAATGATGAATGTAAACAGTAAACTACTTACGAAGTGAGCTTCACAGAAATCAGACATGAATAGTAATCGAATATTAATTTTGGGCTTCAAAACTCGGACATGAACAGTAACAGATCCTTGATTTTTGTTTTAGATTGAATTTGATCTTAAAAAGAAATTATTGGATCATCAATGGGTTTTTTTTAAGAAAAAAATTGATCCAATGAGTCAAACGATCAAAAATCAAAAACGCAACGCACGATTCGATGAAATTAAGAGAGATCATAGAGAGAGACTCACCAAAAATGCTTCCATTGCGACAAAAGTTGCCAAACCGAGAATCGTTCTTCAAAAATCACCTTGATCTTGAAAACCCGCTCTGATACCAATTGTAGTGGTGTTGATTATGATGGCATGTGTGGAATTAGAAATATCTAGTGAATCATCATGTAAAATCAAGAACACAAGGAGTAAATAAATCTTTTTAAGCTCATATTAGATCTAGAAAGGATATACAAATGGGTTTGTATAAAGTTTCTCTCTCTAGTCTAACACTCCAAATGGTTCCTTACATAATGGGAGTCACTCACTTCCTATTTATAGGAAAGACTCAACCCATTTACACATACAAAGGGGAAAGCCTAAAACATCACATCCAAGAGTGACTTTGCACCCTAACAGATAAACAGATAAATGACAAGTATATTTGATAAGCGTATACGTAGAAGAGTACGATACTTGCTTAAATGGTTGATAAAAACTTAGGTAGTGTACACAAGCACGTATATGAGCCTAAGATACAAGTTATATAACTTGTATATATATATATATATATATATATATGTAGACCTATATATTTTTGTGTATGTATGAGGTATATTGAAACTACCAAGTTGATAAACGTCTATACAGTCATAGCACGTTTGTATTCGGAATGTATATGTTATCTTTATTTGTTGTATTATTTCAACAACATAACATATGTAAATATTGATGTTTAAAGAGATTTTGTTTACTTAATATGTAAGAGTTTAAACAATTATTTATCAAACTGGTAAAGTGTTTACACAAAACAATGATATTTAATGTGTATTTTGTATGATAAATATTACTTAGTACAAGTACTATCATGTACAGACGAGGGCCAGACATGAAACACCGAGGGCAGGATCATTTTGGCATTATAGCACTTCTGAAATCCAACAACCCATGAGGCCTTTCAAACCAGATTCCCCGTACCGTAAAGTAGTAGAGTAGTAAATAATATTATTGTGTGATTTATATTGCATAAAAATGGTGATGTTGTTTGTATAAACAAAGCATTTAGGAAAATATATATATAATATATTATAAGTAGTACATTTATTCCCCCCCCCCTCTCCGAAAATATGTAAAAGTGGGGCCGTAACACTCACCTCGATATGCGGTTAACGAGTTGTTTTTGAGTATCAGATTGCGAGAATCGAGGTGTGTTGTTGTGAATTTGAACTTCCGAGATTAGCTTAGTCTTGATGATTGAAGAGACTATAGAAGCCTTTGGTGATGGTGGAAGACACCCAAAGTGGTAGAAATTCCGAGGTGTAGAAGTTCTGAGGTGAAAAAGTTTCGAGGTTGGTTGAAATTCCGAAGCTATAGAAATCCGATGTGAAAAATGATCCACAGTTGGGAAAATCCAAAACTGGTGGTGAGGTCCGAAGTGGGGATCCAGAATCACAAGGATCCGAATCTGGTAGAAGATTCGAAGTCGAAGAGCTCCGGAATTAGAATAGGGTCTGAAGTGGGGAAAATTCTAAAGCAGTAGGTTCCGAAGCTCAACAGATCCGAAGCAGTAGGTTCCGAAGTGGCAGATCCGAAACAGTAGATTCTGAAGCTGAATGGTTCTGAGGCAGAAAAGGAATTCCGAAATGGGCTTGCTGTTCTTGGTTTTGTTCTTCTGTTTCGAGCTGATTTCAACAAAGGAAGAGATGGAATGATGTTGGTGTTCAAGGGAGATGTTAGAAGTGTGGTGTTTGTTACCAAGATAGATTCGGGAGAGATTTGAGAGAGATTTGGGAGAGAAAGAAGAGAGAGGGGTGGGAAAAAAAGAGAGAGAGAGAGAGAGAGAGAGAGAGAGAGAGAGAGAGAGAAAGAGAGAGAAATTGTGATCAAGGTTGAGAGAGAGATTGGAGAGCTGATGTTTTGTGCTGAAGATGGAGGGCCAACGCCTCTATTTGTAGTCTTCAAGAAGCCTTCATGCATCATGTTAGTTTGGATACTTACACATTCTATGCCACCTTAGTTGTACCTTATGAGGTGGAGTGTAAGAAAAAGAGAAGTTGATGGAGGGAAAAGGGTTGATCACATGGGAGAAAAGTTGGACATTTGCTTTTTCAAATCCTAATGGGTCCCACCTAAAGGTTACACCCTTATTAGTGGCTCAAAAGTACACATAGTCGGGTACGTCGGGATCCGGATGTCGAGAATATTTTATGAATGTGTCGATAGATTGAATTTAATTCAACTATTTCAAAAACTCAAACGGACTAATTTTTGGGGTTACGGAACTCCGGGAAATCGCATTTGAAGTTTTGCGTCTAAACGGCTCACGGTGTCCGTTTTCGCGACTTTTGTAAATATTTTTACTAAAAATATTTTGAGTATGAAATTAAATAATAGACTATGGTCTGATTTCAAAAACCTTCTAAAAAATCTCGTTGGTAATGCGTAAGTGCCTCAACGGTGTGAAATAGTTTACTTGGAACAGGTAAAACTAGTGTTATACCGGTTTGACTTCTTAAAACTATTGTATCTTTTGCATACGAACTCCGTTTTGGACGTTCTTTATATTCTTGGACTCAGGGAAACACGTATTATGAGACTAGAATAATTGCTTCGCTTAATATGACTTTTTACGAATTTTCAGTTTTTCAGACGTATTCCTAAGGTTACAGTTTGTAAGGTTTGATTTGTTGTACATTTGAAAGTATGATATCATCGAGTATCATATAATAGTTAAAATGAACTTATTTATTTTACTTAAGATACACTAAAACTTAATAAGTCAAATTACAATGAGATTCGCGGTTAAATGGTCGGTTATAATTTTTGCCCTAAATTCTGGGATGTCACAAAACTCTAGCCCCTAGAGCAAATCTTGAGCCATTTTATGTGTTTTGGGTGCATTTTGGAAGAAAGATAAGTCCAAGCTTGTTGATTTTTGAAGCTCTAGCTTGTGGATTCATAGCCTACATTGCTTTTCTCTACTCCAAGAGGCATAAAGTTTGAAATTTAATGATTCATTTGTTACATCTTGCTAGTGTTGGGTTTTATGAACTTTTTGTCCCAAAATCTTGTTCCTTGTGAGTATGGATTACTCCAGACCATTTGATTTGTCTTTTTAGACGTTTTTAAGTGCCTTGGTGTCATAAAAATGCAAGTTTGATCCTTTTCTTTCATCCATGCACGAGTTATGGGGGTTTTTGGTGATGTTAGAAGTTAGAGTTTTGGGATTAAGCTCTCTTTAGCCATGCAAATGCATAAAGTTGGATACTTTATGGATTAGGACATCTTTGAGGGTTAGATATGAGGTTGGGGTAAAGTGTCTTAATGATTAAGACCTTAAAACTTGGATTTGAGTTAAGAGTGCGTATGTCGAGCGTAATTCTAGCTACCCCGAACGTAGCCGGTTGCGAGCCCGATTCCTTCCAGTTGTGTGCTCTACGCCCACGTTGAACATCCAAAATAAAATTTCATAAAATTTAAACTTTTCAAAAAAACCATTTTTCTAAAGAAGTGTTTACAAACCACTGTTCCCAAAACATTATTTAAAATCAGAATCGCTTTCAACATAGTTTTCAAAACATTCACATTATCAGAGTTTCCCAAAAATCATAAGTCCAAAAACGCGAGGATGTGTATGGTCACGCCTTCACCTTGACACGATCCACTGAAGTACCTGAAACCATAAACCAAAACTGTAAGCACGAAGCTTAGTGAGTTTCCCCCAAAATACCAACACACAATAGATAACATATACAACAAACAGCATGCATACAGAGCCTTCAGCCTGTCTGGACCGCCTCACCGGGCCTTCAGCCTGTCTGTACCGCTCACAGAACCTTTACAATGTCTAGACCGCCTCACCGGGCCTTCAGCCTGTCTGGACCGTTCTTCGGGCCTTCGGCCTGACTGGTACGCCCCACTGGCCTACAGCCTCTGGGCCGCCCTGGGTTTGTTGGCCTTCAGCACTAAGCAGATCCACCTCAACCCAACCATACACACAAACCATGTCGACATATATATAACAGATAAGCATACATATAACATACCGATATAAATATCACCGGGTTTGTTGATTGGCAGCACAAAGAGGTACAGTCTCAACCCAACCACACTACATCAACACATGCGACTGGTAAACATATAGCCAAAACATATAACAGACACATCTAACAAATCACTAAGCATAGCATCATCCTATCTACCAGGATAGAGATCTAAAAGATCACCACAGTACTCAATCATACGATAAACCAGGATAACAATCCAAAGGGTCGGCATTGGTCCCTTCGACCCAAACATGCAATGAGGAGAACTCACATCTCGATCTGATCCATAGCTGATGAGGTCCCAAATCGCCGAGTAGACTCGATTGTTGATCGGGGGTTTAAGTGACCTACTCGACGAGTCGGAAGACCGACTCGACGAGTAGGAGCTGTCTGGACAAAACCCTAATATTTAGGGTTTGCACCCTATTTAAACAACTTAACTCGTCCCAAACCAGCCTCCATCGCCCCCCCTCACTTCCAGAATACCCTAACTCGAAACCCTAGCCTTGTTTGAGTGCCCTCAAGGCATTTTTGTGCATTTTTGTGTGTGTTTGAAGTTGGAGAAGAGAAGGAAGCTTGGGAGTTCAAGTAGAAGCAAGGAGATCCAGAAGTTTTACTTCATTCTCAGCTCATTTAAGGTAAAAAGCTGGAACCTTGACCATTTATCTCTTAGATTTTGATTTGGGGTTATTTCTACCCTTTTAATGAGTATAGAGAAGCAAAAATCGAATTTGGTGGATGTGATTAGAGTTGCACTTCGGATCTAGGGCTATTGGGGGTCTTTATGGCATAAAGGTGCCAACTTTGTTGCCATAAACACCCCATGCATCTTGTAGACCTCCTTTTATGGCTTTTTGAGCCAAAGGCCCCATGCATGTGCATCAAGTTTGAAGATTTACGTGTAAAATGGACATTAGGAGGTCAGATCTATGGTTTTGGTGTGTTAAGACCCATTTAAATCGACTGTATAGTGTTGGCCAAGGATGGACTCGACGAGTTGTTCTTGGAACTCGGCGAGTCATGGTCTAATGACCACAAAATCCCTTCTGTGAATGGAACAATTGTTAGGAAGGAAAAGTCCCGTAGATGTTTAGTCAAAAAGGGGACATGGGAATCATGGGACTCGATGAGTGTATAAACAGAATCGGCGAGTCCAAGGCAATCTCCCAATCTTTGAAGATGGACTCGGCGAGTTGTTCATACAACTCCGCGAGTCATAGACTGGACACATTCTTATGAGGGAGATGAACTCGACGAGTTCAAGGATGAACTCGGCGAGTCGGATGAAGATGATCCCGATGGGTTGAATGAAGGAGAACCCGTCGAGTTCTTGCTAGACTCGACGAGTGGAGTCGGGGTTGGATCAGGATAGTGGAGTATGGACTCGACGAGTTGGTAGACCAACTCGGCGAGTCAGGTCAACTGGGTGTTGACTTTAACCAATGTTGACTTTGCTTGGTTTTAGTATGGACCCTGGTTAGGGTTGTTTGTTCTGTTTGATGACTTGAGGGTTGTCGTGTAGGGATTGAGGGGTCGAGGAGAGCCTACCTTCACACCGAGGACAGTTCAGACACTACACGACATTGAGGTGAGTTACCTTCCAGTAGCGGTGGGTCTACGGCCACAATGCTGACCCACCAGTAGGAGTTGTATGTTGGATGATTGTCTTTGTGATATTCATCTGGGTTTGCTACTACCTGATATGTTTATGTGCTAGCATGATATATTATATGTGATAGTGGTAGTAGGGGGAATATAGTCCCCAAGTTCGGTCGTAAGGACCGAAGGGTAGGTCGGGCACCCCAGAAATGTCTGACAGTATGTTTATGCTATGATATTATGTGGTAGTAGTAGGAGGTGAAATAGTCCTCGTATATCGATCGTAAGGACCGACGGGTAAGTCAAGCACCCCAAAATGGCTTGACCTGGGTAAGTCAAGCACCCCAGAATGGCTTGACCTGGGTAAGTCAAGCACCCCAGAATGGCTTGACCTGGGTAGTCAGGCACTCCAGAATTGCCTGACAGTATGTTATTGTATGGTGTGTGGTATGATGGGGGAACTCACTAAGCTTCGTGCTTACAGTTTTTAGTTTTATTTCAGGTACCTCTTCAGCGAAGGGGAAGGAGTCGACGTGGTAGCTGCACATCACACTCACGCATGATTTCCGCATTGAGTTTTCTGGGATTGTACTTTGATTATTACTTTTATCCGATGATATGTTTGAGACACGACGTAATGGTTTTATGAATTAATATAATATTAGCAATGTTTGATAAATGATTCCACATGATTACTTAATTAAAAATGAAATTTTTAGCCTTGAAAATTGGGATGTTACACAATAACCATCAAAATCCCAAAATACCAAAATACCCTAAATACCCCTCAAGGTCAAACTTGATCAACCATGGTTAAAATCGAAGTTAACGGTAAAGGTCAACAGTCCATGTTGACCCAACTCATCGAGTGCACCAATGAACTCGTCGAGTTTCTATATTAATAAGAAGGTCGGTAAAACCCTAGCCAACTCGCCGAGTTGGCTGGAAAACTCGCCGAGTTTTCCACAGCTTAACACAATTAGTTGATTCTTCGATTCCAGGGTCTCTAAGGCTCAAATCTAAACTCAAATGTTGTCTAAAAGGATAAAGTTTCCAACTTTATCCTTTGGGGCCACTTCAAGTGCTCCAAAAACCCCTCCACAAGGCTTGTAGACTAAAGGGCTTAACCATTAAGCATCAAAATCCTTGAGATCTGAAACCCAACCTTTCTAGAAGAGATTCTAGCATCAAAATCTACCCAAAGGATGGTGCTTTATAGACATGCATGTCCAATGCATGTCTTGAACCCAAAATGGGTCAAAGAGGGAAAATATGACCTAAACTCCATGCATGGAATCAAAACTTGGCTAAAGACAGATCCAAACCACTACAAGGTCACCTTGACCTGGAGATTCATAAAGTTGCAACCTTTATGAGATACATCCATTGCAACATCCAAGAATAAGGAGAAAAGGGACAAAACTCAAGATCTAGCTACATAAAGGAATAAAAATCGGATCTTGGACACTTACAAAGGTACAGAAGAGTGCCAAACTGAAGATGAGAGCTTTGCTTGCTAGATCCTTGCCTCCTTCTTGTAACTTCTTCTCCTTTTGCTCCAAAACTACCACACTAGTTCCAAAATGAGAGGGAAGAGTGATTATGGTTCACAAGGGCCGATATGGGGGGTTTGGAGGCTGATAAAAGATCAGCCCTAGGGACTTAAGAAGATTATATAGAGTGAAAAACCCTAAAACTTAGGGTTTCTCATCCAGCCGCCAACTCGCCGAGTTTCCTTCACCGAACTCGCCGAGTTGGTCCATAAAAATACGCGACCTAAAACCCTCTAACTCACCGAGTTCCAAAGGAAAACTTTCTTTAAGGAATAAATCTCATATCTGGAAATCGGGATGTTACACACGTGTACGGTCGAGTGTTGACTTTCTTTGACTTTTAGGTTAATTGTGCCTTAGGTGGACTTGTGAGGGTTTTGAAGGGGCAAAACGGTCTTTTTCCCTAAATGTGGATTAGAATTGTCTTGGGACTAGTGGAGTATGGAAAATTACCTTAATTATTAATTAAGGTTAATTGGTGTAATTATTAGGTGGAGTCTAGTTCCAACAGTTCGGGTGTGAGTTCTATCAGTCTTCTATGCAAGGTGAGCCTTTTCACTATACTTGCATGTGTGGTAGTATATATGGTTGACCAGCTGGGTCTTATTTGTTGTTACTGCGATATGTGTTATTGTGAGTATTGAGACTTCGGGTAGTCTCAAGGGTTGTTGATAACCCACAGGGCGTGTTGTTTGTCCACTGAGACTTCGGTTAGTCTTCAGGGTTGCTGATAACCCACAGGGCATGTTGTTTGCCCACTGAGACTTCGAGTAGTCTCTAAGGTTGCTGATAACCCATAACTGTTTATTTATGTTGTGTTGTATGTGGTATTTTGGAGAACTCACTTAGCTTTGTGCTTACGATTTGTGGTTTAAATGTTTTCAGGTTTTCTTATATTAAAGAAGGGGCACGACCCGATTGCATCACATCCATGGGAGATTTGTGCACATGACAACTTTTTACGATACTCTGATAAATGTTTTGAGTTAAATGTTTTTATCTAAGATTTTTGTAGTTGTGATTTGAATAAACACTTAAATTTTTAATTGAAAATTTTGGGTTGAAATTTGGGGTGTTACAGAAACTCAATAGAAAAGACATAAGAGTTACGAATTCATAACTAGGATGGAAAGGTAACGTGCGGAGTCATTATACAAGCCATGTTTTGTTGATGATTCTGGGACGTAATCATCATAAGGGGGGGATAACTGTAACGCCTGCAAATTCAGGCTACACATAATAAAAATTATTAAAATTAAAATACTTGAATAGGATAATCTATAGTCATGCGCGCTGCAAACTATATAATACAAGTTCATATTAAGGAAAAATAGGAAAAAATCAGTCGAATCACCCGTAAATCATAAAAATAAGTGCGCCAAAACTATATATATATATATATATATATATATATATATATATATATATATATATATATATATAATGGGGATAGTGAATATGAGGTTGTTATATACTTAACCTTAGATGTGGAACCTATCAAAACTAGGTCATTTTGTTTACTTTTAGCTTAATTTTTCTTTTATTCTAAAAACTCATATAAATCGGACTTCATCTTCTCGTGGTATTTTTTATTTAACAAAATCAATTCATCATTATTCTTTGTTTCTCAAAGTCATAATCATCGGATTTCATACAGCGTTCGATTTTATTTTTTTTGACATCACTACATCACATTGTAATTATCCATGTATTCATACAAAGAAAAATCCAATTACAATAAATATCTTTAGCAATTAAATCATCAAAAGATGCCACCTGTATTCATACTCAAATGAAATAGCTTAACATGTGGTAAATGTCAATTGGTTAGTGTGTATTAAATTCAATTTGTAATCCATGATTTCTTTGAAGTAGCATACAAACACGTGTCGTGTTACTATCAATTTTTTTGTAATTGAATTGAGGAAACAACACATTAAGTTTTTAATTTATATGTAAAAGAAGACGACGATGATCGAACAACGAATTTCCAGAATTATTGGCAATAAATTTTGAAGGACGAAAAAGAACAATATAATCAAAGATGATAATAAGGAAAATAGATCAACGATTTTGAAGTGGTACATGGGGAAGATCTTTTGATACTAAAAATAAGTAAATCAAAATATTAATTTATTAGGATTTACATCAAAACTACGTAGTTTTATTGGTTCCACACCTAAGCTTAGATATATAACAGCCTTATATTCACTTTTCCCATATATAATATATCGAAAGTAAACGTCGTCCCGATCCCGAAAATATAAATTTCGTAGAAATCCGACTCCGTATGAATTAGATATGACTTTTAAAAGATATAAAAGCCAGTCGCGCACAAGGAATGTGTGACGTTAAAAGCTACGAAGAGAATGATTGATTTTTAGATAAAGTCAACAAAAGGAAAATCGTAGTACTCTTTAATATATGAATTTTGAGAAAAAGAATGTCAAAAACGGAGTTCGTACGAGAGAGTTGTGATTTTAGCAAAATCATTTAATCATATAAAAAATATTGATGAAAAATAAATTTAGAATTAGCCAACGGAGTCTAAATTAAAGTTGTAGATCTTGTAGATAGCTACGTGTGGATATAATGAACATCAGAAACGAAACTCGTATGAAGAAGTTACGGAATTTACAAAATCTAAGTTTTGCGTCGCGTGCGGTGCACGATGTGCGCTTCTAGAAGGTGAAAACGCGGACCACAGAGAAGCCGACACGTGTCACAAATCGACTGGGGAGATGTCACCTTATGTGTGTCACTCGCACTCCATTTGCACGAGGTGTAGGTCCGAGTTTGGTCCTATAAATAGCCAGCCACCCTCAATCCTTCTCCACACTTCCTATTCTTCTCTCTCTCTATCTCTCTCTCTCTCTTTCTCTCTCTCTCTCTCTCTCTCTCTCTCTCTCTCTCTCTCTCTCTTTCTTTCTCTCTCGAGTTTCCTTCGATTTTATCCTATTTTCTTGAGTTTCTGGCATGCGGCGAAACTCTACGAATCCCCGGAGTACCCGACTCGTTATAACCTTCGAGTAGAAGTTCTCGATTCAGTACTCAGCCCATTTAGTTCCCGGTTTTCATCAATAACATCTGTCTTTTCAAAGTACGAAGCGAAGCGCTGCCGAAATCGTCAGTCACCTATTTTCATCATGTAAGAGTATAGTTACGTTCATCTTACACATAGATATGAAGTATCTAAATAATTTGACGTTATATGTGATTATGTGAAAAGTTGTTCTGTGTTAGATTAAATTGTAACACCCGATTCCTGGTACGTATCTAATTCAAGGATTTTTGCAATTTACCCTGTGACTCGGCGAGTTGGAGGACCAACTCGCCGAGTAGACTCGACTGTTGATCGGGGGTTTAAGTGACATACTCGAGAAGTCGGAAGACCGACTCGATGAGTAGGAGGTGTCTGGACAAAACCCTAATATTTAGGGTTTGCACCCTATTTAAACAGCTTAACTCGTCCCAAACCAGCCTCCATCGCCCCCTCCCCCCCCTCACTTCCAGAATACCCTAACTCGAAACCCTAGCCTTGTTTGAGTGCCCTCAAGCCATTTTTGTGCATTTTTGTGTGTGTTTGAAGTTGGAGAAGAGAAGGAAGCTTGGGAGTTCAAGTAGAAGCAAGGAGATCCAGAAGTTTTACTTCATTCTCAGCTCATTTAAGGTAAAAAGCTGGAACCTTGACCATTTATCTCTTAGATTTTGATTTGGGGTTATTTCTACCCTTTTAATGAGTATAGAGAAGAAAAAATCGAAATTGGTGGATGTGCTTAGAGTTGCACTTCGGATCTAGGGCTATTGGGGGTCTTTATGGCATAAAGGTGCCAACTTTGTTGCCATAAACACCCCATGCATCTTGTAGACCTCCTTTTATGGCTTTTTGAGCCAAAGGCCCCATGCATGTGAATCAAGTTTGAAGCTTTACGTATAAAATGGACATTAGGGGACCAGATCTATGGTTTTGATGAGTTAAGACCCATTTAAATCGACTGTTTAGTGTTGGTCAAGGATGGACTCGACGAGTTGTTCTTGGAACTCGGCGAGTCGCGGTGTATTGACCACCAAATCCTTTCTGTGGATGAACCAGTTGTTAGGGAGGAAAGCCCCGTAGATGTTTAGACACCAAGAGGGACCTGGGAGTCATGGGACTCGATGAGTGTATGAACAGACTCGGCGAGTCCAAGGCAATCTCCCAATCTTTGAAGATGGACTCGACGAGTTGTTCATACAACTCGACGAGTCATAGACTGGACACATTCTTACGAGGGAGATGAACTCGACGAGTTCAAGGATGAACTCGGCGAGTCGGATGAAGATGGTCCCGATGGTTTGAATGAAGGAGAACCCGTCGAGTTCTTGCTAGACTCAACGAGTGGAGTCGGGGTTGGATCAGGATAGTAGAGTATGGACTCGACGATTTGGTAGACCAACTCGACGATTCAGGTTAACTGGGTGCTGACTTTGACCAATGTTGACTTTGCTTGGTTTTAGTATTGACCCTGGTTACGGTTGTTTGTTCTTTTTGATGACTTGAGGGTTGTCGTGTAGGGATTGAGGGGTCGAGGAGAGCCGACCTTCACACCGAGGACAGTTCAGACACTACACGACATCGAGGTGAGTTACCTTCCAGTAGCGGTGGGTCTACGGCCACAATGTCGGTCCACCAGTAGGAGTTGTATGTTAGATGATTGTCTTTGTGATATTCATCTAGGTTTGCTACTACCTGTTATGTTTTATGTGCTAGCATGATATGATGTTACGTGATGATGGTAGTAGTAGGGGGAGATAGTCCCCAAGTTACGGGCCGATAGGGCCGAGTGGGTAGTTTAGTACCCAGCTATGTTAGATTATGATTACGTGACTGTATGTGATAGACCGGTCGAGAGGGCCGAAGGGGTAGGCCAGCACCCAGATATGCTAGGCAAGGTCACTGGTCGAGAGGACCGAAGGGGTAGGCCAGCACCCAGATATGCTAGGCAAGGTCACTGGCCGAGAGGACCGAAGGGGTAGGTCGGGCACCATATATGCCTGGCAGTATGTATGTTATCTGTCTGTATGGTATGTGGTATGATGGGGGAACTCACTAAGCTTCGTGGTTACAATTTTCAGTTTCGTTTCAGGTACCTCTTCAGCGAAGGGGAAAGAGTCGGCGCGGTAGCGGCACATCACACTCACGCATGATTTCCGCATTAAGTTTTATGGGATTGTACTCTGATTATTACTATTATCCGATGATATGTTTTTGAGACACGACGTAATGGTTTTATGAATTAATATAATATTAGCAATGTTTGATAAATGATTTCACATGATTACTTAATTAAAAATGAAATTTTTAGCCTTGAAAATTGGGATGTTACAAGTTGGTATCAGAGCCTTGGTTTGAGGGATTCGGACACACCTTCAGGGGTGTCTGGACTCAAATCGAGGGCTTGAAGGATTTTTACAAGAAAATAGTTTTTCCAAAATTTTAAATAAAAAGGTTTTAAGAAAAAGAACAAGATGTGTGATGTGCGCGACCGGCCGAGCTCAAGTAAGTTTTCCCCAAGATACCCATACATGTTATGATATGGTATGATAATGAGAACTGCATGCTAGATTAGGGCTAAGGATCTAGGAAGGATGCCTTATATACCTACTGTGTATGTATGAGAAATGCATGCTAGATTAGGGCTAAGGATCTGATGGGTTTTTGAGCATTCTAACACTTCCTAAGTGTACATGCAACCCTAATAACCTTGAATCTATGTTTTCTCTATATACATGCAAATTTCTTTTTCAAGGTTATTTTCTTAACTAGCATGACATGGGGATTACATAGACCATAATACTAGTAGAAATACATACCGTGTTGTTGCTTGGATTCCTTCAAGACTTTGTGAGCCTAGCACCCCAAATGTTGTGCCTCAAATGCTTCACACAACACCACAAGACTTGGAATAACTTGAGAGAATACTTCTAGCACTCAAAATCGGTTATGCCCTCTCTCGTAACACTAGGTCACGATTTTGCTAGCCATATGGTTTCTTTTATAGTGTTGTCACAATTAGGGTTTACATATGAATGCCCTTAATTGTCATGACTCTTGATTTCTCATGACCCATGGGTTTGTAACTCCCATGGACTATCCATGGAGCTCCATATGGTTATAACCAAACCCATAAACCATGGATCATTAATCCACCATAAAAGAATTGATGATTGTCATAATCAACCCTATATATTTAATTAGTCTCACTTTGATCACCAAATTAATACTAGACTAATACTTGATCAATACTAATTAAATAATACTATTATTAATATATTAGAACTTATAATATATTAATAATCATAAGTGCCTTATTCTCTCATTTAGTCTATCCAAGTATTGCAATGCCATGCAACCCAAATGGACCATGCCGGGTCGGGTCAAGTACATACCAAATAAAGTTATGGACTTAGACACTATATCCAACAGTCTCCCACTTGGATAAGTCTAATAACTATATTTGCAAATATGACTTCAAAATCCGACTAGCAATCGTAGCTCTTTCAAAGTCTCTCGGAACTGAGATGATGATGATACGCCATTTAAAATAAGTGATCATATAATCCTCTGTTCTCATGATATCAGCCGGACAAATACATGGAACATGGTCTTACTTATTGTCCAGCATTTGTTTCTCGATCTCTGATTTGTTTCGACATAGAACTAAATTGAACACATCAATTAGGTTCTGACCGGGCCCGGTACATAGGTCAAAACCAAATCATCGAGGGGCCCAGATATCGCTTCTATTTCTAGAAGGAACAGATAAACTTCGATTGATATGCTTGTACTAACTACTTGTTGAATTATTCACAAAGGCACGTTTTATAACATCGAGTTACCAATGCGTTTTCGTACAATCAATGAATAACCAACTCATAGTCAACAACTCATATCTCTAGGTTTGAAGATTTATATGATATTACCGTCTCACGATCACTCGAGATAAATTCCATGAAGTGATGCAAGTGAGCGTGGGTTGGATCCAATACTCAGCCCTTATGAGTACTCATGAATGTTGTAGCAACCATTGCATTGTCCAAAGCACTTTCAGACAAATCATACAAGCCAAATTCATGACAGTCTTAAATCAATACTTACTTACAAAGTTTGACTGACTGTGGATGGTTTGAATAATAACATAATTATTCTGGAAGTAAAAACATGCAAAATTGAAACATAGTAAACAATCAACACAAGATAGTAACACCTTACTCATAAATAAATAACAACTTTTATTTATCATCAAATGTCAATTACATTTTACAAGTTTCAGGAATCTAATTATTGAAACTAATATCATCCTTCAGCCCAATGCGCCTCGCATGCTGTAAATGCTTAACCCTGCTCAGTCCCTTCGTGAGGGGATCTGCCGGGTTCTCATCTGATGATACCCTCTTAGCCACGAGGAGTCCTTCTTCTATTCGATGTCTGATGAAATGGTATTTTCTGTCAATGTGCCTAGATCTCCCATGATCTCTCGGTTCCTTAGCCAAAGCAACCGCACTTTCGCCGTCACAGAAAATTTCCATTGGCTCTTTTATAGCTGGTACAACTCCAAGGTCTCCAATGAAGTTCTTTAGCCATATCGCCTCCTTAGCTGCTTCACTTGCTGTTATGTACTCTGATTCACAAGTAGAATTAGCTACTGTCTCCTGCTTGGAACTTTTCCAAGTAATTGCCCCTCCATTTAGGATAAAGACCCAGCCTGACTGAGAGCGGAAATTATCCCTATCAGTCTGGAAGCTAGCATCGCTATATCCTTCCACTCTCAAGTCATCACTGCCTCCGAGGGTAAGGACCCAATCCTTAGTCCTCCGCAGATACTTGAGAATGTTCTTTACCGCTGTCCAGTGTGCCTTGCCAGGGTTCCCTTGATATCTACTGACCATGCTCAAAGCAAAGGCCACATCAGGGCGAGTACAAGTCATAGCATACATGATCGAGCCCACAATGGAAGCATATGGTATATGACTCATTTCAGCTATCTCAGCCTCTGTACTCGGACTCTGAGTCTTACTCAGCTTGGTATTACTCTGGATTGGTAATTCTCCTTTCTTGGATTCTTGCATGCTGAACCTCTTCAGCACCTTATCCAAGTAAGTACTTTGACTACGTCCAATTAGTCTCTTACTCCTATCTCTCAATATCCTTATCCCTAGGATATAGGCAGCTTCCCTAAGGTCCTTCATAGCGAAACACTTCCCAAGCCAGGACTTAACCTCCTGCAAGGTTGGGACGTCGTTTCCTATGAGAAGTATGTCATCCACATACAACACCAAGAAGCTAACTATGCTCCCACTAGCCCTGACATACACACAAGACTCATCCTCACTCCTAGAAAAGCCAAACTCTTTGACTTTCTCATCAAAGCAAAGATTCCATCTGCGAGATGCTTGTTTCAATCCATAAATGGATTTATCAAGCTTACACACTCTACTAGGGTATCTTGTATCGACAAAACCCTCTGGTTGAGCCATGTAAACATCCTCAGCCAACTTTCCATTAAGGAAAGCGGTTTTGACATCCATTTGCCATATTTCATAATCATGAAATGCAGCTATGGCTAACAATACTCTAATAGACTTAATCTTAGCTACTGGTGAGAAGGTCTCATCATAGTCAACTCCCGGAGTTTGAGTAAAGCCCTTCGCAACCAGTCGCGCTTTGTAAGTATGTACCTTTCCATCCATGTCGGTCTTCTTCTTGAAGATCCATTTGCACCCAACTGTCTTACGACCTGGTACATTGTCAATCAAGTTCCAAACTTGATTGTCATACATGGACTGAATCTCGCTATCCATAGCCTCCTTCCATTTAGCAGACTCAGGGCTTGCCATGGCTTCCCTGTAATTATTAGGTTCATCCAAGTCTATTAGTGTACTATCACTAATAAATGTATCACCTTCAGTGGTGATGTGATAACCATAATAAAAATCAGGTGTGTTCCTCACCCTAGTGGAACGTCTTGGAGGTACAAACTCATCTATCGGATCAACAGGAGTTTCCTCCTCAGGTTGGTCGATAGCATTTGAGGTTCCTTCACCACTTGACTCTTGAAGCTCTTCAAGGTCAATTTGCCTCCCACTGTCCCCTTGGCTTATGAATTCTCTCTCACGAAAGACTCCTCTTCTTGCTACAAAGACCACATTATCACTGGGTCTGTAGAAGAGGTAACCAAAGGATCTCTGTGGGTAGCCGATGAAAATACACCTCTCACTTCGAGGTTTAAGCTTATCATGAGTCTCATGCCTCATGAAAGCTTCACAACCCCAAATCTTGATGTGGTCCAAATTGGGAACTTTCCCAGTCCACATCTCGTGAGGTGTTTTGGCAACCTTTTTAGTAGGGACTAGATTAAGGATATGGGCGGCAGTCTCTAAGGCATACCCCCAGAAAGAGATTGGTAACGAAGCTCGACTCATCATGGAACGAACCATATCCAACAAGGTTCGATTGCGCCTCTCAGCTACACCATTCAACTGTGGTGTTCTGGGAGGTGTCAATTGTGAGACAATCCCACATTCCTTAAGATAGTCAAGGAACTCAATGCTAAGATACTCTCCTCCCCGATCGGATCGGAGCATCTTAATGTTCCTGCCCAATTGATTCTCCACTTCCTGCTTAAACTCTTTGAACTTTTCAAAGGTTTATGACTTATGCTTGATTAAGTAAATATATCCATATCTACTGTAATCATCAGTAAAAGTCACATAATAGCGATTAGCATCCCTTGTAGCAACTCTGAAGGGCCCACACACATCCGTGTGTACAAGGTCCAACAAACCTTCACCTCTATCACAAGTACCTGTGAAGGGTGACTTTGTCATTTTTCCAAGTAAACAAGACTCGCAACTATCATCTGACTTGAGGTCAAATGATTCCAAGACTCCAGCCTTTTGGAGTTGGCCTATGCGCTTCTTGTTAACATGTCTAAGACGACAATGCCACAAGGATGCTTTATCCAAGATATCTGAAGAATCAATATACAACACATTATTTCCTAGATTTTCTACAACATTCACGGCTTCATATACACCATCACAAGGTAATGCTTTAAAGTAAAATACATCATTGTAATAAACATTAATAACACCATTTTTATGATCAAATGAAAATGTAAAACCTTGTTTGTACAAGCCATGAAAAGAAATAATATTTCTCGCCATTTCGGGCGAGTAACAACACTTATTCAAATCTAACATTAACCCATTATTAAGCAATAAAGAATAAACTCCTATCTTGGTAACAGGTGATGCTTTCCTGTTGCCCATGACTAAGTTTATCCTCCCGTGCTCCACTTGCTCACTTCTTCTTAGTGCCTGCAAATCAGTACAAATGTGAATACCACAACCTGTATCAAGCACCCAAGAATTAGCATTAGATGAGTTATTAGACAATATTGTGTAAATACCTGCATGGGTGGGTTTAACCTTCCCATCCTTTACATCTTGCAGATATTTAGGGCAGCTTCGCTTGAAGTGTCCCTTATCCTGGTAATAGAAGCATTGTGCTTCCTTTGGGTTTGAAGAAGGAGTAATGGGACCTTTCTTTGTCCCACTTGAAGAGGAACCATCAAGAGTCTTACCCTTGGTACCCTTCGAAGGGCTTTTCCTCTTCTTACCCTTTCCCTGCCCAATAGCCAGAACAGGGGCTATTGAAGGAGTAGAAGTAGCAACCGCTTTACCCTTAAGGCCATTTTCAGCTGTCCTTAAGAGTCCTTGAAGTTTGCTAAGTGTGACTTCCTCCTTGTTCATATGATAAGTCATACGAAACTGATCATAACTTGGAGGTAAGGAATGGAGAATGATGTCAATCGCCATTTCCTCAGGAAAGTCAACATTTAGCTTCAGCAACCGGTCAACGAACCTTTGCATCTTCTGCAAGTGACCGGTGATGGGTTCACCATCCTTCATCCTTGCGGTTATCATGGAGGAGATGATTTCATACCTCTCCTGACGCGCGCTCTGATGGTACCTTTCCATCAGATCCAGGTGCATCTCATAGGGGTAGAAATCTTCATAGGATTTTTGAAGTTCAGGAGTCATGGTGGCCATCATGATGCATGCTACTTTAGTAGCATCCTTTTTCATGTGCAACAAACTCCGCAAACTCTTCAGGAGTAGCAGTGGATTCATTCACAACCTTAAGCTCCCTATCGAGGACATATTCTTTGTCCTCATAGCGGGTAATCATTCTGATGTTTCTGATCCACTCATTGAAATTGGATCCATCAAAGATGACCTTACCACACAAGTTCATAAAGGAAAAGGAGCCTGTTGGGTTTGAGCCAGAAGCATTGTTGGAAGACATCTGAAAGGAAAGAAAGACAAGTTTCATTAGATTAGGAATCCTTAATAATTCACCCAAATGAAATATTAAGGCTAGGATCCAACAAACTATTTATAGTTGGAAGAGGGATGCCGTAATCCATACTATAAAATATTTGAAGGTAGGTAAATGACGATTTACCAATTTCCACCATAAGAACGAAATATTTTATTATTAGGTTTTATTGGTTTTGAAACTCCTAGATCTTTTGAGATACATTGAACTTTTCAATGGCATGTTTGAATCTCGATTGTGCCCTCTCAAGTTTGTGACTGGGATGCCGAGGATCACAAACAAGGTGTGAATAACCATACAAATTGACTTGGTACCCTCAACAATATTACCTAATCGATGTGCCGGTTAACCACACACGCTCCACCGATCTATAATAAAGTCAAGTTACCCTTTGGCACTCTTACTAGTCCATGTTAGTGTGCCGGTTAACCACACTCGCTCCACTAACGACTTGGTAAGGTACAAAGTGTAATTTTATGGGCTAGCACCAATTTCACATTTTCCTAAAGTAACTAAGATTGGGAATTTATAATGTATAGTTACTTTATAATTCATTATACTTTTAACGAGTATTTAAAGTCGTATCCTACCCGTTCGGCTAACGACCCTCCACCGATCAAGGAAGCGGTGGGTGAGAGTGGACACCCATTAAGTCACCATTTTATAGGCAACAACCTTATACCCCCCTTATAGACCGGCTTCGTGAATGAGGCCTACTAACGGTAAGAATGACATATTCTTATACATATCTATATAATAAAATTATAATAATAGTATAAGTGTTGATTTTTAAACTTTTTAAAAATCTAAGGTTTAATTTGGAATTAAAGTATTAAAGTGTAAGACTTTTCAAATTCCAAAACTTGAGGGCAAGATTTGAACCTATTCCAAGTCTCTTCAATTTGTAACTTATGAGTTTTAATGGTTCATAAAAAATGAAGACTCTTCATTTTATGAAACCTCTTTAGTTCTTTAATCATAATTAAAAGAAGTGACTTTTGGTTATCCATAACTTGAGGACAAGTTATGGACACCATCATAGCCATTAAGATCATGAATTAAACACACATGGAGGTTACACATAATTCCTATGATCTTCTAAACTCATATGAACACAAATTCATGCCAAGCAATTTCAAGAGAATCATATAAACATATACAATACTTGAAAATTGATAAAAGTCATGTAAAATGGGTTAACATAATCATTATCATTTTGAAAAACAGATTTTACAAGTCCAAGACAGATTGGGATAATGATCTTAATCCATTTCCAGCAACAAAACTCGAAAAAACTGCCCAGCACGCTCCTACTCCCGAGTGCATTATTCTACTCGGCGAGTAGAATGAATTTGTTCATGGACTCAGCGAGTCCTCCCCATGGACTCGGCGAGTCCAGTCGTCAGAGTGCAGAATTTTCGATTTTTAAGCAGTTTTGCATCAAGTATACAGAAAACAATCCTAGGCTCTGATACCACTGATGGGTTTTTGAGCATTCTAACACTTCCTAAGTGTACATGCAACCCTAATAACCTTGAATCTATGTTTTCTCTATATACATGCAAATTTCTTTTTCAAGGTTATTTTCTTAACTAACATGACATGGGGATTACATAGAACATAATACTAGTAGAAATACATACCTTGTTGTTGCTTGGATTCCTTCAAGACTTTGTGAGCCTAGCACCCCAAATGTTGTGCCTCAAATGCTTCACACAACACCACAAGACTTGGAATAACTTGAGAGAATACTTCTAGCACTCAAAATCGGTTATGCCCTCTCTAGTAACACTAGGTCACGATTTGCTAGCCATAGGGTTTCTTTTATAGTGTTGTCACAATTAGGGTTTACACATGAATGCCCTTAATTGTCATGACTCTTGATTTCTCATGACCCATGGGTTTGTAACCCCCATGGACTATCCATGGAGCTCCATATGGTTATAACCAAACCCATAAACCATGGATCATTAATCCACCATAAAAGAATTGATGATTGTCATAATCAACCCTATATATTTAATTAGTCTCACTTTGATCACCAAATTAATACTAGACTAATACTTGATCAATACTAATTAAATAATACTATTATTAATATATTAGAACTTATAATATATTAGTAATCATAAGTGCCTTATTCTCTCATTTAGTCTATCCAAGTATTGCAATGCCATGCAACCCAAATGGACCATGCCGGGTCGGGTCAAGTACATACCAAATAAAGTTATGGACTTAGACACTATATCCAACAGGATCTAGGAAGATTCCTGATATGCCTGCTATATGTGTTTTTGAGCTGCAAGATGTTACTGATTAGTCTGTTATACGATAGCTTGGATAGAGTATGATTGGATTGGGTACTCAATGCCCGAATATTGTTGTTTTGTCCTTCGGGAGCCCTAGTTATCTTTAGCTAACTAGTAAATGAATACGTTAAGTTACATATTGCGGGGACGAAATAATTCCAGAAGGTTAGGTCTAGCCCTACTACGCAGCTCTTGTTTGAGTCCAACCGTTGTGGGGTAGGACCTTTCATTCGAAGAATTATCTGGTCTTAGTAATATGTAATGGTATTCGCGAGCTAGTTAGGTAAAGGTAGCAGGGGTTCCTAATGCAGCTGATGGCGGAAAGTAGGTCGGAGAGTTACCCTAGGGTAAACCTAGGACGAGATTGGAAAAGAGTGCAACAGTAATAGGAGGGACTTGATGAAGTCGAAGCAGTCCTCGAGGAAAGTACGCATGTACGACCCTAGATTCCATGATTGCCAGGGCGAGGGAGAGAGAGATAGACTTGGAGCACATCAGGAAGAGGAAGGCGGAGGAGGGACAGGTTACTGGGGCTTCGGGGAAGAAGCCCAAGGGATCCGACTCTAGGTCAAAGGGCCAGCAGGGCCGGGGCCGCTGCGGAAAGTGCGGCAAGACTCATGAGGGGATTTGTAGGATGGGATCATCAGGCTGCTACAAGTGCGGCAAGACGGGACACTTCAGCAGGGAGTGTACCGCCCCTGCGCCCACTTTCCAGACATCAGAGTTGCTGTGTTTCCACTGCAACCAGCGAGGCCATAAAAAGGCCAATTGCCCTCAGTTGACAGCAGCAGCACCAGTGAAGGCGCCAGCTCCAGCGACCCTGCGGATTACTGATGGTCGGCAGGGCAAGACAGAGGCTCCAGTAGTAAGGAGCCAAGCCTTCTAGTTGACTACCGAGGAGGCACGCGCCGCACCCGATGTGGTGATGGGTATGATTTCTTCCCTCTAGCTTTTATTTTATGTTTCTTATGATATTGATGTGCCATATGATATGTCTGGTTTAGGATCGTTCCATGTGAACGATATCCCAGTTCAGGTGTTGTTCGATTCGGCTGCTACCCTGTTGTTTGTCTCTCTTGTGCTTAGCAAGAAGTTTCCTGAGTCTTCGGGCATGTTGGATTGCCCTCTAGAGGTCGAGATTGCGGACGACCGTTCAGTGCGAGCATCAGAGGTCTACCAAGATTGTGTTTTGTAGTTGTTCGAGGAGCATTATCTGGTAGATCTGGTTCCCATACCTTTGCGGGGGAACAAGGTTATTATTGGTATGGATTGGATAAGCCCTAATGGGGCAGTGATTGACTGTGCGCAACAGTTAGTGCGGATCAAGACCCCAAGTGGGGGAGAGCTGGTGGTTCAGGGCGAGAGGCCATAGCGAGGACCAGCTTTATGTTCAACAACGAGAGCTAGGCGCTACCTTCAGCAGGGTTGCGCAGGATTTGATGCTTATGTTATGGATACCCGGGAGATGGGTAAGGCGACGGTGGGTGATGTGCCCGTGGTGTGAGAGTTTGTGGATGTATTCCCCGAGGAGTTGTCTGGGATACCTCCGGAGCGGTAGGTAGAGTTCAGGATCGACCTAGTCCCTGGTGCGGCTCCAATAGCCAAGGCACCGTATCGGTTGGCTCCTCCTGAGATGCAGGAGTTGTCTACACAGCTGCAGGAGCTGTTAGACAAGGGGTTCATTAGACCGAGCAGTTCACCCTGGGGAGCCCTGATTCTGTTCGTGAAGAAGAAGGACGGGTCGCACCGGATGTGTATAGACTATAGGGAGCTGAATAAGGTAACGGTGAAGAACCGTTACCAACTCCCGAGGATTGACGACCTCTTTGACCAGCTACAGGGAGCATCTTGGTTCTCCAAGATTGATTTGCGTTCAGGGTATCATCAGATGAGGGTTAGAGAGGAGGATGTGCAGAAGACTGCGTTTCAGACGCGTTATGGCCACTATGAGTTCGTGGTGATGCCTTTCGGACTCACCAATGCTCCTGTCGCGTTCATGGATCTCATGAACCGCGTGTGCAAACTAATGTTGGATCAGTTTGTAATAGTTTTCATTGATGACATCTTGGTTTATTCCAAGACGCGAGAGCAGCATGAGGAGCACTTGCGGGAGGTTCTGGATACTTTGAGGAGGGAGCGCTTGTATGCTAAGTTCTCAAAGTGTGAGTTCTGGTTGAGCGAGGTGCAGTTTCTTGGGCACCTTGTCATCCAGGACGGGATTTCGGTTGATCCGGCCAAGGTGGAGGCCGTGACGAGGTGGGAGGTTCCGAGGTCTCCATCTGAGATTCGGAGCTTCCTGGGACTGGCAGGCTACTATCGGAGATTCATTCAGGACTTCTCCAAGATAGTCGTGCCCCTGACCAGGCTGACGAGGAAAGTCGTGGTCTTTCACTGGGGGCTTGAGCAGCAGGCTGCGTTTGAGACTTTGAGACAGAGATTGTGCGAGGCGCCAATCTTAGCCCTGCTGGAGGGCATGGAGGATTTTATTGTACATTGTGACGCGTCCATCTCAGTTTTGGGCGCGGTATTGATGCAGAGAGAGCATGTTATCGCTTACGCTTCGAGGCAGTTGAAGCCTCACGAGGCGAATTATCCGGCGCATGATTTGGAGTTGGGGGCTGTTGTTTTCGCCCTCAAGATTTGGTGTCATTACCTCTATGGGGTTCGTTGTACTATTTACACGGACCACAAGAGTTTGAGGTACCTCATAGATCAGTCGAATCTGAACATGAGGCAGCGTCGGTGGTTGGACGTGGTAAAAGACTACGATTATGAGATCCTCTACCACCCGGGCAAGGCCAACGTAGTGGCCGACGCCCTGAGCCGCAAGGCGGTAGCGGCTCCGATTCGAGATATCTGCTTGAGGATGACAGTAGTTACTCCACTATTGGAGAAGATTAGGGAGGCGCCAGAAGTGCGAGAGGATAGTTGGCCGAGTGGCTTCGTTTGATTATGACGGTCGGGGATTGTTGACCCTGCATGGGAGGGTCTGGGTACCGTACTGGGGAGGAGTACGACAAGTGCTGATGGATGAGGCCCACAAGTCTCGATTCTCCGTCCATCCAGGGGCGACAAAGATGTATAGGGATCTTCGCCCGGATTATTGGTGGCCCTGCATGAAGCGGGACGTCGCCTGGTATGTTGAGAGGTGCCTGACCTGCAGGAAGATCAAGGCGGAGCACCAGAGGCCGCACGACAAGTTGCAGCCGTTGGATATTCCCGTGTGGAAATGGGAGGATATCACGATGGACTTCATTACGAAGCTTCCCAGGACCGCGTGTGGAGTGGATGCGATTTGGGTCATCGTTTGATCGGTTGACCAAGAGCGTCCATTTTATTCCGATTCAGGAGGGTATTTCGGCTGAAAAGTTGGCCGACATTTACATCAGAGAGGTAGTGGCGCGGCACGGGGTGCCAGTTTCAGTGATTTCCGACAGGGATGTGCGGTTCACTTCCAGGTTTTGGAAGAAGTTTCATGACGAGCTGGGTACTCGTCTGCATTTTAGCACTGCCTTTCACCCGCAGACGGATGGTCTGAGCGAGCGGACCATCCAGACGCTAGAGGATATGCTGCGGGCGTGTGTTTTAGATTTCGGAGGTAGCTGGGATACCTACCTTCCGTTGGCAGAGTTCTCTTATAATAATAGCTATCATGCGAGCATCGACCGTCCTCCTTTCGAGATGTTGTATGGGAGGAAGTGCAGGACCCCGATATGCTGGGGTGAGCTTGGTCAGAGGGTCATGGGGAGTACCGAGGTGGTACTCAAGACTACGGAGAGGATCCAACAGGTTCGGAGCAGGCTTCATACTTCTCAGAGTCGACAGAAAAGTTATGCCGACAAGCTTCGATCGGACCTGGAGTTCCAGGTCGGGGATATGGTGCTCCTGAAAGTGTCGCCTTGGAAGGGCGTCATTCGATTCAGGAAGCGGGGCAATCTGGGTCCCAGGTACATTGGACCCTTCAGGGTTGTAGCCCGGGTGGGCAAGGTGGCATATAGGCTGGATCTGTCAGCCGAACTCAGTCAGATTCATAGCACTTTTCACGTCTCCCAGTTGCGGAAGTGTCTAGTGGACGATTCGGCGGTGGTACCTTTGGAGGATATTCAGGTTGATGAAAGCCTAAACTACATCGAGCGGCCAGTGGCAATCCTTGACAGGAACTCAAGGGATCTAAGGAATAAGAGGGTGGAGCTGGTAAAGGTGCAGTGGCAGCACCGCAAGGGCTCGGAATAGACCTGGGAGCCAGAGGAAGAGATGAGGGAGCATTACCCCGAGCTTTTTCAGGACCCAGTGGCAGACTTCGTGGACGAAGTATAAAATAAGTGGGGGAGATTTGTAACACCCGATTCCTGGTACGTATTTAAATTTAAGGATTTTTGCAATTTACCCTGGGACTCAGCGAGTTGGAGGCCCAACTCGCCGAGTAGACTCGACTGTTGATCGGGGGTTTAAGTGGCCTACTTGACGAGTCGGAAGACCGCCTCGACAAGTAGGAGCTGTCTGGACAAAACCCTAATATTTAGGGTTTGCACCCTATTTAAACAACTTAACTCGTCCCAAACCAGCCTCCATCGCCCTCCCTCACTTCCAGAATACCCTAACTCGAAACCCTAGCCTTGTTTGAGTGCCCTCAAGCCATTTTTGTGTGTGTTTGAAGTTGGAGAAGAGAAGGAAGCTTGGGAGTTCAAGTAGAAGCAAGGAGATCCAGAAGTTTTACTTCATTCTCAGCTCATTTAAGGTAAAAAGCTGGAACCTTGACCATTTATCTCTTAGATTTTGATTTGGGGTTATTTCTACCCTTTTAATGAGTATAGAGAAGCAAAAATCGAAATTTGTGGATGTGCTTAGAGTTGCACTTCGGATCTAGGGCTATTGGGGGTCTTTATGGCATACAAGTGCCAACTTTGTTGCCATAAACACCCCATGCATCTTGTAGACCTCCTTTTATGGCTTTTTGAGCCAAAGGCCCCATGCATGTGCATCAAGTTTGAAGCTTTACGTATAAAATGGACATTAGGGGAACAGATCTATGGTTTTGATGAGTTAAGACCCATTTAAATCGACTGTTTATGTAACATCCCAAATTCCGAGTCCAAAAATTTCAATTTTGATGTAACGATTTGGAAAAACATTCATTGGAAAATATCAATAAGTCATATCATTTCGTAACCATAATCTCATGTCTGAAAATCACATCAAAACAATAGTAATAATTTCAAAGTTCAATCCCAAGAAATCTCATGGTGCGGAAATCCAATGTGTGTGTATGATGTGCAGCTACCGCGCCGGCTCCTTCCCCTTCGCTGAAGAGGTACCTGAAACAAAACTAAAAACTGTAAGCACGAAGCTTAGTGAGTTCCCCCATCATACCACATACCATACAATCACATAGCATACATACTACCGACAAATCTGGGGTTCCTGACCTACCCTGGTACGGCCATTCTGGGGTGCCGACCTACCCGGTACAACCATTCTAGGGTGCCGACCTACCCGGTACGGCCATTCTGGGGTGCCGACCTACCCATGTCAAGCCATTATGGGATGCTGACCTACCCGTGTCGAGCCATTCTGGGGTGCTGACCTACCCTTCGGTCCTCACAACCGAACCTCGGGGACTATTTCACCCCCTACTGTTACTATCACATATATCATAACATAACCATAATATCAGACATATCTGGGGTGTCCGATCTACCCTTTGGTCCTAAAACATCCTCGAATGAACCTTCATCCGACTCGCCGAGTTGTATGAACAACTCGTCGAGTTCATCCCCATCCTATGAACAAGTCTGCCCTTGACTCGCCGAGTTGTATGAACAACTCATCGAGTTCATCTTCGAACGTTGGGAGATTGCCTTGGACTCGCCGAGTCTGTTCATACACTCGCCGAGTCCTATGATTCCCAGGTCCATGGCTAAGTCCAATGCGTTGGGTCATTCCCCCGGACCCCTCTAAAACCATTCTAACACTCACTGGGTTCCTTCGAACCATAACAGAAAAGGGAAGTCAAGCCATGGACTCGCCGAGTCCCAAGAACGACTCGCCGAGTCGAGAATGACCAAGTCTTATTTCTCGATTTCTGACGTACAACACTTGACCAAAAGATACATCTAGGCTTCTAGGATCGATCTAGCACGTAAAGTTACAAACTTTACGTGCATGCATGGGACTATGAGCTCAAATGGCCCTAAATGAGACTCTTAAGGTGCATGGGGCTCTTTAAGGCTCCAAAATCAGCCCCTTTCTGCCTTGTAACCCCTCAAAGACCTTGGATCTGAAGTCTTAGCCCCCAACCATGCTTGCACTCATGATTGGTCACCAAGAATGGTTTCTAAAAGCCCTAAATCACGCCAAAAAGAGATCTAAAACATGAAAGAGCATGGTATCAGCTTTATACCTCTAAAGAACTGCAGAGGGTGCACAAACTCGAACTCCTCTGGCCTCCTCTTGATTCCTCAAGCCTTTCTCTTCCTTCTTATGTTCCAAAATCACCAAAAACCACCACAAAGGCCTTAGATCTTTACACAAATGATTAGGGTTTGATATGGGGAGTTCTGAGAGCAATAGGGACGAAGGGAGGCTGAATGAGATGCTTAAATAGGGTGAAATCCCTTAGATTAGGGATTTGTCCAGTCAGGGCCTACTCGTCGAGTCTGGCTGCCGACTCGTCGAGTAGGTCATTAAACTCCCAGGTCCAAGTCGCTCCTACTCGTCGAGTTGGCCATCAACTCGCCGAGTTCTAGGCAAAAAAATGAATAATACTTGAACGAAATTCATACCAGGAGCCGGGTGCTACAAATCTCCCCCACTTATCTTAGACTTCGTCCTCGAAGTCTGCCGCTCGGTCCTGAAAAAGCTCTGGATAATGCTCCATCATCTCATCCACCGGCTCCCACGTCCACTCCGAGCCCTTTCGGTGCTGCCATTGCACCTTCACCAGCTCGACCTTCTTGTTCCTCAGATCCTTCGACTTTTGGTCGAGGATCGCCACGGGCTGCTCAATGTAGTTCAGGCTGTCATCAACCTGTATATCCTCCAAGGGCACCACTGCCGAGTCGTCCACCAGACACCTTCGTAGCTGGGAGACGTGGAAAGTGCCGTGGATCTGACTGAGTTCCGCTGACAGATCCAGCCGATATGCCACCTTGCCCACCCGGGCCAAAACCCTGAAAGGCCCGATATACCTGGGGCCCAGCTTGCCCCGCTTCCTAAATCGGATGACGCCTTTCCAAGGCGACACCTTCAGGAGAACCATATCCCCGAAATGAAACTCCAGATCTGAACGGCGCTTGTCGGCATAGCTTTTCTGCCGACTCTGTGCAGTCTGAAACCTGCTCCTGACCTGCTGAATTCTTTCTGTCGTCTTGAGCACCACTTCGGTGCTCCCCATGACTCTATGGCCAACCTCACCCCAACATATTGGGGTCCTGCACTTCCTCCCGTATAACATCTCAAAGGGAGGACGATCGATACTCGCGTGGTAGCTGTTGTTGTAGGAGAATTCAGCCAATGGGAGGTAAGTATCCCAGCTACCACCGAAATCTAGCACACACGCCCGTAGCATATCTTCCAAAGTCTGGATGGTTCGCTCGCTCTGACCATCTGTTTGCGGGTGAAATGCGGTGCTAAAGTGCAGACGAGTACCCAACTCGTCGTGGAATTTCTTCCAGAACCTGGAAGTAAACCGCACATCCCTATCGGAAATCACGGAGACTGGCACTCCATGCCGAGCCACCACCTCTCGAATGTAAATGTCGGCCAGCTTCTCGGCCGATATACTCTCCTGGATCAGTATAAAATGGGCGCTCTTGGTCAACCGATCCACGATGACCCATATGGAATCCACTCCGCGCGCGGTCCTGGGAAGTTTGGTGATGAAGTCCATGGTAATATCTTCCCATTTCCACATGGGAATATCCAGCGGCTGCATCTTGCCGTGTGGCCTCTGGTGCTCTGCCTTGACCTCCCTGCAGGTCAAGCACCGCTCCACATACAATGCTACGTCCCGCTTCATGCAGGGCCACCAATAGTCAAGACGAAGATCCCTACACATCTTCGTCGCTCCGGGATGAATAGAAAACCGAGATTTGTGCGCCTCCTCCATCAATATCTGACGCACGCCTCCATGATAGGGGACCCACACCCTACGGTGAAGGGTCAACAACCCTCGGCTATCATAGTCGAAGGAGGAAACCTGACCCACAATACGCTCGCTCTTCCGGTGTTCCTCCTTCATCGCCTCCTGTTGGGCCTCTCGGATCCGCTCCAACAGCGGAGCCACCACGGTCATCCTCATACATATACCCCTGATCGGCGCTGCCTTGCGGCTAAGCGCGTCGGCCACAACATTGGCCTTCCCCGGATGGTAGAGGATCTCGCAATCATAATCCTTCACCACATCAAGCCACCGACGCTGCCTCATATTCAGATTCGGCTGGTCCGTGAGATACCTCAGGCTCTTGTGGTCCGTGTAGATGGTACAACGAACCCCATTGAGGTAATGACGCCAAATCTTGAGGGCAAAAACAACAGCCCCCAGCTCCAAATCATGCGTCAGATAATTCGTCTCGTGAGGCTTCAGCTGCCTCGAAGCGTAAGCAATAACATGTCCTCTCTGCATCAAAACTGCGCCCAAACCCGAGATGGACGCATCGCAATATACGACAAAATCCTCGATGCCCTCTGGCAGAGATAAGATTGGCGCCTCGCACAATCTCTGTCTTAATGTCTCAAATGCAGCCTACTACTCAGGCCCCCAGCGAAAGACCACGACTTTCCTCGTTAGCTTGGTCAGGGGTACGACTATCTTGGAGAAATCCTGGATGAATCTCCGATAATAACCGGCTAATCCTAGGAAACTCTGAATCTCAGATGGAGACCTTGGAACCTCCCATCTCATCACGGCCTCCACTTTGGCCGGGTCAACCGATATCTCGTTCTGGTTGACAAGGTGCCCAAGAAACTGCACCTCGCGCAACCTGAACTCACACTTGGAGAACTTAGCATACAAGTTCTCCCTCCTCAAAGTATCCAGGACCTCCCGCAAGTGTTCCTCATGCTGCTCTTGCGTCTTGGAATAAACCAAGATGTCATCAATGAAAGCTATCACGAACCGATCCAACATCGGTCTGCACACGCGGTTCATGAGATCCATGAAGGCGGCAGGAGCATTGGTGAGCCCGAAAGGCATCATCACGAACTCATAGTGACCATAACGCGTCCGAAAGGCAGTCTTCTGTATATCCTCCTCTCTGACCCTCATCTGGCGATAACCTGAACGCAAATCAATCTTGGAGAACCAAGATGCTCCATGTAGCTGGTCAAAGAGGTCATCGATCCTCGGGAGTGGGTAACGGTTCTTCACTGTTACCTTATTTAGCTCCCGATAATCTATACACATCCGATGTGACCCGTCCTTCTTCTTTACAAACAGAATCGGGGCTCCCCAGGGCGAACTGCTCGATCTAATGAATCCCTTGTCTAACATCTCGTGCAACTGTGTAGACAACTCCTGCATCTCAGGAGGAGCCAACCGATACGGTGCCTTGGCTATTGGAGCCGCACCAGGGACTAGGTCGATCCTGAACTCCACCTGCCTCTCCAGAGGTATCCCGGGCAACTCCTCGGGGAATACATCTGCAAACTCTCGCACCACGGGCACATCGCCCATCGTCGCCTTACCCATCTCCCAGGTATCCATAATATAAGCATCAAATCCTGCGCAACCCTGCTGAAGGTAGCGCCTAGCTCTCGTTGTTGAACATAAAGCTGGTCCTCGCTGTGGCCTCTCGCCCTGAACCACCAGCTCTCCCCCACTTGGGGTCCTGATCCGAACCAACTTTTGCGTGCAGTCAATCACTGCCCCATTGGGGCTTAGCCAATCCATACCAATAATAACCTTGTTCCCCCTCAACGGTATGGGAACCAAATCCACTAGATAACGCTCTTCGAACAACCTCAAAACACAATCTCTGAAAACTGTTGATGCTCGCACCGATCGGTTATCGGCAATCTCAACCTCTAAAGGGCAGTCCAACATGCCCGAAGACTCAGGGAACCTCTTGCTAAGCGCAAGTGAGACAAATGATCGAGTAGCGCCCGAATCAAACAACACCTGAACTGGGATACCGTTCACATGGAACGATCCTAACAAGACATATCATATGGCACATCAATATCATAGGCAACATAAAATAAAAGCTAAGGAGAAGAAATCATACCCGTCACCACATCGGGTGCGGCGCGTGCCTCCTCGGTTGTCAACTGGAAGGCTCGGCTCCTCACCACTGGAGCCTCTGCCTTGCCCTGTCGACCATCAGTAATCCGCAGGGTCGCTGGAGCTGGCGCCTTCACTGGCGCTGCTACTGTCAACTGGGGGCAATTGGCCTTCTTATGGCCCCTCTGGTTGCAGTGGAAACACAGCAACTCGGATGTCTGAATAGTGGGTGCATGGGCGGTAGAATCCCTGCTGAAGTGCCCCGTCTTGCCGTACTTATAGCAGCCCGACGTTCCCAACCTACAAGCCCCCTCATGTGGCCTGCCGCATTTCCTGCAGCGGCCCTGTCCCGACTGGCCTTTCGGCCTAATGTCCGATCCCTTGGGCTTCTTCCCCGAAGCCCCAATCATCTGTCCCTCCTCTGCCTTCCTCTTACGGATATGCTCCAAATCAATCTCTCTCTCCCTTGCCCTGGCAATCATGGAATCCAGGGTAGGACAAGCCGAAAAACTGACATGCTCCCGAATATCGGCTCGCAGCATGTCGTGATAGCGGGTCCTCCTCATATCCTAATCTCCCGCATACCGGGGCACCAATAAAGCCCTCTCCCGGAACTTCGCGGTAATCTCCGCCACTGTCTCGTTCGTCTGCCTCATATCCAGGAACTCCCGGGCCAATTGCTGGAGCTCCACAGCGGGTGCAAACTCAGCCTTGAACCGGGTCACGAAATTCGGCCATGTCATAGCCTCAATAGCCGAGGCTCCCAGGGAGTCACCAACCGACTCCCACCAATCCCTGGCCCCGTCCCTCAAGCATCCCATCGCATATCGTGCCCTCGACCCCTCACGGCAGAAGCTAATCAACTGTGCAGACTCGATGTCTGCAATCCATCGTCTGGCTGCAATGGGGTCCTTCGCCCCATGGAAATCTGGTGCACCACTGCCCCTAAAGTCCTTAAAGGATAGTGTGCGTGATCCTGACTGGCTGGACGCCATGTCACTCCTGAACACCCTGAGACGATCCTCCATCAACTCTACTATCCCTTCCTTGATAGACCCAAAGATGACCGTGGTCGCATCAAGGATGCCTCTAGTGATCTCTGACGCGATGAACTCACGTATCCTCTCATCCGCTGGCTTGGAACCCGAACCCGAACCCGAACCCTATCCCTCTCCTGAACTACCAACTGCTGCTCTAGGACGTAGTACCACCATTCTGTAAACACATAATGACAATCGTCAGAAATACTGATATCACTAGAGGGATCACGTCTACCACAAGTTTCCTGGTCTTGTCTCAACCTTCCTCGATTCGAGTATGGATCCTCTACTTCCGGTAGTACGGGCCCATACTACCTTCCACATCTATCCGTACTTTCCTCAAGAACTTCCTTGACTCCACCAAGTCCCTTCTACTACTACTGATCTCTGCTACTCTCTTCCTAGGCTCGCCCTAGGGTAATCACCACCCAAACTCAGTCCTCAGCTACTGAAGGTATCCTCACGATGCCAATTAGCCACTACCTGAATACCATCACACGTGAAGAGGCTCAGATAATCCTTCGAGTAAAGGACTCGTCCCTACAACGGTTAGACTCGGACAAGAGCTGCGCAATAGGGCCAAATCCAGCACTCTGAGATTATTCAACCCTGATCACATGAAACTTAACGTACTCACCTAATAGCTAACTCCCATCACTCAGAGTCCCACAAAGCACAAAGCAAGCAGCATTCAGACAAAAGGGAACAAACTCAAGCAATTCTACTCATATAACAAGAATTTGTACTAGCATGCGATGTAAGCTCATATAATCAGGCATAACCCTAACAGGCTATCTAACCGACACTATCATGCAGCTCAAAAGCACTTATAACAGGCACATAAGGCATCCTTCCTAGATCCTTAGTCCTAATCTAGCATGCTGTTCTACTACCTGATAATCATAACATAAACTTCTATGGGTAATTTGGGGAAAACTTACTTGAGCTCGGCCGGTCGCGCACATCACACACCTTGTTCTTTCTTAACACTTTTAACGTAGCTTTTAGAAAACCATTTTCTTTGTAAAAATGTTTTAATCCCTCGGTTTGAGTCCAGACACCCCCGAGGGTGTGTCCGAATCCCTCAAACCAAGGCTCTGATACTAACTTGTAACATCCCAAATTCCGAGTCCAAAAATTTCAATTTTGATGTAACGATTTGGAAAAACATTCATTGGAAAATATCATTAAGTCATATCATTTCGTAACCATAATCTCATGTCTGAAAATCACATCAAAACAATAGTAACAATTTCAGAGTTCAATCCCAAGAAATCTCATGGTGCGAAAATCCAATGTGTGTGTATGATGTGCAGCTACCGCGCCGGCTCCTTCCCCTTCGTTGAAGAGGTACCTGAAACAAAACTAAAAACTTCAAGCACGAAGCTTAGTGAGTTCCCCCATCATACCACATACCATACAATCACATAGCATACATACTGCCGGCAATTCTGGGGTGCCCGACCTACCCTGGTACGGCCATTCCGGGGTGCCGACCTACCCGGTACAACCATTCTAGGGTGCCGACCTACCCGGTATGACCATTTTGGGGTGCCGACCTACCCATGTCAAGCCATTCTGGGGTGCTGACCTACCTGTGTCGAGCCATTCTGGGGTGTTAACCTACCCTTCGGTCCTCACAACCGAACCTCGGGGACTATTTCACACCCTACTGTTACTATCACATATATCATAACATAAACATAATATCAGACATATCTGGGGTGTCCGATCTACCCTTCGGTCCTAACAACCGAACTCGGGGACTATTCCCTTCCTACTACCGCTATCACATATATCATATCATGCCAGCATATAAACATATCATCACATACTATCAGACATATATGGGGTGCCTGACCTACCCTTCGGTCCTAACAACCGAACTCTACTACTATCACATATAACACATCAGGCCAGCATATAACATATCAGGTAGTAGCAAACCTGGATGATATCACAAAGACAATCATCCAACATACAACTCCTACTGGTGGGCCGGCATTGTGGCCGTAGACCCACCGCTACTGGAAGGTAACTCACCTCGCAAGGCTGACTGCTAAAAAGCTGATCGGCAGATGTCTGACTGCTGCTCCGGTGATCCTCCGGCTATAAATCCATAAAACACTTAATCAGACACTGATAACTACTCTTAGGGTAAAATGACTATTTTACCCCTGACCAAGTCAAAGTCAAAGTCAACTTCCAGTTGACCTGACTCGTCGAGTTGGGCCGCCAACTCGTCGAGTCCCTATCCTTTCCTCTTTCCTTCTTCACGCCCCTACTCGTCGATTTTAGCAACGACTCGACGAGTTCTCCTTCTAAAACATCCTCGAATGAACCTTCATCCGACTCGCCGAGTTGTATGAACAACTCGTTGAGTTCATCCCCATCCTATGAACAAGTCTACCCTTGACTCGCCGAGTTGTATGAACAACTCGTCGAGTTCATCTTCGAACGTTGGGAGATTGCCTTGGACTCGCCGAGTCTGTTCATACACTCGCCGAGTCCTATGATTCCCAGGCCCATGGCTAAGTCCAATGCGTTGGGTCATTCCCTCGGACCCCTCTAAAACCATTCTAACACTCACTGGGTTCCTTCGAACCATAACAGAAAAGGGAAGTCAAGCCATGGACTCGCCGAGTCCCAAGAACGACTCGCCGAGTCGAGAATGACCAAGTCTTATTTCTCGATTTCTGACGTACAACACTTGACCAAAAGATACATCTAGGCTTCTAGGATCGATCTAGCATGTAAAGTTACAAACTTTACGTGCATGCATGGGACTATGAGCTCAAATGGCCCTAAATGAGACTCTTAAGGTGCATGAGGCTCTTTAAGGCTCCAAAATCAGCCCCTTTCTGCCTTGTAACCCCTCAAAGACCTTGGATCTGAAGTCTTAGCCCCCAACCATGCTTGCACTCATGATTGGTCACCAAGAATGGCTCCTAAAAGCCCTAAATCACCCCAAAAAGGGATCTAAAACATGAAAGAGCAAGGTATCAGCTTTATACCTCTAAAGAACTGCAGAGGGTGCACAAACTCAAACTCCTCTGCCCTCCTCTTGATTCCTCAAGCCTTTCTCTTCCTTCTTATGTTCCAAAATTACCAAAAACCACAACAAAGGCCTTAGATCTTTACACAAATGATTATGGTTTGATATGGGGAGTTCTGAGAGCAATAGGGACGAGGGAGGCTGAATGAGATGCTTAAATAGGGTGCAATCCCTTAGATTAGGGTTTTTCCAGTCAGGGCCTACTCGTCGAGTCTGGATGCCGACTCGTCGAGTAGGTCATTAAACTCCCGGGTCCAAGTCGCTCCTACTCGTCGAGTTGGCCATCAACTCGCTGAGTTCTAGGAAAAAAAATGAATAATACTTGAACGAAATTCATACCAGGAGCCGGGTGCTACAGTTTAGTATTGGTCAAGGATGGACTCGACGAGTTGTTCTTGGAGCTCGGCGAGTCGCGGTGTATTGACGACCAAATCCTTTCTGTGGATGGACCAGTTGTTAGGGAGGAAAGCCCCGTAGATGTTTAGACACCAAAAGGGACCTGGGAGTCATGGGACTCAACGAATGTATGAACAGACTCGGCGAGTCCAAGGAAATCTCCCAATCTTTGAAGATGGACTCGACGAGTTGTTCATACAACTCGACGAGTCATAGACTGGATACATTCTTACGAGGGAGATGAACTCGACGAGTTCAAGGATGAACTCGGCGAGTCGGATGAAGATGGTCCCGATGGTTTGAATGAAGGAGAACCCGTCGAGTTCTTGCTAGACTCGACGAGTGGAGTCGGGGTTGGATCAGGATAGTGGAGTATGGAGTCCACGAGTTGGTAGACCAACTCGGCGAGTCAGGTCAACTGGGTGTTGACTTTGACCAATGTTGACTTTGATTGGTTTTAGTATTGACCCTGGTTACAGTTGTTTGTTCTGTTTGATGACTTGAGAGTTGTCGTGTAGGGACTGAGGGGTCGAGGAGAGCCGACCTTCACACCGAGGACAGTTCAGACACTACACGACATCGAGGTGAGTTACCTTCCAGTAACGGTGGGTCTACGGCCACAATGTCGGCCCACCAGTAGGAGTTGTATGTTAGATGATTGTCTTTGTGATATTCATCTAGGTTTGCTACTACCTGTTATGTTTTATGTGCTAGCATGATATGATGTTACGTGATGATGGTCGTAGTAGGGGGATATAGTCCCCAAGTTACCGGCCGATAGGGCCGAAGGGGTAGTTTAGTACCCAGCTATGTTAGATTATGATTACGTGACTGTATGTGATAGACCGGTCGAGAGGGCCGAAGGGGTAGGCCAGCACCCAGATATGCTAGGCAAGGTCACTGGTCGAGAGGACCGAAGGGGTAGGCCAGCACCCAGATATGCTAGGCAAGGTCACCGGTCGAGAGGACCGAAGGGGTAGGTCGGGCACCATATATGCCTGGCAGTATGTATGTTATGTGTCTGTATGGTATGTGGTATGATGGGGGAACTCACTAAGCTTCGTGGTTACAGTTTTCAGTTTCGTTTCAGGTACCTCTTCAGCGAAGGGGAAAGAGCCGGCGCGGTAGCGGCACATCACACTCACACATGATTTCCGCATTGAGTTTTCTGGGATTGTACTCTGATTATTACTATTATTCGATGATATGTTTTTGAGACACGACGTAATGGTTTTATGAATTAATATAATATTAGCAATGTTTGATAAATGATTTCACATGATTACTTAATTAAAAATGAAATTTTTAGCCTTGAAAATTGGGATGTTACATAAATATTATTTGATATATATATATATATATATATATATATATATATATATATATATATATATATATATATATATCATGTAGGTATTTTACAAATTTAATACATTGGGTAGTGAAGGGTAGAGGCCATAGTACGATGAAAGATAAGATGCAATAGTATGAGGGAAGATTTAGGCAATGATAGGATGTCATGACTATAGAAAGGGTACTAGTGTACCAAAGATGTAGAAATGGTACTAGTGTGCCAACGATGTAGAAATGGTACCAGTGTGCCAACGATGTAGGAATGGTACTAGTGTACTAATGATGTAGTCACTTAGCAGAGTATAAGTGACAAGTACTGGACTATTCATGACCGTCTCGTGGAACACATACATGTTTATAACCTGTAGGTGATGGACTTCGTGCCCATTTTATGTACTCTACCCTACTGACACGTACTGCAGAGAAATCCTTGTAACAATATTGTTAGTAACGATGATTAAGATGATCCTTAGGACAAATCCTTAGGAATAAAAATAGAAAGAAACCTACTGACATGTATTATGGAGAAATCCCTGTAACAGTATTGTCAGCAACGATGACTATGATAAGAAAATGGGGATGGATAATCGAGTTAGTTGTTTGATAATGAAACATATTAATTATATTATTGTGGGTTGAAAACCTTATGTACTTACCAGGTTTCCCAACCTGACCCGCTCAGCTTCTTTGTATTACTTTTAGCGGTACAAAATTACATGCATGATAATTCAAGGAGATGTAGATTGTTAGTCTAAGATACTGTAAGGCCTGTTTATGCTTATGTTTTGTATCAGTTAAGCCATCCCACGCTTCTTATAAAATCAATGAAAAAAACATTTCTTTGGAAATACTTTTACGGGACCAAATTCCGCATTTATAATAAACTATGTTTTAAATAAATCATAAACAAAAAATTTTAAAATGACCGTAAATTTGGGGATGTCACATCCTGTGGTTTTGGTAAGTGTTAAGTGGGACGTTAACTGGATTCCTACAGGTCGGTGGGATGATGATTATAGGCCCACCGTGCGCTGACCGGGAATCTTCATAGCTGAGATTGGGTGATGGCAAGAACGGTGAGGAACCAAGAGTTTCTCATTCCAATGTATGGATGGTGTCACGACGTGTCGTGGACCCTCGTGGATTTCACTGATGTGTGGGGCCGATAGTTATGCCATTGAGATCTGTATGGTGTAATTCATTTGGGGATTGGCATAAATTGGGTATTTGAGCAATATAGGAATATTGTTGATGGCTCAATAGTCAACATGTATGGGTCGGGGTTGGCCAGGATTTTGAATTGTTGGAAAAGTCACAGAGGACTATCACCAGTTCCTCGTGGAATTCCTTTTTGGATTTTTAATCGTTGTTGCAAGATTGGTTTCAAGTAGGTTGAGTTGCCAGTGGTGGAGTTCACTGTAGGAATCATGAATGAATTGTTAATTAAATTGTACCCCTGAGTGCATGGAATTATGTTTGTTGTCCAAGATTCTCTACCGGATTGACCACTGATACACTCGTGGGAGCGATGGGATATGATGAATTGTCAGCAAGTCAAGTGTGTACCAAGAAATTTTAGGCGGTTTTGAATGGATAATCATCAGTCTTTATGTCTGTCCCCGAAAATTTTAGGGTTGATGGATTCCCGATTCTATGAAGTGTAAGTCAGTTCATTCGTAGCTACGACATTTCCCAGTTTGAGTAGTTCGCTATGATTGGGTTCGTACAGTTGGGGAAGAGGGAGATGGTTAATGCAATTGAATGCTTTCAAGTGTTTGGATTGTATCTGACATCAGTTGGGATCTGTATGGTCTCTCGAGTTCAATTTGGATGCATTGTTTATCCAAAGGGATTAGTAGGATCATATGGATTGTGTTGGCGCAGTTAATATTCTAATCGAGTCAAATTTCGAGGATGAAACCTAATTTAAGAGGGGGAGAATTGGAACACCAGTTCCAACTATGAGTTATTTATGAATATTAAACTTTTATTTTTAGGGTGGCTACGGCGTGGTGGAGCTTCACCACGGCATGGCGATATTGTTTTGGATCGTAGGTTTAAATGACCTGCCACGGCATGGCAGGTGTTTTTAGATAAAACACCCAATCTTTATGCTTTGGGACCTATTTAAAGAACGTTAAGGCTAGGGTTTCATGATCATTCAACCTCCATCACTCTCTCAAGCTCAAAAACCCTAACCATTGCCTCCATTGCAATTGTAAGCTCATTCTTGGTGTTTTTAGTGATCTTCGAATGAGAGGTAGCCCTTGGTGTGGTAGTTACCTTACAAGAATCATCTACATCAGCTAGCACATCTTATGGGCCTTGGTGAGTGTCCAATACCCAACCTTTTTCCTTGCTAAATTTCCAGATCTTTAGATTTTGTCTCCTTTATTCATATTTTGATGGGTTTGAGTGGTGAGATATCATAAAGTTTGCAACTTTATGAATCTCCAGGCCATTTAGAGTATTTGGTGCTTTGGATCTGAAATAGAAATGAGTTTTGGTGTCATGCATGGATTTTTGGCCATTAACCGTCATTTTGACTTAATAGGAGTTCAAGACATGCATTTAACATGCATGTATGAAAAGCATGGATTTTTATGTCAGTAATAGTGCTAGAAACCATTCTGGAATTGTTGGACAAGAGCTCTTCAAGCAAGTTGTGTTTTTGCCCTTTTTGGACCTAGGAGTTGAGATCTTTATCTCTTAGAGAGTCTTAAGGGATAAAATTGGAAACATTATCCATTTATACCATAGAATGGACCATATTTGAGCTTTGGAGCCCTTAGACTCAAAGAAAACGACTTAACCCATTAAGCTGTTAGGAACCCGGTGCTCACGACGTGGTATTAGGTCATCACGGTGTGACGACTCGGCTAGAGCTTGTTTGTTGTGTCATTTCGCTACCATGACGTAGCCAAGGATGGCCACGACGTGGCGACCAACTAAAGGTTGACCTTTGACTTTTGACCGTTGATCGTTGATTCTGACCAAGTTTGAACTTAGGTCATTTGGGGTATTTTTGAGTAATAGATTGAGGCTTGGTCCCTATTTGTCGTATATGTGACCTGTAGAGCCGATATTTGGAGCAGTGATCAGTTCAGCTATCTTTTGGACTTTGAGGTAAGTCTTCCACATTGTACTCATGGGTCGAAGGCACCAAAGCCGACCCACTAGATTGTGTTATGTATCCTGGTATATAGGATGCGTTATGCTATAGTAACATGTTAGATTGGGAGAATTGTATGATTACTTGTATTTGTTGATTATGGTATATATGTTGCATATGTCGACATATTGGTGGTTGGGTTGAGGCGGGAGGCCAACAAACCCTGGATAAGTGGGTTGAGGTGTACTGCTTTGTGCGGTAGACCAACAAACCCATGATGGTTGAGTTGAGGTTGTAAGTGAACAAACTCTGGTCGGTTAGGTTGAGGTAATAGGCCAACAAACCCTATTGTATGTATTTTTCTTGTTGGTATTGTGTGGTGGTATTTTGGGGGAACTCACTAAGATTTGGCTTACAGTTTGATTTCATGTTTTCAGGTACATCGGATGATCGGGGCAAGGCAAAGGCGTGATTGTGCACATCATCCTTGGATATTTTATTGATAGATGATCTTGGGATACTCTGATTAATGATTATGGCTTTTGTAAACAATGTTTTGTATGATTTATGAATTATTAAATGGTTTTGAAAATGAAAATTTTTATTATGATTTTTGGGATGTTACAAGACTTTCCGGGACTGGTCTAAAAAAGATCAAACCATTTTGAGACTGGTTCCAAACAAGATCGTTTTCGAGACCGACTTGAGACCAGTCTGAGATCGCTAATGTTCATCTCTACTTCACACTTACACTTACAGACTTATTTATATGTTGGGTCGAAACTACCGAAGACGATATTGTTTTCTCATTCACTATCTTTTATGCTTTTGCTAGACATCACACATGTAATGTCTCGAAAACTTCATTTTTTTGAATAGCTTGCACACGCACCCACTACTCTACTCCTAAATATACACATTTCGTTTAGTGGCGTAGCAAGGATTTTGTTTTAGGGTAGGCTAAATAATTTACAAAATATGAACGAGTAGCAGAATAGTTGAAATGATAACAAGATGTAACAATGCTCTCTTATCATACATCATCCACCAACGAATTATAACATAGCAAAATCATACATCATCCACCAACGAATCATAACATACATTGCATAAAATGCTCTTACGGCGGATGTCCTAACAATTTGTCTATTTCTTACAATCTGTTGTTGCAAAGGTGTTCGTGTCATCTACGTATATATAAACAAGGAAGAGTTTGGACAAAAAAGCAAAAAAAAAAATGCTGAAATATTGTACAAAAATCCTAACAGCCAATGTTTGGAGTTGCATAACTCAGCCAAAACCAAACCAAATAAGCTATTTTTTATACTAAAACGTAGACAAGACAGGGGACTACAATCTGGAAAAAATTTATCCTCATTCCGAGTTCATATGAAGATTTTATGATGGTTCAAAGTTAGACAAAAAATTCTTAGAAGTGTTGAAATATTATGCAGTAATCTTAACAGCAACTGTTTAGGGCTGTATAACTCAGCCTAAACTTATCCAAATAAGCTATTTTTTATTCTAAAACATAGACAAGACAGTAGAAAAAAACGCCTCATTCCGAGTTAGTATGAAGATTTTATGACGGTTCAAAGTTGCACAAAATATTCTAAAAAGTGCTGAAATATTATGCAGTAATCTTAATAGCACCTGTTTAGGGCTGTATAACTCAGCCAAAACTTAACCAAATAAGTTATTTCTTGATTCTAAAGTGTAGACAAGACAAAAGACTACTATCTAGAAAAAAAACGCATCATTCTGAGCTAGTATGAAGATATTATGATGGTTCAAAGTTAAGAAAAAAACTAAACAATGTTGAATTATTAGACAACATCTCTAACAGCCCCTGTTTAAGGCTGTATAACTCAGTCATATCTTAACCAATTAAGTTGTTTTTTAATACTAAAGTGTAGACAATACAAAGGACTACAATCTGAAAAAAAAAACGTCTCATTCCGATCACGTATGAATATTTTTTGATGGTTCAAAGTTGGAAATGGCAATCTAAAAAATCTGAAATTGTAATTTTTTTTTTGGCTTTTGTACATACAATTGAAGCACAAACAGTGAGAAATGGCAATCTATCATATCATTCAACACTAAACTACAAGCTTCAAACACCAGATTTCAATATAGCAAGATTCAAACATGTACAAAGAAGAGATTCATATAGAATTCAGAAACAAAATTCTTGAACTAGAACTCAAAAACATATTTCATAGCAAGATTAAGAAGAGTCGTTTAGTCATACCTTGAACTGAAGAATATGGTGAAAAAATTGACAAGAATAGGCAACCCAGAGATCGTGAGGTCGTGAGGCTGTGTGAAGTCGTGAGACTCGGTGAAATCGAATATGCAGTAGGGCAAACGAGAAGACAACATGGGCCGATTGCATGAAATTGGGATGAAATCTTTGAATAAAATCTGATTGCATGTACGTAGGAGTGTTCGAATGGGGGTGAGATTAATTTCTCCGTTTTTTTTTTCCGATTCTCGTCCTATGCGTTTGTTTTATTTCTCCCCTTTTCTCTATTTTTAATAGGGAATTGTTTTGATGGAAAAGGAATTGATTTATTTCTCAATTTCTTACTTTTTTTATTAACCAAACAAGGGAAAAGGAATCAATTCCTTTTCTTTGATTTTATTTCCATGTACCAAACAACCCTTTAAGATAATAGCAAAAGAAAAATATTATACTAACCTCGAGTAACGAACTCAGAATGAAATTGATATGAAATAAGAAACGTGAGGAACTATTCAAAAAGTGCAACATCAAATGTGTAATCGAGAAAGTAGTTTTCAATTTCAAATTTTTTTTATGGGTATACCATATGAAGCCTAATTTCTTTTACTTAATAAGTATATATAAGAACTCAAATTAATATTGTGGGTGGGTCAAGGCTCACTATTGCATCCATATGAGTATACTACTAATTTCGTTTACACCGGACTTGAACCTTCAACCTTTAACTAATAGGTTTTTATCCGTCAACTTTTGATACCGCTAAGTAAAATCCCCTTTGGATCATTCACTAACTCCATTGAGATCCACAAGATAATTTGATTAAATTTCATCACTCTTCTTCGACTTTCGTTGTGTACCGGCGATTCCAATATGAATAAACCAATCACCAGCAAAACATAACTTAATTGTTCCTTTTCTGATTGTTGGGCCTTTAGTGTTGTGTCTTGGGCTCGGTTGTTAGTCCAGTTTTGTCACCGGTTTGGGCCTGTCCAGCCGCGTGTATGTTTTAGGGTTTAGTATATAAGTTGCATGCATGCAATCTTATCATTAACGCTTTCATTATTATTTTATCAAGTGTATTGTAAACCCTAGTCACCTCTATAGCGGAAGTTCTTGATCGAGCTCTGCTGACGTGTGACTACATTTTAATCATTCGACATACGGATTGATTCATTGTGTGTTCCAGTATTTATTATTCTTGCTTATTTACTTGTTAAAGATCTATCGATCAAAAGAGTTGTTAACTCATCAATTGGTATCAGAGCAGGAGACTGCGTAATCTATATGCATCTCTTCTGTCGAAGAAGGTTTCAGGGTTTTCCGCTAATATTGATCTCTGTTAGAAGCTGTCATCTTGTTGTTGACGTAGTTCTTTGATTTCGATTTTACCCTGACTTTGTTTACAAGTTTGATCTTGAACAGGTTTTTCGCAATATCATCATGTCACTCGACGATTCCAACGCAAACCCTATCAATATCTCCAACAGCATTGGATCCACAACTAGGATTCCCATTCTATATACTCAGGATTACGAAGTATGGACGCATCACTTTAAAGATTATGTGATCGGTTCTGAAGACAATGGGTATTTGATCTGGGAAGCGATCATTGTAGGTCCGTTCGCTCACACTGGCACGAACCGAATCATTAAGACTCAAAAGGAGTACAACCAACTGGTGGTTGATGTTAAAGATCTTCCTCAAGATGAAAAGGAGAAGTTTGTATGCAATATTAAAGCACTAAGAATGATCAGATTTGCATTACAGTCTGACACCTTTCGGTTGGTTAGTTCATGCACGACGACGAAAGAGGTTTGGGACAGGTTGAAAGAGCTGTATTCTACCGATGAGGATCTTGAGCATTCGATCCATACTCTATTGCTTTCAGAATTTGGAGACTTCAAGCAGAAACCTGAAGAGAAGCTTATCCAAGCATTTGATCGCTTAAATCATCTTCTTAGCAAAATGATAAAGCATGGCATAGATAGGAAAGTTATTGAGCAGAAGGTCACATTCATGAATAACCTAAGATCTGAATGGATGGCTGTTGTGTCTACTGTAAAGGCCCATGAACAATTCAAGTCTTACTCTTTGGCGAAGCTAGTGGGTATACTAAAGTCACATGAAGGTGCAGTGACTAAAGAAACGAATGTGGTTTCTAGCATGGGTTATTTGGCCCTAATTTCCAAAGGAAAGAATGCAGTTGAAGAAGAAGAAGATTTAGATCTCTTTGAATTTGATCTGACCAATGAAGAATATGCTTTGATGGTTTCAAACCCAAAGAAGTTCATTCGCAGAAAGTTTCCCACCAATAAGAACCGAAACTGGCAAGGAAACTACAGTTCAGAAAAGGCAAAGGAAGAACCGAAGATCACTCCCCAGCAAGACGAACCGAAGAAGGAGAGCAAGATGTCAAGCGACTCAGGATTTAATTGTCACTTTTGTGGAGGCAAAAACCACTTTGCCAAGGACTGTATGTTGAGGAAGATGACTGAGAAGAATGAGAGTGAAGACGATGAAGCATACCACCTGCGAAAGCTAGAAGAGATTAAGAAGAAGAAAGTTGCTGAAAGTAACACTATGAATGTTCTTATTGTGCATGAAAATGTTGCAGATGATGAATTTGGTGGTGTTGAAGTCTGGTCTACTGAATCAGATGATGAAGAAGTGAGAAGGCCTACACATGGTAGAGCTTTCGTGGCGAAAGAAGATGAGTATGTTACTGAAGGAAAGTGTTTGATGGTGACAGCTGGAGTGTCACAGATGAGGGGTTACACCACTGATGGGGGTAAATATGAAGCGAAGGAACGAGAAGACAGGTGCTTCGCTGCCAAGCCTGTTGGTGAGCAGATCAATGAGTGCGACCAGTTGATCAAGAAGGTACAATCTATTCTCAAATCATTAAACATCCCTGTTACAAACTATGAAAAAGAATTGAACGGATTAAAATCTAAATTTTCTAGTTTAAGTGGTAGTCTAATACAGAATCGCATAACAAACTCTAACCTAACTGATCAACTCAGCAGGGTGTCTTCGAAGAGTGAGGAGAGACGGATGTGGATAGAGCAAAAGGAGATCGAGTTAGTTAGGATTAAGGATGAGACAATTTATTTGCAAAGGGATAATTTAAAGCTTTTAAAACAGAGAAATGTTTTTTGTTTAATTGCTAAGCGTTTATATTCAAACATTACCCAACTGCATTTGAATTGTGAAATAGGCAAGAAAATTCATCGTATGATTCTGCCCTTCCTTGAATTTAAGGGGGATGAAATTGATGCTGATGTATATAACTGTGAAGTTGTTGTATCTTCTGACGAAATTTCTCCAGCATACAGAATTGGTCTTGACAAAATCGAGTCCTTCATCAAGTCCAAAGACCATAAGGACATGCTTAAGAACCTCTTGGACGAAAATGACAAATTGAAAATTAAAACCGAAACTATGCAGAAATTTGATTCATTGAATGCCAAATTGAATTCAAAAACAAAAATTAATGCTGAAAATACTTCTGAATTTGATGAGGATGATGATATGAGTGAAATATCTGTAGAAGATGAGGTAGACTGTTCTGAATTTGTCAAAAGCGAACTCGAACCAACCAAAAATCTCATTTCTGAAAACTCGGTTGAATTCGCTCGTTTGTCCCAAAATAAGTCCAAGGTTATGAAAGAAAAGGCAGTGGTGTATCAGAAGGTCTAAACCACGCCAAATCAAGTTTATGCAGTTACCGGTGTTACACAGAAGCAAACAGCCGAACTCACAACATTAGTAAACGAAGATAATGTTGATGGATGTGATGAATTTTTCAGGTCGGCACCAATAGACAATGCTGATGAAACGGTCGGTCGATCTGAGAAAACATCATGGAGGGTTAATGTGACAACCCGAAAATTTTTGCCTTATCAGTTCAGCCATTCAACTCAACTGAGTGTCAGACTCGTTTATGCTATCATTTAGCCTTGTTTAGAGTCCGTTTAAAGGTTCAAAGCTCGGTACATTCAAGCATTGAGTATAGGATTGGGTCGCGTACACTTCTAACATCGAAATCAGGCCTTACACTCCAACATGAGGAGTGTACGGCCGCACACTTGGGTGTGCGGCCGCACACCCCTCTCCTGGCAGCACACTCTCGTACATATAGGTGGGACTTAGCTTTCCTTTAACTATTTTCACCCTCCCAAGCCAAGAACTCGAGTTCTCTCTCAACTACCATCCGATTTTCATCCTAGATCTTCAAGATTGTAAGTGTTCTTCCTATGATTTGTTGTTAATCTTCTTAAACTAGTAACACCCTTTGATTTCATCAATTGGAAAACATATTTTGGCTAGATTTTCAAATATTCATCCATTTCACCAAGAACACACACTTGTTCTTGGTGATTTTGAGCCTTCTTGAGCCTACGGATCGTAAGTACTCCTTCCCTATGCTTAGATCTTGTTAAGAACACTAGTTTAACACCTTAAAAGTGCCCAGAACTCATGAACACAAGGTGTGTGCAGCCGCACACCCAGGTGTGGCCGTACACCCCTCAAAACACCCTAAAGGGGCCTTTAAAATGCATTTCTAGCTTCAACACTTGATGAGCATTAGTCCCACAAGCCTCCCTACCTTTGGAAAACACTTTTGTGCACTCATTACCATGAGTGTGCGACCGCACACTCCCTGGCCGCACACTCCTCAAAGTAGTCGTACACTCCCCTTAGGTGAATCACATGTGATTCCAACACTTGGTCAAAGTGTTTCTTAGTCCCTTAAGGTGTTTCTTTGCATTTGGTTGCTTCTAAACACTATATTTATGTCAATATATGCCATTATATGTCATTTAGGACTCGTTTAGTCTCAGGACTTCATTCGTGGAACTTCTCATCCTTATGCGCATATTCGTTTGAATCACCCACATAATGTGAGCTCATACCCCTATAATGAATCTTTTAACTATTTTAAATGCTTTTAAGGGGGGGGGGGGAATACAAGTTGAACACAATGATAATTGTGTAATTTTTTGTTATAAACATCTTTCAAAAGATTGCTTATGTCTTTTATAAGTGATCCAAACATTTCAAAAACTCTTTTAAAGTTATGTTACTTTATAGTTTAACAAAACTCCATTTTTAAAGTACAATCATAACTTAGTAGAAAAATGAGTCTTTTCAATAACAGTTCAAGTAAAATACTAGTAAACTATAAGGGGTATAGTTTAGAGGTTCAGTTCATACTAGATGCTAGAACATACTATAAAGAGAAACAGGGAGGTAGATACAATGCATCAGAGAGACATACTATATACTAAAACAAAGAGAACATACTAAGATACTATAACAGAACGAACATACTAAGATGCTATAGCATAAGAACAACTACAGGATCTAAGTATACCAATGAATCACTAACTCATTGTTCTAAACAAAAGGTGATAGTAAAATTGGGTATACATGATCATATAACATTAATGTGAGCCTACTTCACGGCTCAGCAACAGGTTTGCTGAAGTCGCGTTTGGTTCCCAGAATCTCTTGCAGGGAGAGCGTTTAGTATGGGGACTATTCATCACATTATGACCTTAATAAAACAAACATGTTTTAAGGTAATCAGTACTGCAGGATGTCAATTCAAAAGACAAATGTGTACTTATAATTTTCCCATTACTTTCATTTTGTGACAGTTCCACTTGAAAGTTAATGAAAACTATTTTCGAGTCAAGATAGTTATAAACTAGGGAAAACTTACATTTTACAACCGACACACAGAACCGTCGAGTCTAGTACATTCAGTAGAAGGGGGCCTATAATGTTAACTTTATGATTCCTTAGTGTATGCATTCAGGGATATATATTAATCGGATCCGACAGGTAGTAGGATGTGTGCTTTCTGCTTCATTTCCTGTTTCTTGTTTGGTTGTGGGCTTAGAGCAGATACACCCAGCCTACTATCTATCCGATCTTAGATATATATATATATATATATATATATATATGTTTCCGTATACACCAAGTAATCATAAGGGGTACCAGGTATGGGCCAGGTCATAGGACACTAATTCAATGCACCGTTTTCTAGTACAAAACATACTTTTCAAATAAAGAACTTTTGAATACAAAACTAGAAACTTACCAGTAAAGGGTTTAATCCATTTTTATTAAACCAGTATAACTTAAAGGACCTTATGTGGTTAATTCTATAATACCGTAGTTTATACATCAAGGTTATATATAATTAATATCCGATAAGTAGTTGGATGTGTGCTTTCCGCCTCATTTCCTGTTCCTTGTTTGGTTGTGGACTTAGGGCAGATTCACACAATTAACTATTTGTTCGATATTAGATTATATATAGCTAGTATAAACTAAGTGCTTATAGAAGGACCCACTGTGGTTTCCAATTTTATTATAAGAAATAAGGGTTTTCTTAAAGAATCTTTCTTCAAATATAAAGGAACTATTACAGTTAACTCCGTGAGTACCAAGTGAATACGCCAGGGTTATATACAACGATGATCTAACAAACAATGGGATGTGTTTCTTCCGCCTCATTTCCTATTCCTTGTTTGGTTGTGGGCTTAGGGAAGATACACACAACCGATTGTTTGTTTACTCTGGGTTTTATATAACTTGTATTCATTTAATACTCATAGAAAGGACTGTAGAGTCATTTTTACTTATCTTTTCATCAAAGCAGGAAATATAGGATTTCTTGGAGGAACATGCAAACTTTTCTAAACAGAACTTACTACAACTTTCTTACTACTCACTTACATCACTTAAATCTTATGAACTCACCAGCTTAAATGCTGATCTACGCTTTCAAAATAACTTGTATTCTCAGGAGACCAGTAGACAGGTTCGCGCACTGGATTTCAGAAGATGAAGCAGTATAGCTTCATGTGTTTTTGTTATTTGCTATGTATTCTATATTATGTGAATCACATACTTTGTAAACACTTTCTTTCTAATGAAATGGTTGTTTATTACTTTGCTTACTATGATGCATGACTTGTGATACTAAACATGACGTCCTCCACCCCAGAACGTTTCCGCCGTTCCGGTTTTGGGGTGTGACAGGTTAAAGGCAGATATGTGCCAGAACCACTCAACAAGCCAACACATTTTGATGTGCCATCAACCAGTGGTACCAAAAAGATTCCAAGTGAATCAGTTAAGGTGGTAAGCGAAACCTCCTCGTTAAAGAGTGAAACTCCAGATACAAGATCGAAACCTAAGGCCAATATCCATAAAACTCCCAAACAGGTGTCTGAAAAGAAACATCAACGTAACAGGAGATACAAGAAAAATCTCACTGAAAGGAAACAGTTTTGGCGGTCCCAAATCCCAAATTACGTTCAATCAGACAAGAGTTCAACCGCTAAGGATAAAGGAGTGTTAAAGAATCAAGCTACTTCTTGCACTCAATGCTCTTCATGTAGCCAAGCAAACCGAAAATAAAGTTTCGATCCCCAAAATAGAAGCGAAAGAAACCGAAAGAGTGGTTTCAGCTCTCAACCCAACAACCGAAGGGGCAATTTCGGTTCCTCAGCTACAAGCGAAAGGAACCGAAAGCAAGGTTTTGCTTCTCAAACACATTTCTCTCACTCAAAGCACAATCCTAAAGAAGATGTGAAGGGAAAAGGGAAGATCATCTCAGGAGATGAAAAGAAGACCAATTCTAATCTAAGGAAACAAAACCAAAAGTTAGAAAACAATAAAGATCCAATTCCTAGACCTAAGGTTGAAGCATCAAAAGATAATAAAATCAAAGTTTTTACAATAAAAAGAAAAGATGAAACAACCCTAATCAAACGAACTTACTTGTTTGACTCTTCTATTGTTATATCATGTTCTGTAAAAGGCTCACATGGACCCAAGAAACTTTGGTTCCTAAATCTGCTTGATTTTTGCAGGTTATGCGTGACGAGCAATTCGACGACGAATGGTACATTGATAGTGGCTGCTCACGTCGTATGACAGAGAGAAAGGAAGACCTTCGGGAGTTTCGGGCTATTAAGGATGGTGGATGTGTCAAATATGGCAACAACTCATTTGGCACAATAAAAGGCTATGGAATGATCACAAATGGAGAATTCTCAATCAGAAAAGTAGCTTATGTAGAGGGCTTACAACACAATCTCATCAGTGTTTCACAACTGGTGGTGGAAACTGGGCTGAAGGTTTTGTTTGATGATGAAGGATCTAAAATAGTAGAGAAGAAGACCAAATCAGTTCTATTAAAATCCAAAAGAAAAGGCAAAATGTACCCACTGAATCTCAATCCCATTCGAGGGAAGCCAGCTATGTGTCTGCTAACGAAAGCACACTCAGACGAAAGTTGGTTATGGCACCGAAGGCTCTCGCACATCAACTTCAAAGACATCAACAAGCTAGTTCTTGGTGATCATGTGCGAGGACTTCCAATACTCAAGTTTGATAAGGAACATCTATGTGCCGCATTTAAAATGGGAAAGCAAAGCAGGAAAAGTCATCCAACACGTGTCAACACGAAGATCATTGAACCACTTGAGCTTCTGCATATAGATTTATGTGGACCTTCGGCTATTGAAAGCATTGGTGGTAACAAATATAAACTAGTAATAGTAGATGATTTTTCTCGTTTCACCTAGGTATTTTTTCTTAAACAGAAATAAGAGGCTACACCAAAGCTCAAGGTTTTCATCAAGCAAATAGAGCTTCAACTGAGAAAGCTGGTAAGAAATATTCGAAGTGACAATGGGCTGGAGTTCAAAAACAATGAATTTGAAGACTTTCTTACTGAAAAGGGAGTATCTCACAACTTTTTTGCTCCCTACACTCCACAACAAAATGGTGTCGTTGAAAGGCGAAACCGCTCGTTGTGTGAAGCAGCCCGAACCATGCTCAGTTTCACCTCATTGCCTTTATATTTCTGGGCTGATGCTATTGCTGCTGCCTGCTACACACAGAACAGATCTCTTCTCAACAAGCACTTTTCTATTACTCCATATGAGATCTTGAACAATCGTAAGCCAAATGTCAAGTTCTTCCATGTGTTCGGTTCCAAATGCTTTATTTTCAATTCAAAGGAGCACCGAAACAAGTTTGATGTCAAAGCTGACGAGGGGATTTTTCTTGGATATTCCTTAAACTCCAAGGCATATAGAGTTCTGAACAAACACTCCAAAAAATCGAAGAAACCTATTATGTCACCTTCGATGACAACTACGTCAAAAAGCTTCTGTGACAACCGTCAAAATTGAGTCAAGTCAAAATCAAACAAAGTCAACAAGTCAAAACCAATCGACTCAATTAACCCTTGTATATTAGGGTTTACACTATGTAATTACTGTACAATGCAATATCTTAATGAGAGAAACATCATTTGGAAAGTTCGTGTGTTGAATTTCCTAAGTAAACATTGAACCAAAACGATAAAACATTATTGCACACTCATCGGGAGTGTGTACGACACTAAAACACGGTTTAACGGGGTTTACGAACCTTGCGTTGTGAAGCCGGACACTCAAATTAATCACAAACGAAACCTCTCTAAATCGTTTTCACTCTATCTCTTTCTATTTGAAATCTCTCCCAAATCTCTCTCAAAAGTTACTTTAACTTTTTGTAATCATTCGGGCCATCCCGACCCTTAACCGGGTCAAAAACCACTTGAAACGGGGTAAAAACGAGTAAAATAACCTTAAGGAACCAAAACCCTCCTATTAGAAGCGAAAACTCTCATGAGAAGCCTCTCAGGACCGAAGCCTCTCAGGACCGAAGCCTCTCATGAGAAGCCTCTCAGGACCGAAGCCTCTCATGAGAAGCCTCTCAGGACCGAAGCCTCTCATTAGAAGCCTCTCAGGACAGAAGCCTCGCATGAGAAGCCTCTCAGACAGCCCATGCGAGAGGTCTCGCAGACGGCCCCTTTTTACCGGTTTTTCGACTACGACTTCGTTTTAACTCCGTTGTTCATTATTTTAACGTGAGATTTTCACCCAAAACTTTATTTTATAAACTAAGGCCCCAAAATATATAAATCTCCAGGGTTTTTATAAAAATATATTAAAAGAATTAGTGGTTGAACTAATTATTGAGGGAATATTTGCTTTTCCTTAATTTATGGCAAAAGCAAACCACCACCACCTCACTCTATGATCAGCCACTCTTTCCCACTACCCCTTGTCTCCTTAGTGGACCTTTACACCCAATCTCCAGCTCTTCCCACGTTCTAAGAGCTGGAGGATTGATCCTCTCTCCTCATTCTCCATAAAGTTCTTTCATTCTACACTTAGCAACCAAAGGACACTCTCCAAAATTCTCTCATCTTTTCTCTCAACTTCAAGAACTTCAAGGCTTTCTTCAGGGATTTATTTCTTCAATTAGTAAGTATCTTCATCATTCATATAATTATTACACTCCATTCTACTCAAATCATTGATATCTTACACAAATTCCATCTTATTCGGTGTTAGATTCTCGAATCATCAAGACATCTTCTTAGTGTTCTTGGGTTGAATACTTCCTCTCTCTCACTTTCATCTACTGAAACCACATAAGGTGAGTTCATACCCCTACATTTACATGTTTTTCTTAAGTTTTAAGGGGGGAATACAAGTAAAATCATCAAGAACACAATTAAACTTTTTTTATCAGATTACATCAGAAAAGATGAACTTCGATCACGGACTGTTTTGGTCAACTTAAATATTTTAGTTTTCAAAACTGTTCCAGGTGCAAGTAGTTCAAACTCTTAGCTTTAAAATGGCTACTTGCACATCTCCATATGATTTTTCTACAATTTATGGTGATTTTTACAAAACTGCCTGTCATTTCAGAGGCAAACCCGGACCAGTCTGTGATTATGAACATTTTCACCTCTGTTAGAGATCACTAAAAATCATGATAAAATTTACGAACAAACTAGACTCATATTCCAAACTCTCAGAATTTGCGGGTTTGGATTTAGAGCTTTGATGATTTTTCTATAAATTTTCTAAGAACAGTAACAGAAACTGTATTCAACGAAAAGTTGCTGTCAATTTCATTTCACCTTGTAACATGTTGAGCAAGGTGTATATCTTTATGTGATTATATGTTATTGCAATATATGACATTTTATCTTAATATTTAGACACACATCAGTTTACAAATAGATTTGGACATATAAAATATAAAGAATAACAAGTGATTATAATCAAAGTACAACCGATACATTCAAACATTTAATAAACTATTTTGAATATAGTTTGCATACATTACTACGTACTACCCTTGGTTGATAAACTATAATAGGTATAGTTTATGATACATTACATAACACATACATTTAAAAAGGGTACATTTATACAAAGGATATTTTCATTAAGCAAGGTACGGCCATACGGTACCAAGTTTTCATAACACGTAATTCCGTTAATGACTTTGTGAGACATTTACTTCAAATTACCATTAAGTCCTGTATTGTAACCAGAGTCTCCTTGAGGGAGAGCGTGATAGTTGTGTATAGATCTATATTGGGTTTGACAAACCCACACCTAAACTGCATGCAACAGTTAGACCGATAGGTCTGGGGTGACAAATGTCATATCATTTCCGACGCCTGAAGAACGTCGTTTTAGGCAACCTTGGTCATAGTATGGTTATAATAAACTCACATAAAGTATTAATAAACATTGGAATTTACGGGAACTTCATTAAAATTTAACGAGTTTATGTCGATTTAAACTTGCATTGTTTTACTATAAATATGACAAATTACTTGTACATTTCGGTCTTTGGGTTTTAAGACTACATTTACACATTAAGGAGAATATTGGATTTTCTAACACAAATACTACTTTTACAAACGAAAGGCTTTTAATATTACCAAACAAAAGCTTATGAACTCACCAACCTTTGTGTTGACACTTTTTCAAACAACTTGTATTCTCAGGAAATCATTAAACAGGTAACCAAGTGCTTTTGAGGATGGGGCGCTAAGGCGTCTACTATTTCATATTTTGTCAACATATTGTAATTGATTCGTAAACATGTAATTCATACGATGATGTCATTTTTTTCAATTATATATATGCCGGTTGTGTTTGCTCCAATTACTATTACAATTGTTGTTATGATACTATACATGAAGTCCTCCACCCCCGGACGTTTCCGCCATCCTTGGTTTGGGGGTGTGACAGATTGGTATCAGAGCCAGGTTTATAGTGAATTAAGTATATCAAACCACATAAGATATACAAACTATAAACACAATTGGGACTAATAGTCTCTGATTTGTGCATTTTTCAAATAAATATACTCTTAGAAAATAAATGATTTTCTTGATTAAAGTATACATACATACATTACATGCTCGCATGGTATCATAACTAGCGAAAACATAAAGCAAAAGAAGAAGAGTTGAACATTTTGAGTATGCCTTAGTATATGTGGATTAAATCTGGGAAGGATATAGCCTGATCAACTATATCTGTCCGGGAATTGACTTGCATATACCGGGGGATAGTCAGGATGGGCAGCAAATCTAACAAACCTAATAACACACTACAAAGGATACTTTAAGAACTCAAAACTAAACATTTACAAATAGTATAGGAGTATTTTGTGTTACTATAATAAATTATCTGAGAATTAAATAGGTCTTTATTTATAGATCAATAGTTGCTAAGTGGATGCGCTAAGGTCATATGTAACTAAGATGCTATAGACTTAGAATTTATGTATCTTTGTTTCACTTCATGTCCTTGTTTGGTTGTGGTCTTGGAGTTAGGGTCATCTATTCGAAGGACTATTATATCTTAATCACATATGACTGGTATGCACTTTGCAACTAATTAAGTAACCGATAAAGATCATTTTAAAATATAATATATTAATTATGTCCCGACTAAATTAGTATATGTGAAACTTTTACAAACAGTCATATACTTGGAAACAAGGAAACTCAAATAAAATATTTTATACTTTCATTTTACCTCATAACCCAATGTATTGGGTCAATTAAAAGTATAAAATCGTATGCATTGTAAACATACCGGAAAACAACGTAATAATATACTTTATGTATAAAAGATTTCTCTTCCTATAAATATACTTTTACTAAAAGTACATTGGTTTACGACTTATGACAGAACCATGCCGCCAAGGAGAAGACCAAGACCTTCCGGCAACACAACAACACCTCCTCCGCCGCTGCCTCCACAGTTTGATCCTGCGATGTTCCAGGCTGCAGTAACAGTAGCCGTAGCGGCCGTAATATCGCAGATAGGGACAAACGGAGCTGGTGGTTCTGGATCGGGTGCTACAAACTCTAACCACGGAGACAGTACGTGGCGTACAAGAGAGTGTTCCTATAAAGACTTCACCAATGGCAAACCCGACAACTTCAATGGGAGCGGGGGAGTCATCACTTTAATGCAATGGTTTGAAAAGACTGAAGTAGTCTTTCAAGTGTGCTCTTGCCCCGAAGCGAGCAAAGTTAAGTTCGCAGCCTTCACTTTCACCGGCCGGGCCCTTACTTGGTGGAACTGTCGGATTAATTCACTTACTCTCGAAGTGGCTAGCTCCATATCCTGGGCAGAACTAAAAACCTTGATGGTGAAGGAGTACTGCCCGAGAGGTGAAATTCAAAAGCTGGAACAAGAACTTTGGAACCTCAGGATGACGGGCTCCGACCTTGAAACCTACACCACCCGATTCAATGAATTGGCTCTCCTCTGCCCAACAATGGTTACTCCGGAGGAGAAAAAGGTGGAGCGATACCTTTGGGGACTGTCTCCCCAAGTGCAAAGTAGTGTCCTGGCTTCAAGGCCAACTACTTTTGACAGTGCCAGGGAGCTGGCACAACAACTTGTTGACCACCGAGCCGGTCATAATACTACAACCACCACCACTGATCAATCAAAAGGGGGAAACAACAAAAGGAAGTTCTGGAACCAAAAGAAGAGCCAACCAGCACAGGACCCCGCTAAGAAGCAACAAACTGTTGCTGTCCATGCTGCCACTAATGCTGCCACTACTGCACCACCGAAGCCATATGTTGGAACCCTACCCAAGTGCAACAAGTGCAACTTTCACCACAATGGTGCTTGTAGGGAGATGCACTGTAACAACTGCGACAGGAAGGGGCACACTGCTCGTTTCTGTAAAGCGCCGGCTCGACCAATCAACCAAGTCGCCAGTACGGGGGCAACCCGAACCTGCTACAACTGTGGAGACGCAGGTCACTTCAAAAGAAACTGCCCCAAAGCACAAGCCCCTAATGCTGGTGGAGTAGGAAGAATCTTGGCAATAGGACATGGGGAAGCAGTTGAGGATCCCGCGGTGGTTACCGGTACGTTTCTCCTCAATAACTCTTATGCATGCGTACTATTCGATAGTGGAGCGGAGAGGAGTTTCGTGAGCCACCAATATAAACAATTACTTGAACAAAATCCCCAATCACTAAAGGATACTTATGTAGTAGAAATGGCAAATGGGAAAGTAGAACGCACTAGTGATATATACTCAGAGTGTACTCTCACTCTAGACAACCATACATTTAAAATTGACCTGATGCCGGTCACCATAAAAAGCTTCGACGTAATCATAGGGATGGATTGGTTAGTTCCTCACCGTGCCGACATTCTATGTTACGAAAGGGCCGTTCGCCTTAATCTACCAAATAACGAAACCCTTCTCATCTATGGTGACAAACCTAGTGCGAATTTACAAATCATCTCATGCATCAAAGCCCAAAAGTATCTCCGGAAGGAGTACCACGCCTTCTTGGCCCACGTAGTAGACAAGAAACAAGACGTGAAAGACATCAAAGACATCCCCGAAGTGTGTAACTTCCCGGATGTGTTCCCAGAAGATCTTCCTGGTGTACCACTCGCACGACAAGTCGATTTCAGAATTGACTTAATACCCGGAGCTACCCCCGTAGCCAGAGCTCCATACCGCCTCGCACCAACAGAAATGCAAGAGTTGTCCAGTCAGTTGAACGAGCTTTTGAGCAAAGGGTTCATCAGACCAAGCTTCTCACCTTGGGGAGCACCAGTCCTTTTTGTAAAGAAGAAGGACGGATCCTTTCGCATGTGCATCGACTATCGGGAACTAAACAAACTCACCATCAAGAACCGATATCCTCTACCCCGAATCGACGACCTTTTCGACCAACTCCAAGGAGCAAATTTCTTCTCAAAGATCGACCTAAGGTCAGGTTACCATCAGCTACGAGTTCAAGAAGAAGATATTCCCAAAACTGCATTCAGAACTCGCTATGGGCACTATGAGTTTGTGGTGATGTCCTTCGGTTTAACAAACGCACCTACAGTATTCATGGACCTAATGAATAGAGTGTGTCGACCCTACCTAGACAAGTTTGTAATCGTATTCATCGACGATATCTTGATCTACTCGCGAAGCGAAGAAGAGCATCGTCTACATCTACGCCAAGTGCTAGAGACACTAAGAGCGGAGAAGCTTTATGCTAAGTTCTCTAAGTGTGAATTCTGGATTAGAGAAGTGGATTTCCTTGGCCATGTGGTAAGTGAGAAAGGCATACATGTGGATCCCTCCAAGATCAAGGCAATCGAGAATTGGTCAGCACCCAAGACGCCAACCGAAATTTGACAATTCCTTGGGCTTGCTGGCTACTACCGAAGATTTATACAAAACTTCTCCAAGATTGCGAAACCACTCACCACCTTGACGCAGAAAGGTGTGATATTCAAGTGGGAAAATAAACAAGAAACTGCTTTCCAAACGTTAAAACAAGCCCTATGCAGCGCACCGATCTTGTCTCTCCCAGAGGGAACCGAGGACTTCGTAGTGTACTGTGATGCTTCGAATCAAGGCCTCGGATGTGTGCTCATGCAGAGAGGGAAGGTTATCGCGTATGCATCAAGACAGCTTAAGACGTACGAGGTTAATTATACTACGCACGACCTGGAATTAGGAGCAGTGGTATTCGCTTTGAAGATCTGGAGACACTACCTCTACGGCACGAAATGCACTATCTTCACTGATCATAAAAGTCTTCAGCATATCCTCAATCAGAAAGAGCTCAACATGCGACAGAGGAGATGGGTAGAGTTGCTGAATGACTACGAGTGCGAAATTCGTTATCATCCGGGCAAGGCCAATGTAGTGGCTGATGCTCTAAGCAGGAAGGAGTACTCGGGCCGCCGAGTAAAATCCTTAACAATGACGATCCATTCCCACACGACCATACAAATCAAGGAAGCTCAACTAGAAGCTTTGAAACCAGAAAAGGTGGCAGGTGAGACATTAAGGGGAATGGATAAAAACTTAGAAGTCAAGGATGATGGAGTACGTTATCTCATGAATCGAATCTGGACACCGAAGTTCGGTGGACTCCGAGACGTCATCATGAATGAAGCACACAAGACTCGATATTCCATCCATCCCGGGTCAGATAAGATGTATCTGGACCTCAAGAAATTATACTGGTGGCCGAACATGAAAGCTGAGATTGCTACCTATGTGAGCAAGTGTTTGACTTGCGCCAAGGTCAAAATCGAATACCAGAAACCATCCGGGCTATTACAACAGCCGGATATACCTGAGTGGAAGTGGGAACGAATAACCATGGACTTCATAACCAAGCTGCCTAAGACATCGGGCGGGCGTGACACCATATGGGTAATCGTAGACAGATTGACCAAATCAACACACTTCCTACCGATAAAAGAAACCGACAAGATGGAGAAGCTGACTAGAACGTACATCAGAGAGATTGTACGACTCCATGGTGTGCCGATATCCATTATCTCCGATAGAGATAGTAGATTTACCTCACGGTTTTGGCAGTCTCTACAAAAATCATTGGGAACTAGGCTTGACATGAGTACGGCCTACCACCCACAAACCGACGGACAGAGCGAACGAACCATTCAAACGTTGGAAGACATGTTAAGAGCTTGTGTGATAGACTTCGGTAAAGCATGGGATACCCATCTACCGCTTATCGAATTCTCCTACAATAACAACTATCATACTAGCATCAAAGTCGCTCCATTCGAAGCTCTTTACGGTCGCAAATGCAGATCACCCCTGTGTTGGGCTGAGGTGGGGGATACACAGCTAGCTAGAGGGCAAGTCTCTAATAGCACCCTCATTGGCCCTGAAATCATAAGGGAAACCACAGAAAAGATCGTTCAAATTCGAGAAAGACTGAAAGCGTCTCGCGATCGGCAAAAGAGTTACGCAGACAAACGACGCAAACCCTTGGAATTCAGGTGGGTGATCGTGTACTACTAAAAGTTTCCCCTTGGAAAGGAATGATACGATTCGGCAAACGCGGGAAACTAAATCCAAGGTACATCGGGCCATTCGAAATCCTTGCTAGGATTGGGCCAGTAGCATACAAACTTCGATTACCTCAGGAACTCGACAAAGTACATCCCACATTTCACGTGTCGAACCTAAAGAATTGTTTGTCTGATGAGACACTCGTAATACCACTCGACGAAATCGAAGTTAACGAAAATCTCCACTTCGTGGAGGAACCAGTCGAAATCATGGATCGGGAAGTCAAACGAACGAAACAAAGTCGTATTCCCATCGTGAAGGTCCGTTGGAACGCTAAACGAGGGCCTGAGTTCACCTGGGAACGCGAAGATCAAATGAAACAAAAATACCCACATCTTTTCCCAAACTCTTGATGTCCCAGTCAAATGCAAATTTCGGGACGAAATTCCTTCTAACGGGGGGATGATGTGACAACCGTCAAAATTGAGTCAAGTCAAAGTCAAACAAAGTCAACAAGTCAAAACCAATCGACTCAATTAACCCTTGTATATTAGGGTTTACACTATGTAATTACTGTACAATGCAATATCTTAATGAGAGAAACATCATTTGGAAAGTTCGTGTGTTGAATTTCCTAAGTAAACATTGAACCAAAACGATAAAACATTATTGCACACTCATCGGGAGTGTGTACGACACTAAAACACGGTTTAACGGGGTTTACGAACCTTGCGTTGTGAAGCCGGACACTCAAATTAATCACAAACGAAACCTCTCTAAATCGTTTTCACTCTATCTCTTTCTATTTGAAATCTCTCCCAAATCTCTCCCAAATCTCTCTCAAAAGTTACTTTAACTTTTTGTAATCATTCGGGCCATCCTGACCCTTAACCGGGTCAAAAACCACTTGAAACGGGGTAAAAACGAGTAAAATAACCTTAAGGAACCAAAACCCTCCTATTAGAAGCGAAAACTCTCATGAGAAGCCTCTCAGGACCGAAGCCTCTCAGGACCGAAGCCTCTCATGAGAAGCCTCTCAGGACCGAAGCCTCTCATGAGAAGCCTCTCAGGACCGAAGCCTCTCATTAGAAGCCTCTCAGGACAGAAGCCTCGCATGAGAAGCCTCTCAGACAGCCCATGCGAGAGGTCTCGCAGACGGCCCCTTTTTACCGGTTTTTCGACTACGACTTCGTTTTAACTCCGTTGTTCATTATTTTAACGTGAGATTTTCACCCAAAACTTTATTTTATAAACTAAGGCCCCAAAATATATAAATCTTCAGGGTTTTTATAAAAATATATTAAAAGAATTAGTGGTTGAACTAATTATTGAGGGAATATTTGCTTTTCCTTAATTTATGGCAAAAGCAAACCACCACCACCTCACTCTATGATCAGCCACTCTTTCCCACTACCCCTTGTCTCCTTAGTGGACCTTTACACCCAATCTCCAGCTCTTCCCACGTTCTAAGAGCTGGAGGATTGATCCTCTCTCCTCATTCTCCATAAAGTTCTTTCATTCTACACTTAGCAACCAAAGGACACTCTCCAAAATTCTCTCATCTTTTCTCTCAACTTCAAGAACTTCAAGGCTTTCTTCAGGGATTTATTTCTTCAATTAGTAAGTATCTTCATCATTCATATAATTATTACACTCCATTCTACTCAAATCATTGATATCTTACACAAATTCCATCTTATTCGGTGTTAGATTCTCGAATCATCAAGACATCTTCTTAGTGTTCTTGGGTTGAATACTTCCTCTCTCTCACTTTCATCTACTGAAACCACATAAGGTGAGTTCATACCCCTACATTTACATGTTTTTCTTAAGTTTTAAGGGGGGAATACAAGTAAAATCATCAAGAACACAATTAAACTTTTTTTATCAGATTACATCAGAAAAGATGAACTTCGATCACGGACTGTTTTGGTCAACTTAAATATTTTAGTTTTCAAAACTGTTCCAGGTGCAAGTAGTTCAAACTCTTAGCTTTAAAATGGCTACTTGCACATCTCCATATGATTTTTCTACAATTTATGGTGATTTTTACAAAACTGCCTGTCATTTCAGAGGCAAACCCGGACCAGTCTGTGATTATGAACATTTTCACCTCTGTTAGAGATCACTAAAAATCATGATAAAATTTACGAACAAACTAGACTCATATTCCAAACTCTCAGAATTTGCGGGTTTGGATTTAGAGCTTTGATGATTTTTCTATAAATTTTCTAAGAACAGTAACAGAAACTGTATTCAATGAAAAGTTGCTGTCAATTTCATTTCACCTTGTAACATGTTGAGCAAGGTGTATATCTTTATGTGATTATATGTTATTGCAATATATGACATTTTATCTTAATATTTAGACACACATCAGTTTACAAATGGATTTGGACATATAAAATATAAAGAATAACAAGTGATTATAATCAAAGTACAACCGATACATTCAAACATTTAATAAACTATTTTGAATATAGTTTGCATACATTACTACGTACTACCCTTGGTTGATAAACTATAATAGGTATAGTTTATGATACATTACATAACACATACATTTAAAAAGGGTACATTTATACAAAGGATATTTTCATTAAGCAAGGTACGGCCATACGGTACCAAGTTTTCATAACACGTAATTCCGTTAATGACTTTGTGAGACATTTACTTCAAATTACCATTAAGTCCTGTATTGTAACCAGAGTCTCCTTGAGGGAGAGCGTGATAGTTGTGTATAGATCTATATTGGGTTTGACAAACCCACACCTAAACTGCATGCAACAGTTAGACCGATAGGTCTGGGGTGACAAATGTCATATCATTTCCGACGCCTGAAGAACGTCGTTTTAGGCAACCTTGGTCATAGTATGGTTATAATAAACTCACATAAAGTATTAATAAACATTGGAATTTACGGGAACTTCATTAAAATTTAACGAGTTTATGTCGATTTAAACTTGCATTGTTTTACTAGAAATATGACAAATTACTTGTACATTTCGGTCTTTGGGTTTTAAGACTACATTTACACATTAAGGAGAATATTGGATTTTCTAACACAAATACTACTTTTACAAACGAAAGGCTTTTAATAATACCAAACAAAAGCTTATGAACTCACCAACCTTTGTGTTGACACTTTTTCAAACAACTTGTATTCTCAGGAAATCATTAAACAGGTAACCAAGTGCTTTTGAGGATGGGGCGCTAAGGCGTCTACTATTTCATATTTTGTCAACATATTGTAATTGATTCGTAAACATGTAATTCATACAATGATGTCATTTTTTTTCAATTATATATATGCCGGTTGTGTTTGCTCCAATTACTATTACAATTGTTGTTATGATACTATACATGAAGTCCTCCACCCCCGGACGTTTCCGCCATCCTTGGTTTGGGGGTGTGACAGCTTCAAACAAACGAAGGTTCATTGGAGGAAATCTTTCCAACGTCTGGTCAAGTCACTGTTTCCATTTCGAATTTATTGAGCAATATATGTCATTGTTCGATGAACCAGAGAAAGCCATTCACTCTGAAGCAAAGGCTGCTGACAATAAGATTGATTCCTTGAAGCAAATCATTGATGATGCAGCGAAGGTTATGGAAAAAGAACAACCGCGAACTACCCAACAGCCTAGTCCAAGCAAACATCCAAAAGAAAATTCTACATTTCAGGGGGAGGGTTCATCTTCATCTGATAACCCTGAATTATCATTCCATGGGGATAACCCATCAACCGAACGTCAAGTTGAGGGGGAGAATTCAATGCCTGAAGTCGAAACTGTCTCATCATTTGAGGGGGAGAATGCAAATACAAATTGTAACACCCAAATTTTTCAAACAAATTTTCACATTTTAAAAACACCTTATTTCATAATATTATAAAACTCATTGTTTCATACATCCAAACATAGGTCAAAATCCCAAGATCATGACATATATAAAACTCTGCGTGTGTGTGTGTACTGATTATGCCGGCGCCTTCCCGCGATCCTCACTAGTACCTGAAACACATAACAGAAAACACTGTAAGCACAAAGCTTAGTGAGTTCCCCAAAATACCACACATAACACATACTAGCCACTCGAGGCTATAACTCTGCGGGCCCTTGGACCCTAACTCTGTGGACCCTCTGGTCCTAGCTCTGTGAACCTTTCGGTTCCAACTCTGATATACTCTGATATATACACGGCATAAATCACATAGAAATAATGCAGTGCAACACATCACATAAATAGCATACAACAACTCTGTCACATAACTCTAATTACCTACTCAAGGTAAAGTATAGTGAGAAGACTCAACTCGATGTCTCGGTAAATAGCTGACTCGGAAAAAGTGTGGTCTAGCCTCCGCCTAATCACATAAAGTAATACTCTCATAAATACAACTGTACTCAACCCTAAAAGTCACAAGGTCATCGGTCAAACTTTGACCCGACTCGTCGAGTGCACTAGGGCGACTCGGCGAGTCTACACGTGTCCACTGACTCTCTTAGATCCTCTCTTGGCACGTCGAGTACTTCCCTTGACTCGACGAGTTCCACCTGGCATGAATCGCGGGGCCACCCCGACTCAACTCGCCGAGTCTCAAGAACAACTCGGCGAGTTCCAACTTGAACTCGGACCCCTGACCCTCCCTGACTCACCGAGTCATTCCCCCAACTCGACAAGTCCACTCACTGAGTGATTAACGGGCAACCTTCATACTACTCGCCGAGTCTGTTCTTTGCACTCGGCGAGTTCATGCCATGCGCAAACTCAAAACAACTTCTGAGGTCAGATCTGTTCCATACAATCATAGATCTGGCCTCCCCAAGCATGATAATCACGTAAAGTTCGGACCTTGACACACATATAACATCTAAATGGTCCAAAATGATGATTTAGCCCCAAAAATGACATTCTAAGCTCATGACTCCCACAATGACTCATAAAGCTCCAAAGGTTAAGGTCTCTGGACCCCCTTGGGTCCAGATCCAGAACACAAACTCGAGAAGGGGCCAAATACTCCACTTAATCATCCTCTAAAAGGGTTAGAAAACCCTAACACTAAGAATCAACACCAAAACTGAAGAAGGTCCGAGAATAATACCTCAATACAATCTCTATGAGCTCAAAAACCACCAAAACCGCACCTCCTTCAGCTTCCTCTTGCCTTGAACACTTCCTTCTTTCAAAAATACCCACAAAAGTTCAAGATGGGCCTCTCCTTCCTCACAAGCACTCTAGATCACTTAGGGTTTCTCTCTGGGGGTTGATGGCCGCAAATGACGGCCATAAGGGCCTTTAAATAGGTCCCAAACCCGGAAAAATTAGGGTTTCATTAAACAACGTAGACTCGCCGAGTCCGGTCATTAATCCGGATGAGAAATCGCGACCCTACTCGGCGAGTCTAAGCACCAACTCGCCGAGTCCCTCAACAAATTCCAAAATAAAATAATAAAATAATATACCTGGGAATCCTGATGTTACAATTCTCCCCCACTAAAATCAGACTTCGCCCTCGAAGTCTCACTCTGCAAACAACTCTGGATGCTGCTCACGCATCTCTCGCTCCGGCTCCCAAGTCAACTCTGACCCTCTCCGGTATTGCCACCGGACCTGCACCAGGGGCACTTCCTTGTTCCTCAGAACCTTGATCTTTCGATCCACAACCGCAACTGGTCTCTCCACATAATTCAGGCTCGCATCCACCTGAATATCCTCTAAGGGCACCACTGCTGACTCATCAGCGATACACTTCCTCAACTGAGACACGTGAAAAGTGTCATGAATCTGGCTCAGCTCCGTAGGTAGCTCCAAACGATACGCTCCCCTGCCCACCCTGGCAGTCACCCTGAAAGGACCAATATACCGAGGTCCCAACTTACCCCTCTTCCTGAATCAGATCACTCCCTTCCAGGGAGATACCTTCAGGAGTACGAAATCGCCGACCTGGAACTCGAGCTCTGACCGACGTCTATCCGCATAACTCTTCTGACGGCTCTGAGCTATCAGTAACCTCTGCCTGACCTGCTGAATCTGCTCGGTCGTCTGAAGCACAATCTCCGTACTACCCATCACACGTTGCCCGACCTCGCCCCAGCAAATGGGAGTCCGACACTTCCTCCCATACAACAGCTCAAAGGGTGGCATACCGATGCTCGAATGATGGCTGTTGTAATAGGAAAACTCAGCCAAGGGCAAATACGTGTCCCAACTCCCTCCGAAATCCAACACACATGCCCGGAGCATGTCCTCGAGCGTCTGAATCGTCCGCTCACTCTGCCCATCTGTCTGGGGGTGGTATGCAGTGCTAAAATGCAGTCTCGTACCCAACTCCTCGTGAAACTTCTTCCAGAATCTGGAAGTGAAACGTACATCTCGATCTGAGACGATCGAGATCGGCACTCCATGCCATGATACCACCTCTCTCACGTACAACTCTGCCAACCTCTCAGCGGAAGAGCTCTCACTGATAGCAAGAAAGTGAGCGCTCTTCGTCAACCTATCCACAATCACCCAAATTGCATCGACGCCCCTCGCAGTCCTCGACAATTTGGTGATAAAGTCCATGGTAATCTGTTCCCACTTCCACTCGGGAACCTCCAACGGCTGCAACTTACCATGCGGTCTCTGGTGTTCGGCCTTAACCCTGCGACAGGTCAAACACCTCTGAACGAACCATGCAACATCCCTTTTCATACAGGGCCACCAATACTCTCTCTTCAGGTCCAAATACATCTTAGTGGTCCCGGGATGGATCGAGAACCTCGATCGGTGCGCCTCCTCCATCAAGATGGTACGCGTTCCGCCCACAAACGGTACCCAAATCCGACCCTGAAAGGTCATAAGTCCTCGACCATCAGTAACGAACTCCGATACATATCCGACAACTCGCTCTCTCTTCCGGTTCTCCGGTCTCACGGCCTCAGCCTGGGCCCCTCAAATGGTGTCCAACACCGGAGTCATCACTGTCAATCTTATACATACGTCTCGTATAGGGGCACTCTCCGCCCTGCGACTCAGGGCATCGGCTACAATGTTAGCCTTGCCCGGGTGGTACAGGATCTCACAATCGTAATCCTTTACCACGTCCAACCATCTCCTCTGACGCATATTCAGGTTGGGCTGATCCATCAAGTACTTCCAACTCTTGTGGTCCGTGTATATAGTATACCGAACCTCGTACAGATAATGACGCCAGATCTTGAGGGCGAACACCACTGCCCCCAGCTCCAGATCATGGGTGGGATACCTCGTCTCGTGAGGCTTCAGCTGCCTCGATGCGTATGCTATCACATGCCCTCTCTGCATCAGCACCGCTCCCAGCCCCGATATCGATGCGTCATAGTACACCACAAAGTCCTCCATCCCCTCCGGAAGGGCTAACACTGGGGCTTCGCACAGTCTCTGGCGAAGTGTCTCGAAGGAGGCCTGCTGCTCTGGGCCCCATGAAAAAGCAACACCCTTCCGGGTCAACCTAGTGAGTGGCACGACGATCTTGGAGAAATCCCTGATAAATCTCCGATAATAGCCAGCCAACCCTAAGAAACTCCTGATCTCGGTGGGGGATCTCGGCACCTCCCAACTCATAACCGCCTCAATCTTGGCCGGGTCGACCAATATCCCATTCTGGTTAAGGAGGTGCCCTAGGAACTGGACCTCTCGTAACCAGAAATCACACTTGGAGAATTTGGCATAAAGCCTCTCCGATCTCAAAACTCCAAGTAACTCTCTCAAGTGCTCCTCATGCTGCTCTCTGGACCTCGAATACACCAGTATATCATCGATGAACACGATCACCGAACGGTCCAACATCGGTCTGCATACCCTGTTCATGAGATCCATGAACGCCGCTGGTGCATTCGTGAGCCCGAAAGGCATCACCACGAACTCGTAATGCCCGTAACGAGTCCTGAACGCTGTCTTCTGGATATCCTCATCTCGTACTCTCATCTGCTGATATCCAGACCTCAAGTCGATCTTGGAGAACCAAGAAGCTCCCTGTAACTGATCGAATAAATCGTCGATCCTCGGTAAGGGGTAACGGTTCTTGACCGTCAGTTTGTTCAGCTCCCGGTAATCAATGCACATCCGGTGTGAACCATCCTTTTTCTTGACAAAAAGGATCGGCGCTCCCCACGGCGAGCTACTCGGTCGTATAAACCCTTTCCCCAACAGCTCCTGAAGCTGCGAGGATAACTCCTGCATCTCTGGTGGCGCAAGGCGATAGGGCGCCTTGGCGATAGGCGCTGCCCCCGGAACCAAATCAATACGGAACTCTACCTGCCTCTCGGGAGGCACACCCGGCAACTCCTCGGGGAAAACATCCGGGAACTCACGCACTATCGGAACCACATCGACCGACCTCGGTCTCTCTGCATCTACTCTCGTATCCACCACATAAGCCACAAACCCACTACAACCCTGCTGTAGACTCTGCCTCGCCCTGGCGGCCGAACAAAATGCTGACCCAAAACGGGTACCCTCGCCGTACACCATAAGTACTCCCCCACTGGGGTCTCGAATCGTCACCAGCTGTCGCTCACAGTCTATCACAGCCCCAAATCGGCTCAACCAATCCATACCCACTATAACACACACGTCCCCCATCGCAATCGGGACCAGATCAATCGGAAACTCGACACCGAAGATCTCGAGCACACACCCCCGGAACACGTCCGTAGCATACACTGATCGCTCGTCGGCTATAGAAACTCGTAGAGGTCGACTCAACGCCTCTCGCTGAACACTGATGTGCCGACTGAACGCCATCGACACGAATGATCGACTCGCACCCGAGTCAAATAACACTAAAGCGGGTACAGAACTCACAAGAAAAGTACCTACGCATAACATAATATAAACACAATATCACAAAATTAGCATAAGCAAAGAAAGAATACATACCAGCCACAACATCGGGTGCTGCGCGGACCTCCTCCGCGGTCAACTGGAAGGCTCTCCCTCGTGCCTTCGGCGCTTCGACCTTCACTGGCCGACTATCGGTAGCTCTCACTGCAGCAGGGGCAGATCCCGAAGATGCTCCCTGTACTGACCCATGTAACTGCGGACACTCTGCCTTCCGGTGTCCGGTCTGGTTGCAGTGAAAACAGACTGCGAACCCCTTGGGGCAATCCTTGGCCATATGCCCCTCCTTGCCACACTTGTAGCAAGACCCTGCTCTGCACACTCCATCATGACCCTTGCCGCACTTGCCACAAGTGCGGCCCTTCTGGCTCCCAGATCTCGAATCGGCGGGCTTGACCCGCTTGGCTGCCGGCTGAGACTGTGCCGGTCGCCGATCCCTCCCCTGAGACTCCGCCTCCTCCCTAGCCTGAGTCTCCAGCTCTATCTCCCTCTTCCGAGCATTTGCCTGAAGCTCGGCAAATGTCCGGTACGACGAGTTCGCCACGAACTCTCGTATATCCCTCCTCAAGACACTCATATATCGGCTCATACGTGCCTGCTCGGAAGACACGTGCTCTGGGCAGAACATCGCCCTCTCATGGAACATCCTCATAATCGCTGTAACAGACTCGGTACCCTGCTTGAGGGTCAAAAACCCCTGGGCCAAACGCTCCCTCTCCACCTGGGGAACGTACTTATCTCGGAACATAGCGGTAAACCTCTCCCAGGTTACCGCAGCGAGCTCAGCAGACGAATAATGCGCCGTCAAAAATTTCCACCAGTCCTTCGCGCCCAAGCGAAGCTGGTTCAGCGCGAACCGCACCCTCAGATGCTCTGGACAAGAACATGTGTAGAAACACCCCTCAATGTCAGAGATCCACCTCATCGCGGCTATCGGATCCTGAGTCCCATCAAACTCTGGTGGCTTCGTGTTGCTGAACTCCCGGTACAGCAACGCGTCACCCCCCTGCGGCCTGGCAGCAGCAACGGCTGCAGTGGCTGCAGCAACAGCAGCATCAATAAGAGCAGCATACCGCTCATCAAAAGTCTCAATCAATGTGGTCTTAATAGACCCGAACATCTCTAGAATCTCAGCGTGGATGGCAGCAGCCACCTCATCATGAATCATCTGGCAGAGCTCCTCATCGCTCATAACCCCCTCGCTAGTCCCTGGCCTGTGGCGTGTCCCAACCATGTCGTCTCTCTGAAATACAACATAATAAATTTCAGCGACTCACTCGAGTATACTCACACTCGATAACTCAACTCTACTTGCTCCTTAGTACCCAATGGATTTTTACTTAGGGTGCGCACTGCTCCGGTGTATTCAGTAGTACGGGCCCTATACTACCGTCCCCACCACATCAGCATTCACTCTAAGTCCTCCTCCTTAGATCCCAAGTCCCAAGTACTCTACTCTCCTTAACCATATGCTACTCACTAGCAGTTCTCTCATAAACTCCTCGCTGCTATCTAAACACTCTCTCAAGCATCCCTAGCAGCAAAACTCCTAGACTAAGGCATCACATATCAGGCCACTCTAGTCCTAATAAGAATACCTAGTCTACTCTAGCATGCATAACATAACTCATCATATATCATAATAAATATCATAACACCAATTGCAAGGGTATTTTGGGAAATCACCGTTCGGGCGCTGGCTGATCGTACATACTGTTCTGCTCTGCTCTTTCAAACATTTTACTCTTTAATAAAATTTTGTGAATTTTATTTTGAAAATTTCTCAAATCCTCAGTTTGAGTTCAGATACGCCCGAAGGTGCACCCGAATCCCTCAAACCAAGGCTCTGATACCAACTTGTAACACCCAAATTTTTCAAACAAATTTTCACATTTTAAAAACACCTTATTTCATAATATTATAAAACTCATTGTTTCATACATCCAAACATAGGTCAAAATCCCAAGATCATGACATATATAAAACTCCGCGTGTGTGTGTGTGTAATGATTATGTTGGCGCCTTCCCGCGATCCTCACTAGTACCTGAAACACATAACACAAAACACTGTAAGCACAAAGCTTAGTGAGTTCCCCAAAATACCACACATAACACATACTAGCCACTCGAGGCTATAACTCTGCGGGCCCTTGGACCCTAACTCTGTGGACCCTCTGGTCCTAGCTCTGTGAACCTTTCGGTTCCAACTCTGATATACTCTGATATATACACGGCATAAATCACATAGAAATAATGCAATGCAACACATCACATAAATAGCATACAACAACTCTGTCACATAACTCTAATTACCTACTCAAGGTAAAGTATAGTGAGAAGACTCACCTCGATGTCTCGGTAAATAGCTGACTCGGAAGAAGTGTGGTCTAGCCTCCGCCTAATCACATAAAGTAATACTCTCATAAATACAACTGTACTCAACCCTAAAAGTCACAAGGTCATCGGTCAAACTTTGACCCGACTCGTCAAGTGCACTAGGGCGACTCGGCGAGTCTACACGTGTCCACTGACTCTCTTAGATCCTCTCTTGGCACGTCGAGTACTTCCCTTGACTCGACGAGTTCCACCTGGCATGAATCGTGGGGCCACCCCGACTCAACTCGCCGAGTCTCAAGAACAACTCGGCGAGTTCCAACTTGAACTCGGACCCCTGACCCTCCCTGACTCACCGAGTCATTCCCCCAACTCGACAAGTCCACTCACTGAGTGATTAACGGGCAACCTTCATACTACTCGCCGAGTCTGTTCTTTGCACTCGGCGAGTTCATGCCATGCGCAAACTCAAAACAACTTCTGAGGTCAGATCTGTTCCATACAATCATAGATCTGGCCTCCCCAAGCATGATAATCACGTAAAGTTCGGACCTTGACACACATATAACATCTAAATGGTCCAAAATGATGATTTAGCCCCAAAAATGACATTCTAAGCTCATGACTCCCACAATGACTCATAAAGCTCCAAAGGTTAAGGTCTCTGGACCCCCTTGGGTCCAGATCCAGAACACAAACTCGAGAAGGGGCCAAATACTCCACTTAATCATCCTCTAAAAGGGTTAGAAAACCCTAACACTAAGAATCAACACCAAAACTGAAGAAGGTCCGAGAATAATACCTCAATACAATCTCTATGAGCTCAAAAACCACCAAAACCGCACCTCCTTCAGCTTCCTCTTTCCTTGAACACTTCCTTCTTGCAAAAATACCCACAAAAGTTCAAGATTGGCCTCTCCTTCCTCACAAGCACTCTAGATCACTTAGGGTTTCTCTCTGGGGGTTGATGGCCGCAAATGACGGCCATAAGGGCCTTTAAATAGGTCCCAAACCCGGAAAAATTAGGGTTTCATTAAACAGCGTGGACTCGCCGAGTCCACTCATGGACTCGCCGAGTCTGGTCATTAATCCGGATGACAAATCGCGACCCTACTCGGCGAGTCTAAGCACCAACTCGCCGAGTCCCTCAACAAATTCCAAAATAAAATAATAAAATAATATACCTGGGAATCCGGATGTTACACAAATGATGATGATACTCAGTCAGAATTCGAAGAAGAAGTAAATACTGAGTTGGATCCCTCCTATGATCCAAATTACCCACCTCTCACCAAATGGACAAAAGATCATCCAAAAACCCAAATCATTGGTGATTCATCAGAAAGAGTTCTTACTCGTTCTCAACTGAAAGCGAAGCAAATTGCATTATTCTCTCAAGTGGAATTTTGCATGTTTAATTTGTTTGTCTCCAAAATTGAACCGAAGACTGTCAACACTGCACTCGATCACTCAGATTGGGTACAGGAAATGCAAGACGAACTCAACGAGTTTGAGCGAAATAAGGTATGGAGACTGATTCCTACGCCAAAGGATGTATCTGTAGTTGGACTAAAATAGGTATTTCGAAACAAAATGGACAAAGAAGGGAATGTAATTTGTAACAAAGCAATACTGGTTGTGAAGGGATATTGTCAAGAAGAAGGGATAGACTATGAAGAGACCTTCGCTCCAGTAGCCAGGTTAGAATCAGTAAGAATCTTTCTGGCCTATGCTGCTCACAAGAACTTCGAAGTATATCAAATGGACGTCAAGTGTGCATTTCTCAATGGAGAATTAGAAGAAACGGTGTATGTAGAGCAACCACCAGGTTTTGTGAACGAGAAGTATCCTGATCACTGCTACATTCTGGACAAGGCGGTTTATGGTCTGAAGCAAGCACCAAGAGCGTGGTATGAAACATTAACTCGATTTCTAAAAATCTCAAAATTTAAACAATGTTCGGTTGACCCAACCTTCTTTCGTAAGAAAGAGGGTGACCACCTTATGATTGTTCAAATTTATGTCGATGATATCATCTTCGGCTCCACGAATCCTTGCTTAACTGCAGAATTCGGGAAGTTGATGGAGACTAAGTTTGAAATGAGCTCAATGGGTCCAATTAACTTTTTCCTTGGCTTAAATATTAGACAGGGACCCGAATGCATTTATATTAATCAAGAGGCTTACACGAAAACCTTGCTTGTCAAGTTTGGAATGATGGGAGACTCAAAAGTGAAGGTTCCTATGGCATTTGGCACAAAGTTAACACCTTCTCTGGAAAAACCGGCTGTTGACATGACCCTCTATCGACAAATGATAGGGTCCTTAATGTATCTGACAGCTAGTCGACCAGATATAATGTTTTCTGTATGTTATTGTGCCAGGTTTCAAGCTAATCCACGCGAACCTCACATGATGAATGTGAAGAATATTTTTCGGTATCTGAAGCGAACCTCGTCTCTCGGTCTCTGGTATCCTGCAAAATCCGGCTTCTTCGTTCAAGCCTTCTCTGACGCTGATCTTGGTGGATGTGGTCTGGACCGAAAGAGCACTACTGGCGGGTGCCAATTTCTTGATGGTAAACTCGTCAGTTGGCAATCAAAGAAACAAACTTGCGTGTCTCTTTCTATAGTCGAAGCTGAGTACATCGCCGCAGCATCCTGTACTTCACAAGTTGTATGGATTCAAAGCCAACTTAGGGATTATGGCCTAAGCATGAAGAAGATTCCCCTCTATTGTGACTCTGAAAGCACGATTAGAATATGTCACAATCCAGTGCAACACTCCAAGACAAAACATATTGCACTAAGATACCATTTTATCAAGGATCATGTTGAAGATGGTAATATCGAAGTCCATTTCATTAGATCTGCTGATCAACTGGCTGATATATTCACCAAGGCCTTACCTGAAGCAAGCTTTAATAAGATTCTCCAAGTCTTGGGAATGATGGAAGTTGAGTCTGTACCGAAACCCCTTTCTTCTAATTAAAACTGTACAAGCGAAATAGAGCGAACGCTCGATCTATTTCGGCTCTTGAATTTTCCAGGAACCGAAATGAACCGAACGCTCGGTCTATTTCGGCTCTGGAATTTTTAGGAACCGAAATGACCCAAACACTCAGTCCATTTTGCTTCATCTTATCTCAGGATTGGGTTCGGTTGTATATTCTTGTATATCTTGTTTATCCTTTCGCTTGCTTTACTATGCTATTTGATTTTCTGTTTTTATTATTTTTCAGAAATTACAAAAATCGAAAAATATATTATTTTATGTTTTTATTATTTTTCTAAAATTACAAAAATCCAAAAATATTTTATTTTCTGTTTTTATTATTTTTCAGAAATTACAAAAATCCAAAAATATTTTATTTTCTGGTTCTTATCTTGTTTCAAGTTCACAGATGCGACAAAAAATGATGTTGGGGCAGGTATAACTTTCTTATCTTTGTACTAAGCTAGGTGTCCCTAGAAGCATGTTGCTGCATGTAGACCGAAGCCTCCAAAACTCTGAGTGAAGCCTTAATGATTCAATAAACACCAATCGTCTCTTCCCAATCAGGCTGCTAAAATCACTCAAGTCATGAGCTACCTTACTCTTCTCATATTGAGTAAAGAGTTGTCTGCTTTGTCATTTTCGTATAGCAGAGGTACTTTCGGTTCCTTAACCACCTCCAGTCATTTCTCCATTTGCTTTCGGTTCATCAACGTAACCCTTGAGACTCTCAGATATTACCACTGAGGTTTATGGTTACACAACTTCTATGTTCATGATCTTAATTTCGTTCTACCACGAGCTGAGTGAAACCCAAAATCCAACACAACTAATGAATTGACGGTGAACAATCAAACGTTCTAGCTCTCACCCATGATTTAACGAAACCACTCTTGTGGACTGTCACCTAAAATCTCTTTTTTCTTTTTGAATGATCTTTATGAAATTGTCTAACCACCAAGACGTTTTCTTCCCATAAGATTCAGTTTTATTTTTCTTGAGATTTCTAAAATACATCAAGTCACTGGATATATTAACAAACCTACTTGTTCAACAGGCCACATCGGTCTCACAAGTACTTTATCCGACTTTCGGTCTTATTTCAAGTCCTGAAGTTCGGTTGAAATTAAACCACCCTTTAAAGCCTTATTTTGAAAAGAAGTCTTTCAATGTTTCTTTACAAACATTTGAACGTATTTTATCAGGAAACCAAACAAACACTTCTAAGTCTCTCTTGACTTTGAAGGAAGAGATTCGTGCCCGGAATCTTCAGTTTCGTGTCTCTATTGACATCACTTATTTTCCCATAAATATTTTTGCTTTATTCCTTTTTATTGGCACACTCTTGCACGAGAATCCATGTGATTTTCACAAGGCTAGTTCGAGTTACTAATGGCTATTTTCAGAGTTATAAGTTCGGTTTCATATGCTATAATGGTGCATCTTCTTTGAAGAATTGGAAGAGTCTTTGAAGTTGAAGAGGCGGTAACTGGATAAGAATTGGTTTGGGCGCGTGAATTTGAAACGGTTTATATCATCACGCCTGATGACGTCTTCATAGGGAAACACAGCTGTCAAATCACGCTTTTTCAGGTGTCGTTTCCGAAAATCAAGGAATGATTACTCAAGCGCTTCCCTCTCTTGGTAATCGTATAAGAGGTCCAGAGTTTTCTCTCTCACCTTTTTACCTTTTACTACTCCTCTCTCAAGAACACATCGGCGTTTATACCGTTCATCTTCTTACTCAAACCTGCAATAATGGCGGAATCTTCTTCAATTTATGAACAAACTGCCTCATCCACTTTGCTGGTCATCAAGCCTAACCAGAATCTGCTTATCGATTTGAATCCATTCCTCTATGATTCTTATATGCTACAAGTGGTTGAATGTCTAAAATATTCACCACTTGTAACTACTCTCACCAAGGTGGAATCTGTGCCGATGTCTTTGCTTTCCCAAGTCTATACCTCTGTCGTTTATGACAAACGCAAGGATATGATCTTTTTCGAAATCTTCAATCATAAAACCTCAGTCTCCAACTCAGCTGTTCACAATGCTCTACGATATGGGGTATACTGACGTTCTTACCACAATAACGAAATTCAAGAAATCCTGCCTTCCACCACAATGGAACGGAATTTTAACCCTTCTCGTTAAGGGTTTATCAGAAAGGGTTGCTGGTTCAGACGGGTCCAACAAAGGGTTTATGACAATTCTCTATGGTCTTTACCATGGTCTAAACCTCGACTATGGAACGCTAATTTGGGCTCAAGTGGTACAGAGTCTCAATTCATCTGCAAACAACTCAGAGATTTCTTGTGGTCGGTTCTGGACCCTTATCACTCACAGGGCGATTGAGGCATTTCAGGTTCCAGTTATGGCGGATGCCCTGCGCTCATCAATTGCGGCCTTTCTCACAAAGAATATTATTGTCACTGATTCAACCAAATTCTTGTTCATTGGGTCCATTCCTGAATCAATGTACCAAAGTGTTGCCACAATTAGCAATGTCATGGCTGAATACAGAAAACTTACGCCTATGGGGCCGAGGCAATTGACTCCGGAGATGCAACTTGCTCTAGATGCGGTTGAAAAACCAACAAAAAGGGGGAAGAAACCAGATTCCAAGAAGAAAGAAACAGAGGGTCCTTCATCACAAGCTGACACGCACAAAAAGCGTAAAGCTGACAAAGCAGCTCCTTCCTCTCCAAAGAAGAAAAGGGTTAAGAATATGGCAAAGAAACCGAAGGCATCCTCGCCTGATGACTCAGATTATGTTCCTTCAGATGATGATCAAGAGAAGACAGATGAAGGTGAAGATGTTCACAATGAAGACTCACCGAGGGGAAACACACCTCCACGTTCTCCAACTCCAGAGGTAACACTTAATGACTCGGTTCCAACCCCTCCTCTTTCTCCAAATCATACTTCTTTTCCTATTACCATTGCACCACTTCCACCGCCTGTTTCTTCTGTTCCTACTTCCACTATACTTCTACCACCACCCATCTTTTCTCAAGCAACTTCAACCACAAAAACCCCAACCGAACCTCTGGTTCGTGTCAACGTATCTGATACGGGGGCACTTACCTCAGGAACCGAAACCCCGGTTACAAACCCACCTCCATCAGCATCTCCCTAAAACGAGTCTGAACCTGTTCTTGGTGGCGCTGATATGGACTTTGAGTCATTCTACTATAGTCCTTTTCAAGTTCAATCCGATGATGATGATGATGTTCCTCTTACCAAACGCCACTTGAAGGATCTCAATGCCAAGCTTGATCAGCTACTGGGATCTTCTGCTGCTTCTTCCACTTCAGCATACTCTGATGCTGCTGTGAAGGCTTTGGTTGAGACTTTGATCAAACGACATGATCAGTCAATTGATAAAGCTACTCAAGCTATCAAGGATGCCACTCTCTCTTCCAACAACACTATTGTTGAGGTTAAAACTCTTATTTCTGATTCAAAGTCTTTTATGGAATCTCATCAATCCACTGCAGAAGCCAATACTATTAAAGCAAATGAAGCCATTGCTTCTCTGTCAAAATCTCTTAAGGCTGAAAGAGAAAAATTTGAAGCGGTTCGTCAAGGTCTTCAAGTTGATGGTGTCACTCTTCTTTCTTCTGTTGATACGCGTTTTGCTAAACTTCAAGCAGACCTTTCCTAGATAACCAAGTGAGGGAAGATCTTGCACTTTCCCAATCCAAAATTGCCAATCTCACTTTGGGACTTAGTCAAGCACAACAGGAGATTGAATCCCTCAAGACCGAACGCACAGTGATCAAAAGCTGTGTGAGTGATGTGCATCTACTTCTTTCCAATATTTTGGATGCTCACGATTCGGTTCTTACAATCACTATCCGACAGCACTTAAAGAAAAAACTTCTTCCTGCTTTGGAAATGTTAAGCCGGATAGAGGGTGTTACGGAGCCGATTGCTACTCCGCAACAAGGGGGAGAAGATCAACATCCTCCCAAACAACCGAATCAGGCAAAAGTCACCACTAAACCGAAGGGTAATGAAGCTTCGGGTTCTAGTGTGTTGGACAAAAAGAAGGGCATTATGGGTGACAGTGATGATGAAGAAGAAACTGAGGAAGAAGCTGTGAAAAGAAAGAAACGTGATAAAGAACTGGATGAAACTCTGAAAGTTTCTAGAGAAGAAGAAGAGAGAGAGAAAAGGGAAAAAGAGGCACATGATACGCTGGAGTGCAAGAAAGCTCTATTCCCTTTATGGACCGAGGAGAAGTTGATAAAAGAAGCAATTGAGTTTCCAAGCACTCATTGGCTGGAACCGGTTACTTCGTTTGATTGTGAAAACACCAAGGACTCACAGTTTGATATGCCTATAACCCGAAAGGCCTTTGTGTTTCACAGCTTTGATGCTACTGTCAATATTCCTTCTCCAGACCCGAAGGTTGATCGGGATCTTATTGCTTTTTATCTCAAATACTCTCAACCCCAGTACTTGACGTGGAGTGCTCAGAAAATTACATCCGTCAAGGTACTGAAGCCTACTTCGGCTGGGCCTTTTATCAATGTTGGTTTCAGGGTGACCCGAGGGTCAGATGATTCGGTTCATATGTTTACATTGGCTGATCTACCGAACCTGAATCCCCATGATTGGATTCTTCTAAACAACATCCTGCTCTCCAATCCACAGCAGTACGAGCCAATTATTGATCATATCAAGGGAATGCTAGCTTCCTACATTCATGAGGTTGCTAAGATGGATCGGGAGATTTCTCTTGTCATGAGGAAAAAGCCTACAGTCAAACCCATTGGAACTTCATGCGATGCAACCAAGATGAATATGGGCAAGATTGATTCAAAGTATCGTGCTGTTATGTTCACCAGACAAGACAATCAGAAGTTAATGTTATGTCTTGATGATAAACACCTGTTTTCCACGGCTTGCTTGGAGCATATTTTGGATATTATCCACAGGTGCAAACAGAACGGAGCAGCAGATAAGAAGAACTTCACGGATATGCTTCGGTGGTACATAGATTTTCGTCACACTCTACTTGCCATCATACCGAAGATCTTCAAGACTGTGAAGAAAGTTTCCGTTGCTCAACCCGTTTGAAGTCTCGCCCCAATTGACGCAAAGGGGGAGATTGTTGAGCCTTTTTTTTTGTTGCGTCTTGGGCTCGGTTGTTAGTCTAGTTTTGTCACCGGTTTGGGCCTGTCCAGCCGTGTGTATGTTTTAGGGTTTAGTATATAAGTTGCATGCATGCAATCTTATCATTAACGCTTTCATTATTATTTTATCAAGTGTATTGTAAACCCTAGCTCACCTCTACAGCGGAAGTTCTTGATTGAGCTCTGCTGAGGTGTGACTACGTTTTAATCATTCAACATACGGATTGATTCATTGTGTGTTCCAGTATTTATTGTTCTTGCTTATTTACCTGTTAAAGATCTATCTATCAAAAGAGTTGTTAAGTCATCACTGATAATGAAATTTGGTGTTTGTTGCGGGAGGTGGATGATTGCAGCGGAAGGTTGCCGGTGGTGGCTGAAGTAGATGTGTTTGGCTGGAGAATATTGCCTCTATATTTAATGGTAAATTATGTAAACAAAATTTAACAATAAATCATATGAAAAATACATTAACGAGTTATGGGTAATACTAAATCGTAATTAGAGTTTAAGAACAATTCATATTAGTTTGAAATGACGTGGACGGACCTCGCCTCCCAAAATCTTCTCTTTCCTTAAACCCTAGCAATCAAATTAATACTTCACTTCACCACAACAAAAACCCACAAATGATCTGCCCCAAAACCCTCCGTTTGCATCAAATTCGCACACTCTTAAACCCTAATTTACACAGTGAAACCCACTTGATTCCTTTCATCAATACCAAATCATCGTCACCCAGTTCTATTTTTAGCCGGAGCGTATCGCTTTCTTCTCAATTCCAACACAAATTCGCTACGCAAGAAGCGAATGGGAAGTCAAAGAAACCGTTGGAAATCCTTTTCGCAGAAGAAGTTGGGTTATCTAAAGCAGACATTGAAAACAGTGAAGATGAAAAGGGAAAGCTCAAGAAAAGTTTGAGAAAATTGGAGGTGGAATTGGGAAGATATAAAAAAGATTCAACGAAAGAAACAAAGTCTTTATCAAGTATATTTTCGAAGCCACTAGACACCCTTTTCACAGAAGCAGTCGGATTATCAAAAACGGGTGAAGAAGGCCACATTGATGATCAAGAATCAAAAAAGGGTGTGCAGATATTGTCGAGTTTGTTTATGAGTACTGATCAAAGAGGGAAATCAAAAACAGAGACAAAGAAAGTAGAGGAATCAATGGAATTGAAGAAGCTATCGCCAGATATGGCTATGTTCGCTAATTTTTTGCATTCAAAAGGGTACTTGTCGAATGCAAATTTTCTCCTAAACAACAAATTCGATGTTTCTTGTTTTGAGAACAATTATGGCCGAGATTTCTTGAAGTTTGCAGCTGAAAAGTTTGCCAAAGATCATCGAGACATCTACAGGTAAGTGCAAGTTCTTCTCTTTTCTTTCTTTAGTAGTTCATGAAGCAATTTCCATGGTCTTTGAAGCTTGATCAATCAGAAAAGCTTAATTAAGAAACATTAGGATTGAAAAGTTAATACTTTTTTTCTAAATTTTGATGATTTAGGTGGTTGTCAAATGGTGATTTGAAAAAGGTTGCTCAATTCGGATGCCCTTCCCTTGGTAGAAAGAATGTTTTTTCCTCCAAAGCCATGCGCCATTCTTTTGGGATTCAAGAAGAAACCGTTAGTGATTGCTTTCATTAGGTTTTCTTATAAATTACAATTTGGGGTAAATGCAAGAAATAGCAAAACATACTTATGTTGATTTGTTTATTTTAACAACCTACTTTCATTTCTTCATATTACAACATTTACTTTTTAAAAATCAACCTAATAGTTATAGCAATGTTGTCCAAATACAAAGCAAGGGAAAAAGTCTAACCGTTATAATTGTACTAATTCCAATGTGGATTGGGATGTGTACCTGTTTTACATCTCACATGATGCAATTTAGACAGTTAGGCGCGTTAGTAAAAAAAATTGAAAATTCAATGTTGTAATAGAAATAAATGAAAGTAGAATGGTGTAATACAACAAGTAATGAAAGTACATTGCTATTTCTTGCATTTAGCCCTTAAAATAGTAAGAACACTAAAGACAAAAAAAAAGATTTTTCCTAGTTTAAATTTATTTGCCTTTTAGGTATGTAGCAAATGCGCGTTAAAAGATTCGTGCAAATTTGTTAACCAAAGCGTATGGAAAAAGGGAGCGAAAAATGTTGACTTGACTGTGGTGATGAGGGTTATTACTTTGTATGCTCTTGAAGCCGTACCTAATGAATTAGAAGTGCCTGATGATATCAAGAATACAGTTAATCGGTTGTTGAAAGAAGTCATTCGTTTATGTGAAATTGAATCTTGAATTTATTTTGTAACAGGTATTGATTTATAGGAGCATCAAATGTTTTGTGTGTTACTTTGATAGTGAAATTAATTTCGATGGGAAATTTTCGTTTAAGTTGCCGACTGTGTTAGAGTGTTAGAGCTGACTGAGTTAGAAGCTGATTGGGTTAGAAATTCCGATTGAATCTACATCCGACTAAAACCATATTGTTTTATTATGTATCGACTGGTTGTGCTGAATGATCAAAATAACCATTTTATCCTTATGTTATGTTTACAACACAACATGAATCTATTTAATTATAGCAATGTCATTTAATACAAAAGCAATTCTCACAATTACACTTAAGTAGACTTTTCTCAAAGCAATTCTCACAATTACAAATATTCATCAAATCACATAAAATCATTATCACAAATTTATTGATTTACAAACTTATTGAATTTCTACATATGCATAAACTAATCAAGTGTTTTTCTTTGTTCTAAAACTATGAGTAACAACCCAATTGACAGCTTTATATTTGGCGTTCTTCAAGATTCCAAGAGGGTGATGATCTCTTCTATGAAGTACCAACATACATGCATAATTCTACTTCCTCCTTAAACCAATCACCACTAGCTAATGCCTTAAACTGCTCTCTATCATTCCCATTGTCTAGAACACCTGGAAGGACAATTTTTGTTGATAACTTTAGTTTCATGGCTCCCTAAAAGAGGGCAACAAGCTTTTTTTTTCTTTTCAGTAAGCTACATATTTGGAACGGACCGAGTAAGCTCTTTGGGTCAGCATGGCTGACCAAGTCAGCAAAATTTTGGATTTACCAAACAGCCCGACTGCTCACCGAGTCAGCAGTCTGTTCCTATTGGACACGGTAAGTTCAAATCAAACAGCAAAAAACTCACGAGTTTTTCAATAAGTTATGTCAATTTTCAAAATGTTTGTTTATAGGCTATGTTAGTAGTTTTGATAAACATTACTAAGAAATAAACTATAGCTTATATACACAAATACAACCTAAACATACCTCAAAACGATTGACCAAAGAAAACTATTTTGTTTATTGTTTGAATATATCATGCAAAGATAATCCACTAAATTGCATTACATAGAAATATTATGAAAATTAATGATAACTTTTGGTTTTAGAAATTCTATACATTATAAAGTCTATAATTTGTAGCATGGTGAAGAATAAAATATTATTATTATAGTAATGAGTGCATACAATCTTTATAATTGTTGTAAGCGGCCTTTTATAATAAAGAAGTGTAAGCCCACTGGTCCAATAAGATATGAAATTGATTGGATAAGGTAATTTATTTTTTATTTTGTATGCTGAGTTTTTTTTGTCTATATTTGTCCATTTAACTTGTTTTTTTATACATTAAACCAAGAAAATGACTTAATAGGGTAATTTAATTTTCAGTTTGTACACATTTAATCATTAATATTTTTGTATATATTTAATCATTAATGTTTTTGTACACATTTAGTTCTTATGACCGATTTCTTCAGGTTTTACTTACAACATCATATGTGAGACAATCACTAATGAGGTGTTCTCACACGTGGTTTGTCTCTCTCTTATATTAGTATTGTAATTCATGAATCGGTCAAATAATGTTGGTGTCCTAGTTTTCTCCAAGCAGAAGATGTCTTCAACTTCGGTTTATATATCTTCATAGCAGACAACGAGATTCTTTGTGATTGCTTCATCCAAACTCAAAGTTGCACTTCTAAGCCAAAAGAATACTCTAGCAAAAAGTTTAGATTCTTCCCTAACTCATACGTGAACCACATATGATATAAGGAAGACTCTAAACTTTTTGTATAGGTGTTATATTGTCTTGGAAGTGCAAATTTGAGTTTGGAGGAAGCAATCACAAAGAATCTTGTTATCTGCTATGAAGATAGATGAAACCGAAGCCGAAGACATCTTTTGTTTGGATAAAGCTAGGGCACTAATATTTTTTGACTGATTCGTGAATTACGTTACTGATATAAGCGAGGGACGATCCACGTATAAGAACACATCATTAGTGATTATTCAACGTATGATGTTGTAAGCAAAACCTGAATAAATCTATCATAAGGACTAAATGTGTACAAACATTAAAGATTAAATGTATAAAAATTGGATATTATATTACCTTATTAAGTTATTTGTCCGACTCAACTTGGAGTAGTCGGTTATACGTACTGAATGCGTACCAAAAAACCAAGTTAAATAGTTGAATGTGTACAAAAAAAAATCAATGACTACGTGTGCAAAAAATAAAAAATATATTATTCAATTCGGTCATTTTTTCCTTTTCAGAACTTGGTTTACTTCTCTTAAAATTTTAGCTTAGTGTTAAAAAATTATGAATTTGGTCTATAGTTTTTTTTAACTTAACTTTTTTGTTTTTTTTACGAATTTATTTTTATAAATTTTTTTATATATTTAATTTTTTATAAACTTTTGACATCTTTGTTTTAATTTTATGGGGGAAATGACGCCAATGTCTTACAAAGTTTCTAGGGTTGGTCGATTCAGTCCCTAAAGTTTTTGTCGGGCTTTATAGGGGTATAAACTAGGATACGACCTGCTCTTTAGTCCATTTCAACCTGTAATAGCATAATAGGTTCACCATGAGACATTGACCATTTAGACCAAAAAAACTCATATTGTGCCCCTATAAAGCAAAAAATAAGTTCGGAGATCAAATGCTTATGCCACAAGATCGTTTTCACAACACAGAAGCACAAATTTCAAATTGGAAATGGAAACCTAAAAAGTTCATAATTCACATCGAATAAAGAAAACTAACTGCTGAATTTCACTTAATTAGATGAAGAAACATGCTTGATGATGTCAGGATCTTTCAAAATTCTTGTTCCAATAGCTCATTCTATTTCTGAAACCGACGGTTTCTTCTCATTTTCTTGTCTTCCGACTAGGATTGATGGCGGAGGTAGTGGTGTCACATGGTTGATCCGGTGAACTTGGGGTTTAGCATCTGGATTGTTATCGTTAATTCCATTATCAAGTTTGTTCTACTCCCAAATCACTTTGTCTATCTCCGATTCCAAATTCCGATTCTCATATTCTACTATTTTTTTATCACTTTTCTGATTCTGTTGATTCCCGATTTTTATGAGTTCGAGTTGGAGTTCGAAGCCATCAGTTAAGTAGGTATTTGACTATTTTGTATTTGAAATGTGTATCTTTGATTTGATATTTGTTTGTTTGATTACAGTAGTTTGGTTCAAAAGGTATTTTTTTTCCTAGTTTGCTTGAGGAGTAGCTGAGTAGGAGTTAGAATTAACGATCTTTGATTTCTAATTTATTATATCGTCGACTATGGATTTTGATGTTGATGTTTGATCACAGTTTTTTCATTTTTAGTAGTTTCAAGTTAATTTATGTTTTGTCTGCTAATATTCATGATAATTGTCCCGGTAAATCTATCTTGTTTAGGTATAATCATAATAACTTCAAATTAGTTTAGGTTTTTTCTACAAATTTCATGTCTTCTAAAAGAATCTTTGTCACCCTCCTTTTTTGAACATATCCGCTTTTAATTAAGCTAATGTTTTCCAAAAAACATTGCTTGTCAATAAATCTATCAAAATGTGGAAAATTAATGTTGTCATTTTAGAAAATAACCTTATATTTTAGGGGGTGTTTGGATAGGGAAAAAAGAGGGTGCTTATTGTTTATTGCTTATTCCCACCATAATAAGCTAAGTTTAAGTATTTTGATAGGAATCCTTAAAAATCAGCTTATTGTGGTAGGGATAAGCTAAATAAGCTGATTTTAATAAGCATCTCCCCCTTGCTTATTGCTTATTGCTTATTCCCACCGCAAATAAGCTAATAAACTATAATCTAATTTATCCAAACACCCACTTAATACAACTATACATTTAGCTGTTGGATATGGATGAAAATAAGATTATTTACCATTTCGTTTGTTGATGACTTGATGTTGTTGTGTTGTGCGTCCTTCTTTCATTCTTAAACTTTTGATGTTTATTTGATGTGAATCGACTGCATGTTAGCTTGTTTTTTACTCATATTGTTCTTTTGAAAACGCAGCAGCTTGCCAAGGAAGATGCTCACGGGATGACATAAGAGCCCTTCATCATCTATAGTTACTAGTTTTAAAAACCTTTTTTTAGAAACTTTTGTTCTCAGATAACTATTGATTTTAAATTCATAAAGGCAAAATATATGTTCTTGATAATGGCACAATTGATTTAATCTGTTTTTGTTACCATCATATGTTAAAGAGGTAGATGGTGTTCATTTTAAGTAATTAATCATATTGTGGATTAAATATAGTTACCTGGAAGGGTAAAATCATCATGATATATACATATATTTTTTTCATAGTTCTTTATACAGATGACAATTTACTCGCATTCAGTTTTTGAGAGTTCAGATCCTAAAAAGTGTTGATGCATATTGGATATTGTAGTTTTTTGTTTATAAATATCTTGCACTTTTGTTTATTCTATTTATGTATGTATTGGGTACTTGGGTCTATCATATGGAACAAATATAGGGGCAGTGATTTATAATATAGCCCTGGGTATGAAAAACTAACGGACCGGCCCTGTTTACAGGTACAACGTTTCAGGGAAGAAACTCCTAATCTGAATACACTCTACATGAGTTTCATATATTTAACCCATTCAAACATTTTTTTTTCAATCTCTTAACCCATGTAAAGGCTTTTATATATTTTTGATTTAATTTGTCTCCAATGATATGTGGCCATGGTTAAATATATTTTTTATTTGATTCGTCACAAATAATATGTGGTCACAGTCGAAGATAATCATCTTGTTATTGATGATCATAATCTTTCTCCTGCAGCGCGTCATACGTTGCCGAATAAGTTGCTTCCGATTAAAGTTAAATTTCATTGGAGGTTTCTTTCAAATCGTCTTCCTTCTAAAGACAACTTTCTTTCTTGTGGATTGATGTTCATTCTTCTCTCTTTTCTATTTATGGGTTTCAAGTGGAAAATATTAAATCATGTTTTTAGAGTGTAAAGTTGGAAAAGAAATTACGAAGAGATTGGAAATTTGGTGTGATTTGGATAATTCTTCCCTTGTCTTGGTTTTTGAAGTGGGTCAAGTGGTATTTTCACGGCATGCAAATGGTGTTAGATGCTATTATTCTAACGGCTTGGTGGCACATTTGGAACTTCCAAAATAAGTGTGTTTTTATAGCAATAAATCGAAAAGGATAGACTTTTAAATGATATTGTTGCAAGTTCTTTTTGTTTGGTTGTTCATAGAAAACATAAGTTTCATATAGACTGTAACTTATGGATTCAAAACCATATTCTAAACACTTTGATGTGATTTTGTGTTTGCTCTATGTAACATTCCGTTTAAAATAAGATAAATAAATAAATAAATAATAAACCCTAAAACCCCGAGATGTATTTTATATTTTTATTTTATTTTAGCCATAAATTCGTAATAATTTATCAGTGTTAGCCATAAGGAGTTAAATAGTGTAATTTCTGGATTTTGGGGTCTATTTTGTAACAATTGGACTTGAAATGTAAAGAATTTTGTGGAGCAGGGGCTGTTTGGTAATTTTTGGACTTGAATTGAAAGGATTTTTGGAATCGGGGGGAATTAGAGTAAATTGTGGACTTAATTTGAAAAAGAATAGGGAAGGAGGGACTAATAGTGTAAAAATGGAAATTTGTTAGATTGGTGGAGGCGGGACTAAAACCCGACATCCCCTTCCCTTGCCTCCCGTTTTTCTTCCTCAAACTCTAACCCTAAACTCATTCTTCAGTCTCCACCCTTATACCCCCATACCTCCAGCCGCCACCACCTCCTAGTCGCATATAGACCGTCGAGCACCACCGTCGATGTTCTCGTTGTCGGCGAAGACGAGGGTTGCGAGCCTGACACCGTGACTGTAGGGAGATCGGATGAACGAGTTCTATGTCCTCTATTTCTCTCTCTCCGTTAATGGGGCAACCCCCTTCCACCTTCTTCGTTGCTTATGTTGTGTCTCTGCGTCGCCGTCGCAGCCATGCGGCTGTTCCGTCTTGTCGTTGCTCTCCGGCCACTGCCTGCCACCGCGAGGGTGGCTGGTTTGTGTGCGTGTTTAGTGGGAACTCGTGTTTCGCATATGTATGTGTGTGTGTTGCTGCTACAATTCATGAAGTGGGTGTGGGTGTGTGTTAGGGTTGGTCAAAAATCGAAAAGAACCACCATGGCAGCCAACCATGGTGGTTGCCGCCCTTGCTGCCCTTTTCTACCACCACCAGCCACCGTGTGAGGTGGTTGTGTGTGTGATATGGTGTGTGTACATGTTTAATGGTGAGATGTTGTATGTGATGGGTTTTGAGCATAACAAACAATCCCTATGTGTGCATGCAAACCTAATATCTTAGATCTATGTTTTCTCTAATTGAACATACAAGTATTGAACATCAAAAGGAAAAACCCTAAGAGGCATATAGTATTTTCGAAAATCATAACAAAATATAGTAAGCATACCTTTGATTGTTATGTTGTAATAACAATGAAAATCCAAGTCTTCTTCAACCTTGAGAGCAAGCGTCATAAGTGTCACGCCTCTAATGGTTCACACCCAAACTAAGCAAGAGGATGAAAGAGGAGATAGGGGAGGAGGCTTGAGATTTTCGGCTATCCTTCTTCGGGTTGGAGTGTCCAAAATTATGAAGGGTTAAAGCCCTTTATATAGGTGATGCAGCTTAGAGCGAAAGCTAGGGTTTGCTGAAGGAAACCCTAATTTCTTAGCTTAAGGCCTAAGCATCCCATGTACTCCCCATCCAAGGCCTTGGAAGAAAATTTTAGGGCCTCCCTAGAAGTTTTCTTCCAACCCTTCTAGGGTGGTCCAAGAGCTTAGTTCCTCAACTATCAATAAATTGCTAACCATCCCCTGCACTTTTAATTAATACAATTAATCCCAAAATTAATTTCAATTAATTTCTTATTAACTATTAATTAAATAATATGATTTCTAATTAATATATTATTTCCATAATACATTAATAAATCATTAATCTCAATTTATTATCCAAATAATAAATTCAACCTCTATCTCCAAAAGTCATCATGTCCAGTTGCTAGTATGAGGGCAACCCAAAAGGACTGTGCTACTATCAATTCAAGTATATGATGGGTTTTCGATCATTACAACATTCCTATGGTGCATATGCAACCCTAATGCTTTGGATCTAGGTTTTTCTCAAGTTATACATGCAAATAAACATCCAAAGCATAAACCCTAATCTAGCATACAATTTTCGAAATTGATAACATAAAAACAAAGTTAGATGAATACATTTTCCTTGTAGCTTGTAGATCTTGACCTTCAAGAGCTTAGTGCCTCAATTGGTGCACCTCTAGTGAGTCACAAACACCAAGTAGCAATTGGAAGAATATGAGAGAGTTTTGGAGGCTCTAAAATCGGCTAGGGTTTCCTCTAAGGATCAAGTGGCTGATTTCAGGGATCCAAGGGGTCCCTTATATAGCTGAGCTTCTAGGGTTTCAGGTAAAACCCTAATCTAATTGCTTAAGCCTTAAGCAGTCCACTAGATCCTTCCAGAAGGCCCCCTTGGACGAATTCTATGTGGGCTACACATAGAATTTCGTCCACCCCTTCCTAGGGATCCATAAGCCCATCTTGCAACTATCATATAATTACAATATCAGTCCCCATAATTTAATCAGTCTCTTTTGATCACCAAATTAATTCCAAATTAATTTCTGATCAATACTAATTAAATAATATGATTTCTCAATTAATATATTATTCTTATAATATATTAATAAATCACAATTAACCTCTTTCTCCATAATTCATCCTATCAAATTGCTATGGTGAAGGCAACCCAAAAGGACCATGCTAATATCGGGTCAAGTACATACCAATTATAGTTATGGGCTTAGACACCTAATCCAACAGCCTCCCACTTGGATACGTCTAATAACTATAACTGCAAGTACGACTTCAAAATCCGATTAGCAATCGTAGCTCTCAAAAGCCGTTGTCGATCTCTGACCTAGTCAATGACACGTCCTTTAGATAAGTGGTCATATAATCCTCCGTTCTGCAAGATATCGTGTGGAAAATGACATGGAACATAATCATTCTCAATGTCCAACTGTTTGTTTCCCGACTTCTGATTTGTTTGACATAGAACTTAATTGAACACATCACTTCACTCCTGATCGGGTCCGACACATAAGTCAACACCAAATCATCGAGGGGCCCAAGATATCGCTTTTACCCTCTTAGGATAAAAGGAACAAATAAACTTTGACTTATATGCTTGTACTCTTTACTTGTTAAATCTCATACAACAACACGTTTTATAACACCAAGTTACTGATGTGTTTTCGCATTATCAATGCACAACCAACTCGTAAACAACAACTCATATATCTCGGTTTAAAGATTATATGATATTATCGTCTCATAATCATTCGTGATAAATTCCATGAAGTGATTCATATGAGCGTGGGTTTAATCCAATACACAAATCTTATTTCAAGAGCACTCATGAACGTTGCAGCAAACCTTTGCTATGTCCAAACACTTAGACAATCTACAAATCAATTCATGACAATCTAACCTCATAACTTACTCCCACAGTATGATTGACTATTGATAATTTGCACAATCTAATTATTCTGGAAGTAAAACATGCAAAATGAAATATTAGTAAACAATTGACACAAGATAGTAAACTTTACTTATAAATAAAATGCCTTTATTTAATCATCAAAATATCAATTACATTTTATCTATTACAAGTTTCTAAACATCTATCTAATCACTAAAACAAATATCGTCCTTCAGGTCAATGCTCCTCGCATGTTGTAAGTGCTTAACCCTGCTCAGACCCTTTGTGAGGGGATCTGTTGGGTTCTCCTCTGACGATACCCTCTTTACTACGAGGAGTCCCTCTTCTACCCGATGTCTGATGAAGTGGTATTTTCTATCGATGTGTCTAGATCTACCATGATCCCTTGGTTCTTTGGTTAAGGCAACCGCTCCTTCATTATCACAGAAAATCTCCATAGACTCCTTTATGGCTGGTACAACTCTGAGGTCTCCAATGAAGTTCTTCAACCATATTGCCTCCTTCAACGCTTCGGTCACTGCTATATACTCTGATTCGCACATTGAATCGGCCACAGTCTCCTGCTTGGCACTTTTCAAAGTAATCGCTCCTCCATTTAGGGTAAATACCCAACCCGACTGAGAGCGGAAGTAATCTCTGTCGGTCTGAAAACTGGCGTCACTATACCCTGTCACTCTTAAGTCATCACTCCTACCAAGTGTAAGGACCTAGTCATTAGTCCTTCGCAGGTACTTAAGAATGTTCTTTACTACGGTCCAATGAGCTCTACTTGGGTTCCCTTGATATCGGCTAACCATGCTCAGCGCAAAAGCCACATCAGGGTGATTACATGTCATAGCGTACATGATTGAGCCAACGGCGGAAGCATATGGCACTAGACTCATTTCCGCTATCTCGGCATCGGTACTCGGGCTCTGAGTCTTACTCAGCTTGGTATTGCTTTGGATTGTCAGTTCCCCTTTCTTGGAATTCTCCATGCTAAAACGTTTCAGCACCTTGTCCAAGTAAGTACTTTGACTAAGTCATATTAGTCTTCTGCTTCTGTTTCTCACTATCCTTATCCCTAGAATATAAGCAACTTCTCCTAGATCCTTCATAGCGAAACACTTCCCAAGCCAGGTCTTAACCTCCTGCAAGGTCGGGATGTCGTTTCTTATGAGCAGTATGTCATCAACATACAAAACTAGAAAGCTACTTATACTCCCACTAGCCTTGACATACACACAGGACTCATCCTCGCTTCTTGAAAAACCAAACTCTTTGACTTTCTCATCGAAACAAAGATTCCATCTGCGAGACGTTTGTTTCAATCCATAAATGGATTTCTCAAGCTTGCATACTCTATTGGGGTATTTGTAGAGGTGGCAATGGGTCGACCTGGGTTGGGTTCGGTTTCAACCCATTTAATAATTGGGATGAAAATTTCAACCCAACCCAACATGTTTATTTAAATGGGTTGATATTTCCAACCCAACGCAACCTTTTACATAAATGGGTTGTCACCGGGTTGACCTGTTTATGTAGTTCCCGACCCAACCTATTAAATAAATAGGTTAAACTTGGGTTAACCCATTTAAAATCAATTAAATAAATTATATAATTAAATATTATACCTGTTGGAACCTGAAAGTGAACCTCTAGCAATCCTAAGTATATATTCAGAAGGCTACTGGTTCCGAAGTTAGATGTGATCTGGAACCTGTCCGGAGCTGAAGAAAGGGAGTGAAGAATTTTGAAGAAGAACGCATTCCGGAACTGATCCTGAAGTCCGAAATGCTTAACGGTCTGGAACCAAACTTTCATCTCCGGAACATCACTTATCCGGAATGAAGTTATTTTGTCTCTTATACATTTATTACGTTTGTCTTGTATTTTGATGTAACGTTTCATAGGACTTAGTCTAATGTTGATTTAGGACAATCAGAATGTCAGAATTATATCTTTTGTCTGGTCCTATGTAAACACCTGGGTTAATTCGTTGTAACATTCTCTCCTTTAGATAGGAGCATTCAATACAAGTCAACTACGAATCTTTTCTCTCATTTTTGGCATTTACTCTTATTACATTTAAAACATTCCTCTTGTTCCTCATTTATTAACTTTACCTTGATTACTATTCACTTGTTCTTAATTAATGTCTTGATCATTTTGTTGAATTGATTATCTAAGACTTGACTGGTCTTTCCAGTCTCGACTTGAACATCCATTATTAAGCAGACATTGATCTCAAGCATTCACTCAAGGTTTGAGTTCTCAAACCTTGTCCCTGCGCAAAGATCTTGTTCTCACAATTGGTATCAGAGCTCGAGTGGTTGTCCTTTGAATCCATAAGATCAGATTATAGTTGGTTTGATTTTACCTTGATAATTCAACCATTTCTGTGTTAAGGATAAAAGTTCTTCTATATACCACTTAAGCTCGAAGATATCTTGACTTCAATGGCTGCTTCAAATCCTCAACAAATGATTTCAATGCAAATCGCAAATAGCGTCGGTGGCCCTACACGTGCCCCACTACTAGTTGTGGAAGAATATGATCATTGGAAAGTTAGAATGGAAAGGTTTTTACTAGCCAAAGAGAAAGGTGAAAAAATCTGGAGATCCGTCACAGAAGGTCCTCATGTTCCTGTAAGAACAGTTGTAAGAGATGCAGCTGCTCAACTCATGCGAGAAGATGAAGTTCGTCCAGCCCCTATAACTGCTGATGATATTGAGAAACTGCATGTTGATCAAGTCGCCTTCTCTGAAATGGTGTTTGGTGTTCCTCCATCACTCTTTGAGCACATCAAGTTATGCAAATCAGCCAAAGAAATTTGGGATACTCTTCAGGATCTGATTGAAGGTTCAGAAAATATGAAGGACAAACGTCTCACCTCCATTGTCAATGACTTTGACACCTTCACTACCAATCCAGGTGAATCTGTAGCCTCAGCCTCCAACCGAAATCGAATCGTTGTCAACAACATGACTGCTCACGGGATTGTTCGAACTCCTCTCGAGTACAATCTCAAGTTCATTAACAGTCTTGGTAAGGGATGGGGAAATGTAAAGTCTTGTCTTCAAAGTAATGGTTCTTTAAAAAAATTGAAACTCTATCAACTTTTTGATGAGCTTCAAGGACATGAATCAAACGTTGCTCAAACCATTAGAGAACTTTCCGGAGGACCACTTGCTATAGTCAGTTCTTCTGAGTCAACCATTCCGAACCCACTTGCTTCGGAACCTTACAAACCCTCAGTACCATTACCTCAGCCATCCTTGACTTCTTTTCCCACCCACATTTATCCTGACAATGATTCCGAAACCTTGGATTCTGAACTCCGTTTCCAAAAAGAATTTGCCTTACTATCAATGAAATACAAACGACCTTTCAATTCTTCTTACAAACCATACCAAAACAGATTCAGCGCTCCTCACCAAAACCATCCTCAACCATATACTGCTTCGGAACCAAAACAAACCTCTGAAAATCCTCCTGCATACAAACCTAACCTCACTAAACCAAACTCCGCCCCAGAATCTTCAAAAAATTCCAACTCAGAAAAACCAAAGATCTTGTGTCATAAATGTGATCATGCAAACCACTTTGCCAAATATTGTCTAGCTGATGCTCCACAAAAACCAAAAATCAAGGACTCAGCTTATTATGTCCGAAAAGCACAAGAAATGGCTGAAAGTGAGAAAGCATTTGTTACTACCGTTTCAAGAGATGTCGAAGGATACTGGTCATCCGGAGATGATGATGATGTAGTAACTGGAAGAAACATGTGTTTGATGGCTAGACAAACCGTTGTATGTGATGAAGGTTATTGGTCCTCTGGATCCGAAGATGAAGAAGATGTTGCTGAACCTAACTACTGCTACATGGCCACTAACGATCCACCAGGTCGAAGCATCGTTCAGCAGGTAAAATCCATGATCTCTGATAATAATTTTGATTTGACTTTATGTGAACCTTATCTGACCCAGATTCAAACAGATATGAACACCATCTATAAAGCCTATGAGTCAGCCATAGAAGCCAGTGAGAAGAGAGACTGTGAATTAAGTCGTCTTAGATTACGTTTTGTGGATAAGAAATTGAAAATCGAGTCTTTAGAGCATGGACTTGTAATGTCAAAAGATGAATGTATCATTTTGAAAGATAAATGTGAAATCACTTATTCCGAACGGCATATTTTGATTTCTGATAACAAACGTCTCAATACCAAAATAGATGCTTTGCATAACTCTGTTGACATGCTTGAAGCTGACATTCGGATGACTCATAATTTTCGTCATCCATGGTCCAAAGCTCCTGGTCTCGGAAGCAAGTTTCCGAAACCAATTGTTAGTCCCCTGAAGGATTTGCAAAATCTGACATTTATGGGAGAGGTTCCGAACATTAAACATTCGGACACTGTAAGGGTCGAATTGTTGTAATTAGTCGAAGTATGTTTTGTACTCTTCGAATATTTTGTAATGTATTTTACTAGGGCGCTTTTATTCAAAGCTTTAGTGTCTATGCCTTAGTATATTTTTTGTACGCTTTCAGTTCCCTATAAATAGGGTTATTTACTAGAGTTAGAGAAGAACTTTAACAGACTTGTCTCTTGCACTCTGTAAAGAATTCGAAAGCGTAATAGAGCATAACATATCATATTTACATTCCGTGTTCAAATCTCGCACTCTTACTTGAATTCATACTCTGATTAATTCGTTACTCGATTCTTTGGTTCATCAATTGGTATCAGAGCAGGAATCATATCTCTGATCTGATTTTCACGCTGTTCAAAAAGTTTTTGAATCAACTCTTTGATTCAAAAGTTTCCGCACTTTTTGAAAGTGAAAAATTGTCTAGATCTTAGTCTGTGATTCGATTCTGCATTTGAATTGTTGAATCGAGTGTTATTCTCATCAATTCGATTTGATTCATCTAGTTTGTTTTCAAATTCTCAAATCTTTTCAAACTTCTCAAAATCTTCTTCCGTACAACAATGGTGAGTTTCAATCTCAATTCGATGACCTCTTTTTCTCATATGCTAGGTTCATCAACCAAAATTCCAATGCTAATCCCTGAATACTATGATCAGTGGGCTGATCGGATGCAGGATTATCTGAATGGTCTTGATAAAGAATTATGGACATGTATCACTGGAAGTATCAATGTTCCAGTGAATGTTCAACCAATCGGATCTTCTTCCACAAGTTCTGGTGTTGATAATCAAGGTGATCGTCTGAAGAAATTGGAGAAAAGGTGTATGAGGGAATTATGAGGTGCTTTACCTCCAGTTGTGTACAATTACGTTAGGAGTTGTACAACTGCAAAGGAAATCTGGAACAATCTGAAAGATAAATTTCAAGGAAGTGAGAAGACAAAAATCAATTCTGTTAAACAATGTTTGGTTGAGCTGAAAGACTTCAAACAAAAAGAAGGTGAAACAATTGAAGTTTACTATGATCGTCTGAATGAGCTAATCTATCGATGCAATTGCTATGGAATTACCAGGACTTCAATGGAATTCAATCTCATATTTGTAATGGGGCTTCGAAAAGAATGGAGAAGTGTCAGTATGATGGTGAAGAATCAGCAAAGTTTTGATACATCAACTCTCAATGATTTGTACAATCAGTTGAAAACACACGAAGTTGAAGTAAATGAAATTGTTGAGGAATCGAAGTTGAATTTGGGAGGTCCATTAGCTCTTGTGTCAAAGATTTCGGAAAAAGAAGCTGAGAATGGTGATTCTGAGGAAGAAGAAGGATTCATCATGAATTCGGATGATGAAGCAATAGCATTTTACTCGAATAATCGTGTCAAGAAATTTTTCAAAAAGCCGTTCAATTCGAAGACTAAGCTTGCTGAGGTGAAAGGAAATTATGTGAGTAAAAATGTTGTTGAGGAGAAAAAGAAAGTTGAGAAGCAAGATTCGAAGATAGCTGAAGGAAAGGGTGAGAAGAAGTTGAAAGGTGATGCAGGAATAGATTATCATTATTGCAACGGTGCGAATCATCTTTCAAATGACTGTATGCTTCGAAAGAAGGATGAGAGGAAGAATAAAGTCAAGGATGAGGCATACTATGCAGAGAAGCTTGAGGTGGTGCGTGCTAAAGCCAAGAATTTGTCATTGGTTGCAAAGGGTGAGCATGAGGATGAAGAAGGAACTTATCAAATCTGGTCATCTGGATCAGATGATGAAGAAATGCGAAATCCGATACATGGGGCATTGTATGCGAAAATGGAGGAAAACTCAGAGGATGAGGAATTCGAAGTAAGGGGACGATGCTTCGTATCCAAAGCTGCTGACAAATCTCCAATGACTACAAAGGTACGTAAAATTCTCGAATCTTTTAATATTCCTACTCATGCTTATGATTCTGAACTAATATCTTTTGATGAGACGGTTACTTATTTTGATGCAATTGTTGTGTCAGCTAGTAATGAGGCCAACAAATTGTCCATGGAGTTGTTAGAGACCAAAAAGAGATTAGACTCGAAAATAAGCAAAATTGAATGTATGGAATTACAAATAACAAACATTATGTGTGATAGAGATACTTTAACGAGTGAAGTTAAACTTTTACTAGCACAAAGAAACAAATTAACTAATTCACATCATTCAAGTGACATAAGTAAAGAGAAACATAGAAAATTACTACCTTTTCTAGCATTCGAAAGAGCTAAGGTAGATAATATTTCATATGATTGTGAGCAGATAATAGCTGATTTTGACAAAGTTCCTGATGATAGATATAAATATGGAATTGTCAAAATTGATGAATGTCTTGATGCGAAAGAATTAGTTAACATCGTGAATGATACTTTGACTAAATCTGAACAAATTCAAATTTTGAAAAAGACTGAGAATTCAACTTCTGATTCTCAATCTAATTTTGCTGATATTGAAGATAATTCTGACAATACTAGTGAAATTAGTGAACTAGAAGATGTTGATTATTCTCAGTTGTCTGTTGTTAATGTTGCTACAACATCTAAAGGAAAAGAAAAAGTTAAGGATTTGATGGTTGAAAATGAAACTGATATACCCTCAACTTCGAAAGTTTGTGATATGAACTTCGTGGATCTCAAAGACAGCCAAACTGATGATAGTGATGATGAAGATGAAGAGAAAATTTCGAAGGAAAAGAAATTTACAAAAGAAGAAGAAACTCCTCGAATAGTGGTTGATCAAGTGTATGGTGATACACAAAAGTTCGAAAAAGTTATGAATGAAAAAGGAGAACACTATCTTGAAACAAATACAGTGGTTTATCCGAATTTCAAATGTACAGATGATGTCATTTTTCCAAATCAAGTTTTCGTAACTACTGGAAATGTTGAGAATATAAAACCAGAATTAAAGAAGTTAGTTGAGGAGGATAATTCAAAAACAACTGAAGAAGGTTTTTTCTCAAATCAAAGCACTGTTGAAAACAACTTAACTAAGAATTCATATGAATTCCAACGTCAAAAACCAAAAAGGCAATGGATTGAAAATCAAAAATTGAAAAAGAATTTTCAAAACAAGTTGTAAAGGAAAATGAAAAGGTTGTCAAGTTAAACTCTAAGGAATTTAAAGATCAAATTGACAAATTTTCGAAGGAACAGAACATTTCAAAAAGACAAGCAAGAAAGAAAATATTTTGGCAAAATGTTGAGTCTCAAAAGATGTCTGAATCACAATCAACCAAAAGTGTTTTCAAAGCTAAAAATTCCTCTTTTTCAACAAAACCTCAACAATCATCTCATACAAATCATTCAAGCTCTGAAGTGAATAAACACACAAGATTTTCGAAAGTTCAAGCTACTAATAAATCAAGAGCATTTTCAAATAAATCTAAATCAAATCAACAATTCTTTCAACGTCAACATTTTAAATCAACTGTTGATTCATCATACACTCAATCATTTTTATCAAATCCAAAAGTTGATTTTGTTCCTCAAAAACCAAATTTTCCTAATCATACGAAGAAAGAAACAATGAAAACTTCACGGGAAAAAGGAATGACTTCAAGGAAGAACATTGATCATTGGCTTAAAGGCAAAGGAAAGATGTATCAGTCCAATAAATATTCAAAGGAGCAAATTCACGATGCATATGAAAAATATGTGAATACTTCATCAAATGGTAGTTCATCTTCTAAGGATTCGAACATTTCAGTCAAAGCTTGGAAACCAATAATAAAAGCAAAGAATGTTCATTCACAAACTCAGAATTCGAAGGGTAATGTCAGTGAACATTCGAAACCATCAAAAACTTATGTTTCGGTTCCTTTAAATGAAGAAATAAACTTAATTGATAGTCTCAAAACCAAAGTTTGTGATTGGGTTAAAAGTTCTTCATTACATTCGAAATTGAAATCTAATTTCCAAGGACCCAAAAAGCCTTGGGTACCTAAATTTTTCAATTGATTGTAGGTACTATGTGACGAGCAATATGATAACAAATGGTACATCGATAGTGGTTTCTCTCGTCACATGACTGGGAAGAAGGAGAATTTACGAGATTTTCGAAGTCTCAAAAATGCTGGAGTAGTGAAGTTTGGGAACAATCAAAAATGCCAAGTCAAAGGATATGGGAAGATCACAAATGGACAATTCACAGTGAATCGTGTTGCATATGTTGAAGGTCTTCAACATAACTTGATAAGTGTTTCTCAACTTGTTGTGGGCATTGGCAATCAAGTTCTTTTTAACGAAGAAGGGAGTGTAATTTCGAATGTCAACACAAAAGAGGTGTTACTGAAATCCAAAAGGAAGGGTGACATGTTCACTTTGGATATCAATCCGATAGTAGGGAAACCTGCTATATGTCTTCTTTCGAAAGCAACAGCAGACTTAAGTTGGTTATGGCATCGAAGACTTTCTCATCTCAATTTTCGAAACATCAATAAACTTGTGGTACAAGATATGGTAAAAGGTTTACCTGTACTTAAATTTGACAATGATTCTTTATGTGCAGCTTGTGAAGTTGGCAAGCAACAGAAACAAGGTCATCCAATAACAATAGATTCGAAAATTGTTGCACCTCTGGAGCTTTTACATATTGATTTGTGTGGACCTTCGACTGTTTCAACTCTCAACAAGAAACGGTACATTTTAGTTATTGTTGATGATTTTTCCAGATTTACGTGGGTTTATTTTCTCAGGCTTAAATCCGAAGTTGCACAAATCATGATCGATTTTATCAAAAAGATGGAGACAACATTGAAGAAAATTGTTCGAAAAATTAAGAGTGATCATGGAACTGAATTTAAGAACAATGTTCTTGATTCATTTTTGGTGGACAAAGGGATTTCGCATAATTTTTCATCTCCATACACACCACAACAAAATGGTGTTGTTGAACGAAGAAATAGGTCTCTATGCGAAGCAGCAAGGATTAATTTGGCATATGCGAATCTCCCACAATATCTTTGGGCTGAAGCAGTATCAACCGCATGTTTCACTCAAAACATATCGTTTATTCATCGTCGTTTCAACATTACTCCATATGAAATTCTCAACAATCGAAAACCTAATGTAAAATTTTTTCATGTTTTCGGATGCAGGTGCTTTATTATGAATCTCAAGGATAATCTTACGAAATTTAAAGCAAAAGCAGATGAAGGGATTTTCTTGGGATATTCGCATAATTCAGTTGCATATCGTGTGGTGAATAAAAGAACACGAAAAGTTGAAGAAACTTTTAATCTTACATTTGATGATTACTACATTAAACAAACAACAACTCAGTTTGAAAATCATCCAATTCTGAAAAACATACAAGATGAATCTGAATCCTCACAACCATTAGATATTGATTATGATTTAATTTTTGGAATTTCAGATCATGTTGTTGATGCTGAAATAAATGCAAGTGATAATCATATCTCTGAACTAACAAAGCTTAATGATGCTTCAACATCAAATTCTCAAGAGAAAAGCGAAAGTATGCAAAACAATCCAGTGGAGGGGGAGCACTTGGATTTGAATACATTAGATGACAGCATGCATTCTTTCGAGGGGGAGAAAGAAAGGATGAATGATGATGTTGAGGGGGAGCATTTAGAAAACATTGAGAATAATAATGATTTTGATGATGTTTGTTCAATTGTAGGCTTAGAACACGATGATATATACGAAGATGCACCTTTGGAATTTGATCCAGCATATCCACCAATGGAAAAATGGACAAAAGATCATCCAAAGGATCAAGTAATTGGGAATCCACAAGAGGGAGTCTTAACAAGAGCTCAAATTCGTGCAAAGAATGAGGTATTGAATACTCATCAAGAATTTTGCATGTTCAATGTTTTCATCTCTAAAATTGAACCAAAAACAGTTAAGATTGCAATGGAACACTCAGATTGGGTTGTTGCAATGCAATCTGAATTGTCTGAATTCGAACGAAACAAGGTTTGGAGAGTAATTCCTAAACCTGAAAATGTTTCGATTGTCGGGTTAAAATGGATTTACAAAAATAAACCGACAAATATGGAAATATTGTTCGAAACAAAGCCAGACTTGTTGTCAAAGGATATTCACAACAAGAAGGAATCGACTATGAAGAAACTTTTGCCCCAGTCGCAAGACTCGAGGCGGTTCGTATATTTCTGGCTTATACAGCTCACAAGGACTTTGATGTTTATCAAATGGACGTGAAGTGTGCATTTCTAAATGGAGAGCTTGAAGAAACAGTATACGTGGAACAACCCCCAGGTTTCATTAACGAAGAATTTCCAAATCATGTTTATATTTTAGATAAGGCAGTTTATGGTTTGAAACAAGCACCACGAGCATGGTATGCAACTCTAACCTCATTTTTAAAACAATCTAAATTTAAACAAGGATCAGTTGATCCCACATTATTTCGAAAGAAAGTGGGGACTCATCTAATGCTTGTTCAAATTTATGTTGATGATATTATTTTTGGCTCAACTGACCCTGCTTTATCTAGAGAATTCGAAGATTTGATGAAGAGTAAGTTCGAAATGAGCATGATGGGAAAAATCAATAATTTTCTTGGTTTGAATATTCATCAAAACAGAGAAGGAATTTTTATCAATCAAGAAAAATATACGAAGAATCTGCTGGAAAAGTTTGGATTGACGAATAGCACGAAGTTACGAGTTCCAATGGCAACTGGCATAAAATTAACACCTTCGTTAGATAAACCTGCAGTTGACCTAACTCTTTACAGAAGCATGATTGGTTCATTACTTTATCTTACTGTAAGTAGACCTGATATCATGTTTTCTGTGTGTAATTGTGCAAGGTATCAGTCAAATTCACGAGAACCACATCTCACTGCTGTGAAGAATATATTTTGTTATCTCAAAGGAACAATTTCGTTAGGATTGTGGTATCCTTCGAACACTGGGTTCTTTGTCCAAGCATATTCGGATGCAGACTTGGGTGGTTGTAATCTTGATCGAAAAAGCACAAGTGGTGGATGTCAATTTCTTGATGGCAAATTGGTGAGCTGGCAGTCGAAAAAGCAAACATGCGTATCAATCTCAACAGCTGAAGCAGAATATGTGGCTGCTGCTGCTTGCACTTCACAAATAATATTGATCCAAAGTCAATTGCGTGATTATGCGATAAATATGAAAAAGATTCCATTATATTGTGATTCTCAAAGTGCGATAAGAATTTGTCATAATCTTGTGCAGCATTCGAAGACTAAACATATAGTTCTTCGTTATCATTTTATCAAGGATCACGTGGAGGATGGGAATATTGAAGTACATTTCGTGAAAACAACTGATCAGTTAGCTGATATTTTCACAAAACCTTTAGATGAAAAATCCTTTGTAAGAATTATAGAGGGACTTGGAATGATTGATGGAAATTATGTTCCATGCGAAAAAGAAGAATGATGCACGATAAGGAATGAATCAGAGGCGCTTAATAAAAGACAAGGCAAAGTCATTCAGCATTCAACTGTTACTGTTCATAGTCAACGCTTCGACCCCTTCGAATTCGCACATTTGTTACTTATTTTAAGGGTTGATTCAGCTGTTACTGTTCATAGTCAACGCTTCGACCTCTTCGAATTCGTACATTTGTTACTTAAAAGGGGATGATAAAATTTCGCATCTTTACAACAAGTATTGTTTATTTTCGAAAATTCAAAAATCCAAAAAGATTTTAGTTTGTTTTGTCTCAATTTTCGAAAATTCAAAAATCCAAAAAGATTTTAGTTTGTTTTGTCTCAATTTTCGAAAATTCAAAAATCCAAAAAGATTTTAGTTTGTTTTGTCTAAATTTTCGAAAATTCAAAAATCCAAAAAGATTTTATTTAGTTTTGTAATTCAATTTTCGAAAATTCAAAAATACAAAAAGATTTTCTTTTATTTTTGTCATTTTATTTTCGAAAATTCAAAAATACAAAAAGATTTTCATTTGTTTTGTCTTTATTTTCGAAAAATCAAAACAACAAAAATATTTTGATTCTTATTTCTTTTTAGTATGTTGTTGCAGATTATCATGCAGATTCAGAGGGAATTACAATTGCAGTACTAGGGTAAGGTACATTTTTCGTATGAATTGATAAATTTTTCATCATTCGAACTAGTTAGGTTGTCCCTAGAAGCATGCTGCTGCATGTTGACCAAAGCCTCCATGACTCAATGTGTGTGTACGAAAGCCTTAATGAAATTATTCATACGAAGATTTCTTCCCAATCAGGCTTATATTCACATTAGTCTCTGAGCTACCTTACTCTTCTCAAAATGAGTTAAGAGTTTACTGTTTGGTCCAAACATAACAGAGGTACTTTTCGTGTCTTACATCAATCTTTTTCATCCATAAAATTCTTTCACGATCACACACGAAGACATATGTCCGAGAGGTCTCTGATCAAACCCATCGAGACTTAGATATATCAAAACTTTGTGTTTATGATCTGACATCATGAGACCGTGATGAAAGTGAAACCCAATTTTCATTAACTTTTAAGGAATTGACGGGGAACTTAGTTCCAGATTTTCACGAAACTTTTGTTTCTGTTCCAAGATTCGAAACTCCAAATCATATTCATTTCGCATGAGTGGTCTTGATCAAACATTCGAAACCCACGATGTTTGTTACCCAACAAGATCCAGCATATAAATTTTTTTCTTGAATATGATTTCCGTGTGAGTTTCATTCGAATGTCCTAGTCATTTCAAAATTTTTCAAAGCCAACTTGTCAATGACTACACTGGTCAAACAAGTAATTTCTGTTACAATTTCTCACCTTATGTTTAGGTTGACATGTAACGAAATTTTTTAAACTACCCACGAAGCATTATAAAAGAAGCCCTTTGATACTTATCAACAAGTATTCGATTGTAATTCACGAGAACCCACACAAGCTATTGATCATTTCTCTTAATGATTAATGAAGTAATCTTTGCCCGGGATTTAATCTGCTTTTATGTCAATAGTTTGACATCACAATATCCCATATTTTTTCTTATATTTGTTTCACGTCTCTATTCTTTGGAACACAGCACTCACGAAATCCTTGAGGTTCTGAGTAATACCAACTCAGGCTGATGATTTCGAACTTCTGGCGTATGACTTCGCTTTTCATCCCAAAAGTGAAAGAGCCTTGCTTCCATTCGAAGGGTTCTGACGGTTACAATACTCTTGGTGATCACAAGATAGGCTATTTTTAAATGACATATGGTATTCTGTCCGGTTTTCAAGGTGATGTGACAACTACTTTTTGACGCATGGCTACTTTTCAGCAGTAATGGTCCGACTTTCAAGGTGTCACGTCGGATTCCATTAAATACACATCCCGCTTCAAATTCAAACTTCAGGGTTACATATAAAAGGGGATTCAAGGGTTCATTGTCCGTTTACGCGATCAAAAAGCAAATTTCCTAAAATTCTCAGTTCATCATCTTCTTCAAACCCTAACAATGGCGACTTCTGCTCATGTTGATTCTCATACAACTGAAGATGCCTCTTCTTTACCAATAATGAAGATTCAAGCAACAAACTACTACTTGGAGGGTGAAGTTTCTCAGTATCCGGAAGAATTAAAGATGCTCATAGTTGCTTTGAAGAACTCGGTTTTGGCTAAAGCGATGTTCAACTCTTTCTCTGTTCCATTGTCCTGGCTTTCTCAAGCAGGATCGACTGCAACATACAACAAAGCATCTGATACGATTACATTTCATCTGGTGAACGATAAAAAGGTCAGGCTAACCAAGAAACTATTTTGTCAAATTCTTGATATTCCGAATTCGCCTCCATATGTTTCATGTACTTTTCCACAAATCGTTCACATGTTCAATGAGATGGGATATCAGTCACCATTGTCCAAGATTAGTGATTTTAAGAAATCTGGACTTCCAAGAATCTGGAATTTCTTATTTGGAATTTTTCTAAGATGTTTGACTGGGCGCTCCGCTGGTCTTGATAAAGGAAGGATGGAAGTTTATGCCTTGGTTGCTGGCATATATTATGATATTCAAGTGGACTATTCTACTCAATTATGGAAGGAATTTCAAAAGGGTGTAGAACATACGAATGCTATTCATGGCATTTCGTGTGCAAGATACTGGAGCTTAATATTGCAACATTTCTACAATAAGGAAGGTATTTTAGTACCCAATGATGAAGAAAAAGCAGTTTTTCAACCTTACCACTATCCGAAGGATGTCACAGACAGTGTTGAAATTTTTCCATCAGTAGCTCGTATTCCAGATGCTATGCTTAAAAGAGTTGATCCGTCGAACTCTGTCTTGGTGGCATATTTACATACTATCGATAATACAATTGAAACTGGTGTACTATTGGATAGAGAAGATACGAAATCCAAGAAGACGAAGAAGAATGAAACTGAGTCAAAATCTTCGAAATCTCCCAAGAAGAAGCATGAAACTGTTGAAGTATTTGTTGCTGAGACTCAAGTGGTTGAGTCCATTCTTGAGGAAACACAAGAAAATGTTATCATTCCTTCGAAGACTGGAATGTTTCGAAGAATTAAAATGAAGTCTTCCCATAAACGCAAGTCTCCCACACAACAAATGATTCGAAAGCCTCAAATCACTCATCAAGGCGTTTTAATTAGGGAAGTGCCAGCACCTGTTTCTCTTGTGTCAAAGAAACGAAGGGCTGAAGATATGGAAAAACGTTTGTCGAAGAAGAAGAAGAAGAAGACTCGCAAACTTGTGATTTCTACTGAGTCAACCGATGATGAAGGTGAAAGAATTCCAGAAACTCCAGAGTTTAATCTTATCACAGAAAGTTCTACTCCTGAGAAGATAGTTGTCATACCACCCGAATTTTCGATTGCCAAATCAGTTCCTGAGGAGGTTCGAACTTCAGGCATCCCTGCACACGTATCTGATACGGATGCAAATGTCAATATGGGTGAAGGAGGTTCGAAGAATGAAGCTACAGGTCCATCTACTTCTGCTCCTCCTACTTCAACAACAGATTCCCCAACATTCAAACACATTCTTGATCAACCCTTTACTTCTATTTTTTCTTCTCAATCTACTGAGCCACCCAAACCAACTTCACCTGTTGAAGAAACTGTTTGTATGGAGACAGAGACTGATAATGAGGGGTTTGGCGGAATGTTTGAAGATTTGGTGTTTCATGAAGAAGAAGAGTAGTTTCCAGATCACATGCTAATGACCATGAAGCAGTTCAAGATTTTAAATCAAAAGTTGAATTCTGTCATACAATCCCAAGCAGATCTAGGGGTTGGTTCGTCTGTTTCAAGTCTTGAAGTTGATTCATTGCTAAAGGTGTTTGAATCCAGAATCATCAGTCAAATATCGGGGATGCTTAAAGATTCTGAATCTCGAGTCTTGGAGAAGATTGATCATAATGATCAAAACAATGAACTTCGGATCAATTCTCAAAATTCGAAATTTAGTGGTGATCTGAGAGAGTTGAAGAATGTTGCAAAGGAAAGACACGTTCTTTTTATTCAAGATGTGAAGAAAGTTCGAGAGGATGTAAACTTACAAATTCACGAACTTCGTGAAGATATGAAAAGAGAAATAACAACTGTTCAACATGACTATGCATCATTGCATCAAAAAGTTGATATCATTTGTGACGCAGTCACTCGCTTTGTTAAGTTGTATGAAAATTTGAGTCCTCAAATTACTCAACTTTCAACATCTGAAAGTACAAGCTTTGAGGAGGTGCTTAAGTTGCTCAAGGAGTTAAAGGAGATTTCTGATAGGCCAATGTCTTCTTCATTGATTACTCCTGAATTTTTATCTCAGAAGTTTATACAATTCGAAGCCATTCTCAACAAACAACTTGCTCCTCTCTTTCGTATATCAAGCCTTCTTCCAACAACAAATGCCCCGCCTGTTTTCACAAGGGTGCAAGGGGGAGAAAGAAAAACTACTGAGTCGAAGGCTAGTGGTGAGGATGCGAAAGTGGTGGGAAAAGTTTTTTCTTCGAAAATCCCTACAACAAAACCAATAATTGTTTCTGCTGAATAGGTAACTTCAACAGTCGTAACAACAATACCAATTACAAGATCAATTTCGAAAGGAATTGTGATTGGTAAATCTTCGGAGACTGGTGGGAGTGGTTCAAAAACAAAAGAGACAACTGACAATCCAGCCTTGAAAGATAAAGGGAAATCAATTCTTGTGGAAAAATCGAAAGAAGAAAAGAAGGCTGAAGCAGAAGCTGAAATTGAAAAACTGAGGATTATCCAAAGCATTATGACTCAACGAGCTAGTGATCCGAAGGGAATGGATAAAGGTGATCCAGCCAAACATTATAATTACGAAACAATCGAGGCCAAGGTTGCGTTTAATCACATGTATACATTCGAAAAGAAACCAAAGCAGAGCTATTTGGTCACAAACACTGATGCAAGCCAGCTGGATTTTCCCATAAACAAAATGATGTTTATCATGCTTCAGTTCAAAGCAGAAGGGAATTTTAAAAATAAAGATGAAGCTACACACATGAAAATTTGTTTTCATGTTGTTCTTGGAAAAGCCCCTGAGGAAGTATGGTCATTGATTAAAATCAAGAAAGTGATCAGTATGAAGAAGGATGTGATTTTCGAAAACACAGTCCAGAATGTTAAGTATGTGGTTGCCAGGGCAAATGGAAAGATTTACGAATTTACGATTGCTGATTTTCCTCTGATGAACTTGTATGATCTCATACAAGTTGCTTTGCTCTTAAAAGATAAATCATTTTCATTCCTTCAAAACACTGAACCGGATGAATTCAATCTTGGAGTTGCTCACATCAAGATTTTTATTGAAAATTATTATGAGTGCTTGGCACTAACAGATGTGGAGTTAGCTACTGCCAAGGGAATGGAAATAAAAGCACCGATGGCTCCTACGAAGACTCAGGCGGATTTGAAGAAGTATGCTGATGGTGAAATTTGCCTGAAGCCTTTTGGTTTGGTCTTTGCAGGAAAAGACAAAGCTGGAAAGTCTAAACGGTTCTTATTCCAAGCAAGTGAAGTCGAGAGATATTCTACATCTCAATATACGAACTTGATTGTTCGTATGAATCATTGCAAGAAGAATAATGAAGGTGATAAGAAAGAGCTGAAGAAGATTATCTCCTGGTACACGGAGATTCGAAGAGTGTTGCTGTATTCTATCACGCTTCTTACAAATTGAAGACTTCGACTATGATTACAAAGGGGGAGATTGTAAGGGTCGAATTGTTGTAATTAGTCGAAGTATGTTTTGTACTCTTCGAATATTTTGTAATGTATTTTACTAGGGCGCTTTTATTCGAAGCTTTAGTGTCTATGCCTTAGTATATTTTTTGTACGCTTTCAGTTCCCTATAAATAGGGTTATTTACTATAGTTAGAGAAGAACTTTAACAGACTTGTCTCTTGCACTCTGTAAAGAATTCGAAAGCGTAATAGAGCATAACAGATCATATTTACATTCCGTGTTCAAATCTCGCACTCTTACTTTAATTCATACTCTAATTAATTCGTTACTCGATTCTTTGGTTCATCAGACACTCCTATTTCTCCATTGTCACCCCTTCCGGAGACTAAAAGATCTTTTGAGTCCCTAATTCCTGAGTTTCAACCGATAGTTGTTAAATGTCCTGATTTCACGCCTCTTCCGCCTCTGATAAACCTGGACCTGAATCGGACCACGGAATATCATCATAGTCTTCCAAATTGTGTAGATCATGTTCCTATAAGCAATCACGTCAATAACTGTGTGATTGAGGAAATTATTCCGGAAACAACTGAAGTCAATGCCTCGGAATTTGCATGGGCATCTCTAGATGATAAAGTTAAAGTATTAAGCAATGTGTCCTCTGACTCATGTGAATCAGACTCTGTAGTTCTTTCAAAAACCAAATTGGTTCCCGTTACTCCCAAGTTTTCAAATCCATCCAAAGGACAATCCTCTGGATCCTCTCCTCATCCTAAGAGAAAACCAATGTTGAATAGAAAAGACGTTGTAGATCCCAAGGTAGAAGCTATGAATGCTTACAAAAAGGAAGTTAAGGATAGACAAAATTCCAGGTTCCTTGCCAACTCTAAACCAAACTCATCTCGGAACAACACAAGGAAGTCCTTGTGTCAACACCATAGTCAAAACTCGTTTGTTCCAACAAGAATTCTAAAGAGACCTTCCGAACCTCCTGTTCGTTCGGAACCAAAGGAAGTCCTTAGCTCCAAATCTCGTCAAGCTCATGTTAATGTCAAAACCATCTGAAACACTTCATCAGCGCCTCAAAATGTTTCATCTATCTTTATTGCAAAATCTGATGGCACAATTTTTAAACCAAAAATCTCTAAGAACAATGTGTCATCAAACAAATCCACCAGCTCAAAAACTACTGTTTCAAAATCTTTAAACAAAAATCTTGTGTGGAAAATCAAATCATCTGTTAACAAAACAACTGACTCAAAGATAACAAAAAGTGTTAATCCTTCAGATACCACCGTTCTGAAGAAGTTAGCTCCGAACCCACAAGTAGTTGAATATGACTACTGGATAGATGAAAAGACTTTGGCATTCTGTCTGTTTCCAAAGAACTCTTGTAATCTCACCAAGAAACACATAGTTGTACCAAAGTCACAATCAAAGTCCAAAGTCCATGCCTACGTCCCAAAGTCTAACTCGGAGCCTAAAAGCTCCATTGCTCATTAATTTTGCAGGCACTTTGTGCTTCGGAGCAAGAAACAATATGGTATATTGATAGTGCTTGCTCCATACACATGACGGGGCAGAAGGATTTTCTGCGAGATTTAAAGCTCTCTCCAAATGCTGGTTACGTGACATATGGCAACAACTCAAATTCTCAAATTCGTGGTTATGGAACTCTCACCAATGGAAACTTCTCCATTTCACATGTTGCTTATGTAGCTGACTTGAAACATAATTTGATAAGTGTTGCTCAGCTGACCGACTCAAGCCGACGTGTGGAATTTTGCAAAAAATATAGCTATGTGATGACTGAAGACCGAAAAGAATGTTTGATAAAGTCTCTTCGCAACAAAAACATGTACCCACTCGACATCAATATGATCATTGGCAAACCACAACTCTGCCTTCTCTCCAAAGCTGTTCCTGACGTTAGTTGGTTATGGCACCGAAGGCTCGCACATCCAAACTTTCGGTACATGAATGATCTCGTCTCAGGTGAAATGGTAAGAGGTTTACCTCTTCTCAAGTTTGAAAATGATCATTTATGTACTGCATGCGAGTGTGGTAAGCAATCAAAGAAGGGTCATCCTGTTATCATCGAAAAATCCATTTCGGATCCCTTAGAACTCCTACACATTGATCTTTGTGGACCATCCACTGTAGAAAGTCTTCATCATAAGAAATACATTCTTGTGATTGTTGACGACTTTACAAGGTTCACTTGGGTCTTCTTCCTAAGGCTGAAATCTGAAACAGCCTCTGAGCTCATCAATTTTATCAAAGGAATAGAAGTCTTATCAAACTCCCGGTCAGGAGAATCTGAAGTGATAATGGCTCAGAGTTTGTCAATTCCACCATTGAGAAGTTCCTCACAGAAAAAGGAATCGATCACAACTTCTCAGCTCCGTACACTCCACAACAAAATGGTGTAGTTGAAAGACGTAATAGAACACTCGTTGAAGCTTCTCGATCCATGTTGAATTATGCAAACCTTCCACTCTATCTTTGGGCTGAAGTTGTATCCACTGCTTGCTTCACTCAAAACCGAAGCATCATCAATCAACAGCTCAACATGACACCATACGAAGCAATGAATGGTCGAAAGCCAACGATCTCATTCCTACATATCTTCGGATGCAGATGCTTCATCAAAAACAACCGAGATCAGCTTACAAAGTTCCAACCTAAAGCTGATGAAGCTATCTTTTTAGGATACTCTTCCAAATCCAAGGCTTACAGAGTTCTCAACCGAAGAACTCGTGTTCTGGAAGAAAGCTTCGATATTACCTTTGATGACAACTTTGTTCGGAATTCTGGCCCCACTCACATCACAAATCACATCATGGAGTCTGATGCTCCTTCGCCAGGATGTCCGAACCCTCAAACCATTCTCGAGGTTGACTTTGAAACCCTCTTTGGTCCTTCCGAAACAGCTCTTGATTCCGAATCACGATCACGACCATCTCTGATTCCAATTCCTCCTTCGGAAGCCCCAGTTTCTCACAACCTCTCCGGTCCTCTTCTGAGCCTACCTCAATTTGATTCTGAACCATTTCAAACTTCACAGGTTGAGGGGGAGAATAATGCAAATTCCTCTCTTGAATCAAATGTGGATGGCTTCCAAGATGCAGCTGCTGATTTCGATGACTCAAATCCTCTCAACATTGATGAAAATGAAAATTTCTTTGAGTTTCCTTCTGATGATGATGTAAACCTCTCTGGTTCAGAAGTTCAGGGGGAGCATCATCCCAATATTCAAATCATTCAGGGGGAGCAAATCAATTCTACTGTTGATATAGAATCCTCCGTTGCACATGAACTTCCTCGATTGCATGTTTGGACGAAGGATCATCCTCCAAACCAAGTGATTGGCAACCCGAACGTTGGTGTTCAAACTCGCTCAGCTACCAACATTCAAAATGAATGCCACTTTTCAGCATTCATTTCCATGGTTGAACCCAAATCCATCAAGGAAGCATTAGAGCATGCTGATTGGATTACATCCATGCAATACGAACTGGCAGAATTTGACCGAAATGAAGTTTGGACTCTCGTACCTCCTCCTCAACATCACCCTATTATTGGTACAAGATGGGTATTTCGCAACAAGCTAGACGATGCAGGAGTTATCATTCGAAATAAGGCAAGATTGGTAGCTAAAGGTTTCACTCAAATTGAAGGTCTTGATTACGAAGAGACATTTGCTCCTGTTGCACGACTTGAAGCTATCAGAATCTTTCTTGCTTATGCAGCCCACAAAGGTTTCAAAGTTTACCAAATGGATGTTAAGAGTGCTTTTCTTAGTGGTGAGCTTGACACTGAAGTATACCTTCAACAGCCCCTCGGATTTATTAATCTCTCCTTTCCGAACTACTGTTACAAACTCCGAAAGGTTGTCTACGGACACAAGCAAGCTCATCGGGCTTGGTACGAGACTCTCACTGATTTTCTCAAGCGCTCAGGTTTTCAAAGAGGTATACTGGATCCCACTTTATTTCAAAGATCAAATGGAAAACATCTCATGCTGGTACAAATTTATGTGGACGACATCATTTTTGGATCTACCGATTCATCTATGGTTGCTGATTTTGCCAAACTTATTGTCAGTCGCTTTCAAATGAGCATGAATCGGGAATTAAGCTTCTTTCTTGGCCTTCAAGTCAAACAGACTAACAAAGGTATTTTCATTCACCAAGATAAGTACATTTCTGAGCTTCTTAAGAAATACTCTATGGACACCTGTGCCTCAGCCAAGGTACCTATGGGCTTCGGTCACAAAATCTTTGCCGACCCTTCGGGTGTTTCAGTAGATGAAAAGAAGTACCGTGGAATGATTGGATCCTTACTCTATCTCACTGCAAGTCGTCCGGACATAATGTTCTCAACATGCTTGTGTGCCAGATTTCAAGTCAATCCGAAGATGTCTCATCTTTTGGCTGTGAAACAAATTTTCCGGTACCTCAAAGGTACAAAGAACCTCGGAATCTGGTATCCAGTAAATGAAAGTTTCCTTCTGCAAGCCTACTCTGATTCGAACTATGGTGGTCTTCAACTCGATAGGAAAAGTACATCAGGAGGATGTCAATTCCTAGGTGGTCGTTTAGTCAGCTGGTCATCCAAGAAACAAAACTGCATTGCTCTCTCTACAGCCGAAGCTGAATACATTGTTGCTGCCAGCTGTACCTCTCAAGTTCCCTGGATGAAATCTCAACTCTTGGATTATGGTTACCGATTTCAACGCATTCCTATCTACTGTGATTCTCAAAGTGCCATTGCCATCTCACACAATCCAATTCAGCACTCCATGACGAAGCACATTGATATTCGGTACCACTTTATTAAAGATCATGTTCTAAATAATAACATTGAACTTTTTTTTGTTCCATCTGACGATGAAATTACTGATGTCTTTACTAAGGCATTAGACCAAACCAAATTTAATGGTTTTCTGAACAAAATGGGTATGATGATGCCTAATCCTCAATTCTTTCAGGAGACATGTTCTCTTTGATCGAAGTATTCCGAACTCATTTATTTTTGCTTCGGAACTATTTTTCCTCTAAACACATAGGATCCTTTTACTTGTCTCTTTTACTAATTATCCCTTGAGTTTCTTAAGCTGTACAGTTTATTCTCTTCTTCACAACGATCTCGATCGACCATCATTAGAATCACCACTCCGGAAATTTAATGTGCTCCGGAATTTCAAAGTGCTCCGGAATTTTAAACTTGCTCCGGAACTTTCAAAATCCATTCCGGAATTTCAAATTTGCTCCGGAAATTTAATGTGCTCCGGAATTTCAAAGTGCTCTGGAATTTTAAACTTGCTCCGGAACTTTCAAAATCCATTCCGGAATTTCAAATTTGCTCCGGAAATTTAATGTGCTCCGGAATTTCAAAGTGCTCCGGAATTTTAAACTTGCTCCGGAACTTTCAAAATCCATTCCGCAATTTCAAATTTGCTCCGGAAATTTAATGTGCTCCGGAATTTCAAATATGCTCCGGAATTTTAAACTTGCTCCGGAACTTTCAAAATCCATTCCGGAATTGCAATTCTGCTCCGGAATTTTCAAAACTTGCTCCGGAATCTTAATTTGCTCCGGAATTCCACAGTGCTCCGGAATTTTCATAAATGCTCCGGAAATTTTCAAATTGTTCCGGAAAACCTTTTTTTATCATACTTATTCCGGAACATCTCTCTTATCTTCCGGATCATGCACTGTCCGGAACAATTCATCCGGAATACCAAGAGGCAATAAGGTGAAACGGTTTTTCTCAACGGTTACTTTTTAGGAAGATCCTTATCCAATCTTCCTCGATTTGCGTGACACGATTGCACGCCCTCTAAAATGGAAAACGAATTGACGGTTACATTTCCCACTTTTAGACCAATTGCTTTCCCCTTTCATTTCAAGTGTCTAATCTCATCTTCCCAACATTAAATGCAACCCGATGGATCTCGGATCTTCATCATTACCTTTTTCGACCCGACCCGACTTTTCCTACCTATAAATACCTTTTCACATATTACCTTTACCACTTTACGATCTCCCAATTCTCAAATCTCTCTAAAACCCTCACAGTTCTTCGTGTTCTTCAAGCTCTCATCATCTTCAACAATGGAGTCCTCCAAGAACCAAGCCTCTACTGCTCAAACCCCAAAGAAATCCATTGCCAGGAAGAAATCATCGAAAGGATCAAAGGGTTCATCGTCGTCGGCTGATCAAGAACCTTTTATTCATGACACCACTCAACTGTTTTCACTAAATCCCCTTGACTACGATGAATCAATCAGGATCATGATTGAGTTCCTTACTCATCATCCTCTCTCCCTTCCACTTACCAAAATCCCAGATCCTCCACTCCCTCTTTCTCATCTTCATCGTGCTTTCACAAGCATCAAACTTGAAGATGATGTTCTGTTGGCTTCCATCATCGATGATCGCCCCATTCCTATTTACAAAGCGACCTTCCTCAAAGCCATTGGAATTTCTCCCAACCCTGCTGGTTTCAAAGTGGTGGAACCAACTGCTGAATAGTTTCAGTCGTTTCTTAATTTCATTGGGTATAATCAAGACTATCGAGCAAAGGATTTCAAGAAGACTGCAGTTTCCGGGCTCTGGATCGTTCTCATGCACTTAATCATTCGTGATCTATCAGGCAAGCATGGCGACACTGATACTCTTAGCAAGGACTGGCTAAACGTGGTATTCAGCATCTATTCCGGACGCAACAACGCAGTCGATCTTCCGGAAGTGCTATGGCAAGACTTTTGCAAATTTGCCATCAAGAGGAAGCCGAATGAAATTTCGAGCCCTAGATTTTGGGCCCTGACGATTGAGCAAATCTTCAAGGAACTTAACATTCCCATTCCGGTGAGCACCATTCCTCCGGAGGTATGTGCATCCTTTAAACTTGTTAAGTCTTACAGAATTCCGGACCAATCATCTTTTGGTCCGGTCAGACGCCTTCCGGACAATATGTTGGCCCTCATTCCTTCTGGATCCCCTTATTTGAAACACCATCTTCAGACTTCGGTTGTGTTCGACCCAACACAACCTGCCCCGGTCTCAGTTGAGCCTATTCTGGAAGAGGCCACTCACACTAAGTCCGGACCAAAGGTTAAGCAACCGGCCAAACGCAAGGCCTCTCCCACCAAACCCAAGGCCAAAAAGAAAACCAAAGTCGGTGCCCCCTCTCAACAGGAGGGCACTCATGACATTCCGGTTGATTCTGGCCGTCCGCACACCCCTCCTGTCCAATCATCTGAGGTACCCCTCAATGTTTCATCATCACAAGCACACACTCACGAGGAGTCTACACATATTCCACCCTCACCCTCCCAAAAGGATGTTAACGGTGTTGAACAAAGTTCCTTGCAGCCCCCTGGAACACACCCACATGTCACTTTTGATAATCCTATTATTTCTTCCACACGCACACACTCCGGAACCGTTGTTCCGGAACCCAAGCATCCGGAAGAAGGAGAAGTCCCTCCAACTTCCGATGCCCCAACTGGTCTTATACCCGGAAGGCGTACAGGACGACCAGGAACTAATGACCCCTTGTGGGAAGATTATGTGAACAGGGAAGCATCAAGGCGTCCGGATCTGACTCGATCTCAAGTTGAATCCACTCTCATCTCCATGAGGAACTGGGCTATTCAAAGCAACATGCCCTATGTTCTTCCCTCAGACCATGACACCATCAAGGAACTTACTTCGGAACTGCCCCCAATAGTCATTCACCAAAGCATCTTCCATACTGATCCGGAAGAAGAGATTTCCGAAGAGGTTATGTTGGAGGAAGAAGCAACAACAGTTCCGGATGCTCATCTCATGACATCCATTCATTATCAGTCTAAAGCCTCTGTAACCAAGTCCGCTTTTGACTTCGGAACCTCCTCTACTTCCACCTCGGACGATGGCTCCAACTCCCAACTTCAAGAAGACGATGATGCTGCTAAATCGGGTCCTTCCTCAATCCGGATACTCACCAGCCCCCTCCGCAACGTTCAGACTCTGATTCCGAATCCTCCACTGGTGATCATGTTGATCCATTTGCCCTACTGGAGATCCGCACCAATGTCTCTGACACTATGGCTAAAGTGTCCTCTGTAGAGACTTCTGTCGCTGAGCTGAATTCGAAACTGGATCAAAAAGTCTCCGGACTTGATTCAAAACTTGACGCCATCCTTCAGTCTCTTTCACAACAATCCGGACCATCCACAGCAGAGAGAGAAGCCCATCTTGACCAGTTGATCTCCATCCGGTTGAAACATACCGTTGAACAAATTGACTCCAAATATGATGCTCTGGTCGACAACTACCTCAACACCATCTCTTCCATGCTCAAGGTTCATGAAGACCTTGTGTCTGCTACCAACGATCTAATCAAGCAGACTCATGTTCGTCATGAGAAACAAATTCAACGTTTAGAGAAGGAAATCCGGAAGAAGGATGAGATGAATCTGATCATCCAACAAGTCCTAATCAAACTCCTGTGCTCAACTTGGAACATTATTGATGTCCCAAACAGGAAATTTGATGAGATGATCGAAATCCTTAGTAGCACCTTCAAGCATCTATCCGCACAAGCTCCCACCTCTGAAGCATATGACACCCTGACTCTTCAACTCTCCACCGGTCTTCAGAAGGTGTTCTCCAAACTTGATGACATCAAGGAGGACTTATTGCTTGCACCGGTCTCCAGGGTCATCGATGCAAGAGGGGGAGAAGGCCTAAGCAGGAAATGTAAGCCAGCCTCGGAATTCACACTCCGGGATGAAGACCTCGATTCCGAAGAAGATGTCCAAGCTGTCTCCGGAATCCTGGGCATTACTGAAAGAAATGAAGAAGATGAAGACTACGATGTCTACATCCCGAATGAAGCTCCCAAAGGGATTGTTCGTCTTCAAGCCCCAAAGCTGATTGCTCCGAAAGTGTTGATAGAAGAACAAAAGAGGATCTCCGAAAGTGTTGATAGAAGAACAAAAGAGGATCACACTCCGTTTCCATCTTCTCCGGACCAAACCAACTCCAATGACCGTTAATGATGCGGATTTTCCTTCTATGAATCTGAACGACATCCTCACTCTTGCTGCGTACTTCAGAGAAAACCAAAAGGATGACATCAGTATGGGTGCCTATCACTCTGCTCTCAGCTTTCTCAAAGACTATGTTGCTCAGTTTTGCAGATGTGATTACGAACTTGCTCACCTCTACGGAACCGAACAATTTGTAGCAAAAATTGACTTTGTTCTTCCGGAAGCTGAAATTCTTGCAGATGGTCCGATCGAAGAACCGGTTCTAGGGTTCGTCTACACCACCAGGAGAACAAACAAGAAGGACTTCTTCCGAGTCCTTGACAAACACCTGGTTCCTACCAAAGCTCTGCAAAAAGTTCATTTCCCGGGCGTCCAAGTCTGATGCTCTGAAACAGGTTAAAGCAAAGTTTGTAAGTCAACTGACTTGGTACATTGCAGTGCGAGAATGGTTGTTCCGAGCATACACCTTCATCAAGGAAGAAATGAACTAAGCTTGATGGATTGCTAAGTTCACTTAGGGGGAGATTGTTGGAACCTGAAAGTGAACCTCTAGCAATCCTAAGTACATATTCAGAAGGCTACTGGTTCCGAAGTTAGATGTGATCAGGAACCTGTCCGGAGCTGAAGAAAGGGAGTGAAGAATTTTGAAGAAGAACGCATTCCGGAACTGATCCTGAAGTCCGGAATGCTTAACGATCTGGAACCAAACTTTCATCTCCGGAACATCACTTGTCCGAAATGAAGTTATTTTGTCTCTTATACATTTATTACGTTTGTCTTGTATTTTGATGTAACGTTTCATATGACTTAGTCTAATGTTGATTTAGGACAATCAGAATGTCAGGATTATATCTTTTGTCTGGTCCTATGTAAACACCTGGGTTAATTCGCTGTAACATTCTCTCCTTTAAATAGGAGCATTCAATACAAGTCAACTACGGATCTTTTCTCTCATTTTTGGCATTTACTCTTATTACATTTAAAACATTCCTCTTGTTCCTCATTTATTAACTTTACCTTGATTACTATTCACTTGTTCTTAATTAATGTCTTGATCATTTTGTTGAATTGATTATCTAAGACTTGACTGGTCTTTCCAGTCTCGACTTGAACATCCATTATTAAGCAGACATTGATCTCAAGCATTCACTCAAGATTTGAGTTCTCAAACCTTGTCTATGCGCAAAGATCTTGTTCTCACAATACCACTTAAATTATAAAACATAAATAAAACTTCATAATTATTACCAAAGCACAATCCTAATTTATACATACTAATAAATTGTTCAAATAACATTAAAAATGTTTAGTTTCACAGTGATTTTAGAGAGTGACCAGTATTATCGGCGCTAAAAAAAAGATGGAAATTAGGATTGAAATTTATTAAACATAGATAATAATGCAACATTATAATTTACAAATTAATACTTTGATTAATACATGATAATATTCAAATAATATTAAATTAAATATGTATATTAAAGTTAAATGGGTTGACGGGTTGGTTGATAATTTTTACCCAACCCAACCTATTTAATTAAATGGGTTAGACGGGTTGACCCATTTAAGTTAAATGGGTTGAAAATCTCAACCCAACCCGCTAATTTTAGATTGGGTTCGGGTTGGGTTGGCGGGTTGGGTCGATTTTTGCCAGCTCTAGGTATTTGGCATCCACAAAACCTTCTGGCTGACATATTTTAACATCTCCAGCCAGTTTCCCGTTAAGGAAAGCGGTTTTGACATCCATCTTCCAAATTTCATAATCATGAAATGCAGCGATGGCCAACATAACCATAATAGACTTGATCTTGGCCACCGGCGAGAAGGTCTCATCATAGTCAACCCATGGGGTTTGAGTAAAGCCATTTGCAACCAATCGTGCCTTGAATGTATGCACTTTCCCATCCATGTCGGTCTTCTTCTTGAAGATCCACTTGCACCCGACCGTCTTACGACATGGCACATTGTCAACCAAGTTCCAAACTTGATTGTCATACATGGACTGAATCACGCTATCCATAGCCTCCTTCCACTTTGCAGACTCTGGGCCTGCCATGGCTTCCTTGTAGTTGTTAGGTTCATCCAAATTTATCAGTGTACTATCACTGATAAACGTATCACCTTCAGCAGTTATATGGAAACCATACAACACAGGTGGAACACTAACTCTACTAGAACGTATTAGACGTAAGGACTCGTCAACTGGTTGAACAGGAATCTCTTCCTTAAGTTGAGTAATAGTGTTAGAGGTTCCTTCACCGCTTGACTCTTGAAGCTCTTCAAGATCAACTTGCCTCTCACTGTCCTCTTGGCATATGAGTTCTCTCTTGCAGAAAACCCCTATCCTCGCAACGAAGAAAACATTGTCACTCGGTCTGTAGAAGAGATATCCAAAAGATTTCTGCGGGTAGCCGATGAAAATACATCGCTCACTACGAGGTTTAAGCTTTTCGTGAGTCTCTCGTCTTACGAAAGCCTCGCAACCCCAAACCTTGATATGTGCCAACGAGGGAATCTTCCCTGTCTACATCTCGTGAGGTGTTTTGGCAACCTTCTTAGTTGGGACTAGTTTAAGGATATGGGCGGCAGTCTCTAAGGCATACCCCCAGAAAGAGATAGGTAACGAAGCTTGACTTATCATGGAACGAACCATGTCCAACAAGGTTCAATTGCGCCTCTCAGCCACACCATTAAGTTGTGGTGTCCTAGGTGGCGTCAATTGTGAAACAATTCCACATTCCTTGAGATAGTCGTGGAACTCGATACTAAGATACTCACCACCTCTATCGGATCTAAGCATCTTTATCTTCTTGCCCAATTGATTCTCCACTTCTTGTTTAAACTCTTTGAACTTTTCAAAGGTTTCTGACTTGTGCTTGATTAAGTAGATATGCCCATATCTGCTATAATCTTCAGTGAACGTAACATAGAAGCGGTTAGCATCCCTTGTGGTGGATCTGAAGGGCCCACACACATCTGTGTGTATGAGATCCAACAATCCCTCACCTCTTTCACAAGTACCAGTGAAAGGTGATTTAGTCATCTTTCCATGTAAACAAGATTCGCACGTGTCATCCGACTTTAGGTCAAACGACTCCAACACTCCATCCTTTTGGAGTTGGGCTATGCGCTTTTTGTTGACATGTCAAAGACGACAATGCTACAAGCATGCCTTATCTAAACCATTAGATGAATCGATATGAAACACATTATTTCCTAAGTTGTATACAACCATCACAGTTTCATATGCACCATTACAAGGCAATGCTTCAAAATAGAAAGTACCATTCAAGAAAGCATTAATAGAACCAATTTCATTATTAAACGAAAATCTAAAACCTTGTCTTTACAAACCATAAAAAGAAATAATATTCCTCGTCATTTCTGACGAGTAGCAACAATTATTCAACTCTAAACCTAACCCACTACTAAGCACTAAAGAATAAATCTCGATCTTGGTGACAGGCAGCGATTTCCTATTCCCCATTATCAGGTTCATCTTCCCATGCTCCGCATCCCTACTTCTTCTTAGCCCCTGCAAATCAGAACAAATGTGAAAACCACATCCTATATCAAGAACCCAAGAACTAACATGTGATGAGTTATTAGATTGAATAGTGTAAATACCTGTGAAGGAAGGTTTTATCTTTCCATCCTTGATGTCCTGCAAGTATTTAGGGCAGCTTCGTTTCCAATGCCCTTTTGTCGTGATAATAGAAACACTCTGCTTCTTTCGGATCAGATGAAGGAGTAGCAGAACCAAATTTTCCTTTGGACCCACTTGAAGAAGATCCATCATGAGACTTTCCCTTGTGATTCTTAGAAGGAGCTTTCCTCTTTTTCCCCTTCCCATGTCCAATAGCCAGGACTGGGGCAGCAATAGTAGGAGTGTATGCGATAGCTTTGTCTTTGATATTCAACTTGAGCAGACGATCCACATACCTTTGCATTCTTTGCAAGTGGATCGTGATGGACTCTCCATCTTTCATCTTGGCCGTTATCAATGCCCTTTGTCGTGATGGACTCTCATGGTGGATCTTCTTTGTTTCCAATGCCCTTTGTCGTGATAATAGAAACACTCTGCTTCTTTCAGATCAGATGAAGGAGTAGCAGAACCACCTTTTCCTTTGGACCCACTTGAAGAAGATCTATCATGAGACTTTCCTTGTGATTCTTAAAGGGAGTTTTCCTCTTTTTCCCCTTCCCATGTCCAATAGCCAGGACTGGGGCAGCAGCAGTAGGAGTGGATGCGACAACTTTATCTTTGAGTCCACTTTCAGTAGTTCTTAACAGACCTTCAAGTTTGCTCAAGGTGACTTCTTCTTTGTTCATATGATAGGTCATCTTGAACTGGTTATAGAAAGGACATAGAGAGTGTAGGATTATATCAATCGCTAACTCTTCGCCAGAATTGACATTCAACTTGAGCAGATGATCCACATACCTTTGCATTCTTTGCAAGTGGCTCGTGATGGACTCTCCATCTTTCATCTTGGTCGTTATCAACGAGGAAACGATCTCGTACCTTTCTTGACGCGCACTTTGATGGTACTTTTCCATCAAGTCTTGGCACATCTCGTAAGGCCAGTAGTCCTCGTAGAACCGTTGCAGCATAGGAGTCATAGTGGCTACCATTATACACGACACCTTTTTCGCGTCTTTCTCGTGAGCCCCTATTTCTTCAGCAAAAGCTTTGGTTTCATCTATCTCTTTGAGCTTTTCGTCGAGGACGTATTCTTTCTCCTCGTATCAAAGGGCCATGCGGATGTTGCAGATCCAATCATTGAAATTGGACCCATCGAAAGTGACCCTCCCACAAATGTTCATAAGAGAAAAGGAGCTTGAGGGGTTGGAGTTTAAGCCAGAAGCGTTGTTAGAGCCAGACATCTGTAAAGAAAAGGAACCAAGTTTAGATTAGATAAGCAATCCTTAATATAACACCCAAAAGAAATATTAAGTCTAGAACCCAACACTATAATTCACAATTCGGAAAAGGGATATCGTAATCTAATTGAAAATTATATGAAGGTAGGTAAATGACGATTTACCAATTTCCACCATGAAAAACGAAATGAGCATTTAGGTTTTAAATGAAATGAAATTCCTAGATTCTTTTGAGATTCATTGAACCTTTCAATGGCATGTTTAATCTCGATTATGCCCTTCAAGTTTGTGACTGGGATACCGAGGATCACAAACAAGATGTGAATAACCATGCAAATTAGTTTGGTACTCTCGAGTCATTTATCACTTAATCAATGTGCCGGTTAACCACACACGCTCCATTGATCTATGATAATTCTCGAGCTACCCTTCGCCACCCTTTTTAGTCCAAGTTAGTGTGCCGGTTAACCACACACGCTCCACTAACGACTTTGACAATGTGCAAAGTACAATTTCATGGAATAACATCATTTTCACATTTTCCTAAAGTAACTAAGATTGGGAATTTATAAAAACATTTAGTTACTATATAATAATCATTATACTTATTAATGCGGAATTAATGACCTATCCTACCCGTTCGGCTAACGACCCTCCACCAGTCAAGAGTGCGGTGGGTAAGAGTGGATACCCAATGACGGGCATTTTACAGGCCGCTTCCTTAAACACCCCTTATAGACCAGCTTCGTGAATGAGGCCTACTAACGGTAAGACTGACTCATCTTATATATATATATATATATATATATATATATATATATATATATATATATATATATAAGTATTAAGCTTTTAATATTACAATAGTATAAGGGTTGTATTTTAAACTTTTAAAACACTAGGGTTTTAGAATTTAATATTTCAAAATTAAAAAAACTTTTAATCAAATTTTAAATTCCAAAACTTGAGGGCAAGTAATGAAACTTTTCAAAACTTTCCAGATCAAATTTAAAACAATTAAAATAATCATATAGTTTTATCTTTATCAAAATTTAACCTAATCCAATTTTATTTGGTAAGATAAATGCAAATCAAATTTTACAAATAATTAATTTATCACATAATCTAGTAATTATCTTAAAATTTGACCATTATCTTCTAATTAGATGATGATATCCATTACCATATCAGAAAAAACAATTTTAATCAGTTAAAAACAACTTATGGTAATTATCCCAATCTAATTTTGGCTTAAAATCCGAAAATTATGCAATCAGACGAGTCAAATCGTCGAGCCAGGCTTTGGACTCGTCAAGTTCATCTGGCAGAGTCCAGATTTCGATTTCTTTCAGCTTTGAACAATTAACCATGGCATCAAATATAACAGAAAAACACCCAAATGCTCTGATACCACTGATGGGTTTTTGAGCATTACAACATTCCTATGGTGCACAAGCAACCCTAATGCTTTGGATCTAGGTTTTTCTCAAGTTATACATGCAAATAATCATCCCAAGCATAAACCCTAATCTAGCATACATTTTTCGAAATTGATAACATAAAAACAAAGTTAGATGAATACATTTTCCTTGTAGCTTCTAGATCTTGACCTTCAAGAGCTTAGTGCCTCAATTGGTGCACCTCTAGTGAGTCACAAACACCAAGTAGCAATTGGAAGAATATGAGAGAGTTTTGGAGGCTCTAAAATCGGCTAGGGTTTCCTCTAAGGATCAAGTGGCCGATTTCAGGGATCCAAGGGGTCCCTTATATAGCTGAGCTTCTAGGGTTTCAGGTAAAACCCTAATCTGATTGCTTAAGCCTTAAGCAGTCCACTAGATCCTTCCAGAAGGCCCCCTTGGACGAATTCTATGTGGGCTATACATAGAATTTCGTCCACCCCTTCCTAGGGATCCATAAGCCCATCTTGCAACTATCATATAATTACAATATTAGTCCCCATAATTTAATCAGTCTCTTTTGATCACCAAATTAATTTCTGATCAATATTAATTAAATAAATATGATTTCTCAATTAATATATTATTCTTATAATATATTAATCAATCATAATTAACCTCTTTCTCCATAATTCATCCTATCAAATTGTTGTGGTGAAGGCAACCCAAAAGGACCATGCTACTATCGGGTCAAGTACATACCAATTATAGTTATGGGCTTAGACACCTAATCCAACAGTATATACCAATTATATTTATGGGCTTAGACGTCTAATCCAACAGTATGAACATTCTTGACCATAAAAATCAAAGAAAACCCACCACCACCACGGTGAGGTGGTGGCTGCCACCTCCTGCGCCGTCTGCCACCATCTTGATGGCTGTATTGGATATTTTTTATATTCTTTTGGTGCTAGTTTGTGTTTGTATGTAGGAACTTTTATGTGTGCTTGGTTGTTGAATTTATCACTTGAAACCGCCGCCGTGTGCCGGTGGCTGCCGCCACGGACCGTCGCCGACCACCACTGCCTGAGGTGGCAGTGGGTGGTGCTTGACCGATTAAACATTACTTTTTACCAAAACATCTAACTTTAGACGAGTGACACGTGTTTGGGTTGGAAACCCTAATGTCAAGAAAACCCTAGTTCGGAGTTTTGTCGGGACCCGCATTAAAGTTGTTAATTGAACTTTAAATAATACTGAATAATGCCCTAGAATTAATTTAATGCATCATTGGACTTAATGAATTAAGTCCTTAAGGGGTTTAGTGTGGAACACTAACCCTAGTTATGATTTTATGTGGGAAACCCTAGAATCGGGAAGCTCTATTCTGGACAATGGCCGGACGCGTATTTGGGCTATTGCTTGGATTATTATTATTATAGCCCAGAATGACTAAGTCAAGCCTTAATCAGCCCTACCCTTGGTTGATTAAGTCCTTAATGGGTTAAGTGTTCTTACTTAACCCTAATCGCCATTTCATGTGAGGTAGTCAATGTTGCAAGTGACTATAACCTATGATCGGGTATTGACTCAAGTATCTTCGTGTAGGTGATTGCAAGTGAGTTGAAGCTGGTAGATTTCTTCATTGCTACGATGGTTACCTGCACGTATATTGAGGTGAGTTTCGCCTCACTGTACCCGTGGGTCGAAGGCATCAATGTCGACCCACTAGTTTTGGTTATCTGTTAGTAGAGGGGTGCCTTAGGGATTGTATATAGTCATGTAGGATAGACTGATGACTATTGATCTAAGCTCTCTTGCATTTTCCTTGTTTGGTTGTGGCTCTAGAGTAGGATCACCTGTCCGGGTGACTATCCCACCTCTGAGTATATACGGCCATGCATTCCTTGGATTGTTAATGTTTGGTATGTTGCTATGTTGTAGTGATTTGTTAGATATGTGTTATGGTATTGAGTATATTGTTATGTTTTAGTGATCTGTTAAATCTGTGTTATGGTATCGAGTATGCTGCTATGTTGTAGTGATCTGTTAGATCTGTCTCTTGGTATTGAGTATGTTGCTTTCCTGCAATAATCTATAGAATTGTATGTTATATGTGCTTGCTGGTTGTCATCTATGGAGTGATCTTAGGGACTATCTGTGGTCATGTAGGATAGCCTGAGAACTCTTAGTCTACGCTTTATCTCATGTTCCTTGTTTGGTTGTGGCTCTAGAGTAGGATCATCTGTTCGGGTGGCTATCTCACCTATGGTTATGCCTTCTATGGAGGTTAGCTGGTAGCAGGACTGTATGCTGTGAGAGGACTAGTAGGCGGTAGTGAGTTGTATGATTGTTGTTTGCTTGTATTATGTGCCTACTTGATTCTGATTGTTATATGTCGACATGTTGTGTTTGGTTTGGGTTGAGGTGGTCCTGCTTTGTGTTGTCGGCCAAGATACCCGGTGTGGGCCGATTGTAAGTCGTAGGCATAGAGGCTCGGGAAGAGCGGTAGGGTTGAGCCGATAGGCCAACAAACCCTGGGTATACCAGCCTGATGGCTGATTAGACCCGTTATATATTGGCATTCCAACCTGGGGTATTCCATCCCGAGGATGACTGGACCCGGAGGTTGACTGGGCCTGGGGTATTCCAACCCGATGGTTGACTGGACCCGACATGTTTAATTGTATATGTTATCCGTTTGTGTGTTGGTAGTTTGGGAGAAACTCATTAAGCTTTATGCTTATCCAGTTGTTTATTGTTTCAGGTATCATCGGTGTCTATGGGAAGGCGAAGGCGGGATTGTACACACTCATTAACAGCATTGAGGATTTTCGCATTTTCTATGATACTCTGATTTTTAATAAATGTAATTTGGAATAAATGGTTTTCTTAATAATGGATTTATAAATTGGGAAGTTTTACCTTAATAAAAACGAAAAATTTTGGTTGTGGAAAATAGAAAGTTTCACTCTATTTGCTAATGTGTTTTTATTTTAATTCAACTACTCTAAAAATATATATATGACCATCGTTGAAGTGTCTTATGAAATTAACCACTAACTCAAGAGCATCATAATGATTGTTTATATATAGAATTATTGTTATTCCATCAAATTATTGGAATATTGTTGGAGTATGTTTACTTTTTCATCAACCATTTAAATATTTTATTTATATTATTTCAATTTCAATATCTTTATAACATTTTTATTTTACCCTTTTAATAATATTATATATTTGTCGGTCAAATATTTTTACTAATTAATCTAATCTATTAAATATTTAATTAAAATTAAAAGATTTTAATGTTTCTTAATCTTAAACTACATAATTTAAAAAACTACACTTATGATGTGTTTAAAAACAAAAAATAATTATAGAATGAGGCTTTATAAAATATTTAAAGTAGGTTAAGATGTTTAATTATTAGAAAAGCTTATGAATTGAAAAAGAACAATAATATTTTTTATTAATTTGATATAATAAACAAGTTTTAGTAATGATTAAGCATTGTGTGTTATCATGTTAATTTACATCTAAGAGAAGCAATTTCAGATTTTTACAACTGAAATAAAAGATGTTTATTTGAAAATTATATCATATTCATGTGATTTTTTTCATTATACATAATATCTTATGTATTAAGAGCATTTTATGCACCTTTTTAGCATGTTTAGTACTTTTTTTGCATTTTATTTCAATAATTAACCATGCATTTTACTTGCTTTCCGCAACAAGTCATTTCAGGTGGTTCTAGAGGTTAGATATGATAGAGGATGGTGAAAAGGGTTGGGAGCAAGTTTGCGGAAATTTTGGAGCTAAAACGAAGAAATCAAGATTTCATCACAGTTGGAGGTAATAGAGGATGGTGAAAAGGGCTAGGAGCGTGTTTTCGGAAACTTCAAAGCTAAAACGAAGAAATCAAGATTTCATCACAGAAGGTCCGACACGATTCGTGCCGATTTGTACCTAAACCATGACACATGTTGTGTCACCTCTGACACGGGACGTGTCAGTTCAGTGCAATTTGACACGGGGTTATATCCAAGGAAGATCTGGGCCATTTTCAGCAACATACTTTAAGGATAGATCAAAAGAGGGCAACATACTTTCAACCCACAAGGGGTCGTGTCAGTCAAGGCATAAATGACACAGTGTCATGTTAGCCATGTAACTACATTTTAGCAGTTTTCTTTTATGACTTATTTCGGGACTTTTAGCCATTACGCACATCATGTCTTATTCCAGGCGACCAAAGGGTGATTTTTTTAATGTGTATTTGGCTACTAACTTTGAGGAGATCATTTGGAAACATTTTGTTTCATCTTTTTAAGCTACTTTAGTACTTAATTTCAATTTATAGACTTATTGATTTTTGTTCTAGTCATGTGTGGCTACAACCCTAGTTTTTTCAATTATATGTCTTGACTTATGGTTTGTAGTTTGTGGTTTAATCATATGACATGATGTTTATGTTCAATTTCTATCTAGTGAATTCAATTTTGTTACAGCTAAGAGCTTGATTTTAATTTTGATTCTTATTAGCCATTTGAATTAGAGTTAGATCATCCAAGTAATCTAAATTGTAAAATTGGTTATTGTTTTGTAATTTAGAACTAGTAACAAGTATTAAATTGATTTCCAATGAATGATTTTAATGTAAATAATATCTACACATTTTTACGCTCCCGAACTTATGAGGATTATTGGATATCGTAGGGAACATTCACAACAAACATAATACAATCTTTTGATTTATTTCTAAGAGCTTGTTTAGATTTGAATTCAAAGATTAGGTTAGTTTTAAAAGAGCTTGTTTTGAATCTAATAATTTGGTGAATGGAAAATGTTATGTAACATCCCAAATTTCAGAAATATGATATAAGGGCTTAAAGTGTACATTGAGGAAGCTACTCGACGAGTAGGTGCGAGTAATCGTCGAGTCGGATCGGGATTTTGTGACATCCGCCTAAAATGGATTCGGGTCAACCCAACCCAATTGGAAATTTAATAAACCCTACTCAAGATTACTTGACGCTAATAGGATCAAAACCCATGCAATACGATATAACTTGACGTTAATAGCAACATAGTATTGTACAACGTTATAACTATAACCAAAGTAAATTATGATACCATATCAAAAATAAAATCAAAGTATAATGCTCTAATTAAATTAAAAGAATCAAACTTGAATTCTCTAATTAAACTTCAAATCAAAGTAGATTGTTATAATCAAATAATAACCTATCTTTTATAAAACTCCATTTTTATAAACTTTACATTAAATTTTATAAAACTCTATTTTTTATAAACTTTACTTTAAATTTTATAAAACTCATATATTAATTATGTAAAAGATGCTTGTGTTAGTGGGAAATTATGAAGACCACCAAAAGCAAAAAGATTATTCTCATGGTCTCCCACTCACACCTCCCATCCACTTTCCTTTCCTTTTTCTCCCAACACATTATTCTCTTCACCACTTAAATCTTCTCTATTCTTTCTCTCACTCTCAATCTCGAAATTTCCTCCAAGAATACTCATATTCCATCCAAGAACAATCTATTATACTCAAATCTTCATCCCTCTTGAAGCATTCATCAAGGTATGTTGTTAAAAGTTTCAAATTCATACAAGAAACAAATTAAATCCACCAAAATATCTAAAACTCATTTTTTTCATAAACCTGATTTTTCTCAGAATACCATCAATAAAATAAGAAGTTCTGGAAATTTTCAGAAAATAACTTATTTTTATTGAATTATCATAATTATTTCAATAAAGTAGGGCAATAATTCACATAAAATACTTGTTGCATTCAATAAATTCTGAGAAAATTCTGGGATGACCTGTATACTGATTAAACATGATATATGAAGTTTCATGCATTTATATTACTGTTTACTATTATTTATGATTTTATTGATTAATTAATAATGAAATATATAAAAAATACTTCCCATAGTAACAAATATCTGAAACTTATACACTGGGCTCTACATCATGTTATAAAACTATGGTTAATTTTACAGATTTTTTGAGAATCATTTACTATTTTTCCCGAATTTTGTGTTGTTTAATCATTAAAATATTAAATAAATACTAAAACAGTTCAGAAAAATATACAAATTTTACAGTAATTCATATTGTATGAAATAATGATTTCCTAATAATTTCATAATTTTTCAATACTGTTTACTATTTAAAACTATTTTCCTAAGTATTTAAGCATGTAAAAATGCATTTTAATGATTATTTCATATAAATAATTGTTAAAATCTATAAATAATTATAATTAGGCAAGTTATTATTTTAATAAGAAATTATTAAAATCTAGCCTAAATTGAAAATATAAACTAATTATGCAAAGTAAGTAATTCAATTTAAAATTCATTTAACAAATAAATACCTTAATATTATAATCAAAATGAATTATTGTTAATTCATCTAATATAAGAATACGTGTCTAATTATTTGTATTAATACTTCATTCTTGTTTAGCAGTTCCTAAACCAAAACTATTAATTATATTAGGTTCTACGCCATTTTGACCCGAATCGTCTATCGTACGACACACGCATTTCGTTTTGGGACTACAGTGAGTAATCTACCCCATACTTTATAATTTTTCAATACTTTTGGGGTGTATCATGTGGTTCTAATATATTTCAACTTCATTTTATTGTTTTATCACAATTGAGACATTGTTGGGACATTTATACGTGAGTCATTAATTGTATAACTATTGTTTGTTTACGCTACATGTACTTGTAGTGCATTACCATTTTTAGTCTAATCTCCATGACTATGCCCGTATTCTTGAGGTACGTCATGGACAATAATAGTGCTATTGGGTTGACCACCCCGCCTTGGGACGCTAAGGTGATTGATCACACGTGGTTGAGTGTGTATGATGATTAGATGCTCCATCCTATATATATTTATATATATACATATATATATATATAGGGTGAGGACTTATTGTTGTTGTTATCATTTGTTAATCAATTTTTGATTTATAAACATTTATCTCAAATACAATTGTTTGGCGACTTCAAAAGAAAACAAATTTCAAATTATAAATGTTTCAACTTCACAATTTTCTCTACTAAAATTTGATTACTCACCAACTCTCGTAGTTGACCTGTTTTTACCCATGGTGCAGATTTGAAGAAGGAAGAATGATGAAAAATAGGTTGCGCCTTAGAAATCCACAAGACAATTTAAATTTGATGTAATAAATGTTGTTCGTATTTGGATATGTATTTGTATGTTGTGGATCTTGTTTGCATACTTAGTACTTAATTGAATCTAATCATATTATAACATAGTTGTCATGAGACTTTGAACAATATATCACGCCTTGATCGATTCCGACAAGGATCGGGGTGTGACAGATTGGTATCAGAGCCCTTGACTATAGGGAATTAGGTTAATTGCCTTGACCTAGTCTATAGCCTCTAGGGTCCTCTCGTATGCTAGTTTATAAAATGCACACACAACTGTATGCAATTCGCACTTAGAAAATCCTAGGAATACCTTTGTGTGTTAATTGCTCCCTTATGTGCATACGTATTACTCCTGACACTTATATGTGTGCATACACTTGTGAATATTCTCCACTTTCTTTGAAAATAACACGCATACTCAAGTTGTTTAACAAAATGTATATACATATATGTATTCCTTAGAGCTCATAGGAAATTCAAAGTCATCCACTCTAGTTGGGTGGGATCATAGTAATGGACGCGTAGTAACTGGAAGGGGGAGGTGCCGGTAGCCTGAAAGTCCTGACTAGGTAAGCATTCGTATACATCCCAATCAACCGAGGGACCAGTTTGCTTATCTGGGGACCAAAGGCGAGAGTTCCCAAACCTATAGGCCAAAGCGCGTCATTCACATTACTTTTGAGCCATCAAAATACCCGACCTTATCAAACGTATCCGAAAGGATACACTCCAAAATGGCCAACTCATTGAACTATTAAGTTCCCTAATGGGCCTAGAAGTGGGAAAGAAATGTGAAAACTTAGTTTTGTGGGGGCCCACGCAAGTGCTACATGTTTCACATTTAGTAACCATGGAAAGCCCAAAAGGTGCCCAACACTCCTAACCATGGCCCAACAAGTGTTTTACAATTATTTTACCCAACAATGTCTAAAAACTTTATTTCCATAATCAATTTACAAATAACTCACAAGTCCATATGCGTGTTTCTCGTAGATGGCATTACGACCCCCATACGCTGCTCGCAACAACAGAAGGCTAGCTGCCCTGGTCGCCAAGGAGGTAGCAAACGTCATCCCAACAATTGCAACCCAACTTCATTCTCTTCAGCCACAAGCTCCAGCAACAACTCCTCGTTGCTCGTTCAAGCACTTTCGTAACTGCAATCCGCCTTACTTCAAAGGCACCGATGGTGCCACCGCACTCCTCACATGGATTGAAGAAATGGAGAGTACTTTCATCCATAGTGAGTGTCCTGAGGACCTGATGGTCCGTCATGCTACAGGGTGCCTCCTAGGTCATGCTCTCACATGGTGGAACCTAGAAAAACGGGCAAAGGGAGAGGTTGTTGCCTTGGGAATGACCTGGTCAAAACTAAAAGAACGCATGATGGAGAAGTTCTGCCCTGACAGCGAATTGCAAACTCTCAAGGATGAATTCTGGAATCTGAAACAGGAGGGAGGCGACAACGCGACCTACACCAATAGATTCCATGATCTCTCGAGACTCCTACCTCACATGGTTCAACCTATGAAAACTGCAATACGCCGCTACATCAAAGGGTTACCACGCCAGATCCGTGATTCGGTGACCAGCAGCAGGCCATCTACCCTAGAATCTGCCATTGAAATAGCAGGTCAACTCAACGAGGATAATGTGAACGATGGTGTCCTCCCACGCAAGGGTTCAAAGGTGTCAACTGAAAAGTCGACCCCTGAGACCCCCCAAATTGTCAAGTCCGAGTCCTCCCACCGACATGACAAAAAGAAGCGGAAAAGTCATCACCACAACCATGCTGTTATTACCCCTGCTACTCCTATCACCCAAGTCACCCCACCAGCCCAACCAAATAAAAAGCCGTATACCGGACCTCACCCCCTCTGTAACCACTGTAACTATCACCATATGACCACTAGCCCGTGTCGCCTCTGTACGAATTGTGGTCGCTATGGCCACTTGGCGGACACATGTCGTGCACCAAAAACTCAGCGACCACTCTATCTACCCTCAAATCAGCAAACACAAACTCGGTATCCAACTGGAACATGCTTCAACTGTGGTGACCCCACCCATTTCAAAAACGCGTGTCCTAGGCTAGTCAATATCATCAACACCCAAGCCCAGGCAAATCCAACAATGCAGGTTCCAGCTCCCAAAGGCCGAGCCTTTGTCATTACCGCAACCCAAGCAAAGACCGATAACAAGGTCGTAAATGGTACGTTTCTCATAAATAACTGCTACGCGTCAGTACTTTTTGATTCAGGTGCCGATAAAAGTTTTGTGTCTTTGGAATTTGAGCCCATACTTCACACACCTCGCACGATTCTTAATGAGTACTTTACCGTAGAAGTCGCCGATGGAAAATACGTTTCACTCAATGCAGTCATCCAAGATTGCACTTTCGATTTTTCCGGTCATAAATTTTCTGTCAATTTAGTTCCTATGGAACTTGGTAGCTTCGACATCATCGTAGGAATGGATTGGCTATCCCAAAACCATGCTGAAATAGTATGTTATGATAAGTTCATTCGTATTCCTCTCGCCGACGGTCAAAGTCTTCGTATTTATGGCGAGACTCATTCGAAAAAGCTTAGTCTTATGTCATGTACTCAAGCTCGATCATATCTACGAAAAGAATATATGGCTTTCTTAGCCCATGTGGTGGAAACAAAGGTCAAAGAAAAGAAGATCGAAGATATTCCGATAGTACGAGACTTTCCCGACGTCTTTCCTGATGATGTATCTGGACTCCCTCCAGTACGTGAGCTAGAGTTCCGCATCGAACTTGTTCCTGAGGCTACTCCCATAGCCAAGTCTCCATATCGGTTGGCTCCAACCGAGATGCAAGAATTGGCAAGTCAGCTCCAAGAACTAACCGATAAGGGATTTATCCGCCCTAGTACTTCACCCTGGGGAGCCCCGGTTCTCTTCATCAAAAAGAAAGATGGTTCGTTTCGTATGTGTATCGATTATCGGGAGTTAAATAAATTAACCATCAAGAACCGATATCCGTTACCTCGGATCGACGACCTTTTTGATCAGCTTCAAGGAGCTTCATGCTTCTCAAAAATTGACCTTCGCTCAGGTTATCACCAACTTCGAGTACGGGAAGAAGACATCCCCAAAACCGCTTTCCGAACCCGCTATGGTCATTACGAGTTCACCGTTATGCCTTTCGGCCTAACAAATGCCCCTGCCGTATTCATGGACTTGATGAATCGGGTATTTAAACCTTATCTCGACCATTTTGTTATCGTCTTTATTGATGACATCCTCATTTACTCCAAGACAAGGGCAGAGCATGAAAGACACCTTCGCCTAACTCTCCAAACGTTGCAAGGAAATCGGCTCTACGCCAAATTTTCGAAATGTGAGTTTTGGTTAAATGAGGTACAATTCCTTGGTCATATTGTAAGTGACAAGGGTATTTTAGTCGATCCCGCAAAAGTTGAAGCAGTCCAGGATTGGAAAGCCCCCCGTACCCCTAAGGAAATCCGGTCCTTCCTTGGTTTAGCCGGATATTACCGGCGTTTCATTTCAAATTTCTCAAAGATTGCTTTACCGCTTACTTCTCTCACTTGTAAGGGTACACCATTTGATTGGGGACCCAAGCAGGAATACGCTTTCCAAACCCTTAAACAAAGTTTGTGTGACGCTCCGATTCTTACACTCCCTGAAGGATCCGAAGATTTCGTGGTATTCTGCGATGCCTCCAATCTCGGTCTAGGTTGTGTTTTGATGCAAAGGGGAAAGGTTATATCTTACGCATCACGACAACTCAAAATCCACGAAAGGAATTATACGACTCATGATTTGGAGCTCGGTGCCGTGATTTTCGCTCTTAAAATTTGGAGGCATTACCTTTACGGCACTAAATGCGTAATTTTCACCGACCACAAGAGCTTGCAACATATTCTTAATCAAAAGGAACTCAATATGAGGCAAAGACGATGGGTCGAACTCCTAAATGATTACGAGTGTGAAATACGCTATCATCCGGGCAAGGCAAACGTCGTAGCCGACGCGTTAAGCCGAAAAGAACATGCCCATGCATTTCATCTAATATGTTCTCCTATCTTGTCCAATCTCAGCGACCGAATTCGAGGAGCCCAACACTCGGCAATTACCGAAAATGACATGCCCACGGGAATTGATGGGGAGTTGGAAACCAAATCTGATGGTATTTTCTATTATCAAGATCGCATCTGGATCCCAGATCATGACAATCTTCGCATATTCCTGATGGAAGAAATCCATAAAACCCGATATTCCATTCATCCGGGCACTGACAAGATGTATCATGGCCTGAGAACCAATTATTGGTGGTCGGGAATGAAAAAGGATATTGCTTTATTCGTGGCCAAATGTCTTACATGTTCCAGGGTCAAAGTAGAACATCAACGACCCTCTGGACTATTGGTCCAACCAGAAATCCCCAGGTGGAAATGGGAAGCGATCGCCATGGATTTCGTAACCAAACTTCCCCGTACCACAAAAGGACACGACAGCATTTGGATAATCATTGACCGTTTGACCAAATCCGCTCATTTCCTTCCCATCCGGGAAAATTTCAAAGTCGAAAAACTTGCTCGGATTTACATCAACGAGATAGTTAGTCGGCATGGCATTCCTCTCAGCATCATTTCAGATCGTGATGGGAGATTTCTCTCTCGGTTTTGGCAATCACTTCAAACAGCCATGGGAACCCGCCTCGATCTCAGTACCGCCTATCATCCTCAGACCGATGGTCAATCTGAGAGGACAATTCAAACACTCGAAGATATGTTGAGGGCGTGTGTCTTGGATTTCGGAGGAAACTGGGACTCTCATTTACCGTTGGTGGAATTCTCCTATAATAACAGTTATCATTCTAGCATCAAGATGCCACCATTTGAGGCATTGTATGGCCGTAAATGCCGATCTCCTATTTGCTGGCATGAAATCGGTGAGTCCCACGTGATTCGCGCAACAGTGGATTCTCCAATCGTTGGTCCTGAGCTTATCCAGGAAACAACCGACAAAATCACTCAGATTCGCGATAACCTTCTCGCATCTCGTAGCCGACAAAAGAGTTATGCCGACAAGCGACGCAAACCGCTTGAATTTACCGTAGGTGACATGGTCATGTTAAAAGTGTCCCCATGGAAAGGTGTGGTTCGATTTGGACGCAAGGGTAAATTGGCACCACGCTACGTAGGCCCGTTTAAGATCATAAAAAGGATCGGACCAGTAGCCTACGAGTTGGATCTACCAACAGAGCTTAAGAAAGTTCACCCAGTATTTCATATAGCCAACCTCAAGAAGTGTTAGCAGACGAGAACCTTCATGTTCCTCTCGAGGATATCCAAATCGACGAGACAATGCAATTTACCGAGAAACCCTTGGAAATTGCCGACCGAAAGGAAAAGCAACTCAAAAGAAGTCGCATTCCCCTGGTTAAGGTCAGGTGGCAGTCGGCACGTGGACCTGAGTATACATGGGAGCGTGAGGATCATATGCGTACCAAATACCCACAACTTTTCTCTTAAGGTACTCTCTTCTAAAATTTCGGGACGAAATTTCCTAAAGTAGGGGAGACTGTGACATCCGCCTAAAATGGATTCGGGTCAACCCAACCCAATTGGAAATTTAATAAACCCTACTCAAGATTACTTGACGCTAATAGGATCAAAACCCATGCAATACGATATAACTTGACGTTAATAGCAACATAGTATTGTACAACGTTATAACTATAACCAAAGTAAATTATGATACCATATTAAAAATAAAATCAAAGTATAATGCTCTAATTAAATTGAAAGAATCAAACTTGAATTCTCTAATTAAACTTCAAATCAAAGTAGATTGTTATAATCAAATAATAACCTATCTTTTATAAAACTCCATTTTTATAAACTTTACATTAAATTTTATAAAACTCTATTTTTTATAAACTTTACTTTAAATTTTATAAAACTCATATATTAATTATGTAAAAGATGCTTGTGTTAGTGGGAAATTATGAAGACCACCAAAAGCAAAAAGATTATTCTCATGGTCTCCCACTCACACCTCCCATCCACTTTCCTTTCCTTTTTCTCCCAACACATTATTCTCTTCACCACTTAAATCTTCTCTATTCTTTCTCTCACTCTCAATCTCGAAATTTCCTCCAAGAATACTCATATTCCATCCAAGAACAATCTATTATACTCAAATCTTCATCCCTCTTGAAGCATTCATCAAGGTATGTTGTTAAAAGTTTCAAATTCATACAAGAAACAAATTAAATCCACCAAAATATCTAAAACTCATTTTTTTCATAAACCTGATTTTTCTCAGAATACCATCAATAAAATAAGAAGTTCTGGAAATTTTCAGAAAATAACTTATTTTTATTGAATTATCATAATTATTTCAATAAAGTAGGGCAATAATTCACATAAAATACTTGTTGCATTCAATAAATTCTGAGAAAATTCTGGGATGACCTGTATACTGATTAAACATGATATATGAAGTTTCATGCATTTATATTACTGTTTACTATTATTTATGATTTTATTGATTAATTAATAATGAAATATATAAAAAATACTTCCCATAGTAACAAATATCTGAAACTTATACACTGGGCTCTACATCATGTTATAAAACTATGGTTAATTTTACAGATTTTTTGAGAATCATTTACTATTTTTCCCGAATTTTGTGTTGTTTAATCATTAAAATATTAAATAAATACTAAAACAGTTCAGAAAAATATACAAATTTTACAGTAATTCATATTGTATGAAATAATGATTTCCTAATAATTTCATAATTTTTCAATACTGTTTACTATTTAAAACTATTTTCCTAAGTATTTAAGCATGTAAAAATGCATTTTAATGATTATTTCATATAAATAATTGTTAAAATCTATAAATAATTATAATTAGGCAAGTTATTATTTTAATAAGAAATTATTAAAATCTAGCCTAAATTGAAAATATAAACTAATTATGCAAAGTAAGTAATTCAATTTAAAATTCATTTAACAAATAAATACCTTAATATTATAATCAAAATGAATTATTGTTAATTCATCTAATATAAGAATACGTGTCTAATTATTTGTATTAATACTTCATTCTTGTTTAGCAGTTCCTAAACCAAAACTATTAATTATATTAGGTTCTACGCCATTTTGACCCGAATCGTCTATCGTACGACACACGCATTTCGTTTTGGGACTACAGTGAGTAATCTACCCCATACTTTATAATTTTTCAATACTTTTGGGGTGTATCATGTGGTTCTAATATATTTCAACTTCATTTTATTGTTTTATCACAATTGAGACATTGTTGGGACATTTATACGTGAGTCATTAATTGTATAACTATTGTTTGTTTACGCTACATGTACTTGTAGTGCATTACCATTTTTAGTCTAATCTCCATGACTATGCCCGTATTCTTGAGGTACATCATGGACAATAATAGTGCTATTGGGTTGACCACCCCGCCTTGGGACGCTAAGGTGATTGATCACACGTGGTTGAGTGTGTATGATGATTAGATGCTCCATCCTATATATATTTATATATATACATATATATATATAGGGTGAGGACTTATTGTTGTTGTTATCATTTGTTAATCAATTTTTGATTTATAAACATTTATCTCAAATACAATTGTTTGGCGACTTCAAAAGAAAACAAATTTCAAATTATAAATGTTTCAACTTCACAATTTTCTCTACTAAAATTTGATTACTCACCAACTCTCGTAGTTGACCTGTTTTTACCCATGGTGCAGATTTGAAGAAGGAAGAATGATGAAAAATAGGTTGCGCCTTAGAAATCCACAAGACAATTTAAATTTGATGTAATAAATGTTGTTCGTATTTGGATATGTATTTGTATGTTGTGGATCTTGTTTGCATACTTAGTACTTAATTGAATCTAATCATATTATAACATAGTTGTCATGAGACTTTGAACAATATATCACGCCTTGATCGATTCCGACAAGGATCGGGGTGTGACAGATTTGGTCGCGAATTAAGTGACCAACTCGCCGAGTCGGAAGCTGGACTCGACGAGTTGGTGCTGGGAAGAGAAAATCCTAATCTCAGGGCTTGCACTCTATTTAAAGGACCTTAAGTCCTCACCTCAGCCTCTTTGTCACCCCTTGAGAGTCAGAAAACCCTAGAATCGTGTGTGAGCCTATGGAGTGAACTTGGAATCTTTGGAAGGAGATTCTAGCAAAGAAGGCTTGGAAATCAAAGTGTAGAGCATCAACGGATTTGTGTAGATCCAGAATCTACTTCAGCTTGGGCATATTTTAGAGGTAACAAGCTGTTACCTTGACTTTATTGCATTTATATCTATTCTAGAATGATATGTGGGGCCATTTTGGCATGTTAAGGATCTAATTCGGGTTAGGGGTCTAGATCTGAGGTTGCTACTTCAGATCTAGACTTGTCTTGGTCTAGAACCTCGCAAAGTATCAGCCCTTGTCTTGTTGGTGAAGCATCATTGTCTTAAACCTTAGCCCTAGAGTGATTTGGGCTTATAAGTCCTTGTTTCCACGTAAAGCTTGCAACTTTACGTGAGAGTCATGCCCTAGAAGAGTGGATCTACAGTTTAGAGCCCCTGCAAGACTCGAAAAGCCTCTGCATGTATAAAGGACCGAAGAGACTCGGCGAGTCTGTTAAAGATAGGCATGAACTCGACGAGTTGGAGGAACAACTCGGCGAGTCTGTTGAAGATTGTCGTGGACTCGGCGGGTCTATTCTTGGACTCGGCGAGTCAGAACGCAAAACCCCAACCTCTTCTGGTTAAGACTCAGATCAGTGAGTTGAGTGGTGACTCAATGAGTTGGACATGATAGGACTCAGAGATCGTTAAACTCGACAAGTCATGGAGTGACTCGGCGAGTCGAGTTGTGATATAAGAGTTTTCTGAAGTTTGGAACTCGGCGAGTCGACGGGTTGACTCGGCGAGTAGAGTCAATCAAGAAGGTTGACTTTGGCTAGGACTTTGACTTTGACCTGTTTGACCTTCAGGGGTGTTATGGTATTTTGGATATTTATGTCATGGTTCATTGATGGCATCAGGTGTTGGAGTTTGGAGCAGTGCTTCGGGCCAGTGTTTTCGTGTTTCGGTTCGGCAGTTGCAAGGTGAGTTATCCTCACTATATCAACAGGGTCTAAGGCACCAATGTCGGCCCTTTATGGTTTGTATTTGGATTATTGCATGATATGCTTACTGATTTACATCCTGGTAGTTAGGATGGTGATATGCTATGTTAGTGACCGGTTAGGTCGATATCCTGGTTATAGGATTATTGATATGTTTATCGATCTGTTAGATCGACGTCCTGGTAATTAGGACGATATTATGTTTAGTGACCTGGTTAGGGTCGGTATCCTGGTATATAGGATGATGTTATGTTAGTGACCGGTTAGGTCGGTATCCTGGTTAGGATGTTGCTATACTACATGATCTGCTAGATCGGTTTGTCTGTCTATGGACTGTTATGTGATTACTTGTTATATGTGCACATGGTTATTTGCTTGATGTTTGGGTTGAGGTGGTCTTGCTTCGTGCTGAAGGCCAACATACCCTACGAGCGGTCCGGATAGACTGTAGGCCCGTATGGCGGTCCAGTCATATCGAAGGCTCGAGATAGATCCAAATAGACTATAGGCCCGGTGCGGGCGGTCCAGTCATACTGTAGACTCAGAGAGTGGACCGGGTGGACTGAAGGTCCGGTGCGGGCGGACCAGTTACATTGTATACTCGAGATGCATGGCCGTTCTGTATTCGTTGATATGATATGATTATGGTTATATGAGGTTGGTATTTTGGGGGCAACTCACTAAGCTTTCGGGCTTACAGTTTCAGTTTATTGTTTCAGGTTCAGCGGATAGCCGCGGGGAGGCGAAAGCGTGACCGTACACTTCCTCGATTGATGATTTTGATTTCTAGGAACTCTGATGTATAAACTATTTTGAAAACAAATTTAATAACTGAATGGTTTCAAATGATTTAAAAAGTTTTAAATTGGCTAGAATTTTATGGGTGTGACATGTTAGAGCTTATTAATACTTTCAAATAACAACTTAGATGGAATTGAGTAAATGCCATATCATATCTGAATCACATTACCAAGATAGTCAAACATAATATTGAAACCTTCACAATTCTGAATTCTCTTACAAGGTGTTATTTCTTTAAAATCTTGCAAACAAACCCCCTGTTTTGTGACTAATTTATACATTGTGCAAAAAAACATAAGTAATTATCACATGTCTCTGAGGATCGATCATGCTTCCTTGTATTACTCTTTAGTGCATTGTAAACAGTATAATTTGAGTTTACTGTACCCCTTTTATTTGTTGGGTTTGACATCCTAACATTATGTTAATAAATCTATCACCATTTTAATACTATATTTGAAATAAAAGAAATTGAAAACAAAAAATTTTATCTTGTCTTTCGTAATGTAGTGCGGTCTAAAGTGTCTTATATAACCGGAAGGTTCTGTTTTATAAAGTAGGTATTCATGTTGCACTATATATGGATCCGAATATTAAATAGGCGGAAATGAGTATGAGAGTAAGATGGAAGTAGCATATATGAGGGTGTTTATATGGACTTGTGGTAGAATTTTGTTGGATTGTATACTGAAGGCGGCTATCAACAATTTGTTGAGAGTAAGCGGATCAATTAGAATTTGAAAAAAAAAATTATTGATGTGGTATGGACATGTCTAAAGGAGATTGTCATCAACTACAGGGATTGAGTTAATGATAGTATATGGCAAGAGAGGAATAAGACATCCTGAAATGAAGTAAGAGGATATTTTAAGGCTAGATATTAATAAATTAGTTCTTTTCAAAGATATAACCTTAAATTGGAGGATGTAGAAGCTCAATATTTGGGTTGTTCAATAACCTAGGTCCCTATTCATGACTTATTTGCTTGTATCGTTTGTAGACCTTTGTTACATGCTTCCCCTTTGTACGTTTTTTTTTATCCTCATATGTGTATAATATGATTTATTCCTTACATTTTACCGTTTATATTGACAAATTATCCATTTGTTTGCCTCATTTGCGTATCCTCGAGTTCATTTTCTTTTAGTAAGATTTACTCATGCATGTGTTATTGCTTACATTGTATTACTTTCTTCTTGTTTTTTTTGTTTGCCTTGTTTACAAGTTCACGACTTGTACATGCCGAAGGTTTTTTATGTGAAGTAGTCATTCTAACATCGATAAAGATGTGAGTGTCGACATCTACCTTCCACATATCATATTTTAATGAGATTCTTAGAGTTTGATGTTGTTATTGAATCTTGACTTTTGTAATATAAAAACATACTTTTTTTGCTCATTTAGTTTTATTATAGATGAATCATATACAAAGCCTTAAAAAGAATTAGGTATCTCGATTGTTCTTCTATGTTAATGCTATATTGTATCGGCATCGTTTTCTATATCTATTAGCAATCCTTCATAATTCCCATATAAATATTCATATAGCTATGATATATGCTATTATGTGTATGGAACTGTTTGAAAAAAAAAAAAAAAAAAAAAAAAAAAAGTTAATAGTTGTCCTCTAAATGTATCTTGACTTTGAAATTGATGTGTGCATCGTATACAAAGCCTTTAGGTCTTTATAGTTATTTTTCAAGATATGAAAAAAAGACAGAAAAAACTTTACTGGATCTTAGTTTTTAACTATAACTACAAAATTGAATTCATATATTTAACATATAAAAAATGTACAACCAATATAAATAAACATAAAAAGTCCGACCTGCCGGATTCGAACCAGCGACCTAAGGATTGCTATAAGTAACTACTACAGTCCTCCGCTCTACCAACTGAGCTAAGGTCGGTTTGTGTTAAAATTCTTAACATTAATTAACATTATTTCTCCAATTAGAACTTGCCAGCTGGACTTCCCCTGTGTGAAATAGACTGATGGTTCGGGACTTCAGTCACGTGAAGGGGTGATAGGTATTGGAGTCCACGTCATCACTGTGGGTCCACATCCCACGCCAAAATCTCAAACACCACTTCCTATCTCACTCGCGCTGTTTTGTATAATAGTAATTCTGAAAGATTTTTACACGTGCACCGAACTTTTGACTCGTGCAAACACCTGTGTAATACTCCTATCGGCACGTGTAAATCACGCGTCAGACTTTATCAGTAAGTCACGCGCATCACAAATACTACTTGCACCGGTTACAATTGTTTGGTTCTCATCTCACTTCGTCTTCCCAAAATGCCCTTTTCCGAAGCCATTGCTCAATTTTTATTTTCCAAAACTACCCTTTAATAAAAAAGGGATATGTTATTTTCATTTTCTATCTATTTATATTTTTGTCTATCTATTTAGTTTGTATATTTTTTTATTCCATTAAGTTTCAAAAATCGATAATTTTGTTCATTTTAACCATTTTATCTGATCAACAAGTCATCATATTTTCTAATTTATTCTTTTGGTTGAGTTTTTAAATTATATTACAAATTTACTCCATAATTTACACATTTGGCCCAAATTTCAAAATTTCATTACAAATTCATCCTAAATTTAGTTTTTTCTACATCTTTTTTCTTCAAAGTTTTGTTTCGACTATGATTTTTTTCCTGTATAAAATCATATTTATACAGATTTCGAGCAGAGTTTGCACCAGCTGTAGAGGTGCAACAGCTGACGAGGGAGTTCCATGACCTGCATCAGATGACTGAGAACGTGGCGGAGATCATCGCCAAGTTTAGGGAGAGAGCTTTACTGGTTCCACAGTATGCCGCAGATGAGGAGATGAAGAAGACTCGGTACCATGACATGTTGATGGCGGATATCCGGGAGTTTGTTAACTTTTCAGCTTGTCGGACTTTAGAGGGTATGATAGCTAAAGCCTAGGAGCGGTAGTTTGAATTGGAGCACCTCGGGAAGAGGAAGGCAGAGCAGGTGCAGAAAGCCGGGGGTTTAGCGAAGAGACCCAAGACTTCTGATCCTCGATTTGGAGGTCAGTCGAGTCGGAGCCGATGTGGTAGATGTGGGAGAGTGTATGAGGGGACTTGTCGAGAGAAGGGTGATAGTTGCTTCAAGTGCGGCAAGATTGTACATTTTATCAGGAGTTATACTTAGGGATCGGGTGGTATGATTTGCTTCCATTGCAATTAGACGGGCCATAAGAAGGTCAATTGCCCAAAGTTGACGAGAGGAGCGGTGACGGTACCTGCTCTAGCTGCATTAAGGATCACAGATGGTCGCGAGGGCAAGACGGTGACCCTTGTGGTGAAGAGCATGGCTTTCCAACTGATGGCCGAGGAAACGTGTGCAACTCCTGATGTGGTCACGGGTATGTTTTCTATTTATTATTCGCTTTCATTATTGTTTATGCTTATATTTCATGTTATGATGTTTAGGGACGTTCGTAGTGAACAAATCACCTGCTCTGGTTCTTTTCGATTCGGGTACTACCTGATATTTTGTGTCTCTTGTGCTTAACGAGAGGTTTGACGACACTCCTGGTGAGCTAGATTTCCCTTTGGAGGTTGATATTGCTGATGATCGTCCAGTGAGAGTTTCAAGGATTCATCGGGATTGTATCTTGGAGGTTTTCAATGAGAGATATACGATTGATTTGGTTCCCATTCTGTTACACGAGACTAAGGTGATTGTGGGTATGGACTGGTTGAGCCCTAATACGGATATGATTGATTGTGAACACCAGTTAGTGATAATTCGAACCCCAAGTGGGGGAGAAGCTGGTTATTCGCGGCGAGGGTGCATAACGTGGGCCAGCTCTCTGTCCAGGTACGAGGGCTAGGAGGTATCTTCATCAGGGATGTTAGATTTTTGGCTTATGTGTTGGATACTCGGTTTGAGGGGAAGACGGGAGTGCCTCTCGAGAGACAAGGTGCATAACGTGGGCCAGCTCTCTGTCCATGATGCTCGTTGTTCAGGATTACCCTGATGTGTTTCCCGAGGATTTGTCGGGAGTGCCTCTCGAGAGACAGGTTGAGTTTCAGATTGATTTGACTCCGGGTGCGGCTCCGATAGCCAAGGTGCCTTATCGTTTAGCACCACCCAAAATGCAAGAGTTGCTTGCGCAGCTGCATGAACTACTAGACAAGGGGTTTATCAGACTGAGTAGTTTGCCTTGGGGAGCACCGATCCGGTTTGTGAAGAAAAAAGACGGTTCACACAGGATGTGCATTGATTACCGAGAGTTGAACAAGTTAACGGTGAAGTGCTCGATGTGATTGTATCGCATGCACCAATGTTCCGTATTTTATGACCCATTTTATACTCTGATAACTATTTGATACATTTTTATACATTGATTGGGTTTTTGGAATGAATGAATGGTTGTTTGGTTGACTTAAAGAAAAAAATTTACTTAGTATTTTCGGAATGTTACATTATACAAACATGTTTTTATAAAAAAATGTATATAATAAAAAATTTTAGAAAAATATATACAAACATGTTTTTAATATATATATATATATATATATATATATATATATATATATATATATATATATATATATATATATATACAAACACATATTTCATAGTAAACATACAAACACGTTTTTATACATAAATATATACATAACGTGTTTGTATACAAATGCATTGATTATAAAATATGTGTTTGCATATGTTTTCTTTTTATATAAAATACATGTTTGTATACATTTTTTTTATAAAAACGAATTTGTATATATTTATGTATTTATATGCACACAAATGTTTTTTTTATGTACTTAATAAATACATATTTTGTAAAAGTTTTTTTTAAAGGTATATATGTGTATAATAACGTATTTTATATAAGTGTATTTCACGTATTTTCACATAACTACGTTTTTATAAATAGATAATTAAAATAAAAAATAATTTTAAAAATAGTTATTTTGCATACATCTTTAAAAAAAATTATATAGGTATTTTGCATACAAAAATGTTTTATAAAAAATATTTTTGTATAGAAAAAAGAATGTTTTTATATGAAAATATGATTTTTGTATAAATGTGATTTTATACTGCAAATAAACATATTCGAAAAATAATTTTGAAAAAAAAAATGTAAAAAACTAAATTTATGATAAATTCATAAGAAAATTTTAAAATCTAAGTTAAAAGTGTAAATTTTTTTACCAAATTTGTAATAAAATTTAAAATATTGGCCAAAAATATAAATTTTGAAAGTATGATGATATGTTAATTGGACGAAATTGTCAAAATGAATACAACTGTAGATTTTTGAGACTTAATTTAATAAAAAAAACACATGAGGACTGAATTAATTATGAAATCAAAATATAAGGATGTTTATTGAGTTTTTTTTTCATCTATTTAAACGATTATGTTTTGAGTTTTATGTTTTTCATTATAATTTTTTTCTTTTCAATTAACAATAAAAAAAATTCAAAAAGGTAAAAATACTATATTATTTTTTAATGTATTAAAATTTTTATATTTTTAAAAGTCTAATTTTAGCTTTTTGTTTCTCATAAAAATCTAACGTATTGCATCCGATCATTAAAAAAAACTACTATATTGTTTAATTTAATGCTTTAAAAGTTTTATACTTTTTTTGAAATTTTATAATCTAAAAATTGCAGCAACCAACATTTAAAAGCTAAATACTTAGTATTTAAAACTTAAATTAGACAATTTCAGAAATATTTAGGAGTTTAAACATACTAAAAAGTAATATAATAATTTTTGAATATTTTATAAAAATATGTTATGCTTTTCTAAGATTTACTATTTGTAAATGAGCAAACAAAAAAACAATGAATGAAATTATCACCTCCTTTTATAAAAAACTTACCATAAGGGTAACAATGTCATTCCATTTATATTCTTTAACAAGAAGCCAGTGGCAAATTCCGTAAATAAACAGAACCGTTTGACAATTACAACTTACAAGTCGTCAGTGTTCTAATGGCCCACACTACATGCCGGGCCCACACACACTTCCGTTCACATACATTTAATAGCCCCTGGCCTTTCCCTCTCAATTCTCACCAATCCGCTCTTCGCTTCGCCGCAGATCAGCCGGTTCTCCGGCGAAATTGTTCATAAATGCAGTTACCTGTACTCGCTGCTCAAACTTTGTCTACCTTTCATTCGGCTACTTAATTACAACTCCAGTTCATTCAATTGTTGCTTTTTTTCTGCAAATTTGAGCATACAATATATAAATTTGTTAGTACACATGTCGCTCTAATCGCTGCTACCTACACAAATTGTTCCGATCGAGAAAGTGTTTCCTGCATATTTATGTGTATTTTGCACAGACCTCATCGCCGGTGTTTCGTGTGTTTAGAGGGGGAGAAATGTCGGGAACGCGGATGCCGACGTGGAAGGAGAGGGAGAACAACAAGCGGAGAGAGAGGAGGAGGAGGGCGATCTCGGCGAAGATATTCGCCGGCCTGAGAATGTACGGCAACTACAAGCTGCCTAAGCACTGTGATAACAACGAGGTCCTCAAAGCCCTCGCCGACGAGGCTGGCTGGACCGTCGAGTCCGACGGCACCACATATCGTAAGGTACACTTTCTGTAATCAAATCTGATTCAATTAGTTCACGAGAATGTTGCCGAATTCGTTCGATTTTGAATGTCTTTCTGTTCTTACTGATGAATTTCTTTCCAAAATTACGAACATAAACGTAGCTGTAAGTATTGGTCCAAATTGCCGGTGGTTTAGTTTGGCGCATTTTAGCTAGTCATTGTCTTCTTCAGGTAAAAAGATGCATCATTTCTTCCATCTGTTATGAAATTAGAGTGTAACATCTCCTGTGCCATGGCGCATGTTAGCATTAAGATGTTAGGGTTTGAGTTAGTTCAGTTCATACGTTGATTGCTTTATGTCTAGTTCCACTCCGGCGTACATTAGATCCGGCCAGTACTTTGAACAACTTTTATACGTATTCATTGTTTTCTTTTGTTGGACACACATATCAAAAAGATTCCCCCAATTAGACCCGAAAAGACAGTAACACCCTTCAAATATCCCATAATTTCTTCCTCTAGGGTAAATAACTAAATATTACCTACCAAAACAAACCAACCATGAACCATGTATTCATTGTATTTCATTTTTCCATTTTAGCAACTACCATTATGTGTTTATATTCTGACTATTTATGGAAGAAAAAGAACAGTTATTCTTCCATCAACCCCGATTTGTCATCGTAAACATTATGCGAAATATTTATATGGTCCACTTGGTGGCTGACATAATGTCAGATGAAAATATAAATTTCACATCGTAACAACTAAGACTCAAACATTTGACTATTTCTACAAGTACCTGTTTTATACTTAATGTTTTGTGCTATTCAGGGATGCAAGCCTGCGGATTGGACCCACATTGGTGGTTCAATATCTGCGAGCCCAGGCTCATCATACCAACCGAGCCCCTACGCCTCATGTAACCCTAGCCCACCTTCATCATCAATCGCAAGCCCAACAACCAACCCTCACCCAGATTCTCTCATACCATGGCTCAAAAATCTCTCATCATCATCGTCATCTTCATCCATGTCCTCTAAGCTACCCCATGCTTACATCCACAACGGCTCCATAAGCGCACCGGTGACCCCACCCATGAGCTCACCAACCGCTCAATCCCCTCCTCGGATCAAAACCAACTCCCCTTGGGGTGCACCGACCCTTTCATGGTTCTCTGGCGTCCGGGTCCCACTGAGTGGACCCGCATCACCTACGTTTAGCCTTGTGGCTGCAAACCCGTTTGGGTTTAAGGAAACGGGTTTGGGTCATGGTGGGTCCCGGATGTGGACCCCCGGGCAGAGTGGGACTTGTTCCCCTGCGATTCCTCCAGGGTTTGATAATAATGCGGATATTCCAATGGCGGAAGTTGTTTCGGAGGAGTTTGCGTTTGGAAGGGTGAAACCGTGGGAAGGAGAAAGGATTCATGAGGTGTGCGGGCAGGATGATCTCGAGCTTACTCTTGGCGGTTCAAAGACCAGGTTCGTTATTACATGACATGACAGAACAAATTTGAGAATAGAAACTGAAATGCAGACTTATGTCAATAGGACAAAAGCTGTAATTATTATCCCACCAAAAAGGTACAACAAGATGGGATAGATGTCTCGTCTGTGCAAAAGACGAAAATAATCTTCTGACCTCATCATAAAAAGTAACCCTAAAAAGTAAACATACTATCTTGCAGATAAAATGTGGCCTAGAGAAGAGATCGCCACTATTAATGTGTGTTTATAGCTCCTAGTGGTTGAGGTGAAGGTCTAGGGTTCAAAACCTGACATGTCCTAACCTAAAATACTGTTGATGTATAATTTTCCACTGGCGATGAAAGGTTCTCAAAGGGATTCACATGGTGTGGTTATGGTTTATCCTTTTTTTTTAATTAAGGTATGTTATATGTATGAATGAAAGATGTGTATTTGATTGTATTCAATTAGTGTTATTTTGCAATGAATGAAGTTGTAGATTGATTTTTTTTATGTTGGTGTGATAAATGATTACTACTGGTTCGTGGTAAAGGATCCTAAGTAACAAGTATGTTGGCTTTAGTAGAAAAGAAACGAAAAGGGGTAGGTGGACCATAGCACTATGGATTTTTCATAATTGCATGTTTTGGGTTTAGACAAAAATATGCAATTAAAATAAAATAAAACAGATTAAAATTAAAATTGACAAAAATATGTTAAAAATTAAAATAAATAAAACAAATTAAAATTGTCAAAAATATGTTAGCTTTATCGATTACAAATTTGGCATGTAATTTGCAATTAAAACAAAATAATGACACCTCCCTTTAATCATTCTCTCGCCTTTTTGTAAATAATTCCACAGAAGCCTCAATATGCTTTGTATGAGTCCTAAAAGTTGAAGAGGTTGAACTTATGCAATAGGAAACGAAAGGTAGCAAAACTAAAACTCGGTTATTATTAATGTTACAAATGAGTAACAAACTATTTTTTTTTCTTTGTAAAACACCATTGTTTTATTTTATTTTTTTTAAAAGTCATAAATGGGTAACAAACTAATTGTTTTTGTTTACAAACTACCATCCAAATAATGGTACTTTGTGAACACAAAGTTGATTACCTTTTGATACCACTTTTTAAATAAATTGTGTTTTGTGATAAAAACAAATACTTCATTACCCTTAATAACATTAGCCCTTGTTTATTTTGTTTCATATACAACACATTACAAATTACCTTTTGATACACCGAAATTTTTTTTTTGAGTAGTTAAACCTTGTAAAGAAAAAATTGAGTTATTGAGCTATTCATATAAACCATTCTCAAACTTGATTACTATTTAATGACATTTTTCCTTGTAAAAGTCAATTGATTCAAGTGAATCATTTATACTAATATACAAATTTGAGTGGTCACCTTCTATACTATCCTTTTGAAAAACATAAAGTGTCTAATTTGGTCATTTGTGGTTGGACCCTCTATATATTATTTAGGTCAACGAAAGTCGTCCATTTTTTAAAGATATTTCCACTACTACCACTATGACCCTTATTTCCAATTTAAAATGTAACATCTAACTCTTTGAAACTGCTTCTCATTTACCATTTTTAGTGGAACTTATACAAAGGCAACACAATAAACACAATCACCATCTTATAAATCAATAGTTTTGCATATAAACAAACAAATCAATCGGTTTCAAATGCATTCACAAATAATCCAAATGAATCTAATACCCCCAAATGGTTCTTTTGCTATACAAGCAAGACTTTGTCAAGAACAAAACAAAGAATGCCAATTTTTTTAAAGAAATAAAAATTATTTATTTACTTTCATATACAACTCCGAGAGCGCATTGTAGAGGATCGCAGCCGCAGGAGGTCGAGGTAATGTCCCAAGAAGAATATCGGATGATTTTATTGATGGGTTTCCATAAAATTTGCAATTTTCTTGCACACGTGTTGTCACCATGCTTCCTTCAAATGAACACCCAACAAAAGCACCTGAAAATATATAAAAAAAAAATATCAAACAGACCCTTTGTTTTAAAACTAATGTAAAAAATATCTAAATAATGTTACCTTTACTACAACTGTAAGTATAGCAAGCAGCATATCCACCATCACCTGCCCGAAAACCAGCTTCAGCTGCCCGTCCAATAACACCAGCAGCTGCACTTGCACCTGCCCCAACCGATAAATGTGCGTTTCCACCAAATGTCCTGACCGCATCACAATTCCTTAGCACAATTATAAAATCAGTAAACTCCCCTCCAACCTGTTTTTATAAAACCACACAAAAACATGTCAAAAAATATCAACTAAGAAGTTAATACAAAAGTTTTTTTTTGATGTAAAAAAGAAAGCAGATACTAGCAATAAAGTTGAAATAGGTGGAGGGAAATAAAGCAGAATGCAGATACTAGCAAAAAAGTTGAAATAGATGGAGGGAAATAAAGCAGAAAGCAGATTAAGCAAAAAAGTTGAAATGGAAATGGATGGAGAGAAATAAAGCAGAATGCGGATACTAGCAAAAAATTTGAAATAGGTGGAGGGAAAATAAGCGAAAAGCAGATACTAGCAATCAATTTGAAATAGGTGGAGGGAAATAACGCAGAAAGTATATACTAGCAATAAATTTGAAATAGATGGAGGGAAATAAAACATCAAGTAGAAATAGTGGAGGGAAAAAAGTAGAAAATAGATACTAACAATAAAACTGAAATGCGTGGAGGGAAATAAAGCAAAAAAGTAAATACTAGCACTAAAGCAGAACACAGATACTAGCAATAAAGCTATTGAAATGAGAGGAGAGAAATAAAACAAAAAAAAAAAAAGATACCAACAATAAAGTTGAAATGGGTGGAGGGAAATAAAGCAAAAAGCAAATACTAGCACTAAAAACGCAGATACTAGCAATAAAGCTGAAACGAGTGGAGAGAAATAAAGCAAAAAAAAAACAGATACTAGCAATAAAGTTGAAATGGTTGGTGGGAAATAAAGCAAAAAGCAGATACTAAAAAGTAAAAATGAGACAAGAGTAAGCAGATAAATAGTATATGAAGAGAAATGGTAGTGTATATATTTCACCTGAGCTCCCCAACCCATACCAAATGAAGAAATAGCAGATGGTGGAGACCAAGATCCGTCTTCTCTACGGGCAATAACTAAACCCGTACCCACATTGTAAGTCACCATCATTCCAACTTTTGCAACCGTAATAATCGCAAGCCCTTTCGCTTGTTTTAAAATAGAATCCGGTATTGATTTTTCAGGTGTCAAAGATCCAACCTATAAATATTCATAAATGTCAACCAAAATTCTTCAAAATCCATGTGGGCCCCATTTGTTATACATGACATGACAGGTTGTACTTGTACTTATAGTAATGACAATAATGATAGTCTGATACTGATGTTAATGGGACAAAAAATTGCAGCTTTTTTGTCTCACCCAAAAAAGGTAGAAAATGTATGGTTGGGTTAGTGGAAAAGACGTAAATGCCCTTGTAATTGAAGATATCTTTTACCTTAAAGTAACCTCGAATCGTATTTGCAGCTTTATAAATTTCTTGTTCCATACTTTGCCCCCAGGGGAAATTAAGCCAAGATCTCAAAGTACTAAGATCCGTCAAATCACGTGTCGCCACCTGTACTGCACGGCTAACTCGGTCCATTAAGTACACTTGCACACACTGAAGCCTCACACAACACACATCACAAACTCTTTGTGGGTCCCCTTTACGAAACTTTTCAGGCAATAAACTCCTTCCTTTTGAACACTCGTTACAAAACACACCCCCACAGAATCTACAATGATGCCTTGAGCACATTATAGGGTGGAATCTCACGTTACAAAGCATACAATAAGAAGCTGCACTATCAGCCAGCCATTTTGGTGGCTCGGCTTCTAGAAGCTCCTTAATTGTATCAGCATTGACTTCTGTAAGATTATTAGAAACTTCTTTCCATGTACGTTCTAGAAGTTGATCTGATAACCATGAAATTTGATAAGCATATGTATCGCCTGAAGTGATTGATCTCACTTTGCCTTGAGCTGCAAGTAACATATCAAGAACGACATCCCATAGTGTTAATTCCTTGTCTTCGTTGACAAAATCATCCCATTCCATGTTGTTGTCGAATTGGTTTGGATTGATTCCCAGACCTCGATTCCATTCTTCTCTTTGTGATTCTGACATTGGTGGAATGGAAACAGGAATCCAAACTCCAGTGTCTTCGGTTAAGGGTGGGTCGTAATAGAAAAACTGATCTTTATTAGTATCTGTTTTTTCCACTTCAAGAACCGAATTTTCTTCTTTAGAAAGGTCAGAATTTTCTCCTATATCGTTGATTTCGTTGTGATCATTTACATCTTCAGAAACCTAAGCATTTACATTCGAATATAAATCTCGGTGTTGTTTAATTGAATGGTTGCATTTGTTAGAGTTGAGCGTACACTATAATACTTAAATTCCAACACATAAACATCAAAGCTAACTTTTCACGAAACAATATCAATGAATTTAATTGGAAAAAACTAAACTTGGTATTTTTCATCTAGAATTAACAGAGAATAATATAATTCGAGAAAAGAGAAAAGAAAACATTGATGGATTGTAAGGAGAGTTAGGGTTACCTTGGGAGTAAGGAATTTGGGTTCGTAATCATGGAGATGAATGATCGGGTATCGAACGACATTAGGCTCTTCCATCGGATAGGTTTTGCGAGAGGCATCCATCAATCCATCTGCGTCGGAATTGTTTGATTAGTTGTGATGATCGAACTATGAAAAGCTTGGATCAAACAAAAATGGAGAGAATTTAGAAGGTGAATTATGATTAGGGTTTTGTTGTGCGTGATACTCACTCATGGAGATATATAGAGAACCTACTTATCCATATTTTCCCCCAATCGTTGAATGTTTAAGAATTTTACGCAAATTAATACTCAAATAGTCAAATGCGTAAAATAGTTTGAATTTCGAATTTCGCATTTTATTTTATGGAAATTCCTGAAAAAAACTCAACGAATAATTTCACAATGCTAAATAATAAATGAGTATGTTATCTTTTTGTTCAATAAAATTATTTTATATTTTTATTTTGTCTAAATTAATGTTTAATAAAAGTTATATATTTTTTTTCACTAAAATCATGATAAAATAAAGTGCTTTCATTCAAATTGTCTATTAAAACAAAAGCAATGATCTCATATACAGGCTAATCTCAACTTTTCATTAGAATATCATTATACAAATTCAGGTCCAGTGAAGAGCATGGGCAAAAGGGGCATAAGCAGAAGGCTTATTTTTGTAGGGCTCATTTTTTTCTTAAATATTATATTGAGATCAGGCCCAACAAATGAATGAACGGTAGGGCAAGTCGACGAGTTGAGAAGATGCGTGAGAAATGAGAACGCAACGCAGAAGCAAGAAGCGATTGTCATTGTCTTCTGTCGATTGCCGATCATTGAAAGCTGGTCGATTGAAGATTAGAATTACTCTCTGTGACTCTATTAATCGATTACTAATCAGGTAAGCATTCAATTTCATTCAACATTCATGTAACTAGTTTGCTTTTTTATTCCAGAATTTAGAATTCAAAAATTGATTAATTTATGTTATCAGAAATTGAATATATTTATTTTCTAAAAAATTGAATGTTGAATTTGAATATTTTGTCTTTATACTTGAATGAATAAATAGATTATCATAATCACTTTATCATATTATAGTTATTAGTTAATCTTGATCACACTTACTTGGTATTTTTGTTGAACTAAATAACTGATTACAGTCATATCTATAAGCAAATATTATAGAGTGCATATAGTATGCCACATAGTCCTATCCTTAAAGTGTATGTCGACATGTGAAAAAAAAAAGCCAAGATGCAGGATTTTAGGGAAGCAATCATTGTTGATCAATTCATCATGGTTGTCTTTATTTGTTTACATATATTATCTAAGAAAAACATTTAACCATTTAAAAAGTAACAGTAAATATCATATACATAAGAAAACAAAATAATTATATACATAGTTTTATTATAATCATTGCAATCTACATAAATATTTGCACTACATAATATGTATAAAACACCATATTTTTTGAGAAGAAAAACATCTTGTCAGTATTATTTGACCACTTCTTTCATTTTCAAAAATTACAATAGTATTTGAGTTATGTACAACTTTGTATGTCAATAAAAAAGTGACAGGAAGGATATAAGTCCAAAGAAAGAGCAAAATATGAAATACATAATAGAGCCACGAAAATTTATGGTTGTTTTAAAAAAAATAGTTTATGTAATTTAATTCGTTACCCGTTAAGGCCTAATGACCTTTTTTTTCCGGCTCGTCCAGGACATTTGAATCCTCAGGACCGGCCCTGCATAAAATCACGACTTGTTAATTTATACAAGATCAGACATAAAGTAATTTTTAGTATTGAAGAATAATTAGTTGGTTTATGGGTATCCCTTTATTTTAAACATAGACTTTTAATTGAAAAAAAACATTTTATCTTTATCAAAATTTCAAGTGGATTTAGAATTACCTCGTCGTGAGACATCTTATGATGCTGAAAACGAAGTTTTTTATATAATGGTTATCAGAACATTGAACGACTTTAAGCCATAAATCTGATGCTACCAGCTTGAACAATAGCCTCATCCACCTTATTACCATTCCCATCCCCTAAACTTTGTGTTCGTGATTTTATATCACTAATATTATTTAAATGTAATGGAGTTAATTTGTTGATCAATGTCACTTTGACAATTATCTAACAAATTAGTATGGTGCGGAGTGCACATTTGTTTGATTTTGTCATTGTTGAAAGTATACTGCTATTTAGGGGCGAAGCCCCTGAACTAACGGGGGTCCGGGGGCAGCGCCCCTGGGAGCGGGGTCCAAGGGGCGGCAGCCCCTGGCAGGGTCCAAGGGGCAGAGCCCCTGGCTGGGGTCGATTTATAAATCCGGTTTTATATGAGTTATGTTACTATATAAAAAATGTCACAGAAATCCCGTATTTTTGTAAAACACCCGGTTTTGTGATCCATTTATAAACCCGGTTTTATGTTAGTTTTGACAGGTATTATGACCGTTTTTTGGACAGGAAGTTGTTTTCATGTAACTACCATATGGCAGTTTTAGGATAGGAAGTTAGTTTCTGTTATATGATCAATTTCGGGTTCATTTTGGGTACAAATTTCATAACATCTTCTTCATTCTCCATTCTAGAAAAACAGTGAGTTTCATCCGATTAGAGATTTTGAGTGTACTCTCGAAATGCTTTAATCTGAAAGTGTTTCACAACTCTCACTGATCCAAGATTATCTATATTCTATTTTTCTAACACTTTGTCATCTTAACTATTGATCGTAGTCGTTGGTGTAATAAAAAATACCTTAAATCCATTTATCAGTAGTAAGGAAGTGTCAAATTCATGGAGCTTGTGGTTAGCATAGTAATTCTAATATTGAAAACATATATTGTCACTAAAAAATTATAATTAATCGTAAGAAATCCGTGAATTTTAATTAAAAAAATGAGTTTTTAATAAATAAGAAAACAATAATCACTTCTAGTGTCAGGTTTGAATTCTAAAAACCGTACAATGTTTCTAGTTTTGTGTTGGGAAATTATCATAAAAGTCTCAATATTTTCGGAAAAGTTTCACTTTAGTCCCAAAAAAAAATTGAACAGAAAAGTCTCAGTTATTTGATTTTACACAATAATATATCATATCTTGTTAAAAGAAGAAAATGACTATTTTGTTAATTTGAGCCAAAATGAAATAATTGGGACTTTTATGTTAAATAAAAATTGGACTAAATTGAAACTTTCCCGAAAATATTGGGATTTTTTTAACAATTTCCCTTTTGTGTTTACTCATTTCACATTGACATAATCACACTACTAATATTTTAAGTCTATAATCAAACTATGTGTGTCTTCACCCTAGTCTCACTCCTTTCTCACTGCTTTGAATGTTTTGGTGTTGGAAATTATAAGGGAGATATTGCAAGTTGGCAAGTTTCATTTATCCTACATCGGTGGGGGAAGAAATTTTTTGTGAGCTTATAATTTTTTTCTCTTGATAGGCATTTAAAGGCTTTAGTGGATCAAAAGGATGGGTCAAGCCCATTCATGCGCCCAACTAATGGCGCGATTTAGGTGCACTTGACATCAATCATTGAGAGCTAAAGAGCTTTTATTTTTGACGAGTTCAGGTCAAGTTTGACCGACTGGTCAAAGAGTTGACCACCGTTGACTTCGTCGATGAGGTAACAGAACCTTCTAGAATCCTCTGGAAAGATCAGATAGACTTCATGTTTAAATTCGGATAAGTGAAGATATCGATAAGTCAACCTGTGAGTGGACCAGCTTAGTCATCAGGTCCGATTTTTAGGGAACTTCTAGGGTTTTTTATCCACTATAAATAGGACCTCTTAGGTTCCGTTTAAACAACTGAAATTCGCAGCTCTCTCTCCTCTCTCGAGAAGTCGCATCCTTCTTTCGTTTTTGAGTATTCGTTTTTCGTTTATCGTTTTCCATTGTTGTTGGAAAACTAATAAATCGACATTAAATCCCGAGGTTTTACTCTGTTGCTTACATCCCTAGAAGCGAAGTAAAAACCTTTAAGGACAGGAGTCCGATCCGTGGAGTTTTCTTCGATCAAGATTAACTTCAAACATATCGGTTTTAATTATTGTTCGTCTTTAATTTCATCTAACAACATGACAATCTGCTTCTACTCCTTTCTTATAATCAGATCTGATCGATAAGGATCATTCTGGTTTTGGATGAAACTTGGTAATAATATTAATAATAACTGAATTTATTATTTGCAACGTCCCAACGTTTAATTCTCAATATTAATCGTTAGTCGTTTGCTCACGTTAAACGGTTTGGATATTTAGTCATTTATATTATCTATCCATTCGTTTCTTTAGCATTCTTGAATGGTTCGTTATTAGATACTAATTATTGAATTGTTTAAATATCAAGTCTGAATTTCAACAATCTTAATGGTTTTTCTTTATAAATTTCAGACTAATGGACACCCAAATCCCAACTGCTAGTCTCCAACTCATGAACCAAGAGTTTGTCAAGCTTAACCAGTTCGATGGTCAAAACTACACCTGATGGGTTGACAAAGTCAAGTATATGCTTTACGTACTGAAGCTCGCTTATGTTTTGGACCCTAACTTGACCCAAATTCATGCTGATCCAATTCACGAAGTGGGGAAGACTATGGACCTAAAGGTCATCTGAAACATCCCAAAAATATAGTCCAAAAAAATTTCATTTTTTAATTATTAATAAGACCATAGCCATCAAACATCACATCAAAACCACAAGTTATTGTTTCTCAAAACATCATAAACATCTGTCAAAACATATCAGAGTAAAAACATCCCAGACTAGAATCATGGTGTGTGCACTACAGTCATCCCGAGCTCTTCCCCTTGCTACTGGAAGTACCTGAAACCAAAAATGAAAACTGTAAGCACGAAACTTAGTGAGTCTCCCCAAACTACCACATACCATACACATAATCATGCTACTATGAGATACGGGTCCCGCCCACACTTAAGGAGATACGGTGTAACGTCCGTCAGTTTCGGCTAAACGTTAAGGGGACAATAATAATAAATATTCATTTATCAAATAATTAATATCCTCAAATAGGATAAATGTTCTTCGTATGCATCACATGTTATATAAATACCTATTTATTATATATCTGTTATGTGGACAAATATTATGGGTGTATAATATTTGTATAAATCTTTTTATAAAATTATTAAAGAAGCGATAAAATAAAATTTTTAAATAGAAGATTATTTAATCTTAACGAAAATTGTAACGACCGTAAAATCTCAAACTATATAAGATGTATTTGGAATAAATACATTCAAGGGTTAACTCAAACGGTAATTGTTTTCTTACACGGACCCGTTTTTTAATACCTATCAAGTATATTTTACGACGTTAGCTGTCAATTTAGATGGTAGTAAAATAATATTCATTTTATGTTTGACGATATTTCGTATATAAAGATAATAGCAATTTTAAAGACATGGATATATATATGATATGATTTTTATTATTTTGATATTCTTTGTTTATATATAGAAAAAAAGAGGAGGACGTGATAGATTTATTCAAATTAAACGTTTATATGTATATATAAAGATGTTTGAAAATAATTATACATTAAATAATGATATACGAGATTATGAGTATACGTTGGAATGAGGATTTAAATAAATATATATAGAGAGATAGGTTCATGTATTCTAACTATTTATTGTGTGGATGTATGGATTAATATGGACCAATCATTTCAAAAATCTACACAAGGGTAATTTTGTAATCTTGGCTCTTGCCTGATCCAGGTTTTTTTAGCCTGGGAATAGGAATTGGAGTCGAAATTGGAATGGGGGAAGGTGGTGAGTAGCTGGACCGGTGGCGATGATTCATCAGGTTTTACCCCTATTTTGATAGAATTCCTTCAATTTGGATGTGAGAACTATAGCTACTTCAAGATGGAGCAGGATCATGAACATGTCAAGGATGCACTACCCCTAATATTATCGGGTAATGATTTATACCCTAAAAAGCATAGGATGTTTCTTAGAATGCATGAAAAGCTATGCCTATTTTGTATAGGACTGTGGGTTTAGTTAAAGAAGATACATTTGTTTTAAAACATGATATTTGATATCTGTGTTTAGTTGAACAAACATTAATTAATTGGGAAAGGATGAAAGTTGAAAGCTAGGGATTTGATTTTATATTTTTTTTTCTTTTTCACATAATGATCAGGTTAAGTAAAATTTATGAAATGATTCCAACAAAATGCATACGGTAATTGAATCTTGAATTCCAGTTCTATCGAAATAGAATCACGAATCACAATTCTGTTGGAATGGAATATGGATATTTTCTCACTGATTAATGTGTGTTCCACAATTCTTGGTTATTGGTTTTGGTGCAATTCACAAGTCCACATATTTTTCCAAATGAATTTAGTTTTTTATTTTTCATTTTGTTTATGGTTCAAGAATATTTTTATTTTTGAATATACTCATAAACATATTCTGTTAGAATGTCCGAATTAAAAGAAGTATAATTCATAAAATCGGATTTTTAAAATTAATTGAATCTATGATCCCTTAAAATATGTAATTTTCCTTTATTAAATCTATATTAATCGACTAAAATACCCTTGTAATTAAATTAAATGATATTTTTCAATTACATTTAATTCAATAATATGTATTAATCACTTTCTTAATATAAGTAAAATGATTGGCCCACAATCATTCCTACATCCACACAATAATTAGTTAGAATAGAATAACCTAAGCCAATATATATACCATAAATATATCAATAATTGTGTCTAAATAAGAATTGAAGGATCGGAAACCACTAAATTTGGAATAGTCACAAAGTGACGTGTTTCTCAATTCAAAGTTCAAACATTGAATGATCCGTACAATTTTAAAACGTGTTGATCATACAAGAAAAGGTCGTACATTTTTAATAAGTGTCAAAATTAGAGCATACGTGTTAGTTTGAGAGGAATGTTGAGGAGATGACAATTACATTTTAAATATACGAAAGCATTTATTGTGACCCTTAGTTTTGAGTATAAATAGACCATTTTAGTAAACGTTTTGTATCATAGTTAGATTCTTAAAATCAACTACTCAATATAATCTTCAACAATAAAGAATATTGAGATCATAGAAGTTTTAAGATTAAGGAATCACATCTATTGGTGCGTCGGCGCGTATTAAAGTCAAATATAAATAGCCCAAAATGTTGTATTTCTCCGACGGGAATTCTGAACGTTCGAACGGTGACTCGTAGATAAAGGAAGTGTGTAATAACGCCGATTACGAAAATACGCTTACTAAATGGGATAAGGTTTTGGCAATATAATAAGTTGGCAAGCAGTGTTGAGGTTGGAGCCACGATAGTAGTTAGTTTACACTAACTAGTCAAGTGAGTGCATAGTTACTTTCATGAACATGATTTTAATACAAGTATTAATTAAAATATTGAATATTTGTTGAAATTTTATATGTCAATTATATGCTTATTGCCTGAAATATGTGTTAGATATATACTTGATGATATACGATGTGCATGCGAACCAGTTATGGTTATACATGTGTTAAGATGTGTGTGTGTGTATATGATATTATTACGTGATAATAATAATAATAGAAGTATTATTTCTAAAAAAAGGAAAATTAATACCTAAAACTTTGTGTTAAGTATACACTAGTTAGCGTTGCCTAAATGGAGTTGGTATTGAAAATTGATTATAAGCATTGTAGTTTTGTCTAGTGATGGGATAAGACTTACAAATGGATGTTTAGTTCAATTAAGTTTGGACATTGGGTAGCCTTTTATTAAGAGTACGTGTGTGGTGAGATTGATGATTGGTGGAGTACGTCCTACGTATAGAAGTACATTTTATGTACGAAGTCTAATTCAAAGCTCTATATCTTAGGTGCTGCTTGTGCCAGGGTATTATTATGTTCTCGGGTACGAGTCGTACTCATACCAAGGTACTATAATGTTCTAGAAGTACTATCATGTCCAAAGTCTTTTTTTGACACTATTGTGTGTCGGTTACGGGAGTGTACGAGAGTACTCTATTAGTATTTCCCCATACTTTTATTTTCAAGAGCTTTGGAGTCATCGTTTCTTTTATGAAATGATCGGACGAGCTTCATGTGTCAGTGTTTCCTTTCACGAAGTAATTGAGGGAACTTCGTAGACTGCCTAATAATGTGTGTCGTTAATAGACCACTACTAGGTATGTCTGGTGTTATATTGCCGGATAGGGTGAGTCTGGGGGTAAAATACCCCATGGTGTCAGACCACTGCTAGGCACAATTATCTAGATAACTACCCCTGACTTAACTGTCTTGTGGTTTTTTTTTACGAACGGAGGTTCGTGGTGAAACTTATTCCATTCCCCCCATTTGATGTCTTTATTGATCCTCATTGCTGCCAGGGAATTTCCGAAGCAGCATCGTCAGTTTGTTGTTCATATTGATCATTTAGGCTAGATCTCGTAAGATCATTGTATAGGATCAGTACATGGGGATCGACGGGATGTGATAGATTGTTTTAGAGATATGATATATTTATGTTAATGATAATAGTGGTTTTGCAGGTTTGAGATATACATTATTATCACATTGTGGGATTGAAAAACTTATGTATCTCACCAGGTTTCCCAACCTGACCCACTCAATTTATATGCATCACAGGTAGCAGTGTAAGACTACTGAAGACTCGAGTATGATGTTGAGAGAAGACATGCAATAGAGTTCAGGACCGCTAGGTCTTTACGTTGTAACATATGTTGTATATCAGTTATGACCTCCCTAAAGTTGCATTATTTTGAGACAATATTTTGTACTCAGATTGTTTTAATATATTGGAAATTTCCGCACTAAAAGATATTATGATTTTCAAAGCGTAAAGAAATTTGTTTTCGGTTCTGAAAATTGGGGATGTCACAATTGGTATTAGAGCATTAGTTTAAACGAACTAGGAATTGTGAGGATTTCTAGACTTAAACTTAGATTGCTAAGTGGTGATGGTGAGGTGTGTGTCTATTATACTTTAGGTTGAATACCTAAATTAATATTAAATAGACACAAGCACTAGAATATTTGAGGGTATATGCCTTAATTAATATTATGTGCTAATATAATCGTTTTATAGCGTTCTTTAGGTTGAATACCTTACTTGTTATAGTGTGCACTAGCATACTTTAGGAGTGATGCCTTATATGCTAATATTTGCTAAATGATAAATAATATAGCATGCTTTAGCTTGCTTACCTATATTGCTATTACTTGAGGAAGTTTAAGGTTTGTTGCCGACCTTGGTTTGGAAGAGGAAATTTTATGTGTTCAGAATTCTAAACGTTTAATTATAGTATTAGAACTGGCATGTATCTTTTTAAGGTGATAAGGAGACTTACGATAGTTGACATCGATAACTTTGTAAATAAACCAATCGAGTGATATCGTCAAATAATACCTATCAAGTGATACCGTAGATAGTATATTAATACCTATAGAGTGGTTTCGTACCTTTAGAGTACGTTTGATGATAGTAAAATTGGAGGAGTATTGTACACACGAAGTACACTTTCAACCGGCGGAATGATAAAACTTTGGTGTAATCCATGAAGTCGTCCAACCGCTTGGCAATTCCACCACCGACTAGATTGAAGCGATGATTGCTTACGGATTCAGAAGAACTAGAGATGGTGATGAATACTTCAACAATATTGAAATTGATGTTGTGAAAGATTTAGAAGAATTCAATGAAGATTAAAGGAAAAGATAACAGAGTTTTCAGACTCAATAGGCCAATACCTTGTCTAACGTTGTGATGTAGTATGTAGTTCGAGTGGTGTGGTAAGAGCTGATTTGTACCCTATATAGGATGCTCGGACTTAGTATTTAAATATACAGAGTGGCAATCGACTTCTATTTCATCCTTATGAAGTTTCATGGTGTGTTAAGCTGACTTTAGCATACATGATTTGGGTGGTGAAATGAGTCATTTGGTTGTGAAAGGCTCAGTGACTTACTTGTCTAATTAAGGTAGAATACTTAGTTGAAGTAGCAATACACCCATAGTATTGCAACATAAGAGATATTGTTGTCAGGAACGACAGAGAACGAAGTTGAAGCTAGTAGAACATGTTGAGATACAACTAAAATGCAAACTTCCTAGGATTGACTCTTATGAAGTAGACATGAAAGATATACAAATGAGAAGCAGACCTTCTAAGATTAATGATAATGTCATGGAAGGATGATATGCATGTAAACTTGCATGAGTTAGAAGATGATGTAGCTAGTTGGAGACTCTTTGTCTCCACACAGCTAGAGTAAATTATGGTATAGTGTGCCTTGCAGAGTGGACACTACCCGAGAGAGAATTTATATGAAACATTTGGAAGTGAAATTCCTATAGACCTAGGAAAAGTATTAGAATATGCTAGATTGAGCATATACGTGAGAAGGATCCTAGAAGACGAGTCTAGGAAATCTAAGATGTGCTTGATAGAGACGTGAAATCCCTAGTTGAGTCTAGGAGAAATTGTGTATGTGCTTGTTTAAACACATTCACATGTGATAAGTGCTTTGTGAGTTTTTTGTATGGTGACTTGGGGACTGCGAGACAATTCTTGGGACGAGTATGAGTAGGTGTGAAAGGTAGTAGAGGCCTATACTACCCGAAGCATAGGACTCGCACTTAGATCAGGAGGAGTCACAAGGTTACTAAGGCACTAGTAGTTGAGTTTGTTTTGTCTGTTTCCGTCATCACCATCATTTTGGTGATGACTAGAAAGATGACTTTCGTTCAGACCCTAGTGCTCATAAATAATTGAGTCTGGTTAATATAGAACTACCGAAGTGAGTTGATTGGTTCAAAAAACCATGTCTTGTGTAGTGACCAACTTTAGTCAAAAGATTGAAGGAGAAGATAATTGAGGCGATAGACAGAAGGATTGCAGTCTTCATAAGACTGAGTAACCTATAGCTAGAAATGCTACCTGTTATGAAGAGATTATATCAAATTAGAACATGAAAGAAGGTTTCTTCCGTGATAGTATTTGATTATTAGAGATAAGACTCTGGTTCGTTGTATGTCTTTTGTGTTATGCAATCGAAGCTCATTAGAATATGAACAGTTGAGTTGTTGTTGTAGCAAAAGTAAAGACCTTATCTTGGGTTGAGTCTATGACCCAAATTTAAAGAAGGAGCACGATTCTGCAATGAGAATTAAGTATTTAACTCGGAGATTAGGACCAAAGGTCCAATAGAGAATGAAGAGCGGGTGCAATTTTAAGCACCGCCAGCAACTGAGTTTAACAATCGTTTGGCAAGCCATAAAAGTTAAAGTTGATAAAAATATGCATAAGGATGTTTGTTGTTCGTCTGTGTCCAAGTACTTTAGATGTGGTCAAGATGATCAATTGAAGAGCGACACATTAATCATCCCTGCAAAAAGGAAAAGAAACTATTGAGTTTAGCAATCGTTGTTGTTGTTTCTAGTATTACCCTCTTATACCATTTCGTACACGTGTAAGTTGGTAGACGACTTTCGTACTTGTTGTGATCTTGATCAGATCATGATTTTGAGAAACGAGAAGATCACTCGTTGTGAGCATACACAGTGATGCTACGTTGGTGATGATAAAGTCATTAGCATGACTATCATAAGCTTCTTTCAAAGAGAAAGAGGATTATCAATCAAATAGATGGATTCTACCTGGGCTTTGATTGGTTGTGAATAGCAGCATATGGGAGTTCGAACCCAAGTGGGGGACAACCAAACATTAAGGCAAAAGTGTGAAAGACAACTCTTACTCGATCGTTCTTGTGATTCGGTCTTTCTCGTCGTGAATGACCAATGTTAAAGGCATCTGAATAGTGCCCAATGGCCACAAGCTGTGCCCAGTGAATCCAACCAATGGTCCACCGGTTGGGGGCTATATCCCCTCCTTCCATGCATCTGGTAGTTGTCGAAAACAATGCTCATAGAGTATATCGGGGTAGCTACCATTGTCGATGTATATTCGATGAACTTTCGTGTGGCGGATGAATCCACATATAAGGAGTGGATCTCGCGGATCCCAATTCGATGGTTTGGGATCGCTGCTCAAGAAGCTAATATTGAGTAGGTTTCTCGAGAGCGCCTCAATCTCATCTTCTGCGTAATGAGGCATGCTCGTCTTACGAGAGTTAGAGATGGTGAGTACCTGTTTGTCGTCATATGGACTTGTCTGCAACAGATCGAGATGCGATATCACCATCTGAGGCAGTAGAACATCCGAAAACGGTTGCCGGAAACTGCTTTGGAGTACTGGTTCGGTTATTCCTGCCGTAATCCGTGGGACCTGTGCCATTAGTACCTATATTGGGGCCTGTGTTTTATACTCGTGATGATGGTCGTTGTTAAGCGTCATCGATATTTTTGAAAAGGGCTTCTACGGTTGTCCTCGATGCGGTTGGGTACAGATCCCTTTTTCGCAGAGAACCAGCGTCATTTATTGGTTGTATCACTCTGAGGATACGTCCGGATGGTGCCAAATATTGTGACATGTTATAGGGGGTTTAGATGTCGGATGATGGATCTGACTTGAGAGCTTTCCTGAGAACACAACACAAAGAAGAATCGTTAAAGGACGTTTGGGTGTTCTCCCGGGACGTCGCTCCGACGATCAAGTTAGATTTCTGATATAGGTAATTTTAGGGTAATCTATTTTAGAGAGAAGATGGGATCCCTTCCTTGAGGCGGATGCAATCCTTTTATACCTGGCTCTAATGTATCGCGAGGACCTCTTTTGATGAGCGTGAAACGTGGCCTCCTCTGACTGGGAGAATCATGTCCACGTTAACTAACTACCTGGTGACGTCAGCTCTGAGCGTCTGTAACATTCTGTTTATTTAATAAATAAATAGATAAAAATTGATGAACGAATAGTCGCCCTAAGCCTATATTATTTAGTGGATTGTTGGTTTTGGGGAGCCGAATGTTATAAATTGGATTATTCGGGGGTTAAAGTGTAAGTTCAGGACTTGTTTCACAAAGGATTTTAGAAGTCAAGGGGTGTTTGGTATTATTGGGACTTAATATGTAAGGATTTATGGAGGCAGGGGCGGATTGGTAACATTTTGGACTTGATTTGTAAAGGGTTTTAGGAGACAGGGTTAAAAGGGTAAAATATGGACTTATTTTAAAAGAAATGAGGGAAGGGAGGGGCTAAACTTGTCATTATGGGGCAGAGTTTCATGAGTCGGGTATATAACCCCAACATCACCGGGTACCAAACCCTAACCCTAAAAATGATTTCGGCCGTCACCCCACTCCTTTTCATCCTCCATCCGCCAACCTTATGACTCCCACCGGCGCCACCATCCTTCCTCCACCACCGCCATGAGAGGCTTCATCCACCACCCGCCACTTCGCAAACCGGAGCGCCACCACTGTCGCATCTTCCTCAGCAGTCGGTGTGTGCTCTGTGTGAGAGTTGTGTTTACTAGGAAGTCGGGATTAGGCGACCGGAGTTGCTGCCGCTGTTGCTGCCGAGCCATTGTTCGCCACAGGTGTGATCAGGTTAACTGAACGACAAAAGGACGTGTTCGTGTGTGTGTGTGCTTCTCATACTGTTGCGTATATCGTGTATTGTGGGTGTGTTTGACGGCCAACAACCGCGAAGAACCCCCATGGCCGTCATTCCTGTCACGTCGTTGCCGCCACCAACCACTGTGAAAGGTGGCTGTGGGCGTGTTGTGTTGTTTGTTCCCGTATGTTGTGATGGTTTGAGGCAACATGAGCATTGTGTAGCCGAAGATCCGAAGAAAGACCCCACTGCCACCACCGTGAGGTGGTGGCTGCCACCATCCACCACCGCCGGCCACCACAAGGTGGTTATGTGTGTGTGTGTTTTTTGCTTAGTTGTGTGTGTGTTAATTGAGAGTTGTATTGTAAAATGTAATTAGGAATTGGAATAATGAAAGAAACCCTAACCACCACCGTGAGGTGGTGGCTTCCGCCTCCTGCCGCCACCAGTCGCCGTGTTGGGTGGCGGTGTGCTTGTTGTGTTTGATTCGTTGGGATGTTTGGACAAAGGGACTAAAACCCTAATGGGCCTAATGAACCTTAATTGATCAAAAGACCTAGTTATTGGGCCTATTGGGCTATTATTAGGTTGGAAACTCTAATTAGGGTTTGGAAAACCCTAATTTTGGGATTATTGGTTTGGACTTATCGGGACCCGCATTTTAGACCATTGGAGTGAAGTGATGACTCAAGCCCGATTTCATTGTATGTTTGGACTTAATGAATTAAGTCCTTAATGGATTAAGTCCTTAATGGGTTAAGTAAGAACACTTAACCCTAATCGTCATTTTATGTGAAAACCCTTAATTGGGTTTGGATGCTTGTTGGGCCACTTATTGGACTAAGCTGTTGTGGGCCTTTGTGGGCTAATTGGGAACACATTTATGGACTAAGGGAAATTATTGGGCTTCAGGATGATACCCATTAGAGAGGCTTGGGCCCAATTTGGAAATTTGGGCCATAATTAGGCCTTGAGGATTATTAGCTATTGGGCCATCATAATGCCAATTGTTTGGGCTAGAATAATTGATTGGGCCTTAAAGTACGTCCATGTAGAGGTTTGGGCCCAATTTAGAAAACTGGGCCATATGTTGGGCTTTGGCCCATTACTTGAATATTGGGCCTTGGGAGTGTGACTTGGACCTTGGGCTTGGAACCCAATTATTAATTGGTTGTCGTTTTGATGATTGACAGTTCGGGAACCTGTCAACCAGCAGCTAGAGTTTTATCCACGGGACTTCAGCAATGTCAGGTGAGTCTTCTCACCATACCAATGGGTCTAAGGTACCAAGGCCGACCCATTTTATGTTATGTGGTACACTAGCTGTAGTAGAGATATGTGGTATGATAGTTAGCTTTATGCTAAGTGGTATGCTAGTGATTATATGATATGTGATATGCTAGTTGTCTTTGTGTGTTATTGCATGGAAGACCCGGGGGCGAGCCCGTGGCAATTGGATGTAAGACCATGTGGGGTAGCCCATGGCATTCCTAGGTAAAGACCATATGGGGTAGCCCATGACACGTTGGATGTAAGACCATGTAGGGTAGCCCATGGCATTCCTAGGTAAAGACCATGTGGGGTAGCCCATGACACTAATGTGTAAGACCCTGGGGGAGCCCATGGCATCCTTACATGTTTATGTTTGAGTTATATGTAGATATTTCTGTGATATATGATATGTTATGTGATTATGTATGTTATTGCATGGAAGACCCCGGGGGAGCCCGTGGCAATTAGATATAAGACCATGTGGGGTAGCCCATGACATTCCCATGTTAAGACCATGTGGGGTAGCCCATGACACAATGGTGTAAGACCGTGGGGGGAGCCCACGACATCCTTACAGGTTTATGTATGCATGGATTATGTGATATATGTAGCTTTTATAGCTAATATGATATGTGATATGTGGATTGGGTGTGGGGTATGATCTGGGGAACTCACTAAGCTTTGTGCTTACAGTTTACAGTTTTGGTTTCAGGTATCCTCGATTTGGAAAAGAAGAGCTCGGATTGATCGCAGTGCACACACCTATGATTTCCGCAATGAATGGTTTTGGGATGAACTCTGATAAATTATTTACTTAATGATGATTTGAAATGTTTGAAATAAGTGTTATCAATGTTTTAGCTAAATTAAAAATGAAATTTTTACCCTTGATTTTTGGGTCGGTACAAGTTGGTATCAGAGCCTTGGTTTGAGGGATTCAGACATACTTTCGGGTGTGTCTGAACTCAAGCTGAGGATCTGTTAAGTTTTCAAAAGAAAAATGTTTTAAGTAAAGAATTTATAAGACAGGAAAGGGTGTGGTGTATGCAATCAACCGGGCTCAAGTAAGTTTCCCCATAATACCCACATATGTTGTCTGTTATGACTTGGTTTATGCATCTATGAATCACATGCTAGTTAGGGCTAGGGGAGATTCCTGTTGTATGAGCTGGTAGACTTGCATGCTAGGGCTGAGTAGTCAGCAATAGGTTGGCTTGATATGTGGTGCTTGTAGCCTTGGGAATATTTGATGTCATGCCAGGATGAGAATGAATATTGGTATTAGTAACTGCTACGTGTATGCTTTTAAAATTATATACGGTTAGGATCTTATAGCCTTAGAATAATTGATTTGGCCTTATTTCCTGATCCTTGTCTGGTTGTGGTCCTAGGGTAGAGTCGATTATTCGACAGTCTATTAGATCATGTTATGTGTATAATTTGCATGCATGAGGCAGCCGACAGTGACGATTGATGGATGTGGATAGCGAGAGTTGCGATAGGTGGGTTGAATGTTCTATGATATTTCTTTGGATCGGAGTGCTACTACACGAATGCTGCTTGCTTTGTGCTTTGTGGAACTCCTGAGTGATGGGAGTCAGCCACTAAGTGGATATGACGATATCCTGGAGGTGGATGGTTGGCATGATGGGGAGTTCTTCACCAGCTGATGGCAGGGTGAGGTTGGGAACCTAGGAAAGCCTAGGATATGCTCCAGTGAGTTAGTGGGGCGGTTTAGTGAAGTTGGGAACCTAGGAGTTGCTTTGGTAGGTATTGTGTTGCTGTGTAGCGGATATTTGGTGCATCAGTGGAGTAGGTGACTTAGAGGATTCGGGAGGATTGCTGAGGAAAGTATGGATAGGTGTGGAAGGTAGTATGGGCCCGTACTACTGAAAGCACATGATCCATACTCGAATCAGTGAGAGTCTTGGAGAATCTAAGAAGCTTATGGGAAGTAGAATTCTTGGTTATGTTCTGATAGTGGGGATAGCTGCTTTGCCAGATAAGGATGAGCACACATGAGGGAGGACCAGGGTTCGGTCCCGGCTCCGGTGGTGAGCCAGTTAATGGAAGGACTGCCATGGTTTTGGGTTCCTCGTGGATCTCTTGTATCAGACGACAAGGATTGATTGTGCGATCTATTTCACTTTCAGGATTAGAGACTATGTCTTGGGAGTAGTTTGTAGCTCGGCTTAGGGCAGAGGTTGCTTCAACTGCTGCAGTTTACCCGTGGATGATTGAGCTGGTGAGTGTGCCAGGGTGCGAGACCCTGAATGTTATGGTTTCTAGAGCCAAGAACGAGGGATCGATTTGGAACACATTGGGAAGAGGGGATCAGATCAGGTACATACATTGGAGGGTCCCGGGAAGGGACCCAAGAGTTCGAGTCAGTTAAAGAGGCCAGCAGGGCCGGATTTAGTGTGGTACATATGGGAAACTGCACGAGGGAGTTTTCGTTTCGAGGGTTTTAGTAAGTGTATCTCTGGGTTTGTTTCCCTGCTTGTGTTGGACTATACATTCAAACATTTGTCATATGCCATTTGCATACCGTGAGTTACGGGGTGGTTAGTGAAAAGTTGTTTCCCTCTTTGCTGGTTTGGAGCGTTCAATGTTATCTGGGTCTATGGTCGAGATCGGTTTAGAGACACGATGCGGAAGGTCTACAGTCAGGATTGGTGAGTCAACCATTGTGCTTGGGTCGGCTTTTCGAAGCGCCAATGGAAGTGGTCTACTACTGAGGCTTTGGTATGGGCATCGGTTACTTGGATTTCAAGATATAGGTGGGGCATCATTTTAAGGCGTCTGAGATTATTAGTTTCGCTGGGATTCGAGAAGTGTTTGGCTTATCTTTAGGAGTTGTGTGGTTCTTGGGGTTTGGGCCAGTAATAGAACACTCGCACGGACAAGAAACAAGTTGTTAGCAGTTGGTTATTGAAGAGTAAGAAGGATTGGGAATCCTTCAACTCTCATGTATTGCGAAGACTTAGTTGTATCTAAGTGGGGGAGAATCACGCAAGTATTCAGGACAGGGACCGGTATGAGACCGGGATGGGCTTCTCGTCCTCATCGAGGGAAAATTGCGGCCCAAGTGGCTATTTGGTTTGAGAGTTGTGCGAGTTTGGAGTTCAGTAAAACTCCTCAGCATTTGAACCGCGTCTTCTTGGGGGCTTGATAGCAGAATTTGGGGAAGCAGGTTGGTACTCCAGTTATGAATTGAGTTTAGTTCGGGTGTTTGGTCGAGTGTGTGATCAACTCTGTATGCGTTTAGAATTGATAGATTAGGGGTAATGTATGTTGGGTTTTGAGCATTCTAACACTTCCTAAGTGTACATGCAACCCTATTAAACCTTGGATCTATGTTTGTCTAAGATACATGCAAAATATTATTTTCCAAGGTTTATAACCTATCTAGCATGGCATGGGGTACTTTTAACCATAAAAGAACTAGATGAATTACATACCTTTTGTTGATTGTTGATTCCTTGGAGTTTGAGAGCCAAGCACCAATAATGTGAATGCCTCAAATGGAAATCACAAATCACCACAAACTTGGAAAATGTATGAGAGAGTATACTAACTCTTGATTTTGGCCACCACACTTACACACACCTTAGTGTCTTTTTCATGCAACATAAGCTTGTTTATATAGTGTACATGGTTAGGGTGAAACCCTAATAACCCATGTCTTTTCCTCTTCCAAGGATCCATGGGTAAAAGCTCCATGGATCATCCATGGACTTCCATATAAGCTTAGCCCATTCCCAAATGAGTGTTAGCCCACACCATATAAATATAATAGCCCATGATTTAATTAGTCTTCCTTTTAATCACTAAATTAATTCATAATTAATTCAAGATTAAAACTAATTAGGTAACATGACTTTATATTAATATATTATAACTTATAATATATTAATAAATCGTAAGTATACAACTCTCATAAAATTATCCATAACTAGTTTGGGTGAAGTGCAACCCAAATGGACCATGCCGGGTCGGGTCAAGTATATACCAAATAAGTTATGGACTTAGACACCTTATCCAACAAGGTATTGGGCTACGATTGTGTTAGGATGAGGGTGGTTTAAGACTACGAGGGAGCCGTAGCATTCACTAATGGTGAGTTGGTATGGAAGTGTTGTAAGACTACGGGGGAGTTGGTGTGGAAGTGTTGTAAGACTACGGGGGAGCCGTAGCAATCACTAGTGGTTAGTTCTGACGAAAGTGTTGTAAGACTACGGGGGAGCCGTAGCATTCACTAGTAGTCAGATAGTGTGGAAAGTGTTTTAAGACTACGGGGAAGCCGTAGCATTCACTAGTAGTCAGATAGTGTGGAAAGTGTTTTAAGACTACGGGGGAGCCGTAGCATTTACAACGGCCAGATAGTGTGGGAGATACAGACAGACTGCAGGGTAGCTGTGACATTTACAAATTCGTTCGGATGACTTAGGCCAGTGTGTGCCAGTTCGCAAGGTTGTGAGTAGGTCACAATATAATTGGAATCAGGGAACGGTAGGTCGAAGGAGACCGGTTGTGATGTAAGACTACAGTTATTATGGTAGCATTCACCTTTTGCGTTGAATACAGTGGCGACAGATTGTCAGCCTATCATGATCAGATGGATCAAATGGATTGAAGGAGCCATGTGTGGCTGTATAGGCAGTGCAATTATTTTCGGACGAGGTATCCTTCAGAGGCCGCGTGGAACTGCTGAGTGTGTTTTGGCTCAGCAATCGGTTATATGTCCGTTGTTTCGAGGGATTATCTGAGCTTCGGTCAGATATAAGTATACTGCAAGGAAATTTGGTCAGTGACTCTATTTTCTAGTGGGAACCTCAGGTTTTCAGAAGTTGCGTACCCAGTTGGGGAGATAAGTGTAATGAATTCGACAATGATTCGGTGCGGGCGGTCTGTCAGGGAAACAGGCCCTCTTGAGATTGCGGAATTCGGGAGGAGTAGGATTGATCTTGTTGCAGGAAATTCGTTCATCTTCGGGTTCTAGAATCTTACGAAGGCTAGGGTGTGCCCAGGATTGTGACCATGTCGCCCAAGTTTTCGAGCGTGTAAGGGATGGTAAGGAATGATTTCGAGGACAAAATCTAGTTTAAGTTGGGGGAGAGTTGTAACATTATGTTTATTAATAAATAAATAGATAAGAATTGATGAACGAATAGTCGCCCTAAATCTATATTATTTAGTGGATTGTTGGTTTTGGGGAGGCGAATGTTATAAATTGGATTATTCGGGGGTTAAAGTGTAAGTTCGGGACTTGTTTTGCAAAGGATTTAAGAAGTCAGGGGGTGTTTGGTATTATTGGGATTTAATATGTAAGGATTTATGGAGGCATGGGCGGATTGGTAACATTTTGGACTTGATTTGTATAGGGTTTCAGGTGGCAGGGTTAAAAGGGTAAAAGATGGACTTATTTTGAAAGAAATGAGGGAATGGAGGGGCTAAACTTGTTATTATGGGGCAGAGTTTCATGAGTCGGGTATATAACCCCAACATCACCGGGTACCAAACCCTAACCCTAAAAATGATGTCAGCCGTCACCCCACTCCCTTTCATCCTCCAGCCGCCAACCTTATGACTCCCACCGGCGCCACCATCCTTCCTCCACCACCGCCATGAAAGGCTTCGTCCACCACCCGCCACCTCGCAAACCGGAGCGCCACCACTGTCGCATCTTCCTCAACAGTCGGTGTGTGTTCTCTGTGGGAGTTGTGTCCGCTAGGAAGTCGGGATTAGGCGACCAGAGTTGTCGTCGTTGTTGCTGCCGAGCCGTTGTTCGCCACAGGTGTGATCGGGTTAACTGCACGAGCAAAGGACGTGTTCGTGTGTATGTGTGCTTCTCATACTGCTGCGTATATCGTGTATTGTAGGTGTGTTTGATGGCCGACAACCGCAAAGAACCCCCATGGCCGTCGTTCCTATCACGTCGTTGCTGCCACCAACCACCGTGAAAGGTGGTTGTGGGCGTGTTGTGGTGTTTGTGCCCGTATGCTGTGATGGTTTGAGGCTACATGAGCGTTGTGTGGCTGGAGATCCAAAGAAAGACCCCACTGCCACCACTGTGAGGTGGTGGCTGCCACCATCCACTACCGTCGACCACCATAAGGTGGTTATGTGTGTGTGTGTGTATTCAACTTAGTTGTGTGTGTGTGTGTGTTAATTGAGAGTTGTATTGTAAAATGTAATTAGGAATTGGAATAATGAAAAGAAACCCTAACCACCACCAGCCGCCGTGTTGGGTGGTGGTGTGCTTGTTGTGTTTGATTCGTTGGGATGTTTGGACAAAGGGACTAAAACCCTAATGGGTCTAATGAACCCTAATTGATCAAAAGACCTAGTTATTGGGCCTATTGGGCTATGATTGGGTTGGAAACCCTAATTAGGGTTTGGAAAACCCTAATTTTGGGATTATTGGTTTGGACTTATCGGGACCCGTATTTTAGACCATTGGAGTGAAGTGATGACTCAATCCCAATTTCATTGTATGTTTTGACTTAATGGATTAAGTCGTTAATGGGTTAAGTAAGAACACTTAACCCTAATCGTCATTTTATGTGAGAAAACCTAATTTGGGTTTGGATGCTTGGTGGGCCACTTATTGGACTAAGCTGTTGTGGGCCTTTGTGGGCTAATTGGGAACACATTTATGGACTAAGGGAAATTATTGGGCTTCAGGATGATACCAATTAGAGAGGCTTGGGCCCAATTTGGAAAATTGGGCCATAAGTGGGCCATAATTGGGCCTTGAGGGTTATTAGCTATTGGGCCATCAGAATGCCAATTGTTTGGGCTAGAATAATTGGTTAGGCCTTAAAGTAAGTCCATGTAGAGGTTTGGGCCCAATTTAGAAAATTAGGCCATATGTTGGGCTTTGGCCCATTACTTGAATATTAGGCCTTGGGAGTGTGACTTGGACCTTGGGCTTGGAACCCAATTATTAATTGATGATTGACAGTTCGGGAACCTGTCAACCAGCAGCTAGAGTTTTATCCACGGGACTTCAGCAATGTCAGGTGAGTCTTCTCACCATACCAATGGGTCTAAGGTACCAAGGCCGACCCATTTTATGTTATGTGGTACACTAGTTGTAGTAGAGATATGTGGTATGATAGTTAGCTTTATGCTAAGTGGTATGCTAGTGATTATATGATATGTGATATGCTAGTTGTCTTTGTGTATTATTGCATGGAAGACCCCGGGGCGAACCCGTAGCAATTGGATGTAAGACCATGTGGGGTAGCCCATGACATTCCTAGGTAAAGACCATGTGGGGTAGCCCATGACACGTTGGATGTAAGACCATGTAGGGTAGCCCATGACATTCCTAGGTAAAGACCATGTAGGGTAGCCCATGACACGAATGTGTAAGACCCTGGGGGAGCCCATGGCATCCTTACAGGTTTATGTTTGAGTTATGTGTAGATATTTCTATGACATATGATATGTTATGTGATTATGTATGTTATTGCATGGAAGACCCCGGGGGGAGCCCGTGGCAATTGGATATAAGACCATGTGGGGTAGCCCATGACATTCCCATGTTAAGACCATGTGGGGTAGCCCATGGCACAATTGTGTAAGACCGTGGGGAGAGCCCACGATATCCTTACACGTTTATATATGCATGGCTTATGTGATATATGTAGCTTTTATAGCTAAAATGATATGTGATATGTGGATTGTGTGTGGGGTATGCTCTGGGGAACTCACTAAGTTTTGTGCTTACGGTTTACAGTTTTGTTTTCAGGTATCATCGATTTGGAAAAGAAGAGCTCGGATTGATCGCAATGCACACAGCTATGATTTCCGCAATGAATGGTTTTGGGATGAAATCTGATAAATGATTTACTTAACGATGATTTGAAATGTTTGAAATAAATGGTATCAATGTTTTAGCTAAATTAAAAATGAAATTTTTACCCTTGATTTTTGGGTCGTTACAGCGTCACCTAAGCTTTCTGTCACATCATGATTGGTCGTGAGTGAATGAGTAGATTGCGGGGATATCCGTCCCTCACGGAGGGAAACGAACTGCCACCCCGGTGTTAGATTGCCTTGGCCAAGGTCGGGCCTAGGCCAAAGTCCTGACGAGATAACATCTCGTTTATGATGTCTGTTACATTTAACGGGACCATTTATGATAACGTTAACACTCAAGCTCTTGTGGTCCATGTAAATGGTACAACGAACCCCATAGAAGTAGTGTACCCAAATATTGAGGGCGAAAACCACATCCCCCAGCTCCAAATCATGCGTCAAATAGTTCGCCTCATGAGGCTTCAACTGCCTCGTAGCGTATGCTATCATGCGAGCCCGCTGCATCAGCACTGCACCCATACCCGTGATCGAAGCGTTACAGTAGACCACACAATCGTTGACGCCCTCCGGCAAAGTCAGAATCGGCGCCTCGCACAACCGCTGTCTGAGAGTCTCGAAAGTTGCCTGCTGCTCAGGCCCCCAGCAGAATGTCACCGACTTCTTGGTCGGTTGGGTCAAAGGAACAACAATCTTGGAGTAATCCTGGATAAATCTCCGATAATAACCCGCCAGACCAAGAAAACTCCGAATCTCGGATGGATACCTCGAAACCTCCCACTGCATCACGACCTCTACCTTGGCCGGATCAACCAAAATACCCTTCTGGTTGACAAGGTGACCCCGAAACTGCACCTCGCGCAACCAGAAATCGCACTTGGAGAACTTTGCGAAAAGTCTCTCCTTCCTAAGTGTCTCCAGCACCTCCCTCAGGTGCTCCCCATGCTTCTCCTCAGTCTTGGAGTAAACCAAGATATCATCGATGAAGACTATCACAGACTGGTCCAGCATCGGTCTGCACACGCGGTTCATGAGATCCATGAACACGGAAGGAGCATTGGTGAGCCCAAACGGCATCACCACGAACTCGTAATGACCATAGCGAGTCCAAAAAGTTGTCTTCTGCACATCGTCGTCCCTGACTCGCATCTGGTGATAACCCGATTACATATCAATCTTGGAGAACCAAGATGCACCCTGAAGTTGTTCAAATAAATCGTCAATCCTCGAAAGGGGATAACGGTTCTTCACCATTACCTTATTTAACTCCCGTTAATCTATACACATCCGATGTGACCCGTCCTTCTTCTTCACAAACAGAATCGGGGCTCCCCATGACGAACTGCTTGGCCTGATAAATCCATTGTCTAACAGCTTCTGCAGCTGTGTAGACAACTCTTGCATCTCAGGTGGAGCCAACCGATATGGTGCCTCGGCTATCAGAGCCGCACCAGGAACTAGGTCAATCCTGAACTCTACATGCCTCTTCGGAGGTACCTTAGGCAAATCCTCCGGGAACACTTCCAGGTACTCCCGTACGATCGATACACCATGCACGGTCGCCTTACCCTTATCCCGGGTATCCATAACATAGGCGACGTACCCTGCGCAACCCTACTGAAGGTAGCGTCTCGCCCTTTCTGCCGAACACAAAGTCGGTCCACACTGCGGCCTCTCGCCCTGAATCACCAACCCTCCCCCACTTGGGTTCCGAACTCGTACTAGCTGCTGCTCGCAGTCGATCACTGCCCCATTGGGGATCAACCAGTCCATACCCACGATAACCTTATTCCCTCGCATGGGGTTGGGGACTAATCCACGAAATACTGTTCATCGAACAATTGTAGTGTACATCCCCGGTGAACCCTCGCGACCCGAACAGTCCTATCATCTGCAATCTCTACATCAAGGGGACAGTCCAGCTCCCCCGGAGCTCCAACAAATCGCTTGCTAAGCATGAGCGATACAAAAGATCGGGTAGCCCCCGAATCGAATAATACCATAGCAAATCACAAGGAGCGATCCTATAACAAAACACATAAAGATAAGCGACAAATTAATATAAATAAAGAGATAAGGAGAAGATACAACAACTATAACTTCTTCGTTTCAACTCCGTTTTCGACGTTCTTTTATGTACGAAAAGTTATTGAAGAGCCCCACAATCTTATCTAGTTAGTTTGGACTAAAAACATAACGAACTAAAATCCTTAATTCATGCAAGAAACCCGAGATATGACTTTCCCAATTTTACCCTTTGCTTTAAGGCACAAATCGATGGCTTTAAGCACTTAACCCATCATTGCCAATATCCGAAAGGGCCTAAACCCTATTCCTTTGAAGCCCAATACCATCACTTGATCAAATTTCGATCTGACGTCTCGAAATTAGAACATCACTAAAATCAGGTATTACAATTATCCCCCACTTAAATTGGATTTTTTCCTCGAAATCTGACTTGATTAGAATTCTTGAAAACTGTACTAACACTATTCCACATGCCCCTCCCACCACTTCATAACATTAAAAAATCCAAATTGAAAACTTGAGTGAACATACATAACCCAACTGGTACCAACAATAATCTAAGTGCGTGAAAACTATTCAACTGCAACAACCATTTCCCTCTCCCCCAACTGTACGACCCCACTCATAATGAACTACTTAAATTGGGAAAATCTTGTAGCTGCGACTGAACTGACTTATACTTTACAGAGTCAGGAATGCACTAACCTAAAATTTCCAACGACAAACCCAATGGCTATTGACCAACCACCCGACATACTTACCCCAAGTCACTGACCAGGAACACTACTAAATTGGGTATAACAATACTCAAAATATTCTGATCGAGAATTGAAATCCAGACCAAGCTCAGAAATCGCCCTAAATCCTTCAAATACACACTTGGTTTTTTGTCAAATTATCACCTTCCCTCCACTCCCACGAGCGTATCAGTGGTCAACTGGAGAAAATCTTGGGCGACATCCACGCTCCCATACGCTTAGGGGTACAATCATCTAACAAACCATCCAAGATTTTTACAACGAACTTCATCACTGGCGACTTAAATCACTCGAAACCATTATCACAACAACGAACAAAGATCCACTAAGGAGCTCCACGAGGAGCTGCTGATAACAACCATGACTTCTCCAATAAGTCAAAATCCTACTAAAAACCGACCCATACCCATCGGCTACTAAGTCGTCAACAGTATTCCCATACCGTTTAAAATGCCCAATTATGCCAAAGACCAAACGAATTACACCATGAGGATCTCCACGACATAACTACCGGCTTAACACTTAAGTGAAATCCACAAGAGTCCACGATACGTCATGATACCATCCAAACATTAGAATGAGGAGCTCATGGTTCCTCACCGTTCTTTGCATCACCCAATCTCAACCATGAAGATTCCCGACAAGCGCCGGATGGGCCTATAGACATACGACCGTCATCCCATCGACCTGCAAAATCCAGTCAGCGTCCCACTAACACTTACCAAAACCACATGAGTCATACCATACTATAATACACAACCCTTCCACAGTCTGGTACGACCTAACTCACCCTATAGAATGCTACGAGCCAAGTTGTAGACTTACCCCACTTCCACAACCGTCTACCAACCTAGTGAATGATACGACTACCCCAAAGTCTTAGAAAACTTCCAATACTGGCCCAATTCATGGTCTTGCCAACTACCCACAAGAACCCCTAACCAAATATCAATATGAGCCGAACACCCAGCCTGCTGGGCCCTATCAGGCGTTCGGGTCGTGCTTTGAGCCCCAGAGCCTTCATCAGACAAGAACACACAGAGAGGTCCTGGCACAACCCTTATATTGAACCTAGCCATGGATCCAAAATGTGTCCCTATCTCTACTTCACGTCCCTAAATGAGATGAACTGAATCCTTAACCCCCGATTCCCTGATTACAATAGACCAATAAACTCTATTCCTTGCATGGGCCTCGACTCATACCATAACCAGAAACCATCAATCCTCTTGTCCTGAGATACGAAAATCCAAGTTGATCCCCACTTGAAAATATTTTCGATACTCCTAAGTGGTTCTCCTCCACTTGGAATCAGCCACTCCCTTACAACTTCAAGATTTTCGCTATATGTCCACAATTCATAGTAACGACACACTAAGATTTCTGACTTGTGGTCACAATCCATGTCAATAGACATCCCAACCATAAAAGCTTCTCACGGTAAAATCCTAATATTAAATAATCGAACAGGTCCTACAATTGCTCAACTTATTGAACCAGACCTCCTGTTGAAGGAAGAACTCCATAACTAACTTGAATAGTTACAGAACCGAGATCAGATTGACTACTTCCAGCCCTGCTGGCGCGACTTGCCGAAATTGGATTACACATGGATAGGAAGCTCATCTAGAAAACCGGTCAACATTGCTCCAACACTCTAACCATGGGTCCAAAAATATCCATTGCCCCACACTTGAAGAAAGATTGATGCCTCTACAGCACCATCAACTGACACCACTCGACAATCTCCGAACAATCTCAACCATTGAACAAAACCCGCACGAAAGTGCATCCACCACACCCCGAAGTAGATTGAGCATGAGCACGCCCGACCACAAATGGCTGGGATAGTGTGCACGATGGACTTCCGTGGCCACGTAGACCACGAGCTCGCTCGTTGTGTATATACCGTACAACCTTAGTGGTGGGTATAGCGAGATGCAATAGATATTATGACCGTAAAAAGGATTTCTCATTATTCGAGGGGGTTTCGATCGTGTTTGGTTTGAAGTGTGAAAGCCATAAAACGCTTATTAGCCATGCAAAAAGATGAATGAATTAAACATCATTCCTTATTTTTTTGAATTGATTTATCTTATTTTCCATGTAGGATGCTAGCTCAAGTCACATGGACGCCGAATTTGACAGAAACCGAATGAACCTCATATGACATTTACACTAACCAAATAAATACAATTGAAAATGTTTCGAGTCTAATTTAGCTCGTTTTAAACTTTGAAAACAATTAATGTTTGGGGTCTAATTTAGCTCGTTTTAAACTTTGAAAACGAAATAATTGTTTGCCCAAAACTTTGACCAAATCTATGTTAAATAATATCTGCTCTATCAATTATAGCACACATCTATATTTATTTATTCTGATTCTGATTTTGTTGATTTTAATAAAAGTAAAAAAAAAAAAAAGGAAAATAATAAAATGCACCACACGAAGATGATGAGAAGAAGAGTGCCTCAAAAGTCACTTCGTTCGATTGAAACTTCAAAACATTTTTTCCCAATTCATCAAACAAACAAAACCCATCACCACACACAACGACAACGACCACGCACTCTCCTTTCTGTTCTCTTATCTTCCCAATTTCCACGATACCCTAGAATTCAAGAATCTTTCCCTACCCAATTTCTTACTAATCCACTTTAAATCAGATCGAGAAAACCCATTCAAAACCCTAAATTCAACAGCTTTTAAGTTTTTGACTTGTTGGAGTCATGTGGGACGAGTTCACCAATTGAAAAAGGTTTGAGTTCCGATTGTTACTCAAGTGGGAAAGATGTCTGTTGAGAGATCATTTGAAGCATGGGAAGAGGTACAGCGTCACGGATTAGATTTAGCTGATAGATTGACACAAGGGTTTACAGGTTTGATTCAATCTCACATCACTCCTCCATCATTCACATGGCCAAACGCTCACCCACCCAAGCTGTTTGATGTCGAGTTCCCTACTCAGAATTTCGTTACAAGAGATCTAGGGCTTGTGATTGAGAAAACCAGCTATGGAATTAATGGGGTTTCTGCGATTTTTGATATTGGGAATAGGTTAGGTCAAGCTGGGGTGGACTTTGGGGCAAATTTAAACGGTGTTGTTCAGCAGTTCTTCAGGAGGTTGCCGGTGCCATTCCGGCATGAGGAAGATACGGTGGTGTTAAGGGTGGATACCGGCGTTCAAAGAACTGCTGATTTGGGGGTTAATATGCAGGTTCATGAGGATCTTGGTGCGTTGACGAAAAGGTTTAAAGATTTTGGGTTCAACGAAACTGAAAAAGTGAAAGACGAGTCTGATGAAGATGAGGTTTCTGGATTTAACTTGAAGCTTGCTCGATTTTCAGGCAAATCTCAGGTATATTATCTAGCCAATGTTGATAATTTAGTAGATTAAGCATATCGGTTACTAAACCAAACACCTCACGGAATGGAATTGACATTCCAATTCCTTCAAACACCTCCGGAATGGAATTCATACAATTGGTTTATTTGCAGGGAATACTTAACATCTCATCAACATTTGATAGTCGGACACATGATGTGGAGAGTTCTTTGGTTGCAAGAGGAGATTTTTGGAGGGTAGAAGCGTCACATGGGCGTGCCACGTCAGCAAACGAGAATCCATCTCTATTTCTTGTCCAGCTTGGACCTGTACTTTTTGTTCGTGATTCTACTCTTCTTTTACCTGTTCATTTGTCCAAACAACATTTGCTTTGGTATGGTTATGATAGAAAGGTATAATATATATAATTATATATTCTATTCGCCAATTGTTTTTATAACATTTTGGTTTTCTAAAAAAGGTTTATTCAAGAATTTTGTTTTTTTGTTTATTAGAATGGAATGCACTCTCTTTGCCCAGCTGTGTGGTCGAAACATAGAAGGTGGCTTTTGATGTCCATGATTTGCCTCAATCCTTTGGCGTGTGTAAGTACAAAACTACCCTTCTGCTCTTGTTCTTTTGGTTATAACCCATATAAATATAAGTAAATTTTTCTTGTAAAATATTTTGCAGTCATTTATGGATTTACAGTTCCCAAATGGTCAACTAACATATGTGGCTGGTGAAGGCGTATCTACAAGTGCTTTTTTACCACTTTTTGGTGGTCTTCTTCAAGCTCAAGGTCAATATCCAGGAGAAATGAGGTTCAGTTTCTCATGCAAGGTCACTTCTTCTTCTTTTTCTTAATCTACTTTCTTTTTTATTATCAACAAGAGCAAAAAAATTGGAAAGTTGGAAATTTATTTTCTGTAGAATAATTGGGGAACGCGAATCACACCAATGATACAATGGCCAGAAAGATCGTTTACAATGGGATTCGAACAAGCTTTAGCTTGGAAAAGATCTGGTCTCATGGTTAGACCAACTATCCAACTCAGGTAAAACAACAGAGGGCATTTATGTCTTTTCCACAGACTGAGATCTACAACAACTCTTTGTTCCACTTTGTTTCAATGAGACAAAAATTTGTTACAATTTTTGTCTCATTGACACATCGGTCGCCTTGTCCCACCTTTTTAGGTGGGACGTGTTGACGACCGTCACAGTTTTTGTCTCATTGACGTTAGTAAATTTTTTGGACGGGATAAAAAGGTACAGTTTTTTGTCCCGTCCCATCAACATGTGTCGGTGACAATTGTCAGTTGTCACTGACAGTTTTTGTCTCATTCATTGACGTTAGTCAATTTTTTGGACGGGACAAAAAAAGTTATAGTTTTTGTCCCGTCCCATCAACATGTGTCGGTGACAATTTGTCCGACACACAGGTTGACTGACCTTGTTGTCGGTATAATATTTATTTATTTCAATGAGAAATAAATTTGTTTTAAGATGTAAATTTATTTATGTTGGTTAGCTTACACCCAACTGTTGGTGGGAGCAATCCGGGAGTGAAGGCGGAAGTTGTGCATTCGGTGAATGAGAATTTGAATCTCATTGGTGGTTGTTCCTTAGCATCACATTCCTCTGCATTTGCATCACTCTCCGTATGTTTCTTGTTACTTTATATCCACAAAAAAGAAACACATAAAATATCAATTTAGCCACTTAATTATTTTATGTAATTTTAGGTAGGAAGATCAAAGTGGAATGGGAATGTTGGAAGATCAGGGATAGTGTTAAAAGTTGAAACGCCTCTAGGAAATGGAAGTGTTGCTCAACCTTCGTTTTCTGTTCAGTTAAATAGCGGCATAGAATTTTGATCCATGTATGTCGATATAGTCTCTTTTTTTGAAAAACACACGTATCTTTAATGTATATATATGATTCGTGTGAATGAATTCTTCTCCACTTTTTTTTAGTTGTTATCTTTCCGTGATGTTGAATATAAGTGTTTTCTTGTTAGTTTTTTATTACAAACAAACAATTGTTCATCCAAAAGGACCAAAATAGCCATATTTTGAAAAAAAGACACGCTTTTACTCAAAAGTGTCAAAATAGAGACTTTCTCTTGCATTACATTTTGGTCCTTTTTCCAATTTATCCGAAATCGCCCACCCTTACAAATTATAACACAAATTTTTACATCTACATGAAAAAATAACATATGTTAGTTCAAAAAGTTTAATTCGTTTTAAGAAATAATGTTAACAGATTAATGTAAAAATGTCATTTTGCAATGCATACATCCGATAAAAAATATTAATAGATAAAAAAAAACTCGATAATAAATGTAACTAGGGTTTTATAAGCTTAAACTTGATTCCGATGTATGTTTCGAGTTTATTTAATATGTTAACATATACTCAAATGATATAGAAGACTAATTTGTAATCCAGAAACAAATATCATAATTTTTTATAGAAAAATTGAGAATAAATTAAATATCCTCCTACATTTTGTTCGTACTTTTCTTTCTAGCTATTTAAGATTATGATAAGTGTCATTTAATTTAATTTAAATTTGATTGAAGTGTTAAATTTGTATACTTGTTATCATCTTAAATAGGTAGGAAGAAAAATATAAGAGGATATTTAATTTCTCATAGATATTTTATATTAGAAAAAGTGCAAAACTAATCCAAGAAACTGATAAATATTAAAGTATGAAAGCCATCAAAAAGGAAACCCAAGGAATATTTTATCACACGACGTGCATAACATTGGTCAACAACAGAGCATCTAACAAAATCTATAATCCATGTGACTTCATTATCAATGATAATATACTAGATCCAGTCTTGATGCCATTCTATCTTCCTTTTAATTTCTAGAAAAAGGCTGGACTGTGTTTTTAATCCCTATAAGTTTTACTTTGTAATAAACAAATTATATGCTAAATTATATGTTGACAAAATTTAAAAAATGATCTATATGCTTTCTGAAAAGTGGTAAGGTGAGTTCATAACAACCCTTATGTTTTAAAAAACTGGCATGAATCGTCATTTTCTCCCTTTCCGTCTCATTGTGACCATTTTCTCGCCAAACATGCACCTCACATGAGGGAAATATTGTATTTTTATTTATTATCGTCATTTATATCATTAATTAAGATTAGACTTGACATAAGTAGTCCATAAGCTAATTCTGATAATCCCTTCCAAAAAAACCCATTGATAATCTCCTACAAACCTTTACAGTGGTAGGGTTTGTGAAACAAAAATGATTTTGAGATTGTGGAAAGTTTGTTCTCTCTTAACACACATTGATGTAAAAAACTATTCGTTTGTGTGTGTATTAGGTTTATACGAAAGGAATAGACAACTACTTGATGTCGATGATTCATCATGGTGGAATGTTAACAAAGTTTCCTGATAGACGTTACCTTGTTGACATAGTCGACTAAGTGGATTTCGTTGACATTGATGTCTTCTCAAATCATGAACTCACGTAATGCTTCAAGAGTTGGGGTATACAAATAGCCAAACAATGTATTATCATTTATTATATCTAAAAATGACTTTGGACTATGGTCTGCTACCTCTTAAAAATGACTTAGATTTCCTCAAATTAGCTAGGTATGCTCCCAATAATAAAGAAAATCGGGTGGATACTGAACATGGGTAAACAAGGGTTCACACCTACTTCCATGACTCTTTTGAAAGCATTGATAGAAGAGTTAGGCGGTGTTTGTTTTTTGTCTGCAGATCTGTGTGGCCTCTTCTGTCTGCGCCGCGCAGACATTAGCCTTCGCAGACTGTTTGTTTTTTTGAAGATTGCAGATCTAAAAATGTCTGCGCGCCCTCTTCTTGGCGCAGATGTGGACCAGAGTCTTCTAACATCTCCAGACATCTTCTAGCTTAAAAAAACACATATATCTTCATTTTTTTTAAGTTTTTTTATTTATATTTTTTCCAACTTTATTAATGATAAACAATTTGAAAAAAAATTACAAAACTTAAAAAAAAAACGTTCGACGATACAAACATGATATTTTTGACAAATTTATAAATAAAGATTTATTACAATAATAGTCGTTGAAGTTGTTTATATAAATATGAAAAAAAAATCATAATATATTCTTATATTTTTTTGTCAAATTTTGTAAAACATTATTTAATACAATATCGTCAATTTCTCGAGAAAATATTTATGGTACGTTCTTAATGGATTTAATTGAAAAAATCGAAGTTTATTTCCATCCATTTATATATCAAATTCTTTGATCCCTAATTATAATGTTTAGTTATAACGTTGCAACCAAAGTTGTTGGTTTTTATCAAATATATACGTTAATTCATACCATTTTTATTTTTATTTTTTATACAATAATAGATAAAAGTTGATCTAGATTTATTAATTATTTATAACAAAGTCATAAAAATATTAAAAAATCACTTTGAAGTTTAAAAAATTCAGTTCATTTAGATTTCAGTTTATTTTAGTAGCTCGCAGATGTTAAAAAACAAACAGTCTTCTTTTTCAGACTGCAGACGTTTGGTCCACCTCTTCTACTGCAGAGGTCTACAGATGTGGTCCGCAGACTGCAGACATTTTGCATTAGAAAAAACAAACAACACCTTAGACGATAAGCTAGAGCCATCCCATAAACTTAATAAGAAAGATGTTAGGTCTTATAATCATAAGTTGGATTTAAATATCCCTTATTCTCAAACTTACACTAAAACACAATATATTTGTATAACATTTTTACCATATGGATCCAATAAAGTGATGATTATTGATGAGGTCACAATAGGAGATAATGGTGAAAATCTCGTCGTTACCAATGAATACGTTCGATTTGTTAAAATAACCAAGATCCTATTGTTAACAATGTGGATGATTCTTTTGTTAACAATGTGTAATAATTAATAAATTAAAAAAAATCCAAATTAATATGGTAAAAGTTAAATGATTTATCTTGAAACATATTAATCTCGATGAATATATTAATCTGGATGAATAAATTAATAAATTTACTATACAATTGAAAGTTGAAAAGTTTAATCAATTAAATACCTTACTTAAATAAAAAATTTAGATTTAATACATAAAAATAATTATTTATATTGAATCACATCCTTTATTTTTCTAATAAATTCTTCAAAAGTTCATGCTGTCATTTTATAATTTTCCAAAATGTCAGTTTAACTACAAATACTAAAATATAATATCTATGTAACTAATTATGCATAACAATTTATTTTTCAAAAAATTAAACACCCAAATATATGAATAATATTTTATCTTTAAATGAAAAATAAATCACATGATAATAAAATATAAAAGCTTGTATGATATGGATTTATATACTATCATAATTGATCAGTTAAGAATACAAAAAATCTCAAATAAAAATCCAAATCATCAACTAATTAAATAAGGTTGGGTTTGAGTAAGCATACAGCATAATAAAAAGAGTATCTTCATTATAAAATTTAATAAAAAATAGTTAATTATAATTTTAGGTGGAAATTTGAAGAGTTATGCGAGTTTAAACTTTCATTAGATACATAAATACATTTTTCCAAGTAGAAACCTGCAAAAATCACACTTTTATGAATTTTAAGTTATGAGAAAGTTTTGTATGAAATTATTGTGGTTTTAGGTTCTTTATATAGAAGTACCTACATGTGGTAGGTCGCAAATGAATTTTTATGTCACTTTGACTACGAAATTGTATAATTTGATTATGAATTTCAGACATTTAATAAGAATTTTCAATTCATATGAGATTTTCATGTTGCTTTAACTTAGATATTATACGCTTTGACTATGAATTTCATACATTTAATAAGAATTATCATTTCACCGGTGAATTGTCATTTCATCAGGGTATTGTCTGGTCACTTTAACAAAGAAATTATACACTTTGACAATGAATTTCGGAAACTTAATAAGAATTGTCATTTCACCAATGAAGTATCATTTAATCAAGGAATTGTTATGTCATTTTGAATACGGAATTGTTTTGACTACAAATTTCATACATTTAATAAGAATTGTAATTTCAATAGGGAATTGTCATTTAATAATACCCTATTCTTTTGCTATAAATGTGGTTCGTTAAACTCATTTTGCAATCATCTTTCTTTCAACTAATTTAAGTTATATCAACATATTTGAAAATGATTTCATTAGATGGAGTTCGCTAATAAACTTGTAACGACTTGGATATTTTATACATCTAATCTATGAGAAATATCAGAGTTTTTCTTACAATGCAAAATTCTAAACAAATTAAAACCTTTTACTTCCTAGGAAAAATCATGGGTTTACAATAAAATCTTACATACAATTAGAACAACAAGGAAAATTACATATATAGTGTTGGGTTTTTATTCAAAAACTAGTTTCAAAAACATGATATTTAGGCAACGAAAGACTTGATAATTTGAATAACATAAAACAAGTTTATAACCCACCAAGGATCTTCTTGCAAAGTTGTGAAAAGATTAAACACCAACCAAAGAAGAAGATGGAGAAAATTTGTAGCACCCGATCCCTGGTACGTATTTAAATTCAAGAAATGTTGCAATTTACTCTGGGACTCGGCGAGTTGGGAGCCCAACTCGTCGAGTAGACTCGACTGTTGATCGGGGGTTTAAGTGACCTACTCGATGAGTCGGAAGAGCGACTCGACGAGTAGGAGCTGTCTAGACAAAACCCTAATATTTAGGGTTTGCACCCTATTTAAACAACTTATCTCCTCCCATATCAGCCTCCATCGTCCCTCACACTTCCAGAAGACCTTAAACTGAAACCCTAGCCTTATTTGAGTGCTCTCGAGCCATTTTTGTGCATTTATATGCGTGTTTGAAGTTGGAGAAGAGAAGGAAGCTTGAGATTTCATAAAATTCTCATTTTACCCTTTTGACCATATATGCATCTTCTTATGCATTATTTCTCGTAAAATTACTCAACATCTTCTAAGTGACTTAAACTCTTATTGGGCATTTTCATGAAGTTACTACTTCATAATCTCATCTCTTTCTCATAAATAACCAAATTGCCCTTTTGGTCAATAGTTGGCTAAAAGTCATTCTTTCGCTAAATTTTAGGTTCTTACAAAATCCTTTCCAACCTACTAGTAATCTTTCATAATCTTGATAGACACAATCCCAAAATTGTAACCATATTCAAGAAAAACAATGGACCGATTTTGAGTTTTGTTTCGTAGACTTAGGATGTATGGTGGTAATGTGCTTTTGTTGTGAATGTAGGATGGATTGTGGAGCAATCAAAATTTATAAAAACAAAACATTAAATAAATAAATAAATAAATAAGGGTAATTAAATAATTTGATAAATAAATTCTACAAATACTCCCTATAATTATGCTAGTTACATTGAATTTTAACCTAATTTCTCCCCTTTTTAACTACACTCGTTCGTATTCCCTCATCAATTTCAAAAACCCTATTCCACTGAAGAACGTCGACCTAACATCTCACCTATGAAATCCTCATGAAGAAAGGTGCCTTCGACTGATGTAGGATCCATCTTCATCACCGATTATAGACATAGCAACCACCATCATCATCTTCATCGCCGACACCTAGAGTTTTGTTTCTCTTTTTTTTTTTTCTGTAATTGATTTGCAAACCTTTCTGAAATTATATTTGTTCGTCTTTTGTCTCTTTCACTTCGTGTATTGGTGGATTGTCCTTCTACAAGGGTTTTATATGTAAGATTTTTTCAAATTGACGGCTTACTATGTATGTTTCCCGACGATCTGCTTGCCGACACCAATTTCATCATCTCCTACTTGTCCTTTACACATTCTTAGACTCTATAGAATTATACTTATTACATAAATTTTGGGTTTTGTTTTTGTCACACCCCCAAACCTGAACGGCGGAAACGTTCGGGGGCGGAGGACGTCATGTTTACTATCATAACAATTGAATAGTAAAGAAAGTACACACCACCATAACATATATTTGAAAAGTTTACATAATTGTATCTATTACATGTTTAAAAGTCAAATACAGAATGATGAATTCCAAAAGGTGATGTTAACGCAAGACCGTTAATCTCCAAAAGTAGTTGTTAACCCTGCTCAACGGTTTCCTGAGAATACAAGTTATTTAAAGAAAAAGTGTCAACAATTAAGTTGGTGAGTTCATAAGTAGTGCTTTGTGAAAATGTATGCCATTCGAAAGTTCGTGTATGTTTTCCAGAAAATCCGATATTTTCTTATGAGTGTATGAAATGAGTATGAATGATTGTTGTATAAATCGTATGTACTTGAACCAGGAAAATCCTATATTTTCCTAAAAGTGAAGTGCAGTCTCAAATGACCAAGACCGTACCCTGTAAGCAACTATGACATGCTAAAAAAGAATGATGTATATTCTTATTATAAAACAAATTATAAGAGGATTTGTATTTGAATGTGAAAAGAACTGTATCTGTTACTTTTCCCGTGAAAACGTAATACCATAATAATCGTCTATCTAGTGAGTTTTCATAACTGTACTATCATAATTTGCCTGTAGCGACGTTCTTTAAGCGTCGAAATGTTATGACACTTGTCATCCCGGGGACTGTAGCTAACAGTCAGGGTGCGAGATCATTAGTCCCGTATAGATCTATACACATTTGCCATGTTCTCCGGACAGGAGATTCTGGTTATAAAACAAGACTTCTAGAGGTACCTTAATAGGTATAGTGAAGATGAATAACCCACAGATTCTCAATTAAGTCACGTATTAAAATGAATATGTTTGTCCCTGAAATAATTACCCTTTTTCCCAATATAGACAAAGGCGTAATTAAGAGGTGTATGTTCTTGTATGTATAAGAATGATATAGTGAAAATACTTACCCTTGATATGATGCAAACGTATAAATAAAGACTTATGATATTTATAAATATGTTTCATCCCGAGAGGGTAAAGTAGTCTAAGATGTTTTGCAGGTTAACAGATCCATATAATAGTCATGAAATGTATATCAAAAGATTTATGTTTACACACGGGATTAACCAGGTGTTTACTTGTATTCCCCCCCTTTTAAAGTGTTTAAAAGCATTTAAAAGTATTTGAAAGTGTGGAAATAGGGGTATGAACTCACCTGATTGAAGTGGTGATTTGAAGAAGTTGAGACTAAAAATCGAGCAGAACTTCGACTAGAAAAATTGATTTCTCGGGAATCTCGGGAACGTCGGGACTTCCGTCGTGTACTAGTGGGTTACCGGGGCTTTCGGGTGGTTTAGAGGGGCTTTAGAGAGGTTTCGTGGTGAAAGAAATGAGTAAAGAAGAAAATAAATCCGGAAGTCTTCGCATCATTTATATAGTGGCTGGATGGACTTCGGACGCGGGGCGTACCTGCGAGGAGCGCTGGGCGTTCCGGAGCGCAGGGCGTTCCCTTCGCGTACGCGGTGCGTTCAGCTGCTCTTTGACGTCATTGCTTACCGACGCCTCGGGCAGAGTACCTTGATGCGACCAGGTGCGACATGGACAAACCTAGACCCAGCAATTCCGAACGCGGGGCGTTCCCTCGAAACGCATGGCGTTCATTTCGGACCAATCTCGATATTTGAGCCCAAAACTTGTAAAATCTGTAACTTTCTCGTACGATCTTCATTTTCGACGTTCTTTATATCCACGCGTAGGTGGGAATATACTCTACAACTTTCGTTTAGACTCTGTCAGCTAATTCTGACTTTATTTTTAATAATATATTTTTAACAGGTCGGGACTAAAAAAGTCCGTTAAAACTCCATAACTTCTTCATCCGACGCCCGTTTTCGTCTGTCTTTTTACCGTTGTACTACTATTGACGAGACCTTCGATTCTCGTTTAGGTCGCGTTGGCTAAAAGTCGCTCAATCTCTATTTCGAGTTTTTAGCTGTCCACCGCTATGTCCGAAACTTCGAAAAATCATAACTTCTTCATACAAAGTCAGATTTGGGCGTTCTTTTTATGTATGTTCACGGTTTAATGATATCTACGAATTTCATTCAGATACTTAAGGCTAAAAAGCATTTTATTGGAATTTCGCGTTTTCTGCTTAACAATGTTTTACCGGTATTGTCGCGGATCTTCGATTGGTCATAACTCCGTCGTTATAACTCAGATTTTAGTGTTCTTTATATTTTTGGAAACCTTGTTACGATATCTACCACTTAGTATACTCAAACTGAGCTTGTTGAACGTCTCATTTTTTTTGATGACATTTTTCTTTATTACTTCACAACAAGATTACAATATTTGACTTTTAGTCATTACATTGACCTGAAATAACGGGTTGTTACATCATCCCCCCGTTAGAGGGAATTTCGTCCTGAAATTATTTATAAAGATAAGTGTCTATGGACTAGGGAAGAGATGCGGTTACTTTTGTTGCATCTGAGCTTCTCGCTCCCAAGTGAATTCGGGTCCCCGTTTAGCATTCCAGCGAACCTTAACTATTGGTATGCGACTTTGCTTTGTTCGTTTGAATTCCCTATCCATGATCTCGACGGGTTCTTCTACAAAGTTAAGATTTTCATTCAGTTCGATTTCCTCGAGTGAAATCACGAGAGTTTCGTCGGACAGACACTTCTTCAGGTTAGATACATGAAACACCGGATGTACTTTGCTAAGTTCGATTGGAAGCTGAAGTCTAGAAGCTACTGGGCCAATCCTTGCAGTAATTTCGAAGGGTCCAATGTACCTTGGGTTTAGTTTTCCACGCTTCCTGAAGCGTATCATGCCCTTCCAGGGTGAGACCTTCAGTAGCATGCGGTCACCAATCTGAAATTCCGAGGGTTTTCGTCTTTTGTCGGCATAGCTCTTTTGTCTATCTCTTGAGGCTTTCAGTCACTCTCGAATTTGAACGATCTTTTCAGTCGTTTCCCTTGATTTCCGGGCCAGTGAGAGTGCTATAAGGGACTAGACCTTTCACCAACTGCAAGTCGCCCACTTCCGTCCAACACAGAGGTGATCTGCACTTGCGGCCGTAAAGGGCTTCGAATTGAGCAGTCTTGATGCTAGTGTGATAACTGTTGTTATAAGAGAACTCAACCAATGGCAAGTGGACGTCCCATACTTTACCGAAGTCGATTACACAGGCTCGCAACATGTCTTCAAGGGTTTGGATCGTCCTCTCACTCTGGTCGTCAGTTTGTGGGTGATAGGCTGTACTCATATCTAGTTTAGTACCTAAGGCCTTCTGTAGCATTTGCCAGAATCTTGAAGTGAATCTACTGTCTCTATCCGAGATGATAGATATCGGCACTCCATGAAGTCGCACGATCTCTCGGATGTAGGTTCTTGTTAGTTTCTCCATCTTATCGGTCTATTTGATTGGCAAGAAGTGGGCAGATTTGGTTAACCTGTCGACGATCACCCAAATGGTATCATGACCACCCTGCGTCTTGGATAGTTTGGTTATGAAATCCATGGAAATCTGCTCCTACTTCCACTCAGCTATTTCGGGCTGATGGAGTAGACCTGAGGGTTTCTGATGTTCTACCTTGACCTTGGCACAAGTCAAGCACTTGCCCACATATGTAGCAATTTCTGCTTTCAAGTTTGGCCACCAATAGAGTTGTTTGAGATCCAGATACATCTTATCTGAACTTGGGTGCACGGAGTATCGGGTCTTGTGTGCTTCGTTCATAACTATCTTTCTGAATCCACCGGACTTCGGTGTCCAGATTTGGTTCATGAGGTAACGAACTCCGTCACTCTTGATCTCAAAACTCTTGTCCATCCCTCTAAGTGCTTCACCTGTCAGGCTTTTGGGTTTCAAGGCCTCCAGTTGGGCTTCCTTGATTTGCGTTGACAGGTGTGAATGGTGTTGGGTTATGAGCATTCTAACACTCCTAAGTGTACATGCAACCCTAAATACCTTGGATCTATGTTTTCTCTATTATACATACAATTATGAACATCCAAGGTATTATCCTAATCTAGCATACAAAATAATAAATATAACAAGATAGAATACATACCTCTTTGATGTAGAATGTCTTCATGAAGCTTGAGTGCCTAGGGCCCCAAGTGTGACACCTCAAATGGTTCACACAACACCAAATACACTTGGAATAACTTGAGAGAAACTTGAACACTCCTTGAAATCGTCTAGCCCTCACACTCACACATTAGTGCACGATTTCTTGAGCCATGGGATTCTTTTATATGGTGGCTATTAGGGTTACACCATGTAACTCATAACTTTACCCATTCCTTATGCTCCATGGATTTTAACCTCCATGGAGTATCCATGGGTCACCCCATGGACTTAGTCCAACATAAGGAATCTTGGATCACAAGCCCACATATATAAGAATGAATGATTTACACAATCAACCCATATATTTAATTAGTCTCCTTTTGATCACTTAATTAATTCCAAATTAATTCTTGATCAATACTAATTAAATAACATTATTAATATATTAGAACTTATAATATATTAACCAACCTTAAGTCCAATTCCAGCCAAAACAATCGAATATATGCATCCAACTCGATTTTTCAGCTACTTTTGCAAGTATAACAAGAAAACAAGCCTAGGCTCTGATACCACTGTTGGGTTATGAGAATTCTAACACTCCTAAGTGTACATGCAACCCTAAATACCTTGGATCTATGTTTTCTCTATTATACATACAATTATGAACATCCAAGGTATTATCCTAATCTAGCATACAAAATAATAAATATAACAAGATAGAATACATACCTCTTTGATGTAGAATGTCTTCATGAAGCTTGAGTGCCTAGTGCCCCAAGTGTGACACCTCAAATGGTTCACACAACACCAAATACACTTGGAATAACTTGAGAGAAACTTGAACACTCCTTGAAATCGTCTAGCCCTCACACTCACACATTAGTGCACGATTTCTTGAGCCATGGGATTCTTTTATATGGTGGCTATTAGGGTTACACCATGTAACTCATAACTTTACCCATTCCTTATGCTCCATGGATTTTAACCTCCATGGAGTATCCATGGGTCACCCCATGGACTTAGTCCAACATAAGGAATCTTGGATCACAAGCCCACATATATAAGAATGAATGATTTACACAATCAACCCATATATTTAATTAGTCTCCTTTTGATCACTTAATTAATTCCAATTTAATTCTTGATCAATACTAATTAAATAACATTATTAATATATTAGAACTTATAATATATTAACCAACCTTAAGTGTTATTTCTCTCATTATAGTCTATCCAAATGCATGATGCCATGCAACCCAAATGGACCATGCCGGGTCGGGTCAAGTCTTACCAATTATAGTTATGGACTTAGACATTAATCCAACAGTCTCCCACTTGGATAAGTCTAAAATTGCGTATGACTTCAGGAACCGATCAGCAATCGTAGCTCTCAAAAGCTTCTGTCGAACTCTGACCTTGTCGATGAACTCTGACCTTTGTCAATGACTTGTCCATTAGATAAGGGATCCTATATTCCTCCATTCTAGATATCATATGGACTAAGACATGGATTATCAATCGTTCTCTCTGTCCATTTGTTGTTTCCCGATTTCCGATTCATGATGACTGACTGATTGAACAAATCAAATCAGTCCTGGCTTGGCTAAGCACTCACATGTATCATCTTTAAATCATCGAGGGGCCCACAGATATCGCTTTTATCCCGAAGGTAAAAGGAATGGATAAACTTCGACTCATATGGCTTGTTCTACTACTTGTTGAATCATACACAAATGCACGTTTTATAACATCGAGTTACCAATGCGTTTTCGTGCAATCAATGTATAACCAACTCATAGTAACAACTCATATCTCTAGGTTTGAAGAATATAAGATATTATCGTCTCATGATCACTCGTGATAAAATCCATGAAGTGATTCAAATGAGCGCGGGTTGAATCCAATACTCAGAACTTATGAGCACTCATGAGTGTTGTAGCACCACTTTGTCCACCAACTTGGACCTCTACAAACCAACCCATGACAGTCTTGATTCATATTTACTTCCAACATATGACCGACTGTGGATGGTTTGAATAACTTAATCATTCAGGAAGAGCGACTTAGTTATTTTGGAAGTCAAAACATGCAAAGTGAAACACAAGAATAAATGAATCAAATATGGTATCAAACCCTATGAATATAAATAAACACTTTTATTTATCACCATACTGATTACTCATTATTCATTGTTTCGGTTTTATCAACTTTATACTTGAATTTAAAACAATAGTTGTCCCATGCTCCAAGCATGTACACTATGTTTTCTAAACACTAGTCATGCCATACACCAAGTATGCATACTATGTTTGTCTATGATCTTTAATTTGTAAAATAGATCAATTGAACATCACTCCAATGATCCTCTTTTCACAGTCCCAAATCCTTACTGCAAATGCAAGAATTCCAAATTCATGCCATTTACTGAAATCTGTTAGATTCTAAACTTATATGCATTGATCCTCTTAATGATTATGCACAAAGTCAGAAAGACTTGACAACAATCATTACAGAGCATTCCAAAGGAGATCAGCTCCTTGGAAACATCCTTCTTTCATTAAGTTTCCTAATCTTACACAGATTGAATAATTTCTAACTTTGAAACATTTCCATATTCCATTTTGACTATCACTTCTGAACAAGAGTTGCCTCCTTACAGATTATGTCAATATGGTCCTTCCAGAATTAACATTATACTTCCAACTGTCCTTGAGCAACCAATCTTTGGTAAACCTTAGATTGTCCTCGACAATTGCTTAATCATTTTAGTCATATCCAATTCTAGACATTTTCCCTTCATAATGCCCCAGGCATTTGGAAAATTTTAGAAAGGATGAATATAGCACATGTAATCGATCCTATATCCGAAGCATATGGGACACGATTCATGATGTCTCACATAAAGACTAAACCAGTCTTTTGCTATAATATTTCCATTTCAATTTGCCAAGTTCTCAAAATTCAGATTATGAAAAGGGATGCCGTAATCATAATCGAATTTTAGAACGCAAATAATGGACCCATATATAGAATTTCCTTATGTTGAGCCATTCCAACATGAAATTCATATATATATCGTTGATTAAATACGATTAAAATCTCAATCTAAGCTTTTAGAATTGAAATGAAGTATAATTTCCTCTCCTTAATTATAGCAAAACAACTTTTTCAACCCCTGCAACCTCACGAATTGAAACTTTTGTTTTCTATAATTAACATTGCTAACTTGCAACCTTTGTCATAATTATCATGCTCCCACTAACATGATGATTATTAGCATAACACTTATGCTCCCACTAGCTTTGACATGTACTCAGAAATCAGCTGACTTTCTTACCAAAGTTCAGATTTCTGATACTAGATTGTTTTGATAAAACTTTATCAAAATCATACACCTCTCTTAGATAGCTCACATGTGTGTCTAAACAATTTTAGAACTATGAAAAGGGATGCCGTAATCATAGTCTCAATTGTTTAGACCTTTGCCACTTCTCACAAGTCCATGTTAGTGTGTCGGTAAACCATACACGCTCCACTAACGACTTTGAGAATGCAAATATCACAATTGCTATCTAGCTAAAATCTACTTAGTGAAAGTGTTTCCTCACCATCATTTTCATGAATCGGAGAGAAACCTTATGACACTTAGATTTAATAGTGTATGTGTTCTTATCCATGTGAATTTGTCAAAACCATAATCACAAGACAAGGTTAGTGACAAATCCAAACTCATATTGATTAAACTTGTGCAATCTTAAATTCTTGCCATTTGGCAGCTTAGGTGCCTGCCATTGCTTCCAAGTAGTTGTGCAACCAATTGAGAACTCTCAGAACTCCTATGCAAAGCCAACTTGAATAGGCACAAAAATTTCAACACGATGGGTTATAAACCTCAAGTCGTGTGCTAGTGAAGGACTTTAGGTTTTATTCTTGATTAAGTCTTGAAACTTTCAAGAGCTTTAAGACTCCCACTGTCCTCTTGACATATTAGACTCCCTTGTCAAATATTCAAGAGATAGTGCGGATTCTTTATCAAGACTAACACTTTACATAATTGGCCTAAGTTGGTCTCTGTTTTATCCAAAACATCACAACTTACCAATTTCAAATGTACAAGAGTAGATAACCTTTTACTCTTACATTTGGCTAGTGTTAACAAACCCTCTTTAAGATATGTCACTCAAGTTACAATCTTGGAGTATGACTCTAAGAATTGTTTTGGAACGAAGTATGACTCATCTTTTTGATTTAACCATTTCAACAATTCATGAATCCTCTTCTTAGTCATAAGAATGCACTAAGATGACTTTAGAGGACCAATTGTGATATGGTATCTTAATCATTAAGATGATCATAAACATGATACTAAAGTACTCTCCCATCTTTTCAGATTTGAGAAACTTTTATCTTTGTGCCATACTTTGATTCTTCTTATTCGTTCTGTCTCACATTGAAACTTCTCCAATGCTACAGACTTATACTTAAACTTATAAGTATAACCATATTTACTGAACTTAAGTAAATCATGACGAATAGTCTTCTTGATCTTTTGTGGTGGACTTGACCAGTGCACAAGAATGTGTACTCGATCCCTTAGTCCTTTCCTTATTCACATAAGGAATTAGTCTTAATTTTCCAAGCTGAAAGTTCTCATTCATCATACTATACAACTTGCATGATTCCAAGTTTCGGTCCAATTGAACCTTGGGTGATGAGAATCTTTCCTTATTTGGTAATATTAGACACTACCACAACCGAAAGAATCAAATCCATTTTTCCAATATTGCTATCAATGGAATCTTATAAGCAACAACTTTTCACAAATGCCATTGTAAGGATACTTAAAATAAATAAAATCAAAACCTTTTTCTTTTATTTTAAAACTTTGCGGAAAAACTTATCCTTGCAATCCATATGAAAACCTTGTTGTTATCTATTCCTAAGCAATATAAATATCATAACTCTTAAGTAATAGCCCAAAATTCTGATCACCGAACCATGCGATTGAAATCCATCTTCGCGATCAGAATCAACATGTACTTAATAGAGTTAGACAATGGACTTTACCTGAAGTAGAGCCAAACTTCTTGACTTTAACATCCTTAGGTAAATTTGGTAGCTTCGTAACCAATGCCCCTTCCTTTGGCAATAGTTACCTATGGACCCTTGATAATGGGACTATCTCAGACTTCGCCTCTCTCTTTACCATTGGGTCAACCGAGTTGACTATGGCCGACCCCTTTCCATTGGGAAGAGAGAGCTTTACTGGATATCCAATGTCATCATTGTCAATGTCCATAGCGTTTTAGGAAGTTGATCTTAGCAAATAGATAAGATCATTAAGGGTCTTGTCCTAGTCTGTTTCATAGGATTCCCAAAAGAGCTCACTATGTGACTTAGAAAGTAGTTGAGCCACCAACTTTCTCAAGACTTTGACACCCAACTCTCCCGGCTTGTTAATATGTGACTACATCTCCAAGATGTGATCACACCTAGACCTTGCCTTGCCAATAGGGCTTGAGTGACCTTAAACTTTTTAGGAACTTGTGGGTTAGGGAGAATAATTGGAGGAGGTGAAAGAAGTATGATATCCATGGGACATCATCTTCATTTAGGAAAGCTTGTTTCAAGAGATTTGGGAAGATCATAAATGTCTAGACCAGACATCTTTTTGGGAGATATTCAAGATAGTTGATTTAAAGTCCTTAATATGACACCCAATATGAAATATTAAGGCTAGGACCCAACAAACTATTTTATAACTTAGAAGAGGGATGCCGTAATCCAAGCTATAAAATATTTGAAGGTAGGTGAATGACGATTCACCAATTTCCACCATGAAAAACGAAATAATTTATTAGGTTTTAATTGGATTTGAAAGTCCTAGATCTTTGAGATTCATTGAACTGTTCAAAGGCATATTTCAATCTCGAGTGTGCCCTTCAGGTTTTGTGACTGGGATGCCGAGGATCACAAAACAAGGTGTGAATAACCATGCAAATATACTTGGTACCCTTAATATTTACCCCTTAATCAGTGTGTCGGTTAACCACACACGCTCCACCGATACTATGATAAATATTAAGTTACCCTTTGCCTACCTTGTTAAGTCCAGGTTAGTGTGTCGGTTAACCACACACGCTCCACTAACGACTTAAGCAAAGTGCAAAGTGTAATTTCATGGGTTAGCACCAAATTCACATTTTCCTAAGTAACTAAGATTGGGTATTAATAAGAGTTTAGTTACTTAGTATTTATCATTAATACTTTTAATGAAAGGAGAATTATAGTCCTTGTCCTACCCGTTCGGCTAACGACCCTCCACCAGTCAAGGAAGCGGTGGGTGAGAGTGGACACCCATTAAACTGCCATTTTATAGGCAGTAACCTTATACCCCCCTTATAGACCGGCTTCGTGAATGAGGCCTACTAACGGTAAGACTGACTTTACTCTTATACATATATATAAATATTATTAACTTATAATATTATAAAGTATAAGGGTTGAATTTTAACTTTTAAAATTCTAAGGGCTAACATGGAATTAAAGTATTCATAAGTGAAAACTTTTTCAAATTCCAAAACTTGAGGGTTAGTTTTGAAACAATTCAAAACTAATTAATTCCATAACTTATGAGTTTAAAGTAGTTTTAATTAAAAAAAACTCTTCAAGTTCCATAACTTGAGGACAAGTTATGGAAGACTTTAAACTAATTAATAAAAAAAAACAACTTTTTTTTATTGTAACTTATGGAACTAATTAAGGTTACACTTTTTTTTTAATTTAATGAAGAGACTCTTGAACCTCCATAACTTGAGGACAAGTTATGGAGTCATAAAACCATTTAATTAGAACTAGACTCTTCATTTTGTAACCTTTGCCAACTTTTATGAGTTTTATGATTCTTAAATGTGACTTTTCATATAACTTGAGGACAAGTTACAAAAACACACTTTAGAATCAACTCTTAGATTAAAATGGATTGAAAACAACTATTTCACACATCTTTTCTATTAATCTAAGAACCTCATAAGAACAAGATAATTTAAATCATCAATCTTCAAGAAATTAGCATGAACATACAAACTAATACAGATCTTGAAATTATGACAATTATCTTAGAAATTGGATTAGCATGAACATTACCACATCAAAAACAAGTTTATAAGTCCAAAAACATCTTAGGGTAATGTTCCTAGTCCAATTCCAGCCAAAACAATCGAATATATGCATCCAACTCGATTTTTCAGCTACTTTTGCAAGTATAACAAGAAAACAAGCCTAGGCTCTGATACCACTGTTGGGTTATGAGAATTCTAACACTCCTAAGTGTACATGCAACCCTAAATACCTTGGATCTATGTTTTCTCTATTATACATACAATTATGAACATCCAAGGTATTATCCTAATCTAGCATACAAAATAATAAATATAACAAGATAGAATACATACCTCTTTGATGTAGAATGTCTTCATGAAGCTTGAGTGCCTAGTGCCCCAAGTGTGACACCTCAAATGGTTCACACAACACCAAATACACTTGGAATAACTTGAGAGAAACTTGAACACTCCTTGAAATCGTCTAGCCCTCACACTCACACATTAGTGCACGATTTCTTGAGCCATGGGATTCTTTTATATGGTGGCTATTAGGGTTACACCATGTAAGGGATCCTTTGTCAATGACTTGTCCATTAGATAAGGGATCCTATATTCCTCCATTCTAGATATCATATGGACTAAGACATGGATTATCAATCGTTCTCTCTGTCCATTTGTTGTTTCCCGATTTCCGATTCATGATGACTGACTGATTGAACAAATCAAATCAGTCCTGGCTTGGCTAAGCACTCACATGTATCATCTTTAAATCATCGAGGGGCCCACATATATCGCTTTTATCCCGAAGGTAAAAGGAATGGATAAACTTCGACTCATATGACTTGTTCTACTACTTGTTGAATCATACACAAAGGCACGTTTTATAACATCGAGTTACCAATGCGTTTTCGTGCAATCAATGTATACCAACTCATAGTAACAACTCATATCTCTAGGTTTGAAGAATATAAGATATTATCGTCTCATGATCACTCGTGATAAAATCCATGAAGTGATTCAAATGAGCGCGGGTTGAATCCAATACTCAGAACTTATGAGCACTCATGAGTGTTGTAGCACCACTTTGTCCACCAACTTGGACCTCTACAAACCAACCCATGACAGTCTTGATTCATATCTACTTCCAACATATGACCGACTGTGGATGGTTTGAATAACTTAATCATTCAGGAAGAGCGACTTAGTTATTCTGGAAGTCAAAACATGCAAAGTGAAACACAAGAATAAATGAATCAAATATGGTATCAAACCCTATGCATATAAATAAACACTTTTATTTATCACCATACTGATTACTCATTATTCATTGTTTCGGTTTTATCAACTTTATACTTGAATTTAAAACAATAGTTGTCCCATGCTCCAAGCATGTACACTATGTTTTCTAAACACTAGTCATGCCATACACCAAGTATGCATACTATGTTTGTCTATGATCTTTACTTTGTAAAATAGATCAATTGAACATCACTCCAATGATCCTCTTTTCACAGTCCCAAATCCTTACTGCAAATGCAAGAATTCCAAATTCATGCCATTTACTGAAATCTGTTAGATTCTAAACTTATATGCATTGATCCTCTTAATGATTATGCACAAAGTCAGAAAGACTTGACAACAATCATTACAGAGCATTCCAAAGGAGATCAGCTCCTTGGAAACATCCTTCTTTCATTAAGTTTCCTAATCTTACACAGATTGAATAATTTCTAACTTTGAAACATTTCCATATTCCATTTTGACTATCACTTCTGAACAAGAGTTGCCTCCTTATAGATTATGTCAATATGGTCCTTCCAGAATTAACATTATACTTCCAACTGTCCTTGAGCAACCAATCTTTGGTAAACCTTAGATTGTCCTCGACAATTGCTTAATCATTTTAATCATATCCAATTCTAGACCTTTTCCCTTCATAATGCCCCAGGCATTTGGAAAATTTTAGAAAGGATGAATATAGCACATGTAATCGATCCTATATCCGAAGCATATGGGACACGATTCATGATGTCTCACATAAAGACTAAACTAGTCTTTTGCTATAATATTTCCATTTCAATTTGCCAAGTTCTCAAAATTCAGATTATGAAAAGGGATGCCGTAATCATAATCGAATTTTAGAACGCAAATAATGGACCCATATATAGAATTTCCTTATGTTGAGCCATTCCTGTTGGATATAGTGTCTAAGTCCATAACTTTATTTGGTATGTACTTGACCCGACCCGACATGGTCCATTTGGGTTGCATGACATTGCAATACTTGGATAGACTAAATGAGAGAATAAGGCACTTAGGATTATTAATATATTATAAGTTCTAATATATTAATAATAGTATTATTTAATTAGTATTGATCAAGTATTAATCTAGGATTAATTTGGTGATCAAAGTGAGACTAATTAAATATATAGGGTTGATTATGACAATCATCAATTCTTTTATGGTGGATTAATGATCCATGGTTTATGGGTTATGGATGTAACCATATGGAGCTCCATGGATAGTCCATGGGAGTTACAAATCCATGGGTCATGGGAAATCAAGAGTCATGACAATTAAGGGCATTCATGTGTAAACCCTAATTGTGACAACACTATAAAAGGAACCCTATGGCTAGCAAAATAGTCACCTAGTAGTGCTAGTGGACCTAGTGTTACTAGAGAGGGCATAACCGATTTTGAGTGCTAGAAGTATTCTCTCAAGTTATTCCAAGTCTTGTGGTGTTGTGTGAAGCATTTGAGGCACAACATTTGGGGTGCTAGGCTCAAAAAGTCTTGAAGGAATCCAAGCAACAACAAGGTATGTATTTCTACTAGTTTTATGTTTTATGTAATCCCCATGCCATGCTAGTTAGGAAATAACCTTGAAAAAGAAATTTGCATGTATATAGAGAAAACATAGATTCAAGGTTATTAGGGTTGCATGTACACTTAGGAAGTGTTAGAATGCTCAAAACCCATCATTGGTATCAGAGCCTAGGATTGTTTTCTGTATACTTAATGCAAAACTGCTTAAAAATCGAAAATTCTGCATTCTGACGACTGGACTCGCCGAGTCCATGGGGAGGACTCGCCGAGTCCATGAACAAATTCATCCTACTCGGCGAGTAGAATAATGCACTCGGCGAGTAGGAGCGTGCTGGGCAGTTTTTTTTTTCGAGTTTTGTTGTTGGAAATGGATTAAGATCATTATCCCAATCTGTTTTGGACTTGTAAAATCTGTTTTTCAAAATGATAATGATTATGTTAACCCATTTTACATGACTTTTATCAATTTTCAAGTATTGTATATGTTTATATGATTTCTTGAAATTGCTTGACATGAATTTGTGTTCTTATGAGTTTTTAGAAGATCATAGGAATTATGTGTAACCACCATGTGTGTTTGATTCATGATCTTAATGGCTATGATGGTGTCCATAACTTGTCCTCAAGTTATGGATAACCAAAAGTCACTTCTTTTAATTGTGATTAAAGAACTAAAGAGGTTTCATAAAATGAAGAGTCTTCATTTTTATGAACCATTAAAACTCATAAGTTACAAATTGAAGAGACTTGGAATAGTTTCAAATCTTGCCCTCAAGTTTTGGAATTTGAAAAGTCTTATACTTTAATACTTTAATTCCAAATTAAACCTTAGATTTTTAAAAAGTTTAAAAATCAACATTTATACTATTATTATAATTTTATTATATAGATATGTATAAGAATATGTCATTCTTACCGTTAGTAGGCCTCATTCACGAAGCCGGTCTATAAGGGGGGTATAAGGTTGTTGCCTATAAAATGGTGACTTAATGGGTGTCCACTCTCACCCACCGCTTCCTTGATCGGTGGAGGGTCGTTAGCCGAACGGGTAGGATACGACTTTAAATACTTGTTAAAAGTATAATGAATTATAAAGTAACTATACATTATAAATTCCCAATCTTAGTTACTTTAGGAAAATGTGAAATTGGTGCTAGCCCATAAAATTACACTTTGTACCTTACCAAGTCGTTAGTGGAGCGTGTGTGGTTAACCGGCACACTAACATGGACTAGTAAGAGTGGCAAAGGGTAACTTGACCTTATTATAGATCGGTGGAGCGTGTGTGGTTAACCGGCACATCGATTAGGTAATATTGTTGAGGGTACCAAGTCAATTTGTATGGTTATTCACACCTTGTTTGTGTTCCTCGGCATCCCAGTCACAAACTTGAGAGGGCACAATCGAGTATCAAACATGCCATTGAAAAGTTCAATGTATCTCAAAAGATCTAGGAGTTTCAAAACCAATAAAACTTAATAATAAAATATTTCGTTCTTATGGTGGAAATTGGTAAATCGTCATTTACCTACCTTCAAATATTTTATAGTATGGATTACGGCATCCCTCTTCCAACTATAAATAGTTTGTTGGATCCTAGCCTTAATATTTCATTTAGGTGAATTATTAAGGATTCCTAATCTAATGAAACTTGTCTTTCTTTCCTTTCAGATGTCTTCCAACAATGCTTCTGGCTCAAACACAACAGGCTCCTTTTCCCTTATGAACTTGTGTGGTAAGGTCATCTTTGATGGATCCAGTTTTAATGAGTGGATCAGAAACATCAGAATGATTACCCGCTATGAGGACAAAGAATATGTCCTCGATAGGGAGCTTAAGGTTGTGAGTGAAGCCACTGCTACTCCTGAAGAGTTTGCGGAGTTTGTTGCACATGAAAAGGATGCTACTAAAGTAGCATGCATCATGATGGCCACCATGACTCTTGAACTTCAAAAATCCTATGAAGATTTCTACCCCTATGAGATGCGCCTGGATCTGATGGAAAGGTACCATCAGAGCGCGCGTCAGGAGAGGTATGAAATCATCTCCTCCATGATAACCGCAAGGATGAAGGATGGTGAACCCATCACCGGTCACTTGCAGAAAATGCAAAGGTTCGTTGACCGGTTGCTGAAGCTAAATGTTGACTTTCCTGAGGAAATGGCGATTGACATCATTCTCCATTCCTTACCTCCAAGTTATGATCAGTTTCGTATGACTTATCATATGAACAAGGAGGAAGTCACACTTAGCAAACTTCAAGGACTCTTAAGGACAGCTGAAAATGGCCTTAAGGGTAAAGCGGTTGCTACTTCTACTCCTTCAACAGCCCCTGTTCAGGCTATTGGGCAGGGAAAAGGTAAGAAGAGGAAAAGCCCTTCGAAGGGTACCAAGGGTAAGACTCTTGATGGTTCCTCTTCAAGTGGGACAAAGAAAGGTCCCATTATTCCTTCTTCAAACCCAAAGGAAGCACAGTGCTTCTATTGCCAGGATAAGGGACACTTCAAGCGAAGCTGCCCCAAATATCTGCAAGATCTAAAGGATGGGAAGGTTAAACCCACCCATGCAGGTATTTACACAATATTGTCTAACAACTCATCTAATGCTAATTCTTGGGTGCTTGATACAGGTTGTGGTATTCACATCTGTACTGATTTGCAGGCACTAAGAAGAAGTGAGCGAGTGGAGCACGGGAAGATAAACTTAGTCATGGGCAACAGGAAAGCATCACCTGTTACCAAGATAGGAGTTTATTCTTTATTGCTTAATAATGGGTTAATGTTAGATTTGAATAAGTGTTGTTACTCGCCCGAAATGGCGAGAAATATTATTTCTTTTCATGGCTTGTACAAACAAGGTTTTACATTTTCATTTGATAATAAAAATGGTGCTATTAATGTTTATTACAATGATGTATTTTACTTTAAAGCATTACCTTGTGATGGTGTATATGAAGCCGTGAATGTTGTAGACAATCTAGGAAATAATGTGTTGTATATTGATTCTTCAGATAGCTTGGATAAAGCATCCTTGTGGCATTGTCGTCTTGGAAATGTTAACAAGAAGCGCATAGGCCAACTCCAAAAGGCTGGAGTCTTGGAATCATTTGACCTCAAGTCAGATGATAGTTGCGAGTCTTGTTTACTTGGAAAAATGACAAAGTCACCCTTCACAGGTACTTGTGATAGGGGTGAAGGGTTGTTTGACCTTGTACACACGGATGTGTGTGGGCCCTTCAGAGTTGCTACAAGGGATGCTAATCGCTATTATGTGACTTTTACTGATGATTACAGTAGATATGGATATATTTACTTAATCAAGCATAAGTCAGAAACCTTTGAAAAGTTCAAAGAGTTTAAGCAGGAAGTGGAGAATCAATTGGGCAGGAACATCAAGATGCTCCAATCCGATCGAGGAGGAGAGTATCTTAGCATTGAGTTCCTTGACTATCTTAAGGAATGTGGGATTGTCTCACAATTGACACCTCCCAGAACACCACAGTTGAATGGTGTAGCTGAGAGGCGCAATCGAACCTTGTTGGATATGGTTCGTTCCATGATGAGTCGAGCTTCGTTACCAATCTCTTTCTGGGGGTATGCCTTAGAGACTGCCGCCCATATCCTTAATCTAGTCCCTACTAAAAAGGTTGCCAAAACACCTCACGAGATGTGGACTGGGAAAGTTCCCAATTTGGACCACATCAAGATTTGGGGTTGTGAAGCTTTCGTGAGGCGTGAGACTCATGATAAGCTTGAACCTCGAAGTGAGAGGTGTATTTTCATCGGCTACCCATAGAGATCCTTTGGTTACCTCTTCTACAGACCCAGTGATAATGTGGTCTTTGTAGCAAGAAGAGGAGTCTTTCGTGAGAGAGAATTCATAAGCCAAGGGGACAGTGGGAGGCAAATTGACCTTGAAGAGCTTCAAGAGTCAAGTGGTGAAGGAACCTCAAATGCTATCGACCAACCTGAGGAGGAAACTCCTGTTTATCCGATAGATGAGTCTGTACCTCCGAGACGTTCCACTAGGGTGAGGAACACACCTGATTTTTATTATGGTTATCACATCACCACTGAAGGTGATACATTTATTAGTGATAGTACACTAATAGATTTGGATGAACCTAATAATTACAGGGAAGCCATGGCAGGCCCTGAGTCTGCTAAATGGAAGGAGGCTATGGACAGCGAGATTCAGTCCATGTATGACAATCAAGTTTGGAACTTGGTTGACAATGTACCAAGTCGTAAGACAGTTGGGTGCAAATGGATCTTCAAGAAGAAGACCGACATGGATGGGAAGGTACATACTTACAAAGCGCGACTGGTTGCGAAGGGCTTTACTCAAACTCTGGGAATTGACTATGATGAGACATTCTCACCAGTAGCTAAGATTAAGTCTATTAGAGTATTGTTAGCCATAGCTGCATTTCATGATTATGAAATATGGCAAATGGATGTCAAAACCGCTTTCCTTAATGGAAAGTTGGCTGAGGATGTTTACATGGCTCAACTAGAGGGTTTTGTCGATACAAGATACCCTAATAGAGTATGTAAGCTTGATAAATCCATTTATGGATTGAAACAAGCATCTCGCAGATGGAATCTTTGCTTTGATGAGAAAGTCAAAGAGTTTGGCTTTTCTAGGAGTGAGGATGAGTCTTGTGTGTATGTCAGGGCTAGTGGGAGCATAGTTAGCTTCTTGGTGTTGTATGTGGATGACATACTTCTCATAGGAAACGACGTCCCAACCTTGCAGGAGGTTAAGTCCTGGCTTGGGAAGTGTTTCGCTATGAAGGACCTTGGGGAAGCTGCCTATATCCTAGGGATAAGGATATTGAGAGATAGGAGTAAGAGACTAATTGGACTTAGTCAAAGTACTTATGTGGATAAGGTACTGAAGAGGTTCAGTATGCAAGATTCCAAGAAAGGAGAATTACCAATCCAGAGTAATGCCAAGCTAAGTAAGACTCAGAGTCCGAGTACAGAGGCTGAGATAGCTGAGATGAGTCATATACCATATGCTTCCGCTGTGGGCTCAATCATGTATGCTATGACTTGTACTCGCCCTGATGTGGCCTTTGCTTTGAGCATGGTCAGTAGATATCAAGGGAACCCTGGCAAGGCACACTGGACAGCGGTAAAGAACATTCTCAAGTATCTGCGGAGGACTAAGGATTGGGTCCTTACCCTCGGAGGCAGTGATGACTTGAGAGTGGAAGGATATAGCGATGCTAGCTTCCAGACTGATAGGGATAATTTCCGCTCTCAGTCAGGCTAGGTCTTTATCCTAAATGGAGGGGCAATTACTTGGAAAAGTTCCAAGCAGGAGACAGTAGCTGATTCTACTTGTGAATCAGAGTACATAGCAGCAAGTGAAGCAGCTAAGGAGGCGATATGGCTAAAGAACTTCATCGGAGACCTTGGAGTTGTACCAGCTATAAAGGAGCCAATGGAAATTTTCTGTGACAACGAAAGTGCGGTTGCTTTGGCTAAGGAACCAAGAGATCACGGGAGATCTAGGCACATTGACAGAAAATACCATTTCATCAGACATCGAATAGAAGAAGGACTCCTCGTGGCTAAGAGGGTATCATCAAATGAGAACCCGGCAGATCCCCTCACGAAGGGACTGAGCAGGGTTAAGCATTTACAGCATGCGAGGCGCATTGGGCTGAGGGATGATATTAGTTTCAATAATTAGATTCCTGAAACTTGTAAAATGTAATTGACATTTGATGATAAATAAAATTTGTTATTTATTTATGAGTAAGGTGTTACTATCTTGTGTTGATTGTTTACTATGTTTCAATTTTGCATGTTTTTACTTCTAGAATAATTATGTTATTATTCAAACCATCCACAGTCAGTCAAACTTTGGAAGTAAGTATTGATTTAAGACTGTCATGAATTTGGCTTGTATGATTTGTCTAAAAGTGCTTTGGACAATGCAATGGTTGCTACAACATTCATGAGTACTCATAAGGGCTGAGTATTGGATACAACCCACGCTCACTTGCATCACTTCATGAAATTTATCTCGAGTGATCGTGAGACGGTAATATCATATAAATCTTCAAACCTAGAGATATGAGTTGTTGACTATGAGTTGGTTATTCATTGATTGCACGAAAACGCATTGGTAACTCGATGTCATAAAACGTGCCTTTGTGAATAATTCAACAAGTAGTTAGTACAAGCATATCAGTCGAAGTTTATCTGTTCCTTCTAGAAATAGAAGCGATATCTGGGCCCCTCGATGATTTGGTTTTGACCTATGTACCGGGCCCGGTCAGAACCTAATTGATGTGTTCAATTTAGTTCTATGTCGAAACAAATCAGAGATCGAGAAACAAATGCTGGACAATAAGTAAGACCATGTTCCATGTGTTTGTCCGGCTGATATCATGAGAACAGAGGATTATATGATCACTTATCTTAAATGGCGTATCATCATCATCTCAGTTCCGAGAGACTTTGAAAGAGCTACGATTGCTAGTCGGATTTTGAAGTCATATTTGCAAATATAGTTATTAGACTTATCCAAGTGGGAGACTGTTGGATATAGTGTCTAAGTCCATAACTTTATTTGGTATGTACTTGACCCGACCCGGCATGGTCCATTTGGGTTGCATGGTATTGCAATACTTGGATAGACTAAATGAGAGAATAAGGCACTTAGGATTATTAATATATTATAAGTTCTAATATATTAATAATAGTATTATTTAATTAGTATTGATCAAGTATTAATCTAGGATTAATTTGGTGATCAAAGTGAGACTAATTAAATATATAGGGTTGATTATGACAATCATCAATTCTTTTATGGTGGATTAATGATCCATGGTTTATGGGTTATGGATGTAACCATATGGAGCTCCATGGATAGTCCATGGGAGTTACAAATCCATGGGTCATGGGAAATCAAGAGTCATGACAATTAAGGGCATTCATGTGTAAACCCTAATTGCGACAACACTATAAAAGGAACCCTATGGCTAGCAAAATAGTCACCTAGTAGTGCTAGTGGACCTAGTGTTACTAGAGAGGGCATAACCGATTTTGAGTGCTAGAAGTATTCTCTCAAGTTATTCCAAGTCTTGTGGTGTTGTGTGAAGCATTTGAGGCACAACATTTGGGGTGCTAGGCTCAAAAAGTCTTGAAGGAATCCAAGCAACAACAAGGTATGTATTTCTACTAGTTTTATGTTTTATGTAATCCCCATGCCATGCTAGTTAGGAAATAACCTTGAAAAAGAAATTTGCATGTATATAGAGAAAACATAGATTCAAGGTTATTAGGGTTGCATGTACACTTAGGAAGTGTTAGAATGCTCAAAACCCATCAATTCCAACATGAAATTCATATATATATCCTTGATTAAATACGATTAAAATCTCAATCTAAGCTTTTAGAATTGAAATGAAGTATAATTTCCTCTCCCTTAATTATAGCAAAACAACTTTTTCAACCCCTGCAACCTCACGAATTGAAACTTTTGTTTTCTATAATTAACATTGCTAACTTGCAACCTTTGTCATAATTATCATGCTCCCACTAACATGATGATTATTAGCATAACACTTATGCTCCCACTAGCTTTGACATGTACTCAGAAATCAACTGACTTTCTTACCAAAGTTCAGATTTCTGATACTAGATTGTTTTGATAAAACTTTATCAAAATCATACACCTCTCTTAGATAGCTCACATGTGTGTCTAAAAAATTTTAGAACTATGAAAAGGGATGCCGTAATCATAGTCTCAATTGTTTAGACCTTTGCCACTTCTCACAAGTCCATGTTAGTGTGTCGGTAAACCACACACGCTCCACTAACGACTTTGAGAATGCAAATATCACAATTTCTATCTAGCTAAAATCTACTTAGTGAAAGTGTTTCCTCACCATCATTTTCATGAATCGGAGAGAAACCTTATGACACTTAGATTTAATAGTGTATGTGTTCTTATCCATGTGAATTTTTCAAAACCATAATCACAAGACAAGGTTAGTGACAAATCCAAACTCATATTGATTAAACTTGTGCAATCTTAAATTCTTGCCATTTGGCAGCTCAGGTGCCTGCTATTACTTCCAAGTAGTTGTGCAACCAATTGAGAACTCTCAGAACTCCTATGCAAAGCCAACTTGAATAGGCACAAAAATTTCAACACGATAGGTTATAAACCTCAAGTCGTGTGCTAGTGAAGGACTTTAGGTTTTATTCTTGATTAAGTCTTGAAACTTTCAAGAGCTTTAAGACTCCCACTGTCCTCTTGACATATAAGACTCCCTTGTCAAATATTCAAGAGATAGTGCGGATTCTTTATCAAGACTAACACTTTACACAATTGGCCTAAGTTGGTCTCTGTTTTATCCAAAACATCACAACTTACCAATTTCAAATGTACAAGAGTAGATAACCTTTTACTCTTACATTTGGCTAGTGTTAACAAACCCTCTTTAAGATATGTCACTCAAGTTACAATCTTGGAGTATGACTCTAAGAATTGTTTTGGAACGAAGTATGACTCATCTTTTTGATTTAACCATTTCAACAATTCATGAATCCTCTTCTTAGTCATAAGAATGCACTAAGATGACTTTAGAGGACCAATTGTGATATGGTATCTTAATCATTAAGATGATCATAAACATGATACTAAAGTACTCTCCCATCTTTTCAGATTTGAGAAACTTTTATCTTTGTGCCATACTTTGATTCTTCTTATTCGTTCTGTCTCACATTGAAACTTCTCCAATGCTACAGACTTATACTTAAACTTATAAGTATAACCATATTTACTGAACTTAAGTAAATCATGACGAATAGTCTTCTTGATCTTTTGTGGTGGACTTGACCAGTGCACAAGAATGTGTACTCGATCCCTTAGTCCTTTCCTTATTCACATAAGGAATTAGTCTTAATTTTCCAAGCTGAAAGTTCTCATTCATCATACTATACAACTTGCATGATTCCAAGTTTCGGTCCAATTGAACCTTGGGTGATGAGAATCTTTCCTTATTTGGTAATATTAGACACTACCACAACCGAAAGAATCAAATCCATTTTTCCAATATTGCTATCAATGGAATCTTATAAGCAACAACTTTTCACAAATGCCATTGTAAGGATACTTAAAATAAATAAAATCAAAACCTTTTTCTTTTATTTTAAAACTTTGCGGAAAGACTTATCCTTACAATCCATATGAAAACCTTGTTGTTATCTATTCCTAAGCAATATAAATATCATAACTCTTAAGTAATAGCCCAAAATTCTGATCACCGAACCATGCGATTGAAATCCATCTTCGCGATCATAATCAACATGTACTTAATAGAGTTAGACAATGGACTTTACCTGAAGTAGAGCCAAACTTCTTGACTTTAACATCCTTAGGTAAATTTGGCAGCTTCGTAACCAATGCCCCTTCCTTTGGCAATAGTTACCTATGGACCCTTGATAATGGGACTATCTCAGACTTCGCCTCTCTCTTTACCATTGGGTCAACCGAGTTGACTATGGCCGATCCCTTTCCATTGGGAAGAGAGAGCTTTACTGGATATCCAATGTCATCATTGTCAATGTCCATAGCGTTTTAGGAAGTTGATCTTAGCAAATAGATAAGATCATTAAGGGTCTTGTCCTAGTCTGTTTCATAGGATTCCCAAAAGAACTCACTATGTGACTTAGAAAGTAGTTGAGCCACCAACTTTCTCAAGACTTTGACACCCAACTCTCCCGGCTTGTTAATATGTGACTACATCTCCAAGATGTGATCACACCTAGACCTTGCCTTGCCAATAGGGCTTGAGTGACCTTAAACTTTTTAGGAACTTGTGGGTTAGGGAGAATAATTGGAGGAGGTGAAAGAAGTATGATATCCATGGGACATCATCTTCATTTAGGAAAGCTTGTTTCAAGAGATTTGGGAAGATCATAAATGTCTAGACCAGACATCTTTTTGGGAGATATTCAAGATAGTTGATTTAAAGTCCTTAATATGACACCCAATATGAAATATTAAGGCTAGGACCCAACAAACTATTTTATAACTTAGAAGAGGGATGCCGTAATCCAAGCTATAAAATATTTGAAGGTAGGTGAATGACGATTCACCAATTTCCACCATGAAAAACGAAATAATTTATTAGGTTTTAATTGGATTTGAAAGTCCTAGATCTTTGAGATTCATTGAACTGTTCAAAGGCATATTTCAATCTCGAGTGTGCCCTTCAGGTTTTGTGACTGGGATGCCGAGGATCACAAAACAAGGTGTGAATAACCATGCAAATATACTTGGTACCCTTAATATTTACCCCTTAATCAGTGTGTCGGTTAACCACACACGCTCCACCGATACTATGATAAATATTAAGTTACCCTTTGCCTACCTTGTTAAGTCCAGGTTAGTGTGTCGGTTAACCACACACGCTCCACTAACGACTTAAGCAAAGTGCAAAGTGTAATTTCATGGGTTAGCACCAAATTCACATTTTCCTAAGTAACTAAGATTGGGTATTAATAAGAGTTTAGTTACTTAGTATTTATCATTAATACTTTTAATGAAAGGAGAATTATAGTCCTTGTCCTACCCGTTCGGCTAACGACCCTCCACCAGTCAAGGAAGCGGTGGGTGAGAGTGGACACCCATTAAACTGCCATTTTATAGGCAGTAACCTTATACCCCCCTTATAGACCGGCTTCGTGAATGAGGCCTACTAACGGTAAGACTGACTTTACTCTTATACATATATATAAATATTATTAACTTATAATATTATAAAGTATAAGGGTTGAATTTTAACTTTTAAAATTCTAAGGGCTAACATGGAATTAAAGTATTCATAAGTGAAAACTTTTTCAAATTCCAAAACTTGAGGGTTAGTTTTGAAACAATTCAAAACTAATTAATTCCATAACTTATGAGTTTAAAGTAGTTTTAATTAAAAAAAACTCTTCAAGTTCCATAACTTGAGGACAAGTTATGGAAGACTTTAAACTAATTAATAAAAAAAAACAACTTTTTTTTATTGTAACTTATGGAACTAATTAAGGTTACACTTTTTTTTTAATTTAATGAAGAGACTCTTGAACCTCCATAACTTGAGGACAAGTTATGGAGTCATAAAACCATTTAATTAGAACTAGACTCTTCATTTTGTAACCTTTGCCAACTTTTATGAGTTTTATGATTCTTAAATGTGACTTTTCATATAACTTGAGGACAAGTTACAAAAACACACTTTAGAATCAACTCTTAGATTAAAATGGATTGAAAACAACTATTTCACACATCTTTTCTATTAATCTAAGAACCTCATAAGAACAAGATAATTTAAATCATCAATCTTCAAGAAATTAGCATGAACATACAAACTAATACAAATCTTGAAATTATGACAATTATCTTAGAAATTGGATTAGCATGAACATTACCACATCAAAAACAAGTTTATAAGTCCAAAAACATCTTAGGGTAATGTTCCTAGTCCAATTCCAGCCAAAACAATCGAATATATGCATCCAACTCGATTTTTCAGCTACTTTTGCAAGTATAACAAGAAAACAAGCCTAGGCTCTGATACCACTGTTGGGTTATGAGCATTCTAACACTCCTAAGTGTACATGCAACCCTAAATACCTTGGATCTATGTTTTCTCTATTATACATACAATTATGAACATCCAAGGTATTATCCTAATCTAGCATACAAAATAATAAATATAACAAGATAGAATACATACCTCTTTGATGTAGAATGTCTTCATGAAGCTTGAGTGCCTAGGGCCCCAAGTGTGACACCTCAAATGGTTCACACAACACCAAATACACTTGGAATAACTTGAGAGAAACTTGAACACTCCTTGAAATCGTCTAGCCCTCACACTCACACATTAGTGCACGATTTCTTGAGCCATGGGATTCTTTTATATGGTGGCTATTAGGGTTACACCATGTAACTCATAACTTTACCCATTCCTTATGCTCCATGGATTTTAACCTCCATGGAGTATCCATGGGTCACCCCATGGACTTAGTCCAACATAAGGAATCTTGGATCACAAGCCCACATATATAAGAATGAATGATTTACACAATCAACCCATATATTTAATTAGTCTCCTTTTGATCACTTAATTAATTCCAAATTAATTCTTGATCAATACTAATTAAATAACATTATTAATATATTAGAACTTATAATATATTAACCAACCTTAAGTGTTATTTCTCTCAACCCAACGTCTTTGCCTCATATTGAGCTCTTTCTGATTGAATATATGTTGAAGGCTCTTGTGGTCTGTGAAGATGGTGCACTTTGTATCGTATAGGTAGTGCCTCCAGATTTTTAGGGCGAACACCACTGCTCCAAGTTCTAAGTCTTGAGTGGCGTAGTTGACCTCGTGCGTTTTTAGTTGTCGTGAGGCGTACGCAATAACCTTTCCTCCTTGCATTAGTACACAACCCAAACCTTGATTGGATGCATCGCAGTATACTACAAAGTCTTCTGTCCCCTCTGGAAGAGACAAAATGGGTGCACTGCACAGGGCTTGCTTCAAAGTTTGGAATGCAGTATCTTGCTTGTCCCCCCAGTTTTAGGTTACACCCTTCTGAGTCAGGGAAGTAAGAGGTTTTGCAATTTTGGAGAAGTTCTGAATGAACCTGCGATAATTGCCAGCAAGGCCTAGAAATTGGCGAATTTCGGTTGGCGTTGTTGGCGCAGACCAATTCTGGATAGCTTTGATCTTAGAGGGGTCCACGTGGATTCCCTCTTCGGTGACCACGTGACCTAGGAAGTCCACCTTCCTAATTAGAAACTCGCATTTTGAGAATTTCGCGTACAACTTCTCAGTTCTTAGTGTCTCTAAGACTTGTCTCAGGTGCTGATCATGTTCCTCTTTACTTTTAGAATAGATGAGTATGTCATCTATGAATACAATCACAAATTTGTCCAGGAATGGACGACATACCCGATTCATTAAGTCCATGAACACGACGGGTGCATTGGTTAGTCCGAACGGCATCACTACGAATTCGTAGTGACCGTATCTAGTTCAGAAGGCCGCCTTAGGAATATCGTTCTCTAGGACTCTCAGCTGGTGATATCCCGATCTCAGATCGATCTTGGAAAAGTAGTTTGCTCCTTGGAGTTGATCGAATAAATCGTCTATTCGTGGTAGGGGGTACCAGTTCTTAATGGTAAGTTTGTTGAGTTCTCAGTAATCGATGCACATTCTGAACGATCCATCTTTCTTTTTGATGAAAAGCACTGGTGCTCCCCAAGGTGAGAAGCTTGGTCGGATGAATCCTTTGCTGAGAAGTTCACTCAATTGACTGGATAGTTCTTGCATCTCTGCTGGGGCTAAGCGATACGACGCTTTGGCCACAGGGGTGGCTCCAGGAATTAAGTCGATTCTGAATTCGACTTGTCTTGCAGGCGGTACTCCTGGAAGCTCCTCAGGAAAGCCACAAACGTCAGGCACGCCCTTGATGTCTTCTACTCCTCGATTCACATCCACAACATGTGCCAAGAACGCGTGACATTCCTTGAGTAGATATTTTTGAGCCTTGATGCAAGAGATGATACGAAGGGGGGTGCTAGGTTTGTCGCCATAAATAACGAGGGCTTTGCCATTTGGCAGATTAAGGCGAACGACCTTATCATAACATAAAATGTCTGCATGATGAGAACTTAGCCAATCCATGCCTATGATAACGTCGAAACTTTTTATCGAGACTGGCATGAGGTCGATTGGAAAGGATTTATTGTTCAAAGAGAGAGTACAATTTAGGTATATCTCCTTAGAAGCTTCTGTTTTCCCGTTAGCCATTTCTACTATAAAAGTTTCACTTAATTATTGAAGGGTTGGTTTGAGTAGATTGTTAAAATTATGGCTCACGAAACTCCTCTCCGCTCCACTATCAAATAATATGTATGCATATGAGTTATCGAGGAGAAACGTACCCGTAACAACAGTGGGGTCTGCAACGGCTTCCTCCTGGCCCATTGCGAATACTCGGCCACTTCCCCCAGCATCCCTGTTGTTTGCCTTCGGGCAGTCCCTTCGGAAGTGCCCTGTTACTCCGCACTCGTAGTAGGTGCGGCCTATTCCGACATTCGCAGCTGGAGCGGCTGGTTGGGCTGGTTCTTTGCAGAAGCGGACGGTGTGTCCCTTCCTGTTGCACCTAGTGCAATGCATTTCACGGCAGGGTCCGTGGTGATGGAAGTTGCATTTACTGCACTTCGGTAGGTTGCCGATGTATGGCTTTGTTGGTGCAGGGGCGGTTGGGACAGTAACAGCGTGAGCTGCCACCATTTGTTGTTTCTTAGGGTTTTCCTGCGTGGTTTGCCCCTTTATCTTGTTCCAGGGTTTCCTTCGGTTTTCTACCTCCTTAGGCGGGTCAATAGCAACTGTAATGGTACCCTGTTTAACTCCATGGTCGATTAATCGTTGTGCCAGGCGCTTTACGCTGTTGAATGTGACTGGGTTGGAAACCAAAACATGCCCTTGAATCTGGGGTGACATCCCCCAAATGTATCTTTCCACTTTCTTTGGTTCTGGGTTGACCATACCCGGGAACATGGCTGACAAATCACTGAACCTGGCCGTGTAGGCGGCTAGGTCAGTACCAACCATTTTCAGGTTCCATAGTTCCTGCTCCAGTTTTTGAATTTCGCCCCTCGGGCAGTATTCTTCTAACAGTAGGACTTTCAAGTCCTCCCAGCTCATGGCATTGGCGACTGGAAGAGATACAGATTTCACATGGCCCTTCCACCATGTGAGGGCTCGGTCCGTGAAGGTACAAGCAGCAAACTTAACCTTTCTTGTTTCTTGGCATGCACAGATCTCGAAGACCGTTTCGGTCTTTTCGAACCATTGCATAAGTGTAATGACCCCTCCAGTGCCGTTGAACATTTTCGGCTTTGCATTTGAGAACTCTTTGTAAGTGCATTCCCTGACATGACCATGACCAGTGCCATGGTTAAGGTGATTGGTACTACTTCCGGCCCCTCCATTGCCGTTAGAGTTTATTTGCGACAGTGCAGCTGCTACTGCTGCGGTGATAGCAGCCTGTACCATAGCGGGATCGAAAGTTGGAGGTGGTGGCGGTGGCGTTGGTGTTGCATTTCGGCGAGCTGACCTATGAGGAGGCATCTAGCTGCCAAAGAAATAACAATGAAGACAATAAGTCTTTGATGTTTGATAGTCGTGTGATAATGAGTTAGCTATTTTAAACATTTCATGAATTGGTTTTGACCTAAACAAGGTTTTGAGGTTGATTCATAATGAGAGTTTATATATATTAGATAAACTTATGAATTTGAGTGATAAGCAAAGGATTAACACAAAAGAAGTACTTCCTTATATATTAAACATATACTTAGTTACATTCTGAAGTCAGGAAAATTCGACCTTTCTAAAGGTCTCTGATTACCAAAAGTTAAAGATAAGTAAGACTTTTAGCCGAGGTCCTAATCTATAACAAAATTTTGGGAGTTGGGCAAGTACTACTTGTGACGCGGGTTGCGCTTGGAGCTTGACTCCGCGTCTGATTGCTTTACTCCCATGAGACGCCTATCAAAGATAGTTTGCTGCTCCATCATTTCTCTTATCTTGGAAAGGGCTGCATTCATTTGGTAATGCAGCGTGTCGGTGTGAAGTTGGGCATCTTCCTGCAACCTGTCCAGGCGACGGATATCGGATGTGTTACCTTGTACCTCTACGTTGGCTTCGCGAATCTGGTTCGCTTGGACTCCTGATTGGTAGGACTGGTTGGCTATTTTGTCCACCATGACTGGGAGAGCCCGGTTAGCTGAACTTCCACCACTGACGTCGTAGAAGTCCCGACACATGCCGTAGGGAGGGCGCAATCCCTGTTGTTGACTCCAATGGTGAATGTGACTTCCCCAGACGGTAGTTGGTCCCTGAAAACCTCTTCGAACCGCAGGAGGTCGGACGGCTGGTGGATTGTTTACTTCTGGTTCTGAGTCTGTCCCATCAGAGCCTTCCTCTTCCTCCTCTTCCATGGGTTCCTCGTCCTCTTCTGGGTCGTCTTCCACCCACCCTCCGTTGCCTTGATTGGGGTAGTAGGGGTCTCCGGGTAGATGGAATCCAGCCATTGAGTCTATACGAGAATAGGGTTAAGAATTTTCTATAAACTAAAGCACATACTGAAGTATCAAAGTTGAAACTGATTGCATTTACCAAATACTCCTATAGTATTCTAAATGTTATGTTTGATTCAAAAAGGTTATGCTTTTGGTAACTTTTTGGACTTGTTGTCCACTGCAGCTACTCCCTGGCATATGTTAGTCGGATCTCGGAAAAATATAGTTGATCAGGCTATATTCATCCCAGTTCCGATTACATGTTCCAAGGCATACCTGCACTGCACAACTCATCTATAATCTTTCTATATTGTTTCCAATATGATACTGACCCTGTTATGCAATGTATGCATGTATACTTTATAAAAATTCCATTTTAAAAGTACAACTCTCAATCAGAGTGTTTTTGTCCCGTTGTGTTTATAGTTGTATATAAAAAATAAATGGTTTTGATATACTTAGTTCACTATAAACAAAGCTCTGATACCAATCTGTCACACCCCCAAACCTGAACGGCAGAAACGTTCGGGGGCGGAGGACGTCATGTTCAGTATCATAACAATTGAATAGTAAAGAAAGTACACACCACCATAACATATATTTGAAAAGTTTACATGATTGTATCTATTACATGTTTAAAAGTCAAATACAGAATGATGAATTCCAAAAGGTGATGTTAACGCAAGACCGTTAATCTCCAAAAGTAGTTGTTAACCCTGCTCAACGGTTTCCTGAGAATACAAGTTATTTAAAGAAAAAGTGTCAATAATTAAGTTGGTGAGTTCATAAGTAGTGCTTTGTGAAAATGTATGCCATTCGAAAGTTCGTGTATGTTTTCCAGAAAATCCGATATTTTCTTATGAGTGTATGAAATGAGTATGAATGATTGTTGTATAAATCGTATGTACTTGAACCAGGAAAATCCTATATTTTCCTAAAAGTGAAGTGCAGTCTCAAATGACCAAGACCGTACCGTGTAAGCAACTATGACATGCTCAAAAAGAATGATGTATATTCTTATTATAAAACAAATTATAAGAAGATTAGTATTTGAATGTGAAAAGAACTGTATCTGTTACTTTTCCCGTGAAAACGTAATACCATAATAATCGTCTATCCAGTGAGTTTTCATAACCGTACTATCATAATTTGCCTGTAGCGACGTTCTTCAAGCGTCGAAATGTTATGACACTTGTCACCCCGGGGACTGTAGCTAACAGTCAGGGTGCGGGATCATTAGTCCCGTATAGATCTATACACACTTGCCACGTTCTCCAGACAGGAGATTCTGGTTACAAAAAAGGACTTCTAGAGGTACCTTAATAGGTATAGTGAAGATGACTGACCTACAGATTCTCAATTAAGTCACGTATTAAAATGAATATGTTTGTCCCTGAAATAATTACCATTTTTCCCAATATAGACAAAGGCGTAATTAAGAGGTGTATGTTCTTGTATGTATAAGAATGATATAGTGAAAATACTTACCCTTGATATGATGCAAACGTATAAATAAAGACTTATGATATTTATAAATATGTTTCATCCCGAGAGGGTAAAGTAGTCTAAGATGTTTTGCAGGTTAACAGATCCATATAATAGTCATGAAATGTATATCAAAAGATTTATGTTTACACACGGGATTAACCAGGTGTTTACTTGTATTCCCCCCCTTTTAAAGTGTTTAAAAGCATTTAAAAGTATTTGAAAGTGTGGAAATAGGGGTATGAACTCACCTGATTGAAGTGGTGATTTGAAGAAGTTGAGACTAAAAATCGAGCAGAACTTCGACTAGAAAAGTTGATTTCTCGGGAATCTCGGGAACGTCGGGACTTCCGTCGTGTACTAGTGGGTTACCGGGACTTTCGGGTGGTTTAGAGGGGCTTTATAGAGGTTTCATGGTGAAAGAAATGAGTAAAGAAGAAAATAAATCCGGAAGTCTTCGCATCATTTATATAGTGGCTGGATGGACTTCGGACGCGGGGCGTACCTGCGAGGAGCGCTGGGCGTTCCGGAGCACAGGGCGTTCCCTTCGCGTACGCGGTGCGTTCAGCTGCTCTTTGACGTCATTGCTTACCGACGCCTCGGACAGAGTACCTTGATGCGACCAGGTGCGAGGTGGATGAACCTAGACCCAACATTTCCGATCCCTCGGAACGCATGGCGTTCATTTCGGACCAATCTCGATATTTGAGCCCAAAACTTGTAAAATCCGTAACTTTCGCGTACGATCTCCGTTTTCGACGTTCTTTATATCCACGCGTAGGTGGGAATATAATCTACAACTTTCGTTTAGACTCTGTTGGCTAATTCTAACTTTATTTTTAATAATATATTTTTAACAGGCCGGGACTAGAAAAGTCCGTTAAAACTCCATAACTTCTGCATCCGACGCCCGTTTTCGTCTGTCTTTTTACCGTTGTACTACTATTGATGAGACCTTTGATTCTTGTTTAGGTCGCATCGGCTAAAAGTCGCTCAATCTCTATTTCGAGTTTTTAGCTGTCTACCGCTTTGTCCGAAACTTTGAAAAATCATAACTTCTTCATACGAAGTCAGATTTGGGCGTTCTTTTTATGTATGTTCACGGTTTAATGATATCTACGACTTTCATTCAGATACTTAAGGCTAAAAAGCATTTTATTGGAATTTCGCGTTTTCTGCTTAACAGTGTTTTACCGGTATTGTCGCGGATCTTCGATTGGTCATAACTCCTTCGTTATAACTCGGATTTTAGTAGGGGTGGCAAATATGTACCATGGAAAACCAACCAACATGTGTACCAACCGAACCAATTATGTTGGTAGCCAATATGTTTGGTAGCCAACATGTTTGGCTGGTAGTACCGTACCAATTAATTAATAATGGTACGGTAATGGTACAAGGTTTTAAATGCCACGGTATTACCGTACCAACCAAGTTATTTTTCATATATATATAAAGTATTGTATATTTAAACTTTAAATGTATTTGACGGTTAAGAGTTCAAGTGCTTTGATATTAGCATTTACCGTCTAGTAGCTTTTAAAGTTTAAACTCATATTAACATATCCAATTTACTCTATTGTTTAGTTTAAACTCATCGTACAAAATTATAAAAAAAATTTGTATCGAATTTCCAATCCAACCATTCAGAAAATTCTTATTTACAAAACCTACATGTATCTTTTAAGTGCACAATAACACATAAATCTTAATTCCTAAAACACCCATACATGTTGGTATATACCATTATCAACATGTACCAACCGAACTTACTGGTAGCCAATTAAGTTGGTACCAACTGTACTTGGTACGGTAGTGGTAACTAAAATTACATACCAATTATAATTTGTACGGTACACGGTTTGGGAAAAAAATACTCGGTACCGTATCAATTCCACCCCTAGATTTTAGTGTTCTTTATATTTTTGGAAACCTTCTTACGATATCTACCACTTAGTATACTCAAATTGAGCTTGTTGAACGTCTCATTTTTTTTGATGACATTTTTCTTTATTACTTCAAAACAAGATTACAATATTTGACGTTTAGTCATTACATTGACCTGAAATAGCGGGTTGTTACAGTTTTTCTTTTCATACATTCATAGCCTATCAGTTTTCGACATTGAAAGATCGATGCATTAAGTCTATTGTAACGTCCAAAAATTTCACGCCAAATTCAAACTTTTTAAATCACAAATAAAAGTCAAATAGTAATGTTTACAAAATGTTTTCAAATCAATATCCATCAGAGTGTCCCAAAATCATAACATAAGGATGAGGAGCGGTACGGTCACGCCTTCGCCTTGCCACGACCTCCTGAAGTACCTGAAACAATAAACTGAAAACTGTAAGCCCGAGGGCTCAGTGAGCTACCCCCAAAATACCAATACCACACTGACAATACCATATCAGTAACAATCAATCAATCAATCATGCATACTGGGCCATCGGCCTGACTGGTCCGCCCTACCGGGCCTACAGTCTATCTGAATCTATTCATGCATACTGGGCCATCGGCCTGACTGGACCGCCCTACCGGGCCTACAGTCTATCGGAATCTATCCCGAGCCTTCGGCATGACTGGTCCGCCTCATAGGCCTGCAGTCTCCCCGGACCGCTCATAGGGTATGTTGTTCATCCAACTCGTCGAGTTCACGACCATCTTCATGTGACTCGCCGAGTCAACCTTGCGACTCGCCGAGTCCATTCAGTCCTTTTTCCATACAGACTTGTTTTGAGCCATGCAGCGGCTCCAAATCACAGATCCAAGCTTCTAGAGCATGCTTTTCATGTAAAGTTGCAAACTTTACGTGCATGCATGACTAATAAGGCTCTTAATGCCAAAACTAAGTTCTTAATGGGGCTTTATGCACAAGGAGGGCCTCATTCTCGACCAAAATCAGAGCTTTATGACTCTAGAACCCAAGAAGGTTACAGATATGAAGTTACAACTTCAGATCTAGCTCATATCCCACATTACCATCTCAACCAAACCATAAAAACCCTAGATCTTAACCAAAAGAGGTCTAGAAAGAAAAAGGAGAAAAGATGACGACTTGATACCTCCAAATGATGCTATTTGAGGTAGATTTCTGATCTCCCACACTTCCTTGCTCCTAGCCCTTTTGTTTCCCCCAAGCTCCTTTCCTCACAAGATCTCCTCTCCAAAGCTTTACACACACAAGAATGAAACACCACACGAATTAGGGTTCTCTGAGCTCTCAAAGGACTGCAAAGAGGCCGAAGGAGGCTTATGCTTCCTTAAATAGGGTGCAAAACCCCGGGATTTAGGGTTTCATCTGCCACCTCCTACTCGCCGAGTCCCAATATGGACTCGTCGAGTAGGTCACTTAACACGCGATCCCACCCCGCTGCTACTCGAGGAGTAGGTCAACCAACTCGTCGAGTAGAGCTTCACCCAATAAATCTTATTTCAACAATACCTGAGAATCGGGGCGTTACAACTCTCCCCCACTTGAACTAGACTTCGCCCTCGAAGTCCGTCGGAATAAACAATGTCGGGTAATGCTCGCGCATCTCCGCTTCCGGCTCCCATGTCCACTCGGATCCCCTCCGATGTTGCCACTGTACCTTTACCAAAGGTATTTCCTTGTTCCGCGGAATCTTCTTCTTCCTTTCCAAAATAGCCACCGGCCTCTCCACATAGTTCAGGCGTTCGTCGACCTGAATGTCGTCCAACGATACCACTGCCTCCTGGTCCATAATGCACTTTCGCAATTGCGAAACATGAAATGTGCCGTGGATCCGGCTAAGCTCCTCCGGAAGCTCTAGCCTATAAGCCACCCTGGCAACAATCCTGAACGGCCCGATGTAGCGGGGACCCAATTTTCCCCTCTTCCTGAAGCGGATCAGTCCCTTCTAGGGTGAAACCTTCAGGAGAACCATGTCACCCACCTGAAACTCCAGCTCAGATCGGCGTCGGTCGGCATAACTTTTCTGCTGACTCTGAGCGGTCTGCAGTCGCTGTCTAATCTGTTGTATCATCTCGGTAGTTTGCAGAACTACCTCTGTCCGACCCATCACTCTGTGCCCAACCTCGCCCCAGCAGACTGGGGTCTTACACTTCCGCCCATACAACAGCTCGAAAGGCGGGGCGCCAATACTGGAATGATAGTTGTTGTTGTAGGCGAACTCTACAAGCTGTAGGTGGGAATCCCAACTCCCACCGAAATCAATGACGCACGCCTTCAACATATCCTCGTGGGTCTGTATGGTCCGCTCACTCTGCCCATCAGTCTGCAGATGGAACACTGTACTAAAATGCAACCTCGTACCTAGTTCCTCGTGGAACTTCTGCCAAAAACGGGAAGTAAATCGGACATCCCGGTCGGAAACTATGGAAACTGGAACCCCATGGCGAGAGACAATCTCGCGGACGTACAGGTCGGCCAACTTATCCGCCGGCGAACTCTCCCGTATAGCTAGGAAATGGCCACTCTTGGTCAATCGATCCACGATGAACCATATAGCATCGAAACCCTTTGCCGTCTTTGGCAACTTCGTGATGAAATCCATCGTGATCCGTTCCCATTTCCACATGGGAATCTCCAGGGGCTGCAGCTTACCATGCGGCCTCTGGTGCTCGGCCTTGACCATCCTACAGGTCAATCACCTCTCAAAAAACCAAGCGATATCTCGCTTCATGCCCGACCACCAATAACTCGAACTCAGATCACGGTACATCTTGGTGGCTCCCGGATGAATAGATAACCGAGACTTATGAGCCTCCTCCATCACTGTCTGCCAGACCCCTCCGGTCATCGGAACCCAAACCCGACCGTAACGGGTCAACAATCCGCGGCTATCCTGAACAAACCGGGCGCTTTCGCCCTTAATCTTCTCCAACTTCCAGTTCTCTAGTCTCATACCCTCAATCTGAGCATCCCTGACCAGACCCACCAGCGGGGAATCCACCGCTATCCTCATACACCTGGCTGGGGTCGAGGACCCAGCTGACTTGCGGCTCAGAGCATCCGCAACCACGTTCGCTTTACCAGGATGGTAAAGGATCTCACAATCATAGTCCTTGACTACATCCAGCCACCTACGCTGCCTCATATTCAGGTTTGGCTGATCCATAATGTGCCTCAAACTCTTGTGATCCGTGTATATGGTACAACGGACCCCGTACAGATAGTGCCTCCAAATCTTGAGAGCGAAGACCACCGCTCTCAACTCAAGATCGTGCGTGGGGTATCTCGTCCCATACGGCTTTAACTGCCGCGATGCATAAGCTATCACTCGTCCCCTCTGCATGAGGACTGCCCCCAAGCCTGTGATGGACGCATCACAAAATACCACGAAATCCTCCACTCCCTCGGGGAGTGTCAACACTGGCGCCTCGCATAACCGCTGCCGGAGGGTCTCAAACGCCCTCTGCTGCTCAAGGCCCCACCGGAAATCCACTCCCTTCCTCGCTAGACGAGTGAGGGGTAGTACAACCTTGCAGAAATCACGAATGAATCTCCGATAATACCTTGCTAAACCCAAGAAACTCCTGATGTCTGAGGGAGATCTCGGAGTCTCCCACTGCGTAACCGCCTCCACCTTGGCCGGATCGACCAAAATCCCATCCTGGTTAACGAGATGTCCGAGGAACTGAACCTCTCGTAACCAAAACTCACACTTCGAGAACTTGGCATACAGCCGTTCTCGTCGCAGTACCTCCAGCAGCTCCCTGAGATGCTCCTCATGCTGCTCTCGGGTCTTGGAATATACCAAGATGTCATCTATGAACACAATGACCGAGCGATCGAGCATCGGTCTGCAGACTCGGTTCATCAGATCCATGAACACTGCTGGCGCGTTGGTGAGCCCAAACGGCATCACCACGAACTCGTAATGACCATAACGAGTCCGAAACGCGGTCTTCTCCACGTCCTCCTCCCTCACCCTGACCTGGTGGTATCCTAATCTCAAATCAATCTTGGAAAACCAAGATGCACCCTGCAGCTGATCAAAAAGATCGTCTATCCTCGGAAGCGGATAACGGTTCTTCACCGTTAACTTGTTCAGCTCCCTATAGTCAATGCACATCCTGTGCGAACCGTCCTTCTTCCTGACAAACAGGATCGGTGCTCCCCAGGGTGAACTACTCGGATGAATAAACTGCTTACCCAGCAGCTCCTGCAACTGAGACGACAACTCCTGCATCTCTGGCGGTGCCAGTCGGTACGGCGCCTTAGCGATAGGGGCCGCACCCGGCACTAGATCAATCCTAAACTCAACCTGCCTCTCCGGAGGCACTCCGGGTAACTCCTCCGGAAACACATCAGCAAACTCTCTAACCACCGGAACCTCTGAAACTGAGAGCTGCTCCGTAACCCGCGTATCTACTACATACGCCAAATAACCGGCACACCCGTGCTGTATATACTGTCGAGCCGTGGCTTCCGAACAAAACCCTGATCCCAACCTGGTGCCCTCGCCATATACTACCAGTTCTCCCCCACTTGGGGTTCGAACCACCACCCGCTGCCTCTCACAGTCAATCATGGCGCCGATACGGCTAAGCCAATCCATCCCTACAATCACGCATACATCCCCCATGGGGATAGGAATCAAATCTATCGGGAAGGACACCCCGAAAATCTCCAACTCGCATTCCCAGTAAACCGAAGAAGCAGAAACCCCGTGCTCGTTGGCGATCGAAACTCACAACGGACACTCAATATCACCTATCGGCACACTGAACCCTCTAGAGAAAGTCTGAGATACAAACGACCGACTCGCCCCCGAGTCAAATAATACCAAAGCGGGCAAAGGATTCACTAAAAACGTACCTAACCACAGGTACAATCAATAAGCATAACACCAATACAATAACTGAGACAGAGAATATAAACGTACCAGCAACCACATCCGGTGCTACCTTGGCCTCCTCGGCCGTGAGCTGGAAGGCGCGACCCTGAGCCTTCGGAGGCTCCACCCTGCCTGGCCTCCCATCTCCAATCCTCACAGTGGCTGGCGAGGGACCCTGCGCCGACTTGGCGGCGAGCTATGGACAGTTGGTCTTCACATGACCAACCTGATGAAAATGGTAACAAATCCTCATATCTGCTGGAGGAGCGGACTGACGGCAGTCCCTGGCATAGTGCCCCTCCTTGCCACATTTGTGGCACCTCCTCCTGCTCTACACACTCCCGAATGAACCTTGCCACACTTTCCACAAGTGCGGCTCTGCTGACCCCCAGACCATGCATCAGCGGTCTTAGACCGCTTAGGCGCCGGCTGAGACTGTGCCGGTGCCTGATGCTGCTCATTCAGCTGCAGCTCTATCTCCAGCTCACGCCGCCTCGTGGCTTCCTGTAGATCCAGGAGGGTCTCACAATGTTGTGTAGCCACAAACTGTCGTATATCCGTCTTGAGCATACTCAGATAACGAGTCATCTGAGACTGCTCCGACGCAAACTCCGGGCAAAACATAGCCCTCTCCGTGAACATCCGGGTAATATCCATCACAGACTCCCCATCCTGTCTCAATGTCAAAAACTCCTGAGCAAGCCGCTCCCGTTCCACGCGCAGAACGTAGCGGGTGTGAAATATATCCCGAAACTGCTCCCAAGTAACAGCAGCCCGCTGATCATCAGAATATGAATCTGTCGTCAATCTCCACCAGTACTTTGCCCCGAGCCTAAGCAGGTTCAGAGCACACCTGACCTTCTGGTTAGCAGGACATGAGCACGTGAAGAAACAGCCCTCCACGTCAGACAACCACCGCATAGCCCTGATCGCATCCTGAGTACCATTAAATGTCGTGGGCTTCGTATTATCGAAGTCTCGGTACTGGAAAGCCCTGCCGGCTCCTCCTCCAACCCCTGCCGCAGTTACATCCGAAGTGGCTGCAGCGGCTGCTGTCTCTGCCAGAGCTGCATATCGCTCATCAAAATACTCGACCATCGCGGTCTTGATCGACCCAAACATCTATGGTAGCTGCGCTCGGAAAGCCGCAGCGACCTCATCGTGCAGAATCTCCCGGATCCTGGCATCCAGCTCCTCAGTCCCCATCTGAACCACGGGCTCAGGTGCTACCGACACCTCTGGCCCTCCGTCCCCCTGTCCCGACCCTGATCCAGATCCCGATCCTGATCCGGACCCAGCAGCAAAACGTCTCGTCACCACCATACTGAAAGATACGTTCAAGACATCAGATACACAACATAATATCGGGAGACCAAAACTCACAAATCCTAGGGGTTGTAACTTCCTTGCTACGCGTATGGGTCCTGTGCTTCCAGTAGTACGGGCCCATACTACCTTCCACACCTACCCATATTTGTCTCAAGTATCACCACAACTCCCTAATACTATACTCAACATAATGTGCGCTCAACCCTCACTACTAGGGGACATCGCCTATCTCACTACTGATCCCACAGCTCTGCACAACTCACACCTCCATGGAACTTCCATCAGCCCCTGCAGCGCTAGTGTATGCTAGCCGCACATAACGCTGGACCTGATAGACTTTCGAATATCCAACCCTACCCTAAGGTCGAGTCAGACATTCTCAGGCTATAAGATCTTAACTATACACGGTCGTGATGCATACACTAAACATCTACAGTTATGATACCAATCCCATATACAAGAAACCCTAGGCTAATAGGTATCATATAATCAGGCAAATCTATCATGCGATTCCTGAAGATCCCTACCCTAGCACTAGCATGCTGTTCTAATATATCAGAATATCAAATAACTGTATGGTATTTTGGGGTTTACTTACAGGCTCCGACTGATCGTACCCTCTGCATCCTCCATCCTTTCTTTTGAAAACCATTTTTAAAACTTACTTCCCAAAAATCTCCTTGGTTTGAGACTGGATTCACACGAGTGTTCCTCCAATTCACTCAAACCAAGGCTCTGATACCAACTTGTAACGTCCAAAAATTTCACGCCAAATTCAAACTTTTTAAATCACAAATAAAAGTCAAATAGTATTGTTTACAAAATGTTTTCAAATCAATATCCATCAGAGTGTCCCAAAATCATAACATAAGGATGAGGAGCGGTACGGTCACGCCTTCGCCTTGCCACGACCTCCTGAAGTACCTGAAATAATAAACTGAAAACTGTAAGCCCGAGGGCTTAGTGAGCTACCCCCAAAATACCAATACCACACTGACAATACCATATCAGTAACAATCAATCAATCAATCATGCATACTGGGCCATCGGCCTGACTGGTCCGCCCTACCGGGCCTACAGTCTATCTGAATCTATTCATGCATACTGGGCCATCGGCTTGACTGGACCGCCCTACCGGGCCTACAGTCTATCAGAATCTATCCTAAGCCTTCGGCATGACTGGTCCGCCTCGTGGGCCTGCAGTCTCCCCGGACCGCTCATAGGGTATGTTGGCCTTCAGCACAAAGCAGGACCGCCTCAACCCAACCAATAAGCAAATAACCAACTTCGCATAACTATCATATACTGGCATATACAAACATCAAACATATCTGTCATACTGATCATCAACCATAGAATCCTCTCGTAACTAGAATACCGACCTAGCAGGTCACTAACATACCAATCCTTACAGATCATAAAGCATAACATACTGTCTACCCTGATTCCGATCTAGCAGACCAAACCATATGTAGCATACCATAACAATAACAACTAAAAGGGCCGGCCTTGGTGCCGTAGACCCTATTGATATAGTGAGGATAACTCACCTCGCAGATGCCGACTTGAAAGGTAAACTCCAATTCTCGGATCACTTGACACAAGCTCCACCACCTATGACCATAGTACAATATACTCATAAGTCCTTAAATCTATAAGGTACTCCATAACCCACCAGTCAACCCCTGGTCAAGGTCAAAGTCCTCAGTCAAGGTCAACAGTCCATGTTGACCCCCAACTCGCCGAATACCCTTGGCTACTCGCCGAGTTCCTCGAAGCACATTCCACTCGCCGAGTCATCGGGGTGACTCGTCGAGTTCCTTCGATTCTCGTTCAAACTCTAAGGCCACCAGTCAAGTTTCCTCCTTGCCACTCGACGGGCACACACACATACATATCCTAGGGAAAACTCATCCGACTCGCCGAGTTGTTCTTCAACTCGTCGAGTCTTATGGTGATCTTCATCGGACTCGCCGAGTTGTTCATCCAACTCGTCGAGTTCACGGCCATCTTCATGTGACTCGCCGAGTCAACCTTGCGACTCGCCGAGTCAACCTTGCGACTCGCCGAGTCCATTCAGTCCTTTTTCCATACAGACTTTGTTTTGAGCCATGCAGCGGCTCCAAATCACAGATCCAAGCTTCTAGGGCATGCTTTTCACGTAAAGTTGCAAACTTTACGTGCATGCATGACTAATAAGGCTCTTAATGCCAAAACTAAGTTCTTAATGGGGCTTTATGCACAAGGAGGGCCTCATTCTCGACCAAAATCAGAGCTTTATGACTCTAGAACCCAAGAAGGTTACAGATTTGAAGTTACAACTTCAGATCTAGCTCATATCCCACATTATCATCTCAACCAAACCATAAAAACCCTAGATCTCAACCAAAAGAGGTCTAGAAAGAAAAATGAGAAAAGATGACGACTTGATACCTCCAAATGATGCTATTTGAGGTAGATTTCTGATCTCCCACACTTCCTTGCTCCTAGCCCTTTTGTTTTCCCCAAGCTCCTTTCCTCACAAGATCTCCTCTCCAAACCTTTACACACACAAGAATGAAACACCACACGAATTAGGGTTCTCTGAGCTCTCAAAGGACTGCAAAGAGGCCGAAGGAGGCTTATGCTTCCTTAAATAGGGTGCAAAACCCCGGGATTTAGGGTTTCATCTGCCAGCTCCTACTCGCCGAGTCCCAATATGGACTCGTCGAGTAGGTCATTTAACACGCGATCCCACCCCGCTGCTACTCGACGAGTAGGTCAACCAACTCGTCGAGTAGAACTTCACCCAATAAATCTTATTTAAACAATACCTGAGAATCGGGGCGTTACATCTATAGAGCAAACAAAATATGCAGCCTTCGGCCATGAACATGTTTGCTTGAGTCAAATGGTAAGTTTCTTGTAACCACATAGTTATATTATTTAAGAATGAATATAATTACCGATTCTAAAATATTAAAATTCATTTCATATAAAATATGTATTCATTAAAATTTATTAATCTTGATAATATATGTTTATTTTAATCCGTCAGAATATGATGTTTTTTTCAAGATAATCATGAACACATTTTTTTAAAATGTCCGAATTAATAAAATTATTATCCATAAAAATCATATTTTTAAAGTTAAGAGAATCAACTAATCCCTAAAATACATAATTTTTCTTTTTTAAATTTATGTTAATTGACTAAAATTCTCTTATAATGAAATTAAATGATATTTTTTCAATTATCTTTAATTCTATAATATTTATTAATCATTTTCTTAAAATAACTAAAATGATTGGTACACAATCAATCATACATCCACACAATAGATAGTTAGAACACAATAACCTAACAATATATTGTATATTTGTAGTTATAATTTAACTAAGACAAAATTGAAAAAATGGTCCCTATGGTATGCATTTTTTTGGGGTTTTAGTCCAAACCACGACTTTTTTGGATTGATGGTCCTTTTGAGGTAGTTTCGTTGCGTTTTTGGTCCCTCGGTAAATTGAAATGACTGTAATGCCCTTGGGGTATTTATTTTTCATTTTTCTTTCATTCTTTTAAAATCTAATTGTTTATTTATTTATTTTAATAATTAAAAAAGTGGGGCCACCTCTCTCTCTCTCTCTCTTTCTTTCTCTCTCTCTCTCTCTCTCTCTCTCTCTCTCTCGTGAAAAAGAAATTCACCTCCACTCACTTCTTCATCTTCCCCGATTCATATCGTATCTGATGAACACAGATACACACCTCTAAATCATATGAACACTTGGAGTTTTCAAATTCTATTTCTCACAAAAACACACATCTATATTTTCATATGAAGACGAAAATGTCTAGAGAACATCGTTTGCGATTCACAAATATGGAAGGAGGTGTGATAATGACTGCAGGGGAACGTCGGAAGTCAGAGATAGCTACAAGACCCGTCATCTCCATTCACTCCGATTCAGCGGTAACCCTAATCTGATCTTCATAGCAACGACATCGAAACCCTAATCGGAGTTAGGGTTTCTTGTGGCTCCGGCGACCTCAAGCTTCATCTCTATCCTTCTCCGATTGATCCAATCTCACTGCTTTCTACCTATTTCTCAACATATATACATACAGATAAATGTATGTATTTCTGATTTAATTTTCATCTTCATCTATTTCTGGTTTAATTTTCATCTTCCTCACTTTCTCTTTCGTTCTCTCAACAGGTAATGCTCACTGGCATTTGTTAGAATCAAATTGGTTTTGGATCTATTAATCTAATTGGAAATGGATTGGAAGTAGGTTGATTTGGGAATCGAGGTTTGTTTCCTCAAAATCTGTTAAAACGGTAATGGGTTTGGAGAGAGAGAGAGAGAGAGAGAGAGAAGGGAGAAATTGATTTTGGAGACGGTAATCTAACCGGGAATAGCAGCAACAACAGACGGTAATCTGTTAAAGTGCTGAAATTGATTTTGGAGAAGGAGGATGGTCACCAGAGGGAAGCGAGAGGGACCTCTTGATTGTCACTGAAATGGGTCTTCTTCTCCTCGATCTAGTGTGTGTATCTGTGTTCATAGTGAAAGTGGGTGAAGAACTTTAAGTTTTTTTGTGGGTTAATCCACGTTGCTGGAATCTGATGTTGAAATGGACTATGAACGCTATTTGGATTGCTGGTGGGTTTGCACAGGAGAGAGAGAGAGAGAGATAGAGAGAGATGTGGGTCCAATTGTCACACCCCCGGACCAGACGACGGAAACGTCCGGAGGCGGGTGACTTCATTGTGCAGTATCATAACAATTGAATTTAAATGAAACAGAGCAATCCAAACATCATACATTGAGATAACAAACTTACATTGTTTACATATTGTATTTGTTCTTCGAGTTACACAAAAGAGACATAAGTAGAAAATTTCAAACTACAGCTAAATAGTCCTGCATCCGCTTCCCTTGTTACCTGCTTACTAGATCCCTGAGAATACAATTCGTTTTGAAAAGCGTTAACTAAAAAGTTGATGAGTTCATAAGCATTTTTGTATAAAATCGTTTACACTTGTTTAGAATCGTTCGTATTGTACTTTCAGAAAATCCGATATTTTCTATGAAATCGTTTGAAGTCTTGCCTTGAAAATCGTGGATATATGTGTGCATGTCATTACTTTTATTCATCCTTATAAGGAGTGATTTTGAAAAGTAGCGTGATTTGTAAAAGCGAGCTGTGTACGAGAATAGTTCTTTTGAATAGTAATAGTCAACCATTTCCAGAAAAATCCCTTACTTCCAAAAAGAGAATATGGTTGAAAATCTTGTTCCTCTTATCGAGTAAAATTGAGTGTGTGTTCTAGTTTATCGTTATCGAAATCGTAGAAAATTGTTTTCTCCAGAAAATCCTATATTTTCTACTATAAAATATTCGTAAGTTCTAGTTCCAACTATGTATGTGTGTGGGTTAATTTATCGTTTTCAAAATCGTTTACAAACGTTTTCCATAGAGTCCTACGCTTTTTAATTTGTAAAAAAAAATAGCAGTATTACGACTCCATACGTGTTAAGAGAAAGAATCAACATGGCAATTGTGGACATTCTACGCGATGAAAAAGGACAGTCAACGCAACAAATGCGGACCATCACTTATCATGTATAGGACGGTCAACACAACGCGCCAAAAATTTATTTATGAGGTTTTTCCTTACATAAATTTCTAGATGACATAACATATTCTAGTGAGTCGTTGTAACCATACTAATCTGACGAAGTGCCTGTTTTGGCGTTTCTCAGGCGCCCTCGGTTTAGAAAAGACATTTGTCACCCTAGACTGGCCTGTCTAGCTATAGCGTACAACGAAGGTGCGGGGTGTCAACCCCGTATAGATCTATACACAAATTCCCGCTCTCCCTCCAGTAGACTCTGGCTATAACTCCTTACAGGACTTAGACGTACACTAATATTTTTATATTTAGGTACTTTTGAGATTTGTCTGACTAGAATATTAACAACCTTTTGAGTGATCGTTAGAGATCCATTATTTGTTAGATAAATAATGAAATTCGTACTTGTTGAATAAGAATATCGTTCTCGTTCCATATCGTTGATTGTGATCGTTAACTAGGTGCTCGTGTTCGTTCCTTTTCGTTTATTGAAAAATAAGTCATTTTAGTCAAGAAAAAGTTATAATTTGTATAAATTTATAACTGTCGGTTATGACACGCATTTTCTGTTTTATGACATATAGAACATTACTTATGTTGTTGGAGGTTTTACGACAGCAGTTTATGACATGAAAATATTTTTGTCATAAATGCTCTATTTGTGTATTTTCTTGACGCAACCTTTTATGTTGAATATTTATAAAATACTCCCTGATAGTTTGCAAAATAGTCACAAAGTTTCTATTTTCGAAAAATCACTAGAAATGGTGTCCACTTAGTAAGGTCCCTTTTTATAACTTTTATCTTTAGACATGAAAACATAGATAAAGGGGTTAAGTTGGACACACTCAATAGTTGGGAGGCTCTTTTGCACAAAGTATCCTCCGTTCTTTATGAAATTGAGAAATCCTTCGTTCATGAGTATATTACTAAATAATAATTTAATAATATTTCACACACACTTACAAACATACATATATATGCAATGATTTACTAATCTAGGCAAGATTTGACTTGTACTCTCCCCCAAAAACATTAAAACATTGAAAAAGGTGGGGTATGAAGCTTACCTTGAGTTGGTTGAGGAGTTGTTTGAAGTTATGGAGTGAAGATCTCAAGCTTAAACTTTGGCTGAGATGAAGAACTTCCCTGGGAGGGATGTTTTCCTTAAAATTTCCCAGGAAGAAGTTAAGAAATTTCCTTTCAGCAAGATCCCCTGTTCTTGCTTGAAGATGAGTTTTTGAGAGAAAATGGGAAAAGTGGGAGAGAAAGTGGAGTCTAAACTCCTTTACTGTCGTTGCTTTGGAGTATAAGAAAAGGAAGGGAATCTTAGGTGCATGGGTATCTGGTGGTCCATGCATGGATATTTGGTGGGTAAAGCATGGAATACCGTGATTTGCATGGGAAATGAGGAATTTCATCAAATCACAAAGTCAATCCTTTTGTCCTTTTCTTGATTTAGGATAAGGTTTTCCTAAATCCCAAACATTAATTTTTATGAAAAATATGCTTAAAATAATTAATTTTAGCATAAAATAAGGGTTTTAGGGGTTTTAGTTAAGCAAAACACGAGTTTGGTGGGATTCCCGACCTCAAAATACCTTAAAATGATAAAAAGGTGCGAAATGGTCTAAAATCCGAAACTTAGAGGCAAATTCCGAAGCTGTAGTTCAATTTCCGGAGCATCTCTCAAAATTCCGGAGTCAACAAGAGGGTTCCGAAGTGTAATTCCTCTTGGCTCCTAAGAAGGTATTCCGGACTAAGAGGGTTCCGGACCAAGAGGTTCAGGAGCAAGAGTTTCAGGAACAAGATGTTCAGGACCAAGAGGTTCAGGAGCAAGACGTTCCGGACCAAGAGGAGTCCGGACCAAGAGGGTTCTGGACCAAGAGGTTCCGGACCAAGAGGGTCCTTTTGGGGTTTCCTCTTCCGGTTTTGAGCTGTTTTTGACTGAGGAAGGTACTTAGGGAGATTTGAGAGAGATTTGAGAGAGATTTGAGATACGTGGAGAGATTTGGGAGAGATTTCACATACTTGGAGAGATTTCACATATGGAGGAGATTTGGGAGAGATTTCACATGCTTGGAGAGATTTGGGAGAGATTCACTATTCTTGGAGAGATTTAGCATACTTAGAGAGATTTGGGAGAGATTCACTATTCTTGGAGAGATTTGGGAGAGATTCACTATTCTTGGAGAGATTTGGGAGAGATTCACTATTCTTTGAGAGATTTGAGAGAGATTCACTATACTTGGAGAGATTTGCATTCTAACACTATATGGCTCCTTAGGAACTCATATTGAACACTTAGGAGTGTTAGCAAAAGTCTCACAATAGTACTTGCTTACTTGAGGACGAAATTTCCTAGCCAAAAAGGCTAGTTGTGACATCATCCCCTCGTTAGAGGGAATTTCGTCCCGAAATTCTTTCGAAAGATAGGGTTATGAATGCGAAAATAGGTGTGGGTACTTTTGAGTTATTTGGTCCTTACGTTCCAAAGTGAATACCGGTTCACGCCTAGCGTTCTCTTCAACCTTCACAATAGGGATGCGGCTTTGTTTTGTGTTCTTAACTTTCCCGTTCATTGTCTTGATAGGATGATAAATGATTAGGAGGTTTTAGTTCACCTTAGCCTTGTCTAGTGGGACTGGGTGGGTTGTCCGATAGACACTTTCTAGGTTCGATACATGGAATACATGGTGTGTGTTACCAAACTCGGAGGGTAATTGGATTTTGTAGGCTACCAGGCCGATCCGTGCGAGGATCTAGAAGGGTCTGATGCATCGGTAATTTAGTTTACTTTTCCTTTTTGACTCGAGTCACTCTTCCCCGATGGGAGTTCTTAAATAATACCCCGAATCTCCTACTTGGGATTTCAAGGTCTTAAGATGTTATCTACATAGTTCCTTTGTCGGTGTTACGATGTTTGAGGTCGTTTTTGGGTTTGGACTATGCTTTCCGTGGTGTCTGGAATAATCTCGGGACTAGTGAGTGTGCTATTGGGCGTTTGTCATCTTGTCGGCTGGGTATCTTCCACCTCAGCCCAACAGAGGATGATCTGCACCTCTGGCCACATAGGGCCCTAAGGGGTGCAACTCTTATGCTCGAGTGGTAGTTTTTGTCATATGAATACTTGATTAGAAGCAAGTGGGCATCCAAACTTTGTCAATGTCCACTACACATGCTTCTCTTCGAGATGTGGGTTCGTGTTTACCTTGACCTCGACAGGTGGAATTTCTAGAGTTTCGGTGGTCTTACACTTATGAGTGTTGAGCACATGGGAGGTGTAATGTCCAAAACTAGTTCCTTATGTTAATCGGAGACTATGAGTTATCGGGCCCTTTCTTGGCGAGGCCTTTTGAATGGTCTTCTAAGGATCGGGATCCTGGTGTCCTAGAAGTAGAGTTTTCTAGGTCTTAGAAGTTGGTACTATGGTCACCAAGGTTGAGTTTGCATGATATAGTTGACCTTATGAGCCTTAGATTATCTTGGGAGTTCTCTCCCAAGGTTTTTTTTCCAACCTAATGGTAGGTCGGCCTCTGCCAGTTCTTTGCTGGTGGTTGAGCGAACTTCCGATTCGGGGTCGGGGATATCGATCCTTGAGGATGGGTTTGTTTGGCTTACTCACAGTGGTGCTTATGTCAATTTCGTCTTTCTCCCTTATGAGTTAGAAAGGTGCTTCCTTTGGTTAGGGGTTGGGTCTGATGTTTCCTTTACCTAATATGCCGATCTTATGATCTGGCACGATTTGTTCTTGTGACTGTGCTAAGTGGCATCGAGTGTTTGGTCATTGAGGTGGTTCCAGGAGTCGGGGTGATTCTATTTCCGCTTAGCACTTGGTTGAGGTTTCCAAGAGGTTTTTGGGAACCTTTGGAGGAAGGTTGGAAGCCTTTCGGATCCCCTTAATGCCTTTTGCTCCTTGATTTTTAAATCTTTATCGGGACTAGGGAAAAGCGTGTGGCAATTCCTACACCAGGACTCAGGTGTCTGGTTGCTAGGGTTTTGCCGTTACCGGCTGAAAGAGTTTCGTTACTCGGCGGAGTAGGACGAAAGTCTATTTGTAGTGCTCGGGGTTTGTAAGGTGAGGATCAAGCCTGTTCGTGCCAATTGATGGCATTGGACTTCTTGTTGTTACGTCGATTCGAGGAGCACTGGTTGCTAGGAATAACAGGGTGTTCTATGTTCATGTTCTTATCGTTGCTAGTTTTTTTTTTCGTTGTTACCATTTGGGTCTATCTCGTTTCTGCTTGTTAGGTGTTCTAGTGACAGGGGTTGCTATTATAAGGCAAGGGAATTCGTAATCCGAATTCTGCCAGGTCCTTCCACTATAGATGGATGTGACCTAACCGTACGTACTTAGGATCTTTAGAGGTGGTTGACTGTGGGGTTCTGTCCTAATCTCTATTCAGCCCAGGGACAGAAAGTAAGGCGGAATCGCACGTTCTTAGTTTGCGGAATCCTAACCATAGGTGATACTAACGTTCATATGGGACCATCATGGTTCATTCGTAAAAATTCCTAGCTTCCCGTAATTTACAGGATTTGCTCTAACGAGACAATAGTTTTTGGATTGTGTTTTTAATTGACAAAAACTTTTTGTGATAATTCGATGCTTAAGTTTATCATGGAAGGTACCAAAAGCTGCGGTAGGGTTCCTTGTCGTCAACTCATGTCTAGTCATCGACTCCTTCGTTAGTCATCTCCATTAGGTAATCTCTCTTGAGATGTCCTATTGCACCGCACTTGTGGCAAACTGAACTTATTTCTGCGTTGCGGGTTGGGGCAACGCATGGGGTCGGGGCCCTACAGTAGCGGGAGGTGTGCCCCATCTTGTTGCATCTTTTGCAACGAAATGTCTGGCAGGCTCCCCAATGATGGTATTTGCACTTGTTGCAGGGTGGATTGTTCCCAAGGTATGATGGTCTCGATGGGGGAGGTGTAGGGTTAGTGGGGGTAGGAACTGATTCCACTTGTTGTCTTTTAGTAGGCCTCTGAGTCGAACTGCCTCCTTTTTCATTTCCAAACTTTCGTTTCTTGAGCTTAGGTTTAGGTTTTAGTGTGCATTGGCGAGTTGTTTTTCGTTGGTTTCCCTGGTTGTTGTTACGATTGAATTTATCGATACTGCTTTCGTTTTCGTTCGTGCTGTTGGCAGTGAAGTATGCCATGGCGGCTGCTACGGCAGCTGTTACAATGGCTTGGAATGTGGTGGAGTTTATTTGTAGGACCGGTGCATCTTCAGGGTACTGGTTATCTCCATGGTAAGACATGAACCTGTTGCACACGAAAAGTGAGCTCGTAAGTATTTGTAACTAGTTTCAAGTGGGTTTACTCCTATAATCTTAACGTACTGGTGCTAATTGTGTCAACCTACATCCCCGTGATGCAGTTATGGTATTGAGTGGGAACATGTATTGTCTGGTGTAAAGTCCGTCAAAATAGCACATAGCTAGCACTATAGTTAACGGATTCGGTTGTATGGATTCTTGGAGGATTTACTCCTCTTAGTTTACTACTACTGGCTGCGATTAAGGGCATTATGAACCTATGGCGAGTAGTGTGGTGATCCTCTTTTACCGACATGGCGCACAAAGTGCTAGGCCATTTCACTTATATTATGAATGCCCTTTTTGTGTTCCTTATGCTGCTAAGGCTGTCCTAGCCTTGATTGCTATGAGTTGTGGTCTCCAAAGGACCACTGCCTAGTTTTCTGGTCTTGTGGGTTTCGTAGGCAATTGGAATGGTGTTCTTGTTACTTGTGGGGGGATCGGATTTACATTCCCATATATCGGGATTTGTTTATGGTCTCCATTACTCCATGGCAGAGGGTTGGAAACCGGGAGTCACTTTGGGTTACTTGTGGTCTAAACAGAGGTGATGTCTGATTCGTGAGGGCGTTGGCTATTGGAGTTCGGTGCACATCGATTGTGGATCTGGTGTCTTTCGTGAAGGTGCGCCCTAAATTGGATAGGAGCCAATTTCTCAACTTGTTTTTGCGTGAGTATCGTTTTGTTTCTAGGTATGTTTATTCAAGTGTCTATATGGGATGTTTATGTATCTGGGAAGAGAGAGGTGAAAGGGTCTTCTGCCAATAGGAATAAGCTTGCTATGAGTTCCCTTGGCGCTTTCATCCTTGTTTGGCCCTTAGTCGAAATTCTCCCTTTTACGATTCATCTCTTGGTATTCCTTGGGATTCACTTCTGGGTTTTTCCTCATGGACTTCTTCTGGTCTCTCCTTGCCCCATCTGTAATTTACCGTGACAGGGTAGTAGAAGTCTTGGCGAGGAATTTCAACTACTTGTTTGTGCGAGAATCGAGGTACGAGATATACGGGGAAAGTTTAGGCGTGGGAGGGGTTTATAGTGTCGTAAAATACTCTAATAGTATTTTTAAACTTGATGTTCGATTCTAGTATTCTCTTGTACTCATAGTTGGTAGGTTTTAGGTTTGTTGCAACACCACCATCACTCCCAAGCACATGTTGGTCATATCTCAAATAAATATAGTTGATCAGGCTATATTGATTCCAGATATGATTACATAACTGCCCAGGTTTGACTTTAGTGTTCAACCTTTTAGTTACTTTTGTTTTCTTCTCGTTATGATACTGTGTTAGTAGATATGTATACTTTCATAAAATACTTATCTTTTTAAAGCATACTTTCAGGCAGAGTGTGTTTTAGTCTCATTGTATTTATAGTTGTATATCTTGTATGGCTAGATATACTAGTTCACTATAAACAATGCTCTGATACCAATCTGTCACACACCCGGACCAGACGGCGGAAACGTCCGGAGGCGGGTGACTTCATTGTGCAGTATCATAACAATTGAATATAAATGAAACAGAGCAATCCAAACATCATCCATTGAGATAACAAACTTACATTGTTTACATATTGTATTTGTTCTTCGAGTTACACAAAAGAGACATAAGTAGAAAATTTCAAACTACAGCTAAATAGTCCTGCATCCGCGTCCCTTGTTACCTGCTTACTAGATCCCTGAGAATACAAGTCGTTTTGAAAAGAGTCAACTAAAAAGTTGGTGAGTTCATAAGCATTTTTGTATAAAATCGTTTACACTTGTTTAGAATCGTTCGTATTGTACTTTCAGAAAATCCGATATTTTCTATGAAATCGTTTGAAGTCTTGCCTTGAAAATCGTGGATATATGTGTGCATGTCATTACTTTTATTCATCCTTATAAGGAGTGATTTTGAAAAGTAGTGTGATTTGTAAAAGCGAGCTGTGTACGAGAATAGTTCTTTTGAATAGTAATAGTCAACCATTTCCAGAAAAATCCCTTATTTCCAAAAAAAGAATATGGTTGAAAATATTGTTCCTCTTATCGAGTAAAATTGAGTGTGCGTTCTAGTTTATCGTTATCAAAATCGTAGAAAATCGTTTTCTCCAGAAAATCCTATATTTTCTGCTATAAAATATTCGTAAGGTCTAGTTTATCGTTATCGAAATCGTAGAAAATCGTTTTCTCCAGAAAATCATATATTTTCTGCTATGAAATATTCGTAAGTTCTAGTTCCAACTATGTATGTGTGTGGGTTAATTTATCGTTTTCAAAATCGTTTACAAACGTTTTCCATAGAGTCCTACGCTTTTTAATTTGTAAAAAAATAGCAGTATTACGACTCCATACGTGTTAGGAGAAAGAATCAACATGACAATTGTGGACATTCTACGCGATGAAAAAGGACAGTCAACGCAACAAATGCGGACCATCACTTATCATGTATAGGATGGTCAACACAACGCGCCAAAAATTTATTTGTGAGGTTTTTCCTTACATAAATTTCTAGATGACATAACATATTCTAGTGAGTCGTTATAACCATACTAATCTGACGAAGTGCATGTTTTGGCGTTTCTCAGGCGCCCTCGGTTTAGAAAAGACATTTGTCACCCTAGACTGGCCTGTCTAGCTGTAGCGAACAGCGAAGGTGCTGGGTGTCAACCCCGTATAGATCTATACACAAATTCCCGCTCTCCCTCCAGGAGACTCTGACTATAACTCCTTACAGGACTTAGACGTACACTAATATTTTTATATTTAGGTACTTTTGAGATTTGTCTGACTAGAATATTAACAACCTTTTGAGTGATCGTTAGAGATTCATTATTTGTTAGATAAATAATGAAATTCGTACTTGTTGAATAAGAATATCGTTCTCGTTCCATATCGTTGATTGTGATCGTTAACTAGGTGCTCGTGTTCGTTCCTTTTCGTTTATTGAAAAATAAGTCATTTTAGTCAAGAAAAAAAGTGTCAAGTTATAATTTGTATAAATTTATAACTGCCGGTTATGACACGCATTTTCTGTTTTATGACATATAGAACATTACTTATGTTGTTGGAGGTTTTACGACAGCAGTTTATGACATGAAAATATTTTTGTCATAAATGCTCTATTCGTGTATTTTCTTGACGCAACATTTTATGTTGAATATTTATAAAATACTCCCTGATAGTTTGCAAAATAGTCACAAAGTTTCTATTTTCGAAAAATCACTAGAAATGGTGTCCACTTAGTAAGGTCCATTTTTATAACTTTTATCTTTAGACATGAAAGCATAGATAAAGGGGTTAAGTTGGACACACTCAATAGTTGGGAGGCTCTTTTGCACAAAGTATCATCCGTTCTTTATGAAATTGAGAAATCCTTCGTTCATGAGTATATTACTAAATAATAATTTAATAATATTTCACACACACTTACAAACATACATATATATGCAATGATTTAATAATCTAGGCAAGATTTGACTTGTACTCTCCCCAAAAACATTAAAACATTGAAAAAGGTGGGGTATGAAGCTCACCTTGAGTTGGTTGAGGAGTTGTTTGAAGTTATGGAGTGAAGATCTCAAGCTTAAACTTTGGCTGAGATGAAGAACTTCTCTGGGAGGGATGTTTTCCTTAAAATTTCCCAGGAAGAAGTTGAGAAATTTCCTTTCAGCAAGATCCCCTGTTCTTGCTTGAAGATGAGTTTTTGAGAGAAAATGGGAAAAGTGGGAGAGAAAGTGGAGTCTAAACTCCTTTACTGTTGTTGCTTTGGAGTATAAGAAAAGGAAGTGAATCTTAGGTGCATGGGTATCTGGTGGTCCATGCATGGATATTTGGTGGGTAAAGCATGAAATACCGTGATTTGCATGGGAAATGAGGAATTTCATCAAATCACAAAGTCAATCATTTTGTCATTTTCTTGATTTAGGATAAGGTTTTCCTAAATCCCAAACATTTATTTTTATGAAAAATATGCTTAAAATAATTAATTTTAGCATAAAATAAGGGTTTTAGGGGTTTTAGTTAAGAAAAACACGAGTTTGGTGGGATTCCCGACCTCAAAATACCTTAAAATGATAAAAAGGTGCGAAATGGTCTAAAATCCGAAACTTAGAGGCAAATTCCGAAGCTGTAGTTCAATTTCCGGAGCATCTCTCAAAATTCCGGAGTCAACAAGAGGGTTCCGAAGTGTAATTCCTCTTGGCTCCTAAGAAGGTATTCCGGACTAAGAGGGTTCCGGACCAAGAGGTTCAGGAGCAAGAGTTTCAGGAGCAAGATGTTCAGGACCAAGAGGTTCAGGAGCAAGACGTTCCGGACCAAGAGGAGTCCGGACCAAGAGGGTCCTTTTGGGGTTTCCTCTTCCGGTTTTGAGCTGTTTTTGACTGAGGAAGGTACTTAGGGAGATTTGAGAGAGATTTGAGATACGTGGAGAGATTTGGGAGAGATTTCACATACTTGGAGAGATTTGGGAGAGATTTCACATACTTTGAGAGATTTCGCATATGGAAGAGATTTGGGAGAGATTTCACATGCTTGGAGAGATTTGGGAGAGATTCACTATTCTTGGAGAGATTTAGCATACTTGGAGAGATTTGGGAGAGATTCACTATTCTTGGAGAGATTTGGGAGAGATTCACTATTCTTGGAGAGATTTGGGAGAGATTCACTATTCTTGGAGAGATTTGAGAGAGATTCACTATACTTGGAGAGATTTGCATTCTAACACTATATGGCTCCTTAGGAACTCATATTGAACACTTAGGAGTGTTAGCAAAAGTCTCACAATAGTACTTGCTTACTTGAGGACGGAATTTCCTAGCCAAAAAGGCTAGTTGTGACACCAATTTAATTATTTATTTTCTTTTTCATTTAAATTAGCTAGAAAAAACATAAAAAAATAAATATCCAAGGGCATTACAGTCATTTCAGTTTACCGGGAGACTAAAAACACAACGAAACTACATCAAAAGGACGACTAACCCAAAAAAGTCGTGGTTTGGACTAAAACCCAAAAAAATACATTCCACAGGGACCATTTTTGCAATTTTGTCTTTAACTAATATTGGTACCATTGCTTTTGTATATTTGAGCACTAGTTTATAACCCGTGAGAACCACGGTTACAAAATTAATTAAAATTTTATAGTAAAAACTCAAAAATTTTAATTAATTATTTTAAATAAATTATTAATTAATAGATTTTTTTAGTTATATAAATTTTAATCATTGATTAAAATAAATATGTGAAATTATATTTTATAGTTTGTATTAATTTTATTTTAATTTTTATTCTCATGTTATTAATTTAATGTAATTAGAGTGGAAAATTTAAAATTTGAAATTTGAAATGGAGTTGACAAGTGACATGCATTAATTAAGAGACATAATAAGATGACACATGACAAAAAGAAAATAAAATATGTATTAATTATGATGCTTAATAGAATGATATATGTCCAAAAGAAAATAAAACTATATTTTTTTAGTAGAATAGAGATTTCTTAAGTGGCCTGCAGAAACAAAAATTATGGTTATTATTATTATTATTTTTTGCCATGCTTTTCGGTAAAAAAAAACCTTGGAAAAAATTGCTATATTTTAAATAAAAATATATTTAAACCTTATATATATAGGCAATCAGCCAATCACAGTACCCAACCACCAGTCTTTTTTGCTGTCTCTCCCCTTTCTCGCTCTCCGTGTTCGCCATGTTCAAAACAACTCTGCGTACCGCCTTCGCTGCCATTTTCTTTCTACTAACGCTTCTGATCTCTCAAGCTCACGACAATGGAGAAGGAAGAAGAAGAAGTAGAAGTAGAAAATCAAACGAGTGCAATTTGTTCAAAGGAAGCTGGATTATGGATCCATCGTACCCGATTTATAACGGATCTGAATGCCCCTTCGTAGACTCCGGATTGAACTGTCAGAAGAACGGAAGAGATGACACGATGTACCTCAAGTTCAGATGGCAGCCTCATCGTTGTGCTCTTGCGAGGTGAGTAGCTTTTTCAATAATGCAAGGGATCTGTTTGTGGTTTTAGTTTATGAGCTCAAGAACAAATTGTTTTCTAGAAATTTCGAATGCTGAATTGCTGGAATAAATGAATAATCTGTTGCTGGATCAATTTATCCTTGTTTCAGACTTTCAGTTCATTCTATCAACGTTTCAAACAAATGGATTCCAATCATAGTTGCTAATTTTGACTCTGGATTTCATCATAGTTTTCCCTAGGAAAAATTGCAAATAACTTTTAGCATTTAACCAAATTATGTTGAGAAATGATTTTTTTTTTTGCCATTTTTTTCTATTTATTACTATAAATTTACTAATTTATACATACATAATTTAAATTGGATAATAAACTACACTTTATTGCGTAAATTTATAGAAAACTTAGTGAACATCAAAATATGATTGAATAAATTGACAAAATGATACAAACATAATCATTAACCCTTTTCCTTTCAATTACATTCTAAATGTCATGAAATGGAAATGTACAGTTTCAGCGGCAAAAGGTTTCTGAGGAGAAATAGAGGCAAGAAAATCATGTTTGTGGGCGACTCACTGAGTTCAAACCAGTGGCAATCACTCGCATGCATGCTTTACCACTCGGTTCCTTCCACTAAGCATACTTTCACGCGTGAAGGACCACTCTCAAATCTTTCATTCCCAGTAAGTTAATAATATATATTGTCCATAATAAAATTTCAAGCCTCAGAGTATTGTTTTGCAAATTTGAAGTTTTATTTTGTGTTTATCGAAGGAATATGGAGTTTCGGTTATGTACTTGAAAAACGGGTTTCTTGTAGACCTTGTGGTGGAGAAAGAGAGCCGAGTTCTAAAATTGGACTCGATCAGTAGAGGAGGGAAATGGGAGGGAGTAGATGTTTTGATCTTCAATAGCTATCATTGGTGGACACACAGCGGATCCCTTCAAACGTGTGTCATTCTTCTTTCTCTGTTAAATCATTCTTTCTTCGTTTAAGTAAAAATGGAAAAGTATCACCTTAATTGAAACGATTCCTACATATGATTTGATTTTTTGGGTGCAGATGGGATTACTACCAAGTCGGGGAAGAGATATACAAAGACATGGGACGAATGGAAGCGTACAAGATCGCTTTGACCACATGGGCGAAATGGGTTGACTCGAACATTAATCCTAACAAGACCCGAGTCTTTTTTCAAGGGATCTCTGCCATTCACGATGAGTAAGCTTAAAATAATTTGATGTAATCAGACTGCATTTGTTATACAAGACAAGATTGGACCAAACAAAACAAACTTTCTAAAGATTAAAAAGTAAAGACATTGTCCCATTTTTTTGGGAAATTTGTCTCATTAACATCCGTTTGTCCACCTTTTTATGATATTGTCCCATTACCATCAGTCACAGTCCTCGACACAGGCACAGTCCTATCCAGGACCCACCAAGTCATTGTACTGTATTTTTAGGGTTTTGGTTGTAACCTGTTTTGTTCTGTACTGTCATGTATACCAAAGTGAATCAAGTTGAGTGCTTTTGTTCGAATTATTAATCGACTTTATGTGATTAGGGGCAAAGATTGGAATGAGCCAAATGTTCGGAATTGTGAAGGGCAAACCCTACCTATTCATGGATTTCATTTTCCCGGGAAAAGATACCCGGGGCAACACGTTGTGAAGGGCGTTTTGGTCAAAATGAAAAATCCAGCTTATTTATTGGATATAACGCTTCTAACCCAACTAAGAAAAGATGGTCACCCGTCCATATACGGTGATGAAGGTCGAGATTGTAGCCATTGGTGCCTAGCTGGGGTTCCCGATACTTGGAATCAAATTTTGTACAATATTTTGCTCAAAAAATAATCTTTTTTGCATTTAATTAGAAGGTAAGTTCAACATTTAATTTGCAAAAAAAAAAAAGACATGGAATCTAGGTTTGTTTTTGTATCCTTTTGTCTCTTATCGGCAAATCTATGGGCTTTTGTGCTTGGTGTGGATGATCGGGTCCTTCGTACACCTTAAGATGAGTAAACAAATCTCGTCCAAGCTACAAAATAAGTATAAAATTTATCAAAAAAAGAGAAAGCAAAATACGAAAAATAGAAGGGTGATTTTGAAAAATATTGTTTTCATCTTTTGATTACTACATACCAAAAAAACTACTCAAATCAAACAAAAAGTTTGTGAACTTACCCTTCCTTTAGGAAGCATCCCACGAACTGCATGCTCAATAATCCTTTCAGGAATCCTTTGTTGAAGTTGATCAAAAGTTTCCACTGTCATTCCACCTGGTCTTCCTGAATGCCTCCTGTAAAGTTTCTGCAGCCTCTTTTTACCCGAAACAGCAACTTTCTCAGCATTCACCTAATATTTACAAGCATCAAAATACATTATGCTCATAGTTGATTAATTACAATAGATTGTTATAGATGAAGTAGAGGAATGTATACCACAATTACAAATGCTCCCATGTCTACACTAGGAGTATAGGTTGGAAGATTCTTCCCACGTATGTGAACTGCTATAGCTGATGCCATTCTTCCAAGAATTTTATCAGTTGCATCAACAACATACCATGTCTTTTCTGTGTTCACATGGTCTTCAGCTTTAGGGTACCATGTTTTGTTCCATACATCCTGTCCACAAACGATAGAAGAATGTTGAAGATATTACAGATTTCAAACAGACATCATCCTATATACACAAGTTTGGATACAGATTCTATGAAGCTCAAACACATTCTACTTTTTGATGTATAACTAGGAACTGTAAAAGTGTAAGACTATGCAACATTCTTTCATTGATAAGATGGAGGAGCTCAAGTAGGCTAGAGATAAGAGTAGTTACATGATTGAGTATTAATTTGATAAATCGATCTGTAATTTTTGAAAGCGAATCTTCGTTTTCATTTTTCGAACAATTATCAACCTAAATTAGGCATCCAAGATCGCCGTAGGGCACAATGATGGAGTAATGTCTGCACAATTGTGCTAAACAAATGTTTACGAAATTAAGAGCAACTAATCAAACATGTAGTCAAGCAATGCTCTAACATTCGTTCTAATTTCGCTCGACAACAGAGAATTCGCCGGAAAACGACGAGAAAAGGGAGATTAAAAGGAGTACCGGTCCTTTGAAATCGGAATCGGTAAACATCCAACGCTGCTCAACAGGTGCAAGTGTCCGTTGTTGAACTTTCTGTTCTTCGCAGCGAATCTGAAAGTTTCGACTGGTTCGAGCTCCGATGATGTGCTTTGGAGAGGAGGCTGATGCTGCCATTGTTGAAAACCCGAAGAGAACTGGAGACCTGTTGTTCTGTGAGGTTCCGAACATCACAGACGATGAGGTTGCATACGCCATCGCCATTTGCTGTTAGTTTTCTCCGACCTCTGTCACCACCGTCTTCAATCTTCCTTCTTCAGGGAAGTAGGGAGTCGGATAAGGTTTAGTGCAGGAAGCACAGTTCCTAGAAATGCTTTTATCGGAGAGTCGTAGATATTTACATTTCCACCCCTAGTTTATTTATGATACACACAAACTCCCCTGAGATTGGAGATTGAAAATTGGTAAAAAGGGGTTACAAGTAAGGTGACAATTATTGACGTCACACGAAATACAACATGAATCCAAGAAGCATTTGGGTTAACCTTAAACGGGTCCGAGTCATTTTTGGTTTTACTCGTGTAACCCGTATAATAAATGGGTGGTGTTCAAATTGATAGGTAGATTCGTGGGTTTGTCAGTAAGTTTTGAACTCTTAATCTTGTCCTTTATCATGTTTTGAATCTACAATGTCTTAAATCCTAATATTTTTCCACTCCATGGCTCCACTTCTATAAAAATTGACTATTGTTTAATATAAGATATTCTAATTTTTTTTATGAATATAAGCTTTATTAATTAAAAATAAAGAAAAATAACTTTAAAAATAATATGAAATATGTTAAAAATGAATGAAGATGATGTATAATACATGCTCTTACATGACGGTGTCCAGCGAACCCGATTATGACCCGTAAACCCATTTATGACTTGTGAACATAATTATGACTCACGAACATGCATACTCATATAATTGAATGAGTCAAGTAGGTTGTGTCTGTGTTTGATTAATATGAGTTGGTGTTGAACTAGGTTGTGTCTGTGTTTGACAAATACATGTTTAAGTATACGGGTCGTATTCGGGTTACGTTTTCGGATCCGACAACGCGAATACTCAATTTTCATCCCTAATTAAAAGTCACTTTATTTTTGGTGCTTTTTTTTCTTGTTCTCACCACTTTTTCAATAGACCACCTCTTCTTGTCAATGATTCATTTTGCTTCAACGTTGTTTGGTAAGATTGTCAACTCGAATGGATGTGCTTATTTAAAAAAAAATATATCATTTTAACTTTATGAACAATAATAAAATGATTCTCAAAACCTCACATTTACAAATTACATGTCCATATTGCTATGCCAAATCGAGTAATCTCATAAAAACCAAATTTATAAATCTCATAAAAAAATAGTTGAAATAATTTCCCTAATATCATGAGAATTTCACAAACAGTTTATGAAAGTCTAAAAATGGTCTAAAAAACAAAGTTTTATTTCTTTCCTAAATCCACATCTTATATATTTTCTAAATTTAAGCCCGATTTAAGGTCCTGAACAAAAGTAAATATGAGGCCCTTAAAAATACCAAAATTTATAATCACATAACTTAAACTAAAGTATAGTAAGGTTTAACAATTGGATTATAATAATGTATATGTATAATTGAATCGAAGCATATAGGATCGTATTCCAATATTTCAAACATCTCTTTGATGCTATACTACACTCCTTTTTTCGAAAATATGTCTCATCACATTAGATGAAGTTTTAGTATCTTAACCACACAAGCTTACAAGCTTTTGTACCTATGCAATTGGGGCCAAATCAGACTTCTGAACTTGAGCAACTTAACCATATGTCACACCCTCGGACCAGACGGCGGAAACGTCCGGAGGCGGGTGACTTCATTGTGCAGTATCATAACAATTGAATATAAATGAAACATAGCAAATCCAAACATCATACATCAATATATCAAACTTACATTGTTTTACATCATGTTTATGTTTTTGAATTACACAAAAGAAATAATGGTGAGTAAATTCCAAAATACATCAAAATAATTCAGCATCCGCGGCTCACAAACCTGCTTACTGATTTCCTGAGAATACAAGTCGTTTGAAAAGCGTCAACATAAAATATGTTGGTGAGTTCATAAGCATTTTGTATAAAAAATCTGTGATAGTTGGAAAAACCAGAAAATCCAATATTTTCTCATCAAAATAGTTGTAAGTCTCGTTTTAAATCAAGTATAGTTGCTTGTGTGTGTTAGTTTATCGTTTTCGAAATCGTATACAATTGTTTTCCCCAAAAAAATCCTATATTTTCTGAATGTGTAAAATAGTAGTATTAAAACCCTAATACTTGTGTGGTTAAAAGCTTCGTTTAAAGTATCCAAACAATCGTTATTATAGTCGAAAGGCCTAAAAAATGTCGGATTTCGGTTTGGGTTCTTGGGGTTGCCCAACCCTCAATAGCTTTGATCTTGGTAGGGTCCATATGTATTCCTTCTTCACTGACTACATGACCCAAGAATTCCACTCTGCGGATCCAGAACTCGCATTTGGAAAATTTGGCGTATAACTTCTCCGCCCTTAGAGTTTCCAAAATCTGTCGTAAGTGCTGGTTGTGCTCTTCCTCACTCTTAGAGTAAACGAGGATATCATCGATGAAGACGATTACGAAGTTGTCGAGAAACGGCCGACATACTCGGTTCATCAGGTCCATAAAGGCCGCGGGTGCATTTGTGAGGCCAAAAGGCATGACTACGAACTCGAAATGTCCATAACGGGTTCGGAAGGCAGTCTTCGGAATATCCTCCTCTCGGACTCTTAGTTGATGGTATCCGAACCTCAGATCTATCTTGGAAAAGTAGCTGGCTCCTTGGAGTTGGTCGAATAGATCATCGATTCGAGGGAGTGGGTATCGATTCTTGACAGTAAGCTTGTTGAACTCCTGGTAGTCGATGCACATCCTGAAAGATCCGTCTTTCTTTTTGACAAACAGGACCGGAGCTCCCCAATGTGAAAAGCTCGGCCTGATGAATCCTTTGTCGAGAAGTTCACTTAGTTGGCTAGATAACTCTTGCATTTCGGCAGGAGCTAATCTGTAAGGTGATTTGGCGATTGGAGTGGCTCCAGGTACAAGATCGATTCGAAACTCGACCTGACGCTCGGGGGGTATTCCTGGAAAATCCTCGGGAAATACGTCGGGAAAATCACGTACCTCCGGAATATCGTTAATGTTCTTCTCCTCCTTTTTTTATCCACAACATGAGCAAAAAAGGTGTGATTCTTTTTATGCAAGCACTTTTGTGCTTGGATGCAAGAAATGAGTCGAAGGTTTGTGTCGGGTTTATCGCCATACACTATTAGGGTTTCGTTGTTGGGAAGGTGAAGGCGAACGGCCTTCTCGTGACACATAATTTCAGCATGGTGGGGGCTTAACCAATCCATGCCAACAATCACATCAAAGCTCCTAATATTAACATGCATCAAATTGATTGGGAAGGAGTGATTATTTAATGCTAATGTGCACCCTACGTAGATATCGTTGGTTGATTCTGTTTTACCATTGGTCATTCCGACCGTGGAAGTTTCGTTCAATTTGTGGGGAGTTTGATTGAGTAGGTGTTTGAATTTGTGACTTACGAAGCTCCGCTCAACACCATTATCAAATAAAATGCACGCATAAGAATTGTTGAGGAGGAACATACCAGTCACCACGGTTGGATCTTGCATTGCCTCTCCCTGTCCCATGACTAGGACTCTCCCTGCATTCTGATTGTTGTTCTTGGGGCAATTGCGTTTGAAGTGGCCGGTTTCTCCGCATCCGTAACATGCACGGCTGGCTCCGGCGTTGTTGTCAGTGGGTTTCTTGTTTTGTTGTGGGGGCATCCTGCAATATCGGACAGTATGTCCTTTTCGATTGCAGTTGGTGCAGTGGAAGTCCTTGCATGCCCCGAAAGGGTGGTAATTACACTTGTCACACTTGGGATTGGAACCCGCGTATGACTTGGCTGGAGTTGTTGTGGTTGAGGCTGGGGCGGGTGGAGCTGGTGCGGTAACAGAATGGACCGCTACTGTCTGAGGTTTCTGGGACGACCCTGATTTATGTCCCCTTCTTCGCTTGTTCTCCCAGTTCTTCTTGTTCCCTCCCTCTTGCTTGCTTTCTCCCTCGGTTGCTTTGGTACGTTTCTTATCGTCGTGATCATAAAGCTTCTTGGCTAGGCGCTTTGCACTATCGTAGGTCTCAGGTTTCGAGGCAATCACATTACCTTGAATGGGAGGCGTCAACCCCCAGATGAATCGTTCGACTTTCTTTCCCTCGGACGTAATCATACCAGGACACAAGAGAGCTAGTTCGCTAAATCTCGAGATGTACGCGTCAATGTCGAATTTTGCACCGTAAGGTTCCACATTTCTTGTTCGAGCTTTTGTACCTCCCCTCGGGGGTAGTACTCAGCGATTAGCATCTCCTTTAGTTCTTCCCAGGACATGGCGTTCGCAACAGGAAGTGTCATGGCCTCAACGTGACCGTTCCACCATGTCAAAGCCTGGTCGATGAATGTACAGGCCGTAAATTTCACTTTACTCCCCTCCGGACATTCGCAAATATCGAATACCGACTCAACCTTCTCGATCCATCGCTTCAAAGCTATGACTCCTCCAGTCCCGTTGAAAGTACGGGGTCTTACGTTGGAAAAGTCCTTGTAGGAGCAGACCTTTGCAGGCCATTGATTCATCCCTTGGCAGGAGCTTCCCGTCCCTTGACCATTCCCACCACCGTTGTTTCCAGTTTGTATGTGGGCTAGGGCTGCTGTCACCACAGCTGAAACTGCCGCTTGGAATGCAGCAAAATTCATATCCGGCGTAGGAGGCGGCAGTGGTGCTGTGTTGGTATTCTTACAGATTGGTCTCTTCGGCGTCTTTCTATCATGGAACAGAAGGATATGAGTATACAATGATTTCAGATATTGGTGATTGTTTAGAGATCGCGGTGGTTTGCTTACGCAACCCCACCCAACGTTAGAGAACATAGCAGACACGTCTGACATAAAACATAGAACTGTCGCATTAACAATAATTTCTTAGTACACACATGAAAATTTTCCTACGAAAGACATTTCGTACATAGAGGAAACAAAGTCTGCTAGTACATAGATTCGACGAGGAGGGTGGTTACTTAGTTTTTTTAGAGTTAATTCTAAATTCACAAGAAAAAGAGAGTTTTGTTTTTAAGGGCAGCAAGTACAACGGATTCTACTGGCGATGAGGAGCATCTGATGGTGCAGCTGACGACGAGGATGCACCCTAAAGTTCCGTTAGTCGACGCTCAGCGATACGCACCCTCTCCTCCATAGTAGCATGTCGCACCTGATATTCTCTCACCTCTGCTCGTGCAGCAGTAAGGTCTTCAATCAAGCGCTCCATTGGGACATAGCTCCGTTCAAGGTCCTGGATGCGAGCATTTGCTTGCTCCAAGGCAGCTCTCATATGCACCATCTGATCGACGGTCACTTGAGCCTGATCGCCGATGTCTCTGATTCGTCGGACCACGACCGGAAGAGCGCGGTCAGCGGGTCCTCCCTGACGAAGGTCGTAAAATCTTTGCTCCATCCCATAAGGAGGTGGTTGTTGTTGATTCCTTCTCCATCTCTCGATGTCATGAGCCCATGGAGGCATAGGACCATTAGGGCCCAGACGATGTGGAGGTACCCTGTTGACGTAAGGAGGGTCGATGGCTTCGGACTCGACGTCCGACACATCATCTTCTTCTTCTTCTTCATTGAAATCATATTCCTTGAGTTCTTCCATGGGTTCTTCCTCTAGGTATTCCTCGATCCACCCCCCATTTCCCTGATTAGGAAAATAGGGATCGCCTGGCAAATGAAATCCTGCCATGTCGTCTGTACGAGAATAGGGCATAAGAAGAGTGTAGAAAATTTTCGAAGCGACAAAATACTCCTATAGTATTTTAGACTTGTTACAACACCACTACCACTCCCAAACACATGTTGGTCATATCTAAAATAAATATAGTTGATTAGACTATATTTATCCCAGATATGATTACATAACTGTCCAGGTTTGACTGTAGTGTTCAACCCTTGAGTTCTTTTGTTTGGTTGTTGTTATGATACGGTTCTAGCAAGTATGTATACTTTTAGTCATAGTGTGTTTTAGTCCCATTGTATTTATAGTTGTATATCTTGTATGGCTATATATACTAGTTCACTATAAACAATGCTCTGATACCAATCTGTCACAACCCCGGACCAGACGGCGGAAACGTCCGGAGGCGGGTGACTTCATTGTGCAGTATCATAACAATTGAATATAAATGAAACATAGAAAATCCAAACATCATACATCAATATATCAAACTTACATTGGTTTACATCATGTTTATGTTTTTAAATTACACAAAAGAAACAATGGTGAGTAAATTCCAAAATACATCAAAATAATTCAGCATCCGCGGCTCACAAACCTGCTTACTGATTTCCTGAGAATACAAGTCGTTTGAAAAGCATCAACATAAAATATGTTGGTGAGTTCATAAGCATTTTGTATAAAAATGTGTGATAGTTGGAAAAACCAGAAAATCCAATATTTTCTCATCAAAATAGTTGTAAGTCTCGTTTTAAATCAAGTATAGTTGCTTGTGTGTGTTAGTTTATCGTTTTCGAAATCGTATACAATTGTTTTCCCCAGAAAATCCTATATTTTCTGAATGTGTAAAATAGTAGTATTAAAACTGATGGGTTTTATACAAAAGAACATCCTATGTGCTCATGCAAACCCTAAAGCTTGGATCTAGGTTTCTCTATTGTACATGCAATTCATCCAAGACTTATAAACCCTAGATCTAGCATACTAATTTCAAAATTGACATGTAAGAACAGATCTAGATGATTACCTCTTGTAGAATGGCTTGAATCTCTTCAATGTTCTTTCCTTGGAGCTTAGAGTCACAAATGTCACTCCTCTAATGGTTTACAAACACCAAGAGCAAGAGAATGACTTATGAGAAAGAGGAGGAGCACCAAAAACGTCCTAGGGTTCTTCCAAGAGAGTTCACCACGTTTTTGGGGCCATAGGGGTCTTTATATAGTGAGGTTATTAGGGTTTTCAACTAGGAAACCCTAATTTGACTGCTTAGGCCCTAAGCAGCCCATGGACTCCCTTTAGAACACCCCTTGGACGAATTCCTTATGGGCTTCCCATAGAATTCGTCCAACCTATGTTCCAAGGTGATCCATAGCCCAATTGCAATTATCTTATAAATACAATTCCAGTCCCTTAAGTTTAATTAATGTCTTTTAGTCACAAAACAAACTATCAATTAATTCTTGACTAATATTAATTAAACAATATGATTTCTCATTTAATATATTATTCATATAATATATTAATAAATCATAATTAATCCTCTTTCTCCATAAATCATCCTATCAAGTTGCTTTGGTGAAGGCAACCCAAAAGAACCATGCACAACCGGGTCAAGTACATACCAAATATAGTTACGGGCTTAGACACTAATCCAACAATCTTCCACTTGGATAAGTCTAGTAACGATAATGTAAGTACAATCCAATTAGCAATCTTAGCTCTCAAAGACGTTGTCGAACTCTGATCTTATCAGCAACTTGTCCTTTAGATAAGGGATCATATATTCCTCTATTCTAGATATCATATAGACATGAGACATGGATTATAATCATTCTCTCAGTCTATGTGTTGTTTCCCGATTTCCGATTTAATACAACTGACAACAGACTACAATTGAACACATCAACTTAGTCTCGGCTTGGCCAAGCGCTTAGGGTGTCATCACTAAATCATCGAGGGGCCCACAGATATCGCTTTTATCCCACTTTGGGTAAAAGGAATGGATAAACTTCGATTCGAATGTTCGCTTGTACCTACTCACCAAATCACACACAACAATATGTTTTATAACACCAAGTTACTGGTGCGTTTACATATTATCAATGTGCAACCGACTTGCAGAATACAACTCACACATCTTGGTTTCAAGAATATAAGATATTATCGTCTCACTAATCACCCGTGATAAAATCCAAGAATATAAGATATTATGCAACGGTCCTTTCGTGATATCACAACGCCAAAGTCACCAAGACTTTGTCAATGAAATTTCAAAGTGCTTTATTGGAGATTGTTTACAAGACAATTCCATAGTCATGAAGTCTCACATTCAAAGTATATTCCTTTGAACATCCTTCTTGCATAGAAGTTTCTAATCTAGACATAGATCCTTAACGTCCAACTCCCAATAAGGAAACATTTCCATATTTGCCATATGACAACTCATTCTAAATAGAATCTTATCTATTCATAATAATGCCAATATGGTCCATCTATGACTATACTTCCAATTGTCCGCAAGCGACCAATCATTGGAGAACCTTGGATTGTCCTTGACAGTTGTTTAATTATTTTAGTCAAATCCGGTTCTATTCCCTTTTTCCCTCTAAATGCCCTAGGCATTTGGAAAATTTTAGAACAATCGAATATTACAGCATATGCAATCGATCCTATACCCGAAGCGTGTGGGATACGATTCATAATGAAAAACGTGATACTTTACCAGTTTCTTGCTATAATATTGCCATAATATTTCTAGTTGCCGTGTTCTCAAAGTTCGAACTATGAAGAGGGATGCTGTAATCATAATCGAACTTTGAGAATGCAATTAATAAATATATCCTTGACTAAATTCAATTAAAATTTATCGATCTAAGCTTTTAGATTGGAAACGAAGTATAACATTCTATCCCTTAATTATAGTAAAAACAACTTTTCAACCCCTGCAACTTTGCAAAGTGAAACTTTTGTTTTTCTATAATTAATATTGCCAACTTGCAATACTTAAAATAATAATCATGCTCCCACTAACATGATGATTATATCCATTCCAGCATAACATTTATACTCCCACTAGCTTTGACACGTATTCAGAAAATAGTTGGACTTCTAAAAGACAATACTTATTGACTTCCAAAGTTCATATTTCCAATACGATGTGCTTCGATAAGCCTTTATCTAAGCTTCTCAAACTCACACACTTTTTCTTAGACAGCTCACATGTGTGTCTAAACTAATTCAGAACTTATATTACTAAGTCCCAAATGTTCAGACTAATCACCAAATCTCACAATTCGAACTATGAAGAGGGATGCCGTAATCATAATCGAATTTGAGAATGCAATTTACATAATCGCTATCTTCTTAAAATCTATCTTAGTGAAAGCGTTTCCTCACAATCATTTTCATGAAGGAGAGAAACCTTATGACACTTAGATTTTATGCTACATGTGTTCCTATCCATGTGAATTTGTCATAACCATAATCATAAGATAATGCTTGTGACAAATCCAAACTCTTATGGACAGAACTTGCTCATACTTGATTCTTTTCCATCAAGGGTCCCACCATTTCTTCCAAGTTATTTAGCAGCTCACCTATGCCAGTCAATGTACTTTCATTGAACAAGGTGCTTGCCTTATGCAGTCTATTGAGAACTTATAGAACTCATATGCATAATCAACTCAACTGGATTGGCACAAAAACAAGAATACGTCAACACGATAAGTTACAATCCTCAAGTCGTGTGCTAGTGTTTAATAGGTTTGCTTCTTGATTTGTTCTTGAAACGTTTCAAGATCTTTAGACTCCCACTGACCTCTTGAAATATTAGATTCTCTTATCAAGAAACATTTCTTGACAAAAACAAATATCCAAGAGTTAGTGTGTGTCTATATCAAGACAAAACCTACACGCAATTTGGTACTAGTTGGTCTTTGTCTTATTCAAGACATCACAACTTACCAAAATGTGCAAGTGTAAGAACATTCCTACTTAAGATTATGTCACTCAAGTCACGATCTTGGAGTATGACTCTAAGACTTGATTTTGGAACGAAGTACGATACATCTTATTGACTTAACCACTACAACACTTCTTGATTCCTCTTCTTAACCAAACTAGTGCACTAAGGTGTCCTTAGAGGATGAATTGTAATATGGTTCCTACGATTACAAAGACGATCATAAATCACGATACAAAAGTACCCTCCCTTCTTCTTAGATTGGAGAAGTTTTTTTATCTTTCTGCCTTCATTGATTCTACTTATTCGTTCTGCCATTCATTGAAACTTTTCAATGATTCATAATTACACTTAATATTGTAAGTATAACCACATTTACTAGACCTTTAGTAAATCATGACGAATAATGTTATTATTATTTATGGTGGACTTGACTAGTGCACAACATTGTGTACCAGTTCCTTTAGTCCTTCACTTGACTCACATACTTATGTGAACAAGGAATTAGTCTTAATTACTTAAGTACCAAGATTTCCATACATCATACAATACAAGTTGTATGATTCCAAGTTTCTGTCCAATTGAAACTTAGGTGATGGGAATCTTTCCTTACTTAGAAATTTATGACACTACCATAAATAACATAACTAAGAATCATATCCATTTCAATATTGCTAATAATAGAAATACACAAACATCAATTTTTCATACATGTCATTGCAAGGATAGATAAATAAAACAAAATCAAAATTTATTTTATTGCGGAAAAATTTGTCCTTACAACACAACTCAAATGAAAAACTATGTTATTACATTTCTTAACAATCTATCCTAACTCTAAAGTAGCAGCTCAAAAATCCGATCTTCGAATCCATGCGATCGAAATCCATTTCTTCACGATCAGATTCAACACGCTTCTTCCTTTAAGCTTCCTTTCTTTTTTTTCGATTCTACAAAACATCATAAATGTAATCTTATCACATAATGTATCAAGAATCAAAATAGGAACTTATAGAGTTAGTTAATGGATTTTACCTGAAGCAGAGCCATACGTCTTGACTCTCCCATCTCTTAGATCTCTCAGGTAGACAGGACAGCTTCGTCTCCAATGCTCCTTCTCTTGGCAATAAAAGCAAATTGACTCTTTTGGAACAGCACACAGAACTACCTCAGACTTTGCCTTTCTCTTATGATCAAACTTTTCGACCATGACATGCCTTTCGTTGCCATTGCCTATGTTCATGGAGGTTTGTAAGGCAGATCTACCAACCAACTTTACTTCTCCAGTGCGCCAAATCATTGCTGATTCAGCAGCAACAAGCAAATAGGTGAGATCGATGAAGGTCACGTCGTTTCTATCATATAGTACTCTCTTACGAACTCACTATATGAGTTAGGAAGCGATTGAAGAACCCAATCAACAGCTAGCTTCTCACAGACAACGACTCCCAACATTCTTAACCTATCAATGTGTGACTTCGTCTCTAAGACGTGTGCACACACTGACTTTCCTTCTTCATGTTTAGTTGCCAAAAGGGCTTGAGTGAGCTTGAACTTTTCAAGCCTTTGAACTTGTGGGTTAGGAAGAACAATAGGAGGAGGTGGAGGAAGTGAAGCATGATCTATTGTTCCTTGATCGAATCATGGAATATCATCTTCATGTGGAAAGCTTGTTCCAAGGGATTTGGGAAGACCATAGTTGTCATACTTTGACATCTACAAAATGGGAGAAAATTCAAGTTAGTTGATTGATTGAGTCCTTAATAAAACACCCAAATGAGATATTAAGGCTAGGACCCAACACAATATTCTACAACTTGGAAGAGGGATGCCGTAATCCAAATTGCAGAACATTTGAAGGTAAGTGAATGACGATTCACTAATTTTCCACCATGAAAAACGAAAAAGAGATTAAGTTTTAAATGTATTGAAAACTCCTAGATCCTTTGAGATTCATTGAACTTTTCAATGGCATGTTTAAATCTCGATATGCCCCTCGATTTGTGACTGGGATGCCGAGGATCACAAAACAGGGTGTGAATAACCATGCAAACTTACATGGTGCCCCCAATGTTACAGTCACCTATTCGATGTGCCGGTTAACCACACACGCTCCACCGAACTATGACAAACATCGAGTCACCCTTCGCTACCTTTGCTTAGAACCCATTTAGTGTGTCGGTTAACCACACACGCTCCACTAACGTCTCAGCAAGGGTACAAAGTGTAATTTCATGGAATTGCATCAAATTCACTTTTGCCTAAAGTAACTAAGATTGGGAATTTTGTAAAAACATTTAGTTACTTTATAATTCATTATAATTTTAATGGAAATGGTTTGCCCTATCCTACCCGTTCGGCTAACGACCCTCCACTAGTCAAGAGTGCGGTGGGTAAGAGTGGATACCCAATGCCGGTCATTTTACAGGCCGCTTCCTTAAACACCCCTTATAGACCAGCTTCGTGAATGAGGCCTACTAACGGTAAGACTGACATTTAAGTTATACATATATAATATTAGACCTTTAATTTTATATATAGTATAAGGGTGTATTTTACACTTTTAAAATACTATGTGGTCTAATTTAACAAATTACACTTTTAATTTAATTAAATGTAAACCATATCATCATGAATTTATTAACTCTCTTTTAATTATACACTTAATTAATTTAATAAAACCATAAGGGTGCAATTTGAACTTTTTCAAAAATTAGGTTTTAGAACTTAACATTTTAAAATTAAACTTTTAATTAAAATTTAAATTCCAAAACTTGAGGGCAAGTTTTGCAACATTTCAAATCATTAGGGTTTAGAATTTAAATATTTCAAAATTAAACTTTTAATCAAAAATTTAAATTCCAAAACTTGAGGGCAAGTTTTGAAACTTTTCAAAACTATCAAGATCAAATTACAAATAATTAAAATTAATCAAATAATTGGTAATTATCTAAATATGATCTAATTCAATTTCTTACTAGATAATTCAAAACAAATTTACAAATAATTAATATTTCTCTTATAAAACAAGTAATTATCTTAATTTTGACAATTATCTTCTATGTTGGTAAGGATAATCACAAAATATTGATAAAATTCAGATTTTATTGATGAAAAACGTTTTTGGTAATTATCCTTCAGCAAAAATAGCAAAAATCCCGATTTTCCCTCTGTCTGACTCCCGGACTCGCCGAGTCACTGTCTGGACTCGCCGAGTTGGGTTGACTCGCCGAGTCCAGCAAGTGACTCGCCGAGTTCAGTCGGGCAGATGGCAGAAATCGATTTTTCAAGCAATGGATGAACATGTAAACATCAAATACAACAGAAACCAATCAAGGCTCTGATACCACTGATGTGTTTTATACAAAAGAACATCTTATGTGCTCATGCAAACCCTAAAGCTTGGATCTAGGTTTCTCTATTGTACATGCAATTCATCCAAGACTTATAAACCCTAGATCTAGCATACTAATTTCAAAATTGACATGTAAGAATAGATCTAGATGATTACCTCTTGTAGAATGGCTTGAATCTCTTCAATCTTCTTTCCTTGGAGCTTAGAGTCACAAATGTCACTCCTCTAATGGTTTACAAACACCAAGAGCAAGAGAATGACGTATGAGAAAGAGGAGGAGCACCAAAAACGTCCTAGGGTTCTTCCAAGAGAGTTCACCACGTTTTTGGGGCCATAGGGGTCTTTATATAGTGAGGTTATTAGGGTTTTCAACTAGGAAATCCTAATTTGACTGCTTAGGCCCTAAGCAGCCCATGGACTCCCTTTAGAACACCCCTTGGACGAATTCCTTATGGGCTTCCCATAGAATTCGTCCAACCTATGTTCCAAGGTGATCCATAGCCCAATTGCAATTATCATATAAATACAATTCCAGCCCCCTAAGTTTAATTAATGTCTTTTAGTCACAAAACTAACTATCAATTAATTATTGACTAATATTAATTAAACAATATGATTTCTCATTTAATATATTATTCATATAATATATTAATAAATCATAATTAATCCTCTTTCTCCATAAATCATCCTATCAAGTTGCTTTGGTGAAGGCAACCCAAAAGGACCATGCACAACCGGGTCAAGTACATACCAAATATATTTACGGGCTTAGACACTAATCCAACAAAAACCCTAATACTTGTGTGGTAAAAGCTTCGTTTAAAGTATCCAAACAATCGTTATTATAGTCGAAAGGTGTAACATATGTTTATTTCTAAACAATTCACTGTTATATTCTAAGTGAGTCGTTATAACCATACTAATATGACAGAGGCCTGTCTTAGCGTTTCTCAGGTGCCCGAGTTCGTTTAAAGACATTTGTCACCCTAGACTGGTCGGTCTAGCTGTAGCGAACAGCGAAGGTGCGGGGTGTCGACCCCGTATAGATCTATACTGTAACGCCCCCTTTCTGGTACGTATTTAATTCATTAAATGTCATTTTATAAAGAGCTACTCGACGAGTTGTAGCCCTAACTTGTCGAGTAGATGCCAGGATGGGACGCGGGTTTAAGTGATCTACTCGGCGAGTCCGCGCCTTGACTCGACGAGTAAGCCAGTCTGGGAAAACCCTAATATTTAGGGTTTGCACCCTATTTAAGCAACATTATGGGCCTCTTGTCCAGCCTCCATCACCTCCAGAACATTTATCCCGAAACCCTAATCCTCCATAAGTGAACTTGAGCTTTCCTTGTGATTTTGAGAGTTGTTTGGTGTATTTTGAAGCTAGTGAAAGAGTTGGAAGGTATAAGATTCAAGGGAGAAAGAGTAGATCCAAGAACAACATCAGTTTCTCTTCACTTTCTGGTAATCAAGCTTCAAACTTGACTTGTAGTTTCTTAGATCTTCTTGTTGCCATTTTTATGAAGTTTTGGGCCCAAGAAGCTTGATCCTTGGGACTTGGACGTCCCAAGTCGATTTACACTCAGATCTGGAACCTTGGAGGGTCCTTATGGCATAAAGGTGCCATCTTTATGGCCATGAGAACCCCAAGAATGAAATAAGCCCCATTTTTGGTCCTTTGAGCATAAAAGTCCCATGCATGAACGTAAAGTTCATGGCTTTACGTGCTATACCGATCTTAGTGAAGGGTTTTAGGTACAACAAATAAACTAGAAAACAATTCCTAAGTTCACATGCAACCTACTTTGGATCTATGTTTTAACTATTGAACATACAACTTTGAATTGCAAAACTAGAACCCTAGAGGAGAGAGGCTAATTTCGAAATTAACAAACTAGGGTTTAGGGTTTACATACCTTTCAATTGTTATAGCAAACAATTGATATTCCCTTGGTCTTGATCTTGATCTTCTTGGAAGCTTTAGCACCACAAGTGTAATGCCTCTAATGGAATCACACCCAATGTCTAGCAAGAAGGAAAGTAGAAGAGAGAGGGGAGAGGGAGTATGCAAAATCTCGGCCTTAGGGTTTCTTCAAAAGAAAGAGTGACCAAAAACATGAACCAGGAGGCTCCTTATATAGCTGAGGGATCTAGGGTTTAAGGGAAACCCTAGTTATCCTTTGCTTAGGGCCTAAGCAAACCCAAGGGCCTTATCCAAGCCCCTATGGACGAAATTATTAGGGTTTCCCCTAAAGATTTCGTCCACCCTCTTCCAAGGGGGTTCTAGAGCCTTCCACTCAACTATTAGATAATTGCAAACTAGTCCCTGCACCTTATAATTAATTCTTTTAACCCCAAAATCAATTCTGATTAATTTCTGGCTAACAATTAATTAAACATAATGATTTCTAATTAATATATTAATCCATTAACATATTAATAAATCATTTATATATATATATATATATTAATTTATTAATCTTATAAATTAATATCTCTCCTTTCATAATTTCCTTGTCCAGTTGCTAGGTTGAGGGCAACCCAAAAGGACTGTGCTGCTGTCAATTCAAGTACATATCAATTATAGTTATGGGCTTAGACACCTAATCCAACAGTCTCCCACTTGGATAAGTCTGTAACTATAATTGCTAGTATGCCTTCTAAATTTGACCAGCAAATTGTAGCTTCCAAAAGCTGCTGCCGAACTCTGACCCAGTCAGTTACGTGTCCTAAGATAAGTGATCATATAACCCTTCGTTCTGCTTGATATCCCCAGACAAAAGACATGGAATGTAATCAATCTGTTTGTCCAGAATCTATGTTTCCCGATTCCTGATTTGTGATGATGTAGGACTTCTAATTGAACACATCAATTTAGTCCTGGCTGGGCCCAGCACATAAGTCAACACCAAATCATCGAGGGGCCCACAGATATCGCTTTTCCTGTTAGGGCAAAAGGAACGAATAAACGTTGACTCATATGCTTGTATCTTTTACTCATCAAATTATGCATGACAATACGTTTTATAACACCAAGTTACTGATGCGTTTTCGTATCACCAATGCACAACCGACTTGTAAATTACAACTCATATATCTTCGTTTCAAGATTATAAGATATTATCGTCTCAGTATTACTCGTGATGAATTCCATGAAGTAATACTCTGAGCGTGGGTTTATCCAATACTCAAATCTCAATTTCTGAGTACTCATGAACATTGCAGCAATTCTATTGCCATGTCTATCCTTAGACAATCTGCAATCCAATTCATGACAGTCTTAATTCACTACTTACTTCCAAGAGTACGAGCGACTGTGGAGTTTGAATAATCTCATTATTCAGGAAGTAAAACATGCAAAATATGAAACACAGTAATAAACAATTGACAAAAGGTAGTAGCCAAACTTATAAATAATACTTTATTATTTAATCACCAAAAGTCAATTACATTTACTTTGTTACAAGTTTCAAAAACTAATCTAACTACTAAAACTAATATCATCTTTCAGTCCTATGCTCCGAGCATGCTGAATATGCTTAGCCCTACTCAGACCCTTTGTGAGGGGATCTGCTGGGTTATCTTCAGATGACACCCTCTTTACTATAAGATGGCCTTCTTCAACTCTATGTCTGATGAAATGGTACTTTCTGTCGATATGTCTGGTCTTACCATGATCTCTCGGTTCCTTTGTCAAGGCAACCGCTCCTTCATTATCGCAGAAGAGTTCCATAGGCTCCTGGATGGTTGGAACAACTCCGAGATCCCCGATGAAGTTCCTCAACCAAGCTGCTTCTTTCGACGCTTCACTTGCTGCTATGTACTCTGATTCACAAGCAGAATCAGCCACCGTATTTTGCTTGGAACTCTTCCAAGTAACTGCTCCTCCATTCAGTAAAAACACCCAGCCCGACTGAGAACGGAAGTTATCTCTATCCGTCTGAAAGCTGGCATCACTGTAACCATCTACTCTCAAAGTATCACTGCCACCAAGCACAAGAACCCAGTCCTTTGTCCTTCGCAAATACTTGAGTATATTCTTAACTGCTATCCAATGAGCTCTACCTGGGTTTCCCTGATAGCGACTGACCATGCTCAAAGCAAATGCCACATCAGGGCGAGTACATGTCATAGCGTACATGATCGATCCGACAACGGAAGCATAAGGTACACGACTCATGTCATCTATTTCAACATCTGTACTCGGGCATTGAGTCTTACTCAATTTGGTATTGCTCTGGATAGGTAGCTCTCCCTTCTTGGAATTTTCCATACTAAACCTCTTTAGTACCTTATCCAAGTATGTGCTCTGACTAAGTCCAATTAGTCTCTTCTTTCTATCTCTCAATATTCTAATCCCAAGAATATAGGCAGCTTCTCCAAGGTCTTTCATGGCAAAACACTTTCCAAGCCAAGACTTAACTTCTTTCAAGGTTGGAACGTCGTTACCAATGAGTAATATGTCATCGACATACAACACCAGAAAAGTTACTATACTCCCACTAGCCTTGATATACACACAAAACTCATCTTCACTTCTAGAGAAACCAAACTCTTTGACTTTCTCATGGAAGCAAAGATTCCAACTGCGAGATGCTTGTTTCAATCCATAAATGGATTTCTCAAGCTTGCACACTCTATTGGGGAACTTTGCATCAACAAAACCCTCTGGCTGACTCATGTAAACATCTTCAGCCAACTTCCCATTAAGGAAAGCAGTTTTGACATCCATTTGCCAGATTTCATAATCATGAAAGGCAGCTATGGCGAGCAATATCCTAATAGATTTAATCTTAGCTACTGGTGAGAAGGTCTCATCATAGTCAACCCCTGGGGTTTGAGTGAAACCTTTTGCAACCAGTCGAGCCTTGAATGTGTGCACATTTCCATCCATGTCTGTCTTCTTCTTGAAGATCCATTTGCACCCAACTGTCTTGCGACCTGGTGCATTATCAACCAAATTCCAAACTTGGTTGTCATACATGGACTTAATCTCGCTGTCCATTGCCTCTTTCCACTTGGAAGCCTCTGGGCCTGCCATTGCTTCCTTATAAGTGACTGGTTCATCTAAGTTTACCAGTGTTCTGTCACTTATGAATGTGTCACCATCTGAAGTAATATGAAAACCATACAACTCAGGTGGCACACTCACCCTAGTGGATCTTCTAAGAGGTAATGAGTTATCAATTGGTTCAACAGGAACTGTTTCCTCTGGTTGAGTGCTAGTGTCATCTAAGGTTCCTTCATTGGCTGACTCTTGAATTTCTTCAAGGTCAATAGTGCTCCCACTGTCCTCTTTGAATATGAGCTCTCTTTCAAGAAAGACTCCTCTTCGTGCTACAAAGACCACGTTCTCACTAGGCCTGTAGAACAAATATCCAAAAGACTGCTTTGGGTAACCAATGAAAACACATTTCTCACTTCTAGCTGCTAGCTTGTCGTGAGTCTCTCGTCTTACGAAAGCTTCACAACCCCAGACTTTAATATGCGCTAACGAGGGAACTTTCCCTGTCCACATTTCGTGAGGTGTTTTGGCAACCTTCTTTGTAGGGACAAGATTGAGGATGTGGGCGGCTGTCTCTAAGGCATACCCCCAGAAGTGAATAGGAAGCGAAGCCCGACTCATCATAGAACGAACCATGTCTAACAAGGTTCGATTGCGCCTCTCAGCTACACCATTTAACTGTGGTGTCCTAGGAGGAGTCAATTGTGAGACTATCCCACATTCTTTCAGATAGTCGTTAAACTCGATACTAAGATACTCCCCGCCTCTATCGGATCTAAGTATCTTTATCTTTCTGCCCAATTGATTTTCGACTTCATGCTTAAACTCTTTGAACTTTTCAAAAGTTTCTGACTTATGCTTGATCAAGTAGATATATCCATATCTGCTATAATCGTTAGTGAAGGTCACATAGAATCGATTAGCATCTCTTGTAGTTGATCTGAAGGGTCCACACACATCCGTGTGTATGAGATCCAACAGACCTTCACCTCTTTCACAAGACCCTGTGAATGGTGATTTTGTCATCTTTCCCAAAAGACAAGACTCACACATATCATCTGACTTTAGGTCAAATGATTCCAACACTCCATCCTTTTGGAGTTGGGCTATGCGTTTCTTGTTAATGTGTCCAAGACGACAATGCCACAAGCATGCCTTGTCTACACTATTAGACAAGTCAATATTAAGTACACTATTTCCTAGGCTATCAACACAAGTCACTGTTTCATACACACCATTACAAGGCAAAGCTTCAAACATAAAAACACCATTCTTATAAACAGAAATTGAACCATTCAAATCATTAAAAGAATATGTAAAACCTTGTCTGAACAATGCATGAAATGAAATAATGTTTCTCGTCATCTCAGACGAATAGCAACAATTTATTAAATCTAATCTAACATCATTACTAAGCAGAAGCTGATAAACTCCGATCTTGGTTACTGGTGAAGACTTTCTGTTTCCCATGATCAGGTTTATCCTTCCTCGCTCTATCTCCTCACTTTCCTTTAGACCCTGCAAATCAGAACAGATATGAAAACCACATCCTGTATCAAGGACCCATGAACGAGAAGATAATGAGTTATTAGCAGAAATAGTGTAAATACCTGCCGAAGATGGCTTCACTTTGCCATCCTTGATATCTTGCAGATACTGTGGGCAAGATCTCTTCCAATGCCCCTTTTGGTTGCAGTAAAAGCAAACTGCCTCTTTTGGATCAGAAACATGGGGAGTGGAACCATTGGGCTTAGCCTTTGGGCCATTACTAGATGACCCAGCTTGAGCCTTGCTCTTCCAGTTTTGCTTGGGAGGACCTTTCCTCTTTTTCCCCTTTCCCTGTCCAATAGCCAAAACAGGGGCACTCGTAGGTGTGGAGGGTATACTTTTACCCTTCATCCCTGCCTCAGCTGTCTGCAACAAGTTGTGCAATTGGGCCAAGGTCTGCTCAGTATTGTTCAAATGGTAAGTTAGAATAAACTGACCATAACATTCAGGAAGTGAGTTCAAGACCATGTCAATGGCCAATTCCTCATCAAAGTGAATATTGAGCTTGACCAAACGCTCTATGTAGCGTTGCATTCTTTGCACATGTGACACTACCGACTCCCCATCCTTCATCTTGCAAGCCATGAGTGACTTGACTACTTCGAACTTTTCTTGACGAGCTCGCTTATGGTACTTTTCCATAAGGCCCTTGTTCATCTCGAAAGGCCAGTAGTCCTCATAGTACCTCTGCAGTTCTGGGGACATAGTTGCCACCATGATGCATGCCACTTTGGTAGCATCATCGTAATGTTTCTTGTAGGCAGCAAGATCTTCAGGAGTAGCTTCATTCTCATCAAGCTCTTTGAGCTCCTTTTCAAGAACATATTCTTTGTTCTCGAAGCGAAGAGCCATCTTGATGTTGCGCATCCAATCGTTATAGTTTGAGCCATTCATAACGACTTTGGAGCATATATTGAGCAAAGAGAAGTTTTGGTTGGAGGAGGACGAAGCAGAAGTGTTTCCAGGAGTAGACATCTGAAAAGAAAGAAAGTTTTAGTTAGATTTCAAGATGCCTTAATAGAATAACCCAAAGATATAGTATCAAGGTTAGGATCCAACTATGAAGATTCACAACTTAGAAATGGGATGCCGAGATCCAAGTGCAAATTTCATAAAGGTAGGTGAATGACGATTCACCAATTCCACCATTAGACGAAACAAACGAAGTGAAATTCCTAATTCTTTTGAGATACATTGAAACTATTCAATGGCATGTTTTATTCTCAGATTATGCTCTTCTATTTGTGACTGGGATGCCGAGGATCACAAACAAGATGTGAATAACCATGCAAATGTGCTTGGTAACCTCATTGTCTTTATCATTAACTATTGATGTGCTGGTAAACCACACACGCTCCATCAAAATGACAATTATGAGATACCCATTGCTACTCTTTATTAGTGCCTTTTAGTGTGCTGGTTAACCACACACGCTCCACTAACGACCAATAAAGCATAATGTGCAATTTCATGGATTAGCATACTTTTCACATTTTTCCTAAAGTAACTAGAGTTGGGATTTTGAAAATAATGTTCTAGTACTTTCTTTAATATCATTATACTTTTAATGATAAGTAGTTGTCCTATCAAATCCGTTCTGCTAACGACCCTCCACTAATCAAGGAAGCGGTGGGTGAGAGTGGACACCCATTCAACTACCATTTTATAGGCAGTTTCCTTATACCCCCCTTATAGATTAGCTTCGTGAATGAGGCATACTAGCGATTTGACTGACCATATTCTTATACATATAATATTAAACCTTTAATTATAATATATATATAAGGTGTGTTTTAAAACTTTTTAAAACTTCAAGGGTTTATATAAATTTCGAAATTTAAGCTGTTAAATTCAAATTTAAATAAACCAATTCACTAGATTTAATATTTATCTATTAATTAACTATTAATCAAATTATTAAATCTTGTAAGGATTATCTAATTTAAATTAATCAATTAATTTAATCCTAATCCTTATCCCTCTAATTTCGAAAAATAGGGTAAGGATAATTATCCAATTAATCTAATTAAGTAACAATTATCCAAAAAACAAGAAACCCTAGTTATCCTCTTAGCATATTTCGAAATTCATAAGGGAGGAGGCTAGGGTTTTCAAAACCCTAACCCTAATTTCGATTAGGGTTCTTTGGAGGCTAGGGTTTTCGAAAAAACCCTTTGATCCAAAACCCTAGAAATCAAAAGATTGGCCTTTAGGGTTTAATAGCTATAAACCCTAATTTGCAATTCAACAATTGTAGCAATTCAATTTAAAACAACAATGGCTCTGATACCACTGAAGGGTTTTAGGTACAACAAATAAACTAGAAAACAATTCCTAAGTTCACATGCAACCTACTTTGGATCTATGTTTTAACTATTGAACATACAACTTTGAATTGCAAAACTAGAACCCTAGAGGAGAGAGGCTAATTTCGAAATTAACAAACTAGGGTTTAGGGTTTACATACCTTTCAATTGTTATAGCAAACAATTGATATTCCCTTGGTCTTGATCTTGATCTTCTTGGAAGCTTTAGCACCACAAGTGTAATGCCTCTAATGGAATCACACCCAATGACTAGCAAGAAGGAAAGTAGAAGAGAGAGGGGAGAGGGAGTATGCAAAATCTCGGCCTTAGGGTTTCTTCAAAAGAAAGAGTGACCAAAAACATGAACCAGGAGGCTCCTTATATAGCTGAGGGATCTAGGGTTTAAGGGAAACCCTAGTTATCCTTTGCTTAGGGCCTAAGCAAACCCAAGGGCCTTATCCAAGCCCCTATGGACGAAATTATTAGGGTTTCCCCTAAAGATTTCGTCCACCCTCTTCCAAGGGGGTTCTAGAGCCTTCCACTCAACTATTAGATAATTGCAAACTAGTCCCTGCACCTTATAATTAATTCTTTTAACCCCAAAATCAATTCTGATTAATTTCTGGCTAACAATTAATTAAACATAATGATTTCTAATTAATATATTAATCCATTAACATATTAATAAATCATTTATATATATATTAATTGATTAATCTTATAAATTAATATCTCTCCTTTCATAATTTCCTTGTCCAGTTGCTAGGTTGAGGGCAACCCAAAAGGACTGTGCTGCTATCAATTCAAGTACATACCGATTATAGTTATGGGCTTAGACACCTAATCCAACACTTAGGAGCCTAGATCTACCTTCTGGGAGAGTTTTGCACATCAGAAATCAAATTATTAGACTTGGACATGCTTGGACTTGGCGAGTCGTGAGTTGGTGCCCAAAGACTGTTATGAATCAGAGGAACCCATTTTAGTTCATAAGGGATTTGGATGAGTCCAGGGAAAGGACTCAGTGAAATAGACATAGCCATGGAATTGGAAACCATAGGACTCGGCGAGTGCAGGAACGTACTCGGCGAGTCCAAGGCCATCTCCCAACTTATGAAGATGAACTCGACGAGTTGTTCATACAACTCGGCGAGTCCCAGGCTAGACACGTTCTTAAGATAAACATAAACCCGACGATTTCAGGAAGAACTCGGCGAGTCGGATGAATATTGTCTTGATGTTATGATTGATGGAGAACTCGTCGAGTTCTTGCTAGACTCGACGAGTAGAGTCGGGTTGGGGGCAGATGAGAGTGTTGGGACTCGGCGAGTTGTCGAGCCAACTCGGCGAGTCCGGTCAACTGGAGATGTGACTTAACCAGAATATTATTGTTGACCAAGGGTGAAATGGTCATTTCACCCTGAGTTTAGTTATCAGTTTCTGACTATGTGTCATTGTGGGAATTATAGTCGGAGAGTCACTGGAGCAGCAGCCAGATAATTCTCACTCAGGGTTTCAGCAGCCAGACACACGAGGTGAGTGTCCCTTCAGTAGGAACGGGTCTAAGGCACTAAGGCCGACTCGTAGTATCAGTTTATTATTAGTTGTGTGTGGGCGGGGCCCGTAACTCCTAGTTAGTTGAGTGTGGGTGGGGCCCGTATCTCCTAGTAGTTTGGTTGCAATATGACTCAGGATTGAATAATAAATTTAGTATACTTGTTTCTGTGTGATACTTGTATGATAGAGTAGTAGCTGAGTGTGGGCGGGGCCCGTATCTCATTGTAGCTGAGTGTGGGTGGGGCCCGTAACTCATAAGCAGGAGAGTGTGGGCGGGGCCCGTATCTCAAAGATAGTAGAGTGTGGGTGGGGCCCGTATCTCCTAGTTAGCAGAATGTGGGCGGGGCCCGTATCTCCGTGAGTGTGGGAGGGGCCCGTATCTCCTAGTTGCATGTTATATGTGTATGGTATGTGGTAGTTTGGGGAGCTCACTAAGCTTTATGCTTACAGTTTCAGTTTTGGTTTCAGGTACTTCCACTAGCAAAGGGAAGGGCTCGGGATGATCGCATGGCACACACCACAGTCTTCAGCCTGGGAGTTTTACTCTGATATTTTGGATATGATATTTTATATGAGATGGTGATATGATAACAGTTTTTATGAGATTTTGAGATACATGTTCCATGATTTTATACTATGGGAATGATATTTATGTTTGCTAAATGATTTTGAAAACGAAATTTTTGGCTAGTATCTTTAGGATGTTTCAAGTTGGTATCAGAGCATTGGTTTGAGGGATTTGGGCACACCTTCGGGTGCGTCTGAACTCAAACTAAGGAAGAAGTATGAAACTTTCGGACGAAAATCATTTTTACAAAAGGATTTTTTTTAATAGAAAAGAACTTTGAAAAGAGAAAAGGGTGTGGTGCATGCAATCAGCCGAGCTCAAGTAAGTACTCCCAAATTACCCATACAAGTTTATGTTATGTGTATCAGCTTTATGAGAATTGCATTATAGTTAGGACTAAGGATCTAGGAAGGATGCCTTATGTGCCTGTTATATGTATCTCAGCTCTATGAACTGCATGCTAGCACAGATTAGTCAGTATGATGGCCAGAGTAGTAGATGCTTGATTATGTGTACTCGATGCTCGAATGCTGCTTGCTTTGTGCTTTTAGAAGTCTTAGTTATCTTTCACTAAGTAGTAAACGAATATGTTACGTTACATATTGTAAGGACTAAATAATTTTAGAAGGTTAAGTCTAGCTCTATTTCGCAGCTCTTGTCTGATTCCAACCGTTGTAGAGTAGGATCTCTCATTCGAAGAATTATCTAGTCTGAGTAATATGTAACAGTATTCATGAGCTAGTTAGTGAAACAAATCAGGGACTTCTTATGCAGCTGATGGTGGAGAGTGGGTTGGTGATTTCCCTAGGACAAGCCTAGGAAGAGTTTAGTATGGGATCAGCAGTAGTAACAGTAGAAGGGACTTGGTGGAATCGAGGTAGTTCTTGAGGAAAGTACGGATAGATGTGGAAGGTAGTATGGGCCCGTACTACCGAAAGCAGAGGATCCATACTCGAATCAAGGAAGGCTGAGATAAGACCAGGGAACTTGTAGTGTATGTGATCCCTCCAGTTATATTAGTATTCTGATGTTGGTTTTGATGTATTTTTAGAATGGTGGTTTTACGACCCAGACCAGCAGTCGGCAGTTCAGGTGCCGGGGAGGGATCAGGCTCGGGTTCTGGAGCCGGACAGTTAGATGAGCATACCAGGGAGTTTATCTCCTCGGAGGTCACACGCAACATACTAGACCAGACCCCTGTGATTTTCGGGTCGGTCAAGGAGGGTATCTTAGAGCTTCTGGATGAGAAGCTGAGCGCATTCCGTACTGAGATAGCGGCCATGATGGGATCACGCTCGTTGAATTTCAGGGAATTCAGATCTTGTGGATCTCCCGACTACCATGGGGCGCGGGACCCCATTGCGAGCACCAGATGGTTGGCGGATGTCGCCAACGCGTTCCGCACCAGCAGATGTCCCGAGGGGGACAAGGTCAGACTAGCATCCTGTCTTCTGAAGGACAGGGCACGAGATTGGTGGGAGGAGGTCGGGAGAGTCATTGGAGATGACACTGTGTTGGATGCGATGACCTGGAGTGATTTCACGACCAGGTTCAGGGCCGAGTTTGCACCTGTCATTGAGGTGCAACAGCTTGCTAGGGAGTTTCAGGACCTCCAGCAGACGATAGAGATTGTGGCAGAGATTACCGCCAAGTTTAGGGAGAGGGCCCTTCTCGTTCCGCAGTATGTGGCGGACGAGGAGATGAAGAAGGCCTGATATCATGAGATGTTGTAGAGTGATATCCGCCAGTTTGTGAGCCGTTCCAGCTGCAAGACGCTGTAGGACATGATTGTGAGGGCTCGTGAGAGGGAGATAGATTTAGAGATGGAGAGGAAGAGGAAGCCAGAGTCAGTGTCTGGCATGGAGGGCTCAGTCAAGAAGCCCAAGACAGATTCCCCAGGGAAGGGCCAGCAGGGCCGAGGCCGCTACGACAAGTGTGGCAGGTCGCACGAGGGGACGTGTAGGGCGGGGAGTTCGGGCTGCTTCAAATGCGGCCGAACTGGGCATGTGAGCAGAGATTGTACCGCTGCTTCTACCACTACTACCTCCACAACATCTGATCTGATTTGCTTCCATTGCAATCAGAGGGGACACAAGCATTCCTAGTGTCCGAGTCTAGCATCAGCAGGAAAGGTGGTGGCACCCGCTCCTGCTACTAAAAGGATTGCAGACGGCCGCAGTACCGGGCTGAGGCGCCAGTGGCGAAGAGCAGAGCCTTCCAGTTGACAGCAGAGGAGGCGCGAGCGACTCCAGATGTGGTTACTGAAGGGTTTTAGGTAAAACAAATAAACTAGAAAAACAATTCCTAAGTTCACATGCAACCTACTTTGGATCTATGTTTTAACTATTGAACATACAACTTTGAATTGCAATACAAGAACCCTAGAGGAGAGAGGCTATTATCGAAAATAGTAAACTAGGGTTTAGGGTTTACATACCTTTCAATTGTTATAGCAAACAATTGATATTCCCTTGATCTTGATCTTGATCTTCTTGGAAGCTTTAGCACCACAAGTGTAATGCCTCTAATGGAGTCACACCCAAACTAGCAAGAAGGAAAGTAGAAGAGAGAGAGAGGAGAGGGAGTATGCAAAATCTCGGCCTTAGGGTTTCTTCAAAAGAAAGAGTGACCAAAAACATGAACCAGGAGGCTCCTTATATAGCTGAGGGATCTAGGGTTTAAGGGAAACCCTAGTTATCCTTTGCTTAGGGCCTAAGCAAACCCAAGGGCCTTATCCAAGCCCCTATGGACGAAATTATTAGGGTTTCCCCTAAAGATTTCGTCCACCCTCTTCCAAGGGGGTTCTAGAGCCTTCCACTCAACTATTAGATAATTGCAAACTAGTCCCTGCACCTTATAATTAATTCTTTTAACCCCAAAATCAATTCTGATTAATTTCTGGCTAACAATTAATTAAACATAATGATTTCTAATTAATATATTAATCCATTAACATATTAATAAATCATTTATATATATATATTAATTTATTAATCTTATAAATTAATATCTCTCCTTTCATAATTTCCTTGTCCAGTTGCTAGGTTGAGGGCAACCCAAAAGGACTATGCTGCTGTCAATTCAAGTACATACCAATTATAGTTATGGGCTTAGACACCTAATCCAACAGTCTCCCACTTGGATAAGTCTGTAACTATAATTGCTAGTATGCCTTCTAAATTTGACCAGCAAATTGTAGCTTCCAAAAGCTGCTGCCGAACTCTGACCCAGTCAGTTACGTGTCCTAAGATAAGTGATCATATAACCCTTCGTTCTGCTTGATATCCCCAGACAAAAGACATGGAATGTAATCAATCTGTTTGTCCAGAATCTATGTTTCCCGATTCCTGATTTGTGATGATGTAGGACTTCTAATTGAACACATCAATTTAGTCCTGGCTGGGCCCAGCACATAAGTCAACACCAAATCATCGAGGGGCCCACAGATATCGCTTTTCCTGTTAGGGCAAAAGGAACGAATAAACGTTGACTCATATGCTTGTATCTTTTACTCATCAAATTATGCATGACAATACGTTTTATAACACCAAGTTACTGATGCGTTTTCGTATCACCAATGCACAACCGACTTGTAAATTACAACTCATATATCTTCGTTTCAAGATTATAAGATATTATCGTCTCAGTATTACTCGTGATGAATTCCATGAAGTAATACTCTGAGCGTGGGTTTATCCAATACTCAAATCTCAATTTCTGAGTACTCATGAACATTGCAGCAATTCTATTGCCATGTCTATCCTTAGACAATCTGCAATCCAATTCATGACAGTCTTAATTCACTACTTACTTCCAAGAGTACGAGCGACTGTGGAGTTTGAATAATCTCATTATTCAGGAAGTAAAACATGCAAAATATGAAACACAGTAATAAACAATTGACAAAAGGTAGTAGCCAAACTTATAAATAATACTTTATTATTTAATCACCAAAAGTCAATTACATTTACTTTGTTACAAGTTTCAAAAACTAATCTAACTACTAAAACTAATATCATCTTTCAGTCCTATGCTCCGAGCATGCTGAATATGCTTAGCCCTACTCAGACCCTTTGTGAGGGGATCTGCTGGGTTATCTTCAGATGACACCCTCTTTACTATAAGATGGCCTTCTTCAACTCTATGTCTAATGAAATGGTACTTTCTGTCGATATGTCTGGTCTTACCATGATCTCTCGGTTCCTTTGTCAAGGCAACCGCTCCTTCATTATCGCAGAAGAGTTCCATAGGCTCCTGGATGGTTGGAACAACTCCGAGATCCCCGATGAAGTTCCTCAAACCAAGCTGCTTCTTTCGACGCTTCACTTGCTGCAATGTACTCTGATTCACAAGTAGAATCAGCCACCGTATTTTGCTTGGAACTCTTCCAAGTAACTGCTCCTCCATTCAGTAAAAATACCCAGCCCGACTGAGAATGGAAGTTATCTCTATCCGTCTGAAAGCTGGCATCACTGTAACCATCTACTCTCAAAGTATCACTGCCACCAAGCACAAGAACCCAGTCCTTTGTCCTTCGCAAATACTTGAGTATATTCTTAACTGCTATCCAATGAGCTCTACCTGGGTTTCCCTGATAGCGACTGACCATGCTCAAATCAAATGCCACATCAGGGCGAGTACATGTCATAGCGTACATGATCGATCCGACAGCAGAAGCATAAGGTACACGACTCATGTCATCTATTTCAACATCTGTACTCGGGCATTGAGTCTTACTCAATTTGGTATTGCTCTGGATAGGTAGCTCTCCCTTCTTGGAATTTTCCATACTAAACCTCTTTAGTACCTTATCCAAGTATGTGCTCTGACTAAGTCCAATTAGTCTCTTCTTTCTATCTCACAATATTCTAATCCCAAGAATATAGGCAGCTTCTCCAAGGTCTTTCATTGCAAAACACTTTCCAAGCCAAGACTTAACCTCTTTCAAGGTTGGAACGTCGTTACCAATGAGTAATATGTCATCGACATATAACACCAGAAAAGTTACTATACTCCCACTAGCCTTGATATACACACAAAACTCATCTTCACTTCTAGAGAAACCAAACTCTTTGACTTTCTCATGGAAGCAAAGATTCCAACTGCGAGATGCTTGTTTCAATCCATAAATGGATTTCTCAAGCTTGCACACTCTATTGGGAAACTTTGCATCAACAAAACCCTCTGGCTGACTCATGTAAACATCTTCAGCCAACTTCCCATTAAGGAAAGCAGTTTTGACATCCATCTGCCAGATTTCATAATCATGAAAGGCAGCTATGGCGAGCAATATCCTAATAGATTTAATCTTAGCCACTGGCGAAAAAGTCTCATCATAGTCAACCCCTGGGGTTTGAGTAAAACCTTTTGCAACCAGTCGAGCCTTGAATGTATGCACATTCCCATCCATGTCTGTCTTCTTCTTGAAGATCCATTTGCACCCAACTGTCTTGCGACCTGGTGCACTATCAACCAAATTCCAAACTTGGTTGTCATACATGGACTTAATCTCGCTGTCCATTGCCTCTTTCCACTTGGAAGCCTCTGGGCCTGCCATTGCTTCCTTATAAGTGACTGGTTCATCTAAGTTTACCAGTGTTCTGTCACTTATGAATGTGTCACCATCTGAAGTAATATGAAAACCATACAACTCAGGTGGCACACTCACCCTAGTGGATCTTCTAAGAGGTAATGAGTTATCAATTGGTTCAACAGGAACTGTTTCCTTTGGTTGAGTGCTAGTGTCATCTAAGGTTCCTTCATTGGCTGACTCTTGAATTTCTTCAAGGTCAATAGTGCTCCCACTGTCCTCTTTGAATATGAGCTCTCTTTCAAGAAAGACTCCTCTTCGTGCTACAAAGACCACGTTCTCACTAGGCCTGTAGAACAAATATCCAAAAGACTGCTTTGGGTAACCAATGAAAACACATTTCTCACTTCTAGCTGCTAGCTTGTCGTGAGTCTCTCGTCTTACGAAAGCTTCACAACCCCAGACTTTAATATGTGCTAACGAGGGAACTTTCCCTGTCCACATTTCGTGAGGTGTTTTGGCAACCTTCTTTATAGGGACAAGATTGAGGATGTGGGCGGCTGTCTCTAAGGCATACCCCCAGAAGTGAATAGGAAGCGAAGCCCGACTCATCATAGAACGAACCATGTCTAACAAGGTTCGATTGCGCCTCTCAGCTACACCATTTAACTGTGGTGTCCTAGGAGGAGTCAATTGTGAGACTATCCCACATTCTTTCAGATAGTCGTTAAACTCGATACTAAGATACTCCCCGCCTCTATCGGATCTAAGTATCTTTATCTTTCTGCCCAATTGATTTTCGACTTCATGCTTAAACTCTTTGAACTTTTCAAAAGTTTCTGACTTATGCTTGATCAAGTAGATATATCCATATCTGCTATAATCGTTAGTGAAGGTCACATAGAATCGATTAGCATCTCTTGTAGTTGATCTGAAGGGTCCACACACATCCGTGTGTATGAGATCCAACAGACCTTCACCTCTTTCACAAGACCCTGTGAATGGTGATTTTGTCATCTTTCCCAAAAGACAAGACTCACACATATCATCTGACTTTAGGTCAAATGATTCCAACACTCCATCCTTTTGGAGTTGGGCTATGCGTTTCTTGTTAATGTGTCCAAGACGACAATGCCACAAGCATGCCTTGTCTACACTATTAGACAAGTCAATATTAAGTACACTATTTCCTAGGCTATCAACACAAGTCACTGTTTCATACACACCATTACAAGGCAAAGCTTCAAACATAAAAACACCATTCTTATAAACAGAAATTGAACCATTCAAATCATTAAAAGAATATGTAAAACCTTGTCTGAACAATGCATGAAATGAAATAATGTTTCTCGTCATCTCAGACGAATAGCAACAATTTATTAAATCTAATCTAACATCATTACTAAGCAGAAGCTGATAAACTCCGATCTTGGTTACTGGTGAAGACTTTCTGTTTCCCATGATCAGGTTTATCCTTCCTCGCTCTATCTCCTCACTTTCCTTTAGACCCTGCAAATCAGAACAGATATGAAAACCACATCCTGTATCAAGGACCCATGAACGAGAAGATAATGAGTTATTAGCAGAAATAGTGTAAATACCTGCCGAAGATGGCTTCACTTTGCCATCCTTGATATCTTGCAGATACTGTGGGCAAGATCTCTTCCAATGCCCCTTTTGGTTGCAGTAAAAGCAAACTGCCTCTTTTGGATCAGAAACATGGGGAGTGGAACCATTGGGCTTAGCCTTTGGGCCATTACTAGATGACCCAGCTTGAGCCTTGCTCTTCCAGTTTTGCTTGGGAGGACCTTTCCTCTTTTTCCCCTTTCCCTGTCCAATAGCCAAAACAGGGGCACTCGTAGGTGTGGAGGGTATACTTTTACCCTTCATCCCTGCCTCAGCTGTCTGCAACAAGTTGTGCAATTGGGCCAAGGTCTGCTCAGTATTGTTCAAATGGTAAGTTAGAATAAACTGACCATAACATTCAGGAAGTGAGTTCAAGACCATGTCAATGGCCAATTCCTCATCAAAGTGAATATTGAGCTTGACCAAACGCTCTATGTAGCGTTGCATTCTTTGCACATGTGACACTACCGACTCCCCATCCTTCATCTTGCAAGCCATGAGTGACTTGACTACTTCGAACTTTTCTTGACGAGCTCGCTTATGGTACTTTTCCATAAGGCCCTTGTTCATCTCGAAAGGCCAGTAGTCCTCATAGTACCTCTGCAGTTCTGGGGACATAGTTGCCACCATGATGCATGCCACTTTGGTAGCATCATCGTAATGTTTCTTGTAGGCAGCAAGATCTTCAGGAGTAGCTTCATTCTCATCAAGCTCTTTGAGCTCCTTTTCAAGAACATATTCTTTGTTCTCGAAGCGAAGAGCCATCTTGATGTTGCGCATCCAATCGTTATAGTTTGAGCCATTCATAACGACTTTGGAGCATATATTGAGCAAAGAGAAGTTTTGGTTGGAGGAGGACGAAGCAGAAGTGTTTCCAGGAGTAGACATCTGAAAAGAAAGAAAGTTTTAGTTAGATTTCAAGATGCCTTAATAGAATAACCCAAAGATATAGTATCAAGGTTAGGATCCAACTATGAAGATTCACAACTTAGAAATGGGATGCCGAGATCCAAGTGCAAATTTCATAAAGGTAGGTGAATGACGATTCACCAATTCCACCATTAGACGAAACAAACGAAGTGAAATTCCTAATTCTTTTGAGATACATTGAAACTATTCAATGGCATGTTTTATTCTCAGATTATGCTCTTCTATTTGTGACTGGGATGCCGAGGATCACAAACAAGATGTGAATAACCATGCAAATGTGCTTGGTAACCTCATTGTCTTTATCATTAACTATTGATGTGCTGGTAAACCACACACGCTCCATCAAAATGACAATTATGAGATACCCATTGCTACTCTTTATTAGTGCCTTTTAGTGTGCTGGTTAACCACACACGCTCCACTAACGACCAATAAAGCATAATGTGCAATTTCATGGATTAGCATACTTTTCACATTTTTCCTAAAGTAACTAGAGTTGGGATTTTGAAAATAATGTTCTAGTACTTTCTTTAATATCATTATACTTTTAATGAGAAGTAGTTGTCCTATCAAATCCGTTCTGCTAACGACCCTCCACTAATCAAGGAAGCGGTGGGTGAGAGTGGACACCCATTCAACTACCATTTTATAGGCAGTTTCCTTATACCCCCCTTATAGATTAGCTTCGTGAATGAGGCATACTAGCGATTTGACTGACCATATTCTTATACATATAATATTAAACCTTTAATTATAATATATATATAAGGTGTGTTTTAAAACTTTTTAAAACTTCAAGGGTTTATATAAATTTCGAAATTTAAGCTGTTAAATTCAAATTTAAATAAACCAATTCACTAGATTTAATATTTATCTATTAATTAACTATTAATCAAATTATTAAATCTTGTAAGGATTATCTAATTTAAATTAATCAATTAATTTAATCCTAATCCTTATCCCTCTAATTTCGAAAAATAGGGTAAGGATAATTATCCAATTAATCTAATTAAGTAACAATTATCCAAAAAACAAGAAACCCTAGTTATCCTCTAGCATATTTCGAAATTTACAAGGGAGGAGGCTAGGGTTTTCAAAACCCTAACCCTAATTTCGATTAGGGTTCTTTGGAGGCTAGGGTTTTCGAAAAAACCCTTTGATCCAAAACCCTAGAAATCGAAAATTTGGCCTTTAGGGTTTAATAGCTATAAACCCTAATTTGCAATTCAACAATTGTAGCAATTCAATTTAAAACAACAATGGCTCTGATACCACTGAAGGGTTTTAGGTAAAACAAATAAACTAGAAAAACAATTCCTAAGTTCACATGCAACCTACTTTGGATCTATGTTTTAACTATTGAACATACAACTTTGAATTGCAATACAAGAACCCTAGAGGAGAGAGGCTATTATCGAAAATAGTAAACTAGGGTTTAGGGTTTACATACCTTTCAATTGTTATAGCAAACAATTGATATTCCCTTGATCTTGATCTTGATCTTTTTGGAAGCTTTAGCACCACAAGTGTAATGCCTCTAATGGAGTCACACCCAAACTAGCAAGAAGGGAAGTAGAAGAGAGAGAGAGGAGAGGGAGTATGCAAAATCTCGGCCTTAGGGTTTCTTCAAAAGAAAGAGTGACCAAAAACATGAACCAGGAGGCTCCTTATATAGCTGAGGGATCTAGGGTTTAAGGGAAACCCTAGTTATCCTTTGCTTAGGGCCTAAGCAAACCCAAGGGCCTTATCCAAGCCCCTATGGACGAAATTATTAGGGTTTCCCCTAAAGATTTCGTCCACCCTCTTCCAAGGGGGTTCTAGAGCCTTCCACTCAACTATTAGATAATTGCAAACTAGTCCCTGCACCTTATAATTAATTCTTTTAACCCCAAAATCAATTCTGATTAATTTCTGGCTAACAATTAATTAAACATAATGATTTCTAATTAATATATTAATCCATTAACATATTAATAAATCATTTATATATATATATATATATTAATTTATTAATCTTATAAATTAATATCTCTCCTTTCATAATTTCCTTGTCCAGTTGCTAGGTTGAGGGCAACCCAAAAGGACTGTGCTGCTGTCAATTCAAGTACATACCAATTATAGTTATGGGCTTAGACACCTAATCCAACAGTTACTGGTATGTATCTTCTCCATCTTCTTATTATCATTTTATTTGATTATTGCTTATGTTATGATTATGTGCTCAGGGTCGTTCCTAGTGAACGGCATTTCAGCTATGGTACTTTTTGATTCGGGGGCTACCCGATCATTTGTGTCACTTGCGCTTAACAAGCGATTTAGCAGAGCTCCGGGGGAGCTGGATTGCCCACTTGACGTGGAGATAGCAGATGACAGGACCCTCAGGGCCGCGAGGGTTCATAGAGGATGTACTCTTCGGTTATTCGATGAGCAGTTCCCAGTAGATTTGGTTCCTATTCCCCTGCGAGGGAACAAGGTTATAGTGAGTATGGATTGGCTGAGTTCCAATGGAGCAGTGATTGATTGTGAGCTACAGTTGGTGAGGGTTCGCACTCCTAGTGGGGGGGGAGTTAGTGATTCAGGGCGAGAGGCCACAGGGCAGACCGATTCTTTGTTCAGCAGCGAGAGCGAGGCGCTATTTCCAGCAGGGTTGCGTGGGGTACGTCGCCTATGTTATGGATAGTCGGGATAAGGGTAAGGCGACGGTCGATGATGTACTGGTGATACGAGAGTCCCCGGATGTATTCCCGGAGGATTTGCCTGGGATACCTCAGTTTCGGATTGACCTGGTTCCTAGTGCGGCTCCGATAGCCAAGGCACCGTATCAGTTGGCTCCTCCCGAGATGCATGAGTTGTCTACGCAGCTGCAAGAGCTGCTAGACAAGGGTTTTATCAGGCCGAGCAGTTCACCATGGGGAGCCCCGATCCTGTTTGTGAAGAAGAAGGACGGGTCGCACCGTATGTGCGTTGATTACCGGGAGCTGAACAAGGTAATGGTGAAGAACCGTTACCCACTCCCGCGGATAGATGAATTGTTCGATCAGCTTCAGGGAGCATCTTAGTTTTCCAAGATTGATCTACGGTCCGGATATCACCAGATACGGGTCAGAGATGATGATGTGCAGAAGACCGCTTTTAGGACCCGCTATGGTCATTATGAGTTTGTGGTGATGTCGTTTGGGCTCACCAATGCTCCACCCACGTTCATGGACCTCATGAACCGCGTATGTAGGCCGATGATGGATCGATCTGTGATAGTATTCATTGATGACATCTTGGTCTATTCCAAGACAGATGAGCAGCACGAGGAGCACTTGAGGGAGGTGCTAGAGACCTTGAGGAGGGAGAGGCTTTTTGAAAAGTTCTCCAAGTGTGAGTTCTGGTTGCGCGAGGTGCAGTTTCTGGGACACCTCGTCAACCAGAGGGGTATATTAGTTGATCCGGCCAAGATAGAGGTCGTGATGCAGTGGGAGGTCCCGAGGTCTCCATCCGAGATTCGGAGCTTCCTGGGCCTGGCAGGGTACTACAGTAGATTCATCCAGGATTTCTCCAAGATAGCAGTACCATTGACCCGACTGACCAAGAAGTCGGTAGTGTTTCGCTGGGGTCCCGAGCAGCAAACAGCATTCGAGACGCTCAGGCAGCGATTGTGCGAGGCGCCGATCCTGACCCTGCCAGAGGGAGTAGATGACTTTGTAGTCTACTGTGACGCTTCGATCACAGGTATGGGAGCGGTATTGATGCAGCGGGGGCATGTGATAGCTTATGCCTCGAGACAGTTGAAGCCTCGCGAGGCTAACTACCCGACGCATGATTTGGAGTTGGGGGCTGTAGTGTTCGCCCTCAAGATTTGGCGGCATTACCTCTATGGGGTCCGGTGTACTATTTACACGGACCATAAGAGTTTGAGGTACCTCATGGATCAGCCGAATCTGAACATGAGGCAGCGTCGGTGGTTAGATGTGGTAAAGGATTACGATTGTGAGATCCTCTACCACCCGGGCAAGGCCAACGTAGTGGCCGACGCCCTGAGCCGCAAGGCGGTAGCGACTCCGATTCGAGATATCTGCCTGAGGATGACAGTAGTTCCTCCACTGTTGGAGAAGATTAGGGAGGCGCAGGTTGAGGGCCTGAAGGAAGAGCGCCAGAAGTGCGAGAGGATAGTTGGCCGAGTGGCTTCGTTTGATTATGACAGTCGGGGATTGTTGACCTTGCATGGGAGGGTCTGGGTGCCGTACTGGGGAGGAGTACAACAAGTGTTGATGGATGAGGCCCACAAGTCTCGGTTCTCCATCCATCCAGGGGCAACGAAGATGTACAGGGATCTTCGCCCGGATTATTGGTGGCCCTGCATGAAGCGAGACGTCGCCTGGTATGTTGAGAGGTGCCTGACCTGCAGGAAGGTCAAGGCGGAGCACCAGAGGCCGCACGGCAAGATGCAGCCGTTAGACATTCCCGTGTGGAAATGGGAGGATATCACTATGAATTTTATTACCAAGCTTCCCAGGACCGCATGTGGGGTTGATTCGATATGGGTCATCGTGGATCGATTGACCAAGAGCGCTCATTTTATACCGATCCAGGAGAGCATCTCGACCGAGATTTATGTGCGAGAGGTAGTGGCATGTCATGGGGTGCATGTCTCAGTGGTGTCAGATCGAGATGTCCGGTTTACTTCCAGATTTTGGAAGCGGTTTCACGACGAGATGGGTACTCGCCTCCATTTCAGCACCGTTTTCGACCCTCAGACGGACGGGCAGAGCGAGAGGACGATTCAGACTCTCGAGGACATGCTTAGGGCATGTGTGCTAGATTTCGGTGGCATTTGGGATACGTATCTTCCATTAGCGGAGTTTTCGTATAACAACAGCTACCACTCCAGTATAGACCGGCCTCCCTTCGAGATGCTCTACGAGAGGAAGTGTAGGACCCCAATCTGCTGGGTTGAGGTCGGTCAGAGAGTCATGGGGAGCACAGAGGTAGTACTCAAGACCACGGAGTGAATTCAGCAAGTCCGGAGCAGGCTCCAGACTGCTCAGAGTCGGCAGAAAAGTTACGCCGACAAGCGGCGTTCAGACTTGGAGTTTCAGGTGGGCGATATGGTCCTCCTAAAAGTGTCACCCTGGAAGGGTGTTATCAGATTTCGGAAGCGGGGCAAGCTGGGCCCCAGGTTCATTGGTCCGTTTAGGGTTTTGGCCCGGGTAGGGCGGGTTGCTTTTCAGTTAGATCTCCCAGCAGAGCTCAGCCAAATCCACAGCACGTTCCATGTTTCTCAGTTGCGGAAGTGCTTAGTAGGTGATTCAGCAATGGTACCCCTGAAGGACATTCAGGTTGACGGTAGCCTGAACTATATCGAGAGACCAGTGGCGATTCTAGATCGCAAGGTAAAAGAGCTGAGGAACAAGAGAGTGGAGTTAGTGAAGGTGCAGTGGCTGCACCGCAAGGGCTCGGAGTGGACATGGGAGCCCGAGGAGGAGATGAGAGAGCATTAACCAGAGTTGTTTCCAGATGCAGCAGACTTCGAGGACGAAGTCTAAGGCAAGTGGGGGAGAATTGTAATGCCCCGTTTCTGGTACGTATTTAATTCATTAAATGTCATTTTATAAAGAGCTACTCGACGAGTTGTAGCCATAACTCGTCGAGTAGATGCCAGGATGGGACGCGTGTTTAAGTGATCTACTCGGCGAGTCCGCGCCTTGACTCGACGAGTAGGCCAGTCTGGGCAAACCCTAATATTTAGGGTTTGCATCCTATTTAAGCAACATTATGGGCCTCTTGTCCAGCCTCCATCACCTCCAGAACATTTATCCCGAAACCCTAATCCTCCATAAGTGAACTTGAGCTTTCCTTTTGATTTTGAGAGTTGTTTGGTGTATTTTGAAGCTAGTGAAAGAGTTGGAAGGTAGAAGATTCAAGGGAGAAAGAGTAGATCCAAGAACAACATCAGTTTCTCTTCACTTTCTGGTAATCAAGCTTCAAACTTGACTTGTAGTTTCTTAGATCTTCTTGTTGCCATTTTTATGAAGTTTTGGGCCTAAGAAGCTTGATCCTTGGGACTTGGACGTCCCAAGTCGATTTACACTCAGATCTGGAACCTTGGAGGGTCCTCATGGCATAAAGGTGCCATCTTTATGGCCATGAGAACCCCAAGAATGAAATAAGCCCCGTTTTTGGTCCTTTGAGCATAAAAGTCCCATGCATGAACGTAAAGTTCGTGGCTTTACGTGCTATACCGATCTTAGGAGCCTAGATCTACCTTCTGGGAGAGTTTTGCACATCAGAAATCGAATTATTAGACTTGGACATGCATGGACTCGGCGAGTCGTGAGTTGGTGCCCAAAGATTGTTATGAATCAGAGGAACCCATTTTAGTTCATAAGGGATTTGGATGATTCCAGGGAAAGGACTCAGTGAAATAGACATAGCCATGGAACTGGAAACCATGGGACTCGGCGAGTGCAGGAACGTACTCGACGAGTCCAAGGTCATCTCCCAACTTATGAAGATGAACTCGACGAGTTGTTCATACAACTCGGCGAGTCCCAGGCTAGACACGTTCTTAAGATAAACATAAACCCGACGAGTTCAGGAAGAACTCGGCGAGTCGGATGAAGATTGTCTTGATGTTATGATTGATGGAGAACTCGTCGAGTTCTTGCTAGACTCGACGAGTAGAGTCGGGTTGGGGGCAGATGAAAGTGTTGGGACTCGGCGAGTTGTCGAGCCAACTCGGCGAGTCCGGTCAACTGGAAATGTGACTTGACCAGAATATTATTGTTGACCAAGGGTGAAATGGTCATTTCACCCTGAGTTTAGTTATCAGTTTCTGACTATGTGTCATTGTGGGAATTATAGCCGGAGAGTCACCGGAGCAACAGCCAGATAATTCTCACTCAGGGTTTCAGCAGCCAGACACACGAGGTGAGTGTCCCTTCAGTAGGAACGGGTCTAAGGCACCAAGGCCGACCCGCAGTATCAGTTTATTATTAGTTGAGTGTGGGCGGGGCCCGTAACTCCTAGTTAGTTGAGTGTGGGTGGGGCCCGTATCTCCTAGTAGTTTGGTTGCAATATGACTCAGGATTGAATAATAAATTTAGTATACTTGTTTCTGTGTGATACTTGTATGATAGAGTAGTAGCTGAGTGTGGGTGGGACCCGTATCTCATAGTAGTTGAGTGTGGGTGGGGCCCGTAACTCATAAGCAGGAGAGTGTGGGCGGGGTCCGTATCTCTATCAGTATGGGCGGGGCATGTATCTCAAAGATAGTAGAGTGTGGGTGGGGCCCGTATCTCCTAGTTAGCAGAATGTGGGCGGGGCCCGTATCTCCGTGAGTGTGGGCGGGGCCCGTATCTCCTAGTTGCATGTTATATGTGTATGGTATGTGGTAGTTTGGGGAGATCACTAAGCTTTGTGCTTACAGTTTCAGTTTTGGTTTCAGGTACTTCCACTAGCAAAGGGAAGGGGTCGGGATGATCGCATGGCACACACCACAGTCTTCAGCCTAGGAGTTTTACTCTGATATTTTGGATATGATATTTTATATGAGATGGTGATATGATAACAGTTTTTATGAGATTTTGAGATACATGTTCCATGATTTTATACTATGGGAATGATATTTATGTTTGCTAAATGATTTTGAAAACGAAATTTTTGGCTAGTATCTTTAGGATGTTTCATATACACAAATTCCCGCTCTCCCTCCAGGAGACTCTGGTTATAAATATTTACAGGACTTTAGGCGTACACTAATATATATATATATATATATATATATATATATATATATATATATATATATATATATATATAGGGTACTTTGGAGATTCATCTGACTAGAATACTAACAGGTTTTTGATCAAATCGTGAAAATCCATTATTTATTAAATAAATAACAATAGTTGTACTCGTTGACTAGATCTATCGTTTACATTTATTGAGGATAATCCACTTGGAATCATAATAATAAAAAATGACCCAATATTATCGGTATTGGCAAAAATGGCCCTTCTTTTTATAAAGTATCAAATAAGACCCATATTTGCCAAAAGATGTCATAAGTGGTTCAAAACTTGGTTAAATGTGTGAAAATGGCCCATTTCTTCTAAAATGTTCATTTTAGACTTATATTTGAGAAGAATATTCAAAAAGCCCATTGTCTATCCAAAAATTTCATTTTTGGTCCTTTAAAAATCGAGATGTTCAATAATTTCCCAAATTTATCCCATAATTCAAAATAGTCCTTGTATATTTATATGGCCGAAAATGGTCCCCCAAAAATATCATCATTTCCATTTTCTAACCATTTCCAAATATTTTGTCCAACAATTTGTTTTATGCACATTTTTAAGAAATCCTTAGAGTTTTGTCTTAGAAATTTGTAACTCATATATTGTAACATACTTTTTCTTGTTTCTACACATCATTTGTAGATTATGGTTTTAACACTTAAATCTTACTCAAAATTTCGAATTCTAGAACTCTTTCATATGGAGTTTTCATAGATTAACACATATATAACTTGGCATACATGTCTAACAAGCAAGTATAACAAGATTTAAACAAAACCTTGACTTGTATTCTCCCCCAAAACCATGAAAACATCAAAAAGAGGGGTATGAAGCTCACCTTGGGTAGATGATAGTGTAGTTGAAGGAATGAAGTGAGAAATGGGAGCGTAGAACACTTGAAATGTTGGATGGACTTCTTGAGGGATTTCTAGCATAAAGTTATGAACATATAATTTATGTGTGAGAAGAAGATTCACATTAAAGAAATGTATGAACCATTTCAAGGCATGAATTACTTACCAAAAGCTAAGGAGAATTGTGAAGAAAATGGTTTCTGGGACTAATTCTTGAGCTTTCTTGGGAGAGTTCACGTAGTTTACAGAATGCAAATATGAATTGTGGAATGAGGGAATGGGGTTTACGGCCCCTTTATATGGGATAAGGAACTGATGAGATGTTTGCTTGGTGGTATGGTGGGTATTGCTTTGGTATATGGTGGATACTTCGTGGTTTACGGAGGTTTTATTGAGGTTTACAGAGGTTTTATTGGAAATAGGTGAGTAATCTAATCCTGAGGTTTTATTGGAAATAGGTGAGTAATCTAATCCTGGAGTCAACTTCTTTTGTCTTATGCATGACATTTGACCGTAAACCCCATGGAAATGAAGTTGTTTACGGCCTAAAAGCATCCTGGGTTTGAGTTCACGGTCAAATTGCCTTCTAGGATGGAGTTTACGCCCACTAGGTGGTCCCCAAAATTTTGAAAACCCGCCTTCTACCTTTTTTCGATCTTTCATCTTCTCAATCTCCTCTCCGATCCTCTTCTCCGCTACTCCTGACCTCCTTCTTATCGGTCTCATGAAACATCTTGTTCCTCACCTTTGCCGTTGACAACTGGTCCTTCCCCATCGTCCATGCTCCTACCGAATGATCACCTTTGTCGTTGACCACTGGTCTCTATCATCTACAACCGTGTTTATGCATCTTCACTTTTTCGATTAAGGCTTCCGCCCCTATCACCGCCATCGATTGGTGGAGCCTAGACGACATCGTTCAACACCGTCACACCCCTGCGACTACTCCTTCTCCACCTCCTTTGATTCTCAAATAGAATGCTTGCATAGCTTCTTCATCGACATCTTTGACAAGGCGATCACTGTACCACCGTTCGTCCTTCATGGGTAGTGGAATCGAGGTTATGGTTGGCGTCTCAAATGATCTATTGGCCACCCTCAGCTCCTCCACGACCGCCGCTGATTTGTGTGTTTCCCAGAATGTCTACAGATACATGATTTGAGGTGGAGCCAACAAGTATTATCCCCTGTCCCGTCCCCGTCCCTCTGTATATATTATTCAGTATATCTTTAGCTTAAAATCCGCTGCTATCTTGTGATCTGAAACTCCAATCTCTAGTCGCTGCTTACTTTTGTTGATTAATGTAGGCATGCATGTGGGGTCAGAGAAGACTGCATATGCAATTTGATTTGGTGGGGAAAATAAGAAAGAAAGAAACCCTCCTTTCGAGATGATAGGTAAACCCAATTTGATACATTTTGATCTTTAATTGATTTATAATCTTTGGTTTTCATCGGATTTGATATTGTTATTCAATATTCCTTAATTGATTATTTACCTTTGGTTTTATTTTCTAATGTGTAGAAGAGATTGCAAATAAGAGTTGTTATTGACCTTAGTTAATCGGTTGTTCTGAAGTAAATGGTGCAAAATAGTTGGGAAGCTGATAAAATGTAAGGACTGTTCTTATTTATATATACAAAGTACTATAACACACGCTTGAAGTTTTACCTATGAAATAATCTATTTTGATCAAATTTCAAACTGATTTTCTTGAGGAGGCCATTTAGTTTTCTTCTTTTGGCAAGAAAATTATTTTTTCATGTAATTGATCAAAGGTTGCGCTAAATTTGGAACTGATGGATATTAGTTTCTGTTCATTTGTAAATCTTAATGATTTTTTCAGGAAAAGTTCAATGATCTGCACTAGAAAGTTTGTAATTTTCTTTGTATGGTTGTGAGCTTACCCTTCCAGGTTCCTTGATCTTCCTATGTAACTACTAATGACAGTTTGGTATGTCACATATATTTTTTTTTTCTATTCGACTATATTTTACACAAAGATTACAACTTTTTTTCATTCGAAATTCATGAAAGTGACATTCTTGATTGCAGTTCAAGTTTGAACTTGGAAAAACACTTCTAAGCAGAGTAATCATAACAGAATATGGTCATCCAATATTTCAGGATGGTTTTCTTTTCAAATATTTTGCAAATGTCAAAAATACCCTGTTAGTTTGGTAGACATGAAATTGGGGGAAGGAATGGAATGGAATGGGTGAGTGATTCTAATGGAATGAAAGAAGAAGCTTTTTTGCTTTGTCTGATGGAATGAAGGAGTTTGATTCCTTTCTTTTTGTTAATCTTCATTAATTAGCCAGAGATTTTGTTCCCAAAAAATCTAATTTTTATAAAAACATTTTAGTAACAATTTTGAAAGATAAAAAGAAAATATTTTACTAAAAAAATTAATTTTTATAAAAAAAATAATGTTATTAAAGATCATATTAATAAAAGTTATTCATAGTAAAAGTTATATCATTTCGTTCCATCAAACAACGATTAAAAAAAAGATTTTCTTATTCCACCCTAATGCCCCATTCCATTTCCCTCTTCAATTATCAACATTAGTCAAATGAGAGGACTATTGAAATCTTCTATATCAAAATTTTCAAGGATTTTTCATAAATGGACATGCTATTGAGATGACATGCATCTTAGGTCCTTTTTTTATATCAGTGCTTTCTCTCATCAAACCTTTTACAAGGGTGATCATGTGACTTTCCTCAATGTGTACTTTTCTTCGGTCTAATAACCTCAATGTGTACTTTTCTTCGGTCTAATAAGTCATCAAAATGATGCCGCAAAGACTTAATTAATTACCATTCAATGGTAAAGCTCTCAATAGCTTTAGAAAACTCATTTATTACACTTTTTACAGTTATTTCCAAAAAGTATCCATTAACGGTATATATATATATATATATATATATATATATATATATATATATATATATATATATATATATATATATATTAAGCGTATTTCCAAAAAGTATCCATTAACGGTATACCTATTATAACATCATGTGAAAACGTCTGCGCATTCTCTTTTGATTGTAACCGACGGTAGTACCTTCTCCCTATATCTAAACATGGAAAACCCTAATTTCATCTACATACCATTAGTCATCGTTTCTCCAAAATCTTTTCTGTCTCTCTAATTGCTCACTTCAATCTCTTCCGTCTCTCTGATTGCTCTCTTCTATCTCTCTCTATATATCATCTCTTATATCAGTTGATTAATAGGCATTACTTGTGGAAGAACTCTTTGCCATCTCTTCTCTCGAACTCTCTGATAAGAACCCTAATCCATATCCCTCCTATTCCATTTATGGTTCCCGTATCCAAATTTGCCTCCTCCGCCATTTAATTTTGACTTTTGCAGTCAAATTTTTAGTATGAAGGTAATATACAGATCCCTATTAAAGATTTATGTGTCTTTTAAGAGTAACTTCTCATTATTGATAAAAAAAATGGTTATTGCAGAGTTCCAAAGAAGTCATTAATTAACAAGCATCATAGCACCCTTACATGACGGTTGATTGAAGATGAATGTTCAAGAACGGAAATGGGAAGAAATTACAGTAGAAGGGTAATTTGGTCTTTCTTTTTTACTTTCAGTTTAGATAACCCATCTCTTTGATATAATTTCTAAGTGTAGGTTTTAACTTTTTTATGAAAATCTAAACGGTTGGAATAGTGAGCTATACTTGGGTGTGATTTGAGTTTAATAGACAATGTGAATATGAATTAGAATTAGGATAACTATAAATGAAAGGGTGGCCAGGTTAGGAAGTATGTAATTATTTTTAATCTGTAAAACTATAAAATTAAAGTTGTCTTATTTGCTAAACTTTTGGTTCTCATGATTGAACAGCTCTTAAGTTGAACTCAAAATAATTACTCACATCTGGTGCCCTTCGTCTCTTAGATGATCCTGAGGTGAAGATATACATGTATTGATTAACTTTAGATGAACTCAGGTAACTATTTTTCTTTCATTTTTTCTTCTTTTAATGTTTTCGAAATATGCAGGTATGCATTTAGTTAAAATAATCAAGTGTAGTATGGTATGTTTTGTTTTATTATTTATGACATATTTTAGACTTTTTTACCTCAACTATAGTCTTCGGTGGCACAGTATGGTGCAAGAACTTGGAACCGACACTACATTGATCACTTTGGCAATGTCCTAGATCATGTATAAATTATAATCCAAAGAAAATGGAAATAGCCTGAATGGAGTATGTTACACTTATACAAAAAACAGAAGCGTACAATTGCAAGTACATTGCTATTACGGTTATTCAAGTTTTAGTAACAATTATAAAGATGGTTTTGGCAATGTCCAAGATCACTAGAAGTGCTTGCCTTCATCATAGTAAACCTTTTTTAATGGGTTTGACTGGGAAATTTGTGGCAGAATGAAGAAAAAATATTTTTAGACATGCTATAGGGGTTTCCCCTAAAAGGGGAAAATATAGAAAAGAAATATATACTTGGTTTGAAAGGGACAAATCCGAAAAACTCATAATTTGATCAAATTCATCAAGGAAAAAGGTGGAAAGTGGGAACTTTAAAGTTTAAAAGTAAAGCATTGGAAAAAGTTTAAATCTGGAATTTTAAGTTTGAATCTCAAGGATAAATGTGGAAACTTAATTTGTTTGTTTCTAAGCCTATTATGATGCTAAAATATATAAAGGTTTTACTATCCATCATCTGTATATCTTTTATTTTGACTTCGTCCATGGTTTGTTGAAAAGGAAATAACGAAGTTGTTAAATAAATAAAAATTATAAGAAAAAATGGTTGCTCGCTTCATTTGTTTTTGACAACTGATATCAGCAAATTTAGAAGCCTTCTTAAGACATTTTTTTTAGATCGCGATGATGGTTGCAGTCTAAACTTCATATACCTTCAACATAATCACATGGTGAAGTCAACAACCAAAATTCAATTAAAGGAGCTGACAACATGGTGTTTTAAAGTGGCCTTTTGTAGCCTACTTTGATTTATTTTTTATTTGTATTATTTTTTTCGATAATCATAGCAATCTATTTTATTTTATTTGTTTACTGTAGCATGTTATTTTAATTTATTTTTATTAGAAAGTAGAAGTGTGTTTTGTGTACTACACATGATTTTTGAAAGTATGATGTTATAAGAAACAATTCAATACCATTTATTAAACAAAACATGATTTATGAATCTGCTCATATATTCACTTTGCAAGTTGTGTGTGTAATATGTATTTTAGGGGGTTTCATGCTATGAGTCTGCCAATTTGAAAAATTTTATTATTTTATATTCTATAATTTATGAATAAATAAATAAATATTATTTTTATCAAAGAAAAATATAGACGAATATTATATTTATGATATGATTAATAAACTAGCAACAATTAAATTCTATCGTATTCTTTAATTACAATTATAATTTATATATGGTTGTGTTTTATCAAAGTATAAATTTCATAATGATGAGCCAATCTTAATTTAGGATACCAAGTTTATAGGGTTTGATCTCACATGTACTATACTTTTTATAAAAGCCTAACATGATCTACAATAGAAAATATGACACATGTGTCGAAAAAGCAAAATGGAAAAGATGACACATCATCAAATTCTATTCCAATTACTTGGGTAAGTATTAAAAATAAAAAATTTAAGAAATATATTTATTAGTCTTCATTGCACTTCGCGTGGGATACATAAAAAGAAAATAGAAGATGTTGTCAAATTCATTTTTATGGACTTATTGTAAATGGAAGGTGGAGCTAAAAAACAAAAACAAATTGACAATAATGTTTGTGGCCTAATGCTTGTGTTATACATTTGACGGGAATCATAAAAATAAGAATAGCCCCTATCATAAAAAAAGGGAATAGTCCAACATTGAGCAAGAGAAACTATTTTATGTAATAAATGTATTTGTGAATGAATTATGTTTTCTTTATAATATGATATGTTTCATAAATAAACTATTTTATAAAAAGAAAAAAAAATAATGAACAAAAATTAAGCACCCCACACATATTTTTAACCTAGATCAACAACATTTATTTTCACCAAACCAAAAATATAAACTATATTTGTTGATATAATGCGTTGTGTTCTTTGGACTATAACATGTTTCTCAAAAGATATTTCTTGCAAAAAAAGTTTTCACTATAGCCACATCGCAACGACGTTCCTTGTGGAAGAACACTACAATCGTCGACATCTCTTCCGTCGACGGAATCAATCTACAACAATCTACTCTCCAAAGCCACCATAAACACCATCGTTTGTCACCATCGAACAACCACCTCCATCATTCAACTCTATCACCACGATTCTAACCCTAAACAGCCAACACCTAAGTTTATGAGGGTTTTGATGAAGTCGGAGCCAAATTTTCCTAGGATTAAGGTGAATTTGGCACGAATATTCCTAGGGTTTAGGTGAATTTGCCGTCGTCTTAGGGTTTGCTATCCATTCCGCCAATGAATCTGCCGCCACCTCCTGGTTAATGAATCTACCAGGTAGGTTAAAACCGAACCGACATCCAGTAATAAGTTTTAATATATGTACGAAACAGTTTCTTTTTTTCGCGTTTTCTAATATAACCGAACAAAACCGGTCCTAAAATCGTTTTCTAATTAAATTTCACTTCAAAAAAACCAAACTTATTATAACTTAAATCAGTTTAGTACAGTGATTTTAAAAAATCGAAACTGGTTCAAAATCGACATAAAAACAAATTGTTTGTAGAAACTAATTTTTGAAAAATTATTCACACCCGTCGCTTAGCGCGGGTAAACGGCTAGTATATATATATATATATATATATATATATATATATATATATATATATATATATATATTAGTTAACTTTTATTTTTTATTCTTTCTTTGCTGTAAAAAGTAATGGAGGACTATGAGCGTTAACCGTGATGACAAAGTTAGCAAAAGATTTGGTAAAAGAAAACATGACCGCTAAAATCGGCAATCTGATATACCAACACCAATACAACAAAAAGAAGCTCTGAATTGTCTATGAACAGCTACATTAACAACTACAACAAAGCGAGGAAACAACAAGCAACCTTGCATGCTAAATCCGGAATAGACATCATCGTTTTCAGAACAATTATAAGGAAAAATAATTACTAAAACAAGTACAAAGCAGGGGTAAAATAGTCCAAGAATATTCAAAAAACAACTGGAAGGGTAGAGATGCTGAAACTGGAAGTGGTACCCTATTTCTTCACGTTTCTACACTTTCTGTTCTTGATGAATAGTCATGAAAGGTAATAAGAACTCTCTTTCAAACTTGTATTCAGAGAACACATACAAAAAGTTTGATTTTTATTAGTGTTTCTTCCGAATTTTCGTCTGTTTCTTTGTTGGATAATGGTTAATGAAGGTCCATTATAAGGTTTTGATTTTAGTTTTTCTGTGTCTGACTATATTTGTGGCTGAAAATATTTGTCACCGTGTTTCTGTGTGTTCTTAGGAGTGTATATTTTTTATAGGTTTGGGTTCATAATCTCTTTCAGGTATTAGAATTTGAGCCTTTAGCTTTGGTTCTATTCAAAAAATTTGTTATTATTTGTAATTGTATTTTGTTTTGCACGGCAGGTGTTTGATGAAACGTCCGAGTTAGCCAAATCTGTAAAATGAAGTTCTTTTAATAGAAGAGGGGATTAGGAGAGCCAATGCGTTAATGAATTCGTGAAAATAGTGAAAAAGAAGGTTAGATTTCCCCGAAATATTTTTAAAAACATCTATTTGTTAAAATTAATTTGTAACATCCAAAAATTTTACGCCAAATTTAAACTTTTCAAGCATAAATAAAACGCAATAGTATGGTTTATAAAAATGTTTTCAATTCATTATTCAATCAGAGTGTCCTAAAAGCCATATCATAAGGATGAGGAGCGGTACGATCACGCCTTCGCCTTGCCATGAACTCCTGAAGTACCTGAAACAATAAACTGAAAACTGTAAGCCCGATGGCTTAGTGAGCTACCCCCAAAATACCAATACCACACTGATAATACCATATCCGTAATAACCAATCAATCAACATGCATACTGGGCCATCGGCCTGACAGGACCGCCCTACAGGGCCTACAGTCCAACTGAATCTATACCAAGCCTTCGGCATGACTGGACCGCCACGTGGGCCTACAGTCTTCCCGGACCGCTCATAGGGTGTGTTGGCCTTCAGCACAAAGTAGGACTGCCTCAACCCAAACAACAAGCAAATAACCATGTGCGCATAACTAACATTTACTGGCATATACGAACATCGAACGTATCTATCTCACTAATTACCAAACATATCAATCTCTCATAACTAGAGAACTGACCTAGCAGGTCACTAACATATCAATCCCTATGGATCATAAGAGCATAACATACTGTCTATCCTGATTCTAATCTAACAGATCATATCCACATGTAGCATACCATAACGATAACAACTAAAGGGCCGACCTTGGTGCCTTAGACCCTATCGATATAGTGAGGATAACTCACCTTGCAGATGTCGACTCGGTAGATAAACTTCAACCCTCGGATCACTGCCACAAACTCCACCACCTATTACCATAGTATAATCATACCCATAAGTTCCCAACCCTTCAGGGTACCCCATAAGTCAACTAATCAAACCCTGGTCAAAGTCAAAGTCATCGGTCAAGGTCAACAGTCCATGTTGACCTTGACTCGCCGAGTACCCCCGGCTACTCGCCGAGTTCCTTGAAGTACTAACCCACTCGCCGAGTCACCTGAGTGACTCGTCGAGTTCCTTTGGTTTACGATCGAGACCCTAAGGCCAATCGTCGAGCTTCCTTCTTGCAACTCGACAGTTACCCGCACATACATAATTTGGGGCAACCTCATCCGACTCGCCGAGTTGTTCATACACTCGTCGAGTCTACGACAATCTTCATCGGACTCGCCGAGTTGTTCTTCCAACTCGCCGAGTTCATGCCTATCTTCATGTGACTCTCCGAGTCGACCATGCGACTCGCCGAGTCCCTTCAGTCCTTTTTGCCATACAAACTCATTTGAGCCATGCAGCGGCTCCAAACTACAGATCCAAACTTCTAAGGCATGCTTTTCACGTAAAGTTGCAAACTTTACGTGCATGCATAGCTACAAGGGCTCTTAATGTCAAATCCAAGCTCACAATGTGTAATACCCCATTTCTGGTATGTAATTTTAATTAAAGTATCTCCATTTCTTAAGGGGTACTCGACGAGTCTGTAGCCCGACTCGTCGAGTAGAAGCGGGATGAGCTCGCGATTTAAGTTGGCTACTCGGCGAGTCCATATGTTGGGACTCGGCGAGTCTGCCTGTCTGGATGAAGCCCTAACTTCAAGGGTTTTTACCCTATTGAAACGTCATTATAGCCTCCCACCCCAGCCTCCAGCACCTTTAGAGCATTTCCCCTGTAAACCCTAGCCCCCATTGTTGAACTTGAGTGTGTTTGTACTAGTTTGGAAGCTTTGGAAGGGAAGAAAGGAAAGAAGGTCCATAGAAGAGAAAGGAGATCCAAGAGTTAGCTTCCATCTGTTTCTTATTCAGGTAATAAAGTTATTACCTTGTGTATTCCTCCATTAAACCCTCTTTTATGCTTGTTATGTCTTCTTTGGAGCCTTATATGATTCAAAACTTGAGATATGGACTTTCCTTTGGATGGAAACCTTAGATCTGGACGTTATTGAACTCCAGGAGCTCATTATAGCCACCTTTATGTAATCTTGGCCTTGTTCCAAACCCTAAGAGCCTAGTATTTGATGATTTTTGGTATTTTAGCCTCATACCCTTGTGCATGCACGTAAAGTTGGAAACTTTACGTGTAAAACCAGTCCTAGAAGCTCAGATCCATGATTTGGAAGCACTGAAATAGATTAGAATCGACTGTATAATAATAGCATGCTTGGGACTCGACGAGTTGTTCTTCAACTCGACGAGTTGTTCTTCAGACTCGACGAGTTATTCATACGACTCGGCGAGCCACAGACTAGACGTGTTCATATGATGAAGGAGAACTCGACGAGTTGTTCATACAACTCGGCGAGTCGGATGAAGTTAGACTCGATGTTAGTATCGAAGAAGAACTCGTCGAGTCTTTGCCAAACTCGACGAGTAGAAGCGAGTAGAGGACTAGAATGGATGAAAGTGACTCGGCGAGTTGGCGGCCCAACTCGGTGAGTCCGGTCAACTGGAAGTTGACTTTGACCAGGAAGTTGACTTTGACCAGGGGTAAAACATTCATTTTACCCTGAGATTAGTTATCAGTATTTGATTTAGTGTTTATGGGATTTGTAGCCGGGAGTTCCGAAGCAGCAGTCAGACAGTCTCAGATTTAGCACCTCAGTAGCCAGCGTTACAAGGTGAGTTTTCCTTCCAGTAAGAACGGGTCTACGGCCACAATGCCGACCCGTTTAGTTAGCAGTAGTTACGGACTTCGTTCTGATGCAGTAGTTCAGTGTGCTTGATGTCTTTGTGATTCGAGCATGTCTTTGTGTTATGTGTTCCGGACTTCGGTCCGATGCAGTATGCAGTACATGTGTTTATGCCAGTAGTTATGATTATGCTATGCTATGTTCAGTCAGTTCCAGACTTCGGTCCGATGCAGAGGGCAAGGCCCTGGTTAGTTCCGGACTTCGGTCCGATGCAGTTTCCGGACTTGGGTCTGATGCAGAGGGCAAGGCCCTGGTTAGTTCCGGACTTCGGTCCGATGCAGTTTTCGGACTTCGGTCCGATGCAGTGGGCAAGGCCCAGTAGTTTCTTTATATGTTATTGTATGGTATGTGGTAGTTTGGGGGAGCTCACTAAGCTTTGTGCTTACAGTTTCAGTTTTTGGTTTCAGGTACTTCCGCTAGTAAGGGGAAGAGCTCGGGATGATGGCATGGCACACACCACAGTTTCAGTTTATCCTGGGAGTTTTATTTAGATATTTTGATATGTTTTGACATCAGTTGATTTGATAAACTTATTATGACATTTTGAGACACATGATCCATGGATTTATCTTTTAATATTTGATATGATGATTTAGTAAAGTTTTCAAACTAAAATTTTTTTTGGGTTGTATTTTTGGGATGTTACACAATGGGGGTTTCATACTCAAAGAGACTTCATACATGACCAAATTCGGAGCTTTATGACTCTAGAACTCAAGAAGGGTACATATCTGAAGTTACAACTTCAGATCTAGCTCATATCCCACATTACCATCTCAACCAACCCGTAAAAACCCTAGATCTCAACCAAAAGAGGTCTAGAAAGAAAAAGGAGAAAAGGTGACGACTTGATACCTCCAAATGATGCTATCTGAGGTAGATTTCTGATTTCCCACACTTCCTTGCTCCTAGCCTTTTGTTCCCCAAGCTCTTCTTCTCAAAAGATCTCCTCTCCAAAGCTTTACACACACAAGAATGAAACACCACACGAATTAGGGTTTTCTGAGCTCTCAAAGGACTGCAAAGAGGCCAAAGGAGGCTTATGCTTCCTTAAATAGGGTGCAAAACCCCGATATTTAGGGTTTCCTCTGCCAGCTCCTACTCGTCGAGTCCCTTCATGGACTCGACGAGTAGGTCACTAAACACGCGTACCAAGCCCGTTGCTACTCGACGAGTAGGGCAACCAACTCGTCGAGTAGGCCTTGAAACCAATTAAATTCTTATTTAAACAATACCTGAGAATCGGGGCGTTACATAATTAATGTAAATAGTTTTCTTTAGCTGCAACCTCAACTTCATTGAAAAGAGAAGATATTAGTCACAGTGATTTTCATGTGAGAGTTGTGATTATTCATTGTTTTGCTTTCCAACTTAACAGAAATGCAAAATACACGTGCAACCATGGATGTCCATTCATAAATGCTTACTACACTTGATCCACAAAAGAAAGATGTAATTTCTTTATGAGAAATGTCTAAATTGCCCTTTTATCTCAATATTGACTCTTTATTCTGTATTGGAACCAAGGATTTCGGAAAAACCTTATTGGTGACTTGGTAGAATTTTGTGTTGTGTTTTCTACAACGACTTTTAAATGGAACTTGAAGGAGGATTACTTTAATGTATGTGTGGCATTGTAAGTACAAGTGTCATATTGGGTGGAAGTGAAGACACAGGTGAAGATGAATTCAGGTTACAACTTACAACTTACAACTTGCTCTCCAATCTCCATCTCTTGTTTCTGCAAAAAGACACAAATGCCCTTCTAAGGTAAAATATTTATAAAAATTTAGGATTTAAGTCAAAAAGAAACATGTGATTGATGATTTTGATTCAATTTTGGTGATGTGACAGGTGGCAAGAACAGATTGGAGTGCGTATTGTTCCTGAAAACTCAAGTTAGGTATGTTATCTACCCCACTTCCTGTTTTGACCTGATTTTTATATAATACGTAAATCTTATCATTTATGAGAGATTTTGTATTTATAATTTATATCAAATGATTACACAAACTTGGAGACATAATGGAAATGACTTTTGAATTTATAATTTGTATGTTAAATATGTCACTGCATTTACAATTTTAATGTTGATTATCACCCACATCAACACTTGCTAACCATATATTCAAAATCCTATTTACAAAATGATCCAAAGAATCATTTTCCTAAGCTTAGTGGCCTAATTGGCATTGGCAAATAAAAATAGACAAAAAAATACGTAGTTGGATGCCATACCAACTCTATCATATCATCTTGTATTGTATTGCATGTTAAGTTACCGATTTGCCATGTGCAGGTTCTGACAACTCTAGCAACCTCCTTCCATGCCCTGCGGCCTCTCAAAGTTCCTGCATTCAGGTTATTCTTTTAGGAATGAAATTGTCAAAGGAGATTTTCAAAGGAGAATTTAGTCATGGGTTTCTTTTAATGTTGTACATGTTTTGTTTTCTATAATAAATATTATGCAATATTAGCAATGTGTTACATTTACTTACTATTGGAATCATTATTTGTATTTGACATATTAGTGCAATGAATTATCTTTATTGTTTATGGTATTTTATTTTGTATTATGAGACTTTTAATGTGTTATTTAATTTGGAAATTAGTAAATCTATCAAAAATATATAATTTTAAAAACATTTAAAATTACGACACACAAAAATGCGTGTCGTCTTCCTTTATGACAGGGGTGTTGGGTTTTGAGCATTCTAACACTCCTATGGTGTACATGCAACCCTATAAACCTTGGATCTATGTTTTCTCTATTATACATGCAAATATTAACTATTCCAAGGTTTCATCCTAACTAGCATATTATGAAGCACCTATACTACAAAGTTCTAGTTAGATGACATACCTTTTGATGTAGCTTGATGTCTTCAAGCTTTAAGAGCTTAGCCCCAATAGTGTGGAAGCCTCAAATGGAATCACAAATCACCAAAACACCTTGGAAGAACTTGAGAGAATATGTATGCACACTAAAATCGGCCCACTCTTATTTTCACACACTTGTGCCAATTTTGTGAGCCAATGACCCCTTTATATATTATGGAGGATTAGGGTTACATCCATGTAAACCCTAATACCCATGACCTTTCATTTACATAAGATCCATGGGTTAAAAGCTCCATGGACCATCCATGAAAGCTTAGCCCAACCTAAATGAACTTGGCCCATTCCATATATATAAGAGTCCATATTTAATTAGTTCTTTTTGACCACTTAATTAATTCTAAATTAATTCTTGATCAATACTAATTAAATAATATGATTCCATATTAATATATTAGAACTTATAATATATTAATATAAATCATAAATATACTATTCTCAAAAGACTATCCATATAAATTGTGCCGGTGAAGTGCAACCCAAATGGACCATGCCGGGTCGGGTCAAGTACATACCAAATATAGTTATGGACTTAGACATTAATCCAACAAGGGGCTTCCTTGATACGCATTGCGTGTCATAAACACGCCCGTCGTAAGGCTACGACACGCAAATACGTGTCGTCTTCCTTTATGACAGGGCCTTCCTTGATACTCATTGCGTGTCATAACTGCGCGTCGTAAATACGTGTCGTAAATGCGCGTCGTAAATAGACGACGCGCAAAAGCGTGTCGCCTCTCGTTATGACAGGGCCTTCCTTGACATGCATTTGCGTGTCGTCTGAGCGTTTTACGACACGCATTGCACGTCGTAAAAGGCTGTTTTTCTAGTAGTGACGGCCAAAGGTAGTCCTCTAAGGGTGTTCACGGCCTACCTTTGGCTTCTTAAGGGTGTTCACGGTCTAGCTAGTGACTTTAGGGTGGTTTACGGCCAAATCCACTCCACAAAATGTAGTTCAAGGTCAAGGGCTTCCTAGGGAAGTGTTTATGGTCTTGATGTGTAATATCCCTAATATGTTTGTCTATGTGATCATATTTGACGTAAGTTCAATATTGTCTTAATTTGCATGGCTCAAAGGAGTTTTAGAGTAGCATAATCCTCAAAACATTACATTACCATGATATAATAATAGCATAGGTACAAACATTACATGTACAGGACTCTTTTGGCTTGGTTTCTAGACTTGGAAATTTCCAGTTGTGACACCGTAAACACCATTTCATGTTGCCTTTATTAGTAAAACAAAAACAAAATCATACAACCAATTTTGGATATCAAGATTGAATTGCGACTTATAGTCCATAAATAGAATAAAGAACAAGGCCTATAAAAAAAGATCTTGAAATCATACCACATTCAAAAACCTTTAACTGATTCACCTCTTAATACCCTTCAAATTATTAAAAGTTCAACATTTTTAGCAAGTGATCGGTTGAATATGCAACATAAATCAAGAAACCACAAACTAAAATGAACTATAAATAATTATATACCCATGAAAAAAGTTTGAAATTAAACTAACCTTCAAAAAGAATCTACACATATAATGTTCATGGTGTCTCTCCCGAATTGCCTTTGCCTTCTCAACATCTTCATTATTTCTCAAAACTAACTCTAACTTGAAACACCTAAAAACTTAAGAAATGAGAAAAAATGATTGAAATAATCGAAAAATAAGTTTCAATTAACTTAATTGAATATTAGAACTTTATATTTAAGAAATAGTATTTAGAACTTGTAGAACTATATACAATTAGAAATAATAACTCATGTAAGAAACAAATTATCAAATTAGTTGACAAAATAGAAACAAATCTCATAATATTAAGAGAGAGAGAGAGAGAGAGAGAGAGATGAGGTCCCGTTGTGGGCTTGTTAGGCGCGTCGTTTACACCTAAAAAATAAATCACTCCTTTTAATATTTTATACCAAAAGGTAGCACATGGAAGCATGGTTAAATCAACAAAAACATAGCCTAAAGGTAAATGTTGTAACAACCCATAATTCACGGAAAAAAATTTCATTTAATAATTAAAAATTCTCATTTAATATTTAGAAATTCCAATCACATTTGTTTCCAAAATTCCAATACATAATCATATTATTCAGAAAGATCAGAGTGTCCATAACAAATAGTGGGGAAAAATATTGGAGAGTGCACACCGCGCCATCATGTCGGGCCCTTGCCCTTAGATCCCGAAGTACCTGAAATAACCAACAAACTGTAAACTAATGCTTAGTGAGTTTTCCCAAAACAAACCCAACCATAAATACACATAATGTCATGCAAACATACATATAATTGTCATGGACTCCCTCCATGGTCTTCATCCGAGATGTCATGGGCTACCCCATGGTCTTACACTCGTGGGTCATGGGCTCCCCCCATGGTCTTTACCATTTACCATGGGCACCCCATGGTCTTTACATAAACACATAACACATCAAATAACACATTCACTGCACATACAACTGTTAAGATTTCATAACAAGTAATGGGCCGACCTTGATGCCTTCGACCCATTGGTATGGCGAGGAGACGCACCTCAGTCTGCTGAACACAAAAGATGCTTGCCTAACAGTCTGATACCTCATACTAAACAACGGAACAAATAACCCTAAATTAGGATTATAACTCCTCATAGACAAGTAGTCCAAAGACCTAAGCCTAAGTCCTTTCATGGTGACCTAAAGATCTCACCCTTACAAATGGGCATAGGACCAAGATAAAACTATTAAATGGGCTACATGGCCCACTAAGGCCCAACCAATACAACTATGGCCCAACTCGGAATAACAAACTACTATCACTAATGGGACCAGACCCAATGCTAAGTAAGGCCCACTAAGCTTACAAGTCCACACGAAGCCTAAACCCGTCTGGGGTGCGTACGCCCAGTGTACCACTCTAGTACGCTTAGCGTACTGAGCCTCTTTCCTGTACGCGCAGTGTATACTAGGTTATGCCCAACGTACAAACAAAAGATGCACCATCGATCAATAAGAGCTTAAAACTTGGGATTTCAACGTCCAATTTCAGATCTGAACTCATTAAGACGTCTTAAGGCATAAATTTGGCAACTTTATGCCCTTGCATGCCATAAGGGACTCTAACACTTCATTCGTTTCATTAAGACCTCATATGAGACCTCAAACTCATGCATGGTTTCAATACAACTTTCAAGATGACACTTTTATGAATTAAGCATGCTCAAAGAGCTTAGATCTAACAATCCTAGCCTCTGGAGTTGCTCAACTCACAAAAGAGGGTACAATTAACTAAAAAGGGACTTCTTAGCAAAACCTTAGCTCAAACTAACAAAAGGAATAACAAGGATATGACTTTATACCTCCAGAAGTTCCTCAAGATGAACTTGATGCAAGATCTAGAAGCTCAATGACACCCAAGACTTGATCACCACCTTCATTCTCTTGAATGCTCTTTAAAATGGCCACCAAAACACTCTTTAAGCTCAAGAAAATCTGGGGTTAAGGAACGAAATGAGGCTATGGAGGCTGATTAGGGTTTTGTCCAAATGATGAAAGGTTGCTTAAATAGGTCACAAGTCTGAAAATTAGGGTTTTTGGCCAACTGCCACGTACGCTCCGCATACCTACTCGTAGGCTTGTCAAATCGGGTCGTCATGTCGTGTTTTTGTTTGACACGACACGACACGACAAGGTTTTTTGTAAAATGAACACGACACGACACGATGTCGTTTTTTTTCACTAACACGAAAGCGAACCAATTAAAAAACGACAACACGACACGACAAAGAGAATATTACACAACTATTATTTTATTTAATTCATATTTAATCATATATAACACGACAAAAATGACAAACACGAAAAACACGACACACACATGGTCAATCGTGTCAATTTCGTGTGGATTTGTAAACACGAACACGACACGACACGAGATCGTGTTTTTTATACTTGACACGAACACGACACGAAAACGAATTCGAATTTTGATTTCGTCCCGATTTCGTTTCGTGTCGTGTCATAAATTGACACCCCTACCTACTCGTACGCCCCGCGTACGTGGTTTACATCCGCGATCATTCCTCCTTAGTACGCTAAGCGTACTCATAAGTACGCCCAACATACGAAAGGGACCAATTTTGCAATGAAATCTCATTTAAAGGGAATAGAGGTAAATACCTGAATTGGAGTGTTACAAATGCTCCTTTGCATAAGACACATATTAGTCCAAATAAAAAATTAAATATAGGGGTTCTTTCATTTACACCTAAACAAATAAATTTTGCGTTTGTTTCTTTTCATTTTTACTATGTTCTTGCTAGCCCTGTTATATATATATATATATATATATATATATATATATATATATATATATATATATATATATATATATATATATATATTCTTGTAGTTAAAAAAACATAAGATATCAAATCAACAAAAACCTACAATAATATATAATAATAGTATCTTTTTTAACAATAAATAAGTTCAACGATAATCACATATAAAATAAAAACTTTATTATTTAATATGTAAAACAAAGTTTATTATTTATATGACAAAATTCAGAAAAGCATAATCGTTTATCTTTCAACATTTAATAAAAACCCTTGCATTTTGTTTATATGTAGATAAACCTTTACATTTTTAGTTATTTTTCACATTAATCCAAATATCCGGTTTTTAAAAAAAATTATCGGTTGTTTTATGACACGACATTGACTTTTTCATTTTTAGGTGAATATAGAAAACAAAAATAAGTGACGTTGTCTATTCTTTAAGGTAAAATATAAGAAATAAACTATTACTCAACGACCATTAATTAAGCAAAAATAAGTGACGTCGTTTTTTTTCCCATGTGAATTTAACAACAAACAAGATAAATGACATGTCACAAAATAACCGTTAACTTCTATAAAAAAAAATGAATATTTAAATAAATCTGAAAAGTAACTAAAAATATAAGAGATTTTTACGTATGAATATATATATTTTAAATATTGGTAGATGTTGTAAATAATTGGTGGTGTTGTAAATAATTGGTGGATGACATAATAATTGGTGCATGGTAAATTTGTCAACATTTCTAACTAGTTACAATTATATGTTAGTAAAATTTGTAGTATAAATACCCCTCCATTGTAAAGAATGAAACACACCAAAAAGTTATAAGAGATATAACTTTCATATTCTCTCTAAATATTCTCTCTTCTCAATTAAAGTTCTTATCAAAGTTTACTAGTTTGGTTTGATTTATAGTTACATTAATTACGCTTAATTCATAACACGTTATCAGCACGAAAGCTCTAATCAAGGTTATTAAACAAGTGGAAAATCACATCTATCTTAATCAAGGTATGTATTACTTATTAAAAACACTATTAATTATAAAAACTTCAATCATATTAAAATAATAATAATACTAATGAATTAATGAAACTTATACATTATGGACATTATAGACTACTAACAATTTTTATTTCTTATACTAACATTTCTTTATGTATTCTAATTTTTATACTAACATTTACATTATGCAACTAATTTTTATTTATGCAAACTAACATTTACATTATGCAACTAACTTTTATTTATGCATACTAACATTTATATTATGCTACTAACTTTTATTTGTGCATACTAACATTTAAATTATATTTATTTATACATGTCAATGTTTATTTATATTTTAGATACTCTTAATAATTTTATTTAAACATTTACTAATATTTATTTATGTTTCTAATTAGTAAAGTTATGTATTAGTTATAAGTCTTATTATATGATTTATAAAATACATATACATATATACACAACGGGAATATATATGCAACGGTTATAAACAGCAAAAACAACGGCTATATTTTTTTACCATAAATAAACATCCTTACCCTGCTTATTTACCCACAACGAATATTTCTCTCTTCTATCAAATAAATCAATTTCAAGAAATCAAGCTTCAAGATGATTCATCCTTTTGTGATAATCATGACTATAATAGTCATGTTACTTATCATCCCAATCCTTAACATCGAAGATAATATGGAATTTCATTTACTTTTAGGCTTGTATGCAATGTTAGCTTTACCGCTTCTTTTTTGTGTAATATTTATTGAAATAAATGGATTTTAATTTTAATTTTTATTTTGTTTAAAATTTATAGTTACATTATGTCCAACATTGCAAAGCTCGAGTTTGCAGCACTTGAAGTTAGTGGGAAAAACTATGTGCCATGGATGATAGATGTAAAAATGCATCTTGAATCCATGGGTATCTCAAATACTATATATGAATTTAATAATTGCTTGGCACAAGACAAAGCAAAAGCACAAGTTTTCCTTCGTAAGCATATTGATGAAATGTTGAGATTTGAATATCTTGATGTTACTGATCCAAGTATTCTCTGGAATCTTTTGAAAGAAAGATTTGATCATCAAAAGGAAGTTATACTTCCAAATCAATGATTTGATTCAAAGATATACAATCAACGAGACATAACAATTTATGTACTTGATATACATCAATAACACTTCGGCCCAAATGGCACAGAAAACATACAATTTCTGATTATAATTTTGCTAGAATATACAGGCTTTCAGCCCTACATAGCCCTATGCCAATACCAGAAGTTATACGAGTCATGCTCTACATGGCCAAAGGCACAAAGCCAATACCAGAAGTGATACGAGACATGCTCTACATGGCCAAAGGCATAAATCTGATACCAGAATAATACGAGACATGCTCTACATGGCCAGAGGCTCAAAGCCAATACCAGAAGTGATACGAGACATGCTCTACATGATCAAGAGTATAAAAACCAAAATAACTCAGGAAAGCATATAGCACATATAACACATAACATAAAATTGTTCCTATATATTAAACTCACCGTGAAATAACCTGGGGGTTAAAATAGTAATTTGGGCAGCACTTCGTTACTATAATTGACTTTCTTTAATGAAAACCGGGCCTTGCGAGGGTTGGGCTTCAAAACCGAAAAGATAAATTTTTCGGAGTCTTCGGGCACTTCGGAACGTATTTCGGGCGTTGGAAATAATCCCGGGACTTCGGGGGAAGTTGAAATAGGTTAAAAATGGGTTTAGGGTGTAAAAATGTGAGAATTTCCAACATTAGCTGGGAGGGTTCGCACCCCCCCTTTATATAGGGTGCGTGACCCTCAGATCCAAGGAAGGAGAAGCCACACGTCAGCAGTGAAGCGAGACGGGTGGGGTTGCGAGGAAATGACACGCGGCTCGGACACGCGTCGGAGGCTGATAAGGTCGCGCTTCGAACAGAGGGAGAGACGCTACACGCGTCGGACTTGCGAGGCACGTGTCATCAGCGAGGGTCTTCGGACGTGCCACGAATCGGACACGCGGCAGGCATGCGAAGCTTGTACGTGGCCGATTCCGAGCCATGCATGCGAAATTCCTCGGATTTCATGTTTTTCTCGATTTTTGAGCCAAAAACTTCTAAAATCCATAACTTTCGCATACGGGCTCCGTTTTTAACGTGCTATATATGCACGCGTAGGTAAAATTACGCTCTACAACTTCCGTTTGGACTTCGTCAGCTAATTTTGACTTTATTTTTAATATTATTATTTTTAACAGTCCGGGACAGGAAAATCCGTTAAAAATTCATAACTTCTTCATCCGACGTCCGTTTTCGTCAGTCTTTTTACCGTTGTACTACTATTAACGAGACCTTCGATTCTCTTTTAGGTTGCGTCGGCTAAAAATCATTCGATCTAAAATTCGAGTTTTTAGTTATCTACTGCTAAGCTGAAACTTAGAAAAATCATAACTTCCTCATACGAAGTCAGATTTGGGCGTTCTTTTTATGAAAATTCTCGGTTTAACAAATACTACGAATTTCATACAGATCACTAAGGCTAAAAAGTAGTTTATAAAAAACTCACTTTTTACGTCATTCGGCGCCGTGCCGGTTTTGTCGCGGATCTTCGATTGGTAATAACTTCTTCGTTATAACTCGGATTTCGATGAGGTTTTCGCCTAAATGTTTCTAACGAGATTCTTTACAACTTTCAATAATAAAATTTTACTTATTTCAAATTTTATATTTTCGTTTAATTTCGATATTTGTCTATTAATTGGAATCTCCTAAGACTTCCAATATTTTCCGATTGATTCTAAACATAGTTTTACTTCATTTCTAGTAAAAACTATCCGTTAGAACTCAATACTCATAATTATATAATATTTCATAATATTATTCACTTTTAAAATTACATAACACGATAACTGAACGTGTATGTTACAAATACCTCCTCCTTTTGAAGATTTCGTCCCCGAAATCATAACGATAAAAATGACTGGGAATATTTCGCTCTTATCTCATTCTTATTTTCCTAATTATAATTTGGGCCTCGATGGTGTTTCCACTTGACGTGCACCAACTCCAAGACATATGCACAAAACATATCTTCTACCGTTTGAATTGTTCTCTCCGTCTGACCATCTCATTCTTCAATTCTCTGACTAAAATTTCGTCACTACACGAGACACGGTTCTCTAAACCAATCACCTCACTTCGCATATCTATTTTAGTCGGACTCGATTCTTTACGACCATTAAGGTCTGAACGAAAATCATTTTCTTAGTCATCACCGAAACGAAGGTAATGACATACTCGAACAAAAACGGAATCGATTACTAGTTTCTTGGTAACCTTATGACTTTCCTGATCCAAGTGTGAGTCTTGTGCTTCCAGTAGTATAGGCCTCTACTACTATTCACACCTACTCATACTCGTTCCAAGAATTGTCTCGCAGTCCCCAAGTCACCATATCAAGAATTTTTACAAAGGAACTTATCACACATGAATGTGTTCAAACAAGTACATACGACAATTTCTCTTAGACTCTACTGGGGATTTCGCGTTTCTATCAAACATATCTTGGATTTCCTATACTTGTCTTCTAGGGTTCTTCTCATGCATATGCTCGATCTAGCATATTCTAATACTTTTTCATAGGTCGATAGAAATTTTAATTCCAATTCTTCATATAAATTCTTTCTCGGGTAGTGTCTACTCTACAAGACACACTATACCAGAATTTACTTTAGCAGCATGGAGACAAATGGTCTCCAACTACCTGCATCATCTTCTCATACAATACTATGGGTGTATTTCTTATTCAACTAAGCATTCTACCTTACTCAGACAAGTAAGTTACTTAGCCTTTTACCACTAAATGACTTAATTCACCATCTTCGGTTCTTCTTACTCTATAAGCAATCATTGCTTCATTCTGGACAGCGGTGGAACAACTTCATCGGTTATGCGAAAACATTCATCTCGTACGAATGTATTTCGAATACACAACATTCTTCCAACGGTGTTATTATATCACTAAACATAGTTTGAATGTACAACACCACTCTATAGGTATTAATACACTATTTACGATATCACTTGTTAAATACTATTTTACGATATCCCTCGATCGTTTATCTATAAAATTATCGAAGTCGACTATCATAAGTCTTTTTATTACTTCGAAAAGTTTCATATCAGTTCTAATATAGAAATTTTTAAGTCTGGAATACATAAAATTTCCTTTCCCATACTACGGTCGGCAACAGATGTGACATCCCCTAACTTCATGGCCAGAAAAGACCGATTTCGTTTATGCTTTTTAAAATAAAATCAGAGTAATCCTTTTAAAAGATGTTGCGGAATTTGGATAAAATTTATCAAAACCTTTCTTTAAGAAATATATATTTTCACTTTATATCAAAACCTCGGGATGTCATGTTCCGATACAGATCAAAAGCATAAACAAGACATTATAAGCCTTACAACAGTTATTTACAACTACTGGCCTATAATCCAAAAACCTCTCATCATCATCTGACTATGCTCAGGGTCTATTACCTGTAACATAAAAAGCTGAGTGGGTCAGGCTTGGGAGCCTGGTGAGCATATAGGGTTTTCAACCCACAATAAATAATAAACTTATCAATCAACAATAAATTTATTAATTTCATCAACCAAAAATAACCCTAATTACATGTTCCCGTTATCCTTACTTTATGTCCCTAAAACACCTATCACAAGGGACCTAGCCTAAGGATATTCATTAGGGGGACAACATTGCTTCGGGGGTTCCTCAGCAATTTATGTCAAAAAAGACAACCAATGGGATGACAACATTGCTTTCCTCAGCAATTTATGTCATACAAGACAACCTGACATAAAACAACCAATAAGGTGACAACACTGCTTTCCTCAGCAATTTATGTCAAATAAAACAACCAATGTGGTGACAACATTGCTTTCCTCAGCAATTTATGTCAAATAGGCACAAAGTCACATCGTCACCAAGGTTTATACAACAGGCACTAAGTCCATAGTTGCCAACGTATTAAATCCATAGCTACCAACGTACATCTATACTGTACTAAATTCATAGCTACCAATGTACATCTATACTGTACTTTTATCCTTCATTCTTTACCTACCCATGATTTATCCAACATGTTTGAAGATAATATATATATATATATATATATATATATATATATATATATATATATATATATATTTTAAATCATTTTAAATATGTATAAAACATTCATTCAACATCCATCTCAAATAAACAAACAACATATATACACATAGCACGTATTTTATATAAAATACTTCATATCTATGTGTAAGATGAAAGTGACTATACACTCACTTGATTTAACGATAATCGGGCAGCACTTCGTTTCCTAAAACGATCGTTTCTAATAAAACCGGGAGTTTTATTGAGAAACCGGGCTCTGCGAGGGTTGGGCTTCAAAACCGAAAAGATAAATTTTTCGGGCTTCTCGGGCACTTCGGGATGTGTTTCGGGTGTTGGAATTGATCTAGGGGTTTCAGGGGAGTTGAAATAGCAAAAATGTAAAATTAGGGGTGAAAAGGTGGCAAAATTCCAACAAAAACCAGGAGGTCTCGCACCCTTTATATAGGTGCGAGCCTCGGATCCGAAGCAAGAAGAAGTGGGAAGGTGGCTGTGAGGTTCGGAACACGTGGCAGAAGGGGCGAGGGTCGGATGCGAGATGGGCACGCGTCGGCTTCGGATAGGTCCATCACTTCGGATGACGCAGCTGCTTCGGACACGGGGGTGCACACACGTCGGATGGCTATTGGACCTCGCATCGCTTGGCTCTCCGGCTCGGACACGCGTCTGCATGCGAAAAGGATGACGTGGCCGAAGCTGTGCCATGCGATTCTTCTCGGTTTTCAAGGATTTCTTGATTTTTGAGCTCCAAACTTCTAAAATCCATAACTTTCGCATACGAGCTCCGTTTTTGACGTTCTTTATATGCACGCGTAGGTAAATATACGTTCTACAACTTTCGTTTAGACTTCGTCGGCTAATTTTGAATTTAATTTTTATATTATTATTTTTAACAGACCGGGACATGAAATCCGTTAAAAATTCATAACTTCTTCATCCGATGTCCGTTTTCGTCTGTCTTTTTACCGTTGTACTACTATTGACGAGACCTTCGATTTTCGTTTAGATTGTGTCGGTTAAAAATCACTCGATCTAAAATTCGAGTTTTTAGCTGTCTACTGCTAAGCTGAAACTTAGAAAAATCATAACTTCCTCATACGAAGTCAGATTTGGACGTTCTTTTTATACATACTCTCGGTTTAACTAACACTACGACTTTCATTTAGATCACTAAGGCTAAAAAGTAGTTTATCAAAAACTCACTTTTTATGTCATTCGGCACCGTGCCGGTTTTGTCGCGAAACTTCGACAGGTCATAACTTCTTCGTTATAACTCGGGTTTCGGTATTCTTTATATATCCGGAATCCTTGTCACGACCACTACAACTTTCTTAATAGATATCGGCTTTATCTAATATTTATTTTCGACGCTCATTTTTATTCTTAATTAATTAAATCCTAATAATTAAGCATAAAACACATAATAATCACATAATTCCTCTTCATTTCTTCAAAATGAGTTACAAAGGTTAACCTAGACTATTATGTCAATATTAATGCCTAGCCTAGAAACACGGGTGTTACAATTCTCTCCCCTTTAGAATGATTCCGTCCCCGGAATCACACATCAGCAAACAAATACGGGAAGCGACTCATCATGTCACTCTCCGTTTCCCAGGTGAGATTTGGCCCATTCATATGTTTCCATCGCACAAGCACTAAATTGACCATCTTGCGTCGCAACTTCTTAGTCTTACGGTCAACGATTGCCTCTGGTTCTTCAATTAACCTCTTGTTTTCATCCAACCTTAATTCAGAAATTGGAATTATGTCGAGCACATCTCCCGTGAACTTCCTCAAATAACACACATGAAAGGTGTTATGAATACCCTCTAGTTCTTCTGGTAATTCTAGCTTGTAAGCTTAACTCCCGATCCTCTGAAGAACTTTAAACGGTCCAATAAACCTTGGACTCAACTTTCCCGAACCACGTAACATACCTATCTTAGTCGGACTCAATTTGATATGACCTTTAGGGTCGGAATAACAATCATCTTCTTAGTCATTACCGAAACGAAGGTAATGAAATACTCGAACAATAACGTAATCAATTTCTAGCTTCTTAGTAACCTTGTGACTTGCCTTGATCCAAGTACGAATCGTGTGCTTCCGGTAGTATAGGCCTCTACTACCATTCACACATACTCATACTCGTCCCAAGTATTGTCTCACAGCTCTCCAAGTCACCTTACAAGAATCTCACATAGTCATTCAATTCATCAGATGACAAAACCAGGGTTTATATTATTTCTTGAAATAATTACACAGAGGTTCAAGTTTACCCTATACTATGCCTCTAATAGGCTACACCACAAGTTAACTGCATTGCTACTTTATGTCTTAGCTTTGGGAATATAAGGTCCTTACTCCTGATCCCTTGTATTTCCATCTACTTCATTAAGGATCATTTAGAATGCCTTTGGTTTTGGTTTTGGTGGAACATTGGGTTTTGCTGCCTCTTTCTTCTTTGGGCAGTCTTTCAAAATGTGCCTTTCCTCGTTACATCGATAGCACATCCTCTTGTTGGACGGACACTCGTTGGCATAATGCCCAGTCTTCCCACACTTGTAGCAGGTCACCTTTTCTCTACATTTCCCGAAGTGCTTCTTTTTTCACTTCTCGCACCATTTTGCTTCGCCTCCTCCTCCTCCAGACTTCGAGATTTTTCTTTTCTCGTTGGACCCTAAAGTCCCTTCAAACTTTCTTTTCTCGCCAACTTCAATCTTGTTGGCGTCTCTTCCCTTAATCATATCTTCTACAGACTTGGCAGCCCAGATAGCCGCCTCCAAAGTAAGTGCTTGACGCACTGACACTGCATACTCCCATGGAAGTCCCTTTGCGTACCAGTCTATTTTCGTCAGCTCATCTGGGACAATACGCAAAGCAAACTCCATTTTGTCTGTGAAGTTATTGGTGTATTCATCAATGGTCATACTTCCCTTCTTCAACGTCAGGAATTGGTTTTCTAGCTCAAGCACATTTTGGGCCAAGCAGTACTTGCGCTTGAAGTGCACCAGGAACTCTGACCAAGTCAGTTGCAGTGGCTCATTAGGGCTTAGGGTTTTCCCCAGAGTGTTCCACCAACGAGCAGCACTACCTCTGAACTGACGCACTGCAAATGTGGTTTGTAACTTGCCTTGGCAACCACATGTCATGAAAACCAATTCTATTTCCGAGATCCAATCCATTACTCCGACGGGATCTTCTTTTCCAGTGAAGGTTGATGGCTTGCAAGTCATAAAGTCTTTATACTTGCATCCATTTCTCTCCACTCTATCCTCGTGGTTATTTCTCCCAACCACAAGCAGTTCACTATGACCAACAGATCTACTGTTGTTCCCTTCTTCAGACTGACTGTCATTTAATTCAGGTTGTTCAACAGGAATTGAGGGTTCACTCTTGTTGTTCAGCAACATTTGCCTTATTTCCTCCCTTTGTTCAGCCATCATGGTCTGAATCATGGCTCGTACTCTAGCCATAGTGATGGGTTCTGGTGCAGCTCCTACTATAGGCACCTGTTCCACCACTTGGGGTTGAGGTTGTTGGTTTCTGTTTGCATTTCCCGCTCCACTTCGGGTTCTTTCCATTATAATCTATACGCCAAATTAGGTGACCTTAAACCTTTATCCACGACAGGTATTTAAATTCTCCTTATCACTCTGAAACGTTACATGTTAGTTCTAATATCGTAATCGTACGCTTAGAAACCTACACACATAAGGTTTCCAGATCCGGTCGGCAACAGACCAAAGATCCGAACAAATAATATCATATATGGCAAACATATAGCATTTAGCACTTAAAAGGATTTTAGGCATCTTTCCTAAAATATACTAGTGCTCGTGTCTAAAATATGGTAGACACTCATCTCACAATCATCACTTAGCATTCTAAGTTTAAGTCTAGAAATCCTACAAATTTCTAGTTCGCTTAAACTAATGCTCTGATACCAACTGTGACATCCCCTAATTTCTCAGCCAGAAAAGACCGATTTTGTTTATGCTTTTTAAAATAAAATCAGAGTAACCCTTTTAAAAGATGTTGCGGAAGTTGTTCCCAAAACAAAACATGATAAAATTTATCAAAACCTTTCTTTAAGAAATATATATTTTCATTTTATATCAAAACATCGGGATGTCATGTTCCGATACAGATCAAAAGCATAAACAAGACATTATAAGCCTTACAACAGTTATTTACAACTACTGGCCTATAATCCAAAAACCTCTCATCATCATCTGACTATGCTCAGGGTCTATTACCTGTAACATAAAAAGTTGAGTGGGTCAGGCTTGGGATCCTGGTGAGCATATAGGGTTTTCAACCCACAATAAATAATAAACTTATCAATCAGCAATAAGTTTATTAATTTCATCAACCAAAAATAACCCTAATTACCCGTTCCCGTTATCCTCACTTCACGTCCCTAAAACAACTATCACAGGGGACCTAGCCTAAGGATTTTCATTAAGGGGACAACATTGCTTCCGGGGTTCGTCAACAATTTATGTCAAATAAGACAACCAATGGGGTGACAACATTGCTTTCCTCAGCAATTTATGTCAAACAAGACAACCTGACATAAAACAACCAATAAGGTGACAACACTGTTTTCCTCAGCAATTTATGTCAAATAAAACAACCAATGTGGTGACAACATTGCTTTCCTCAGCAATTTATGTCAAATAGGCACGAAGTCACATCGTCGCCAAAGTTTATACAACAGGCACTAAGTCCATAGCTGCCAACGTACTAAATCCATAGCTACCAACATACATTTATATTGTACTAAATTCATAGCTACCAACATACATCTATACTGTACTTTTATCCTTCATTCTTTACCTACCCATGTTTTACCCAACATGTTTGAAGATAATATATATATATATATATATATATATATATATATATATATATATATATATATATATATACGTTTTAAATCATTTTAAACATGTATAAAACATTCATTTAACATTCATCTCAAATAAACAAACAACATATATACACATAGCACGTATTTTATATAAAATACTTCATATCTATGTGTAAGATGAAAGTGACTATACACTCATTTGATTTAACGATAATCGGGCTGCACTTCGTTTCCTAAAACGATCGTTTCTAATAAAACCGGAAGTTTTATTGAGAAACCGGGCTCTGCGAGGGTTGGGCTTCAAAACCGAAAAGATAAATTTTCCGGGCTTCTCGGGCACTTCGGGATGTGTTTCGGGTGTTGGAATTGATCTCGGGGGAGTTGAAATAGCAAAAATGTAAAATTAGGGTGAAAAGGTGGCAAAATTCCAACAAAAACCGGGAGGTCTCGCACCCTTTATATAAGTGTGAGCCTCGGATCCGAAGCAAGAAGAAGAGGGCAGGTGGCAGAGAGGTTCGGAACACGTGGCAGAAGGGGCGAGGCTCGAATGCGAGATGGGCACGCGTCGGCTTCGGATAGGTCCAACACTTCGGATGACGCAGCTGCTTCGGACACGGGGGTGCACACGCGTCGGATGTCTATTGGACCTCGCATTGCTTGGCTCTCCGGCTCGGACACGCGTCTGCATGCGAGAAGGGCGACGTGGCCGAAACTGTGCCATGCGATTCTTCTCGGTTTTCAAGGATTTCTTGATTTTTGAGCCCCGATCTTCTAAAATCCATAACTTTCGCATACGAGCTCCGTTTTTAGGTTATTTATATGCACGTGTAGGTAAAATTACGCTCTACAACTTTCGTTTAGACTTCGTCGGCTAATTTTGAATTTAATTTTTATATTATTATTTTTAACAGACTGGGACATGAAATCCGTTAAAAATTCATAACTTCTTCATCCGACGTCCGTTTTCGTCTGTCTTTTTACCGTTGTACTACTATTGACGAGGCCTTCGATTCTCGTTTAGGTTGTGTCGGCTAAAAATCACTCGATCTAAAATTTGAGTTTTTAGCTGTCTACTGCTAAGCTGAAACTTAGAAAAATCATAACTTCGTCATACGAAGTCAGATTTGGATGTTCTTTTTATACATACTCTCGGTTTAACGAACACTACGACTTTCATTTAGATCACAACTTCCGTTTAGACTTCGTCGGCTAATTTTGAATTTATTTTTAATATTATTATTTTTAACAGACCGGGACAGGAAAATCCGTTAAAAATTCATAACTTCTTCATCCGAAGTCCGTTTTCGTCAGTCTTTTTCGTCAGTCTTTTTACCGTTTTTGGGGAGACTCACTAAGCTTCGTGCTTACGGTTTTCAGTTTTGGTTTCAGGTACTTCTAGTAGCAGAGGGAAGAGCTTGGGATGACTACATTGCACACACCATGATGATTTAGCCTCAGATGATTACTCTAATGTTTTGATAGGATACTCTGATAACTTTTTGAAATACTTGACTAAATGACAAATAATCGTCCCAACATCTCCCATAATCAATTCTAAACTTACGTATAGACTAAACTACAGCGGAAGCAAAATAAAATAAAATAAAATCTTCAATTGAAGAACTTCGGGTGTTACGTCTTTGCAGAACTCCTTTATCGTCTTGTTTTAAAATCCTTCTCCTTGCCTTCTTACTGCCACTTGCTAAATAGTTTCCTGGGTTGCGCACATTTAAAGTTTCTAAATGGGTAAGCCTAGGGCCTAGTGAGTTCGTGTTGCACGTACATGTCCATCACTTAACAAAACAAATAGTTTTATCATATAGTTTCAATAAATATTACAACAAACATATCACCTGATGACGTAATTTTAGGGGAACGATTAATTATCCAGAGAAAGAACCAAAGGTTCATTCCCTTCTCCTTGAGACAACTCATCATCCATTGTTCTCAAGTATTTTAAATATCCAAGGAAATGAGTATAAATCTCATTTCTCATCCCCGCCGATCACACACATCCGTCATGCTCACAGCGATTAAACACCTCACCCATTCCCACTAAACTTATCACCCCAAAAAAACATACAATAGATAAACAATTCAAAATAACATTCGCACACAACCATACTTATCATAAAACATATTTTCAATAAATAAATAAAAACTGCGTAATAAACACATGACAAACATTTATGTGCGAGCAACCACAGAACACGAAAAACTCACCTTGATGGCGTTAGGCCTTAACCGGATGTCGTCACGCTACTTGCAGACATGCACCCTACCTTTAGCCAACATTTATTTTCTAAGGCTATAATCCTATAAAAATCCTATGTGTTCGTGGCATTTAGTTCGATTACTCATATGTCTCGTTTGGTCAACTAATATTTTAGTTATCGATCTTAAATATGTTAAAATGTAAAATTTTCAAAAATAAACACCAACCATTAATTATTAAATAAAATGGTCAAAAGTTTTTAATAAACAGGAAGTTCATGTGCTTAAGTGTAATTAAAACAAATTAACATGCACTTAAATCTTCATGCCTATTCACCTAACTTTTAATTTTATCTGGAAACAAAAGAACATACGAACATTTCTACTGCTTGTACAAAAATGTCCAAACCTCCAGGGAGCATTCTTGTAATTTGTAGGTTTGTATTTTGTATTGTTTAAGATCTAAGAATAAGGAAAAACGTTCATTTTGTAAGGGCTACTTTTGTAATTTGTAAGCAATTTGCAAGACAACTCACAGTACCCACAATTAAATGTGGGTTGCCCCATAATTGTATCGACTATCTTCCTAACCCGAAAAACGCAATATTTTTTTTCTGCCATTTTTAAGAATTTCAAACTCGTTTTTTTTTTCTGCACAAACCTTTTGATTGATTTAACTTATAACCACTTCTTGCTTTCATCATTTTCCAACCTAAACGACGTTCAATTTCAATATAGAAAACCATATTATTCTAGATTAAATGCATCTTTTTATACCAAAATATATCAATTTTGTTTTAAATCAAATTTAACCATTTCCTGACTACCACGGAGACATACGATCGAACCAACCATGAAACACACAATCTAAAGCTATTTCCTTAAACTATTTTGAACGAAAATTGGGAGGACATACCTTAATTTTGAGCAAAATACGGAAAAACGTTTCCAACTTCTTCCTCCGATTTCTCTTACAATTCTCAATCCTTTCTAGCGATTCCAGTGGGCATCCCATTCCATTTCTCGAGCTCTTTATAATGCCCAAGTTTATAACATTTCTAGGTCACTCAAGAGTCCGAATTTATGCCTCCAATTAAGTGACGTTTTTAGAGTTTAATAGTCATAAATTACCCCTAATAATCATGTTAATAACTATTTACATATATTTTATATTTACCTGTATTTTATATATATATATATATATATATATATATATATATATATATATATATATATATATATATATATATATATTTTGAGTTATCACAAACTTCCCTCCTTCGAAAAATTCCGTCCTCGGAATTTGAATTAAGCAACCAAATAAGGGTATTTGGTCTTCTCATCTCATACGTTTCCTCATGTCATGTCTGACCCTTTATGTTACTTTCATTGAGCGTTCATGGGTTGTATCTCCACATTCTTTAACTTCTTGACCAGATAACCCATTTCTCGTTGTAAACTCTTCCAAAATGATGATATGAAATTAAGGTTTTGATCGTAAATAGGCAAGCGAACGATCTCGTTAATAACTTTCCCACAAGTAGGTTTCACCCAATGACACAATTTAAGGAAACATTTTAGATATCCAGAGAAAGAACCAATGGTCCACTTCCCTTCTGACTTGGCACAACCTGTCCGTTGTGCTCAAGAATTTAAATATCCTAGGAAATGCGTAACTTCTCAAATCCTATCTCCCGTCGGTCTCAACACACCCGTTATGTTCCCGACTATCATACACCCATGTCCCCATTAAATGTGTCATCATACACCAGTTAAACAAATCTAAAAACTTTCCACTTATCCTCTTCCATGGATTCTTTCTGACTCTTCTTCGGTCCACCCAGTAGTCCGACGCTTACATAAATTTTCATCATTTTGAATCTTACTTGATTCCTTCCTTATCTTATTACTTTAGTGTATAAGTGACAACATTAACCTTCCGTAATAAGTAAAGATCTTACACCTTCTTTGACTTTTGGTAATCCATGCACATCTACAACGTCCCATCCTTTTCAAGTAGGTTATGCAACTATTAAATAAATCCTTTCATCCTTATTGGTGCTAACCAATAGGACTTTCGAGAACTCCCTTACCAATGGTATATTTGTCATATCATGTTTTCCTATTTCGTACCCATGCCCGAATAGCTTTCTTACTATAATCTATGTTAACTTGGTTTTTAACAACCAATCCATTCCTACCACGATAATCAAACAACATAGTGCTACGGGTGCTAGTATTAATGGTGCTAAAAGAACTGTTTATCTAAATCAAACAATCATCAAATTCCGTTCTTACGATTACACAATGATCATCATCGGTCTTTATTTCTAAAGCTTTTGCACCCATAATTAGGAACTTACAAAAAGTAATGAAAAAAAAATGTTTGCATCCACATTCAATAACACCCATAATATAGAGTTTACTAATAAAGCACGTGCCACTATATCTGGGTATCATGAGCTTCCTGAGCTGTTATATGGAAAACTCTTCTTTTTGTTCTTGTCGTTTCTGCCTTTTCATCTCCCGACCGATTCCCTTTCTCTGTCATCATGCGTTGATTATTGTTACCCTTATTTTAAGGACAGTTTGACCTGATGTGATATGGGGACCCGCACCCATAACATACTTTCCCCACTTTATAATCAGAAGCGATATGTCCTATCTTTCCACATTTGTAGCAAGTTCTTTGATTCATATTACACTCCCCTTTATGGAATCGTTTGCATATAGTACATTGTTCTATTCCAGACTGTTGCTCATAGTTACAATCTGAACTAGAAGTCTTGCCTTTCTTTGAGTCTGTATTTAAACTTTCCAACTTCCGTTTTCCTGAATGGTTATCCTCACCCTGACGATTCTTTTCCCGCTCTCGGCCTTCCGCGGCGTCTACAGCAGACTGAAAGGTACCTGGTTTCTGAATTTCTACAAATTCACGAATGACAGTTTTTAGTCCCCAAATATACCTCTCCACCCTCCTTTCCTCCGTAGACACGTAAAACTCTGCAAATCTAGCTTTCTCAGTGAACTTAGTGGTGTACTCTCTCACAGTCATATTCCCTTGTTCTAAACTCAAGAATTCTTCCTCCAACTGTTTAACCGCTGTTCGAGGGCAAAACTTTTCTTTAAAAATTCTTAGAAACTCATCCCACGACATCTTCTTGGCCGCCTCACGCCCCTTAACTTCCTTCACCATGCCCCACCAATGTATTGCCTCCCCTTTTAACATTGTTGCAGCATAAATCACCTTGTCTTCATCCGCACATTTGCTAGTATCAAATGTTCCCTTGATCTCCATGATCCATGTTGATGACAAAACGGGATCAATTTCTCCATTAAATATAGGTGGCTTACAATTCATGAACGTCTTGTAACTACAACCCCTTCGTTCATGGTTGTCAATGTGCCTTGAGGGTTGTGCAATGCTTGGGTCAGGATTTGTATTTGGTGTACTATACTCATAGTCCTCTTCACCTCCGCCCAAGTTACCCTGGTACTCACTTATTATTGCATCTCGTGCCTGAGCAACTACATCTGGCAAGGTAGCGTGTATCGCCCAAGAAATCTCATCAACCAACTCTTCTCTAGTGATCATGTTTGTCGCACGGCCCCTTCTGCGACCTCGACCTCGGCCTCGACCGCAGTGGGAGCCGGAGCTACCCTGGCCAAACGGTGCAGCTATCGGTGTTGTTACAGCTCCTCACCCTCTTCCTCTACCCCTGCCTCTTCCTCTTCCTTGGCCACGTCCATGACTCGCATTAGGGATCAATGGAGTTTCCGATACATCTCCTGGTGCTCTAACATAAGCTCCAACTGGAATTTGTTCTTCCTCCGGGGTGACACTAGCAAACCTTTCAGATCTCCTTGAAGACATGATACCTACAAGCGAGATGTGGTCTAATTTAGTCGTTTGATTACCTCTCGTTCCTTCAGTCTAAGCTTAAGTGTTTATGCAAACACCTAATCTGCTTAAACAATGGCTCTGATACCAACTTGTAACACCCCGATTTTCAACTATCGATTAAATGACAAATAATCGTTCCAACATCTCCCATAATCAATTCTAAACTCACGTATAGACTAAACTACAGCGGAAGCAAAATAAAATAAAATAAAATCTTCAATTGAAGACCTTCGGGTGTTACGTCTTTCCGGAACTCCTTTATCATCTTGTTGTAAAATCCTTCTCCTTGCCTTCTTACTGCCACTTGCTAAATAGTTTCCTGGGTTGCGCACATTTAAAGTTTCTAAATGGGTAAGCCTAGGGCCTAGTGAGTTCGTATTGCACATACATGTCCATCACTTAACAAAACAAATAGTTTTATCATATATATATATATATATATATATATATATATATATATATATATATATATATATATATATAGGGAATGATTATATGGAAAACAAAAAACTCTAAAAATCATAAAAATGCATAAAAAAAATACTTAGAAACCACAAAACTTTTTTTTTTTATTTATACATCAAAAAATCACAGGTTTTATAAAATTTTTGCTGAAATAAAATAAAAAATCGATTTTTTTTTCAAAAAAATTTTCAGCGAAAATCTATAAAAAGTTGCGAATTTTCATAATATAAAATCAAAAAAAAGATTTGTGATCTCTAAGTACTTTTTTATGCTTTTTTTTATTTTTAAGGTTTTTTGTTTTCCATAGAACCTAAACCTATATATATATATATATATATATATATATATATATATATAGAGCTAGGTTCATTTGTTTAAAGTAAGTATTGTGTTATTGTATACATAAATGTGGGCCAATCAAAATTAAACAAAAAATTAAATAATTAAATAAATAAATAATGGTAATTTAGTAATTTGTTTAGTAACTTCCAAAATTAATCCCTATAATCATGGTATTGACCTAATCTCTCCAATTTAAATCTCGTTCCCGATCTGCAAAATTAGAATGGACTACAAAATCGATCTTGAGTTCTACAAAAATCGATTGCCATCGCCATCTCCAACTCCAGCACATCGACCGAATCCGATTCGCAATCCCCCAAGCCTCTGTAATCTGTTGCGCAGACCACTCACTAGTTCCCCAATAAAACGCCCAACCTTTATCGATCACATGATTCATAGCCCTAACTGTTTCCTCAATCGGCGTTTGCAAATTCGGTCGATGACAATAAATCAGATCGACATACTCCATATCCAGTCGTTTCAAAGAAGCTTTAGTCCCCTCGATGATATGTTTTCTGGATAAACCCTTGTCGTTGGGTCCCAGACCTCCCCAAAACAGCTTAGTAGACACAACGATGAGCTCCTCTTTGGTCCATTGTTCGTCATCGGCGGTCCAATCAAGGGGAAGAAGAATGGATCGAAGGCAGATCGGAGAGCAGGTGGGGGATCAGCCGCCCTTCATCACGTATGTTTCTTTTTCAGCTTATAGTTGCTTCACCTTTTTTTTTTGTTTTTTTTCTTGTTGAATCTCGATTATATCCTGCAAACTTGTTATGAGATTGATTGTTCCTGGAATCAGTTTTTTAGAAATTGATTTATGTTCCAGGTAATTTTTTTGTAATTGATATATTCTCTTGGTGAATTCCAATTTCAACAGGTGTGTTTCTACATAAGTTCTTGATTTGTTCAAGACAAGTGAATTACAAGCTTTTGAATGGTGGTACAGTTATTAATTTGATGTATAAGTGTGTGAGCACCAGGTGTTTGACGATTTGTCTGAGAGAAATAATTTATTTGTCGTAAAGTGTCAGATTCTTTTCTTAGATTATTGCTTTCAGGATACAATATCCTTATACGTTTTTTGGTAATGCTTAGATCTTTTAGTCTCAAATCTTATTACTTGCTGTTGTTTAATTTCAGAGGAATCGAGTAAAGAGCAATTTGGAAGAACTTAATCATATTTGCACTGCTACAGATGGTGGCGAATTCCGATTCTGTGGGAATTAAATCTCGATATTTCCTTTGTGATTTGTGTATTTTCTATGATTGCAGTTCTATCGGTATAGAATCACGAATTCCAATTCTACTGGAATGGAATCTTGAATTCTGATTCTGTCAGAATATAATCTTGAAGATAAACATTGTATGGGATGAAGATGAACAATGACCACCAATCTTCCAAAAAGAATGGATTATTCTACCATAATAATATAGAATGTATTGAAAAAAATATATGTAATAGTATATTCTGGTAGAATGATTTATAATTGTGTTTTTTTGTTATTAATAAGTGTAACATTCTCATGTAATTCTTAACAATTGTTACCCGTATTCTATAAGAAATTATATATTTTTTGTTTTTATTCTTCAATTGATTGTTCAAAAATTTGTTATTCTACAAGAAGTTGTTTAAGTCATGATCAAGAAATAAGTTCAAGAATATTTTTGTTATTTATGGTCTAAGAATATTTTTATTTTGAAATATACTCATAAACATATTCTGTCAGAATGTCCGAATTAAAAGTATTATAATTCGTAAAATCGGATTTTTAAAATTAATAAAATCTATGATCCCTTAAAAAATGCAATTTTCCTTTAATAAATCTATATTAATTGACTAAATTACCATTGTAATTAATTAAGATGATATTTTTCAATTGAATTTAATTCAATAATATATATTAATTACTTTCTATAAATAAGTAAATTTGATTGGCCCACATTTATGCATACAATAACACAATAGATACTCTAAACAAAATAACCTAAGCCTATATATATATATATATATATATATATATATATATATATATATATATATATATATATATATATATATATATATATATATATATATATATAGGTTTTGGTTCTATGGAAAACAAAAAACCTTAAAAATAAAAAAAAACTTAGAGATCACAAATCTTTTTTTTTTATTTTATATTATGAAAATTCGCAACTTTTTATAGATTTTCATTGAAAATTTTTTTTAAAAAAAAAATCGATTATATATATATATATATATATATATATATATATATATATATATATATATATATATATATATATATATAGGGAATGGTTATTTGGAAAACAAAAAAACCCTAAAAAAACTCTAAAAATCATAAAAATGCATAAAAAAAATACCTAGAGATTACAAAACTTTTTTTTGACATTTTTTATGAAAAAATCACAGGTTTTTAAAGAAATCCGCTAAAAAAATTTTGAAATTATTTTTTTTATAAAAAAAAATGATTTTTTTTCAGCGAATTTTAATAAAAAGCTGCGATTTCTCATAAAAAAATTCAAAAAAAAGTTTTGTGATTCTAAGTATTTTTTTATGCATTTTTATGATTTTTAGGGTTTTTTTTAGGGTTTTTTGTTTTCCATAGAACGTAAACCTATATATATATATATATATATATATATATATATATATATATATATATATATATATATATATATATATATATATAGAAAAGTCCTTATACTTCAATCTTATTAATGAAAAAGCCATTCGTGATTTTTTTGTTTGCAATTTAATCCTTAAAACGGGCACTAATCAGTTCCAATGTTTATTTTGTAAGTGTTTACCGGTTTCAATGGTTAAAAAAAACTCAAAGGATAAATTTTTTATCAACAGATCCAAAATATATATATATTTTTTTTGTGGGTTACCCTGTTTTTAGTCTTAGAACAAAAATAACTATCATTTTCGCTACAAGGCCATTAAGAATTATAAAAATGTTTTTTCAAAACACCCCTTAAAAAACCTAAAGCCGATAAAAACCGATCCAATCCGTCAATCCAACCTAAATTAACAGGATGAGTTGAAATTTTCAACCTATTTAATTTAAATGGGTTGTCCCGACTAACTCATTTAATTAAATATGATGGATTGAATACAAATTATAAACCCGTTTTTAGTCCAACAATTCATTTAATTTTAATATAAATTTAATTTAATAATTATATAAATATTATCATGTATTAATCTAAATATTAATTTATAGTTTATAATGTTGTATTATTATTATTTTTTCAATATAATCTTAATCTAAATATTGAGATTGTCTTTTTGTCATGCTTTTTAAAATTTTATTTAAGTTTAGAATTAGTGATATAATATTTAGTTAATCTATATATACTTTTTTTTTCAAATGGGTTGAGACATATTTAAACTATTTATTTAATAGGTTGGACCCAAACTTAACGCATATCCATCGTTTGTCACCTCTAAAAATTGATTAAAAGAAAAAAAAAATAGGAGAAAAACATATAGTATATAGTAACGTGTTGAATGTATTTTTCAATTTCTGATTTATTTCGAAACATATGAATATAATAGTTAGATCGGTGTGGTTATCTAATATCTTATTCCAAACCATGTTCTATCTCTAACCATCATTTTCTGTAAAGATTTGGCAGAATTGAAGGGCAGTTAAAACGAATGAACAGTTGGCTGACGCCTACAATACTTTCCTTTCGGTTGGTTATTCCTTCCCGCCAATACAGACCCGATTAGGAATATGGGAAGAAGGCGACTGTTGCTGCTGTTAAAGCCCTTGGATGTGTACTCGTTACATCAATCAACCGGCGTCCCTCGTCGCAATACAAACCCTAAGGTTAATTTCCCCTATTCCTTTTCTTGATTTCGATGATCTTAACTCAACAATGTCTTGGTTCATCGTCCTTCGCTGTACTTTTTTTCGGGATAAACCATCAGGGTCTAATGCAGATCAAGTGTTTGATAAAATACCCCAGTGAACACCGACCATCGTAGTTATGTTTCTTTGATTGCTTTCATCTCCCACCTTCATTTACGACTCATATATCTTCCATTACCATGTCAAAACTCAAACAACGTTTACATTCATGTTCTTTGTTCTTCTACATCCCTCATTATGTTTTTGCGACTTTCTTGAAACATACGATTCTTTCTTTCAAACTTTGCAGGTATTACAATTCATTGATAGCAGATGCAGAGTTCATAAAGCTGCCATAGAATTCTGTCAAGATATCTTAAGAAGAAAATCCATTGAATGGGATGCTGTTTTTCGTAGTCATCTCTCTCAACCAATTCATAATGTGGATCTTGTTGTTACCATTGGTGGAGATGGAACCCTTCTGCGTGCAAGTCATTTCTTGAATGATTCAATTCCATTACTTGGATTAAACTCTGACCCCACTCAACCACAAGAGGTTAGTGTGTTAATAACAATGTAATTTCTTTAATGCTTATTTTGCTTATTGTTTTATTGATTTGAGAAATTATTAGGTGGAAGAACTCGGTGATGAGTTTGATGCAACAAGAAGCACTGGTTTTCTTTGTGCAGCAACTATCAAAAACTTTGAACAGGTAGATTAGATTTGACTTTTGAGTAAACACACAAAAAAAAGATTGTTTCTGAAATATTTTTTGATCTTGTAGATGCTAAATAACATTTTGGAGAATGGAATGACTCCTACTGAGCTTTCAAGAATGGCTATTAAAGTGAACTCAGAGCTACTTCCACTATATGCTCTTAATGATTTTTTGATATCAGATCCAAATCCTGCAGCTGTTTCTAGGTTCTCATTCAGGTATAACTATGAAATTCAAATTCAAATACAAATAGCAAGTTAATGTTAATGTTAATGTCATGTTCTTCCACTTATTCTTAACTTTCTTTTTTAAAGAATTATAAAACAGGAATCAAGTCAACCTCTGGTCAACTGTCGATCTAGTGGTCTCAGAGTCTCAACTGCTGCTGGATCAACGGCTGCAATGCTATCAGCTGGTGGATACTTAATGCCTGTTTCATCTAAAGATCTTCAATACATGGTAAGAGAACCGATTTTAGTGACACAAGAGCATTTGAGATTAATGCATGGATTAGTGAAACCTAAAGAATCAATGGATATTGATTGGCAAACAAATGAAGGGTTAATCTACATTGATGGTGCTCATATTGTTCATAATGTTCAACATGGTGATTCCATTCAAATATCTTCATGTGCTCCAAGTTTGAAAATCTTTTTGCCTCACCATTTGTTAGGAACAAGTAAGATGTGAGTGGATGATTGGATTTTTGTAGCTAATTCAATTGAGTTTTGGTATATGATATAAAAATGATTATTTTATTCGGTTCTTTTAGGTTGTGTTCTACTTTCAATAAGAGATTTTGAAATTTCCTACACTTTCTTTATTTATAATATATGTTGGATTTACTCTCATCATGATAGGTTTTCCATATTGTTGTACAAGATTCCAAAATTCCCTTCACTTGCTTTATTTACACTATGAGTTGGATTTACTCTTATCATTCCTTTTACCTCGTCTTTGAACTTCTCTTAATGCCTCTTAAGTATCCATCGAAACCTTCCTAACATCTTTTTTTTTTTTTTTTTTTTTTTGGGAGTCATTACTATTTCCAATGTTGAATTAGAAACAATTGAATATTGTTGGTGCCGATTTCACTTCAATATGGTTATCACCAAAATTTTCATCAATTTTCGGGACACAATTACCTCTTATATTTAACACTATGAGGATTTCTACATGTTAATTCTCAAATATTAGTTAAACATTTAGAGTTATAACACATAGAATCATATATCACATTTTAAGGTCGTATTATTGTAACACCTATTTTTTATGTTTAATTGGTAATTCTAAGGAAAATGAGTAAGATGAGTTTTAGTAAAACCCTAGTTCGTGAAGCTTTTACCAGAAGAACGCGGCGCGTACGACGTCATTAGTCACGATGCGACTAAGTGAGTGTCGCGACGCGTGGCTGCAATTAGTCTACACCCTAATCTCAGACCTTAAGCCCTATGTAAATGAACTAATGTTGGATTAGGTGTCTAAGCCAATAACTAAATTAGTATAATCTTGAATTATTAGCAAAATTCTTTTTGGGTTGCCCTCAAACCTAGTAATGCACTGGAATATTTTTTGGAGAGAGATATTGATTTATTAATTTATTATATGATTAATAAATTAATTAGAAATCAAAATAAATAATTTATTAATATATTATGAGAATAATATATTAATTAGAAATAATATTGTTTAATTAAAAAATAATCAGAAATTAATTGAAGTTAACTTTGGGATTAATTAGATTAATTAAAAGTAGAATGACTAAAGGTGACAATGTTCAAAATTTGAGCACTAACCAATTCTAGAACCTCCCATGAGGGTTGATGAATTCTAGAAGGGGTTCTAGGGTTTTCCTTGGGCATTAAGGAGCCTTGGATGCGGAGGAAGTAAAGGGAAAAATGGTTTATCTAAGGAAGCTGTCTTATCCTATTATCTCTTAGTCACCTATATAAACCCTCTAAGGGTTATGATTTTCAGCCATCCCTTTTCTAAAAGAGAAAACCAAAAATTATTCTTCTCCTCCTCTCTCCTCTTTAGCCTCTAATTTGCTAGGGTTTGGGTGTGAGCCATTAGAGGCACGAGACTTTTGGTGCTTGTTTTCTGAAGACCCTAACCACCCTATATTTTTGGTGCTTGTTTTCTGAAGACCCTAACCAAAAATTATTCTTCTCCTCCTCTCTCCTCTTTAGCCTCTAATTTGCTAGGGTTTGGGTGTGAGCCATTAGAGGCACGAGACTTTTGGTGCTTGTTTTCTGAAAACCCTAAGGAGGCAAATTTCGAAATCTTCTAGGGTTCTTGAAACCCTAACCACCCTATATTTTCGAAATTTGCAAGGGTTTTAGAAACCCTAGCCCCTTTGCCTAATTTTCAAATATTTAAGGATCCCTTTTAAGTTTTGCCTTGTTTCTTTATTTGTTATTTTAAGTGCCTTAAAATTTGAACAATTAAAACCTAGTAAACCCTAGCCTATTTTCAAAAATTAGAAGACTTATGATTAGGATTAAATTTAAATTATTTTATTAATATGATTAATTGTAAATAATTATTTAATCCATAATGATTTAATTAATTTAATTAATTGTTTAATTAAAAGATAAAGATTAAATCAAAATTGGTTTATTTTTAAATTAAATTAATTTTTATTAATTTCGAAAATTTAAATTTAAACCTAGTATTTTAAAAGGATTTAAAATTCACCATATATATATATATATATATATATATATATATATATATATATATATATATATATATATATATATATATATATATATATATACTATTAAATGTTTAATATATTATATGTATAAGAAAATTTGGTCAAATCGCTAGTACGCCTCATTCACGAAACCATGCTATAAAGAGGGTATAAGGAAACGACCTATAAAATGGTCGTTAAATGGGTGTCCAGTCTCACCCACCGCTCTTATCTGCGGTGGAGGGCCGTTAGCCGAACGGATTTGATAGGAGATAATCTCATTAATAAGTATAATGATATAAAGTAACTAAACTATTTTTAAAATGTCACTCTTAGTTACTTTAGGAAAAATGTAAAAAGTATGTTAATCCATGAAAATGCACATGTGTGTGATTAACCGGCACACTAATAAGGGCTATAAAGATATATGATGGACATCTTGAAAATTATCATTGTTGATGGAGCGTGTATGGTTAACCGGCACATCAATGTGAGATGGTAAATGACATCAAGGTTGTCGAGCGGATTTGCATGCTTATACACATCTCGTTTGTGATCATCGGCATCCCAATCACAAAAGTGAGAGCATAATCCGAGATTAAACATGTCATTGAAAAGAATTAATGAATCTCAAAAGATCTAGGAGTTTCATAAGATTGGTATTTGTAAAAGCCTTACCTACCTAAAATAGATTTGAATTTGATCACGACATTCCTCTTCAAAGTTTGAATCGAAAATATGGATCCTAGCCTTAATTTAAATTTATGGGTTAATAATTAAGGATTAAAAATCAACTAACATGAATTCTTCTTTTCTCCTAATTTTAAAATATCTTATGAAGATAGAAATGGCCTTCCTCATTGTTTTCCTTAGTCTTCTAGAGATGGTCTTCCAATTTCAATTCAAGGTGAAATTGTTTTCCCTTCCTTAGGAAATGATGGAACTAGACATCATCTTTCTTCCACCTCCTCCTCCTGTGACTCTCCCAACGTCACGTTTTCCTCAAGTTGAAAGATACGAGACTACTCAATCCCTATTGGCATATAAACATCAAGATGGAAACTTTGTGTGTACACATGTTCTGACAGACTCGTACATTGACAAGTTCGATAGAAGGGGTGTCGTTTCCCAAGGGAGCAAGCCATTGACTAGGTTCTTCTCTCGCTTCAAAGCCCATATGATCAGTTCTTTGAGAACTTTTATATGAGGAGTATCGATGTGACCCTAATTGATCTAACCCAAATGTTGATTGTTGTTGAAGCAGAAATGCTTAAGAGCATATCTAAAACAGAGATGCTTATTGGGTCTAATTCCAAGGTTTCCATGGACATTGACAATGGTGACAATCGTGGTCCAAAAAAAGATTTCTGTCACACCCCCAAACCGGAACGGCGGAAACGTTCGGGGGTGGAGGACGTCATGCATAGTATCACAACAATTGAATCATAGCATGCATAGTAAACACAACCAGACATTGAATACATATATGAAAAAGGTTTACATTGTTTAATACATAGATTGGTTCATATCAAAAGCAAAATAGAAAGACTTGACTCTAACGCTCCGTCTTCTGCAAAATTCCTGGGAGTACCTGTCTACTAATTCCCTGAGAATACAAGCAGTTTTGAAAGAATATCAGCATAAAGCTGGTGAGTTCATAAGCATTTCGTTTAGGTGGAAAAGTGTTCTTTGAATCCTTTTGAAAAGTGTTCCTCAAGAAAATCCTGTATTTTCTTATGAAAAGCGTGTTTGAAAAACCCATTCCTTCCATGACTTCCAGATTCATACAAGAGATGTACAATCCAGGGAGTCGTGGAAGGAATATGAATATCCATTGATTACATATTAAACAATCTGTTTTTGAATAGCCGGGTTATCCCGGGAAAATCCTATATTTTCCCTAAAGGTTGATGATTGATTATCCGTTCTAAACTGAGGTGTGCAAGTATCTACCATACTCGAAAAGCAGTTTTCTTTTAAAAACCCTGGTTACACCCAGAGAGGTATATTAGCCTTATTACATAAATAAAACTAATTAAAAGAAAACCGTGATGAACTAAGTCCGGAAGGTATTATTAGTAATACCCTCCAGTAATCTATCGATTATTACTTTGAGGTTAGTTCACTTGATTCATTATTACAAAAGTAAATATCTGCTATCTAAATTCCGAGTTTTATAACCATACATTAACTTGATACGGCACGTATGGGGGCCAGTATCCTTTATGACTTTGTCACCCGTAGACCTGCCGGTCCCACTGTAGCTAGCAGCGAGGTGCGGGATAGTCAGTCCCGTATAGATCTATACACAACAGTCACGCTCTCCCTCCAAGAGATTCTGGTCATAAGTGCTAGTCCTACACTCTGATTCGGTGGGAGTGTTACCAAGGACGTGTCTCCAACTTAGACTAACAAATTTACAAGTAATAATACTGAAAATCCTGTTTATGATTTGCATGAATCCTCTATAAAATAATACATTTTACTACATGATTCACAAGTTCATTGTTCTTAGTTTTGAAAACTGTTTCTACGAGTTGATTTCTTAGTCGTTTGGTAAAACTGTTTTTCCGTGTTAAAAGCATGTTGAAAGTATAATTATCTTAAAATAATATATTTTGAGTACAAGTTTCCTTGTACTTTTGCTTGTATTCCCCCCCTGAAAACAAGAAAACTCGGAAAAACGTAGGGGTATGAACTCACCTTTGGAAGATGTTTCGAAGGTAGATTCGCGTAAGGACAAGAAGTTCCACGACAGAATTACCGAGACACAACGAGTCCTAAATGACAATTAGAGACATATATAGCCATGAATATAGTGTTTAGAAGCAACTAAATGCAAGGGAACCCCCTTAGGGACTAGGAAACACTTGAACCAAGTGTTGAATCACATGTGATTCACCTAAGGGAAGTGTACGGCCCATATGAAGTGTGTGCGGTCGTGGGTGTGCGGCCAGGTGGCGTGTGCGGTTGCATACAGGAGTGTGCGACCGTACAGAGGGTGTGTGCGGCCGTACACCCTTCATATATGCCCCAAGAGTCGATTTTTCAGCGTTTTAAGGTTCAAACCAAGTCCAACTAGAAGATAGGGAATCAAACTCTCACTTTGGAGGTTCTTTGAGGTGTGTACGGCCACCTTATGAAGGTGTGCGGCCGTACACCTTCATGTGATGAAGAACATGATGAACTTTGATGATTAAGGGCTTAGATCAATGGGTCCTTCATGTATGCTAAGCTAGGTGATGGAAAACTCAAGTTTTTGAGGCCTTGAGAGTGTTCTTGGATGAAGTTTTTAGAGAGAGAAAGTAGAGAGAGAAAGTAGAGTGCAGTGAAATGAAAGGAATGAGTGAAGGGGTCACCCTATATAAATAGGGATGAGTTTGCGGCTGGAGGATGGGTGTGCGGCCGTACACTCATGTGTGCGACCGTACACTCATGTGTGCGGTCGTACACTCATGTGTGCGGCCGTACACACCTTCCAAGAGGGTGTATAGCCCGGTTTTCTCACTATGAGACGTGCTAACTCATTCCTAAACTCAACCTTGGTCAAATGCAAGCTTAGAACACTTAAACGGACCCTTAAACGGTGATAAAAGGTAACGGAGTCGAGTTTATCCTTGATAGAAGTTCCGGGTTGTCACATTATCCCCCCCCCCCCCATCTGTTTCCTTGAATCATCGCGCTCCCAAGTGAAATCAGGACACCGCTTGGCATTCCAGCGGACCTTCACTATCGGGATGCGGCTCTGTTTCGTACGTTTGACTTCCCGATCCATGATTTCGACAGGTTCTTCCACAAAGTGTAGACCCTCGCCTAATTCGATCTCATCGAGAGGAATCACAAGTGTCTCATAGGACAGACACTTCTTTAGGTTCGACACGTGGTACGTTGCTGAGCTCTCGTGGTAACTGGAGTTTGTCTGCTTACGGGACCGATCCCAGCAAGGATCTTGGTGTAACGCCCGTGTTTCTGGGCAAGGCATTAATGTTGTTGTAAAAGTCTAGGTTAACCCTTGTAACTCATTTTGAAATAATATAAGTGTATTAATTGAGTATTATGTGTTTTGTGCTTAATTGTGTGTCTTAATTGAATTAAGAATGAAAATAAGCGTCAAAATGAAATGTTAGATAAAGCCAATATCTATGGATAATGTTGTAGTAATTGAAACGAGGTTTCCGAATATATAAAGAATACCGAAATCCGAGTTCTAACGAAGAAGTTATGACCTGTCGAAGTTTCACGACGGAACCGGCACGACGCTGAAGGACGTAAAATATGAATTTAAGATAGAGCGATATCTAGCCTTAGTGATCTAAACGGAAGTTATAGAATACATTAAACCGAGAGCGTGCATAAAAAGAACGTCTAAATCTGACTTCGTATGAGGAAGTTATGATTTTTCTAAAGTTACGACTTAGCAGTATGCAGCCCGAAACTCGAATATGAGATCAAGTGATTTTTAGCCGAAACAATCTAAACGAGAATCGAAGATCTCGTCATTAGTAGTCCATCGGTAAAAAGACAGACGAAAACGGACGTCAGATGAAGAAGTTATGATTTTATAACGAAGTTTTCCTGTCCCGGCCTACTAAAAATAATATAATAAAAATAAAGTCAAAATTAGCCGACGGAGTCTAAATGAAAGTTGTAGAGCATAATCTCACCTACGCGTGGATATAAAGAACGTCAAAAACGGAGATCGTATGCGAGAGTTATGATTTTCAGAAGTTCGAGGCACGCACCCCGAGGAGGGAACGCCCTGCGTCGGATTGGCCACGTCGTCGCTGACTCAGCTGGCATCGGATAAGACCCTCGCCCCCGCTCCTGCGCGCTGCGTCCGAAGGAACGCCCAGCGTTCGGTGAACGCGCTGCGTACTTCGAAGGAACGCGCTGCGTTCGCAAGGCCATCCTCCCCTATAAATAAGATGCGAGGCCAGCCGTCCATGGTTGCCAAATTTCTTTCTTTCACTCCATTTTGCCTCGTTTTGCATGCTAGTCATACCCTCGAAGCCCCGGTATCATTCCCGAGCCCCGAAGCAAGTCCCGAAGCCCCGAGGATCCCGAGAAGTGAAGTTTCCGAGCCGAAACTCTGCCCGCGAGAAGCCCGGTTTTCAAGGAAAACATCCCGGTTTTATCGGAAAAGTTTATTTTAAGAGACGAGGTGCTGTCCGATCATTGTCTTATCAAGTGAGTGTATATTCGTTTTCTTCTAACACATAGATACGAAGTATTCTTTATAAAAATACGTGCTATGTGTTTACATATTATTTGTTTATTTGAACTAGTTTTTGAATGGATGTTTTGTACAGGTTTTAAGCTGTATATAAATGTATATATTTTATCTACTAATATGTTGGGTAGAACATGGGTAGACAGTTGGTGTGTGAAGAAATAAAATGATGAGAGGCGTCGATGTCGTTGTTGATCTAGTCATCTAGCGGAGTATGGATGACGACCACGGACTCATTCTAGACAGTCCAGTGGAACACTAGCAGGCTCATAACCTGTAGGTGTTGTGAACGATGTGTTCACCGGTGTACTCTATCCCCCTCATGGTTGCCTTTAGGACATCTATTGCTAAGGAAGCCCCTTGCAGTAATGTCCGTCCCGATGAAAATCCTAGATTAGGTCCCTTGTAATAGTTGTTGTTTTAGGGACATAAAGTGAGGATAACGGGAATGGGTAATCGGGTTATTGTTGGTTGGTGAAATTAAATATAATTATTTATTGTGGGTTGAAAACCCTATATGCTCACCAGGCTCCCAAGCCTGACCCACTCAGTTTCTTTGTATTACAGGTAGTGGCGCAAGGGCATAAGTTGGATGACATTGTCAAGATATTTTTGGATTATAGACCTGTTGTTATATGTAATTGTTGCAAGGTCTATTTTGTGTTGTTTATGCTTTTTGTCTGTATCGGAACATGACATCCCGAGATTTTGTTATATAATCAAAAATACATTTCTTTATGAAATGCTTTGATAAATTCTTATCATATTTTGTTTTGGGAACAAATTTCGCAACTCTTTTAATCAAAGGATTACTCTGATTTTATTTAAAAGCATAAATGAAACCGGTCTTTTCTGGCCGTGATTTTGGGGATGTCACAGTTGGTATCAGAGCATTAGTTTAAGCGAACTAGGAATTTTTAGGATTTCTAGACTTAAACTTAGAATGCTAAGTGAAGGTTGAGAGATGAGTGTCTGTTATATTTGAGACACGAGCACTAGTTTATTTTAGGAAAGATGCCTAAAATGCTTTTATGTGCTAAATGCTATATGTTTGCCATATATGACATTATTTGTTCGGATCTATGGTCTGTTGCCGACCGGATCTGGAAACCTTATGTGTTTAGGATTCTAAGCGTGCGACTATGGAATTAGAACTGGCATGTAAACGTTTCAGAGTGATTTGGATAATTATCTATCGTGAAGGAGGATCTAAATTCACCTTGTTCGGTGTATAGATCAACGATGGCAAGAACAAGAAGTGGCGCTGGAAACGCAAACGAAAACAGGAATCAACCACCTGTAATCGAGCAAATACCTGTTGTAGCTGCTGCACCTGAGCCGGTGACAATGGCTGGTGTACAATTGATGATTCAGACGATGTTGGATTGTCAGATGGAAGAAACTAGACGTCTGCTTCAACAAAATCGTGAAGAACTTTCAATCCAAGTTGAAGAGCCCGAAGCGAATGGAGGGCCGTCGGAAGGTGGAAACTTCAGTGGTACCATTGGTCAAGCCAACCCACCAATTGTTAGACAAGATAATCGCAATGGAGGAAATGATGGAAGAGGATGTAAATACAAGGATTTTATGGCATCTAAGCCACCGTGTCTATCCGGAAGCCCGACGCCGGTGCAAGTTATGGATTGGATCTCTGAAATGGAGACAATGTTTGAAAGTTGCAAATGCAGCAACAGGCAGAAGACCGCTCTTGTGATCCCTTTGTTGAAATCTGGCGTGTTGAGTTGGTGGAAGCTGTTAGCTGACTCTATGCCCAAGGGAGAAGCGAGCAAAATGTCGTGGGAAGACTTTGTGGAACAACTGAAACCGCAATACTGCTCCGAGCAGGACCTTCTGGAAATCAATAATGAGTTTCAGAATTTGAAAAAGGGAAAAATGAGCGTTACTGAATACGCTGCAAGTTTCACAGAAAAGATGAAGCTTATCCCATACCTAGTTCCAACAGAACTCTCAAAGGTCAATAAGTTTGCCCTCGGACTACCAGCGGACTATGGTCCAATGGTTAAGCAAGCAACCACATTGAAAGCCGTCATCTGGGCTGCTAAGAATGTTGAGACTCAGATCAGGGAGAAGGGTCTGGAGAGATCAGAGGTTGGTGAGAAGAGGAAGTTGGATGGGCCTTTAGGGTCCAACAAGAAAAAGAAATTCTCGAAGTCTAGTTCGAGAGGGGGAGGAGGCGAAGCGAAGTGGTGCGACAAATGCAAGAAGAAGCATCATGGGAAATGTGATGGGGAAGTCACATGCTTCAAATGTGGAAAGCCAGGGCACTATGCCAACGATTGCCCCCTTACCAAGAAAGTTTGTTATGGGTGTGGGGAGGAGGGGCACATCTCGAGGGAGTGTCCGAAAAAGAAGGAGGCAGCAAAACCCAACATCCCCCCAAAGCCAAAAGCGAGAGCCTTTCAGATGACACTGGAAGCTGCTAAAGAAGAAGCTGATGTCGCTTCAGGTACCTTTCTCGTAAACAAATTGTCTGCCCAAATTTTATTTGATTATGGAGCCAACTACTCCTTTATTTCGCATAAATTTGGTAGAAAACTAGTTTTTCCTGTCGATAGACTAGATAATGCTTTATTAGTCGAAGTTGCTAGTGGCAAGTTTGTACCTATTAGCCATCGTATGAAAAACGTCTTAATCGACCTGAATGGGAATAAGTTCCACGAGGAATTATTGCCTATCGAACTAAATGGTTTCGACATCGTGCTGGGAATGGATTGGCTTAGCGCCAACGATGCCGAGATTTTATGCAAGAAGAAGATAGTAAAAGTAAACCCGCCAGGGAAAGAGTCATTTATGGTGTATGGGGACAAACGCAGAGTAAATTTTGGAATCATTTCGCTAATGAAAGCCAGAAGGTGTTTGGCCAAAGGATGTACATCATATTTAGCATTTGTGATCGATGCTAAGAAGGAGAAAAAGGAGATGCAGAGCATTCCTGTCGTGTGTGATGATCCGAAAGTATTTCCCGAAGATCTTCCCGGATTACCGCCTGATCGATAAGTAGAATTCCGTATTGACTTGTTACCAGGAACCACGCCAATAGCAAAAGCACCTTACCGACTAGCACCGACGGAGATGAAGGAGCTAATGATGCAACTTCGGGAGTTATTGGACAAAGGTTTCATAAGACCTAGTTCATCGCCCTGGGGAGCTCCGGTGTTATTCGTGAAAAAGAAAGACGGGAGTATGAGAATGTGCATCGATTACAGAGAGCTGAACAAGGCAACAATAAAGAATAGATATCCGTTGCCGAGGATTGATGACCTGTTCGATCAACTACAAGGTTCAAGTTATTTTTCAAAGATCGACCTGAGGTCAGGATATCATCAGCTGAAAGTAAGAGAGCAGGATATCGAGAAGACTGCATTCAGAACACGATATGGACACTACGAGTTTTTGGTTATGTCGTTTGGACTAACCAATGCTCCCGCAACATTCATGGATTTAATGAACAGGGTTTGTAATCCGTTCCTTGATAAATCTGTGATAGTGTTCATAGACGACATTCTGATTTACTCGAAAAGCCAAGAGGAGCATGGCAGACACTTGCGAGAAGTGTTAGAAGTCTTGAAGAAGGAGAAGTTGTACGCTAAGTTCTCCAAATGTGATTTTTGGATTCGAGAAGTCCAATTCTTGGGTCACGTGGTCAACCAAGAAGGGATAATGGTTGATCCAGCAAAGATTGAAGCTGTGATGAAGTGGGAACAATCAAAAAGTCCCACGGAGGTCCGAAGCTTTTTGGGATTAGCCGGATATTACCGAAGGTTTATCCAAGGCTTTTCTTCGATCGCTACTCCATTAACAGCTTTGACTCACAAAGGAGCTACTTATGCTTGGAGTGATAAACACCAAGAAGCATTCAAGTTGCTAAAGAAGAAGCTATGTGAAGCACCGATTCTTTCTCTACCCGATGGAGTTGAAGACTTCGCTGTCTATAGCGATGCGTCCGGTGTTGGATTGGGTTGTGTGTTGAGTCAAAGAGAAAAGGTGATAGCATATGCGTCTCGACAGCTGAAAGAGCATGAAAAGAACTACCCCACTCATGATTTGGAGTTGGCAGCGGTAGTATTTGCTCTGAAGATATGGAGGCATTACCTCTATGGCACGAAGTGCAAACTTTTCACTGATCATAAGAGTCTCCAATATCTCTTTAATCAGAAAGAATTGAATATGAGGCAAAGACGCTGGTTAGAATTACTTAAGGACTATGATTGTGAGATACTTTACCACCCCGGTAAAGCCAATGTTGTTGCTGATGCTCTCAGTCGGAAGGTCAATCTGGAAAGAAAAAGGCCAAGAGCGTTGAGAATAGAAGTTGTCTCGACAATTGTGGAGAGTATAAAGAAAGCTCAAGAGGAAGCTTCTGAAAAGAATGACCGGAAGGAGGAACGTTTGGGCAAAACGTTGGTGTTCGGTACAAACGGTCATGGACTGAAGGTATTCCAAGATCGTATTTGGGTACCCAAGTCAGGAGGAATAAGAGATCTTCTTATGGAAGAAGCTCACAAAACCATGTACTCAATTCGTCCCGGTAGCACTAAAATGTATAGGGACCTGAAACCCTATTACTGGTGGCCGACGATGAAGCTTGACATTGCGAAGTATGTGGCAGAGTGTGTGACCTGTGCGAGAGTCAACGCACAACATTAGAAACCATACGGGAGTTTAGAACCTTTACCTGTGCCTATGGGTAAATGGGAAGACATTGCTATGGATTTTGTCACTAAACTGCCCAGAACAAAGAATGGTCACGACATGATTTGGGTGGTCGTTGATCGCTTCACTAAGAGTGCGCATTTCATAGCGGCCAATGAGAAATGGTCTATGGATAAGCTTGTGAATTCTTACGTGAAGGAAATTGTGAGGTCCACGGTGTTCCGTTAATGATTGTATCAGATCGTGGCAGCCGTTTCACCTCAAGATTTTGGAGAAGTCTACAAGAGGAGTTGGGTACCAAGTTGTGTTTGAGTACAGCTTACCATCCACAGACTGATGGTCAGAGCGAAAGAACGATACAAACACTTGAAGATATGCTGAGAGCATGTACCCTGGAATTCCAAGGTAACTGGGATGAACATTTACCTTTGGTAGAATTTTCCTACAATAATAGTTTCCACTCGAGCATAAAGATGACACCTTATCAAGCCTTGTACGGACAGAAGTGTCGTACGTCGTCTTGTTGGCTTGAGGCTGGGGAAAAGCAGTTTATGGGACCGGAGATAGTCCATCAAACTGCTGAAAAGTTAAAAATAATCAGGGAAAGAATGTTAGCAGCTCAGGATCGTCAAAAGAGCTATGCTGAAAACAAGCGAAGACCGATGACTTTTGAAGTTGGAGATTCGGTTTTGCTTAAAGTCTCACCATGGAAGGGACTTATAAGATTTGGTAAAAGGGGAAAGTTAAGTCCAAGGTTTATTGGACCGTTTAAAGTTCTTCAGAGGATTGGGAACCAAGCTTACAAGCTCGAACTACCCGAAGAACTGAATGGAATTCATAACACTTTCCATGTGTGTTATTTGAGGAAGTTCACGGGAGAAGTTCCCGATCTAATTCCAATTTCTGAGTTAAGAATTGATGAGAACAAAAGGTTAATTGAAGAACCGGAGGCAATCGTTGGCCGAAAGACTAAGAAGTTACGACGTAAGATGGTCGAATTAGTGCTTGTCCGTTGGAAACATGCGAATGAGCCAAATCTCACCTGGGAAACGGAGAGTGACATGATGAGTCGCTATCCGCATTTATTCGTGGACGTATGATTCCGGGGACGGAATCATTCTAAGGTGGGGAGAATTGTAACGCCCGTGTTTCTGGGCAAGGCATTAATGTTGTTGTAAAAGTCTAGGTTAACCCTTGTAACTCATTTTGAAATAATAGAAGTGTATTAATTGAGTATTATGTGTTTTGTGCTTAATTGTGTGTCTTAATTGAATTAAGAATGAAAATAAGCGTCAAAATGAAATGTTAGATAAAGCCGATATCTATGGATAATGTTGTAGTAGTTGAAACGAGGTTTCCGAATATATAAAGAATACCGAAATCCGAGTTCTAACGAAGAAGTTATGACCTGTCGAAGTTTCACGACGGAACCGGCACGACGCTGAAGGACGTAAAATATGAATTTAAGATAGAGCGATATCTACCCTTAGTGATCTAAACGGAAGTTGTAGAATACATTAAACCGAGAGCGTGCATAAAAAGAACGTTTAAATCTGACTTCGTATGAGGAAGTTATGATTTTTCTAAAGTTACGACTTAGCAGTATGCAGCCCGAAACTCGAATATGAGATCAAGTGATATTTAGCCGAAACAATCTAAACGAGAATCAAAGATCTCGTCATTAGTAGTCCATCGGTAAAAAGACAGATGAAAACGGACGTCAGATGAAGAAGTTATGATTTTATAAGGAAGTTTTCCTGTCCCGGCCTACTAAAAATAATACAATAAAAATAAATTCAAAATTAGCCGACGGAGTCTAAATGAAAGTTGTAGAGCATAATCTCACCTACGCGTGGATATAAAGAACGTCGAAAACAGAGATCGTATGCGAGAGTTATGATTTTCAGAAGTTCGAGGCACGCACCCCGAGGAGGGAACGCCCTGCGTTATGATGAGGAACGCCCCGCGTTCGGAAGCTTGGCCTCGGATTGGCCACGTCGTCGCTGACTCAGCTGGCATCGGATAAGACCCTCGCCCCCGCTCCTGCGCGCTGCGTCCGAAGGAACGCCCAGCGTTCGGTGAACGCGCTGCGTTCGCAAGGCCAGCCTCCCCTATAAATAAGATGCGAGGCCAGCCATCCATGGTTGCCAAATTTCTTTCTTTCACTCCATTTTGCCTCGTTTTGCGTGCTAGTCATACCCCCGAAGCCCCGATATCATTCCCGAGCCCCGAAGCAAGTCCCGAAGCCCCGAGGATCCCGAGAAGTGAAGTTTCCGAGCCGAAACTCTGCCCGCGAGAAGCCCGGTTTTCAAGGAAAACATCCCGGTTTTATCGGAAAAGTTTATTTTAAGAGACGAGGTGCTGTCCGATCATTGTCTTATCAAGTGAGTGTATATTCGTTTTCTTCTAACACATAGATACGAAGTATTCTTTATAAAAATACGTGCTATGTGTTTACATATTATTTGTTTATTTGAACTAGTTTTTGAATGGATGTTTTGTACAGGTTTTAAGCTGTATATAAATGTATATATTTTATCTACTAATATGTTGGGTAGAACATGGGTAGACAGTTGGTGTGTGAAGAAATAAAATGATGAGAGGCGTCGTTGTCGTTGTTGATCTAGTCATCTAGCGGAGTATGGATGACGACCACGGACTCATTCTAGACAGTCCAGTGGAACACTAGCAGGCTCATAACCTGTAGGTGTTGTGAACGATGTGTTCACCGGTGTACTCTATCCCCCTCATGGTTGCCTTTAGGACATCTATTGCTAAGGAAGCCCCTTGCAGTAATGTCCGTCCCGATGAAAATCCTAGATTAGGTCCCTTGTAATAGTTGTTGTTTTAGGGACATAAAGTGAGGATAACGGGAATGGGTAATCGGGTTATTGTTGGTTGGTGAAATTAAATATAATTATTTATTGTGGGTTGAAAACCCTATATGCTCACCAGGCTCCCAAGCCTGACCCACTCAGTTTCTTTGTATTACAGGTAGTGGCGCAAGGGCATAAGTTGGATGACATTGTCAAGATATTTTTGGATTATAGACCTGTTGTTATATGTAATTGTTGCAAGGTCTATTTTGTGTTGTTTATGTTTTTTGTCTGTATCGGAACATGACATCCCGAGATTTTGTTATATAATCAAAAATACATTTCTTTATGAAATGCTTTGATAAATTCTTATAATATTTTGTTTTGGGAACAAATTCTGCAACTCTTTTAATCAAAGGATTACTCTGATTTTATTTAAAAGCATAAATGAAACCGGTCTTTTCTGGCCGTGATTTTGGGGATGTCACACTTGGACAGTCCCACGTATCTTGATTTTAGCCTTCAACGCCTCCCGAAGCGTATCAAGCCTTTTCCAGGGCGAGACTTGCAAAAGACACGTCCACCAATCTGGAACTCCAATGGTTTTTGTCTCTCATCGGCGTAGCCCTTTTCGTACGATCTTTTCGGTCGTCTTACGGATGGTTTTAGGACTCGTGCGAGTGTTGTCGGGGACTTGACTCTTGACTATTTGCGTGTCGCCCACCTCAGCCCAGCACAGAGGGGATCTGTACTCACGACCATAGGGGCTTCGAACGGCGCAACCTTGCTACTGGAAAGGTCGCCGTTGTTGCAAGATAGTTCAATTAAGAGTATATGCGTGTCCTACGTCGCATCTTCAATTGTCCGGATGGTTACCTTACTTTGTCCTTCTCTTTGTGGATGGTACTCTTCGTATGAATACTTTCGGGTTTCGAAGAGACATGAATTTTTTTCGATGTTCGCATCTAGTTGTCGTCACGAGCGACGGGAGTTTCGCGATCGAACGATTTAAGACAAAAGGGTTTGGCATAACATAGACTCAGTCGAGCTAGACAGGATGGTGTCGTAGAATCGCGCGTCAAGTTAGTCCGGGAGGATCGTTTTGCTAGCACATTGGCATCCCTAAATGAATGTCTCTAGTATTTTCTGCGTTTGATTTGGACTTGGTGGGTACTTACTAATGCGAGGGTCCAGATGTTTTGAAACTATGGGCTCTCGATGGAATGGTTCTCACTAGATTTTCCTATGATTGCTTGGCGTATACAAGTCATGTATAATCACAACTGACTCTAATGTATACACTAGGCTACCATAATTTACCCCTTAGGGCATCAACTTTTAAGAGTACGTCGTGATTAAATTTGGTCGGGGAAAGAAATCACGATTATGAATAATTATTGAGGTTTTGAAAACGTACCCAAAACAATGTAAGGTTCTTGATGCTTCCCTTCTTCTGAGGTCAGACTTCTCCGGTCTCCTCATCGTTCTTCTCTGTTGGACAGTTCCTTTTGAAATGTCCCATTTCGCCACATGCACAACACACTTGAATTGTGTTAGCATCGGTAATAGGAGGAATGTGTTGAGTCGGGGTCTTCGCGAAGCGAGCTTCCTTGCCATTCTTAGCCCTTAGATAATTTCTTTTGAAATGTCCTACACTACCACAGAGGTAACAGGTTGGACTAGCCCCAACATTGGCATTCAGAGTGACGAACTCGACTAGGGTCCTACATCTGCTGGAGGTGTGCCCCTTCCTGTTGCATCTGGTGCAATGCAGCACTCGACAGACTCCATGATGATGGAAGTTGCATTTGCTGCAATGCGGGAGATTTCCCAAGTAGGGTGTGGTTGGGGTTGGAACAACGGGGTTGACTGGGGTATTGACTGTCCCAATTCGTTGCCTTTCAGTAGTTCCTTGGGTTGAACAACTTCCTTCGAACTTTCGCTTCGGGATGTTAGGTTGGGGATCAAGGGTGTCCTTTCTAGTAGGCACTTGTTGTTGAGGTTGGTTAACTCCATGGTTTGGATTGCCATTAACACATCCACCCACATTCGTGTTGTTAGCGTTAAGAACAGCTAGGGTGGCTGCTACGGCTGCTGTGACAGTAGCTTGGAACGTAGCTGAATCCATCTGAAGGATTGGGGTTTTACCGGTGGGTTGGTTACGTTTCTTTGGAGGCATGATCCGCTACATGTCTAGAAAAGAAGCTTGTGAGCAATAATGGTTGCCTCTGGATGTATCCTAAATGTTTATCTATGCCTTGAGGTTTCCCATTTTGCTTATCTGACTCTCATCGATTCGACCCACATCCCCATGATATGGTCTTAGCAAGGATAGAAAAGGTTTGAGCACACAAAGTTCACATACAATAAGTTTACGAACTCCTGGTTGCTCAGCTCATCGGGCTGGCTGAGTAACTCTCATATTTTCGTCGGCTCTTGACGATATGGAGATTTGGCTATAAGGGTAGTTCTGAGGATCAAGTCGATACGGGATTCAACTTGGCACTCGGAAGAAATCCCTGGAATGTCTTTGGGGAAGACATTGGGAAAGTTGCAGACTTCGAAGATGCTCTCGAGGTCTTTAACTTTTTGCGTCTCATTGACAGCATGAGCCAGAAATGCATAGCATTCCTTCCGCAGATGCTCCTAGGCTTGACGCAGGAAATGATACGAAGGTTCGAAAAATCTTATCACTGAGACTAGTGAGGATTTCGTTGAAGGGAAGGTTGAGACGAATCGCTTTCTCGAAGCAAAGGATATCAGCACGATTTGAGGCTTAACCATTTCGTGCCGATTAGGATATCGAAGCTGATACGAAATTGATGGGGAAAAGGAATAATCACCTAAGTACATATTATGATTCACGTTTTGAGGACAAAACAGTGATGGGACCTTGATAAAGTTGCTTACTTTTCATGCTATCGATCTAAGGTATACTTTTGACAATGAAAATCTTTAACTGAAATATGATAGTTGCCACCATTGTCGATATCAAGATTACACCGAGTTTGGAAAATTTGACCTAGGAGTAGGTCTGCCACATACCAACAGAGGAACAATTTGACAACATAAAGAACTAGTGAATCGGTACTTGTAAGACAAGAATGTCTATAGAGAAAGGAGCTACTTAGAACATAAATAGGAAAACTATTCCAAAAGTAAGGACAAGTAGAATATTTCCTACTGGCGACGGGCACTCCTCGGGCGGAACCTTAGGTTAGTCAACTGGCGCTCCATGTCAAGCAGGCGACTCTCGTATACTGATTGGCGTGCTCGGAGCTCTACGACCTCCGCTCAAGTTGCAGCTAGCTCTCGCTGTTGGGCTTCGTGGTCTCTCAAAATCCTCCCATGAGCAACCTCGAGACTGCGAACACGGTTTGCGTTGGCATCCAAGTCTGCCTCGAGTTCCACAGTTCGGTGAATGACCGCCACGTTCATTTCGACATTGCGGGCCACTCGGCGGACTATGATTGGAAGGGCTCTATCTGAGGAGCCTCCTCCGTCCACATTGTAGAATCAGCGATCCCCATTGTACGGGCGGGGTTGGCCTTGTTCGTGACTCCACCTATCCAGGCTTCCGACCCACATAGGCGTTGGGCCTTCGAGTATAAGCTGAGGGTTGGGATTTGGTATAGGGGCCACTGGGGGTAAGTTCTCGACTTCTGGTTCCGAGTCAGTCTCTTCAGGAAATGGTTCAGCATGCCATCGTCAAAAGGGATTTCATGACAATTAGAGACATATATAGCCATGAATATAGTGTTTAGAAGCAACTAAATGCAAGGGAACCCCCTTAGGGACTAGGAAACACTTGAACCAAGTGTTGGAATCACATGTGATTCACCTAAGGGAAGTGTACGGCCCATATGAAGTGTGTGCGGTCGTGGGTGTGCGGCCAGGTGGCGTGTCCGATTGCACACAGGAGTGTGCGACCGTACAGAGGGTGTGTGCGGCCGTACACAGGGGTGTGCGGCCGTACACCCTTCATATATGCCCCAAGAGTCGATTTTTCAGCGTTTTAAGGTTCAAACCAAGTCCAACTAGAAGATAGGGAATCAAACTCTCACTTTGGAGGTTCTTTGAGGTGTGTACGGCCACCTTATGAAGGTGTGCGGCCGTACACCTTCATGTGATGAAGAACATGATGAACTTTGATGATTAAGGGCTTAGATCAATGGGTCCTTCATGTATGATAAGCTAGGTGATGGAAAACTCACGTTTTTGAGGCCTTGAGAGTGTTATTGGATGAAGTTTTTAGAGAGAGAAAGTAGAGTGCAGCCAAATGAAAGGAATGAGTGAAGGGGTCACCCTATATAAATAGGGATGAGTGTGCGGCTGGAGGATGGGTGTGCGGCCGTACACTCATGTGTGCGACCGTACACTCATGTGTGCGGCCGTACACACCTTCCAAGAGGGTGTATGGCCCGGTTGTCTCACTATGGGACGTGCTGACTCATTCCTAAACTCAACCTTGGTCAAATGCAAGCTTAGAACACTTAAACGGACCCTTAAACGGTGATAAAAGGTGACGGAGTCGAGTTTATCCTTGATAGAAGTTTCGGGTTGTCACAATTTCTCTTCCCAATGGAAAGGGTTCATCCAAGATCAAACTATTTGATCATATGGTAAAGAGAACGGCTAGTTTTGGGATTGTTCCATGTGTTGACCTTAAAGAGACCATTTATTTCTGCTGCCAATTGAAGGGACATTGGAAATGAAGTTGCCCAGACTACCTGAAGGATCTTACAGATAGTAAAGTCAAGTTGTGTGACTCTACTTCAGGTACATCCATTATCTAACTCCATTATTTTATAAGTTCCTATTCATAGACTCTTAATACATGATGTGATGATCACATTTGATGGTATTAAATGAGCTAAGAGAAAGAAAGAAGCTTGAGCAAGGAGAGCTAAATCTGATCTTGAGAAATGGACTTTGGTCACATGATTTGATGATCAGAATTTGGAGCTACTAACTAAGGAGTTAGGAGAATTTAATAAATTGCTATTACTCTTCGGAGATATCTAGAAACATAGTTTTCATTTTATACTTTGTAAGGACAAGTTCCAAATTTCGTTTATTTTCAATAAAGTGAAATTTTGGTTTATCCGGTTGCTTTATTTCCTTGCAATTGCATTTATGAAAGTGTTGGTTACATTTCTAATATTAACAATATTAATTTTAAATTTTATTCTTATTATATCGTTTGTGGTATTGTCATAATTGACCAAGTGAAAAGAAATCTCATCACCAACTGAACAGATACCTGGTGTTGTACGAGTTGTATTGTATAGTGTATGAGAATCTTCTTCATTGGAAAATTATGACTAATTCATTGATCACATATTTATGTGAGTCAAGTGAATGATTAATGTGTGACATCCCCATTTTCACGGCCAGAAAAGACCGATTTATTTATGCTTATTTAAAAATCAGTGTATCCTTTTTGAAGAATAATATTGCGGAATTTGTTCCCAGAAAACATGATAATGATATTATCAAAGCATTTTCAAAAAAATGTATTTTATTTATATTAAATCATCAGGATATCATCGTCAATACATCAACATAAGAATAACGAAATATTACAAGCTTTACATTAATTAAACTAGTGGCCTAATACTCCTTGAATCTCTCAACACAATGTATCTTTCATATAGCCACATGTGATACAATAAACTGAGTGGTTCAGGTTGGGAAACCTGGTGAGTACATAGGGTTTTCAATCCCACAATGTTATATCATATATATTTTTTAGAACTCGCAATATACAATTTAACCTCATATAAGCAATTTTACCCCACCCCGTCGTTCCTCACAACAACACGATCCATACTCTCGGATCTAAAATTAATAGCTTTACCTAATCCATACTCCCGGATCAGGTATGTCTAATCCATTCTCTCAGATCAATGACAAATGACTATGCCCACTCCATACTCTCGGACTAGGGACGAATGACTCGTAATTCGGGCAACGCTTCGCTTCTAACAATTGTCTTTTCCGTTGACGAAACCTAGTATTATTATCACTAAGTTTCAGTCTAATATTTATTGCGACTAATTATTAGTCTAGATTCATCATTAACTCAAAGTCTACTTCAATATCTATCAAGTAAGGAACAACCAGGTAAGATAATTTCGGAGGTAAGGGTCCGTTTGGTATACGAAGTATACTGTTTGGAAATCCCACTTTAAACACCTCACAAAATCACAGCCTAGACATCATCCCCGTAAGTAGATCAATTAGTATAACGACTTGGAATCACTGATAAATCTTGTTATAGGTTCATAATAACAATAATGACTTAAACATAAGTTATACTTAAAGTAGGGTAAACATAACCCACTTACAAGGGAGTTTAGCGAGGAACCGGGCTCTGCACGGGCAAAACTTCTGAGCCGAAAGCTCTTCTTCTCGGAGCCTTCTGGCGCTCCGGGACACGCTACTAACACCTAGGAGGTGCTAGAGGAAAGAATAGAGGCTTTGGGGGTGTTTGAGAGAGAATGAGGGAGAAAGGTATGAGGAATGGAGTGATTTGCGCCTTCTATTTATAGCCTGTGAGATGGTCGAACACGGGGCGTTCCCTAGCATTAATCTGGGCGCTCGTGGCCACGTGTCACCATCTGGTGGCAAGCCGTGGGGAAGAAGGTGCGGCCCAGATTGCGCCACGTGTCACTCGCTGGTTACTCCAAAAACTAATTATCTTCTAAAATCCGTAACTTTCGTATACGAGCTCCGTTTTTGAAGTAATTTATATCCACGCGTAGGTAGCGACGTGATCTACAACTTTCGTTTAGACTACGTCGGCTAATTTGGACTTTATTTTTAAAGTTATATTTTAACTGGCTTAGACAATTAAAATCCGTTAAAAATTCACAACTTTGTCATCCGACGTCCGTTTTCGATTGTCTTTATATTGCTATGCAAAATCTTAGAAAAATCATAATTTCCTCAAACGAAGTCAGATTTAGACGTTGTCTATATGTACGCTCTCGGTTTAACATATACTACGAATTTCATTTAGATTGATAAGGCTAAAAAGTAGCTTATCAAAAATTCACTTTTTTCGATACGCGGCGTCGTGCCGGTTTTGCTGCAAAACTTTGACGAGTCATAACTTCTTCATTATAATTCAGATTCCAACGTTCTTTATATGTACAGAATCCTTGTGACATATACTATACTTTGGTTAAGATTATTTATTCTAAATATTATTCTATAAAAAATCATTTTTAACGCTTATTGTCTTTAAATTGACTAGCCCGAATCTGCGGGCAATACATAATGGATCTAGTACATGTTGATATAGACTATTCAGATCCACCACAAAGGACGATAACTCTATTCGTGATGATTTACTGATGATTCAGTAAACATGGTTGTGTCTATAAGATTACGCATAATTCTGATACTTTGAAAAGATTCAAAGAGTAGGAGAACGAATAACAAGAATCTATTAGGAAGAAAGATAAAAGTTTTTTTCAATCTGTGGAAGGAATGGAGAGTACTTTAGCATCATGTTTTATTATCATCTTAATGATTGTAGAAATATATCACAATTGATACTCGAAGAACATCTTATTGAAATTGTATGATGAAGAAGAGGAATCGAATATTGTTAAAATGGTTCAATCAAGAGATAAGTCATACTTCGTTTCCAATCAAGTTTTAGAACCATGCTCTAGTTACTACAAATCTGTAACATCCCAAAATATAACCCAAAATTTTCATTTTTAATTTAGTAAAAACAATATTCCTGAAACATCCCAAAAATACAGTCTAAAAATTTCATTTTAAATCATTAATAAAACCATAATTATCATTCAACATATAAAAATCATAAATCGTGTATCTCAAGAATATCATAACATCTGTCAAATATATCAGAGTATAAACATCCCAAGCTGAACAAATGGTGTGTGCACTGCAATCATTCCGAGCTCTTCCCTTTGCTACTGAATGTACCTGAAACCAAAACTGAAAACTGTAAGCACGAAGCTTAGTGAGTCTCCCCAAACTACCACGTACCACACACATATAACATGCAACTAGGAGATACGGGCCCCGCCCACTCTCATGGAGAGCCGGGCCCCGTCCAAACTCCGCTGTCTAGGAGATTCGGGCCCCGCCCACACTCCGATGTCTAAGAGATTCGGGCCCCGCCCACACTCCGTTGTCTAGGATATTCGGATCCCGCCCACACTCCGCTGTCTAGGAGATTCGGGCCCTGCCCACACTCCGTTGTCTAGGAGATTCGGGCCCCTCCCACACTCTGCTGTCTAGGAGATTCGGTCCCCGCCCACACTCCGCTGTCTAGGAGATTCAGGCCCCGCTCACACTCCGCTACTAACATGTATACAAGTATCACACAGACAACAAGTATATCTATTTCTATCAAGCAGTCACATGTCCATACTCAAATAATACTACAAGATTCGGGCCCCGCCCACACTCGGCTACAATGAGATTCGGGCCCCGCCCACACTCAGCTACTAACACATCACATATACGGGCCGGCCTTGGTGCCGTAGACCCGTTCCTACTGAAGGAAACTCACCTCACACTGCTGAAGTCCCGCGGTCAAAACTCTAGCTGCTGAATGACAGATTCCCGAACTGTCAACATAAAAATAACACCCAATTAATAATTGGGTTCCATTACATAACCATAAGTCCAAGTTTGGGGTAAAAGACTACTTTACCCCCAACTTAGCTTGATTCAAGCCCAAGGCCCAATCCAAAGGCCCAAAAGTCAAACAATGAACCAAAGCCCAACATATGGCCCAATTTTCTAAATAGGGCCCAAACCTCTACAGGGTCTTACCTAAAGGCCCAACCATTTATTCTGGTCCAAACACTTGACAGTCTACTGATCCTCTATTTCATAATCATCAAGGCCCAGTTATGGTCCATTTATGGCCCAATTTTGCCAATTGGGCCCAAGCCTGTTCAATGGGCCTTATCCTAAAGCCCAATCTAAATATTCTAGTCCATATGCTTGTTCTTAGATGGCCCATTAGTAGCCCAATCACCAAAGCCCATCAAAAGGCCCAACTCAAGGCCCAAACCAAATTAGGGTTTTTACATAAAATGAAGATTAGGGTTAAGTATTCTTACTTAGCCCATTAAGGACTTAATCCATTAAGTCCATCACTCCATTAGGCCATTCATACAATGTAGTTGGACATAAATCAAAATTCCAGTCTAACAGTCCAAACGCGGATCCCGGCAATTCCCAAACTAACATTCCCAGAATTAGGGCTTTCTAAACCCTAATTCGGGTTTCCAACCCAATCACAATCCAACTAACCCCAAGATTCAGCTATTGGGCCGATTAGGGTTCCACTAGGTCGGGTACCACCCATTACCACCTCGGGTAGTGGTGGTCAGTGGCGGCTCACGGCGGCAGCCACCACCTCACGGGGTGGTGGTTATGATTCTAGGCCAAAATAAAGACAAAAGTACCCCAAGCACCAGTCCACACACAACCATAGAAGATGGTGGCTAGTGGCGGCAAAACGGTGGCAGCCACCACCTCACGGTGGTGGTGGTGGGTTTTCCGGCCACACAAACACACATACAACCTCATAAATACCGAAAGCAGCAAATACACTCGAACACACACCCACATCCACCACCCACGGTGGCTGGTGGCGGCGAGATACGGCAGAAACGGAAGCCACCATGGTTGGCTGCCACGGTGGTGCGCCTGAGCTTCGGCCAACAATCTTCACGAGTCCCAGCAACATCACACGTAAAATGCGACGAGAAACAACAGCCATCAGCCACCGTCTTGATGGCTGGCAGCGTCGAAGTCGACGGAACAGGCGACTGAGGCCGGCAGCGGCAGTAATGGCGTTTGCAACGTCAAACAGCGAGAGGGACGACGGAGAGGAGAAGAGAGTGGCGGTTAACCTTACCGACGACTTCCTAGTCGCTCATGACCCATGCATAATGAACATGGATTTGAACTCCCTCGATGGTTCTCCGGTTACCCACGACATCCGTCATCAAGGTGTGGTGGTGGCGCTTCAATGACGATGCAATAGATGGAAGGGTAGCGGTCACCGGCGAGGCAGCGGGTGGTATGGTGGCAGCGGCTGAAGAGGGTTCACATGGTGGTGGCGGCTGCTGCATCATATTAGGTTTAGGTTTTGCCATCTTCCAAATGAGAGGGAAAAGGGATATGGAATTAATCCCGTGTCATTTCAAACTTTTATGCCATTTGCCAACTTCAGTCCCCCCTCACGAGATTGTTTTCATGTTAAGTCCAAATTTTACCTTTTAGCCCTTGCCCTCAGAAATCTTTACAAAGTGGCTCCAAAATTTACACTTAACCCCCACAATTCCAAAAATTATGACAATTAACTCCCATGGCTAACATCGCTAAATTATTATGGATTTAGGGCTCGAATAAAATTAAATAAAAAATATATTTCTCATCCCGGGGTTCATTTATTTATTTAGTTTATTTAATCTTGTTTATTTAAATTCCAACTAGAATGTTACAATTCCAAAGACATCATAATACAATCCAAATCGAATAAGTGTATCAAACATCATTTCCATCAGGATAAATAACAAAAGCGGAACTATGTGGTGTGTGCGATGCAGTCATCCCGTTCTCTTCCGCTTGGAACCAGAAGTAACTGAAACATAAACTAAAAACCGTAAGCGCAACGCTTAGTGAGTTCCCCAAACTACCCCATACCATACATAATAAATCACATACTGGGCCCCCACCCGCCATCGGGCCCCGCCCGACATCAAGCCCCGCTCGGTATACAGATATGTTATTCTTAGGACCTTCCTGACATCGGGCCCCTCCCACTATACGTATACAATATATATCACATAATCATGTTGACACATACAATGATCATAAACGAATAGCATACGTTTCAGTCATCGGGCCTCGCCCGGCATCGTGCCTCGCCCGGTATACATAGCAGCACATAATACATGTAAGGGTCACGCAGACTCCTAGAATCCTAACATAAATAATAAGGGTTGGCATTGGTGCCTTAGATCTGTTAAACCCAGTGAGGAAACTCATCTCCACTGCTGAATCTCACTGAAAATCCTTGGTTGCTGTCCTGACGAATCCTCGAGCTATCAATACAAAATAACACCCAATTAACATTTGGGTTCCAATCCAAATCCAACAGTCCATACTTGGGGTAAAAAGACCATTTTACCCCTCACCTGGTATGGTCCAAGACTAAGGCCCAAGCTCACAATCTAAAAGGCCCAAAAACCAAATAATTTGTACTTGACGACCTAGCTTGAGACTTTCCATTCCAATTTTTTTGGGAGGACCTTTCCTCTTCTTCCCTTTCCTTTGCCCTATGTCCAGAATAGGTGCACTTGTAGGAGATGAAGCAATACATTTTCCCTTCATTACCGCTTCAGCTGTTCGAAGGAGGTTGTGCAATTGTGACAAAGTAGTTTCATTATTGTTGTTCAAATGATAGGTCAGTATGAATTGCTCATAACAACTTGGCAGAGAGTTCAACACTACGTCGATTGCCAGCTCTTCGTCAAACATCACATTGAGCTTGATTAGCCTATCCACGTATTGTTGCATTCTCGAAATGTGGTTGCTCACAGACTCTCCATCCTTCATCTTGCTAGCAATGAGGGACTTTACCACATCATACTTTTCTTGACGAGCTTGCTTATGGTATTTCTCCATAAGGTCCTTGTTCATCTCGTACATGCAGTAATCATCATAGTGCCTTTGCAATTCTGGAGTCATTGTTGCCACCATGATGCACACAACTTTTGTGGCATCATTATAGTTTTTTCTATAAGCAACCATTTCTTCAGGAGTGACCTTCGTTTCGTCGATTTCATCCAATGGTTTTTCAAGGACGTATTCCTTGTCTTCGAAGTGAAGAGCCATTTTGATGTTGCGCATCCAATCGTTGTAATTAGTTCCATCTAATTTCACCTTCGAGAAAATGTTCAACATAGAGAAGGTGTTGTTGTTGAAGGAGGAGGAGGAGGAACCAGAAGCATCAATTGGAGTAGACATCTGAAAGAGTAGAAAAGAAAGTTTTAGTTAGATAAGAACAATCCTCAACATAACACCCAAAATGAAATATCAAGGCTAGGATCCAACTAAATAATTTACAACTTAGAAAAGGGATGTCGTAATCTAATTGTAATTACATAAAGGTAGGTAAATGACGATTTACCAATTTCACCATCAAAAAATGAAATTTAAACGAATTTAGTTTTTAAAATGAAATTCCTAGATCTTTTGAGAATCATTGAACTTTTCAATGACATGTTTAATCTTGATTTATGCTCTTCCATTTGTGACTGGGATACCGAGCATCACAAACAAGATGTGAATAACCATGCAAACTAACTTGATATACTCTATGCCATTTATCATATCATTTTAATGTGTCGGTTAGCCATACACGCTCCATTAATCAATGATAATTTACGATACACTCACTGCCGCTCTTTATTTGTCCCTATTAGTATGTCGGTTAACCACACACGCTTCACTAACGACTCATAAAGTGCAATGTGTAATTTCATGCGTTAGCATACAATTTCACATTTTTTCTAACGTAACTAAGATTGGGAATTCTTATAAAAAATATTTTTAGTTACTTTATAATTCATTATACTTATTAATGAGGATTAGGTTGTCCTATCAAACCCGTTCGGTTAACGACCCTCCACCAATCAAGGGATCGGTGGGTAAGAATGGATACCCAATTGTGGTCATTTTATAGGCCGCTTCCTTAAACTCCTATTATAGATCGGCTTCGTGAATGAGGCGTACTAACGGTTCGACGAACTTGTCTTATAATATATATATATATATATATATATATATATATATATATATATATATATATATATATATATATATATATATATATATATATATATTATATATATATATAATATATATATATATATATATATATATATATATATATATATATATTAGACTTTAATGTTACATATAAATTAAGGGTGTATTTTTTAAAACTTTTTCAAAAATACTAGGTTATATTTTAAAATTTCAAAATTAATATTCAATTAATTAAATTAAAATAAAGCAATCAGGAATTCAAGATAAGGATATCAAATTACTTTTAAAAAAAAATATTCAGTTTTATACAATTAAAAAACATTATTAAAGGTAATTATCCTAATCAATTAATGAGATATCTTAAAACCGAAAATTGAGGATCTGGCAGTCCAACACGTCGTGGTAAACAATCACCACGCCGTGTCGGGATGAATTCGCAGGCCAACACGCGTGGTGGAAGAACACCACTCCGTGTTTGCGGAACAGAATGACGATTTTGTTCGCTCCTTCTTGTTCAAGTTCAACCATTGTATCAATTCAATAGAGAACTAAACCTACGCTCTGATACCACTAATGGGTATTATGCAAGACATGTAATCCTATATGTGCATGCAACCCTAAAAAATTTTGATCTATGTTTTCTCTAATTGAACGTACAACTTGAACAACAAAATAGAAAAACCCTAGCGTACTAGTATATAATCGAAATACATAATTAGGGTTAGAAGATTCATACATTGATTGTTATTAGTAATATCAATCCAAACTTGAGAGCAAGTGTCACAAATGTCACGCCTCTAGTGGTTCACACCCAACACTAGCCAAGGAGAATGATTGAGAATAAGGAGAGAGGCTCAAATTTTCGGCTAGGTCTTCAAAAGAACAAGTGGTTGAAAATTGTAGGGTTTAGGTTGTTTATATAGTGCGGTCAGGAAATCCTAGATAAGCCCTAATCCAAGATTATCTTAAACCAGACAGTTATCCATTTTCCTATTTATCTACCAAAGACCATTCTAGAAACCCTTAGGCCATAAGAAAACCACCCAATGCCTATGGAGTGTTCTAGATTGTGTCTTGCTCAACTATTGAACAATTACACTTCAGTCCATGCACTTTTAATTAATTCCTTCAATCCCAAAATTAATTCCAATTAATTTATGATTAAATATTAATTAAATATTACAATTTCTAATTAATAGATTATTTTCATAATATATTAATAAATCATTTATTTCAATTTATTAATCAAATAATAAATCAACCTCTTTCTTCAAAATCATCCTATCTAGTTGCTAGTCTTGAGGGCAACCCAAAAGGACTATGCTATTATCAATTTAAGTACATATCAATTATAGTTATGGGCTTAGACACCTAATACAACAGAAATGCCTCTGCCCAGAAAGCACAATGCGACCAAGGATGGAACGTGCGAAACTTAGAAGATGGTCACGACTATTTTGTTGCCTAGTGATTGTAACGTAACCAGGATCTGACTCGCAGCACGCGTGGCCAATTGATTGTAGACTTGGACTAGTTAACCGCTGAGTTTTTGACCTATTTGACTTCTATTCAAACTTTGATGGATTTCAGTATTTTACTGAGGATTGGTATTAGGTAGTTTTTGCTAATAATTTCGTTCACAGAGACTACTGTTGGGATTCTCCTTACTAGACTCAGGTGAGTTTTCATTATAGTATGTGTGATATTACATGTCCAATGTGTGGTAGGAAGCTAATTTTTGTGAAAAAAATTAAAAAGTATAGTTATTTTTGTTATTTTTTTCATAAACATTCAACTCTATAAATATTTTTATAATTTTTTTTAACATTCAAAGGGTTTCATTCAAAACTAAAATAATATTTACATCGAGATGAAAAATAAACGCATAACAAACTGCATCAATAACTCTTACTGATTGTAAACCCATTTTTTTAGAATTATGTCCATAAATCTTAAAATCATTATATTACCAAGAAAATAGATTATGTGATCATGCGCGTAATAGATCTTTTTAAGGTTATTAAAAGGGAAAATGACACATTAATCCAACAATGTTTTTAAAAATTTTCGAGTTAGTCTCTTAACTTTTTTTTGTGCTTTATGGTGGCATAAGTTATTTTTGTCGGGTCTAATTGATCATTTTTGAATAAACGAAGGGGTAAGCTAGTGACTTCTTTGCCACCTCATCTATGGCGTTAACTAGGCGTCCATATATACTTTTATTTAAAATTTAAATGGGCCTCATCTATCATTTCCCCTAACCTCGCTCACCCTGCTCACCTCTAACTCATTCAACCTCATTATCATCGTCTCAACCACACAGACGCAGATAAGATCTGATTCAAGAATCATACGCAAAATCAATATTTTAAAGCAATATCCTTTAACAAAAATACATGGTGTAACTTTCGATTTTTGAACTTCTGTTGCTTTATCTTCATCATTAATGGAAGTTCGTTCTTGAGAATCGTTCATCGCCATGTGAGTATGTGTTTCGTCTAAAACCAACCACAAAATATAGACAAAAAGATTAATATTGAAAAGCGAAAATAATTAGTTGTAAAAATTGAAATAACAAGTAATCAGAGTACTCATAGTTACAATTGTTAGCACCAAAAAGAATAGAGTTCTCTTTAACTTCGATGACATGTTCTTTCTCGTTGCTCTGGTGATCGACACATGTAATCCAATTTGGAGAAGATGAGATAGAAGAGCATTTACCACTATCGAGAATACTCTTTTTTCTTCTTCAAAAGCTACCTCTCATGTCACACCCCCGAACCAGACGGCGGAAACGTCCGGGGGCTCGTGTGACTAACGATTGAATGATCATCACAATGAATATACATGAATCATAACACGATCATCACCAACATTACATAATACAACTGACATTGTTTACATCAAGTACATTGTTAAAATACATAAGTTCAAATTGTTAAAAATACGATAAGTGCTGTTACATAAAACAAAACCATACACACTTGCATATCTTCCAGCTTAATGATTACCTGAGAATACAAGTTATTTTGAAAACGGTCAACATATATAATGTTGGTGAGTTCGTAAGTATGTTTGAGTATAAGTCTTTGTATCTTTCATAAAAACCCAGAAAATCCGATATTTTATGTAAAATGTCTGAAAATGTTGTGAAAATCAAGTATAAATGCATGTGTGAATTTCATAGTTATAGCTTATAAAAGAGTAGTTTAGTTTCATTGTATTGTGAATAAATGATAAATGTATATGAATAATTTTCCCCAGAAAATCTGATATTTTATGTTTTATAACAATGTCTAGATTCTTGTATCGTTAAATAAGTTGTTTTGTATTGACACAATCGAAGAGTTTATCTTCGAAAGTTTACTTTTGGTATTGAATCCATATATGAGCCGTTATAACCATCCATGATAATGACTACGTTGCCCATCTTGGTATTTTTCCAAATGTCGGTCTTGCTAAGGATGTTGTCGCCCTAGACTGGCCTAGTCTAGCTGTAGCGAACAACTAAGGCGTGGGGGGTCACCCCGTATAGATCTATACACAAAATCCCGCTTTCCTACCAGGAAACTCTGATTATAACTACAGGCTACAATTGTACACTCAGTGGTGCCAACCGACAAGTCTCACTAGATTCTCAACCTTTTTTGTACTATGTTTAATGTTTACGTATATGTGAGATGTTTTTATATTCGAAAGGCACATGAATGAGTTTACGAAGTTTAATGATTACATAAGGGTATCGTTACAGCTTTCTAACACATGAAATTTCCATTCCAAGCGCTATTAGTATGAAATTTGGCCATAAAGGCCCAATCATATGTAAAAGGGTAATTTAGGCCCAATAGGCATGTAAATGGGCCACAAAAGCCCAATAAACATGTAATCCATAACTTAGGCCCAAATTAACATGTAAGTGGGCCACAAAACCCAATAAACATGTCATGGAAAACATTGGGCTCAATACACACTTAATTGGGCCCTTAGGACCCAATGGCCAAGTAATGTGAATATTAGGCCCAATTAATAGTTATCGACGTCTTTCGTTCGTTTGTTTTGTTCCGTTGTTTGTTTTAGCTCAAGGTTTACTAGATGGATGATAAGAAGCTTTCTTTTGTAAAAATGACATTTTTGGCCAATAATCCTCCAAAATTTAATTAAGGCCCAAAGTTTTGTAAAAATGACACTTTAGTCCAGAATTTATAAAAATATGTAATTTTGTCCCAAATGTCTAGAAACTTACGGTTTTAACCCAAAATGTTATATTTTCACATTCAGAACCCTGTTTCGTAGAAAAATACATTTTCAGCCCCTTGTTTGTAAAAGTTTACACTTTCGGCCCAATTTTTGGAAAACTTTACATTTTTGGTCCAATTTGAAAATAAATGATATTTTCACCTCTAAATTTGGTTTATTTACATTTATGACTTAAACTGTGGCCAAATAACATTTTTAAATCTTAAAACTTCATTTTTTCGCAAATTGGGCCCAAAGGCCGTGAGGCCCAAAAGTTTTGGCCTAATAAGCTTAAATTTGCATTTTTGGCCCTTTTAAAAGAATGTTTAGCATAAAAATACCTTTTTATACATGTAGGACCTGTTTGGCCCTTCTAAAAACAGAATTTTCACTTTTTACCCTTATCTTTTGTTTTCTTGACAATTTTGACCTTTAACAAGGTTTTTGTTGAATTCTTGTACATCTTAAACATGTGTTCACTTTTGGCTTGATAATATGATGTATATAGTGTTGTAGTTCTTAGATCTTTGCTACATAATACTTAAAATTTCGAGATTCACTAAGATCTAACACATTTTTACCAAATAAACTAAGAGTTCACACAAAACATGCATATAACACATAGATCTACACTTTTTACTTGCATTCTCCCCCAAAAATCATATGAAAACCAAAAACAAGGGGGTATGAACTCACCTTTTGCTTGATGTTTCGGTTTTTGAAGAAGATGTGGAAAAGATGAAGTGATATTCGGCCCTAACAACTCCCTTGAGTAGATCTCAAACTTAAGAAGATTTCTAGGAGTATGATCACCAAAAACTTTGTTTAAAAGAGTGATCTATCATGAAGATGGAGTTATAAAACTTGCATGTGTAAAGGCTTACCAAGAATGATGATTATCTTGTGAAAATCCTCTTGAAACCTAAGCAAAATCTTGAGAATTTTGGAGGAAGAAGATGGATGAGTCTTGAGAGAAATGGAGAGAATTTGGTGTAATGTGTGTGTGTGTGTTGTATTCGGCCGAGTAGAAGAAGAGAGGGGAGAGAGAGAGAGAGATGAGGTGACAAGCATGGATGTATGAGAGGTCTTCACCTTGATACATGTTGGGCAATATGATCAGCTTCGCTTCGTCGCCCATGTATTTCTGGGCTGATGCTATTGCCGCTGCTTGCTACACCCAGAACCGATCTTTACTCAACAAGCGATTCACAATAACTCCTTATGAAATCCTAAACAACCGCAAGCCTAACGTCAAGTTTTTCCATGTGTTCGGTTCAAGATGCTTCATATTCAATTCTAAAGAGAACCGAAACAAGTTTGATGTGCAGGCAGGCGAAGGAATTTTTCTTCGGTATTCGCTTACTTCAAAAGCATACAGGGTTTTGAATAAACGATCAAAGAAAATCAAAGAAACATATTACGTGTCGTTTGATCATAACTACGTGAAGAAACTCACATCGAGCAAAGAACCAATGGATGAAATCTTTCCTCAAACCGGTCAAGTCTCGATTCCCATTTCCAACTTATTTGAACAATATGTGAAGCTCTTTGATGAACCGGAGACTGTTATTCTCTCTGAAGCGAAAGCGGCTGACAACGAAGTAGATAATCTGAAGAAGGTAATTGACGAAGCTGCTAAAATCATGGAAAGCGAACCTTCCAGTTTCAGTGGATCTCAAGAATCTGAAAAATCTCAAAAGCCAAGTGAATCTTCCCATTCTACTATCCAGGGGAGAGGGAGAATCCATCATCCATCATTCCCACTGAATGTCCAATCGAGAGGGAGAATTCTGAGCCTGAAGCAGAAACTGTTTCATCATTCAAGGGGGGCAATGTCAATAATGAAAATGATGATACACAGTCAGAATTCGAAGAATAAGTAAATGCTGAATTGGATCCCTCCTATGTTCCAAATTACCCTCCCCTCACCAAATGGACAAAAGATCATCCAAAAACCCAAATCATTGGTGAATCATCGGAAAGAGTTCTCACACGTTCTGAACTGAAAGAGAAACAAACTGCATTGTTCTCTCAAGTGGAATTTTGCATGTTTAATTCGTTTGTCTCCAAAGTTGAACCAAAGACTATTAACACTGCACTAGATCACTCTGATTGGGTACAGGCAATGCAAGACGAACTCAATGAATTTGAGCGAAACAAAGTATGGAGACTGATTCCTACGCCAAAGGATGCATATGTGGTTGGATTGAAGTGGGTTTTCAGAAACAAGATGGACAAAGAAGGAAATGTGATTCGTAACAAAGCAAGGCTGGTAGTCAAGGGATATTGTCAGGAAGAAGGGATTGATTACAAAGAAACCTTCTCTCCTGTAGCAAGGCTAGAATCAGTTCGGATCTTTCTAGCATACGCTGCTCACAAAAACTTCGAAGTTTTTCAAATGGATGTCAAGTGTGCATTCTTAAATGGAGAATTAGAAGAGATGGCGTATGTGACAACCGTCAATTTTCAGTCTAGTCAAAGTCAAATAAAGTCAACAAGTCAAACCGGTCAACTCAATTAACCTTGCATATTAGGGTATACATTATGTTACTACTGTACAACTCGCTATTTTAATAAGAAGTTATCACTTGGAAAGTTCGTATGATTGAAATTCTTAAACCCTAAACGGGATAAGTGAGGTAACAAAACGATAAAACACTATTGCATACCCTTTGGGGGTGTGTAAGACCCTTAAACATGGCTTAACGGGGTTTACGAACCTTGATTTGCGAAGCTAAACACTCAAAAAGGTCACAAACAAAGTCTCTTTCAATCCCTCTTTATCAATCTTAATCTCTCCCAAATCTCTCCCAATCTCTCCCAAATCTCTCTCAGAATCTCTTCTAACTTTTTATAATCATTTGGGGCATCCCGACACTTAACTTGGTGAAAAACCGCTCGAAACGGGAAGATACCTTGAAAAATAGCCATATAGGGCCGAAGCCTCTCTAGAACCGAAACTCTCTAATGGGACCGAAGCTTACTATGACCGAAGCTACCAAGACCGAAACCACCAAAGATCGAACCTGCCATGTATCGAACCCGAACCCGATGGTCCCTTCGGACCGAACCTCCTTTCGGACCATTTCGCCTCAGTCCATCTCGCACCATTTTACCTTCGGTTCTCACCCTCTCAGGACCGAACGTCGGTCCAATCCGAGGAACTTCGTAGATTTCCATTTTTCACCCGGTTTTCGACCCTGACTCCGTTTTAAGCCCGTTTTTGATTATTTTAACGTGAGATTTTCACCCAAACTTATATTTTGACATATAAGACCCCATATATTCATAAATTAAGCACATTTTGAGGGAAGTCTTTGTTCAAGAATAAAATCTAGTGGGTAAGATATTAGGGTGGAGTGTTGACGTTCCCATAAAGCTATGACACCACCAACCCACTATTCATGCTTTATGTCACTATTCACATCAGCCCTCACCTATTCATTGTACGTTCCACTCTTCTTCAACAAGTTTCCCACCTTATATCATTAATCAAAGGCTAGGAAGCTTTTCCTTCTCCACTAAGACTTCAATTTTCACCAAAAAGTAAACCCATTTCTCTCTCTCACTTCCTCTCTCCAAAACTCGAGATTCAAGGGTTGTTCTTGAGTTCTTTCTTCACGTTTGGTAAGTAACTTCATCCTTCACTTGGTTATCTTACATCCTTTCACTCAATTCATGGATTCCTTACACAAATATCATCATATTTGTTACTAGATCTTCGAATCCTCAAGTATCTCCCAAGTATTCTTGACTTGGAAACTCCTTTTCTTCATCATCCATCTACTAAAATCACTCAAGGTGAGTTCATACCCCCACATTTTCAGGTTTTCTTCAAGTTTTAGGGGGAGAATACAAGTTAAAATGCCAAGAACTCAACTAAATTTAAACAACAGCTTTCATCAGAAAAGTTGAGTCTTATTCACGGACTGATTTGACCATCTTAAACTTAATATATTTCAAAACTGTTTAATATGCAAATATTTCAGGTTCATACCTTTAAAATCACTACTTTCACATCTCCTAAGTTATGGTGATTTTTACAAAACTGCCTATCATTTCATAAACGAATTCGGACCAGTCTGTGAATATGAACGTTTTCACACAAGTTAAAGACTTCTAAAAATCATAATAAAAATTATGAATAAACTAGACACATTTTATGAAGTCTCAGAGTTTACGGATTCAGTTTTCGACTTTGTATGATTTTTGTATGATATTTTTAAAACAATGAAGAAAGGTTAAAAACTAGTTACATAGCTTACCATATTAACAACACTTTGTAGTATGTTGAGCAAAGTGCATAACAATAAGTTTTTAAATGTTTGGATGCATTCTTGTTAGTTTACCATCATAAACAGAAATTAGCCATTCATGTTAAGGTTTTTCCTTCATTCATTTCGAACACATATAATAAACTACATTAAGTATAGTTTATGAATTTTCGATAAAAGCATACTACATGGAAAAGGTTTTAGTCTCAAAACAAATGGGTTTTTCATATACTACTTGATAAACTATAATAGTAATAGTTTATGGATTCATATCACTAATGTATTTTCATAAAAAGGTGATTTCACTTCCACCACGGAAGGGGTTTAATACTCAAATTATATGTAAACTAGTTAACGTAAGTTGTGAGACAATTCTCTATCGTGCTCTTAGAGTACGGGTTCAAATTCCTGTAAGTTATAACCAGAGTCTTTTGTAGGGAGAGCGTGATAATTATGTATAGATCTATATTGGGATTGACACCCCACACCTCGCTGCTAGCTACAGCCAGACCGGCAGGTCTGCGGGTGACAAGAGTCATAGGATCTTGACGTCTGAAAAACGTTGTTGCAGGTTATTTCTCGTTATAGTATGGTTATAACGACTCACATAGGGAGTTAACAATCTTTCAAGTTTACAGGGAAAATTCTACTTTGAAAAGGGGTTTTATCTATTTAAAACTACAAACACGTTATAAGTATAAAACACACTCATACTCTCGGTCTTGGGATTTAGGACTACATGACTTTTACAAGGAAAATATTGGATTTTCTTTGGAAGCACATTTCTATTAAAACTACGTTTCGTCTAGAATTGTTAGACTTCAGCTATAATTGCTAAGTGTACATGTTGGAGTTATATATGAGTTTAGTCACAATCGACTTAGAATTGGTGGGCCCGCCTTACTTCCTGTTCTTTGTTTGGTTGTGGACTTAGGGCAGGCCCATTATATTCGACGGTTTATTTAACTTAAATTTTATATAACTTATATACGATGGGTGATTATAGAAGGAATCTACGGGTCTATCTAGGGTACATTATCGCATAACATAGGGGCGTTCATTGCACTCTTAACAAAGAAAATATTGGATTTTCTGGAATCATACTCTATCGCTTTTACAAGGAAAATGGCTTCTTTCTCAAATAAAACTCTTATGAACTCACCAACTTAATTGTTGACACTTTTTCAAAACTACTTGTATTCTCAGGAAATCAGTGAAACAGGAAATCAACAGCATTTTGAGGATGGGACGTTAAATCGTCAAACAGTTCATTTTGTCATCACAATTTAATTGATTTTGAAATATGTAAACATATACTATGGTGTAACCTTTTCAATTATATTTATGATGGTTGTATTTACTTTGAGCATTATTATACTCGTTGTTGTGATACTATACATGAAGTCCTCCACCCCCGGACGTTTCCGCCATCCTTGGTTTGGGGGTGTGACAGCGTACGTAGAGCAACCACCTGGTTTTGTGAACGAAAAGTATCCAGATCACTGCTACATTCTGGACAAGGCGGTTTACGGTCTAAAGCAAGCTCCTAGGGCATGGTATGAAACACTTACTCGATTTCTAAAAATGTCTAAGTTTAAACAAGGTTCGGTTGACCCAACCTTCTTTCATAAGAAAGAAGGTGACCACCTTATGATCGTCCAAATTTATGTCGATGATATCATCTTCGGTTCCATGAATCCCAGCCTCACAGCTGAATTCAGGAAGTTGATGGAGACTAAGTTTGAGATGAGCTCAATGGGTCCAATTAACTTTTTCCTTGGCTTGAATATTAGACAGGGACCTGAAGGCATTTTTATTAATCAAGAGGCTTACACCAAGACCTTACTAGCCAAGTTTGGAATGATGGGAGAATCAAAAGTGAAGGTTCCTATGGCGTTTGGCACGAAGTTAACACCTTCTCTGGAAAAACCAACTGTTGACATGACCCTCTATCGCCAAATGATAGGGTCTTTAATGTATGTAACAGCTAGTCGACCAGATATAATGTTTTCTGTCTGTTATTGTGTCAGGTTTCAAGCTAATCCATGCGAACCTCACATGATAGCTGTGAAGAATATTTTTCGATATCTGAAGCGAACCTCATCTCTCGGTCTGTGGTACCCGGCGAAATTAGGATTCTTTGTACAAGCATTCTCTGATGCTGATCTAGGTGGATGTGGACTGGACCGAAAGAGCACAACTGGTGGGTGTCAGTTTCTTGATGGTAAACTCGTTAGCTGACAATCGAAGAAACAAACATGTGTGTCTCTTTCCACAGCCGAAGCCGAATACATAGCCGCAGCGTCTTGTACTTCACAGGTCATATGGATACAAAGTCAACTTAGAGACTATGGCCTGAATATGAAGAAAATCCCTTTGTATTGTGACTCTGAAAGCGCAATAAGGATATGTCACAATCCATTGCAACACTCAAAAACGAAACATATAGCACTGAGGTATCATTTCATCAAGGATCACGTGGAGGATGGTAATGTCGAAATCCATTTTGTTCGAACCACTGATCAACTAGCTGACATCTTTACAAAAGCCTTACCGGAAGCAAGCTTTAACAAAATTTTACAAGGCTTAGGAATGATGGAAGCTGAGTCAGTACCGAAACCGCTTTCGCCTCATTAGATTTTATCAAGCGAAATAGAGCGAACGCTCGGTCTATTTCAGCTCCAAAATTTTCGGGAACCGAAATGGACCGAACGCGAAATAGAGCGAACGCTCGGTCTATTTCGCCTCCTGATTTTTTTTTGGTAACCGAAATGAACCGAACGCTCGGTCTATTTCGCTTCACTACTTTTAGGTGAAGTTTCGGTTGTATCTTTTGTATACTTCCTTATTTAATGTTCTTCGTTTCTATTCATAAAAATCAAAAATATTTTCCTTTTTGTTTTTAATTCTTTTTCAGAAAATTCATAAAAATCAAAAATATTTTCCTTTTTGTTTTTAATTCTTTTTCAGAAAATTCATAAAAATCAAAAATATTTTCCTTTCTGTTTTTATTTCCTTTTTCAGAAAATTTATAAAATCCAAAAATATTTTTTTAAGTTGCTTTTCATTAAAGTCACACATTCCACAAATATCACTGAAAGGTATCATCGATTATTCAAATGATGGAGTTGGGACAGGTATACATTTCTTTATCTTAGTACTAGCTAAGTGTCCCTAGAAGCATGCTGTTGTATGTCGACCAAAGCCTCAAAGACTTCAAGTGTAGCCTTACTGATTTGATATACATAAATCAAATCTTCCCAATCAGGCTGATAAAATCACTTATGTCATGAGCTACCTTACTCGTCTCACATTGAGATAAGAGTTGTCTGCTCGATCCTTACTATATAGCAGAGGTACCTTCGGTTCTTTAACCATCTCCACACTCTTCTCCATCTACTTTCGTCTCATAATCGTAACCCTTGAGACTCTCAGCACTTAGCACTGAGGTTTATGGTTACACAACGTCTATGTTAATGATCTCAGTTTCGTCTCACCACGAACTAAGTGAAACCCAAAATTCAGTACCCAATATGAATTGACGGTGAACAATCACACGTTCTAGCATTCACCCACGAATTAACAGAACCACTCTTGTGGAATATCCCCTGAAATCCTTTTTTTAGAGATCCTTATGAAAACGTCTATCACCAAGGCTTTTCTTCTCATGGGATCCATTTTAATTTTTTTTGGGATTTCTGAAAACTTTATCACCAAGTCACTGAATATGTTAACTCACCTATTTGTTTAAAAGACTACACTGGTCTCACAAGTACTTCAACCCACTTTCGGTCTTATGTCAAGTACCGTAGTTCAGTTGAAGATAAGCCACCCTTTACAACTTAAATTTAAAAAGATGCCTTTCAATGCTTCTTAACAAGAATTTGATCGTATTTTCACGGGGAACCACACAGACACTTCTAAGTCTCTCTTGACTTTGAAGGAAGAGATTCGTGCCCGGGATCTACAGTTTTGTGTCTAAATTGACATCACTTATATTCCCACAAATAATTTTGCCTTATTTCTTTTTATTGGCACACTCTTGCACGAGAATCCATGTGATTTTCACAAGTCTAGTTCGGGTTACTAATGGTTATTTTCAGATTTAAAAGTTCGGTTTCATATGCAATCATGGTGCATTCTCCAAAAGACTGAACGATATGCATCTTATTTGGATCGATTGGATGGGTCTCAGTTGGTCAATGAACTTGAAGAGTCTTTGAAATTGAAGAGGCGGTAACTAGATAAGAATTCAAATCGGTTCACAGGATAAGAATTGGTATGGGCGCATGAATTTGAAACGGTTTCTTCCATCACGCCTGCTGACGTCTTCATAGGGAAACACAGCTGTCAAATAGCGCTTTTTCAGGCGACGTTTCCGAAGATCGTGGAATCATTACTCAAGATCTTTTCTCTCTCATGGTAATCATATAAAAGGTTCAGAATTTCCTCTCTCACCTTTTTACCACTTACTACAACTCTCTCAAGATCACACCGGCGATTGTATTGTTCATCATCTTCTTCAAACCAGCAACAATGGCTGAATCTTCTTCCGTTCAAGAACAAACCGCTTCATCTTCTCTTCTGATCATCAAACCCAATCAGAATCTTCTTATCGACTTGGATCCCTTCCTCTATGATTCTTATATGCTACAAGTGGTTGAATGTCTAAAATATTCACCACTCGTAATTGCTCTCACCAAGGTGGAATCTGTGCCAATGTCTCTACTTTCCTAAGTGTATTCCTCTGTTGTCTATGATAAACGCAAGGACAGGATATTCTTCGACATCTTCAATCACAAGACTTCAGTCTCCAAAGCTCGCTTATGTTCACTGTTAGGGCTTCCTACTAATGGTTCTTTGGTGAATCCTGATTCCATCACCACAACTCAGTTATTCACAATGTTCTACGATATGGGGTATACTGATGTCCGCACCACGGTAACGAAGTTCAAGAAATCCTGCCTTCCACCACAATGGAATGGAATTTTTACTCTTCTAGTTAAGGGTTTATCAGAAAGGGTTGCAGGTTCAGACGGGGAAAGCAAAGGGTTTATGACTATTCTCTATGGTCTCTATCATGGTCTAAACCTCGACTATGGAACGCTTATTTGGGCTCAAGTGGTACAGAGTCTCAATTCATCTTCAAGCGACTCTGAGATTTCGTGTGGTCGGTTCTGGACCCTCATAACTCATAGTGCGATTGAGACCTTTCAGGTTCCAGTAATGGCGGATGCTCTGCGCTCATCAATTGCGACCTTTCACACAAAGAAGATCATTGTTACTGATCCAACCAAGTTCTTGTTCATTGGGTCCATTCCTGAATCAATGTACCGAAGTGTTGCTACCGTAAGCAATGTCATGGCTGAATACAGAAAATTTCCTCCTACGGGACCAAAGCAATTGACTCCGGAGATGCAGAGTGCTCTAGACGCGGTTGAGAAACCAACAAAACGGGGGAAGAAATCGGATTCCAAGAAGAAAGAGATTGAAGGTCCTTCATCACAAGCTGCAACGCCCAAAAAGCGTAAAGTTGACAAGGCAGCTCCTTCGGCTCCAAAGAAGAAAAAGGTTAAGAAGATGGCAAAGAAACCGAAGGCATCCTCGCCTAGTGACTCAGATTATGTTCCTTCTGATGGTGATCAAGAGAAATCAGCCGAAGATGAAGATGTTCACCGTGAAGACTCACCGAGGGGAAACACGCCTCCACGTTCTCCAACTCCAGAGGTACCACTTAATGACTCGGTTCCAACTCCTCCACTTTCTCCATCTCATACTACTGTACCTATTTCAATTGCACCACTTCCACCACCTGTTTCTTCACAACCTACTTCCACCTCAGCAACCACTTCAACTGCTCCAATTCCACCTCATATCATCACAGAAGCAACTACTACAACCGAACCTCCGGTTGTTGTCAACGTATCTAATACGGGGGCGACTACTGAAGGTGAACAAATCCCTATAACTTCAAAACCTTTATCCCTACCTCTCTCAACCGAGTCTGATACAGTTCTTGGCGGCAATAAAATGGAGTTTGACTCTGTGTATTACAGCCCCTTTCGGGTTCTAAGCGAAGAAGATGATGATGCTCCCATCACCAAGCGTCACTTGAAGGATCTCGATGCCAAACTTGATCAACTCATTGATTCTTCTACTACTCCATCCACTTCAGCATATTCTGATGCTGCCATAAAGGCTTTAATTGAAAATTTGGTCAAACAGCATGAGCAATCCATTGCCAAAGCAACTCAAGCTGTGGATGCTTCCACTCTCTCTTGCAACATTGTTGTTGGTGAGGTCAAATCACTCATTTCCGAGTCCAAGCTTTTCATGGAAAATTTTCAGACTACTGCAGACGGAAATACCAACAAAGCAAATGAAGTAATTGCCTCTCTTTTTAAATCTCTTAAGGCTGAGCGAGAAAAATTTGAGGTGATTTGTCAAAGTCTACAGGCTGACAGCTCTACTCTTCTTTCTTCTATTGAATGAAGTCTCACCAACTTAAAAACCGATCTTGCCTTGGATAACAAGATCAGGGAAGATCTCGCTCTACTACAAACTCAAGTTGCCACACTTTCCTTGGAGGTTTCAAAAGCGAATAAGGAAATTGAATCCCTCTGGACCGAACGCACAATCATCAAAAGTTGTGTGAGCGACGTGTACTCTCTTCTTTCGAATCTTTTAGAGGCACATGATTCGGTTCTCACTATCTCTATGCGACGTCATCTAACGGATAAACTTCGTCCCGCTCTGGAAATGTTAAGTCGGGTTGGGGGTGTTATGGAGCCAATTGTTACTCCGCAACAAGGGGGAGATGTTACTGGAAATACAACAAATCAGCCGAAAGTCACCACTAAACCGAAGGATAATGAAGCTTCGGGTTCTAGTATGTTGGACAAGAAAAAAGGTCTAATGGGTCAAAGTGATGAGGAAGAAGAAACTGAGGAAGAATTATTGAAAAGAAAAAAGAGAGATAAAGAGCTTGATGAAAAGCTCAAAGTGGTAAGAGAAGAATAAGAAAGAGAGAAAAGGGAAAAAGAAGCTCTTGATACGTTGGAGTGCAGAAAAGCTCTGTTTCCTTTATGGACTCTAGAGACTCTGATCAAAGAAGCGATTGAGTTTCCTAGCACTCATTGGCTGGAACCAGTTACTTCTTTTGATTGTGATAACACCAAGGACTCACAATTTGATATGTCTGTCACCTGAAAGGCGTTTGTGTTTCACTGTTTTGATGCAGTAGTGAATATCCCTTCTCCAGACCCGAAGGTTGATCGGGATCTTATTGATTTTTATCTGAAATATTCTCAACCACAGTACTTGACGTGGAGTGCTCAAAAGATTACTTCTATCAAAGTATTGAAGCCTACTTCGGCAGGGGCGTTCGTCAATGTGAATTTCAGGGTGACTCGAGGCACAGCTAGTTCGGTTCATGTGATCTCATTGGCCGATCTACCGAACCTGAATCCTCATGATTGGATTCTTCTGAACAACATTCTGCTTTCCAATCCACAGGAGTACGAGCCCATTATTGATCATATCAAGAGAATGCTAGCTTCCTACATTCATGAGGTTGCTAAGATGGATCAAGAGATTGCTCTGGTTATGAGGAAAAGGCCAATTGTGAAACCAATTGGGAATTCATGCGATGCTACCAAGATGAAGATGGGCAAGATAGATTCTAAGTATCGTGTTATTATGTTCACTAGAAAAGACAATCAGAAGTTCGTGTTCTATCTTGATAACAAACACCTGTTTTCCACGGCTTGCTTGGAGCATATTTTGGATATCATCCACAGGTGTAAACAGAACGAAGCAGCAGATAAGAAGAACTTCACGGATATGCTTCGGTGGTACATTACTTTCCGTCATACTCTTCTAGCCATCGTACCGAAGATATTCAAGACCGTGAAAAAGACCACTGTTGCTCAACCGATATGATCTCTCGCCTCAATTGATGCAAAGGGGGAGATTGTTGAGACGTTAAGTGTTGCGTCATTGGGCTCTTTGTATAGTCTAGTTTTGTCACGGGTTTGGGCCTGTCCAACCGTGTTTATCTTTCTAGGGTTTAGTATATAATGTGCATGCATGCATCCTTGTCATTAACGCTTTTGATAATTATCTCATTAATTGTACTGTAAACCCTAGCACACCTCTACAGAGGAAGTTCTTAATCGAGCTCTTCTGAGGTGTGACTATATTTTAATCATTCAACATACAGATTGATTCATTGAGTGTTCCAGTATTTGTCATTCTTATTAATTAACCTGTTAAAGATTTAATCGATCTAAAGAGTTTTCAATTCATCAGATCTAACACATTTTTACCAAATAAACTAAGAGTTCACACAAAACATGCATATAACACATAGATCTACACTTTTTACTTGCATTCTCCCCCAAAAATCATATGAAAACCGAAAACAAGGGGGTATGAACTCACCTTTTGCTTGATTTTCAGTTTTTGAAGAAGAAGTGGAAAAGATGAAGTGATTTTCGACCCTATCAACTACCTTGAGTAGATCTCGAACTTAAGAAGATATCTAGGAGTATGATCACCAAAAACTTTGTTTAAAATAATGATCTATCATGAAGATGGAGTTATAAAACTTGCATGTGTAAAGGCTTACCAAGAATGATGATTATCTTGTGAAAATCCTCTTGAAACCTAAGCAAAATCTTGAGAATTTTGGAGGAAGAATATGGATGATTCTTGAGAGAAATGGAGAGAATTTGGTGTAATGTGTGTGTGTGTGTTGTATTCGGCCGAGTAGCAGAAGAGAGTGGAGAGAGTGTGACAACCTGAAATTTCTATCTTGTACAATTATTCAAATCAATCAGAGTCAGACTCGTTTCTGCTACCTTCTAGCATTGTTTTGAGTCAATTTGAGTGTTCTAAACCTAGTATCTTCAAGTTAGGGTTTAGAATTGGGTTCCACTAGTTCACCCCTACCCAAAAATGGCCAAACACTCCATCATGAGGAGTGTACGGCCGCACACTTGGGTGTGCGGCCGCACACCCCCTCCTGGCAGCACACTCTACCCTATAAATGTAAGGCTTGGCTTTCATTCAACCCTTTTCACCCCCTAGTCAAGAACTCATTCTCTCTCAAGTATCATCCGATTTTTCAGCTAGATCTTCAAGTGGTAAGTGTTTCCTTCCTTTGATTTGTTGATTCCTTACTCCATCTAGTAAAGATCACTGATTTCATCCATGAAATCACTCCATTTTGGTAGATCTTCAAGTGTTCTTCAGTTTCACCAAGAACACCTACTAAGTTCTTGGACTCCAAACACCCCCAAACGCTTCTATATCGTAAGTACCCTTCTTATGCTTGTTACTTACTAGTTATGCTCCTTAGAAATCGTCCAAACCATGATCATCAAGGAGTGTGCGGCCGCACACACCACATGTGGCCGTACACCCCTTTGTTTAGTGCTTAAATGGCCTCAAACTCAAGTTGTATGCTAGCACATGATCAAGGACACTTAAGAGATGCAAGAAATAGCCTTGAAACTCACTTTGGCATGTTTCATAGTGAGTGTACAGCCGTACACCCACTTGGGCCGTACACCCTGGCCGCACACTCATGAAACTCATGCACTTTGGCCGTACACTCAAGGGTGTGGCCGTACACCCCTTATATATACAGTCATATGTGATTGTAACACTTCAATCTAAGTGTTTTCTAAGTCCTAGGGTGTTTTCCTTTCATGATTAGTTGTTTAAAGACTAATTATATACATATATGTGTCAATATATGCTTATTAGGATCCGTTGTGCTCAAGTCTTCACTTGACACTTAGCATCCTGCAAACCGATCTTTCATTCATACCACTCACTACATGTGAGTTCATACCCCTTTAACTTACCTTTTAAATGAATTTAAATGCTTTTATGGGGGGGGGGAATACAAGTACAAACATTATAGTTATTATATCAATCACATGTGATTAATAACTATCAAACAATGGATTTCTTACACTTCAATCTGTATTGTCAAAGAAATTGCTTCAAATCGTTTTACAAACTCTTTTATATATGCAAAACTCTTTATCAAACTCTATTAAACTTATATTTTGTCAAAAGCATATCTATATAGATATAGCTATATAAGTAGGATTGAAAGGACTTAGGACTGATAACTCGCTTTACTTCCTGTTCCTTGTTTGGTTGTGGACTTAGGATATCGGTTGTTTGTCTGAAGGTCGTTTGAATCTTAGTTATATATTATGTGTATGTATATAGATATAAAAGTTCTCCATTTCAGTTCAGATCCTTTGGGTAGCAAAGGTGTTCAATCATGTTCATTATACCAACAACATTGCTAGTAAACTATAATAGGTATAGTTTAGGAAGTCACTAATACTATTACTAGAACAATGAAACATACAAAGAGTCAGTTCATACATGATTCAGTACATACTATAACGAGAAACAATACTCACTATAAAGAGAAACAGTACATACTATAACGAGAATCAATACATACTACACACTATACACTAGAGAACATACTACATACTAGACAGAGAGAACACTACACTAGTACATACTATACAAATACAAGAATACTATAACATTAATGTGAGATACTACTTCATGGCTCGACATATATTGTTGTGTCACGTTTTGTACCAAGAGTCTCCTGGAGGGAGAGCGTGAATTTGTGTATAGATCTATACGGGATTGACCATCTCACACCTTGCTGCTAGCTACAGTGGGACCTGCAGGTCTACGGGTGACGAATGTCATATCTTTTCGACGTCTTGAACGTCGTGTTATACTAAGTTAAATCAAGTATGGATACAATCATATCACATTTTACCTTAATTAAACTAACAAGTTTAAGGGTAGTTAGTACATTAGTAGTTACCTAGATAAAACTACCAGTACATCTTTATTTTCCCATTTCATTCACATTGTGATCTTCTCACATAACGGTAATGAAAAACTATATTTTTAATAATGATAGTCACACTTTGGGAAAATTCACGCTTTTACAAAAGAACAAACATAGAAAACAATCTAGTCTTGGTAGAAGACTACTTTAGTAGAAAATATAGGATTTTCTAGGAAGTTTACAAACATTTTCATCAAACACTTACAAACTCTTACATCAAACATTTACAAGTACCTTCTTAAAACTTATACAAACAATGACACTAAAATACTTATGAAATCACCAGCTTAAATGCTGATCTACGCTTTCGAAATAACTTGTATTCTCAGGTCGCTAGTAGACAGGTACCGATGATCAGATTTTTGAGAAGATGAAGCACATTCAAGACTCATCTTTTATTTTGATTATTCATTTTTGGTGTCATATAAACTACTTAACACACTTGTACTAAAATTATTACTATTAATGCAATGGATGATGTTGTTGCTTGTTTACTATTATGCATTGTTGTGATACTGTACATGACGTCCTCCACCCCCGAACGTTTCCACCGTTCCGGTTTTGGGGTGTGACAGATTGGTATCAGAGCATTGTTTATAGTGGATTAAGTATATCAACCCATAAAAGATATACAACTATAAACTCATCGGGATTAAAATACTCTGACTGAGAAATTATACTTTTAAATAATAAAATATTTAACCAAAGTATACATACCTGCATTCATACTAAAATCAATGTCACTAGGACAGAACAAAAGTATCACGATTGTTGGACAGCACAAGTAGGCTTGGGGACATATAATCAGATCTGGGAGTAATATAGCCTGAGCAACTATATCTTTCCGAGGAGTGATTAGCATATGCCTAGGAATATTTGTGATGTTGCAGCAAGTCTAAAAACTTACCAGCACTACTACAATGAGAATATTAGAACATAACATAAACTTAAAATACTATAGGAGTATTTTGTGTTACTGTAACTACTTATGTGCAAACTAAAAAAGGTCTTTATTAGTATGTCAATAGTTTTTGAGTGGATACACTAAGGTTATATGTGACTAGGGTGTTATAGACTTAGAATCTGTGATCTTTGCTTTACTTCATGTTCCTTGTTTGGTTGTGGACTTAGAGTTAGGGTCACTTATTCGAAGGTCTATCCTGTTTTGGTTACATATGACTGGTATGCACTGCGCAAATGTTGGAGTAACTGGTAAGGATCATCTTATAATTATCTTAATTAGTCCGTCTATTAATTATTTCTTTTACCCCTTTTCTCGCTTAGATAACATGGTTGGATTCCATATCCCCGGAGACCCATACTTTCCTAACCAAGGTAACGGTGGATGGCTCGATGTTGAGCCAGAAGAGGAACCTGCAATTCCACTGGACGATGACTTCGCAGAGAACATCCCGTAGGATTCTGACTCCGAGCCCGAAGTCAACAATCAACCCCTGGTAGCTCCAAACCCAAATCCTAACCCTCGTCCGGCTTTTCAGGGCCCGACGCCTCTGTGGGTGGAAAGTTTGGAGACATGGAGTCAAGAACAGGGTCAACCCATTCCATACAACGGAGACCGAAGCTTCTACAATGTGAGCGAAGGAGGATCAGCGGATAGAGTCCTGCCGATTCTGGTCCGCAGGATTGCTCGTAACGAAATTCAGGGTAGGACAGCTCTCAACCGAATTGCGGAACATGATGCCAATGCTAGGATCAATAATATTCGCGTTATTCGTCTGTAGGATGATCACGATAGAACTGCGAGAGACCATGAGACTCTTTTGCAAGAGCTAGCTGTGACTCGAGCTGAAGTCATAGAACATCGCGTGCGCCAGCGAGAGTACGAGCGACGCCTTCTTGACTTGGAGCGTCAGCTGGCTGACTTATGGGTTCACCCAAGGGGTTCCCGTCGCCAGTAGGGAATGCTCTGCTCAAATTTCCTTCTTATCTAAGGATTAGCCTTCTTATCTATGCTCTAAGTAGCATTTTCCCTGTAAATTCCCGTTTATCTACAGACCTTGAACTTTCGGTCGATAGGTCTTTATTCTGTCAAAATTTTCTTATCTTGGTGTGATGTAAGACCTACTTCTAGGTCATTTTCTTGAACTTATTACATCTGTAATACCAATATTATTGACAGATATATAATCTAATGGAATTTAATATCCAAATTCTTTCATCTTTCTAGTTCTAGATCTCTATTCAATCATACTTCCATCTGTGTTGTTGGGATATGGAGTGTTAGTCCATGAGTCACTCTCATCATTCTCTCCATTTAATTTTTACCAATATCTTCATCTTTGTGATTTTATAGCTCCAAGATGCCTCTACGTCGATCAGCGAGGCGCGCTACTCCAAGAACTCCGAATCAAACTCCACCTCCTCCTCCTCAGTTCAACCAAGCATCTGTTCAAGCTGTTGTGAATGCGGTTGTTACTACAGCCCTGGCACAATTCAACACTATCGGTACCAACGGGAGCCGGATTAATGTTCCTCCCACTGTTGTCGAAACTCCAGTGCGCCCTAGGGAGTGCACGTACAAGGACTTAACCAGCTGCAAACCCAAGGCCTTCGATGGAAATGGAGGGATCATTGCCCTCTCGCAATGGTTCGAGAAAACGGAGTCGATCTTTGAAATCTGCTCCTGTCCGGAGGGGAGCAAGGTAAAATTTGCCGCTTGCACCTTCACGGATCAAGCTCTGACGTGGTGGAACAGCCATGTCAAGTCACTATCTCTAGTAGTGGCAAATGCTATCGGCTGGGAAGCTCTCAAGGAGCTCATGATCGAGGAGTACTGCCCGAGGGGCAAAGTTCAGAAGTTGGAGCAGGAGCTCTGGAGCCTAACCATGAAAGGCTCCGACATAGTCTCCTACACTGCCAGATTCAGTGATCTGGTAGCTCTATGTCTGGGAATGGTCCCGACTGAAGCGAAGAAGGTGGAGAGGTATATTTGGGGGCTGGTGCCTCTATTTCAGGGGAACGTTCTAGCTTCAAACCCCACCACCTTCGACAGTGCCAAGCGATTGGCACAAAGGCTCATTGACCATGGGGTTCGTACCCCGTCAGCAACAACGACCGTAGCCATCTCAGAACCCTCCAAAACCGCTGTCAACAAGCGGAAGTTCTGGGATGACAATAAGAAGAAGAAAACTGCCAAAAAGCAGCAGGTCGTAACTGTTCATGCTGCGATGGCACCTGCCGCTGCTGCCCCGATAAATCAGTACGCGGGAAACTTGCCCAAGTGCAATAAATGCGGTTTCCATCACAATGGACCCTGCCGGGAAATGCAATGCTCTAACTACAATAGGAAGGGGCACACTGCCCGTTTCTGCAAGGCTCCGGCAAGACCAATCACTCAAGTCCCCGGCGCTGATGTGGGCCACGCTTGCTACGGTTGTGGCGAGGTGGGCCACTACAAAAGGAATTGCCCGAAGGCAGGTAACGCCGGCGGAGTGGGTAAAGTTTTGGCCATAGGCCACGAGGAAGCAGTTGATGGCCCCACAATGGTCACTGGTACGTTTCTCCTCGATAACTCATATGCATGCATTCTGTTTGATAGTGGAGCGGAGAGGAGTTTCGTGAACCAGAAATTTGCTCACTTGCTTAAACATAAATCGTATGCACTTAAAGAACCGTTCACTGTAGAAATGGCTAACGGGAAAACTGAGAGCGCTAACTGCATATACATAGGCTGTACACTAATGCTAGATAGCCATTCATTTCCAATCGACCTCATGCCGGTCTCAATTAAAAGTTTCGACGTCATAATCGGCATGGATTGGTTGAGTTCTCATCGTGCCGACATTATGTGTTACGAAAAGGCTGTTCGTCTTACTCTGCCATCTAGCGAAACTATAGTTATCTACGGCGACAAACCCAGCACAAACCTTCGCCTCATCTCGAGCATTCAAGCCCATAAATTCTTGCGAAAGGAATGTCGCGCATTCCTTGCTCATGTTGTCGATATGAGCCAAGAGACGAAGGACATAAAGAACATTCAAGTGGTACGCGACTTTCCCGACATCTTTCCAGAAGAACTCCCAGGATTACCTCCACAGCGTCAAGTCGAGTTCAGAATCGACTTAGTTCCAGGGGCTACCCCAGTAGCCAAATCGCCCTATCGTCTAGCACCAGCTGAAATGCAGGAGCTATCCAGTCAACTTAACGAATTGCTCAGCAAGGGATTCATTAGGCCGAGATTCTCGCCCTGGGGAGCACCGGTCTTGTTCGTCAAGAAGAAAGACGGATCGTTCCGTATGTGCATCGACTACATAGAACTGAACAAACTGACCGTCAAAAATCGTTACCCTCTGCCCCGCATAGACGATTTGTTCGACCAACTACAAGGGGCGAATTTCTTTTCAAATATTGATCTGAGATCCGCGTATCACCAATTACGAGTGCTTGGGGAGGATGTTCCGAAGACAGCCTTCCGAACTCGTTACGGACACTACGAATTTGTAGTGATGCCGTTTGGTTTGACCAATGCGCCCGCAATATTCATGGACTTAATGAATAGGGTGTGCCGTCCTTACTTGGATAAGTTCGTCATTGTCTTCATCGATAACATACTTATCTACTATCGTAGTAAGGAGGAGCATAGTCAACATCTTTGACAGGTCTTAGAAACACTGCGATCGGAGAGACTTTATGCAAAGTTCTCGAAATGCGAATTTTGGATCCGAAGAGTCGAATTCTTAGGACATGTGGTTAGCGAAGAGGGAATACACGTGGACCCTTCCAAAATCAAATCCATCGAGAACTGGTCAGCACCGAAGACGCCTACGGAAATTCGTCAATTTCTAGGCCTCGCTGGCTACTATCGCAGGTTCATTCAGAACTTCTCTCGGATTGCGAAACCGCTTACAACATTGACCTAGAAGGGCGTGGCCTTTGACTGGGAAGAGAAACAAGAGAAAGCGTTCCAAACGCTAAAGCAAGCCTTATGCACCGCACTAATATTGTCCCTCCCCGAAGGGACAGAAGACTTCGTGGTTTATTGCGATGCATCTAACCAAGGGCTCGTCTGTGTTCTGATGCAACGAGGTAAGGTAATCGTGCCTCAAGACAGCTGAAGACACACGAGGTCAACTACACCACACATCATCTTGATTTAGGAGCAGTGGTATTTGCTTTGAAGATCTGGAGACACTACCTGTACGATACAAAAAGCACTATCTTTACAGACCACAAAAGCCTACAACACATATTCGACCAGAAGGAACTCAACATGAGATAACGACGGTGGGTTGAGCTACTCAGTGATTACGAATGCGAAATTCGTTATCATCCCGGCAAGGCCAACGTAATAGCCGACGCCCTAAGTCGGAAAGAATACTCTAGTCGTAAAGTCAAAACATTGATTATGTCTATCCATTCGCACTTATCCGCACAAATTAAGGAAGCTCAACTTGAAGCTTTGAAACCTGAAAATGTGGCGGGTGAATCCCTGAGAGGGATGGATACAAACTTGGAAGTCAAGGGTGGCGGAGCCTTATATCTCATGGATAGGATCTGGACACCGAAACACGGTGGATTCGGAGACTTAGTCATGACCGAAGCGCACAACACTCGATATTCTGTCCACCCAGGTTCAGATAAGATGTATCTGGATCTTAAAAAGTTATACTGGTGGCCTAACATGAAAGCAGAGATTGCTACCTTCGTGAGTAAATGCCTTACTTGCGCGAAGGTTAAGGTCGAATACCAGAAACCCTCAGGTTTACTTCAACAACCGGAGATACCTGAATGGAAGTGGTAGCGGATCACGATGGACTTCATAACCAAATTGCCCAAGACTACGGGTGGTCTCGCTACCATATGGGTGATCGTAGACAGGTTAACAAAGTCCGCACACTTCCTGCCGATCAAAGAAACTGACAAGATGGAGAAGCTAACAAGAACATACATCAAGGAGATCGTACGACTGCATGGTGTTCCCATATCCATTATCTCTGATAGAGATAGTAGATTCACTTCGAGGTTCTGGCAGTCGCTACAAAGTTCCTTAGGAACTAGGCTGGACATGAGTACATCCTACCATCCACAAACCGATGGACAAAGTGAGAGGACTATTCAAACTTTGGAAGATATGTTGCGAGCCTGTGTGATAGACTTTGGGAAGGCATGGGATACTCATTTACCCCTTGTCGAGTTTTCCTACAACAATAGTTATCAGCGAGCATAAAGGCTGCTCCATTTGAAGCCATATATGGCCGTAAGTGCAGATCCCCTCTGTGCTGGGCTGAGGTGGGCGACACTCAGTTAGCTAAAGGACGAGTTCCTGACAGCACTCTCACAGGTCCGGAGATCATTCGAGAAACGACAGAGAAGATCGTTCAGATTCGTGAACGATTGAAAGCCTCTAGAGACCGACAGAAAAGCTACGCAGACAAGAGAAGGAAACCGTTGGAATTCCAGGTGGGTGACTGTGTCCTATTGAAGGTCTCACCCTGGAAGGGCTTGATACGCTTCGGAAAGCGTGGAAAGCTAAATCCAAGATACGTAGGGCCTTTTGAGATTCTCGCTAGAATCGGCCCTGTAGCTTACAAACTCAAACTACCTCGCGAACTCAGAAACGTACATTCTACTTTCCACGTCTCGAACTTGAAGAAGTGTCTGTCCGACGAGACTCTTGTAATCCAACTCGACGAGATCGAGATCAACGAGAGCCTCAACTTCGTGGAAGAACCGGTAGAGATCATGGACCAAGAGGTCAAGCGAACAAAACAAAGCCGTAACCCGATAGTGAAGGTTCGCTGGAATGCCATGCGAGGACCTGAATTCACTTGGGAGCGCGAAGATCAGTTTAAACTGAAATATCCTCATCTTTTCGCTTAGTTATTTTTAATAGCTTAATTGTTTAAACTCTAATTTCGGGACAAAATTATCTCTAACGGGGGGATGATGTGACAACCCGAAATTTCTATCTTGTACAATTATTCAAATCAATCAGAGTCAGACTCGTTTCTGCTACCTTCTAGCATTGTTTTGAGTCAATTTGAGTGTTCTAAACCTAGTATCTTCAAGTTAGGGTTTAGAATTGGGTTCCACAAGTTCACCTCCTACCCAAAAATGGCCAAACACTCTATCATGAGGAGTGTACGGCCGCACACTTGGGTGTGCTGCCGCACACCCCCTCCTGGCAGCACACTCTACCCTATAAATGTAAGGCTTGGCTTTCATACAACCCTTTTCACCCTCCTAGTCAAGAACTCATTCTCTCTCAAGTATCATCCGATTTTTCAGCTAGATCTTCAAGTGGTAAGTGTTTCCTTCCTTTGATTTGTTAATTCCTTACTCCATCTAGTAAAGATCACTGATTTCATCCATGAAATCACTCCATTTTGGTAGATCTTCAAGTGTTCTTCAGTTTCACCAAGAACACCTACTAAGTTCTTGGACTCCTAACACCCCCAAACGCTTCTATATCGTAAGTACCCTTCTTATGCTTGTTACTTACTAGTTATGCTCCTTAGAAATCGTCCAAACCATGATCATCAAGGAGTGTGCGGCCGCACACACCACATGTGGCCGTACACCCCTTTGTTTAGTGCTTAAATGGCCTTAAACTCAAGTTGTATGCTAGCACATGATCAAGGACACTTAAGAGATGCAAGAAATAGCCTTGAAACTCACTTTGGCATGTTTCATAGTGAGTGTACAGCCGTACACCCACTTGGGCCGTACACCCTGGCCGCACACTCATGAAACTCATGCACTTTGGCCGTACACTCAAGGGTGTGGCCGTACACCCCTTATATATACAGTCATATGTGATTGTAACACTTCAATCTAAGTGTTTTCTAAGTCCTAGGGTGTTTTCCTTTCATGATTAGTTGTTTAAAGACTAATTATATACATATATGTGTCAATATATGCTTATTAGGATCCGTTGTGCTCAAGTCTTCACTTGACACTTAGCATCCTGCAAACCGATCTTTCATTCATACCACTCACTACATGTGAGTTCATACCCCTTTAACTTACATTTTAAATGAATTTAAATGCTTTTATGGGGGGGGGGGGAATACAAGTACAAACATTATAGTTATTATATCAATCACATGTGATTAATAACTATCAAACAATGGATTTCTTACACTTCAATCTGTATTGTCAAAGAAATTGCTTCAAATCGTTTTACAAACTCTTTTATATATGCAAAACTCTTTATCAAACTCTGTTAAACTTATATTTTGTCAAAAGCATATCTATATAGATATAGCTATATAAGTAGGATTGAAAGGACTTAGGACTGATAACTCGCCTTACTTCATGTTCCTTGTTTGGTTGTGGACTTAGGATATCGGTTGTTTGTCCGAAGGTCGTTTGAATCTTAGTTATATATTATGTGTATGTATATAGATATAAAAGTTCTCCATTTCAGTTCAGATCCTTTGGGTAGCAAAGGTGTTCAATCATGTTCATTATACCAACAACATTGCTAGTAAACTATAATAGGTATAGTTTAGGAAGTCACTAATACTATTACTAGAATAATGAAACATACAAAGAGTCAGTTCATACATGAGTCAGTACATACTATAACGAGAAACAATACTCACTATAAAGAGAAACAGTACATACTATAACGAGAATCAATACATACTACACACTATACACTAGAGAACATACTACATACTAGACAGAGAGAACACTACACTAGTACATACTATACAAATACAAGAATACTATAACATTAATGTGAGATACTACTTCATGGCTCGGCATATATTGTTGTGTCACGTTTTGTACCAAGAGTCTCCTGGAGGGAGAGCGTGAATTTGTGTATAGATCTATACGGGATTGACCATCTCACACCTTGCTGCTAGCTACAGTGGAACCTGCAGGTCTACGGGTGACGAATGTCATATCTTTTCGACGTCTTGAACGTCGTGTTATACTAAGTTAAATCAAGTATGGATACAATCATATCACATTTTACCTTAATTAAACTAACAAGTTTAAGGGTAGTTAGTACATTAGTAGTTACCTAGATAAAACTACTAGTACATCTTTATTTTCCCATTTCATTCACATTGTGATCTTCTCACATAACGGTAATGAAAAACTATATTTTTAATAATGATAGTCACACTTTGGGAAAATTCACGCTTTTACAAAAGAACAAACATAGAAAACAATCTAGTCTTGGTAGAAGACTACTTTAGTAGAAAACATAGGATTTTCTAGGAAGTTTACAAACATTTTCATCAAACACTTACAAACTCTTACATCAAACATTTACAAGTACCTTCTTCAAACTTATACAAACAATGACACTAAAATACTTATGAACTCACCAGCTTAAATGCTGATCTACGCTTTCAAAATAAATTGTATTCTCAGGTCGCTAGTAGACAGGTACCGATGATCAGATTTTTGAGAAGATGAAGCACATTCAAGACTCATCTTTTATTTTGATTATTCAATTTTGGTGTCATATAAACTACTGAACGCACTTGTATTAAAATTATTACTATTAATGCAATGGATGATGTTGTTGCTTGTTTACTATTATGCATTGTTGTGATACTGTACATGACGTCCTCCACCCCCGAACGTTTCCGCCGTTCCGGTTTTGGGGTGTGACAGAGAGAGATATGAGGTGACAAGCATGGATGTATGGGAGGTCTTCAGCTTTATACATGTTGGGCAATATGGAGGTGACATCTCCAAGTCAACCCCCCCCCCCCTAATTCTCTTCTTTTTTTTCTTTTTTTTTGTTTATACATGGGCCGAGATTTTTGGGCCAAGAAGAAAAGGTGGAGTAGATTGGGCCCATTAACTTTAGCTAGGATATTAGGATCCTAAACATAAAATTTTTCGGCCCATTTGGCTCTTGGAAGCATTCACGGCCCAATTAGAATAAAAGAATGGGCTTATGGCTCACTAAGGTTAATTGGATTAGTTATGGCCCAATAAGGCCCATTAGGGTTAGAATGAATCATTCTAGACCCAAATGGTCCAAATTGTTTTAGATTTATGAATTGGGTCCAATTAGGATCCAACTAGGGCTTCTAAGTCCAATAAAGTTGAATTGGGTACTTATTGGTCCATTAGGCCCAATAAGGAAACTCCTGGTCCAATATGGACTTAAACCATGGATCTTAGGGCTTCAGACTCTTTGATGAACATGAATGATGAATCTAAATGAGCATTGTGTGAGATTTACTAAGAGTATATGTTTTACAATAGATGAATGGTTACACAGGAATAGAATTTCCTAGCTAAAATGCCAGTTGTGACATCTCACTCGATAATTTAAAACCCCTTTTTCCTTTCATATCGAATCCCCTTTCCTTTTCAATCTTAACTGCAAAATCATCAATTTCATTTTTAACATCTTTTCTAACATCAAATATTCTACTAGATGCTTCACCTTCTAATTCCTTAACCCTCTCACCTCTTCCTAAATTCAAACCATCACTCACATTGCAATTTTGGACACTAAAGAAAATCGAATCAAAAAGTGAACTTTATAGTTACAGAGAATTAAACAGCGGAGATTTTGTCAGGTGGGTAATCATGGAGTAAACTATTCAAATGAGAATTAGGGATTCTAAAGAATCCATTAGAAGGACTTAGCAAACTCAAACCGAAAAAACCAAGAAATTTATCAGCAAAGAAAGTAATGGTTGTTGTCCATGAAGAAGATTAAGACGAAGGAGGAAAAGGTTGATAAGGAGATGGAGAGACAACAGATGGGCATGGCGGTGGTGATGAAAATGTGGGATTGTTTGAGATTGAAGATGCTGAAAGGAAGTGAGTACAATATTATCCAAATGTACTTAAATTATGCTATGTGACATTATACCGACTATAATGCCACTGTGTACCTCTTATTAGAGGTTAAAAACTAAAAGAGTACATCATAACCTATTTTATGTTGTCATAAAATACTAAAAGAAAATATCAACTGATTTAGACCAATTTCAAAAATATTATTAGGCTAATATGTTATCTTTTCACGGTCATTTTGAAAGGAAGGAGCCATAAAAGACTAAAATAAATACAAACATGAATTGAAAGGTAGCCAGTGAAAGATGAACAAGAATCCACGATTCGAAGGCTAATTCATACTTCGCCAATTATGAGTGATGTTATACATATAACCTCTCTATTAAAAAAACAAAACATTTGGTGGAAAAGAAAAAATCCAAAAATATTTGTATTTATCTTGAACAACTAAAATTACATTATCTTTCATAAAATCCACAAGTATTTATATTTTTCCTGAATAACTAAAATTACATTATCTTTCATAAAATCCACAAGTATTTATATTTTTCCTGAATAACTAAAATTACATTATCTTTCAAAAAATCCAATAGTATTTATATTTTTCCTGGATAACTAAAATTACATTATCTTTCAAAAAATCCAATAGTATATAGATTTTTCCTGAATAACTAACATTACATTATCTTTCAAAAAATCCAATAGTATTTAGATTTTTCCTGAATAACTAAAATTACATTATCTTTCAAAAAATCCAATAGTATTTAGATTTTTCCTGAATAACTAAAATTACATTATCTTTCAAAAAAATCTAAAAATATTTATATTTTTTCATAAATAGCTAAAAATACATTATCTTTCATAGAAAGCGGTCGCCTCATTATTCACACACACTGTACAGTGTACACTGCGTGTTCGTACGCCGCAACAAATATCATTATTTTTATATTCCATTTTATTATTATTTGAAAAATTAATTAATTAATTAAATACACACTTTAATGATTCATTGAATTCAAACAGTACATGTTCTCTTAAAAAAAACCCCACTTTCTATATCACCTCCTTTCCTTTTTGGCCCATTTACTTCTTAAACCCTAAGATACTTCTCCTAGATCTCAGACTTTCATATAGAGGATAAGATCCGTGAATTGTCACAAGATTTGATTCTTGAACGATGAAAATTCAGTGCAACGTGTGTGAGGCGGCGGAGGCGACGGTGCTGTGTTGCGCCGATGAGGCGGCGTTGTGTTGGGCTTGCGATGAGAAGGTACATGCTGCTAACAAGCTCGCTAGTAAGCATCAGAGAGTTCCTCTTTCTACTTCCACTTCTCAAATGCCAAAGTGTGATATTTGTCAGGTATGTTTGATTACTTACCTGTGTTTTTCGTTTTTTCTTAATGATTTTGATTTGATTTGATCGAGTTAGGTAGAACACATGCTATTGTATCGTATGGGCCACAACATGTTTAGAATCCAGTTGTTGATAGGAATTTCTTCTGGAAATTAGGAATATAGATGGATCATTTTGGTTTATCGATTGAACTGTAATTCAGTTGATTAACTTCTAATGATTCTAGGAATTTTCTACCTGTAACTATATCTCAACTAATTACATACATGTTCAGGAAATAACTTACTAACGATGATTTGTCGTGAATTTGGAAACAATCATTGAATTCGATTATACAGGAAGCAGTTGGATACTTCTTTTGTCTTGAAGACAGAGCTTTGCTATGCAGAAAATGTGATCTAGCCATACACAAAGTCAACACTTTAGTTTCATCCCATCAGAGGTTTCTACTTACAGGAGTGAAAGTAGGTGTTGAAGGTCCTGAAATTGGTGCATCATCATCTACAGGAAAGTCATCATACTCTAATGGCGACAAGGTTCCAGAAGCAGAAAAATCACAATCAATGATAAGGAAAACTGTTAATCCAATTATGCCTCCTATTGAATCTGCAAGAGTTGATGATTTTGTACCTAATAATAAGATGTCTTTTACTGGAGGAGGAGTGACTACTGAGAGTATTCAACAATGGCAGTTTGATGACTTTCTTGCATTGACTGATTTCAATCAGAATTATAACTACTTTGACAATAGCTCAAATAAGGTAAAAATGAATTACTTATCATGCAAGAAATAACGTTTTTTACATTTAGCTATATTTGAATAGGCTGATAGTGGGAAGCTGAGTGAGTCAGACGGGTCCCCAATTCTACGAGCCATGGAGGTCGAGCCAGATGGCGAAGATGGATTGGGGCGGGTCCCGGATGCGTCATGGGCGGTCCCACAAATCTCTTCACCGCCTACTGCTTCGGGTCTTTGCTGGCAAAAAGCGCGTCCACGTCAGCATCAGCAGCGCCAGATGGACTCTGCTGCTGCTGCTTTTGTTCCGGATGTTTGCTACTTGCCTATGCCAAATTTCTATGGTTGTCAACAGACTAATTCTGGTACCTTAAAAAGGAGACGACAGTTTTAATGTTTTTTTTTTTTTTTTTTTTTACTTCTAGAAGTTTGTGGGTTTAGTAGTGTGTGTAGTGTTACAAATGTATTGATTGGATTGAGAACTTGTTGTTGTCGATGTAAAAGTTATAATATAACTTGGTGGTGTAATGAAATCGATGTAAAGGATGAATAATTTAGGAATGATGTTATAGTTCATAAAATAGTAACCAAGTTTCAAATTTGTTATTTTCTATTCGTGTAAAGATTTTTCTCATGAGACGCACATTGAATATAGAAACCTTTATAATAAAGATTTTTCTCATGAGACGTAATAAAAAACATTACAAAGGTTAACTAAATTGATTTCATTCAAAACATCAAGATAACCTCACGGGTTTCAAAAACATACTCTAGGGTTATAATGACCCAAAATCCAAATATGAAATTGTAATAACCTACAAATCAAATCCAAAGAATGTAATGATACAAAGCTCTAAGCTAAAGATTTAATAATCCATCATATAACCTAACCTAGAACCCATAACCCATAATAAAGGTTTAACAACTCGTAATCCAAATCATACTACTTAATAAATTCATAACCCAAATAAAAGAATTTATGGACAAATGAATGGTATGTACAAAGCATCACGTTAAAATTTTGTCCACAACCAAATAAAGACATGGACTCATGAATAGAATGCAATTATCACTACCTTCAACTTTTGTACAATAACATAACAATGAACTCAATAGATTTCAAAAGGATAATTCTACAAGTAATAATACATATACATTTATCCCAACCCAAGTCCATCTCAATAACCCAAACTCTCAAATATATATTATTACAAAATATGACTCATAAGTAGTGGGGACATAGCACAAACCCTCGACTTTTGCTCATTCTAATAAAATAGATAAAGTGAAAAGAATGGCCAACTCTTGTGTATACAACAAACATGTGAACCGCTAAAGTTTCTAGTTTTCAATATTAGCCACAATATGTTTCCAAATGTCTGGAAATACTTTTATTCTTTTCAAATTAACCATATATTACATAAAATTTGACATTTAAGTCATCTAACAAAGTCCAACAAGGTCAAAAGTAACTTTTCTGAATTTCACATGTTTAGTCCTTCAACCTAAATTTTCACAAATGACATCCACCAATGTTTCTAGCTTAGGGATTTCAAATTAAACCTCTAAATATTATAATAATAGTGTGTTTTACTAATTTCCTTATTTTACCGTCTTAATGATTAAGAGGGTTAACCAACTAGTCGATTAATCAGCTTGTAATTTATAAATTAATAGAAGATTGGTTTACGTTACATAAAATCGCCATCATATATTTGTCAAACATCTACCATTTTGTCCAAAAATAATTTTGGAATTCATATATAACTATTTGGTCAAACAACCCGCATGAAAGATTAAAATCTTCACCGTACTTTCACCTGATATTATATAATATATACAATCGTGAAATAAGCAACTTTATCCCCAACACTTATATAAATGACTAGTTAATGTCCAAATACGAAAGTAAAAGCAAATTTGAAACTTTATAAAATTCGTAAATGAAAGTTTCTCATTCTGAAACAAATTTGAAACTAGGTTACTATTTAATGATATTAAAACAATAAATAATGACCTCTAATCAAATTACGCATCTTCCATGCTATCAATGGTTACACTATACAAAGTACAACGCACCCATATGTATTACTAACTCATTCTAAACAAAAAAGAATTTTAGCGTATAAAACTATCATTAAAATTAGCCATTTATACAACAAACTTAGAAAGAATTTAAACTAGGTTGTTTATGGAAGCCAATTTTGGAGTACAAATTGGTTGATCAAGATGGCTAGTATGCTTCCCAGCGATATATTAATCACATTTACCACATCATTGTTAAGCTACAAAAAACATGGGCACAATTAGACTTGTAGAAATAAAAAAAAAATGTTCCAAATGCATGGAAAAAATAAAAAATAAATAAATAAATAAAAGTGTTATTTTGCTTACCCATTCGTATCCTTTTTTATCTTGGAGCACAGCCCCGATCACACTTTCACCAACATTTGCAATTTGTGATGCCAACACGCATACGACTGCTTCCGCAACCTTAATCTTGTATCACAAAATATAAGACATACCTAATAATTAGAATATTTAATCCCATCAATTAAGGCTCCGACACTAAAAATAACGTGTACTGCGTTTGACATGCATTGAAATGGTAACATGACTAAATGATGTCAATGAGACAAAAAGTACAATTTTGTCCTACTCAAAAAAGTGGAATAAGGTAGAAAAAAGACAAGGACTCATTTTTTGCGCGAAAAACATGATTGCCCTCCTTGTCAAACCTAAAAAGCTTTTCCATGTGTCAGACGCATGTACTAAGATATTGTCTGCTTTTGGCAACCTGACAGACTTCCAAAGCGGCTACCCGTCATGGTATTTTTCTAGCCTCTAGATAAGCTTAACTGCAGAGTTCTCATGGGATCTACTGTCCTTATGACTTTAAAACGCGTTTTGGAAGGAGAGGTATCCACACCCTTATAAGATACTATAAGAAATATAAGATGTGAAAAGATAAGATAGAACATTGTGTACCTCGCCCATAACACAACCGACAAATGCAAGAACAATCGAAGCTAAAACCCCGGCAACAGTTCCCTCAACGCTAACCGCACCTTCGGTTCCTCTCGGGACAACCTTCAACGTTGTTACTAGATATCTACACAAAAAGAAAGAAATAATCAAGTCTAAATGTAATGTTATATCTGTAAAAGGGTTATTCTTCCAGCAACCCTTGCAGGTACACAGTGGCCCCACTTGGTAGCGGAGTTCCAATGTGATTGGAACTGAAACTCCCATACTGTGATTGCTGAGACTCAAATCATGACTATATCTAGAATTACTTACGTTGTTTGGCCATATGCTTTTCCAATCTCACTAGACACGGTGTCACTCAACTTTGTACAAAAACTAGCAACAAATCCGAGTTCCCAAACCCTAGAAAACACTTTGCCACCAACTCCATAAATTGAAAGCAATGCACAAACACAACCTGCAGCACTTGAACCAATCACACTCCCGGGTCCTCTTCTTCCTTTTCTCTTCTCCGCAATACCTTGAGCTTCCTTTTGAGCTATTTTTACCTTTGTTACTGCTGTACCCTTTGATTTTAAAGATTAAGAAAAAACGCTTAGTTTGTTGTGATTTACATCACTTTGAGCACTTATTGATATCGTTATTTTGACGATAAATAGTTGACACACATAAATAGTTTGACTTTTTGTGGTCAAAGATACTGATTTTAAAGATCAAGATACTTGAATTCTACCTTCTTTTTCTAGATAGAATTTGATACCCACTTCAAAGCTTACGTCAAGAACCATTATAGAAAAATGTTTGCTTTCTTTTGTGCCAAAATGAATGAGAAATCAGAAATCTTTAAGTGCTGTGATTGACCTTAAGTGGACCATACATCCAAACACCCCTAATTGGGCCATCTTGTTTCACAAATTGAACATATTAGAAAGGATGAAACAAACAGAAAGCACAAAAAAAAAATTACAAGATTCTAAATTTGGCTCATTGAAAATTGAGAATTAGGGAGAAATTTTGACTTTTTGTAGTAAAACAAACTGTTTTTAAAGCTCAAGATGGTATGAAGTTTGCCTTCTTTTTGTAAATATAAATTTACACCAACTTCAAATCTTATGACAACAAGTATTATAGAAAAACTTTAGCTTTCATTGGTGGCAAATTGTATAAGAATTCAAAATCTTGAAGTGCTATGTTTGTGCTTAATTGGGGATTTGGGGAGATCAGATCTCCAGAGGTAAATGAAAAAACCCATCGAATGTGTTTGATCGAGAAGAGAACATCAGAACATCATTGCCCACTATCAATTGATATAAAGCTGGGGCACTTTGATCGAGTTGAACAAATTAAGTTTAAGTTTTACTTACAATAACGAAGTAAGTGGCGACGAGAAGAAATCCCGATGGTCCAAACCCACGCCAAGTAAGAGTACCTAGCAAGAAGGCGGCGGCGATGCCGGAGAGAGATAATCCCGATACCAGAAGCGGCGATCCCACGAGAAAAATCACAAAATTACTGAAAATAGCAGATTGCCATGTGGGTGGTGATGATTGAGCCAATTGAATAGCACGTTGAATGAGCCCTAGATCGGGAACACTAGAACTGCCGCTCGATTGGACTCTCGTGGAAGAAATGGAGTCCATTGCTGAAGGTTTGACGAGATTTGAGGTGAAGGTGGAAATCAGGGGTTTGTTGGAAGGTCTGAAGAGTTTTTGAAATGATGAGAGATTGTTAGACGGGCGACGGCGGAGGGATAGTGAAGGGGGTAGTGGTGGGAAGATCGTGTGAATGGTTGACAATGGAATTGTCGCCATTTTTTATGGGGTCGGTTTCCGTCGATGTTAAGCAACGGCGGTGACGATTTGACGATTGCCGAGTCTAGAAAGAAGCCTACCATGGAATATGGATGAAAATTCATTTCTACCCTTCAAATTTTGACAGAATAAAAAAAAGGGTTAATCAATAAAATTAGGTCACAGGACAATGTAACTAATTTTTATTGAGTTATTGGGTAAAATACAAAAAAAGAAAATATAACAATTTATCTACTGTTATGAATTAAGCGTAATTAATGTAACTATAAATCAAACCAAACCAGTAAACTTTGATAAGAACTTTAATTGAGAAGAAAGAATATTTAGAGAGAATATGAAAGTTATATCTCTTATAACTTTTTGGTGTGTTTCATTCTTTATAATGGAGGAGTATTTATACTACAAATTTTACTAACATATAATTGTAACTAGTTAGAAATGTTGACAAATTTACCATGCACCAATTATTATGTCATCCACCAATTATTTACAACACCACCAATTATTTACAACACTCCCCCTTGGATGACATCATTTTAGCATTCAACTTTGACGTACTGCCTCATTAAAAACCTTGCTAAAGAAAACCCAGTGGGAAAAAAACTTTAGCGAAGGGAAAAAGAGTGCAGTGTATAGTTGACTCCCCCTTATTTAGACATCCGTCACATTATATTCTATGCACATGTCGCATTCCGATGTCATGAACATGTTTCCTGAAGATTGCAGTAGGAAGTGCCTTCGTAAAAAGGTCTGCTGCATTGTTACTGGATTGAACATATTTGATTTCAACTTGATGGTTCTTTATAAGCTCTTGAGTGTACTAAAAAAACTTTGGATGTATATGTTTTGTCCTGTCGCTCTTGATATATCCCTTTTTCATTTGAGTGACACATGCTGAGTTATCTTCATAAATTAAAGTTGGGACATATATCCTTTTCAAGTCCACATGAAGTTAAAACTAGTTGTGTCATCGATCTTAACCATGTACATTCTCTACTAGCTTCATTTAGTGCAATTACTTCAGCATGATTTGAGGATGTGGCAACAAGTGTTTGCTTTTGAGAACGCCAGGAAATTGCAGTACCTCCATTCATGAATACATATCCAGTTTGAGATCTAGCTTTATGAGGATCAGACAAATAACTTGCATCTGCATAACCAATCAAGCCTTGTTTTGAATTGTTAGGGTAAAATAACCCTAAATCACTAGTTCCTCGAAGGTATCGAAAAATATGTTTGATTCCATTCCAATGTCTTTTTGTTGGGGCTGAACTAAATCTTGCTAGCAAGTTTACAGTGAAAGAAATGCCAGGTCTAGTACAATTGGTAAGATACATAAGAGCTCCAATTGCATTTAGATATGGTACTTCTGAACCAAGGACTTCTTCATTTTCTTCGCATGGACGAAATGGATCCTTGTCAATATTTAATGATCTAACAACCATTGGAGTGCTTAAAGGATTTGCATTTTCCATATTGAAACGTTTCAAGACTCTTTCTGTGTAATTTGATTGATGCACAAGTATTCCGTTAGGCATATGCTCAATCTGTAAACCAAGACAATATTTGGTTTTTACAAGATCTTTCATTTCAAATTCTTTCTTTAAAAGTTCAATCACTTCAAGGATTTCTTTATTCGTTCCAATGATGTTTAGATCATCAACATAGACTGCTATGATCACATATCCAGATGTTGTTTTCTTAATAAATACACATGGACAAATAGTGTTATTTTTATAACCTTTACTTGTCAAATAATCGCTTAAACGATTGTACCACATGCGCCCAGATTGCTTTAACCCATACAAATATCTTTGTAATTTTATAGAATACATTTCTTTGGGTTTTGCACTTAACGCTTCAGGCATTTTAAATCCTTCAGGGATTTTCATATAGATATCACTATCAAGTGATCCATACAAGTAAGCTGTAACAACATCCATAAGACACATCTCTAAATTTTTAGATACTGCCAAGCTGATTAAATATCTGAAAGTGGTTGCATCCATTACCGGTGAATAAGTTTCTTCATAATCAATTCCAGGTCTTTGATAGAAACCTTGAGCAACAAGCCTGGCCTTGTATCTTACAATTTCCTCTTTCTCATTTATTTTTCGTACGAAGATCCATCTATATCCTAATGGTTTCACAACTTCAGGTGTGAGGATAATGTTCCCAAAAACCTTTCTCTTGTTAACAGAATTTAATTCAACTTGCATAGCTTCCTTCCAATTACCCCAATCATTTTTTCTTTGACATTCAATGACAGATTGTGGTTCGGGATCATCATTCATAATATCACATGCAACTGAATAAGAAAATATTGCACATATATTGTCAGTTTCATTTTGGTCACATATTCTATTTGTCTGACCATAATTTAATGCATCATCCTCCTTTCCTGGGGGAATTTGAATAATTCGTGTTTCTCCAGGAACACTTTCATCGTGATCTAGTGCATTTTCTGCTCCTCTTCTTTTTCTTGGGTTCTTATCCTTATAACCAAATGGCCTTCCACGCTTCAGGTGTGTTTTAGACTCTTGAGTGACTTTATCATCAGATTGTCCATGTGGAATGTCAATTCGAGCTGGAACATTGACAGCTGGTATATATGATTTAGTCACCCTTTTTGTGTCAGTAAATGCATCGGGTAATTGATTTTCCATTTCTTGGAAATGCATTATCTTTTGAACTTCCATGTCACATTGCTTTGTGCGAGGGTCAAGATATGATAAAGTAGGCTCATGCCATGACACATCCTTTTCCAGAATCTTCTTTTCTCCATCTAATGATGGGAAATTTGCCTCATCAAATTGACAATCTGCTAGGCGTGCTGTGAAAACATCACCTGTTAATGGTTCAAGATATCTTATAATATAGACTGACTCATAACCAACATATATTCCCAACCTTCTTTGAGGACCCATTTTTGTCCGTTGAGGTGGTGCAATAGGGACATATACCGCACACCCAAAAATTCTCAAATGGGATATATTTGGCTCTTGACCGAAAGTAAGTTGTAGTGGAGAATATACATGATATGAACTTGGTCTCATGCGTATCAATGATCCAGCTTGTAAGATTACATGGCCCCAAACAGAAACATGAAGTTTGGTCCTCATTATCAATGGTCTAGCTATTAGCTGGAGACGTTTAATCAGTGATTCAGCTAAACCATTTTGTGTGTGTGCATGAGCAACTGGATGCTCAACAACAATTCCTACAGACATACAATAGTCATTAAATGCTTGTGAAGTAAATTCACCAGCATTATCAAGTCTCACTCTTTTGATAGTATAATCAGGGAAATGTGCCATTAATTTAATAATTTGGGCAAGAAACTTTGCAAATGCCATATTACGAGTTGATAATAGGCAAACATGAGACCATTTGCTGGATGCATCTATTAAGACCATAAAGTATCTAAATGGTCCAGATGGTGGGTGAATCGGTCCACATATATCACCTTGAATTCTTTCTAGAAATCTAGGTGACTCTCTTTCAACTTTCATTGGAGAATGTTTTATAATTAACTTTCCAAGGGAACAAGATGCACATGGTTTTATGCTATTGGATTGAGGAAACTTTTGGCCCTTCAATGGATGCCCGTGTGTATTCTCAATTATCCTTCGCATCATTGTTAATCCTGGGTGGCCCAACCTATCATGCCATAAACTGAATGTCCCAGGATCACAATGTTTTCCTTCTACTACCATATTTGATTCAATCATATGTATATATGTATAATGCAGACCAGAATCAAGTGTTGGTAGTTTTTCAAGCACATGGTTTTTGTCTATAATATACATATATTTCTTATTTTCAATGGTCACAGTTTTTGTGTCATAACCTTTGAAATATATGTCATTGAAACTTAATAAGTTTCTATTAGACTTTGGAGAAAATAAGGCATTTTCTATACAAAATCTTGTACCATTTGGTAATATAAAATGGGCTTTCCCGGTTCCCTCTATCAAGTCTGCAGGACCTGATATTGTATGTATGACTGTTTTTGTTGGTACTAATTCTGAAAAATATTTCTTTGATTTCAGAATAGTATGTGTACTACCACTATCTGCTATACAAAGATCTCCAATCTTTTCTTGGTGTTGTGCTCCAGTTGGACTCATATTAAACTTCACATATAAAAGGAATAATAAGTGAATAAACATAATCATAATTATTATTAAAAAGAAAGCTCATTTATTGTAGGAAAGACATTACATGAAAAACAAACGAAGGAAAAACAGTTTTACTAGAACAATAATAGATTTTTTTTTAGTTTATGTCTTCCATGTCATTACAGAAATCAGCAACATTTAGCGGAGTGAATTCAACATTATCATTGAGGTTTGCTTCTTTTCCTTTTCCTTTAATGGACTCTTGATAAAGTTGACAAAGATGTGCAGGTGTGCGACAGGTCCTTGACCAATGGCCTGTGCTACCACATCTATAACATGAACCATTAGATTTTTGTGATGTCCCAGTGTCATGCCTTGCCACTTTGGCCTTATCTTGTGTGCGGACATTGTTTCTTTGTGAATATTGGTAATTATTTCTTTTCTGGCCACGACCACGATTATTACCTTGTCCACGACCAGAATTATGGTTCTGATTATGGCTTTGGTTTCGATTAAAATAGCCACGGCCTCGCCCTCGACCACGACCTCGCCCTCGTCCACATGTATTGTTTCGATGACCATCAATATTTGTAGCATTTGCTTCAGGAAGTGCTACTGATCCCGTTGGACGAGATTCATGGTTTTTCATTAAGAGTTCATTGTTTTGCTCTGCAACGTGCAGACATGCATTCAGTTCAGAATATCTTGTGAACTTTTGCATCCGATATTGTTGCATCAAAGTAATGTTTGTTGCATGAAATGTTGAGTAAGTTTTCTCCAACATATCTTCATCAGTAACCTCTTGTCCACAATACTTGAGTTGTGAACATATTCTGAACAAAGCTGAGTTGTATTCATTTACTTTCTTGAAGTCTTGAAACCTTAGTGTTCTCCATTCATTGATATGGAAAGTTGGTCACATGATTCACATATGCCTTCGTTGTTTCTTGTTCCTCTTTGTTTCTGCCATATTGAAGTATATATATGGCATAACGTTATATTGTATCTATTATTGAGCTCACTAAGCGTCACCGCTTACCCCTCTCAGTGTTTAACAATTGCAGGAGATAAGTAACAAGTATGGTTATATACTGTCGGAAGATGTAGAATAGTTTTTACTATTACTTTTGTATTTCGGTTTATGTTTGTATAAAATTACAATATCCTGGGTAGTTATGTAAAATATTAAAACATAGTCGGTTTGTATCCAATCTTTTGTAATCACTTTATCAATGTAAGATATTATTTTATAAATATGTATGTAGCATGTTTTGGAGTAACAATTGTCAAGTATGAAAGTTTGGGTCTTTCAGAAATACGAAAGTTTAGAAAGGGGTTCTTTCAATACACATACAAACATCTGTTGGATTAGGTGTCTAAGCCCATAACTATAATTGGTATGTACTTGACCTGAGAGTAGCATGGTCCTTTTGGGTTGCATTCACCAGGACAATCTAATAGGATGAATATTTTAGAAAGAGGTTATTTATGATTTATTAATAAATTATAAGTATAATATATTATTAATAGAGAAATCATATTATTTAATTAGTATTGATCAAGAATTAATTTGGAATTAATTTAGTGATCAAAAGAGACTAATTAGATTAAACGGGGACTGATTATGTAAATGAGTGATATATATGGTTTGGGCTATTGATCAATGATGGGCTAAGTTTATGTAAGAGTCCATGAAGAGTTAACCCACATGAGTTATGGATCATAAGCCAAGTGTATGGATTAGGGTTTACACATGACTCTTGGAATCCTACACCATATATAAGTTACCCCTTAGCCTAAAATCGGAGACACGAGTGTTCTTGGAGTTCATATAGCCGCTTTTAGTGTCTCCATACATCTCTCTCAAATCCACCAATTGTTCATGGTGTCTTGTGATTTAGCCTAAAATCGGAGACACGAGTGTTCTTGGAGTTCATATAGCCGCTTTTAGTGTCTCCATACATCTCTCTCAAATCCACCAATTGTTCATGGTGTCTTGTGATTCCATTAGAGGTGCAACATTTGAGGAACTAAGTTCTTAAAGGCCAAATACATCAAGCTACAACAAAGAGGTAATCATCTAATCTATTTTTATGATTCAAATATCAAATTGTATGCTAGTTGTAGGCTTCATGCTTTGGATATTTTTATTGCATGTATAACTAGAAAAAAATTAGATCCAAAGCATTAGGGTTGTATGTGTACCATAGGGATGTTAGAGTACATAAAACCTAACAGTGGTATAAGAGTCATGGGTAGTTTTTTGTTATATTCATGCATGGCTAATTGTTCAAAGTTGAAGCAAAATGAAAAAACTGTTTCTGTCAGCATGAACTCGACGAGTCCACTATTGGACTCAAAGGGTTGGAAGATTTTGGTCCTGAACTCGACGAGTCCATAGCCTGACTCGACGAGTTGGATCATCAGATGGCAGTTTTTCGGGGGTTTTTTTTTTTTTGCCAAAATTGGATTTGGATCATTACCTTAAACTGTTTTGTATCATAAAATCTGTTTTTTCTGATATAGTAATGATTATCCTCATCCAATTAAAAGATAAATTCTCAAATCTTGAAATTATTACTAGTCTATATGATAAGCTAATTGTTTGTAATATTTTGATTTGAAGTTATCTTGCTTTAAGAGTTGCATTAGTCAAATTTGTAAAAATATAAATTTATGATTATTTTATTGGTTTTAAAATTTGATGTAATTGTTTTTTAGGAGGAACTCAAAAGTTTTTATGGAGTTACAAATCTTGTCATCAAGTTTGGAACTCAAAAGGTTTTCAAGAGTTACAAAATTTGCCCTCAAGTTTTGGTATTTGAAAAGTCTCAAATTATGAAACATTTATTTCTAAAACTCTTGTAATTAAAAGGTTCAACTCGTGGGTTCATAATCTAAAAATTAATTAAATAATTTTTAATTTTGAATTTTTATATTTAGAACCTTGATGTTTGTTTGAATAGTTCAAATTACCTCTTATGGATTTAATTAAGTTAATTAAATGTTTAATTAAAAGAGAAGATTAATAAATCCATAATAACATGGTTTAAGTTTAATTAAATTAAGAGAATAATTTATTAATAGATTAAACCATCAAGTATTTTAAAAGTTTAAAATACACTCTTATACTATATAAAATTAAAAGTTTAATATATTATATATGTATAAGTAAAATGTCAGTCTTACCGTTACTAGGCCTCATTCACGAAGCCGATCTATAAGGGGGTATAAGGTTACTGCCTATAAAATGGTGGTTTAATGGGTGTCCACTCTCACCCACCGCTTCCTTGACTGGTGGAGAGTCGTTAGCCGAACGGGTATGATAGGACATTAAACCCTCATTAAAAGTTTAATGAATTATAAAGTAACTAAACCCTTATAAATTTCCAATCTCAGTTACTTTACGAAAAATGTGAATTTGATGCTAACCCATGAAATTGCACTTTGCACCTTGCCAAGTCGTTAGTGGAGCGTGTGTGGTTAACCGGCACACTAACTTGGACGAGTAAGGGTGGCAAAGGGTAGCTCGATGTTTTTCATAGATCAATGGAGCGTGTGTGGTTAACCGACACATTGATTAGGTGATAAATGTCTTCGAGAGTACCAAACTAATTTGCATGGTTATTCACACCTTGTTTGTGATCATCGGTATCCCAGTCACAAACTTGAAGGGCATAATCGAGATTAAACATGCCATTGAAAAGTTCAATGAATCTCAAAAGAATATAGGAATTTCAATTCATTTAAAACTTAATAATCAATTTCGTTTTTCATGGTGGAAATTGGTAAATCGTCATTTACCTACCTTCAAATATTTTGTAATTGGATTACGGCATCCATCTTCCGAATTGTAGAATATTGTGTTGTCCTATCCTTAATATTTCATTTGGGTGTTATATTAAGGACTTAAATCAACCAACTTGAATTTCTCCCTTATAGTTGTCTAGTTCTGACAACTATGGTCTTCCCGAATCTTTTGGAAATAAATTTCCTTATAAAGATGATATTCCACAAGACGATCGAGGTGAAAGATTAATCCCTTCTTCGTGTTGTAGTGGAACTTCTCTTCCTCCACCTCCTCTAATAATTCTCCCTGACCCACAAGTTCAAAAACTTGAAAAGTTCAAGGTCACTCAAGCCCTATTGTCTAGAAAACACCAAGATGGAAGGTTTGTGTGTGCACATGTCTTGGAGATGAAGTCACACATTGACAGGCTGAGAATGTTGGGTGTCGTTGTTTCAAGGAAGTTGGTTGTTGAATTGGTTCTTCAATCACTTCCTAAGTCATATAGCGGGTTCTTTAAGGACTACTATATGGGAGATCACGACATGACCCTTATTGATCTAACATATTTGCTTGTTGCTGCTGAATCAGCAATGATTTGGTGCACTGGTAAAACAAATTTGATTGGAAGATCTGTTGGGTGTTGAGAATTCTAACACTCCTAAGTGTACATGCAACCCTAAATACCTTGGATCTATGTTTTCTCTATTATACATGCAAATATGAATATTCCAAGGTATTACCCTATCTAGCATACAATCTTTGATACTTGGGTAATAAAACAAGTTAGAAGACATACCTTTTTTATGTAGCTTGATTCCTTGATGCTTAAGAGCCGAGTGCCCCAAGTGTGACACCTCAAATGGTTCACACAACATCAAAATACACTTGGAATAACTTGAGAGAAATGATACACTTCATCAAATCGGCTAGCCCTCACCATACATCTCTCATGGTCGCCGATTTTGGGAAGAATAAGATGCTTATATAGTGTGTCACAATTAGGGTTACACCATGTAAACCCTAATTGTCATGACATTTCATTTCCACGATCCATGGGTACAAAACACCATCGATCATCCATGGAGTATCCTATGGGTTTTAGCCCAACTTGATAATCCATGGAGCATTAGCCCACTATACAAGTATGGATGATTTACACAATCAACCCATATATTTAATTAGTCTTCTTTTTTATCACAATAATTAATTCCAAATTAATTCTTGATCAATACTAATTAAATAATCTTATTAGTATATTAGAACTTATAATATATTACCAAACCTTAAGTGTTATTTCTCTCATTTTAGTCTATCCAAATGCATGATGCCATGCAACCCAAATGGACCATGCCAATCGGGTCAAGTACATACCAAATATATTTATGGACTTAGACACTAATCCAATAGTCTCCCACTTGGATAAGTCTAAAACTATTATTGAGTATGACTTCAAAAACCGACTGGCAATCGTAGCTCTTTAAGCCGCTGTCGAACTCTGACGTTGTAACTGAACTCTGATCTCGTCAATGACTTGTCCATTAGATAAGGGATCATATATTCCTCCATTCTAGATATCATATGGACCGAGACATGGATTCTAAATCATTCTCTCTGTCCATTTGTTGTTTCCCGATTTCCGATTCATGATGACTGACTAATTGAACAGATCAAATCACATGTATCATCATTAAATCATCGAGGGGCCCACAGATAGCACTTTTATCCCGAAGGTAAAAGGAATGGATAAACTTCAACTCATATGGCTTGTTCTACTACTTGTTGAATCATACAAAAAGGCACGTTTTATAACATCGAGTTACCAATGCGTTTTCGTGCGATCAATGTATAACCAACTCATAGTAACAACTCATATCTCTAGGTTTGAAGAATATAGGATATTATCGTCTCATGATCACTCGTGATAAAATCCATGAAGTGATTCAAATGAGCGCGGGTTGAATCCAATACTCAGAACTTATGAGCACTCATGAGTGTTGTAGCACCCTTTTCTATGTCAAACAACTTAGATATCTACAAGCCAACTCATGACAGTCTTAATTCATATCTACTTCCAACATATGACCGACTGTGGATGGTTTGAATAACTTAGTCATTCGGAAGAATGACCTAGTTTATTCTGGAAGTCAAAACATGCAAAATGAAACACAAGAATAAAAGAATCCAATATGGTATCACAACCTATGAATATAAATAAATCACTTTTTATTTATCACCATACTGATTACTCATTATTCATTGTTTCGTTTTTATCAACTTTATACTTGAATTAAAACACTAGTCGTCCCATGCTCAAAGCATGTACTCTATGTTCTTCTAAACAATAGCTTTGCCATACACCAAGTATGCACTCTATGTTTGTCTATGATCCTTACTTTGTGAACTAGATCGATTGAACATAATTTCAATAATACTCTTTTCACACTCCCAAATCCTTATCGAAAATGTAAGAATTCCAAATTCCTATCATTTATCAAAACCTGTTAGATTTTAAACTTATATGCACAGTCCCTCTTGTAATGACTCTGTACAAAGTCACAAAGACTTGTCAACAGACATTACAGAGTTTGATATGGAGATCAGTTCCATGGAAATAAAGTCTCATATTCAAAGTACATTGCTTTGAATATCTTCCTTGCATTAAGTTTCCTTAATCGTACACAAATTTAATGAATAACTTCCACCTATGGGAATATTTCCATATTCTCATTTTGACTATCACTTCTAAACAAGAGTTCCCTCTTTTCAGAATATGTCAACATGGTCCTTTCCAAAAATTAACACTATACTTCCAACTGTCCCTGAGCCACCAATCTTTGGTAAACTTTAGATTGTCCTCGACAATTGCTTAATCATTTTAGTCATATCCACTTCTAGACCTTTTCCCTTCTTAATGCCCCAGACATTTGGAAAATTTTAGAAAGGATGAATATTATAGCACATGCAATCGATCCTATATCCGAAGCATATGGGACGCGATTCATGATGTCTCACATAAAGACATGATACTAGACCAATCTTTCTGCTACAATATTTCTATTTGCCAAGTTCTCATAATTCAGAATATGAGAAGGGATGCCGTAATCATAATTGAATTTTAGAACGCAAATAATGGACCCATATATAGAATTTCCTTATGTTGAGTCATTCCAACACAAAATTCATATATATCCTTGACTAAAGATGATTAAAACATCAATCTAAGCTTTTAGAATTGAGATGAAGTATAATTTCCTCTCCCTTAATTATAGCAAAACAACTTTTCAACCCCTGCAACTTCACGAATTGAAACTTTTGTTTTCTATAATTAACATTGCTATCTTGCAATACTAATAATAATTATCATAACACTTATGATCCAACACTTATGCTCCCACTAGCTTTGACATATACTCAGAAATCAGCTGGACTTCTAGAAATCAGTACTTTATTGACTTTCTTACCAAAGTTCAGATTTCTGATACGATATGCTGTGATAAAACTTTATCAAAATCATACACCTTTCCTCAGATACCACACATGTGTGTCTAAACAATTTCAGAACTATGAAAAGGGATGCCGTAATCATAGTCCCAATTGTTTAGACCGTCGCCATTTCTCACAAGTCCATGTTAGTGTGCCGGTTAACCACACACGCTCCACTAACGAATTTGAGAATGCAAATATCACAATTGTTATCTACTTAAAATCTACTTAGTGAAAGCGTTTCCTCACCATCATTTTCATGGATCGGAGAGAAACCTTATGCCACTTAGATTTTATGGTGTATGTGTTCTTATCCATATGAATTTGTCAAAACCATAATCACAAGACAAGGATAATGACAATTCCAATCTCATACGGATTGAACTTCAATCGTAATTTCTTGCCACCTGGCAGCCTAAGGGCCTGTCATTGCTTCCAAGTTGTTATGCACCCAATTGAGATCTCTCAAAACTCATATGCAAATCCAACTTTAACTGGAATGGGCACAAAAATAAAAATATGTCAACACGATAGGTTATAAACCTCACGTCGTGTGCTAGTGTCAAACTACAACTTTTTATTCTTGATTAGATCTTGAAATTCTTTCAGGATCTTTAAGACTCCCACTTTCCTCTTGACATATAAGACTATCTTGCCAAATATTCAAGAGATAGTGCGGATTCTTTTTCAAGACAAACACTTCACACAATTGGCCTTAGTTGGTCTTTGTTTTATCCAAAACATCACAACTTACAAATTTTAGGAAACTTTTACTCTTACATTTGACAAGTGTTATAAACCTTCTTTAAGATGTGTCACTCAAGTTACAATCTTGGAGTATGACTCTAAGACTTGTTTTGGAAAGAAGTATGACTCATCTTCTTGATTTAACCATTTAAACAATTCATGACTCCTCTTCTTAGCCATAAGAATGCACTAAGATGTCCTTAGAAGACCAATTGTGATATGGTTCTTTAATCATTAAGATGATCACAAAACATGATACTAAAGTACTCTCCCATCTTTTCAGATTTGAGAAACTTTTGTCTTTCTGCCAAATTTGATTCTTCTTATTTGTTCTTGATGGGTTTTGCACATTCTAACACTCCTAAGTGTACATGCAACCCTAAATACCTTGGATCTATGTTTTCTCTATTATACATGCAATTATGAACTTTCCAAGGTATTACCCTATCTAGCATACAATACTTGATACTTGGGTAATCAAATGGATAGAATACATACCTTTGTTTGATGTAGCTTGTCTCCATGAAGCTTGAGTGCCTAGTGCCCCAAGTGTGACACCTCAAATGGTTCACACAACACCAAATGCACATGGAATGACTTGAGAGAAATGGAACACTCCTTGAAATCGTCTAGCCCTCATATTCACACATTAGTGCACGATTTCTTGAGCCATGGGATTCTTTTATATGGTGGCTATTAGGGTTACACCATGTAACTCATAACTTTACCCATTCCTTATGCTCCATGGATTTTAACCTCCATGAAGTATCCATGGGTCACCCCATGGACTTAGTCCAACATAAGAAATCTTGGATCACAAGCCCACATATATAAGAATGAATGATTTACACAATCAACCCATATATTTAATTAGTCTCCTTTTGATCACTTAATTAATTCCAAATTAATTCTTGATCAATACTAATTAAATAACCTTATTAATATATTAGAACTTATAATATATTAACCAACCTTAAGTGTTATTTCTCTCATTATAGTCTATCCAAATGCATGATGCCATGCAACCCAAATGGACCATGCCGGGTCGGGTCAAGTCTTACCAATTATAGTTATGGACTTAGACATTAATCCAACAGTTCTGCCATACATTGAAACTTTTCCAATGCTTCAGAATTATACTTAAACCTGTAAGTATAATCATATTTACTAAATTTCAGTAAATCACGACGAATAATCTTATCGATCTTTTGTGGTGGACTTGATCAGTGCACCAGAATGTGTACTCGATCCCTTAGTCCTTCACTTGACTCACATATACATGTGAACAAGGAATTAATCTTAATTTTCCAAAGATGAAAATTCTCATTCACCATACTATACAACTTGCATGATTCCAAGTTTCTATCCAACTGAAACTTGGTTGATGAGAATCTTTCCTTATTTGGTAAATTATGACACTACCACAAATGACAGAATCAAATTCATTTCCAATGTTGCTATCAATGGACTCATATAAACAATATTTTTTCACAAATTCCATTGTAAGGATACTTAAAATAAATAAAACCAAAACTTTTCTTTTATTTTAAAACTTGCGGAAAACTTATCCATACAATGCAGATGCATATGAAAACTATGTTGTTATTTATTCCTAAGCAATCTATCACAACTCTTAAGCTGTAGCTCAAAAAATCTGATCACCGAACCATGCGATCGAAATTCATCTTCGCGATCAGAATCAGCATATACTTCCTTTAAGTTTCTTCACTTTTCTTTGATTCTTAAAACAACATGTGACCCAGTCACATCATGTAATGAGAATCTCATAATAGAAACTTAACAGAGTTAGATAGTGGACTTCACCTGAAGTGGAGTCAAACTTTTTGACCAACCTTATGATCTTTCAGATAAATAAGGCAGCTTTGCAACCAATGCCCCTTCCTTTGGGAATAGAAACATATAGAACCTTTGGGAATGGTACACAGAAATATCTCAGACTTAACCTTTCTCTTTACCATTTGTTCAATCGAGTTGACTATGGCCGATCCCTTTCCATTGGGCAGAGAAAGCTTTTCTGGATTTTCAATGTTACCATTGTCAATGTCCATGGAAGTTTGGGAAGTTGATCTTCTAATCAAATTTGCTTTACCAGTGCTTCAAATCATTGCTGATTCAGCAGCACCTAGCAAATAGATAAGATCATTAAGGGTCATGTCAAAGTCTGTTTCATAGTAGTCCCAAGGAAACTCACTATGTGACTTAGAAAGTGATTGAACAACCAAATTTCTCAAGACTTTGACACCTAACTCTCCCGGCTTGTCAATATGTGACTTCATCTCCAAGATGCGATCATACATAGACCTTGCTTGCCAATAGGGCTTGAGTGACCTTGAACTTGTGGGTTAGGGAGAATAATCGAAGGAGGTGGAGGAAGTGAAGTTCCAAGAGATTTGGGAAGATCATAGATGTCTGAACTAGACATATTTTGGGAGATATTCAAGATAGTTGATCTAAAGTCCTTAATATAACACCCAATATGAAATATTAAGGCTAGGACCCAACACAATATTTTATAAATTGGAAGAGGGATGCCGTAATCCAGACTATAAAATATTTGAAGGTAGGCGAATGACGATTCACCAATTTCCACCATGATAACGAAATAATTTATTAGGTTTTAATTGGATTTGAAACTCCTAGATCTTTTGAGATTCATTGAACTTTTCAATGACATGTTTCAATCTCGATTGTGCCCTCTCAAATTTTGTGACTGGGATGCCGAGGATCACAAAACAAGGTGTGAATAACCATGCAAATATACTTGGTACCCTTAATATTTACCCCTCAATCGATGTGCCGGTTAACCACACGCGCTCCACCGATACTATGATAAACATTAAGTTACCCTTTGCCAACCTTGTTAAATCAAGCTAGTGTGCCAGTTAACCACACGCGCTCCATTGACCGACTTAAGCAAAGTGCAAAGTGTAATTTCATGGGTTAGCACCAAATTCACATTTTCCTAAGTAACTAAGATTAGGAATTTATAAAAGTTTAGTTACTTAGTATTTATAATTAATACTTTTAATTAAGGGAGAATTCTAGTCCTTGCCCTACCCGTTCGGCTAACGACCCTCCACCAGTCAAGGAAGCGGTGGGTGAGAGTGGACACCCATTAAACTGCCATTTTATAGGCAGTAACCTTATACCCCCCTTATAGACCGACTTCATGAATGAGGCCTACTAACAGTAAGACTGACTTGCTCTTATACATATATATATATATATATATATATATATATATATATATATATATATATATATATATATTATTAACTTATAATACTATAAAGTATAAGGGTTGAATTTTAACTTTTAAAATTCTAAGGGCTTAACTTGGAATTAAAGTAGTCATAAGGGAAAACTTTACAAATTCCAAAACTTGAGGGCAAGTTTTGAAACTATTCAAAACTATTCAATTCCATAACTTATGTGTTTAAAGTAGTTTTAATTCAAAAAACTCTTCAAGTTCCATAACTTGAGGACAAGTTATGGAAGACTTTAAACTATTAAAAGAATATGACTTTTCTTTATTCATAACCTATGGAAATATTTATGAGTTTTATGAATCTTAAATGTGACTTTTCATATAACTTGAGGACAAGTTACAAAAACACATTTTAGAACCAACTCTTAGATTAATTTGGATTGAAAACAACAATTTCACATAACTTTTCTATAATCTAAGCAACTCATAAGAACACGATAATTCAATCAAACTTTTTCATGTAATTAGCCTAACCATTAAACTAATACAAAACATGAATCTATTGACAATTATCTTTGAAATTGGATTAGCATGAACATTACCACATCAAAAACAGGTTTACAAGTCCAAAAACAGCTTAGGGTAATGTTCTTAGTCCAATTCCAGCCAAAACAGTCGAAGATATGCTGTCTAGGGGTCCAACTCGTCGAGTGCATGAACCAACTCGACGAGTTGGATCATTTTGAACAATTTTAATGCATGGACTCGTCGAGTCTCCTGATGGACTCGTCGAGTCAGTTGCCCAGACCAGCGGACAACCAAGTGTACCCGATCCCCTAGTCCTTCACTTGACTCACATATACATGTGAACAAGGAATTAGTCCTAATTTCCCAAAGACGAAGGTTCTCATTCATCACACAACACAAGTTGCATGATTCCAAGTTTCTATCCAATTGAAACTTGGGTGACGAGAATCTTTCCTTATTTGGTGGCAACTATGTCCCCAGAACTGCAGAGGTACTATGAGGACTACTGGCCTTTCGAGATGAACAAGGACCTTATGGAAAAGTACCATAAGCGAGCTCGTCAAGAAAAGTTCAAAGTAGTCAAGTCACTCATGGCTTGCAAGATGAAAGATGGGGAGTCGGTTGTGTCACATGTGCAAAGAATGCAACGCTACATAGAGCGTTTGGTCAAGCTCAATATTCACTTTGATGAGGAATTGGCCATTGACATGGTCTTGAACTCACTTCCTGAATGTTATGGTCAGTTTATTCTAACTTACCATTTGAACAATACTGAGCAGACCTTGGCCCAATTGCACAACTTGTTGCAGACAGCTGAGGCAGGGATGAAGGGTAAAAGTATACCCTCCACACCTACGAGTGCCCCTGTTTTGGCTATTGGACAGGGAAAGGGGAAAAAGAGGAAAGGTCCTCCCAAGCAAAACTGGAAGAGCAAGGCTCAAGCTGGGTCATCTAGTAATGGCCCAAAGGCTAAGCCCAATGGTTCCACTCCCCATGTTTCTGATCCAAAAGAGGCAGTTTGCTTTTACTGCAACCAAAAGGGGCATTGGAAGAGATCTTGCCCACAATATCTGCAAGATATCAAGGATGGCAAAGTGAAGCCATCTTCGGCAGGTATTTACACTATTTCTGCTAATAACTCATTATCTTCTCGTTCATGGGTCCTTGATACAGGATGTGGTTTTCATATCTGTTCTGATTTGCAGGGTCTAAAGGAAAGTGAGGAGATAGAGCGAGGAAGGATAAACCTGATCATGGGAAACAGAAAGTCTTCACCAGTAACCAAGATCGGAGTTTATCAGCTTCTGCTTAGTAATGATGTTAGATTAGATTTAATAAATTGTTGCTATTCGTCTGAGATGACGAGAACCATTATTTCATTTCATGCATTGTTCAGACAAGGTTTTACATATTCTTTTAATGATTTGAATGGCTCAATTTATATTTATAAGAATGGTGTTTTTATGTTTGAAGCTTTGCCTTGTAATGGTGTGTATGAAACAGTGACTTGTGTTGATAGCCTAGGAAATAGTGTACTTAATATCGACTTGTCTAATAGTGTAGACAAGGCATGCTTGTGGCATTGTCGTCTTGGACACATTAACAAGAAACACATAGCCCAACTCCAAAAGGATGGAGTGTTGGAATCATTTGACCTAAAGTCAGATGATATGTGTGAATCTTGTCTTTTGGGAAAGATGACAAAATCACCATTCACAGGGTCTTGTGAAAGAGGTGAAGGTCTGTTGGATCTCATACACACAGATGTGTGTGGGCCCTTCAGATCAACTACAAGAGATGCTAATCGATTCTATGTGACTTTCACTGACGATTATGGCAGATATGGATATATCTACTTGATCAAGCATAAGTCAGAAACTTTTGAAAAGTTCAAAGAGTTTAAGCATGAAGTCGAAAATCAATTGGGCAGAAAGATAAAGATACTTAGATCTGATAGAGGCGGGGAGTATCTTAGTATCGAGTTTAACGACTATCTGAAAGAATGTGGGATAGTCTCACAATTGACTCCTCCTAGGACACCACAGTTAAATGGTGTAGCTGAGAGGCGTAATCGAACCTTGTTAGACATGGTTCGTTCTATGATGAGTCGGGCTTCGCTTCCCATTCACTTATGGGGGTATGCCTTAGAGACAGCTGCCCACATCCTCAATCTTGTCCCTACAAAGAAGGTTGCCAAAACACCTCACGAAATGTGGACAGGGAAAGTTCCCTCGTTAGCACACATTAAAGTCTGGGGTTGTGAAGCTTTCGTAAGACGAGAGACTCACGACAAGCTAGCAGCTAGAAGTAAGAAATGTGTTTTCATTGGTTACCCAAAGCAGTCTTTTGGATATTTGTTCTACAGGCCTAGTGAGAACGTGGTCTTTGTAGCACGAAGATGAGTCTTTCTTGAAAGAGAGCTCATATTCAAAGAGGACAGTGGGAGCACTATTGACCTTGAAGAAATTCAAGAGTCAGCCAATGAAGGAACCTTAGATGACACTAGCACTCAACCAGAGGAAACAGTTCCTGTTGAACCAATCGATAACTCATTACCTCTTAGAAGATCCACTAGGGTGAGTGTGCCACCTGAGTTGTATGGTTTTCATATTACTTCAGATGGTGACACATTCATAAGTGACAGAACACTGGTAAACTTAGATGAACCAGTCACTTATAAGGAAGCAATGGCAGGCCCAGAGGCTTCCAAGTGGAAAGAGGCAATGGACAGCGAGATTAAGTCCATGTATGACAACCAAGTTTGGAATTTGGTTGATAGTGCACCAGGTCGTAAGACAGTTGGGTGCAAATGGATCTTCAAGAAGAAGACAGACATGGATGGAAATGTGCACACATTCAAGGCTCGACTGGTTGCAAAAGGTTTCACTCAAACCCCAGGGGTTGACTATGATGAGACCTTCTCGCCAGTGGCTAAGATTAAATCTATTAGGATATTGCTCGCCATAGCTGCCTTTCATGATTATGAAATCTGGCAGATGGATGTCAAAACTGCTTTCCTTAATGGGTAGTTGGCTGAAGATGTTTACATGAGTCAGCCAGAGGGTTTTGTTGATGCGAAGTTCCCCAATAGAGTGTGCAAGCTTGAGAAATCCATTTATGGATTGAAACAAGCATCTCGCAGTTGGAATCTTTGCTTCCATGAGAAAGTCAAAGAGTTTGGTTTCTCTAGAAGTGAAGATGAGTTCTGTGTGTATATCAAGGCTAGTGGGAGTATAGTAACTTTTCTGGTGTTGTATGTCGATGACATATTACTCATTGGTAACGACGTTCCAACCTTGAAAGAAGTTAAGTCTTGGCTTGGAAAGTGTTTTGCCATGAAAGACCTTGGAGAAGCTGCCTATATTCTTGGGATTAGAATATTGAGAGATAGAAAGAAGAGACTAATTGGACTTAGTCAGAGCACATACTTGGATAAGGTACTAAAGAGGTTTAGTATGGAAAATTCCAAGAAGGGAGAGCTACCTATCCAGAGCAATACCAAATTGAGTAAGACTCAATGCCCGAGTACAGATGTTGAAATAGATGACATGAGTCGTGTACCTTATGCTTCCGTTGTCGGATCGATCATGTACGCTATGACATGTACTCGTCCTGATGTGGCATTTGCTTTGAGCATGGTCAGTCGCTATCAGGGAAACCCAGGTAGAGCTCATTGGATAGCAGTTAAAAATATACTCAAGTATTTGCGAAGGACAAAGGACTGGGTTCTTGTGCTTGGTGGCAGTGATACTTTGAGAGTAGATGGTTACAGTGATGCCAGCTTTCAGACGGATAGAGATAACTTCCGTTCTCAGTCGGGTTGGGTATTTTTACTGAATGGAGGAGCAGTTACTTGGAAGAGTTCCAAGCAAAATACGGTGGCTGATTCTACTTGTGAATCAGAGTACATAGCAGCAAGTGAAGCGTCGAAAGAAGCAGCTTGGTTGAGGAACTTCATCGGGGATCTCGGAGTTGTTCCAACCATCCAGGAGCCTATGGAACTGTTCTGCGATAATGAAGGAGCGGTTGCCTTGACAAAGGAACCGAGAGATCATGGTAAGACCAGACATATCGACAGAAAGTACCATTTCATCAGACATAGAGTAGAAGAAGGCCATCTTATAGTAAAGAGGGTGTCATCTGAAGATAACCCAGCAGATCCTCTCACAAAGGGTCTGAGTAGGGCTAAGCATATTCAGCATGCTCGGAGCATAGGACTGAAAGATGATATTAGTTTTAGTAGTTAGATTAGTTTTTGAAACTTGTAACAAAGTAAATGTAATTGACTTTTGGTGATTAAATAAAGTATTATTTATAAGTTTGGCTACTACCTTTTGTCAATTGTTTATTATTGTGTTTCATTTTTGCATGTTTTACTTCCTGAATAATGAGATTATTCAAACTCCACAGTCGCTCGTACTCGTGGAAGTAAGTAGTGAATTAAGACTGTCATGAATTGGATTGCAGATTGTCTAAGGATAGACATGGCAATAGAATTGCTGCAATGTTCATGAGTACTCATAAATTGAGATTTGAGTATTGGATAAACCCTCGCTCAGAGTATCACTTCATGGAATTCATCACGAGTAATACTGAGACGATAATATCTTATAATCTTGAAACGAAGATATATGAGTTGTAATTTACAAAGTCGGTAATACATTGGTGATACGAAACCGCATCAGTAACTTGGTGTTATAAAACGTATTGTCATGTATAATTTGATGAGTAAAAGATACAAGCATATGAGTCAACGTTTATTCGTTCCTTTTGCCCTAACAGGAAAAGCGATATCTGTGGGCCCCTCGATGATTTGGTGTTGACTTATGTGCTGGGCCCAGCCAGGACTAAATTGATGTGTTCAATTAGAAGTCCTACATCATCACAAATCAGGAATCGGGAAACATAGATTCTGGACAAAGAGATTGATTACATTCCATGTCTTATGTCTAGGGATATCTAGCAGAATGAAGGATTATATGATCACTTATCTTAGGACACGTAACTGACTGGGTCAGAGTTCGGCAGCAGCTTTTGGAAGCTACAATTTGCTTGTCAAATTTAGAAGGCATACTAGCAATTATAGTTACAGACTTATCCAAGTGGGAGACTGTTGGATTAGGTGTCTAAGCCCATAACTATAATTGGTATGTACTTGAATTGATAGCAGCATAGTCCTTTTGGGTTGCCCTCAACCTAGCAACTGGACAAGGAAATTATGAAAGGAGAGATATTAATTTATAAGATTAATAAATTAATATATATATATATATATATATATATATATATATATATATATAAATGATTTATTAATATGTTAATGGATTAATATATTAATTAGAAATCATTATGTTTAATTAATTGTTAGCCAGAAATTAATCAGAATTGATTTTGGGGTTAAAAGAATTAATTATAAGGTGCAGGGACTAGTTTGCAATTATCTAATAGTTGAGTGGAAGGCTCTAGAACCCCCTTGGAAGAGGGTGGACGAAATCTTTAGGGGAAACCCTAATAATTTCGTCCATAGGGGCTTGGATAAGGCCCTTGGGTTTGCTTAGGCCCTAAGCAAAGGATAACTAGGGTTTCCCTTAAACCCTAGATCCCTCAGCTATATAAGGAGCCTCCTGGTTCATGTTTTTGGTCACTCTTTCTTTTGAAGAAACCCTAAGGCCGAGATTTTGCATACTCCCTCTCCCCTCTCTCTTATACTTTCCTTCTTGCTAGTTTGGGTGTGATTCCATTAGAGGCATTACACTTGTGGTGCTAAAGCTTCCAAGAAGATCAAGATCAAGATCAAGAGGATTGTCAATTGTTTGCCATAACAATTGAAAGGTATGTAAACCCTAAACCCTAGTTTACTATTTTCGATAATAGCCTCTCTCCTCTAGGGTTCTTGTTTTGCAATTCAAAGTTGTATGTTCAATAGTTAAAACATAGATCCAAAGTAGGTTGCATGTGAACTTAGGAATTGTTTTCTAGTTTATTTGTTTTACCTAAAACCCATCAAAATGGACCATGCCAATCGGGTCAAGTACATACCAAATATAGTTATGGACTTAGACACTAATCCAACAAGATCTACTTCCCAAACTTCTATGGACACTGACAATTGAAACATTGGAAGTCCAGAAAAGCTTTCTCTTCCCAATGGAAAGGGATCGGCCATGGTCAAGTCATTTGACCAAATGGTAAAGAGAAAGGCTAAGTCTGAGATGTCCCATGTACCATTCCAAGAGAGTCTGTTTGCTTCTATTGCCAAGAAAAGGGGCATTGGTTGCGAAGCTGCCGTATCTACCTGAAGGACCACAAGGATGGTAAAGTCAAAATGTTTGACTCTGCTTCAGGTAAGTCTACTAACTCTATTAAATTCCTATTTGTAGATTCTTGATACATGATGTGATGATATTACATTTTGATGTTTTGTAGAATCAAAGGAAGCTTAAAGGAAGAGTATGCTGAGTCTGATCGCGAAGAGATGGATTTCGATTGCATGGTTCGATGATCAGATTTTTGAGCTGCTGCTCAAGAGTTATGATAGATTGCTTAGAAATATTTTGGAACATAGTTTTCATTTGTAATTGCATTGTAAGGAAAAAAAATTTCCGCATTTTATAAAGAAATAAAATTTTGATTTTATCTTGTTTTATATTTATCCGTGCAATGACATTTGTGAAAATTGATGTTCGTATATTTCTATTGTTAGCAATATTGGAAAATGGATTTGATTCTTTCGTTTGTGGTAGTGTCATAATTTACCAAATAAGGAAAGATTCTCGTCACCCAAGTTTCAATTGGATAGAAACTTGGAATCATGCAACTTGTGTTGTGTGATGAATGAGAACCTTCGTCTTTGGGAAATTAGGACTAATTCCTTGTTCACATGTATATGTGAGTCAAGTGAAGGACTAGGGGATCGGGTACACTTGGTTGTCCGCTGGTCAGGTCTACCACAAAGAATAATAAGACTATTCGTTATGATTTACTAAAAGTTTAGTAAACATGGTTATACTTACAAGATTAAGTGTAATTTTGAATCATTGGAAAAGTTTCAATGTGTGGCAGAACGAATAAGAAGAATCAATTAGGCAGAAAGATAAAAGTTTCTCCAAACTGAAAAGTAGGGAGAGTAATTTAGCATCATGTTTTATGATCATCTTAATGATTATGAAAACCATATCATAATTGATCTTATAAGGACATCTTAGTGCATTTGTATGGCTAAGAAGAGGAATCGTGAATTGTTGAAATGGTTAAATCAAAAGGTGAGTCATACTTCGTTCCAAAGTCAAGTCTTAGAGTCATACTCCAAGATTGTGACTTGAGTGACATGATATTAAGAAGGTTTATAACACACTCATCAAATGTGGAATAGAAAAGATGTTTTCTTACTCCTGCACATTTAAAATTGGTAAGTTGTGATGTCTTGGATAAGACAGAGACCAACTAACACCAATTGTGTGAAGTGTTTTTCTTGATAAGAACCGGCACTAACTCTTGAATATTTGTTTGTCAAGTAATGTTTCTTGACAAAGAGAATATTATATGTCAAGAGGTCAGTGGGAGTCTTAAAGATCTTGAAAAGTTTCAAGAACTAATCAAGAATAAACCTGTTGTTAATCACTAGCACACGACTTAAGGTTTGTAACCTATCGTGTTGACATATTCTTGTTTCTGTGCCCATTCCAGTTAAGTTGACTATGCATGTGAGTTCTATGAGTTCTCAATTGTTTGTATAACAACCTGGAAGCAATGGTAGACCCTTGTGTTGCCAGGTGGCAAGTAATTAAGATTGAACAAGTTCAGTCCATATGAGTTTGGATTTGTCACTAACCTTGTCTTGTGATTATGGTTATGACAAATTCACATGGATAGAAACACATACACCATTAATCTAAGTGACAAAGGTTTCTCTCCGCTTCATGAAAATGATTGTGAGGAAACATTTTCACTAAGTAGATTTTAAGGATATATCAATTGTGATATTTGCATTCTCAAATTCTATTATGATTACGACATCCCTCTTCATAGTTCGAACTGTGAGAAATGGCAAAAGGTCTAAACATTTGAGACTTATTGTTGTAAGTTCTAAAATTGTTTAGACACACATGTGAGCTATCTAAGGAAAGGTGTATGAGTTTGAGAAGACTAGATAAAGTCTTATCGAAGCATATCGTATCAGAAATCTGAACTTTGGTAAGGAAGTCAATAAGTATTGAGTTCTAGAAGTCCAGTTGATTTCTGGGTACATGTCATAGCTAGTGGGAGCATAAGTTTTATGCTAATAAAAATGTAATTATTATGCTAGTGGGAGCACAATTATTACGTTAAGTGTTGTGACTTAGCAATGTTAATTATAGAAAAAACAAAAGTTTCAATTCGCAAAGTTGCAGAGTTTGAAAAGTTGTTTTGCTATAATTAAGGGAGAGGAAATTATACTTCATTATCCAAAAGCTTAGATTGAGATTTTAATCAAACTTAGTCAAGGATATAGATGAATGTTATGTTTAAAAGATTCGAAATAAGGAAATTCTATATATGAAATGTTATAGCAAGAGACTGGTAAAGTATCACGTCTTTATGTAAGACATTATGAATCGTGTCCCATATGCTTCGGGTATAGGATCGATTGCATATGCTATAATATTTGACCGTTCTGTCTTTTCCAAATGCCTAGGGCATTAAGAGGGAAAATGGACCAGAATCGTATTTGACTAAATTTGTTAAACAATTGTTAAAGACAATATAAGGTTCGCCAAGGATTGGTTGCTTAATGACAGTTGGAAGTATAGTAATGGATGGACCATATCGACATTATTATCAATAGACATGATTCTATTAATAATGAGTTGTCATATGACAAATATGGAAATGTTTCCATAATGGGAGTTGGATATTAAGAATCTATGTGTAGGTTAGTGTGACATCCCCATTTTCACGGCCAGAAAAGACCGATTTTGTTTATGCTTTGTTTAAAAATCAGAGTAACATTTTAAATAAAAGTGATACGAAATTTGTTCCCAGAAAAACATGATAAATGTGTTATCAAAGCATTTCCGAAGAAATGTATTTTTATTCCTTTTAAAACTTTGGGATGTCATTGTCAATATAGAAACATAAGCATAAACAGAACTTACATTCATTTACACTAGTGATCTACATCTCTTTTAAATCTCTCAGTGTAAAGTGGCTTCATATCAACACCTGTGATACAAATAAGCTTGAGTGGGTCAGGTTGGGAAACCTAGTGAGTACATAGGGTTTTCAACCCACAATAATATAATTATTATGTTTAAACATCAAACAATCAGCCCAGTTACCCATCCCCATTATATTCCTTACTCTTAAGAATCTACCCTAAGAGTCATCTATCCTGCATTCGTTTATTCCGAAGTCCCTTTCTTCCAGGGTTATAAGACAGACACTAAGTCCATAGCTGCCAATGTTCATTCGTAAAGCACTAAATCCATAGCTGCTAAATTTCATTCATCGGGTACTAAATCCATAGCTACCAGTGTTTATATAATAGGTACTAAGTCCATAGCTACCAACGTTTATCTATTAGGTACTAAGTCCATAGCTACCAACGTTTATCCATCAGGTACTAAGTCCATAGCTACCAACGTTTATTCAATAAGCACTAAGTCCATAGCTGCCAATGTTCACTCATATCATATTTTATCTCTCATCCTTCATCTACCCATGTTATACCCAACATATTTGTAGATATAAAATATGTATACAGTTTAAATAATTTAAAACATGTATAAAATAGTTCATCCAGCATAGATAGCAAGTATACAGGTTATATGCACACATAGCACGTAATTTATATAAAATACTTCATATCTATGTGTAAGATGAAAGTAACTATGCACTCACTTGATAAGGTGGTGACTCGGTACTCGGACAACGCTTCGTTTACTTTAAAATGATTTACTTCGACAAAACCTACGAGGGGGTTTGGCTAGAAACCGTGCTGTGCAGGGGCAGAGCTTCCGAGCCAAAAGCTCTTCTTCTAGGAGCCGTCGAGCGCTCCGGGGCTTTCTTCTAGCGCTAGGGGAGTTTTGGGAGGTTTAGAGAGAGAGTAAAGAGAGAAGGATGGAGGTGTGAAGAAATGAGGGTGGAATGGGTTGTATTTATAGGGTGAAGTATGGCTGAAGTTGGTGCCACATGTCACCATCTAGTGGCAAGCCTTGGGGAGAAAGCAATGGCCAAGATTGTGCCACGTCACCCCTTTTGCAGCAGCACCCTGCCGACTTCTAAACCCCGTAACTTTCGCATACGAGCTCCGTTTTCGACGTTCTTTATATCCACGCGTAGGTAAAAATAATATCTACAACTTTCATTTTGACTCCGTTGGCTAATTCTCTACCGATCTTAAATTTAACAGTAGGAGGAGATTAGACTGTTAAATGACCGCGAATAATTCGTAACTCCTTCATACGGACTCCGTTTTCGTCTGTCTTTTTATCGTTGAGTTCCTATTAATGAGATATTCAAATCTCATTTAGGTCGCGTAGGCCAAAAACCGCTCGAACTAAAATTCGAGTTTCGGGTCGTGCAATGCTATGCCAAATCTGAGAAAATTCATAACTTCCTCATACGAAGTCAGATTTGGGCGTTCTTTTTTTGTATGTTCTCGGTTTAACGTGTACTACAACTTTTGTTTAGATTTCTAAGGCAAAAAAGTCCTTCATCGTAAATTCACTATTTACGTCTCCCGGTGCCGTGCCGGTTTTGCCGAAAAACTTCGACGAGTCATAACTTCTCCGTTATAACCTGGATTTCGGCGTTCTTTATATGTACGGAACCCTTGAGACATATTCTACAACTTGGTTAAGATTATTTATTCTAAAAAAATCTTTTGTCAAAAAGTCGTTTTTGACCCCTATTATCTCTAAATTGACTAGCCCGAATCTACGGGCGTTACAGTTAGAAACTTTTATGCAAGAAGAATGTTCAAAGGAATGTACTTTGAATTTGAGACTTCACTTCCTTGGAATTGTTTTGTTATCAATCTCCAGTGGAACGTTTTGTAATTTCATCATCCAAGTCTCAGTGACTTTAGTGCATTGACATTACAAAAGGATCATTGCATAAAGGTTAGAATCTAACATACTCTAATAGTGGCAAAAATTTGGTATTCTTACACCGGGGATAAAGATTTGGGATTGTGAAATGAGTTTCGTTGAAGATGTGTTCAATTGATCTATTTCACAAAGAAAGGACCATAGACAAGCATAGTATGCATGCTTGGAGCATGGGATAACTAATGTTTTAATTCAAGTATTAAGTTGATTAATCGAAACATTATACAATGAAAAATGTGTAATCAATATGGTGATTAAATAAAAGGTGTTTTCTTTACATTCAAAAGTTTTTTGAGACCATATTGGATTCGATTATTCTTGTGTTTCGCTTCGTGTGTTTTACTTCCCGAATAACTAGGTTATTCAAACATACACAATCAATCATACTTTAGAAGTAAGTAATGAGGTAAGACTGTCATGAATCTGACTGTAGACTGTCTAAGTGATTTAGACATAACATAAGTTTGCTGCAGTGTTCATGAGTACTCCTGTAATAAGATTTGAGTATTGGATTAAACCCACACTCATCTGATCACTTCATGGATTTTATCACGAGTGATTAGTGAGACGATAATATCTTATATTCTTGAAATGGAGAGATATGAGTTGCACTTTACAAGTTGATTGCACAATGATGATATGTAAACGCACCAGTAACTTGGTGTTATAAAACATATTGTTGTGTGTGATTCGATGAGTAAATCGAGCAAGCATATGAGTCGAAGTTTATCCATTCCTTTTACCCTTAGAGGGATAAAAGCGATATATGTGGGACCCTCGATGATTTAGTGATGACACCCTAAGTGTTTGGCCAAGCTTGGACTGATTTGATTTGTTCAAATTAATCAGTCGTCGTAAATCTGAAATCGAGAAACAACACATGAACAGAGAGAATGATTATAATACATGTCTCATTTCATACGATATCTTGTAGAATGGAGGAATATATGATCCCTTATCTAAAGTACGCGTCATTGACTAGGTCGGAGTTCGACAACGTCTTTTAAGAGCTACAATTGCTAGTCAGTTCTTGAAGTCGTACTTGCAGTTATAGTTATTAGACTTATCCAAGTGGGAGACTGTTGGATTAGGTGTCTAAGCCCATAACTATAATTGGTATGTACTTGACCCGAGAGTAGCATGGTCCTTTTGGCTTGCATTCACCAGGACAATCTGATAGGATGGATATTTGAGAAAGAGGTTATTTATGATTTATTAATATATTATAAGTATAATATATTAATAGAGAAATCATATTATTTAATTAGTATTGATCAAGAATTAATTTGGAATTAATTTAGTGATCAAAAGAGACTAATTAGATTAACAGGGACTGATTATGTAAATCAGTGATATATATGGTTTGGGCTATTGATCCATGATGGAATAAGTTTATGTAAGAGTCCACGAAGAGTTAGCCCACATGAGTTATGGATCATAAGCCAAGTGTATGGATTAGGGTTTACACATGACTCTTGGAATCCTACACCATATATAAGTTACACCTTAGCCTAAAATCGGAGGCACTAGTGTTCTTGGAGTTCATATAGCCGATTTTAGTGTCTCCATACCTCTCTCTCTCTCAAATCCTCCAATTGTTCATGGTGTCTTGTGATTCCATTAGAGGTGCAACATTTGAGACACTAAGTTCTTAAAGGCCAAATACATCAAGCTACAACAAAGAGGTAACCATCTAATCTATTTTTATGATTAAAATATCAAATTGTATGCTAGTTGTAGGCTTCATGCTTTGGATATTTTTATTGCATGTACTAGAGAAAACTTAGATCCAAAACATTAGGGTTGTATGTGTACCACAGGGATGTTAGAGTACATAAAACCCAACAATATTCATAATCATGCTAGTACATAACAGACAAACACAACACAATAACTGCTAGTCTCAAGGCCGCGCCTATCTTGGGCCCCCCTACTCTGCTAATAATGAGATATGTAACCCCGTCCACACTAAGCTAGTGATGAGATACGGTCCCCCGCCCACACTCACCTCCCTACTAGGCACATACAAGTATGGCAAAGACAACAAGTATAACTAAACATGCACTCCTTCCTCGGGTACCACCCGACATCGAACCGTAGTTCGGAAACATACATATAAACCTTCATCGGGCCTCGCACGGCATCGAACCGTAATCCGGAAGCATATAAACTACATCGGGCTAACCCCGACATCGGATCTAAATCCGGTATACACTAACATACATAAACGGGCCGACATTGGTGCCTTAGACCCATTCCTACAGGAGAAAACTCACCTCACAAGCTGACTGTAGAATCCTGCGAATAAACCTCTCGCTGCTAGCTGGTAGATCCCCGAACTGTTGATCTCTCGACTCCCCGAGCTACCATTACGAAAATAACAATTAGTCCAAACCAACAATCCTCCTTAGGGTAAAATGACCATTTTACCCCTTATCTAAATAGGTCCAAAACTAAGGCCCAAAAACCATAATATGAAAGGCCCACTACTAGGTAGACTTCCCAAGCCCACTAGTGGCCCACTAATGGCCCAATTTGCTAAATTGAGCTCAATCCCTCTAAGGTGCCTTACCCTAAGCCCAAACATATTCTTGGCCCAAATTATCTGAATTTTGATGGCCCACTAAGGCCCAAAGAACCAAAATCCAATGTATGGCCCAATCCGGGGCCGAAAACACGCAAAGCCCACTTCTACCGAGTGCGCGGGGCGTACTCCTCTGTATGCTAGGCATACAGGCTGCATGGTGTGTAAGTTGTGCGTACATGCATGTACGCCCGGCGTACTTCTCTGTTAAGTCACTTTTCCCATTAAGCACTTAATACTCTATTCCAAAGGCTATAATCACAAATCCATGTCCTCTTCAACGTCTTAATCCTTAAAGTCACTGACTTGGTGACTTTACATGACCCAACTAAGCCCAAACTTCAAAAATGGTATTCTATTTCCATGAAAGTGATCTTAACTCATTCATAAACCCATTAAGACATCCAAGATGGCAACTTTCTGCCTTAGGGACTCATTTAGTACTCAGAGTGGGAACTCTAAGCCTAGGAATCGGATTTAAACCATAAAGCTCTATTCTTGGGACCAAAAAGGTCCAAAATATCACTACACTAGATCTAAGCATACTTGAGGAAAGTTCAAGGCTTTATACCTCTAGGTGATCTGAAATGGAACAACAATCTCAGATCTACAGCTTCTCCTTAGAACCACCACATTGCTTTGCTCTTCACTTGCTTGGAAAATGGCTTCACAACACCAAAATGCTCTCTAATGGCCTTCCAAGCTCCTAGACCACTCCAGGAAGGATTAGGGTTTCGTGGTGGCTGTCTAAGAATGAGAAGGAGGCTGATATCTAGGGAATTATGTTCTTTATATAGTGCTTATCCCTAAAATTAGGGTTTAGGAACTCTGAGCGTACGTTGGGCGTACTCCTCCCACACCCGCGTCCACTTACTCCTCTACGATGGGCGTACTTCCGCGGTGGCCACCTTGCATGCATGATACCTTCTTGCCACTTTTCTCCATTAGGGACCAATATTGCCAATTACTTTAAAGTGTTATAACTCCTTCATTCTAAGTCTGTTTCCGACGAACTTTATATCCACGAAAAGGTGGCGGAAATCCCTACGCTCCTAGCTACACCTTCAAACCTAAAACCTTCCGAATAAGACCCGAGACCCATAAAAGACCGAATCGTCACATTACGCCTATACCCTTGGCCTCCGAAGCCACAACCGAGTACTTTCAAAACCGGGTGTTACAGTATCTCATTATTTTTGGAGATTTTAATCTCGTTAGGTCAGCCTCGGAGAGAATGGGAATGGTGTTTTATGCTTCTCAAGCTTCGGATTTTAATAACTTTATTTTTGAAGCAAATTTGGCAAATATTCCTATGGGTCGGAGAAAATTTACTAGGTTGGATATTGTTGCTGGAAAGCTTAGTTGTTTAGATAGATTCCTTGTCTCGTAGGATCTTCTAGATGATGTTCTGGATATGTGTTGTACAACTCTTGATATGAGATGGTCAGATCACTGCCCCTTGCTGTTGAGAGAAGATTCTACTGATTACGGACATGCTTCTGTCAAATTATTTAATTCTTGGTTGTATATGGATGGATTCTCGGAAGTTATACATGCACTAGTTAGTGAGTTCGTCCCGGGTCTTCGGATTATGAAGTATTAAATCTAAAGAAGAAACTAAAGTTTGTGAAAAATAAAATTAAAGTCTGGAAAGCTAATATACGCGTTCTAAAATGTGATAAGAGATAACGGTTCATCAATCGTCTCTTTGAGATTGATAAATTGGTTGACGAAGGGCTGCAACGTTTGATATCATGACCGAGAGACAGAATACTCTTCAAAAGGTGACAGAAATAGACAATTCCAATATCTTACATTGTGCTAAAAAATCTAAGATTAAATGGGTTATAGAAGGGGATGAAAATTCAAAAAAAAATAATCATGGAATGTTGAACAGAAGAAGGAAACAATTGGTGATAAAAGGAATTATGGAGGATGGCGTATGGGTTTCTAATCCAACGTTAGTAAAGAAAGCGTTCTATGATTTTATCAGAAAAAATTTCAGCCTTATCATGGTGTGCATCTTGATTCCCCTAGCTCTCATTTTAATGTTTTGAATGATGATAAGGTCCGCGAGCTTCAAGCTATTTTTTTTAAAGAAAAGATACGTGATGCTATTGGGTCGTATGGAAGTGATAGAGCCCCAGGTCCGGATGGATTCACTTTTTGGTTTTTAAATACTGTTAAGTTAGTTAACAGAAACTTGTAATCAAAAGATATGCTTATTGATGTTGCTATGGAAAAAATAAAGGGGTTGGTTTGGTTTTTAAGGAATATAAAGAAAATGGTTTTTTAAATGCTTTACAAACTGCAAAATATATTGCCTTGGAAATGGGCGTTGATCCAATATTTCTTAAAAAACGTGAACCTAAAATAAAATAAAAACATTTTGATGAGATTTCAAACGATATTTCTCGTAGTGTTTCACAATTCGTGCAAGAGAAATTTAGGGTTAAATATTTTGTTTATATTTTTTATCAAACAATTACTTCTTTAATTACTAGGTCTGAACAATATCAACACTATGATAAAATATTTGGTTTTTTGTTTAATTCAGAAAAATTACTTTCATAGATGAGATAACCTTAAAGTCTTGTTTTAAGTTTCTTGAAACTTCACTCAAGAAAGATGAACAATCGAATATTGATGGAAATGACTTATATGTTGAGTTAAAATTACTTTTACATTTCTTGCCTAAGTAAAAAATATCAGCAATTGATATTCTAAATTTTTTAAAACGTGCTGATTGTTTTCGTATTACATCTATTGCATATAGAATTATGTTGACTATTCTTTTTACTGTTGCATCTATAGAACAAAGTTTTTCAAAATTGAAGATTTTGAAGTCCTACTTACGATCTCCTATGACTCAAGAACGACTTAATGGATTAAATTTGATGACGATTGAGGTTAAACATGTTGGATAAAGTACTTATGAAAAATGTTATTGAAAATTTTATTTCAACGAATATTTGAAGGATGACTGTTTTCAAGTAGAAGTCAATTTCTTTTTTGTGTATTATTTTGAATGAAAATTTAATTTTATGTATTTGCAATAGAAAATTAAAATTATAACTTTTTTGCTTAAATTTTGAGATCTTTCAAATTTTAGGGCCTGTTTTTGTTAAATCGCACAGGGTCTCCAAAATCTCAGCGTCGGTCCTATATATATATATATATATATATATATATATATATATATATATATATATATATATATATATATATATATATATATATATATAAGATCGGGTGATGACTCATTTTAAAGTGAGGACATCTTAAAAAATTGATTTTTTTTTTTTAAAAATCACAAATCATAAAATCGAGCATAGATCTATGTCCGGGAGAAAAAAAAATTGGAAAAAAATTGGATCATTAAAATTGAATCATGGATCATAATGATGCAAAATAAAAAATTAAAATTGAATCATGAATCAATTTTAATGATGCAAAACTTTTTTCCAAATTTTTTTCCCGGACATAGATCTATGCTCGATTTTATGATTTGTATTTTTTTTAAGAGTTTTTTTTTCAATTTTTTAAAGGTGTCCTCACGTGTCATCACTTTAAAATGAGTCCTCACAGGAACCGAACCCTTTACCCTTCAGAATCCCTTTACCCATTTTTTGGCTATGATTTGAGAAAATTAAACACATACATACATATCCACATATAAATCAATTTGATTTAGACAAATAAAAACAAAAAAAATAAAGCTTTAAGGTCAATGCTTTAATGTGTGTATGCGTATCTTTTACTTCCGCCTCCGCATCTTGCCTTACCAACTTCAACTCGCCTCCCACCTGTTTTTCTTCACCATCATCGTCACTATTCAACTTCTTCGGTGGAGATGTTGAGGCAAACATAGAGAAAAACTTCACAATGTCATACTCCCCTGAACCCATCACTGAATCAAAATTAAAACTTGTAATCGACACGAAATCACTCGGAAATCAACACCAAACCGCTCCAAAAATCGTCCTCCTTCAGTTCCAAAAATCAATTCCCCCATCGAAATCAAATGAAGGGAGAAGTAGGGAGGAATAGGAAGTGGGTGATTCGGCTTTTGGATGAATAAGAATGGTTCAAGTCAACAACAATGTAAGGGGTCGTGTTTTCTTTTCCAACGTTTTCTGGTCGTCGTGGAAGGTGAGAAAATGGTTGAGGTCGACGAGTTTAATAATTTCTTTATTTACCAAATAGTTTATTAGAGTAATAATATATTGTATTCAAGGAAAAAAAAAGTTAAACCTTTCTTATAATAAATAGACGTTTTAAATGAGTTTTATTAATGAATAGAAAGTTAAACCGTACAATTTAATAAAAACCTTATTTTATACAGAAAAAAAATTATAACATTAGTATGAAATAAGGCTAATGCTATAAAAACCCTCAAGTTTTCAGCATTTTGTCGGTTTTATCCAAAGTTGGATTTTATATTCATTTATGCCTCAAACTTGTAATTTCTTTTTCAGTTTTACCCTTTTTGTCACGTTTTCCGGTTGCTAGCCGGTTGACTGCACATGTGTGGCGCCACATAAGCGCTGACTAGACAAAGGCAAGGCCACATAGGCGATGAGTTGGTTGCTTTTGAAAAAATGGCTAAACGCAGAGAAAATGAAGAAGACGAGTATCGAACCCGCAACCGGCCAACACATAGTACAAGCTCCTTACCGGTGAGCTCAAACACTTTTTACAAAAATACTCCCAGTTTATTAAATATAAAGTAAAACACTAATACTATTATAATTATTAATTTAATTATTTTTTGTTTTTCCTGCCGTTTGTATAAAAAGAAGAAATAAATATATATACTTTTTTGCTATTCTTGCTGTTGTCTAACCAAGAAACGAAAGAAATATTTTTTTTTGTTAAACATTTTTTATGTACGAGAACAAATGGCTTAACAAACATTTTTTTTTTGTTTTAGTAAAAAACGTATATAAATATGTTTTTAAAATAGATATAATATGTTTTTAAAATACATATTCATATGTATACATTATGTACAAAAACGTTTTTAGCAAATTTATTTATATGCATTATATATATATATATATATATATATATATATATATATATATATATATATATATATATATATATATATATGCATTTATTTATATGCATTTATTTATATACATTTATATATATATATATATATATATATATATATATATATATATAAATCGTTTTATTACGTATTTCTACATGTTTTTAAAATACATATAATATGTTGTTAGAATATAGGAAGACGTTTTATATGTATGCATATGTATAAAAACGTATTTATAGAAAGACATATTTATACGTATAAAAAACATATTAATAATTTAAAACCGTATTTATATGTATTTATATATTTTAAAAACATTTTCATATTTTTTGAAGGTATACATACGCTTTCAAATGTATAAATACGTTGTTAAATGTTTACACACGTTTTAAATTTAAATATATTTACACATTTAAAAAATATTTTTTACCTTTAAAGTTATATTTACACATTTAATGTATAAGTTCATAATGATAATAATAATAATAATAATAACAATAATAATAATAATAATAATAACAATAATAATAATAATAATAATAATAATAATAATTATTATTATTATTATTATTATTATTATTATTATTATTATTTAAAAGTTCCAGAAAATTACACATGAAATATTTTAAGTTAGAAGTTATACCACAAAACTTCTCCTGGCTTAATGGTTAAAGCTCCTTCCTTTGAAGTATGCATTTATATATATATATATATATATATATATATATATATATATATATATATATATATATATAAATCGTTTTATTACGTATTTCTACATGTTTTTAAAATACATATAATATGTTGTTAGAATATAGGAAGACGTTTTATATGTATGCATATGTATAAAAAACGTATTTATAGAAAGACATATTTATACGTATAAAAAACATATTAATAATTTAAAACCGTATTTATATGTATTTATATATTTTAAAAACGTTTTCATATTTTTTGAAGGTATACATACGCTTTCAAATGTATAAATACGTTGTTAAATGTTTACACACGTTTTAAATTTAAATATATTTACACATTTAAAAAATATTTTTTACCTTTAAAGTTATATTTACACATTTAATGTATAAGTTCATAATGATAATAATAATAATAATAATAACAATAATAATAATAATAATTATTATTATTATTATTATTATTATTATTTAAAAGTTCCAGAAAATTACACATGAAATATTTTAAGTTAGAAGTTATACCACAAAACTTCTCCTGGCTTAATGGTTAAAGCTCATTCCTTTGAAGTGGGAGAGCCGGGTTCGATTCCCCTAAGCCCCAAATTCACGTTTCTTTTTCCCTTGAAGGCTTAAGTTAGCAACGCTACTGAAGGTAAAAACCGGTCATGAGGTAAAAATGAACAAATTAATGCAAGTTTGAGGCATAAATGAACATAAAATCCAACATTGGGAAAACCGGTAATGGGGTAAAAATGAACAAATTAATGCAAGTTTGAGGCATAAATGAACATAAAATCCAACATTGGGTAAAACCGACAAAAATACTGAAAACGTTTCTTTTTCCCTTGAAGGCTTAAGTTAGCAACGCTACTGAAGGTAAAAACCGGTCATGGGGTAAAAATGAACAAATTAATACAAGTTTGAGGCATAAATGAACATAAAATCCAACATTGGGTAAAACCGACAAAATACTGAAAACTTAAGGGTTTTTATAGCATTAGCCCTATGAAATGCACGAAATCAATTTATTGATGAAAAAGGTTTAACATAAATTTTAAAAAAATATGTAGTGGCTTAAGGGTAAAAACTTAATAAGTAAAACTATAAAATAATTATTGAGAAAATGGTAAATGTATATTTGAAATATTTAAAACCTTAGGGGAAAACATTTGATGGAGAAATATATCAGGGTTAAATTTGATTATTCAAAAGGTTTAAGGTAAATCATAGAATAAGAAAAGAAAAATAAAAAATAAAAGATAAAAAAAAGTGTTTCGTTGAAAAGGAGGTACTCGAACCATATTCTCGGGAGACAATCGCAAGGTGGCATGCAATAGTTGTAAGTTGTAACAAATACGAAGAAGATAATAAAATGAGTAAATTACACGAATGGTCCCTATGGTTTGGGGTAATTTATACGTTTGGTCTTTAAAATATTTTTTTAACTCGGAAGGTCTCTACTGTTTGTTTTTGTTGCACGTTTAGTCCCTGTCTTACCTAAAAAAACTATTTTGCCCTTGATTTTTTAATTTATTTAAATAAACACACTCAAACCTCACTTCCACCTCATCTTATTTTACCTTACCTACTCCACTTTATTTAAATAAATTAAAAAATCAATGGCAAAATAGTCTTTTTAGGTAAGACAGAGACCAAGCGCAACAAAAACAAACTGTAGGGACCTTCCGAGTTAAAAAATAAGTTAGGGACCAAACGTGCTAATTACCCCAAACCATAGGGATCTGTAATTTACTCTAATAAAATATTTATATACTCTATTAATTAGCATTGACGTTAAGAACAATAGTCGTTCCATTCATTTTCCGCCATCTACAGCTTCTCCGGTCCATACACGTGTTGCCCACCGCCATCTCCTTCAAATGAAATATCACCGTTCTTCCCTACCACTGTCTCTCTGAAACCGATTGAACATGCATCGTCGGTCGCTTCCAATCAGATACAGACTCATGTTCCACCGCCTCAATCAGTTTTAAACAAAACAAATCCAATAACGGAAGTTGTTTCGACGGCTTCCCCAAATTCTCTCAATCCTTCCTCCGATTTCTTAACTCCTTATGGGGATAGTTGTTGTTTTCGTTCTTGGAAGCAATTGTCTATTTCGCTCGAAGTCGCCGATACTATGTCGCCTTTAACACCTCTACCCTCATACATGATTCACCTGTTTCTGTATGAAAAGACTTTTGTTCTACTTCTCATTCACCTCAGTGGAGTTAGCACCATGATGGCCATGGTCTGCTGCACTTTTCGCCTTCCATACACCGACTGTGTTGGCTTCACATAATTCACTACAAAAATCGAATTGTCATCGTCTCCATACGGAACTACTCGGATTGAAGCACCGGTTCATACCAACAAGTTTGGACTAGTCCACTTGGCTAACATGGAGGTTCCTAATCTAACAACTAACTAGAAGGTCCTGAGATCAATCCTAAATAGAGGAGATATTTAAATTATTTTTCTTTTAAAAAAAATTAATATTCACCATATTGTTTTTGTTGTGATTATTCGATTTTGACTTTGTGAAAATTTATCGTGGTTAATGTTGTATATGTTACTTCTTGATCATAAATCTGCAAAATAAATAATTAGTGAATTATAATACGGAAAATGGTTAATATTCATCACATTGTTTTTTGTTGTGATTACTCGATTTTGACTTTGTGAATATTTATCGTGGTTAATGTTGTATATGTTACTTCCCGATCACAAATCTACAAAATAAATAATTAGTGCATTATAATATGATTGACCAAGGCTTGTGTTTGACACGATTCTCTTAAACATATTCGTCGTCTCTTCCCAGAGTACAACAGTCGAAGCAATATATATATTGTTGGATCCGAGCATAGGGGCAGACGTAGGATTTCATAGAAGGGGTGTCACAAGAAAGTCAGGATTTGCATGATAGTAGAAAAAAATCCGAAATTTTTTGCAATGCGTCTGGAAAAGTCAGTGGTTGCACGTGCCACTACGTGCCCTATACTAAAACCACCCTTGTTTGAGCACTTGCATGAAAAGTTCGCCGAAAATTGTATGCAAAGAGAAGTAGAGAGAGAATTCGTACATGTAAATTAGAATGAGAGACAAAAGTATCTATCTATCTATCTATCTATCTATCTATCTATATTTATCTATCTATATATCTTATAAAACTAGCATTTTTTCCTTTCACCACATTCATCTGAAACTCTCATGACTTTTCAATTTCTTTCTAATTATGGTTATAAGTTGGTTAATAAGATTAAATAAATATCAAACATAAAGTGTAATATATACAAACTAAATTGTAATATTAAAAGAATATTTTTACATCTACTTATAAAGTTATGTTTTTTAACTTTTAACATATTATACTTAATTTATTAGTTTTAATAGATTGTTGGGTGTAAACTATTATCATTTTAAACCTACAAGTTTTGAACAATTTGTATAAAATACTTAAATTATAAATTTAAATATAATATTATAGAATCAACTTAAATATAAATTTTAGTTTAACTTAAAAAACTCAAATAATATTTTGTAAATAGTTAAAAGTGATAAATTGTAGTGTCTTTCTAATAATGATTATAAGTTGGTTAATAAGGTTAAATAAATATCAAACCTAAAGTGTAATCATAAATAAACTAAATTTCAATATTAAAATAACATCTTTACTACTACTTATAAAATTATGTCTTTATTTTTTAACAGATTATACTTAAGTTATTAAATTAAGATGTTGTTGTATGTAAATCATTATCAATTTAAAGCTACAACTTTTAAACAGTTTGGACAAAATACTTAAATTGTTAATTTAAATATAACATTACAGTGTCAACTTAAAATATAAATTTCAGTTCCATTTAAAAAACTCAATGACTATTTTGTGAATAGTTAAAAGTAATAAATTGCAATGGTAAATGCAAAAACTGAATTATAATCTCAATTTAACTAAATATTTCCTAAAGATATTTGTATAATCGTTAAAAGTTTTCAAATAAGTAGCTTAAAATAACTTACAATAACAATAATTAAATATAACTCTATATAAATGATTATATTGTTACCTTTAAAATAAAAAAAAATAATGTTTGATGTTTTAAATAATTATAATGATAGAAATTAAAACATTAAACAAATAAATTTTAAAGAATTAATTAATAATAAAAACAACTATGAATAACATTAAATCATATATTATATTTAATTTTATTCATGAGTAACTCGCGGGTAGAAGTCATTCAAACGGTTGAGATTATGTAGTTATAATAAATGTATATATTATCATATAATTCAAAAGAATCAATATATTATATCAATTTAGTATACAAATTATTATATCAAATTTAACAACAACGTTATTGTTATATTTAAAAAAAAACATATATTTGTAAAGATTTCAACTACATAAGTGTTTCTGTGCAACGCGCGGACATTCGCCTATTCTTTATGTAATAGTCTTTGTAACTGCACTCATTAATTCGAAATAAACAAATTAATTAAGTCTTAGTTCACATTAAAAACGTGGCTTGTATTGGCCTGGAATTTTGAAGCTGCATTTGTGTCCGTAGGTCGTGCCCTCACATGAGGGAGGGCGTTGAATTTTGTCTATAAAATCTATGATTCGTGATCCCTTGCATGCGTAGGTGTTAGAGTAAAACTATGCATAACAGTTTGTAAACCCATTACATATCTATAATTATAAACTCACTAAGAGTTTGTAAACCCATTACATATCTATGCTTATAAACTCACTAAGAGTTTGAACATTTTCCTATGTGGGACAAACTTTCACAATCACTTTATTAGGTTACTTTATTTTTCAAATACTCATATTTGAGTATCGATATCTCATTCACACATTCTTCGTTTTGGACACAACATATATCATTTCAAAGGTCTCACGGAATAGAACATAACACACTAAGGATTAACAATATATACAATATATATTAATATTTAAATGCGTCCAAAGTATAATAAAAAAATACATAATTTCTAATTAAATTTTCCAACAGTATAATATATTATTTTCGCAATAATAATAATAATAATAACTTTGACTTAGAAAGTTATATTTGAATTCATTTCCAACAATTTTTAACTTAGTTAATATGTTTTCTTTCAACCTAAATTTTGAATGTTACATTGGTGTTTTTAAGATTACATGTTTATTTAGTGTAACGCAATTTATATGAGTGTCAAAATAACTTATTTGTGACCTAATACAAGTCATGTGGTGTGCAATATATACTTGTATAATGTCGGCCTGATCGTCACCACGACAAATGATGGGGGCCAAAGGGGTCGGCACCGAAATCTAAACAAAGTTTTAGCGTATAAGAACATTGTATGAATGCCCTCAAAAACAGTATCTCAACGTAGAAGGGGTATATTTGATTAATGTTGACTTAGTAAGTTTAGAGAGCCAACTCTAGTGACTCTAGTTTGTTTTAACGGCATCAACGTAGGACTGAAACTTTTTGGACTGAGAGTATATGGTTGATAGCATGTGCTGACTTCAACTACGTCACTAGCAAGGTGGGCTAATTTCAATGAGCTTTGGTAGATTTATTTTTATTATATTTTGAAACAGAAAACTAGATAATCTATTGCTAAATATCATCTATGTCTCCTAAGAAACTTGAACCCATGACCTTTTATTTGAGAGAGTCACTCTTTACCGCTATACCAAAAATATATTGATAGCTTGGCTAGAATTAAAGAAAATAACTTCAATCCACTTTGTTAGAAGTAAGGACAATGAACATGATCCACCAAGACATTCGAGAACAACTTTGATCATCCAAGTGGCCTTATTTCTTCAAGAATTATAACATCTTTTTAATTTATTGTGTTTTAGGTCAAATATAAATTAAAATAAGATAATATAGACAAATAGGTTAAGAATTATATATGTTTTTAGAAACATATTACGAATAATAAACTTTTTATGCTACAAATACTTTTCAAAGAGGGGATGTTTGAGATTGTTTATTTAAAACTTTTGTTTGTTTTTTTTAATGTTTATTAATTGATAAAACGACAATTAATAAAATATGTTTTTGTAAACTTATGTGGTACAAAAGGTATTAAGTTTATAAGTTAATTTTAGTAACTAACAAAGTTTGTTGATACATGTAAAACGACCAAAAAGAAAAATCTTTATATATGACTTACTGACATTTTTATTACATATATTACAGCTGGATTTATCATTTATAATAATATTATAATAAAAGTTTATATCAACTTAACAAATTTTATAGATGACCCTTTTCCACCAATCTACTAACTTTCAAGTCCTAAGGAGCTTAGTGAAGTCAAGGGGAACACTCATCTTTTTCTAATTGATAATTCTAGTCCATCATTTTTATTTCAATTTTTCGTTAAAAAGGACAAAAGTCTAAGCCCATTTTAAGGATGTTACATTTGACGGCACTTGAAAAAAGAAGTTTGATATTTTCACAGGAAAATGGATGAATCTCATTTCAAGACTCATATAGTGACAAGGTAGTTGTTAATGTAGTGATAAGGTAGTTATTTTGGCTCCATTTTTCGCCTTTTTTCTGCTGGCTGCTATATACGATATATCATTTTTTTCTATACTAACATAATTAGATATATAAAATTGGGCCCTAAAAAATTGATGGCCCTATGCCATCATCCAAGCTAGCAAGTTGCCCCACTCATTGACATGTCCATTGAGTCTTTGAGGGATATGGTCTCATTTGGGAGGGATGCTGAGGATAAATGAAAGTACCAAGTTGTTATACCGTGTATAAGATCTCCAAGAAGGATAGAAGAATAAGAGATGAATTTGTAGGAAATTTTAATGATAATACCAACTAATGTTGTACATCAAACTATATAATCAAAAGTACCTCCTTCTACTTGCTAAAACATAGGGGAAAAAAGTCCATCGTCTTAAAATGCAGTAATCAAACTAAAGTGATCTTTATTTTTAACTTAATAGACTTAACAAGGAAAGATATAAATGGAAATTTCTTTTTCACTTAATGTATAAAACATGAATTTAATGGGTTAAGTGCGAATAGGGTACATTTATGCATTCAAAGATCAAATTTTACATGGTTTCCCTTCACTTAACTTATCTCTCTTTTATTTTTTTAAACCTATTTCATTCATGTATCTTCCTCCCAATTTATATTCTTTCCCCGACTTCCATTCCTCTTACTCTTCCTCCAAATCAATGATGTTTTGTAGGCTTGGAAATTGGGTTGAGTTTGGGTTAGCAGGTCATAATATATTGAGCTAACCCAAAACATATAATATATGGGTTGACGGGTTGGTGGGTGTCACACCCCCGATTGGTGGCGATAACGTTAGGTGGTGAGACGACATCACGGGTCACAGTTATTTGCAAACATAGAACAATACAACAACATAACATAATGTATAAATTTTATTAATGAAAAAATGAAATTATAACATCCGTGTTCTAGGAGTACATGATAAACTGAAATACTGAGTATGACTTAACAGATAGGCAACGAATAAAATACAACAAGACGATAGGTATACTATAATCCCATGATTTTTTTCATGTGTAAAACTTCGAACTTCTTAGTTTCATGAAAATACATGTGTTTATAAAATACGTCAATATAATATTGGTGAGTTCACATGTTTGATTCAAAGTATTTTTACACAAAAGTATCTTTTTAATGTAAATAACTGCCTTTCTAACTTATATAAAATCCTACTTTTTATACCAAAAGTATGTTTACCGAACTTGTACTTTTATACCAAAAACATGTTTACTGAACGCATACTTTTATATCAAAAGTATGTTTATTGAACGTGTACTTTTATACTAAAAGTGTGTTTACTGAACATATACTTTTATGCTAAAAGTATGTTTACTGAACGTGTATTTTATACCAAAAGTATGTTTACTGAACGCGTACTTTTATAATAAAAGTATGTTTACCGAATGTGTATGTTTATACTAAAAGTATGTTTATTGAATGTGTACTTTTATACCAAAAGTATGTTTACTGAATGCATACTTTTATACTAAAAGTATGTTTACTGAACGTGTACTTTTATACCAAAAGTATGTTCACTGCTCTCTATATATACATTTCAACTTATATAAGTATGTACTTGTAAACCCTAAAAGTATGTGTTTACTGCTCAATATAAGTACTATTTCAACTTATATGAGTGCTTCTAGAGTGTAGTTAGTGTTACAATGAGTCCTTATTACCGAGCAATATGACACATTGTTGCCTCTCGTGATGCTGTTGTTGTACGTTGTAAAAATGTTCTCCCAACGCTTCATCGACGTCGTAACTGTGTGGACAATTATCACCCAGTGTGATTCTACCGTCAATGTTATAGCTAGCAACCACATGTGGGGGTGTCAAACCGTATAGATCTATACATTACTTTCCTCTCACGCTTAGGATTAATAGTTCTAGGTCAAGGATCTTGCTAAGCATTACACTTAGGTGATAAAACGTCTCATGTAACCCATCAAGTGAATAGATCTAAAAGTGCGTGCGCCTTAACCTTAAATGTTAAATTTGTTGGATTTGGTGTCTAAGCCCATAACTATAACTGGTATGTATTTGACCCGATAGTAGCATGGTCCTTTTGGGTTGCCTTCACCAGTGCAATTTGATAGGATGGTTTTATGAGAATAAGGTTATTTACGATTTATTAATATATTATAATTATAATATATTAATATGGTTATTTAATTAGTATTGTCCAAGAATTAATTTGGAATTAATTTTGTGGTCAAAAGAGACTAATTAAATATGGAGGGATTGATTATGTAAATCAATGATATTTATAGTATGGACTAAGAGATCCATGATTATGTAAGTGGGCTAAACCAATAATATAACCCATGGATAGTTCATGGAGGTTAAACCCATGGATCATAGGAATGTGGAAAGTCATGGATCATTAGGGTTTACAAAGTGTAACCCTAGCACTTGCCACAACTATAAATAACCCCCTCCATGGACCAAAATAGGTTGCACCTTAAAAAGAGTCAAGTAACTTATTCTCTTAGAACCTCCTTTGCATATTGGTGTTTGTGAACCATTAGAGGCATCATACTTGAGGTGCTCAAGCTTTCAAAGGTCAAGAACTCTACCCTACTCAAGAGGTATGTATCCCAACTATGTTTTGATTATATATAGCTTCAATTGTATGCTAGCTAGGGTGAATGCTTTGGAAAAAGGACATGCATGTATAATTAGAGAAAACATAGATCCAAAGCATTTAGGGTTGCATGTGCACGTAGGAAGTGTTATAGTGCTCAAAACCCAACAGTGGTATCAGTGCCTAGGATTGTTTTCTATTATATTTGATACCTGCTTGTTTTCAAAGTTGAAAATATCAAGTTTTCTGCATTCTGACTGATGAACTCGCCGAGTCCACTGAGGAACTCGACGAGTCCATGCAGAAATGAAGCTACTCGATGAGTCCAGTTCATGGACTCGCCGAGTTGGCTGATCAGAGTGCAGAAATTCGTGTTTTTGGCCAATATTGGATATGATCATTACCCCAAACTGTTTTGAATCATAAAAATATGTTTTTTAAGATATGGTAATGATCATGCTCATCCAATTGAAAGATAATTATCAAAGTTTTAAAATAGTTGTTGTTTTATATGATAAACCAAATTGTTTTAGAATTGTTGATATAGAATTCCCTTGTATATGAGTTTAGTTAGATCAAGAATTATATGATAATTTAGTTGTTAGAAATATGATCTAATTGATGTTTAATGACCTCCATAACTTGTCCTCAAGTTATGGAAAATGAAAGGTCTCATCATTAAAATCAAAGTAAACTCATAGGTTATGAATATGAAGGGTTTTGACAACTTTCAAAACTTGTCCTCAAGTTTTGGAATTTGCAAAGTCTCATTAAATGAAACTTTAATTCCAAACCCTAGAGTTTAAAAATTAAAATTCAACCATTATACTTTATAATATTATAAGTTTAATAATATATATATATATATATATATATATATATATATATATATATATATATATATATATATATATATGAACAAGTCGCTCTTACCGTTAGTAGGCCTCATTCACGAAGCCGTCTATAAGGGGGGTATAAGGTTACTACCTATAAAATGGTGGTTTAATGAGTGTCCACTCTCACCCACCGCTTCCTTGACTGGTGGAGGGTCATTAGACGAACGGGTAGGATAAGGACATTAATTCTCCTTCATTAAAAGTATAATGATAAAAATATAAAGTAACTAAACTTTTATTAAATTCCCAATCTTAGTTACTTTAGGAAAATGTGAAAAATGGTGCTAATCCATGAAATTGCACTTTGCACCCTGTTAAGTCGTTAGTGGAGTGTGTGTGGTTAACCGGCACACTAATTTGGGACTGACAGTGTGTGGCAAAGGGTAGCTTGATGTTAATCATAGATCAATGGAGCGTGTGTGGTTAACCGACACACTAATATGGGACTGACAGTGCGTGGCAAACGATAGCTTGATGTTAATCATAGATCAATAGAGCGTGTATGGTTAATCGACACATTGATTAGGTGATTTGTAACATTAGGTGTACCAAGCTAATTTGCATGGTTATTCACACCTTGTTTGTGATCCTCGGCAACCCAGTCACAAACTTGAAGGGCACACTCGAGATTTAAATATGCCATTGAAAAGTTCAATGAATCTCAAAGATCTAGGAGTTTCAAACCAATTAAAACTTAATAATCTATTTCGTTTTTCATGGTGGAAATTGGTAAATCGTCATTTACCTACCTTCAAATATTTTACAATTGGATTACGACATCCCTCTTCGCAATTGTAAAATATTGTGTTGGGTCCTAGCCTTAATATTTTGGTTTGGGTGTTATATTAAGGACTTAAATCAACTAACTTGAATTTCTCCCTTGTAGATGTCTAGTTCAGACAACTATGGTCTTCCCGAATCTGTTGGAAAAAGCTTTCCACATGAAGATGATATTCCACAATATCATTCTTCACTTCCTCCACCTCCTCCAATTATTCTCCCTAACCCATAAAGACTTGAAAAGTTCAAGGTCACTCAAGCCCTACTTCCAATGAAACGTCAAGATGGAAGGTCTGTGTGTACTCACGTCTTGGAGATGAAGTCACACATTGACATGCTGAGAGTATTGGGTGTCATTGTCTCGAGGAAGTTGGATGTTGACTGGGTTCTTCAACCACTTCCTGAGTCATATAGTGAGTTCATTAAAGATTACTATATGACAGACCGCGACATGACCCTTATCGATCTTACCTATTTGGTAAATACGGCTGAATCAGTAATGATTCGGCGCACTGGTAAAGCAAACTTGATTGGAAGATCTACTCCCCAAACTTCCATGGACATTGACAATGGTAACATTGGAAGTCCAGAAAAGCTTTCTCTTCCCAATGGAAAGGGATCGGCCATGGTCAAGTCAATTGACCAAAAGGTAAAGAGAAAGGCTAAGACTGAGATAGTCCCGTGTGTTATTCCCAAAGAGTCATATGTTTCTATTGCCAAGAGAAGGGGCATTGGTTGCAAAGCTGCTCATACTACCTGAAAGATCTAAGAGAAGGTAAAATCAAAAAGTTTGACTCTGCTTCAGGTAAATCCACTTTCTAACTCTATTAATTTCCTATTTGGAGATTCTTAATACATGATGTGACAGGGTCGCATTTTGATGTTTTGTAGGATCGAAGAAAAGAAAGGAAGCTTGAAATAAGAGTATGCTGAATCTGATCGCGAGGATGGAATTCAATCGCATGGTTCGATGATCGGATTTTTGAGCTGCTGCTTAGGAGTTATGATAGATTGCTTAGAAATTTGTAATATCATAGTTTTCATTTGTAATTGGATTGTAAGGAAAAGTTTTCTGCATTTTATAAATAAATAAAATTTTGTTATTTATCTTATTTTATATCTCCTTGCAATGACATTTATGAAAAATTGATGTTTATGTATATTCTGGCAATATGGATTTGATTCTTTCGTTTGTGGTAGTGTCAAAATTTAACAAATAAGGAAAGATTCTCATCACCCAAGTTTCAATTGGACATAAACTTGTAATCATGCAACTGGTATTGCATAATGAATGAGAACTTTCATCTTTGGTAAATTAAGATTAATTCCTTGTTCACATGTATATGAGAGTCAAGAGAAGGACTAGGGGATCAGGTACACTTGGTTGTGTATTGGCCCAAGTCCACTACAAAGAACGATAAGACTATTCGTCATGATTTACTAGAGAATAGTAAGTATGGTTATGCTTACAAGATTAAGTATAATTCATAATCATTGGAAAAGTTTCAATGTATAGCATGACGAATAAGAAGAATAAAATTAGGCAGAAAGATAAAAGTTTGTCCAATCTGAAAGGATGGAAGAGTACTTGAGTATCGTGTTTTGTGATCATCTTAATGATTATAAAAACCATATCACAACTGATCCTCTAAGGACATCTTAGTACACTCGTATGACTAAGAAGAGGAATCGGAAAATTGTTAAAATGGTTAAATCATTTAAGGTGAATCATACTTCGTTCCAAAACAAGTCTTAGAGTCATATTCCAAGATTGTGACTTGAGTGACACATCTTAAGAAGGTTTAAAACACTCACCAAATGTAGAGTAAAATGTTTCTTACCCTTGTACATTTGAAATTGGTAATTTGTGATTTCTTTGTAAGGACAAAGACCAACTCAGGCCGGTTGTGTGAAGTGTTATTCTTGATAAGAATTCGCACTAACTCTTGAATATTTGTTTGTCAAGATTGTGTCTTGACAGAGAGGAACTTATATGTCAAGAGTTCAGTGGGAGTCTTAAAGATCTTGACAAGCTTCAAGAACTAATCAAGAATAAACCTATTGTTAATCACTAGCACACGACTTGAGGTTTGTAACCTATCGTGTTGACATATTCTTGTTTCTGTGCCCATTCCAGATGAAGTTGACTATGCATGTGAGTTTTATGAGTTGTCAATTGTTTGCATAGGGCAAAGCACCTTGGTCAGTGAAAGTTCATTGATCAGTAAGAGTGATCTGCTGAACAACTTGGAAGACATGGTAGGCCCTTGTGATGCCAAGTAGCAAGAAATTAAGATTGAGTAAGTTCAGTCCATATGAGGTAGATTTTGTCACTAACCTTGTCTTGTGATTATGGTTATGAAAAATTCATATGGATAGGAACACATACACCATAAAATCTAAGTGTCATAAGGTTTCTCTCCAACTCATGAAAATGATTGTGAGAAACCGCTTTCACTAAGTAGATTTTAAGAGTTAGCAATTGTAATATTTGCATTCTCAAATTCGTTTATGATTACGACATCCCTCTTCATAGTTCGAATTGTGAGAAATGGCAAATAAAGTTTGGACATTCGGAACTTATTGCTGTAAGTTCTGAAATAGTTTAGACACACATATGAGCTTTCTAATAAAAGGTGTAGGAGCTTGGATAAAGGTTTATCGAAGCATCTCATATCAAAAATCTGAACTTTAGTAAGAAAATCAATAAGTATTGATTTCTAGAATGTTACCACTTTTCCTTCACTTCTTCTTTTCTTGGCCACAAACACTCCATTCTCTCTCAAATATCATAGTTCAAGAACACCATCTTTCACTCCTAAACACCCATTTCCTTTGATACTTCATAGAATCTTACTAGGATATTCAAACACTCACCAAAACACCTAGATCTTCAAGTGTTCTTCACATTTTCTAGTACAAAAACATACTTTTCAGGTATGGGTCAGGTCATAGTATACAAATTCAATACGCCATTTTCTAGTACAAAAACATACTTTTCAGATAGAACATTTAATAGGCTAAACTAGAAACTTATCAGTAAAATGGTTTAATTCATTTTATTAAATCAGTATAACTTAAATGACCTTTAGTGATTAATTCTATAATACCTTAGTTTATACATCAGGGTTATATATAATTAATATCCGATAGGCAATTGGATGTGTGATTTCCGCCTTACTTCCTGTAACTTGTTTGGTTGTGGGCTTAGGGCAGATTCACCCATTTAACTGTCCGTTCGATATTAGATTATATATAACTTGTATAAACTAAGTGATTATAGAAGGAACTATTGTGGTTACCATTTTTACTAAAGGAAATATGGGTTTTTCTTAAAGAATGTTTTCATCAAATATAAAAGAACTATTACAGTTAACTCCGTGAGTACCAAATGAATACGCCAGGGTTATATACAGCGGAGATCTAACAAACAATGAGATGTGTGGCTTCCGCCTCATTTCCTGTTCCTTGTTTGGTTGTGGGCTTAGGGCAGATTCACACAATCGATTGTCTGTTTACTCTGGGTTTTATATAACTTGTATCCATTTAGTACTCATAGAAGGGATTGTAGAGCCATTTTTACTTATCATTCATCATATAAGAAAATATAGGATTTTCTGGAGGAACATGCAAACTTTTCTAAAAGAACATAAAACTTACTTTACATCACTAAAATACTTATGAACTCACCAGCTTAAATGCTGATCTACTCTTTCAAAATAACTTGTATTCTCAAAAGACTAGTAGACAGGTACGCGCACTGGGATTCAGAAGATGGAGCATAGTAGCTTCATGTCTTGTTTTGTTATTTACTTGAAGTCAATCTTTTGTGAATCACATACTTTGTAAACACTTTCATATTAATGCAATGGTTGTCTGTTACTTTGATTACTATGATGCATGTGTTGTGATACTAAACATGACGTCCTCCGCCCCCGAACGTTTCCGCCGTTCCGGTTTGGGGGTGTGACATATTGGTATCAGAGCATTGTTTATAGTGAACTAAGTATATCAACCTATAAAAGATATACAACTATAAATGCAATGGGGCCGAAGTGCTCTGAATAATAATATATTTTAAAAATATAACAATACTTTATCAAAGTATACATACATGCTTATACATATATACATACTAGAACAAGTATCACAAGAAGAACATAACAAAAGTATTTAAAGGTTGAAACACTGCGGTCAAACCTGGACAGTTATGTAATCATATCTGGGATCAATATAGCCTGATCAACTATATTCATTTGAGATGTGACCGACATGTGTTTGGGAGTGATGTGGTGTTGCAACAGTCTTAAAACTTACCTAACTCTATTCAAGGGATTTCTCGATCAGAACATAAAGATAAAATACTATAGGAGTATTTTATGATACTATAAGACAACAACAAGTTTAAAACGTACCAAGTTCATTACATTAAAATACTATAGGAGTATTTTAGGCACTATAAATAACTTATGTGAGAACTTAAAAGACCCTTCTGGTAGATCTATGATTTCGGAGTGTATACTTCCAAGGTTTTATATAATTGAGATTTTATAGACTTAGATTTTATGATCTATGCTCCACTTCCTGTTCCTTGTTTGGTTGTGGGTTTGGAGTAGGATCACTTATTCGAAGGTCTATTTAATCTTAAATTAGATACAACTTGTATACATTGCGCAATTATAGGAGGACCCGGTAAGGATCACCCCATAATATTGTTGGATTAGTGTCTAAGTCCATAACTATAATTGGTATGTACTTGACCCGACTCGGCATGGTTCATTTGGGTTGCATGGCATCGGAACATTTGGATAGACCGTTTATGAGGAAAAGACATTTTGTGACATATTAATATATTATAAGTTCTAATATATTAATATGAAATCATGTTATTTAATTAGTATTGATCAAGAATTAATTTGGACTTAATTTAGTGATCAAAAAGAGACTAATTAAATATATGGGGATTGATTGTGTAAATCATTCATTCTTATATATGTGGGCTTATGATCCACGATTCCTTTATGTTGGGTTTAACCCATGTGGTGATCCATGGATACTCCATGGAGGTTAAAACCCATGGAGCATAAGGAATGGGTAAAGTCATGAGTTACATGGTGTAACCTTAATAGCCACACTATATAAGAACCTCTTTAGTTCAAGAAATTGGCACTAGTGATACATATTTTGAGGGCTAGCCGATTTGAACATATATGTCTTCTTCTCATGGTTATTCCAAGAGTTCATGATGTTGTGTGAACCATTTGAGGTGTCACACTTGGGGCACTAGGCTCTCAAGCTTCATGGAGTCAAGCAACAACAACAAGGTATGTTAACTATCTATTTTAGTATCCTAGTATCAATGTTTTGGTATGCTAGTTAGGATAATACCTTGGATAATCATATTTGCATGTATAATAGAGAAAACATAGATCCAAGGTATTTAGGGTTGCATGTACACTTAGGAGTGTTAGAATGCTCAAAACCCATCAGTGGTATCAGAGCCTAGGCTTGTTTTCAATTATACTTGATGCAAATTGCTGAAAAATGCTGAAAAAGTCGAATTTCGGGCATTCTGGGCACTGGACTCGCCGAGTCCACTGATGAACTCGCCGAGTCGATGAAGAAAATCATCCTACTCGGCGAGTAGGTTGATACACTCGACGAGTAGGAGCCCCTGACAGCATATCTTCGAGTTTTTTGGCTAGAAATGGACTAGGAACATTACCATAAGCTGTTTTTGAACCTATAATCCTGTTTTTGATGTGGTAATGTTCATACTAATCCAATTTCAAAGATAATTGTCAATGGATTCATGTTTTGTATTAGTTTAGTGATTAGGCTAATTACATGAAAAAGTTTGATTAAATTATCTTGTTCTTATGAGTTGCTTAGATTAATAGAAAAGTTAATTGATTATGTGTTTTCAATCCATTTTAATCTAAGAGTTGGTTCTAAAATGTGTTTTTGTAACTTGTCCTCAAGTTATATGAAAAGTGACATTTAAGTTTCATAAAACTCATAAAAGTTGGTAATGGTTACAAAAATGAAGAGTCTTGTCCTCAAGTTATGGAGGTTCAAAAGTCACTTCATTAAGTAATAAAATGTGTAATCTTAATTAATTCCATAAATTACAAAATAAAGAAAAGTTACATTCTTTTATTAGTTTAAAGTCTTCCATAACTTGTCCTCAAGTTATGGAACTTGAAGAGTTTTTTTTAATTAAAACTACTTTAAACACATAAGTTATGGAATTAATTAGTTTTGAATAGTTTCAAAACTTGCCCTCAAGTTTTGGAATTTGAAAAGTTTTCTCTTATGAATACTTTAATTCCAAGTTAGCCCTTAGAATTTTAAAAGTTAAAATTCAAACCCTTATACTATTATTATAATTTTAATTATATAGATATGTATAAGATAAAGTCAATCTTACCGTTAGTAGGCCTCATTCACGAAGCCGGTCTATAAGGGGGGTATAAGGTTACTGCCTATAAAATGGTAGTTTAATGGGTGTCCACTCTCACCCACCGCTTCCTTGACTGGTGGAGGGTCGTTAGCCGAACGGGTAGGAAAGGACTATAATTCTCCATTCATTAAAAGTATTAATGATAAATACTAAGTAACTAAACACTTGTACATTCCCAATCTTAGTTACTTAGGAAAATGTGAAAATGTGCTAACCCATGAAATTACACTTTGTACCTTACCAAGTCATTAGTGGAGCGTGTGTGGTTAACCGGCACACTAATAAGGACTAGTAAGAGTGGCAAAGGGTAACTTGACTCTATTATAGATCGGTGGAGCGTGTGTGGTTAACCGACACATCGATTAGGTGATAAAGTTAAGGGTACCAAGTCAATTTGCATGGTTATTCACACCTTGTTTGTGATCCTCGGCATCCCAGTCACAAACTTGAGAGGGCACAATTGAGATTCAAACATGCCATTGAAAGTTCAATGTATCTCAAAAGATCTAGGAGTTTCAAATCCAATTAAAACTTAATTATATTTCGTTTTTCATGGTGGAAATTGGTAAATCGTCATTTACCTACCTTCAACTATTTTATAACTTGGATTACGACATCCCTCTTCCAGTTATAAATAGGTTGTTGGGTCCTAGCCTTAATATTTCATATTGGGTGTTATATTAAGGACTTTAAATCAACTCTCTTGAATATCTCCCAAAAGATGATCTTCCCAAATCTCTTGAAACAAGCTTTCCTAAATGAAGATGATGTCCCATGGAAATCATACTTCTTTCACCTCCTCCAATTATTCTCCCTAACCCACAAGTTCCTGAAAAGTTTAAGGTCACTCAAGCAAAGGTCTATATGTGATCACATCTTGGAGATGTAGTCAGATATTGACAAGCCGGGAGAGTTGGGTGTCAAAGTCTTGAGAAAGTTGGTGACTCAACTATTTTCTAAGTCACATAGTGAGTTCCTTTGGGACTCCTATGAAACAGACTATGACAAGACCCTTAATGTTCTTATCTATTTGCTAAGATCAACTTCCTAAAACTTTATGGACATTGACAATGATGACATTGGATATCCAGTAAAGCTCTCTCTTCCCAGTGGAAAGGGATCGGCCATAGTCAACTCGGTTGACCAAATGGTAAAGAGAATGGCTAAGTCTGAGATAGTCCCATTATCAAGGGTCTATTGCCAAAGAAAGGGGCATTGGTTGTGAAGCTGCCAAATTTACCTAAGGATATTAAAGTCAATAAGTTTGACTCTACTTCGGGTAAAGTCCACTATCTAACTCTGCTAAGTTTCTATTCTGAGATTCTTGATACATGATGTGACTGGGTCACATGTTGATGTTTTAAGAATCAAAGAAAAAGTGAAGAAACTTAAAGAAAGAATATGCTGAATCTGATGGCATAGATGGATTTCTATCGCATAGTTTGAAGATCGGATTCTTGAGCTACTTCTTAAGAGTTATGATATAATTGCTTAGGAATAAATAACAACAAAGTTTTCATGTGCTTTTGCATTGTAAGGATAGTTTTTCCGCAAAGTTTTAAAATAAAAGAATTTTTTTTTTGATTTTATTTATTTTAAAATATCCTTACAATGGCATTTGTGAAAACTTTTGTTGCTTATAAGATTCCATTAAGAGCAAGAGTGGAAATATGAATTTGATTCTTTCATTTGTGGTAGTGTCTAAATTTACCAAATAAGGAAAGATTCTCATCACCTAAGTTTCAGTTGGATAGAAACTTGGAATCATGCAAGTTGTATAGCATGATGAATAAGAACTTTCAAGCATTGAAAAAATTAAGACTAACTACTTGTTCACATGGATGTGTGAGTCAAGTAAAGGATCGAGTACACATTCTTGTGCACTGATCAAGCCCACCACAAATAATCGTTAAGACTATTCGTCATTATTTACTAAAATTCAGTAAATATGGTTATACTTATAAGCTTAAGTGTAATTCTGAGACATTGGAAAAGGTTTCAATGTATGGCAGAGCGAATAAGAAGAATCAACTTAGGCAGAAAGATAAAAGTTTCTCAAATCTGAAAAGATGGGAGAGTACTTTAGTATCATGTTATATAATCATCTTAATGATTAAGAGACCTTATCACAATTCATCCTCTAAGTGCATTCTGGTAGCTAAGAAGAGGAGCTATGAATTGTTGAAGTGGTTAAATCAAGAAGATGATTTATACTTCGTTCCAAAAACAATTCTTAGAGTTATACTCTAAGATTGTAACTTGAGTGACATGTCTTAAAGAAGGTTTAAAACACTTGTCAAATGTAAGAGTAAAAGTTTTCTACTTTTGTACATTTGAAATTGGTAAGTTGTGATGTTTTGGATAAAACAAAGACCAACTAAGGCCAATTGTGTGAAGTGTTTGTCTTGATTAGAATCCACACTATCTCTTGAATATCTGACAAGAAAGTCTTATATGTCAAGAGGACAGTGGGAGTCTTAAAGGTCTTGAAAGTCTCAAGAACTAATCAAGAATAAAACCTGAAGTTCTTCACTAGCACACGACTTGAGGTTTATAACCTATCGTGTCGACATGTCTGTGCCTATTCAAGTTGGCTTTGCATAGGAGTTCTGAGAGTTCTCAATTGGTTGCACAGCTACTTGGAAGCAATGGCAGGCCCTTGAGCTGCCAAATGGCAAGAATTTAAGATTGCACAAGTTTAATCCATATAAGTGTGGATTTGTCAGTAACCTTGTCTTGTGATTATGGTTTTGACAAAATTCATATGGATAGGAACTCATACACCATAAAATCTAAGTGTCATAAGGTTTCTCTCCGATTCATGAAAATGATGGTGAGGAAACACTTTCACTAAGTAGATTTTAGCTAGATAGCAATTGTGATATTTGCATTCTCAAAGTCGTTAGTGGAGCGTGTGTGGTTAACCAGCACACTAAGATGGACTTGTGTGAAGTGGTAAAGGTCTAAACAATCGAGACTATGATTACGACATCCCTTTTCATAGTTCTTAAAATTGTTTAGACACACCTGTGAGCTATCTAAGATAAGGTGTATGATATTGATAAAGTTTTATCAAAGCAATCTAGTATCAGAAATCTAAACTTTGGTAAGAAAGTCAATAAAGTATTGATTTCTAGAAGTCCAGCTGATTTCTGATTATATGTCAAAGCTAGTGGGAGCATGAGTGTTATGCTAATAATCATCATGTTAGTGGGAGCATGATAATTATGATAAAGATTGCAAGTTAGCAATGTTAATTATAGAAAACAAAAGTTTCAATTCGTGAGGCTGCAGGGGTTGAAAAAGTTGTTTTGCTATAATTAAGGGAGAGGAAATTATACTTCATTTCAATTCTAAAAGCTTAGATTGAGGTTTTAAGTCGTATTTAGTCAAGGATATATATATGAATTTCATGTTGGAATGACTCAACATAAGGAAATTCTATATATGGGTCCATTATTTGCGTTCTAAAATTCGATTATGATTACGACATCCCTTTTCATAATCTGAATTATGAGAACTTGGAAAATAGAAATGGAAATGTTATAGCAAAAGACTAGTTTAGTCTTTATGTGAGACATCATGACTCGTGTCCCATATGCTTCGGATATAGGATCGATTACATGTGCTATATTTATCCTTTCTAAAATTTTCTAAATGCCTGGGGCATTAAGAAGGGAAAAGGTCTAGAACTGGATATGACTAAAAGGATTAAGCAATTGTCGAGGAAAATCTAAGGTTTACCAAAGATTGGTTGCTCAAGGACAGTTGGAAGTATAGTGTTAATTCTGGAAGGACCATATTGACATAATCTGTAAGGAGGCAACTCTTGTTCAGAAGTGATAGTCAAAATGGAATATGGAAATGTTTCAAAGTTGGAAATTATTCAATCTGTGTAAGATTAGGAAACTTAATGCAAGAAGGATGTTTCCAAGGAGTTGATATCCTTGGAATGCTCTGTAATGTTTGTTGTCAAGTCCTTGTGACTCTGTGCATAATCATTACAGGAGGATCAATGCATATAAGTTTAGAATCTAACAGATTTCAGTAAATGGCATGAATTTGGAATTCTTGCATTTGCAGTAAGGATTTGGGACTGTGAAAGAGGATCATTGGAGTTATGTTCAATTGATCTAATTCACAAAGTGAAGATCATAGACAAACATAGTATGCATACTTGGTGTATGGCATGACTAGTGTTTAGAAAACATAGTGTACATGCTTGGAGCATGGGACAACTATTGTTTTAAATTCAAGAATAAAGTTGATAGCTGAAACAGTATACAATGAATAATGTGTAATCATATGGTGATAAATAAAAGGTGTTTTATTTATGTTCATAGGTTTTGATACCATATTAGATTCTATTATTATTGTGTTTCATTTTGCATGTTTTGACTTCCAGAATAACTAGGCCGTTCTTCCTGATTGACTAAGTTATTCAAACTATCCACAGTCGGTCATATGTTGGAAGTAGATATGAATCAAGACTGTCATGGGTTGGCTTGTAGAGGTCTAAGATGTTGGACAATGGGCTACAACACTCATGAGTGCTCATAAGTTCTGAGTATTGGATTCAACCCGCGCTCATTGGAATCACTTCATGGATTTTATCACGAGTGATCATGAGACGATAATATCTTATATTCTTCAAACCTAGAGATATGAGTTGTTGCTATGAGTTGGTTGTACATTGATTGCACGAAAACGCATTCGGTAACTCGGTGTTATAAAACGTGCCTTTGTGTATGATTCAACAAGTAGTAGAACAAGCCATATGAGTCGAAGTTTATCCATTCCTTTTACCTTCGGGATAAAAGCGATATCTGTGGGCCCCTCGATGATTTGATGATGACAAATGGAAGTGCTCGGCCGAGCCAGGACTGATTTGATTTGTTCAATTAGTCAGTCGTCATAAATCAGAAATCGGGAAACAACAAATGGACAGAGAGAATGATTATAATCCATGTCTCAGTCCATATGATATCTAGAATGGAGGAATATATGATCCCTTATCTAATGGAAAAGTCATTGACAAAGGTCAGAGTTCATCTACAAGGTCAGAGTTCGACAGTGGCTTTTGAGAGCTATGATTGCCAGTTGGTTCCTGAAGTCATACGCAATAATAGTTTTAGACTTATCCAAGTGGGAGACTGTTGGATTAGTGTCTAAGTCCATAACTATAATTGGTATGTACTTGACCCGACTCGACATGGTCCATTTGGGTTGCATGGCATCGGAACATTTGGATAGACCGTTTATGAGGAAAAGACATTTTGTGACATATTAATATATTATAAGTTCTAATATATTAATATGAAATCATGTTATTTAATTAGTATTGATCAAGAATTAATTTGGACTTAATTTAGTGATCAAAAAGAGACTAATTAAATATATGGGGATTGATTGTGTAAATCATTCATTCTTATATATGTGGGCTTATGATCCAAGATTCCTTTATGTTGGGTTTAACCCATGTGGTGATCCATGGATACTCCATGGAGGTTAAAACCCATGGAGCATAAGGAATGGGTAAAGTCATGAGTTACATGGTGTAACCCTAATAGCCACACTATATAAGAACCCCTTTAGTTCAAGAAATTGGCACTAGTGATACATATTTTGAGGGCTATCCGATTTGAACATGTATGTCTTCTTCTCATGGTTATTCCAAGAGTTCATGATGTTGTGTGAACCATTTGAGGTGTCACACTTGGGGCACTAGGCTCTCAAGCTTCATGGAGTCAAGCAACAACAACAAGGTATGTATTCTATCTATTTTAGTATCCTAGTATCAATGTTTTGGTATGCTAGTTAGGATAATACCTTGGATAATCATATTTGCATGTATAATAGAGAAAACATAGATCCAAGGTATTTAGGGTTGCATGTACACTTAGGAGTGTTAGAATGCTCAAAACCCATCAAATATCCCACTTAATCTCATAGATTCTTTAAACATTTCATTCTCGCACGACAAACCCAGATAGGTGTAACTACTTCCTCATAGCGGTCAGTAGAAGAGTCAAAGAGGAACAAGAGCAGGTTCATGAGAAGTTTTCAAAGAAGGATCAGCCGAAGAAACAAAAACGTCTTATGCGTCACACTAATAAATAATAACCTTAATTGACTTAGTGAGCTAGTGGATACACTGCTCACATTATGTGTTAGGATTATTTCTTTTTCGTGCAACTAGTATCAGTTATTCAATTCACAGATATTCATTCGAGTTAGACACTTCTGATTCATAAAGTTTATTTTATATAGACTCCCTTTATGAATTTTTTCCAGAACCCTATGAAAGTCAGAATCAGATACACTCAGAACTAGGATAACTTTGTCATTCAACTTTCGGCTTATAACCACTGCTATAGACTTATTTCCATCTCATCTTTGTATTCTTTTAGTAAGATGCCTCCTTGTAGATCAAACAGGCGCACTACTCCGATAACTCCAACTCAAACTCCACTACCTCCTCCACCGTTCAATCCTGTTGCTCTCCAAGCAGCGATAGCAGTTGCAGTGGCAGCTGCTCTAACTCACATCAGCGAAAGTGATACCAACGGAACTGGTAGCGGTACCTACTTAACCAACCCCGGAGTTACCCACGGACACCCACGGGAGTGTTCGTACAAGGACTTCATGAATTGCAAGCCCAAATCCTTTAATGGAAATGGAGGAGTCATTGCTCTGATGCGATGGCTCGAGAAAACAGATTCGGTCTTCGCAATCTGTCTGTGCCCAAAAGGGGGCAAAGTTATGTTTGCTGCCTGCACCTTCTCCGACAGAGCCCTAACATGGTGGAATAGCCATGTAAAGTCACTGGCCCTATCAGTGGCTAACTCCATAGGTTGGGAGAGCCTAAAGGAGATGATGTTGGAAGAATACTTCCCGAGGAGGGAAGTACAAAAGCTGGAACAAGAACTATGGGAGCATACCATGGTTGGCTTAGACATAGTAACATACACTGACAGGTTTAGTGACCTGGCAGCACTATGCCCCGGGATGGTTACCCCGGAGAGAAAGAAGATAGAAAGGTACATCTGGGGTTTATCTACCCCGATTCAACGGGATGTACTGTCTTCTAACCCAACTACATTCGATAGTGCCAAACACCTGGCCCATCGACTCATTGACCATGGAGTTCGCCATGGCGTGGTAGTCCCTGTTCCTGAGCCATCAAAGGGAGGGGACTATAAAAGAAAGTCGGGGAACAAAAGGAAGGAGCGAACAACACAGGAAACCCCGCAGGAGCAACAAATGGGTACTATATACGCCGCCACAATACCTGCTACTCCAGCACCTGCCAGTCGATATGCTGGAACTCTCCCGAAGTGTGATGGTTGTAACTACCACCATACCGGAGTATGTCGGGAAATGCAATGCCTGAATTGCCACAGGAAGGGGCACACTGCCCGGTTCTGCAGGGCACCAGCACAGCCGATCTCCCAAGTCCCCGGAGTAAAAGTAAACCAAGCCTGTTATGGCTGTGGTGAGACAGGGCACTACAAGAGGGACTACCCGATAGCGAAGAACTCAGGAGCGGATGGACGAATTCTAATGATCACCGTAGGAGAAACTACCCCAGAGTCCCCAGCGACCAACAGTACATCTTCGAAATAAGAATTACTTTAAAATTTAATTTATATTTATAAGATTAAAACTTTGGGAAAAAATTTAAAAGTAATTATAATAACTCACTCATCTGAACAAGTCACAAAATTCACAAGAGAACTAAAAATCCGTACATGTTAGCTATGATGGTTTAGTATGTACATCAGGGTTGTGCATAGCTAAGATTTTGCAGACTTAGAGTGAGTGATTCCTCCTTAATTCCTGTTCCTTGTTTAGTTATGGATTTAGGGCAGAGCCACTCAGTCGACCGTCTTATTCATCTTAATTATACATAACTTGTATATGTCAGGCGATCATAGAGGTACCAAGGAGGATCATAATATAAAGTATCGACACTAGTTATCAAAACACTTGCACTGTTAGTACTCGCTCATCGCGGTACGATTGGTGGCAGTGGTAATATCAAGGAGAAAACAGAAAGCACTAGAAAGTTTACACAGAGTACATTGTCGAGCACACTTGGAATACACCATCGTATAACAAACGTTTCTTTCAAATCCGCCTAACATTTTTTTTCTGTAAAGAGTCCGTTGTCATCATTCGTCATGGATTGGCGTGGTCCTCACCATACTAAGTTCATATGTTTCCATCGCCTTGACCGTCAAATTCACGAAACCCTCGTCATTCGTAACGAAAACCCGACCTAGACCTCAGTATTGTCTCTTTCCTTTTAAACCCCAAAGTACTCATGCGAGGAGTACCGTGCCTTCCGAAACCTTGTCGCCGTATACTCAACAGACCTTCCCGAACTACCACTCGTCCAACAGATCAAGTTCAAGCACAGAGGCTATGGACGAATACAGCCCACCTATCACTATTAAGTGTATATGCGAGGGTGGTATATAATTATGATTATGCAGATTTAGTATGTGTGTTTCCGCCCTATCTCCTGTTCCTCGTTTGGTTGTGAACCTGGGGCAGAGTCGCACATCCGACCTCTTACTAATCTTAATTATATGCGACTGGTATAAACGAGGTGATGATAGATGGACCAAGTATGAATCTTATCATGAGCGTCAGGGTAAAGTTGCCCAGGTCTACGAGTGGGTATTCCGCCATTCAGAGGAGCACAACCCCAGGAGTACTGCAAAGAAAGCTAATTTCGGGACGAAATTCTCTCTAACGGGGGGATGATGTGACAACCCGAAAACTTTTATTGGATTAGGTCAAACACATCAACTTAAGGTCAAACTTATATGCTTCTAGACCGAGTATACATAAGGGTTGCGTATTAGGAAGCGAGCCACATAAGAACCAAGAGCCTAGAACAACATTTGTGCCATAAAACCTCAACAAGTGAGGTTCACAGCCAAGGACCATGTTCACGGCCGTGAACCCCTCATGGGTCGTGAACTCATGGTATATAGATGAATGTTAGCCACTTTTCCTTCACTTCTTCTTTTCTTGGCGCAAGCACTCCATTCTCTCTCAAATATCATAGTTCAAGAACACCATCTTTCACTCCTAAACACCCCTTTCCTTTGATACCTCATAGAAGCTTACTAGAATCTTCAAACACTCACCAAAACACCTATATCTTCAAGTGTTCTTACATTTGGGCCGTGAACCCTTCAAGATTGGGTTGTGAACACCAAGTGGCCGTGAACCACTCATCAAGTTGGGCCGTGAACCAACTTGGGTCGTGAACCATTCATCCATTTGGGTCGTGAACTTCCAATCAACCTCCTATCTTGTTTCCAACACTTCTTTGGTGCGTTATCCTTGCATCCTAGGTTGTTTCCATATCACCTTTGTAGTTAGATTTGCTAATTTCATGCATATATGTATCAAGATATGTCATTTAGGACTCGTTTGTGTCTCGGGACTTCATTCGTGGAACTTCTCATCCTTACGCGAATCTTCAACTGAATCACCCACATAAGGTGAGTTCATACCCCTATAATCAATCTTTTAAATGTTTTAAATGCTTTTAAGGGGGGGGGGGGGAATACAAGTTGAACATAATGATATTGTGTAAATGTTTATCTGTGATAACCATCACATTAAAGGATTTCTTATGCTTTTGTAAGTGATCAAATCATTTCAAAAACTCTTTTAAAGTTATGTCACTTTGTTGTTTACAAAACTCTGTTTTTTTAAAGTACAATCATAACTCAGTAGATAATTGAGTCTTTTCTACAAATCAGATACAGTTCAAGTAAACATACTAGTAAACTATAATAGGTATAGTTTAGGAGTTCAGTTCATACTCTCACTAGTACAGGGAGGAACATACTATAACTAGAACAGGGAGGAACATACTATAACAAGTTCAGGGAGGAACATACTATAACAAGAACAAGATAACAATAATGTGAAACCACTACTTCATGGCTTAGCAATATACTTGTTATGTCGTGTTTTGTAACCAGAGTCTCCTGGAGGGAGAGCGTGAGTTTGTGTATAGATCTATACGGGATTGACCGTACTACACCTTGCTGCTAACTACAGTGGGACCTGCAGGTCTACAGGTGACGAATGTCATACCATTTTCGACGTCTTTGGAGCGTCGTGTTTCATACTAGTCAAACCAAGCATGGTTATAACCTCATCACATTTTAACCTTAATTAACAAACTGGTTTTTAAGGTAGTTGGTGCTTCAGTAGTCACTTTTATACAACATTACTGAATACTTTCATTTTCCCATTACATTCATATAGTGATCTTTTCACATATAAGGTAATGCAAACTATTTTCTAGTAAGATAGTCTTAAACTTGGGAAAAATTACATCATTACAAAAGACAAAGAGAACAGTCGAGTCTTAGTACATTTAGTTAGAAGGGGCTCTATAATGCTAACTTTATGATTCCTTGGTAGATACATCAGTGATATATATTAATCGGGTCGGACAGACAGTAGGATGTGTGCTTTCCGCTTCATTTCTTGTTCCTTGTTTGGTTGTGGGCTTATAGCAGATTCACCCAGTCTACTATCTATTCGATCTTAGCTATATATATATATATATATATATATATATATATATATATATATATATATATATTACGTATACACCAAGTAATCATAAGGAGTACCAGGTATGGGTCAGGTCATAGTATACATATTCAATACACCATTTTCTAGTACAAAAACATAATTTTCAGATAGAACATTTAATAGGCTAAACTAGAAACTTATCAGTAAAATGGTTTAATTCATTTTATTAAATCAGTATAACTTAAAGGACCTTTAGTGGTTAATTCTATAATACCTTAGTTTATACATCAGGGTTATATATAATTAATATCCGATAGGCAGTTGGATGTGTGCTTTCCGCCTTACTTCCTGTTCCTTGTTTGGTTGTGGGCTTAGGGCAGATTCACCCATTTAACTGTCCGTTCGATATTAGATTATATATAGCTTGTATAAACTAAGTGATTATAGAAGGAACTATTGTGGTTACCATTTTTACTAAAGGAAATATGGGTTTTTCTTAAAGAATGTTTTCATCAAATATAAAGGAAGTATTACAGTTAACTCCGTGAGTACCAAATGAATACACCAGGGTTATATACAACGAAGATCTAACAAACAATGGGATGTGTGGCTTCCGCCTCATTTCCTGTTCCTTGTTTGGTTGTGGGTTAGGGCAGATTCACACAATCGATTGTCTGTTTACTCTGGGTTTTATATAACTTGTATCCATTTAGTACTCATATAAGGGATTGTAGAGCCATTTTTACTTATCATTCATCACATCAGAAAATATAGGATTTTCTGGAGGAACATGCGAGCTTTTCTAAAAGAACTTACTGATGGGTTTTCAGCATTCTAACACTCCTATGGTGTACATGCAACCCTAGAAACCTTGGATCTATGTTTGACTAAGATACATGCAAATAATTATTTTTCCAAGGTTCTTATCCTAACTAGCATGGCATGGGGTACTTGAATCAAATAAAACTAGTAGAATTACTTACCTTGTAGTAGTAGTTGATTGCTTGGAGTTTGAGAGCCTAGCACCAATAATGTGAATGCCTCAAATGGAAGTCACAAATCACCACAAACTTGGAAACTTGAGAGAATAGTCACAAACTTCTTGAAATCGGCCCTCTTGGTTTACACACATCAACTCGTCCAATTTCAAGAACCAAAGCCTCCTTTATATAGTGTGGTGGATTAGGGTTACATCCATGTAAACCCTAATACCCATGTCTTTTCATTTCCATGAGATCCATGGGTTAAAGCTCCATGGAGTATCCATGGACTTTCCATGCAAGCCTAGCCCATTCCAAATAAGCATTAGCCCACACTATATAAATACAAGAGCCCATATTTAATTAGTCATACTTTTGATCTCTAAATTAATTCTAAATTAATTATAGATCAATACTAATTAAATAATATGATTTTATATTAATATATTAGGACTTATAATATATTAATAAATCATAACTTATACTATTCTCAAACGATTATCCATAAATTGTTCGGGTGAAGTGCAACCCAAATGGACCACGTCGGGTCGGGTCAAGTACATACCAAATATAGTTATGGACTTAGACACTATATCCAACAGTCTCCCACTTGGATAAGTCTAATAACTATAGTTGCAAGTATGACTTCAGGAACCGATCAACAATCGTAGCTCTTAAAACTCTGTTGAACTATGAAGCGCCATTTTAGATAAGTGATCATATAATCCTCTGTTCTAGATATCAGCCGGACAAATACATGGAACATGGTTTTGCTTATTGTCCAGCATTTGTTTCCTGATTTCTGATTTGTTTGACATAGAACTTAACTGAACACATCAATTTAGTTCTGACCGGGCCCGATACATAGGTCAAAACAAAATCATCGAGGGTCCCAGATATCGCTTCTAATCCTAGAAGGAACAGATAAACTTCGACTCATATGTTTGCTCTACTACTTGTTGAATTACATACAAAAGCACAGTTTATAACATCGAGTTACCAATGCGTTTTCGTGCAATCAATGCATAACCAACTCATAGGCAACAAATCATATCTCTAGGTTTGAAGACTTATATGATATTACCGTCTCACGATCACTCGAGATAAATTCCATGAAGTGATACAAGTGAGCGTGGGTTGAATCCAATACTCAGAAATTATGAGCACTCATGAGTGTTGTAGCCCCGCTTTGTATAACATCTTAGACCTCTACAAGCCAACCCATGCCAGTCTTGATTCATATCTACTTCCAACATATGACCGACCGTGGAGAGTTTGAATAATATGATATAAACCATAACATAATTATTCTGGAAGTCAAAACATGCAAAAAGAAATAATAGTAAACGATTGACAAGAGATAGCAACACTTTACTCATAAATAACAGCTTTTATTTATCATCAAATGTCAATTACATTTTACAAATTTCAAGATTATCTAACTACTAAAACTAATATCATCCTTCAGCCCTCTGCTCCGAGCATGCTGGAGATGCTTAGCCCAAGTCAGTCCCTTCGTGAGGGGATTTGCTGGGTTCTCATCCGATGATACCCTCTTTGCCACGAGGATTCCTTCTTCTATTCGATGTCTAATGAAGTGATATTTTCTGTCAATATGTCTGGATCTCCCATGATCTCTTGGTTCCTTGGCTAAGGAAACCGCACTATTGCTGTCACAGAAAATCTCCATTGGCTCCTTTATAGCTGGTACAACTCCAAGGTCTCCGATGAAGTTCTTTAGCCATATAGCCTCCTTTGCTGCCTCGCTTGCTGCTATATACTCTGATTCACAAGTGGAATCAGCCACTGTCTCCTGCTTGGAACTTTTCCAAGTAATTGCCCCTCCGTTTAGAGTAAAGACCCAGCCCGACTGAGAGCGGAAATTATCCCTGTCAGTCTGAAAGCTAGCATCACTGTACCCTACAACTCTCAAGTCCTCACTGCCACCGAGGGTAAGGACCCAGTCCTTAGTCCTCCGTAGGTACTTGAGGATATTCTTTACCGCAGTCCAGTGTGACTTGCCAGGGTTCCCCTGATACCTGCTAACCATGCTTAAAGCAAAGGTTACATCAGGTCGAGTACACGTCATAGCATACATGATCGATCCTACAGCTGAAGCATAAGGTATTCGACTCATTTATGCTATCTCAGCCTCAGTACTAGGGCTTTGTGTCTTACTCAATCTGGCTTTACTCTGGATGGGTAACTCTCCTTTCTTGGAGTTATGCATGTTGTACCTTTTCAACACTTTGTCCACATAGGTGCTTTGACTAAGTCCAGTTAGTCTTTTACTCATGTTTCTCAAAATCCTTATCCCTAGGATATAGGCAGCTTCTCCAAGGTCCTTCATAGCGAAACACTTCCCAAGCCAGGACTTTACTTCCTGCAGGGTTGGGATGTCATTTCCTATGAGTAGTATGTCATCCACATACAGTACCAAAAAGCTGACTATACTCCCACTAGCCTTGATATAGACACAAGATTCATCTTCACTCCTTGAAAAGCCAAATTCTTTGACTTTCTCATCAAAGCAAAGATTCCATCTGCGAGGTGCCTGTTCTAATCCATAAATGGATTTCTCGAGCTTACACACTCTACTGGGGTACTCTGTACTGACAAAACTCTCTGGCTGAACCATGTAAACATCTTCAGCCAACTTTCCATTAAGGAAAGCGGTTTTGACATCCATTTGCCATATTTCATAATCATGAAATGCAGCAATGGCTAACAGAACCCTAATAGACTTAATCTTGGCCACTAGTGAAAAGGTCTCATCATAATCAACTCCCGGAGTTTGAGAATAACCCTTTGCAACCAGTCGTGCCTTATAAGTGTGTACATTACCATCCATGTCGGTCTTCTTCTTGAAGATCCATTTGCACCCAACTATCTTACGATCAGGTACATTGTCAACCAAGTTCCAAACTTGATTGTCATACATGGACTGTATCTCGCTATCTATAGCCTCTTTCCATTTAGCAGCCTCAGGGCCTGCCATGGTTTCCGTGTAGCTGTTAGGCTCATCCAGATTTACCAGTGTGTTATCACTGATAAGTGTCTCACCTTCTGCAGTAATACGAAAACCATAATAATGCTCAGGTGCATTCCTAACTCTGGTGGAACGCCTCAGAGGTATAGATTCTTCAGTCGGCTCAACAGGAGTTTCCTCCTCAGGTTGAGGGCTAGGGTTTGAGGTTCCTTCACCACTTGACTCTTGAATTTCCTCAAGGTCAATTTGCCTCCCACTGTCTCCTTGGCTCATGAATTCTCTCTCTCGAAAGAATCCTCTTCTTGCTACAAAGACCACATTATCACTGGGTCTGTAGAAGATGTAACCAAAGGATTTCTGTGGGTAGCCGAGGAAAATACACCTTTTGCTTCGGGGTTCAAGCTTATCGTGAGTCTCGCGTCTCACGAAAGCCTCGCAACCCCAAATCTTGATGTGGTCTAGATTGGGAACTTTTCCAGTCCACACCTCGTGAGGTGTTTTGGCAACCTTCTTTGTAGGGACTAGATTAAGGATATGGGCGACAGTCTCTAAGGCATACCCCCAAAATGAGATTGGTAGCGAAGCTCGACTCATCATGGAACGAACCATGTCCAACAAGGTCCGATTGCGCCTCTCAGCTACACCATTCAACTGTGGTGTCCTAGGAGGTTTCAATTGTGAGACAATCCCACATTCCCCAAGATAGTCAAGGAACTCAGTACTAAGATACTCACCACCACGATCGGATCGAAGCATCTTAATGTTCCTGCCCAACTGATTCTCCACTTCTTGCTTAAACTCTTTGAATTTCTCAAAGGTTTCTGACTTATGCTTGATTAGGTAGACATATCCATATCTACTAAAATCATCAGTAAAAGTCACATAGAACCGATTAGCATCTCTTGTGGCGGTTCTGAAGGGTCCACACACATCCGTGTGTATGAGGTCCAACAAACCTTCACCCCTAGCACAAGTGCCAGTAAAAGGTGACTTTGTCATTTTACCAAGCAAACAAGATTCACAACTATCATCTGACTTTAGGTCAAATGACTCCAAGACTCCATCCTTTTGGAGTTGGCCTATGCGTTTCTTGCTTACATGTCCAAGACGACAATGCCATAAGGATGCTTTATCTAAGCTAGTGGAAGAGTTAATACACAATACATTATTTCCTAGATTATCTACAACAGATACAGTTGTTGGATTAGGTGTCTAAGCCCATAACTATAATTGGTATGTACTTGAATTGATAGCAGCACAGTCCTTTTGGGTTGCCCTCAACCTAGCAACTGGACAAGGAAATTATGAAAGGAGAGATATTAATTTATAAGATTAATAAATTAATATATATATAAATGATTTATTAATATGTTAATGGATTAATATATTAATTAGAAATCATTATGTTTAATTAATTGTTAGCCAGAAATTAATCAGAATTGATTTTGGGGTTAAAAGAATTAATTATAAGGTGCAGGGACTAGTTTGCAATTATCTAATAGTTGAGTGGAAGGCTCTAGAACCCCCTTGGAAGAGGGTGGACGAAATCTTTAGGGGAAACCCTAATAATTTCGTCCATAGGGGCTTGGATAAGGCCCTTGGGTTTGCTTAGGCCCTAAGCAAAGGATAACTAGGGTTTCCCTAAACCCTAGTTCCCTCAACTATTTAAGGAGCCTCCTGGCTCACATTTTGGGTACTGATTCTTTGGAAGAATACCTTGGCCGAAATTGCATACTCCCTCTCCTCTCTCTTCTTCTACTTTCCTTCTTGCTAGTTTGGGTGTGATTCCATTAGAGGCATTACATTTGTGGTGCTAAGCTTCCAAGAAGATCAAGATCAAGATCAAGGGAATATCAATTGTTTGCTATAACAATTGAAAGGTATGTAAACCCTAAACCCTAGTTTACTATTTTCGATAATAGCCTCTCTCCTCTAGGGTTCTTGTTTTGCAATTCAAAGTTGTATGTTCAATAGTTAAAACATAGATCCAAAGTAGGTTGCATGTGAACTTAGGAATTGTTTTCTAGTTTATTTGTTGTACCTAAAACCCATCAGTGGTATCAGAGCCATTGTTGTTTTAAATTGAATTGCTACAATTGTTGAATTGCAAATTAGGGTTTATAGCTATTAAACCCTAAAGGCCAAAATTTTCGATTTCTAGGGTTTTGGATCAAAGGGTTTTTTTTCGAAAACCCTAGCCTCCAAAGAACCCTAATCGAAATTAGGGTTAGGGTTTTGAAAACCCTAGCCTCCTCCCTTATGAATTTCGAAATATGCTAAGAGGATAACTAGGGTTTCTTGTTTTTGGATAATTGTTACTTAATTAGATTAATTGGATAATTATCCTTACCCTATTTTTCGAAATTAGAGGGATAAGGATTAGGATTAAATTAATTGATTAATTTAATTAGATAATCCTTACAAGATTTAATAATTTGATTAATAGTTAATTAATAGATAAATATTAAATCTAGTTAATTGGTTTATTCAAATTTGAAATTAATAGCTTAAATTTCGAAATTTATATAAACCCTTGAAGTTTTAAAAGGTTTTAAAACACACCTTATATATATTATAATTAAAGGTTTAATATTATATGTATAAGAATATGGTCAGTCAAATCGCTAGTATGCCTCATTCACGAAGCTAGTCTATAAGGGGGGTATAAGGAAACTGCCTATAAAATGGTAGTTGAATGGGTGTCCACTCTCACCCACCGCTTCCTGGATTAGTGGAGGGTCGTTAGCAGAACGGATTTGATAGGACAACTACTTCTCATTAAAAGTATAATGATATTAAAGAAAGTACTAGAACATTATTTTCAAAATCCCAACTCTAGTTACTTTAGGAAAAATGTGAAAAGTATGCTAATCCATGAAATTGCACATTATGCTTTATTGGTCGTTAGTGGAGCGTGTGTGGTTAACCAGCACACTAAAAGGCACTAATAAAGAGTAGCAATGGGTATCTCATAATTGTCATTTTGATGGAGCGTGTGTGGTTTACCAGCACATCAATAGTTAATGATAAAGACAATGAGGTTACCAAGCACATTTGCATGGTTATTCACATCTTGTTTGTGATCCTCGGCATCCCAGTCACAAATAGAAGAGCATAATCTGAGATTAAAACATGCCATTGAATAGTTTCAATGTATCTCAAAAGAATTAGGAATTTCACTTCGTTTGTTTCGTCTAATGGTGGAATTGGTGAATCGTCATTCGCCTACCTTTATGAAATTTGCACTTGGATCTCGGCATCCCATTTCTGAGTTGTGAATCTTCATAGTTGGATCCTAACCTTGATATTATATCTTTGGGTTATTCTATTAAGGTATCTTGAAATCTAACTAAAACTTTCTTTCTTTTCAGATGTCTACTCCTGGAAACACTTCTGCTTCGTCCTCCTCCAACCAAAACTTCTCTTTGCTCAATATATGCTCCAAAGTCGTTATGGATGGCTCAAACTATAACGATTGGATGCGCAACATCAAGATGGCTCTTCGTTTCGAGAACAAAGAATATGTTCTTGAAAAGGAGCTCAAAGAGCTTGATGAGAATGAAGCTACTCCTGAAGATCTTGCTGCCTACAACAAACATTACGATGATGCTACCAAAGTGGCATGCATCATGGTGGCAACTATGTCCCCAGAACTGCAGAGGTACTATGAGGACTACTGGCCTTTCGAGATGAACAAGGACCTTATGGAAAAGTACCATAAGCGAGCTCGTCAAGAAAAGTTCGAAGTAGTCAAGTCACTCATGGCTTGCAAGATGAAAGATGGGGAGTCGGTTGTGTCACATGTGCAAAGAATGCAACGCTACATAGAGCGTTTGGTCAAGCTCAATATTCACTTTGATGAGGAATTGGCCATTGACATGGTCTTGAACTCACTTCCTGAATGTTATGGTCAGTTTATTCTAACTTACCATTTGAACAATACTGAGCAGACCTTGGCCCAATTGCACAACTTGTTGCAGACAGCTGAGGCAGGGATGAAGGGTAAAAGTATACCCTCCACACCTGCTAGTGCCCCTGTTTTGGCTATTGGACAGGGAAAGGGGAAAAAGAGGAAAGGTCCTCCCAAGCAAAACTGGAAGAGCAAGGCTCAAGCTAGGTCATCTAGTAATGGCCCAAAGGCTAAGCCCAATGGTTCCACTCCCCATGTTTCTGATCCAAAAGAGGCAGTTTGCTTTTACTGCAACCAAAAGGGGCATTGGAAGAGATCTTGCCCACAGTATCTGCAAGATATCAAGGATGGCAAAGTGAAGCCATCTTCGGCAGGTATTTACACTATTTCTGCTAATAACTCATTATCTTCTCGTTCATGGGTCCTTGATACAGGATGTGGTTTTCATATCTGTTCTGATTTGCAGGGTCTAAAGGAAAGTGAGGAGATAGAGCGAGGAAGGATAAACCTGATCATGGGAAACAGAAAGTCTTCACCAGTAACCAAGATCGGAGTTTATCAGCTTCTGCTTAGTAATGATGTTAGATTAGATTTAATAAATTGTTGCTATTCGTCTGAGATGACGAGAAACATTATTTCATTTCATGCATTGTTCAGACAAGGTTTTACATATTCTTTTAATGATTTGAATGGTTCAATTTCTGTTTATAAGAATGGTGTTTTTATGTTTGAAGCTTTGCCTTGTAATGGTGTGTATGAAACAGTGACTTGTGTTGATAGCCTAGGAAATAGTGTACTTAATATTGACTTGTCTAATAGTGTAGACAAGGCATGCTTGTGGCATTGTCGTCTTGGACACATTAACAAGAAACGCATAGCCCAACTCCAAAAGGATGGAGTGTTGGAATCATTTGACCTAAAGTCAGATGATATGTGTGAGTCTTGTCTTTTGGGAAAGATGACAAAATCACCATTCACAGGGTCTTGTGAAAGAGGTGAAGGTCTGTTGGATCTCATACACACAGATGTGTGTGGGCCCTTCAGATCAACTACAAGAGATGCTAATCGATTCTATGTGACTTTCACTGACGATTATAGCAGATATGGATATATCTACTTGATCAAGCATAAGTCAGAAACTTTTGAAAAGTTCAAAGAGTTTAAACATGAAGTCGAAAATCAATTGGGCAGAAAGATAAAGATACTTAGATCCGATAGAGGCGGGGAGTATCTTAGTATCGAGTTTAACGACTATCTGAAAGAATGTGGGATAGTCTCACAATTGACTCCTCCTAGGACACCACAGTTAAATGGTGTAGCTGAGAGGCGCAATCGAACCTTGTTAGACATGGTTCGTTCTATGATGAGTCGGGCTTCGCTTCCTATTCACTTCTGGGGGTATGCCTTAGAGACAGCCGCCCACATCCTCAATCTTGTCCCTACAAAGAAGGTTGCCAAAACACCTCATGAAATGTGGACAGGGAAAGTTCCCTCGTTAGCACATATTAAAGTCTGGGGTTGTGAAGCTTTCGTAAGACGAGAGACTCACGACAAGCTAGCAGCTAGAAGTGAGAAATGTGTTTTCATTGGTTACCCAAAGCAGTCTTTTGGATATTTGTTCTACAGGCCTAGTGAGAACGTGGTCTTTGTAGCACGAAGAGGAGTCTTTCTTGAAAGAGAGCTCATATTCAAAGAGGACAGTGGGAGCACTATTGACCTTGAAGAAATTCAAGAGTCAGCCAATGAAGGAACCTTAGATGACACTAGCACTCAACCAGAGGAAACAGTTCCTGTTGAACCAATTGATAACTCATTACCTCTTAGAAGATCCACTAGGGTGAGTGTGCCACCTGAGTTGTATGGTTTTCATATTACTTCAGATGGTGACACATTCATAAGTGACAGAACACTGGTAAACTTAGATGAACCAGTCACTTATAAGGAAGCAATGGCAGGCCCAGAGGCTTCCAAGTGGAAAGAGGCAATGGACAGCGAGATTAAGTCCATGTATGACAACCAAGTTTGGAATTTGGTTGATAGTGCACCAGGTCGCAAGACAGTTGGGTGCAAATGGATCTTCAAGAAGAAGACAGACATGGATGGGAATGTGCATACATTCAAGGCTCGACTGGTTGCAAAAGGTTTTACTCAAACCCCAGGGGTTGACTATGATGAGACTTTCTCGCCAGTGGCTAAGATTAAATCTATTAGGATATTGCTCGCCATAGCTGCCTTTCATGATTATGAAATCTGGCAGATGGATGTCAAAACTGCTTTCCTTAAGTTGGCTGAAGATGTTTACATGAGTCAGCCAGAGGGTTTTGTTGATGCAAAGTTCCCTAATAGAGTGTGCAAGCTTGAGAAATCCATTTATGGATTGAAACAAGCATCTCGCAGTTGGAATCTTTGCTTCCATGAGAAAGTCAAAGAATTTGGTTTCTCTAGAAGTGAAGATGAGTTCTGTGTGTATATCAAAGCTAGTGGGAGTATAGTAACTTTTCTGGTGTTGTATGTCGATGACATATTACTCATTGGTAACGACGTTCCAACCTTGAAAGAAGTTAAGTCTTGGCTTGGAAAGTGTTTTGCCATGAAAGACCTTGGAGAAGCTGCCTATATTCTTGGGATTAGAATATTGAGAGATAGAAAGAAGAGACTAATTGGACTTAGTCAGAGCACATACTTGGATAAGGTACTAAAGAGGTTTAGTATGGAAAATTCCAAGAAGGGAGAGCTACCTATCCAGAGCAATACCAAATTGAGTAAGACTCAATGCCCGAGTACAGATGTTGAAATAGATGACATGAGTCGTGTACCTTATGCTTCCGCTGTCGGATCGATCATGTACGCTATGACATGTACTCGCCCTGATGTGGCATTTGCTTTGAGCATGGTCAGTCGATATCAGGGAAACCCAGGTAGAGCTCATTGGATAGCAGTTAAGAATATACTCAAGTATTTGCGAAGGACAAAGGACTGGGTTCTTGTGCTTGGTGGCAGTGATACTTTGAGAGTAGATGGTTACAGTGATGCCAGCTTTCAGACGGATAGAGATAACTTCCGTTCTCAGTCGGGCTGGGTATTTTTACTGAATGGAGGAGCAGTTACTTGGAAGAGTTCCAAGCAAAATACGGTGGCTGATTCTACTTGTGAATCAGAGTACATTGCAGCAAGTGAAGCGTCGAAAGAAGCAGCTTGGTTGAGGAACTTCATCGGGGATCTCGGATTTGTTCCAACCATCCAGGAGCCTATGGAACTCTTCTCCGATAATGAAGGAGCGGTTGCCTTGACAAAGGAACCGAGAGATCATGGTAAGACCAGACATATCGACAGAAACTACCATTTCATTAGACATAGAGTTGAAGAAGGCCATCTTATAGTAAAGAGGGTGTCATCTGAAGATAACCCAGCAGATCCCCTCACAAAGGGTCTGAGTAGGGCTAAGCATATTCAGCATGCTCGGAGCATAGGACTGAAAGATGATATTAGTTTTAGTAGTTAGATTAGTTTTTGAAACTTGTAACAAAGTAAATGTAATTGACTTTTGGTGATTAAATAATAAAGTATTATTTATAAGTTTGGCTACTACCTTTTGTCAATTGTTTATTATTGTGTTTCATTTTTGCATGTTTTACTTCCTAAATAATGAGATTATTCAAACTCCACAGTCGCTCGTACTCTTGGAAGTAAGTAGTGAATTAAGACTGTCATGAATTGGATTGCAGATTGTCTAAGGATAGACATGGCAATAGAATTGCTGCAATGTTCATGAGTACTCAGAAATTGAGATTTGAGTATTGGATAAACCCACGCTCAGAGTATTACTTCATGGAATTCATCACGAGTAATACTGAGACGATAATATCTTATAATCTTGAAACGAAGATATATGAGTTGTAATTTACAAGTCGGTTGTGCATTGGTGACACGAAAACGCATCAGTAACTTGGTGTTATAAAACGTATTGTCATGCATAATTTGATGAGTAAAAGATACAAGCATATGAGTCAACGTTTATTCGTTCCTTTTGCCCTAACAGGAAAAGCGATATCTGTGGGCCCCTCGATGATTTGGTGTTGACTTATGTGCTGGGCCCAGCCAGGACTAAATTGGTGTGTTCAATTAGAAGTCCTACATCATCACAAATCAGGAATCGGGAAACATAGATTCTGGACAAAGAGATTGATTATATTCCATGTCTTTTGTCTGGGGATATCAAGCAGAACGAAGGGTTATATGATCACTTATCTTAGGACACGTAACTGACTGGGTCAGAGTTCGGCAGCAGCTTTTTGGAAGCTACAATTTGCTGGTCAAATTTAGAAGGCATACTAGCAATTATAGTTACAGACTTATCCAAGTGGGAGACTGTTGGATTAGGTGTCTAAGCCCATAACTATAATTGGTATGTACTTGAATTGATAGCAGCACAGTCCTTTTGGGTTGCCCTCAACCTAGCAACTGGACAAGGAAATTATGAAAGGAGAGATATTAATTTATAAGATTAATAAATTAATATATATATAAATGATTTATTAATATGTTAATGGATTAATATATTAATTAGAAATCATTATGTTTAATTAATTTTTAGCCAGAAATTAATCAGAATTGATTTTGGGGTTAAAAGAATTAATTATAAGGTGCAGGGACTAGTTTGCAATTATCTAATAGTTGAGTGGAAGGCTCTAGAACCCCCTTGGAAGAGGGTGGACGAAATCTTTAGGGGAAACCCTAATAATTTCGTCCATAGGGGCTTGGATAAGGCCCTTGGGTTTGCTTAGGCCCTAAGCAAAGGATAACTAGGGTTTCCCTAAACCCTAGTTCCCTCAACTATTTAAGGAGCCTCCTGGCTCACATTTTGGGTACTGATTCTTTGGAAGAATACCTTGGCCGAAATTGCATACTCCCTCTCCTCTCTCTTCTTCTACTTTCCTTCTTGCTAGTTTGGGTGTGATTCCATTAGAGGCATTACATTTGTGGTGCTAAGCTTCCAAGAAGATCAAGATCAAGATCAAGGGAATATCAATTGTTTGCTATAACAATTGAAAGGTATGTAAACCCTAAACCCTAGTTTACTATTTTCGATAATAGCCTCTCTCCTCTAGGGTTCTTGTTTTGCAATTCAAAGTTGTATGTTCAATAGTTAAAACATAGATCCAAAGTAGGTTGCATGTGAACTTAGGAATTGTTTTCTAGTTTATTTGTTGTACCTAAAACCCATCAACAGTTTCATACACGCCATCACAAGGTAATGCTTTAAAATAAAGAACATTATTAAAGAAAGCATCAATACTACCATTATTATTATCAAAATAAAAGGTAAAACCTTGTTTATACAATGCATGAAAGGAAATAACATTTCTTGCCATTTCTGGCGAATAATAACATTTATTCAAATCTAATGTAAACCCACTATTTAGCACTAAGGAATAAACTCCTATCTTGGTGACAGGTGAAGCTTTCCTGTTTCCCATGATCAAGTTTATCTTTCCCTGCTCCACATTCTCACTTCTTTTTAGTCCCTGCAAATCACAACATATATGAATACCACAACCTGTATCAAGGACCCAAGACTTAGAATGAGGTGAGTTATTAGACAATATAGTGTATATACCTGCATGGTTGGGTTTTACTTTCCCATCCTTCAAATCTTGCTGGTACTTTGGGCAGTTTCGCTTCCAGTGCGACTTTTCATGGCAATAGAAGCATTCAGCCTCATTAGGGTTAGCAGAAGGAGTGACAAAACCTTTCTTGGTTTTGCTTGAAGAGGAGCCTTCAAGGGTCTTACCCTTGGTACCCTTAGAAGGGTTATTTCTCTTCTTCCCTTTGCCATGCCCGATTGCCAAGACATTGGCCGCAGTTGGAGTAGGAGTAGGAGTAGTAACAACCGACTTACCCTTTAGACCACTTTCGGCGGTCTTCAAGAGTCCTTGAAGTTTGCTGAGGGTGACTTCTTCCTTGTTCATGTGATATGTCATGCGGAATTGATCATAACACGATGGCAAGGAGTGCAAAATGATGTCTATTGCTAACTCCTCAGGGAAGTTTACATTCAGCTTCAGTAAACGGTCCACATACCTTTGCATTTTCTGTATGTGGCCCGTGATGGGTTCACCATCCTTCATTCGGGTTGTTATCATGGAGGAGATTATTTCATATTGCTCTTGACGAGCACTTTGATGGTAGCGGTCCATCAAGTCCTGGTGCATCTCAAAAGGATAATAGTCTTTATAGGACTTTTGGAGCTCGGCTGTCATGGTGGCCATCATGATGCATGCCACTTTTGTAGCATCTCTTTCATGTACCTCATATTCAGCAAGCTCTTCACGAGTAGCAGTTGGCTCGGGTACCTTCAGCTCCTTGTCGAGAACATATTCTTTGTTCTCATACCGAGTGACCATCCTGATGTTTCTGATCCAATCTTTAAAGTTGGACCCATCAAAGATGACTCTCCCACAAAGATTTATGAGAGAGAAGGAGATAGTAGGGTTTGAGCCAGAAGCATTGTTATTGGAAGACATCTGAAAAGAAGAGGGAATAGATTAGATTAGATATAGAGATAGTCCTTAACAAAACACCCAAATGTAATATTAAGGCTAGGACCCAACACAATATTTTATAACTTAGAAGAGGGATGCCGTAATCTAAGCTATAAGATATTTGAAGGTAGGTGAATGACGATTCACCAATTTCCACCATGAAAAAAGAAATATTTAATTAGGTTTTAATTGGTTTAGAAACTCCTAGATTCTTTGAGATTCATTGAACTTTCTTCAATGGCATGTTTCAATCTCGAGTGTACCCTTCAAGTTTTGTGACTGGGATGCCGAGGATCACAAAACAAGGTGTGAAGTAACCATGCAAATTACTTGGTACCCTTAATGTATTACCCCTCAATCGATGTGCCGGTTAACCACACACGCTCCATCGATACTATGATAAACATTAAGTCACCCTTTACCTACCTTGTTAAGTTCAAGTTAGTGTGCCGGTTAACCACACACGCTCCACTAACGACTTAAACAAAGTGTAAAGTGTAATTTCATGGATTAGCACCTTATTCACATTTTCCTAAAATAACTAAGATTGGGAATTCAATAAAGTTTAGTTACTTTAGTATTATCATTATACTTTTAATGAGAATTAATAAGTCCTTGTCCTACCCGTTCGGCTAACGACCCTCCACCGATCAAGGAAGTGGTGGGTGAGAGTGGACACCCATTAAGTTGCCATTTTATAGGCAACAACCTTATACCCTCCTTATAGACCGGCTTCGTGAATGAGGCGTACTAGCGGTAAGACGACTTGATCTTATACATATATAAATATTATTAAACTTATAATATTATAAAGTATAAGGGTTGAATTTTAACTTTTAAAATTCTAGGGGTTGGAATTAAAGTTTTTAATATGACTTTACATGTTCCAAAACTTGAGGGCAAGTTTTGTAAACTTTCAAAACTTTTCATTTCTCATAACTTATGAGTTAATGGTTATTAAAAATGAATACTCTTCATTTTTTGTAACCTATGTGTTCTTTTAATGGTTATTTATAAATGTGACTTTTGGTTATCCATAACTTAAGAACTAGTTATGGACTCCATTAAAACACATAAAGATCAAGAATTAATCTAATCAATTATTAGCACATAATTTCTATGATCTTCTAAACTCATATGTTTATGAGTGTTCATATCAAAAATTTCAAGAATCGTAAGTACATATACAAAACTTGAAATTTTGATACGAGCTTTTGAACAAAACTTCGATTGTTCAAGTTTTTTTTTTTTTTTTTTTTTTTTTTTTTTTTTTTTGCATCAAGTATCAAATAAACAAACTAGGCTCTGATACCACTGATGGGTTTTCAGCATTCTAACACCCCTATGGTGTACATGCAACCCTAGAAACCTTGGATCTATGTTTGACTAAGATACATGCAAATAATTATTTTTCCAAGGTTCTTATCCTAACTAGCATGGCATGGGGTACTTGAATCAAATAAAACTAGTAGAATTACTTACCTTGTAGTAGTAGTTGATTGCTTGGAGTTTGAGAGCCTAGCACCAATAATGTGGATGCCTCAAATGGAAGTCACAAATCACCACAAACTTGGAAACTTGAGAGAATAGTCACAAACTTCTTGAAATCGGCCCTCTTGGTTTACACACAACTCGTCCAATTTCAAGAACCAAAGCCTCCTTTATATAGTGTGGTGGATTAGGGTTACATCCATGTAAACCCTAATACCCATGTCTTTTCATTTCCATGAGATCCATGGGTTAAAGCTCCATGGAGTATCCATGGACTTTCCATGCAAGCCTAGCCCATTCCAAATAAGCATTAGCCCACACTATATAAATAGAAGAGCCCATATTTAATTAGTCATACTTTTGATCTATAAATTAATTCTAAATTAATTATAGATCAATACTAATTAAATAATATGATTTTATATTAATATATTAGGACTTATAATATATTAATAAATCATAACTTATAATATTCTCAAACGATTATCCATAAATTGTTCGGGTGAAGTGCAACCCAAATGGACCATGTCGGGTCGGGTCAAGTACATACCAAATATAGTTATGGACTTAGACACTATATCCAACACTTACAACTTACTTTACATCACTAAAATACTTATGAACTCACCAGCTTAAATGCTGATCTACTCTTTCAAAATAACTTGTATTCTCAGGAGACTAGTAGATAGGAATGCGCACTAGGATTCAGAAGATGGAGCATAGTAGCTTCCTGTCTTGTTTTGTTATTTACTTGAAGTCAATCTTTTGTGAATCACATACTTTGTAAACACTTTCATATTAATACAGTGGTTGTTTGTTACTTTGATTACTATGATGCATGTGTTGTGATACTAAACATGACGTCCTCTGTCCCCAAACGTTTCCGCCATTCCGGTTTGGGGGTGTGACAGATTTTTAGAGTTATCAATTGTAATATTTTCATTCTCAAATTCGTTTATGATTACGACATCCCTCTTCATAGTTTGAATTGTGAGAAATGGCAAATAAAGTTTGGACATTCGGAACTTATTGCTGTAAGTTCTGAAATAGTTTAGACACACATATGAGCTTTCTAATAAAAGGTGTAGGAGCTTGGATAAAGGTTTATCGAGGCATCTCATATCAAAAATCTAAACTTTAGTAATAAAATCAATAAGTATTGATTTCTAGAAGTTCAGCTGATTTTGGATACATGTCAAGGCTAGTGGAAGCATAAAAGTTATGCTAATAACAAAAAAAATTGTTATGCTAGTGGGGGCATAATTAATTATGGTAAGTGTTGCAAGTTAGCCATGTTAATTATAGAAAACAAAGGTTTCAATTAGCAAAGTTGCAGTGTTTGAAAAGTTGTTTTGCTATAATTAAGGGAGAGGAACTTATGATTCATTTCAAATCTAAAAGCTTAGATTGTGAGATTTTAATCAAATTTAGTCAAATATATATATATATATATATATATATATATATATATATATATATATATATATATATATATATATATATATATATATGAATGTTATGTTGAAAAGATTCAACATAAGGAAATTCTATATATGGAAATGTTAATTGCGTTCTCAAAATTCGATTATGATTACGGCATCCCTCTCCATAGTTCGAATTGTGAGAATATGGAAAATAGAAATATTATAGCAAAAGACTGGTCAAGTATCACGTCTTTATGTAAGACATTATGAATCGTGTCCCCTATGCTTCAGATATATGATCGATTGCATATGCTATAATATTCACGTTTTCTAATTTTCCAAATGCCTTGGGCATTAAGAGGGAAAAAGGATTAGAACCAGATACGACTAAAGTGGTTAAACAACTGTCAAGGACAATCTAAAGTTCGCTAAGGATTGGTTGCTTATGGATAGTTGGAAGTATAGTAATGAATGGACCATATTGATATAATTCTGAATATATAGGATTCTGTTAAGAATAGATAGTCATATGGAAGTTATGGAAAAGTCTCCATATTGGGAGTTGGATATTGAGAAAGTTAAAAACTTTTATGCAAAGAAGGATGTTAAAAGGAATGTACTTTGAATTTGAGACTTTATCTCCATGGAATTATCTTGTAACAATCTCCAAAGGAATATTTGCATAATAGTTGAGAACTAACACATTCTAATAGTGGCAATAATTTGGTATGCTTACACTTAAAGATTTGGAATTGTGAAATGAGTTTATTTGGAAATCAAATTGATTTATTTCACAAAGTAAGGACCATAGGTAAACATAGTGTGCATGCTAGGAGCATGGGATAACTATTGTTTTAATTCAATTATTAAGTTGATCATTCGAAACATTATACAATGAATAATGAGTAATCAATATGGTGATTAAATAAAAGGCGTTTTATTTACGCCCACAAGTTTTGGGGCCATATAGGATTAGTATTATTCTTGTGTTTCACTTTACATGTTTTGACTTCCCGAATAATAAGATTATTCAAACTATCCATAGTCGATCATAGTTTGGAAGTAGGTATGAAAGAAGACTGTCATGAGTTGGCTTGTATGATTGTCGAAGGAGTTAGGCATAGCAACACATTTGCTACAAAATTCATGAGTACTTCTGAAATAAGATTTGAGTATTGGATTCAACCCGCGCTAACTTGAATCACTTCATGGAATTTATCACGAGTGATCGTGAGACGATAATATCATATAAATCTTCAAACCTAGATATATGAGTTGTTGACTATAAATTGGTTGTACATTGATAGTACGAAAACGCATCAGTAACTCGATGTTATAAGACGTGTTGTTGTGTATAATTCAATGAATAGTTAGTACAAGCATATGAGTTTAAGTTTATATGTTCCCTTTTATCCTAAGTGGATTAAAAGCGATATCTTGGGCCCCTCGATGACGGGGCCCGGTCAGAACTAAATTGATGTGTTCAGTTGTGTTCTATGTCAGACAAATCAGAAATACGGAAACAAACTGCTGGACAATAAGTATGACACTGTTCCATGTATTTTTCCAACTGATATCTTGAGAACAGAGGAGTATATGATCCCTAATCTAAAGGATGCGTCACTGACTGGGTCAGAGTTGACAGCGGCTTTTGGAAGCTTAAGATTGCTAAGTTGGATCCGGAAGTGCATATGCATCTATAGTTATTAGACTTATCCAAGTGGGAGACTGTTGGATTTGGTGTCTAAGCCCATAACTATAGCTGGTATGTACTTGACCCGATATTAGCATGGTCCTTTTGGGTTGCCTTCACCAGTGCAATTTGATAGGATGGTTTTATGAGAATAAGGTTATTTACGATTTATTAATATATTATAAGTATAATATATTAATATGGTTATTTAATTAGTATTGTCCAAGAATTAATTTGGAATTAATTTTGTGGTCAAAAGAGACTAATTAAATATTGAGGGATTGATTATGTAAATCAATGATATTTATAGTATGGGCTAAGAGATCCATGATTATGTAAGTGGGCTAAACCAATAATATAACCGATGGATAGTCCATGGAGGTAAAACCCATGGATCATAGGAATGTGGAAATTCATGGATCATTAGGGTTTACAAAGTGTAACCCTAGCACTTGCCACAACTATAAATAGCCCCCTCCATGGACCAATATAGGTTTCACCTTAAAAAGAGTCAAGTAACTTATTCTCTTAGAACCTCCTTTGCATATTGGTGTTTGTCAACCATTAGAGGCATCACACTTGAGGTGCTCAAGCTTTCAAAGGTCAAGAACTCTACCCTACTCAAGAGGTATGTATCCCAACTATGTTTTGATTATATATAGCTTCAATTGTATGCTAGCTAGGGTGAATGCTTTGGAAAAAGGATATGCATGTATAATTAGAGAAAACATAGATCCAAAGCATTTAGGGTTGCATGTGAACTTAGGAAGTGTTATAGTGCTCAAAACCCAACAAAATTTAGTAGGGAAAAGTTTGTACGTGTATAACCATCGTCAGTGGTGGCAACGTTGAACAAAAAGATGGCTGGCGGGGCAGCTGTGGTGGTCGTCGGAGCAAGGGGTTTTAGTCGCTGGTTAGGGTCGAGGGGAGTCGGCCGATGTATGGAGGTGGTTTCTTGACTGAAAATTATATATATATATATATATATATATATATATATATATATATATATATATATATAGAGAGAGAGAGAGAGAGAGAGAGAGAGAAAGAAAGAAAGAAAGAAAGAAAGAGGGAGCTTTCTAGAGAGAGATGTGTAACACCCGTTTTTCAGGTATTATTCTTGTGGGGTTTATCATTTTAAATCTTGAAGTTTTTGGAAGTTTGGATTGACTACGACATGGTGGTGGAGGACCACCATAGCGTGGCCATGTCATCAAATGATCGACTATCAGGAAAGCCTACCACGATGTGGTAAGGTATTGGCTACGACATGGTGGCGATTGGGTTCAAAACCCTAGGTCTCAAGCCGTGGGCGTTATTTAAGTAACCTTATGATTAGGGTTTGCTCTCATTGCCAGCCCCCATTCCCCAAAAAGAGACCCTAGAGTGTGTGTGTGAGTGTTCTTGGTGTTTAAGTGTGTGTTTTAAATGGTTTAAGTTTGGAAGTGGCCTTAGAAGGAGAAGTGGTGTTCTTGTTGCTTGAAGATCATGTTAGGGACTTAAGATCTTGCATTTCCCACACCTTGTGGAGCTTTGGAAGGTATAAAGCTTCCACCTTTATCATTCATGGTATCCATCTAATGCTCTAAAGTCCTTTTTAGTCCTTTAGAGGAATGTACTTGGATTTTTGAGAAACTCCACGACCTTAGGCTTCATTGCGGACCATTCATGGGCAAGATGTGATGGAAAAAGTGTTAAGTCTTGGTTTCCTTTGAACCATGTATAAGTTTTGGTCATTATGAGTCCTTTATGGAGTTAGAGTTAGAGTTTGGGATTTGGATTGATGGTGTAATGGATAAAGTCAGGAACTTTATCCATTAAGTCCCTTTGGAGCTCTAGACTTGAGCTTTCGAGCTCTGAATGTTATGGGTTAAGTGCTTATTAGAATTGGTTGTTTGGACGTAACCATGACGTGGCGAATGCCTTGTCACGACGTGGTGAACCGATACCCTCGCGACTGTTTTGTTACCCTGCAACCACGACGTGGCAATGAGGGTTTGCCACGACGTGGTGGGTTGGAAGGTTGACCTATGACTTTTACCGTTAACTTTAGACCAGCTTGACTTTTGGTCAAACTTAAATAGAAATGAGTACTTGATTAAGGGCTAGTTTCGGTTTGGCACCAGGAGGCTTAGGTTAGTTGTTCTTTTGCTAAGATTGCTATAAAGTTCATGTTGGTTGGCTTAGTTGAGTTTCCTCAGTATACTACGTATTGCCGTGTATATCCTTGCATGGTCGGATGTAGAGAAGTAACGGTATGCTGGTTAGAGCATCAGTAGGTTAGTGATTGTCGAAATGATTTTTGTAGGGTTTGTATGTAGTCATGTAGCATAGCCTGAGAACTCTTGATCTAGGATTTCTTGCATGTTCCTTGTTTGGCTATGGCTTTAGAGTAGGATCACAAATTCGACTGTCTATCTTATCGCTAATTACATACAACTATGCATTCATTTGGTGATCTGTCAGTTGTGGTGTAGGGTGATGTATGAGACCCATGTATGTTATAATGGGTTGTTAGATGGGTAGACTAGTATAGATAGTTGCACGTTGTTGGATTTTTTGTTATATATGTTGACATATCTTGTGGTGGGTTGAGGGAGGTCTTGCTTTGTGCGGTAGGCCAAGATACACGGGTGAGTCAACGTTGCGCTATGTAACAATTGTGACAATAGTCACTGATCGTTATATACAAAAAAATCACAAACATTTAGTATAATAGATTTGATACATAATATATATCAATCTATGATAAAAATATAATGTTTCGTATTAAGTTAAATAGGCAAAATCAACTAATCGCACATAAATCGTAAAAATAAGTGCGCAAAAAGTTATGTTATTTATAACATATTCCGAAAGAACGCGTCTTCCCGGTCCCAGACAATATAAATTTCATAGACATCCGACTCCGTATGAATTAGATATAATTTTTATAAGATATAAAAGTAAGTCACGCACAAGGATTGTGTGACGTCAAAGACTACAGAGAGAATGATTGGCTTTTACCTAAAGTCACCAAAAGAAGAATCATAGTACTCATCAAGAATTTGAGAAAAAGAATGCCAAAAATGGAGTCCGTACGAGAGAGATATGATTTCACAAAATCATTAAATCGTATAAAAATAAAGTTAGAATTAACCAATTCAAACTAAAGAAAAGTTGTAGTACTCATCATTAGCTACGTGTGGATGTCACACACAACTTCTAAAAGGGCGACGTGGACCTAGCAGAATCTGACACGTGGTAGCATCAGACTGGAGTGACTCGTAGGAAGTGCGCGACGCGTACCCCAAATGCAGGGGGCACATCTCGAAAGTTTTCACTATAAAAGGGTGTTGTCTTCGCCATTCCCTCCTAACTCGCTTCTTTCATTCTCTCTCTCTCTCTCTCTCTCTCTCTCTCTCTCTCTCTGGTTTTCTTTAATAAACTCTCCAAAATTTAAGAAATTTCTTCATATATATATATATATATATATATATATATATATATATATATATATATATATATATATATATATATATAGGGTTAGGTTTATGTGAGACCATCATATTTTGTGAGACATGAGATGTAATCTTAGTCATTCATTTTGGAGATAAAAAAAGTATTTTTAAAATGCAAAATAAATGATTTTTTAAAAAAAAATATTATTTTCATAATTTATTTTATCCAAAAAAATAAAAATAAAAATAAAATAAAAATTAACGTTTTTTTTCGAAATATACGTAAAATATTCTAATAGAATATTAAAATATTGTAACAAATTAACAATTCAAGTAGAAAATTAGAATATTTTAAATTATCTACAAATTTTAGTAGAATACTAAAATATTCTAAAATTCTAAAAATTCGATTTGATTATTTACAGTGTAATATTCTATTAGAATATTTCACTTATATTTTGAAAAAAAACGGTAATTTGTTTTATTTTATTTGTTTTTATTTATTTTTGGATAAATTAAACAATGAAAATAATTTTTTTAAATTTTTTTTTTTTGGATTTTTCCATTTATTTTGAAATTTATAATTTTTTTTATATTTTTTTGATCTTCAAGATAAGTGACTAGGATTGTGTCTCATGTATCACATAATTAACATGGTCTCAAATGAACTTCTCTCTCTCTATGTGTGTGTGTGTGTGTGTGTATATATATATATATATATATATATATATATATATATATATATATATATATTTAGGTTCATATAGAAACCTTAATATTATGTAAATGTATGAACCAATGAGAATTTAGAAAAATAAATAATTAATTAATTAAACAAATAAAGGTAATTTCAATTTTTCATATACAATTATTTTGATAACCAAAAATAAAATATAATATTTATGTAACTTCCCTTCATGGATCACTTATATCAAGATCACGATCTTGATCTTTTTCATATACAACCTCAAATCCATGCTTCCTTCGTCTGTGTAACTCTACACCATCGGCCTTCATCACGATCACCATATATAAATTGTTAGTTACCCATCACCATAACAATGATACACTACAAGAAACAATGCCTTTAGCGGCGACACAATTACCTGCGACACAACCCTTTAGCGGCGACTCTACCATTTGTCGCCGCTAAAGGGTTGTGTCGCCGGAAATTGTGTCGCCGCTAAAGGCATCTCATCCGAATCCGCGTTTACCCACTCTGATAGATCTCAGCTTTACGATCGAGTATCTAATCCAACGGTTGGGGTCTCTTATCCGCACAAACCTAATACCGGCGACATTTGTGTCGCCGCTAATAGTGATCTAAAAAATGACGCGGTACCCTTCCCTCCAGATAGTCGCCGCTGTTGCCTTGTGTCGCCGGTAAAGACCAAATTGTCGCCGGTAAAAGCGTCGCCGCTAAAGGCTTTCGCAGATAAAAAAATGCACGCAATCAGCTCATTTGCTTCCTGTTTTCTTTCCATCACTTCCTGTTTCCTGTTGCTACGCTGCTGCTCTTCCAATCGGTCCCCGATCTTGCTATTGATTCTTGATTCCTAACAAGTTATCTCCCCACATTGTATAAGATTAGGGATCAAGGGTGGTGTGGGCTTCCTGTGATGCGATTTCTAGCTTCATTTCGGGAAGAAAGGTAAGTTTAAGTTCTTATATCTCTTTGTCTTTGTATGTTAACTTTGATTTCTAGTTGCATTTGATGATTAATTGCAAATTATTTTTCAATTTCATTGTTTTTAGTAGTGTTGTCTTTAGGTTTACGGGTGAGGGTATTTTCGGGTGAAGACCAATTTTTCCGGCAACAAATTCGTTGACTTCCGCCACTACAGGTTCTATTATTTCAATTTATTGTGAAATTTGAGTTTAATTGCAAGCAATGTGTAGTTGTATGAATTATGTGAAAATTGCCATATGTATGTATATTTGATATTTGTATGAATCTATGTGAATTTGGTGTATATATGCCAATGTATGTGTGTTTGATGTATATGTGGTATATGACTATTTTGATAGAAGTATATATGATGTTATTATCTATATATATGAAATTATATGTGTTTGTTATAAGTAGGATGTTATTGCGTGTGTATGTAAATGTATGTATGTTTGTTGTAAATGTGGTATATGAATGTGAAATTTGTGTATTTGGTATAAATATGATGTTATTATCTATATATGTGAAAGTATGTGTATTTGGTTTAAGTAGGATGTTATTATATGTGTATGTGAATGTATTTGTATTTGGTGTATATGTGGTATATGTATGTGAAAGTATGTGAATTTTATGCTCTTATGTATTATGTGAAAAAGTATGTGGTTTTGGTATAAGTATGATGCTATAATTGAAAAAAATAAAAATAAATTATTTTTATAATTGGAAAAAAAACACAAAAATGTTTAAAATTGTTTAAAAACATATATACCAAATACTAGAAAGTTTCTAGTTTGTTCCCAAACTAACCCCAAATTAACCAATAGTTAACTTATAATCTTCAACTTAACTTATAATCTTGCAACATATTTATACAATTTTTAAAGTTATATATATATATATATATATATATATATATATATATATATATATATATATATATATATATATATATATATATATAAGAACAACACAACAACATAATATAATTGTTTAAAGTACAATGTTATAATTGAAAAAAACAAATTGTTATAAAAAAAAGATACAATAGTAAGAAAGGTTTTTTTTATGGATATACCAAATTATTAATTTTTCTTTATTTAGTATTTTATTCATTAAAAACTAATTGCTAAACATATAAAAATAAATCATTGTTATAATTGGAAAAAAAACACAAAAAAAAATGTTATAAAATTGTTTAAAAACTTATATACGAATACTAGAAAGTTTTTAGTTTGTTCACAAGCTAACCCCAAATTAACCAATAAGTTCTATAGTTAACTTATAATCTTCAAATTAACTTATAATCTTCCAACATATTTATACAATTTAAAATTTTTTTAATTGTAAAAAAAATGTTGATTGTAAAAAAAAACAATGATAATTTTGTATACTAAAATCTAAACCCAAAATTATGTTTCGGCAACATCATGTCTATTGATAAAAGTTGGACTACTAATCCATATCGAAACCATCCCGAGTTCCAAGCAAGACTCAAAGCTTTTATCGAGAAGTCCAAGTCACACCTTCATAGTAATGGTAAAATCAGATGTGTGTGTGAAAAATTTGATAACCGTTACTTCAAGTACCCGACTGCAGTGGAACGCCATATGTTGTCTCTTTTGGAAAGAACATGATTCATTGCAAGTTTGTCCCGTTTGTAAAGAGAGCCGATGGATCGATAAAAACACCAAGGGTAAGAAAGTAGCTCATAAGGTGTTACGGTACTTTCCTGTGATCCCTAGATTACGGTGTTTTTATTGTTCGAGGTACACTGCCAAAAATATGATTTGGCATAGTACCGGACGCTCAAAAGATGGTGTGATGTGTCATCCTGTTGATGGGGAACATTGGCAAGATTTTGATAAAAAATACCCCGACTTCTCGAGTGAACCCCGTAACGTAAGCCTAGGTCTTTCAGCTGACGGTTTCAATCCATTTGGAAACATGTGTAATCCACATATGTCACACCCCCAAACCGGAACGGCGGAAACGTTCGGGGGTGGTTGACGTCATGTTTAGCATCACAACCAGTGTATAATAGCAATCATAGTAAACACAACCAAACATTGCATACATGAAAATTAAATAAGTTTACATCGGTTTTAAATCTGATTCGAATACATCAAAAGTATAAGGAAAGTATAAAGACATAATCTTATTCGCTCCGACTTCTTCACAATGTTCGGAAGGTACCTATCTACTGATTCCCTGAGAATACAAGCAGTTTAAAAGAATATCAGCATAAAGCTGGTGAGTTCATAAGCATTTAGTTTTTGGTGGAAAATGTTCTTTGATCCTTCTGAAAAGTGTTCCTCAAGAAAATCTCATATTTTCTTATGAAAAGCAGGTTTGAAAACCCGTTCCTTCCATGACTTCCCGGTTCGTACTAAATACGCACAATCCAAGGAGTCAAGGACGATTACAAATATCTATTAGTAGAAAATAAATCATCAGTTTTAGAATTGTCGGTGTTATCTTGGGAAAATCCCATATTTTTCCTAAAAACAGGTTATCTGTCCTATATGTAGAGATGCAAGTTTAGAAATCCCTGATTACTATCAGTATATGTGAAAGTAGTTTTATTACTTAAAATAAAACAAATGAAGAGTAGAGTCCGTAAACCAAAGTTAGTTTATACTTATTTGCGATTCGTATAACCATACTTGATATGACCTAGAGACCTTTTCAACGTTATTCAGGCGTTTAATTTAATGACATTTGTTCACCTCAGGCATGCCTGCCTAACTGTAGCTAGCAGTTCAGGTGTAAGATTGTCAGACCCGAATAGATCTATACACAAATCTCACGCTCTCCCTCAAGGAGACTCTGGTTATACTGAGATAGGATTTAGCCCTGTACACCTAAGGGTACAATATTGAAGTAGAGCCTCACAATTCTATATAATCTAATTTACGAGCTAGAAACAGTATAAAACAATAATTATCCTTGAATAATTGTACTTTATACTCCTGAGAAAATATATAACATAAACTAAATCTGCCATAGTTTATATATATTCATCCATGAAATCTGATTTGGTAAAAACTGCCTAGAGGGTTATCCCAAACTATACCCATTATAGTTTATTAGAATTGATATGGAAAATGCTTTGTAAAAACCTCTCTAAAAGCTATGAAGTTATAATTCCAAAATAAAAGTTTCCCTTATGCTCAACATATTACAAAAAGGGATAAAATACCCGAATATGTTATTAAACGTGGAAATCGTTGGACTGTATTAATGAGTTTAAAACTTAATAAAATACATTGAGTTTGGCTTGTATTCCCCCCTGAAAACATTAAAAACATGGAAAATGTAGGGGTATGAACTCACCTCGGGCGATTTGAATGAAGGATCGATACGGAATGCGGGATATTCAAGTGAAGCCTTGAACACGATTTGATCCTAATTAACATGTAATGACACATAAAGGAGTCAAATGAAGGTATTTCCCTACCAGATGTGATGGAGAACCATTCTAAGAACTTGGGACTACTTGCACTAAGTGCTAGGACCTTAAAGGACTGAATGAGGGAGGTGTATGGACACCTTAAAGGTGTGTGCGGCCATGGGTGTGCGGCCCAAGGGATGTGCGGTCGTACACTCATGATGGAGGGTGCCTTTGAGGTGTTTTCAAGGTCCATACTTGCATCCATGAAGTATTCTAGGTCCATACTTAGTGGTAGTACAAGTTAAGGGTCTTAGAAATGGGTTTGTGGTCCTAGAGTGTGTGTGTAGTCGCACAAAGGTGTGTGATGCCGCACAAGGGAGTGTGCTACCACACACAGGAGTGTGCTGTCGCACAAGGGAGTGTGCTGCAACACACAGGAGTGTGCTGCCGCACAAGGGAGTGTGCTGCCGTACAAAGGTGTGTGTGGCCGTACACAGGGGTGTACTGTCGCACAAGGGAGTGTGCTGCCACACACAGGAGTGTGCTGCCGCACAAAGGTGTGTGTGGCCATACACAGGGGTGTGCGGTCGTACACCCTTCAAGTTTGTGTCCAAAATGCCAATTCCAAGGTGTAGCAAGGCTAGGGTCATGTCCAACTCAAATATGGAAGTCAAACTCTCACTTTGGAGGGTCTTTTAGGAGTGTGAGGCCACCTTATGTGGGTGTGCGGCCGCACTCCTTCAAAGAGATGAAGAACATGCCGGGACTCGATGATTTAAGGCTTGGATTAAGTGGTTCTTCAAGCACAACAAGCTAAGGGATGGATTACTCACGTTTTTGAAGTTTTGGAGGGTTTGTGGTTGAAGAAGCTTGAGAGAAATGGTGTTTTGTGCTACCAAGGTGTTAAAGGAATGAAAGGAAAGGGGTCTACCCTTTATATAAGGGTGGGTGTGTTGCCTAGAAGTGAGTGTGCGGCCAAGAGGTGAGTGTGCGGCCAAGAGGTGAGTGTGAGGCCGCATACCCATGTGTACGGCTGTACACTCCCCCTAAGGGTGTGTATGGCCCGGTTTTGTCACCCTACGGCTTGCTGACTCATTCCTAACCTCAACCTTGGCTATACTCAAGCTTAGAACGCTTAAATGGACCATTAAACAGTACAAGAGGTCAACAAAACAAGTTTAACATTGATTGGATTGACTAAGTGTACAAGATAGAAGTTCCGGGTTGTCACATCATCCCCCCGTTAGAGGGAATTTCGTCCCAAAATTCAAGAATGGATTACAAATCATGGACTAGGAAAAACATGAGGGTACTTCTGCTTCATCGAATCCTCGCGCTCCCAAGTGAATTCAGGTCCCCGCTTGGCATTCCAGCGAACCTTCACTATCGAGATGCGACTCTGCTTCGTGTGTTTGACCTCTCGGTCCATGATTTCGACAGGTTCTTCCACGAAACATAGACTTTCATCTAGATTGATCTCGTCGAGAGGAATCACAAGTGTCTCATCGGACAGACACTTCTTTAGGTTCGACACATGGAAGACAGGATGGACGTTGCTGAGTTCTCGTGGTAACTAGAGTTTGTATGCTACGGGGTCGATCCTAGCAAGGATCTCGAATGGTCCAATGTACCTTGGGTTTAGCTTTCCACATTTTCCGAAACATATCATGCCTTTCCATGGTGAGACCTTCAAAAGGACATGGTCAACAACCTGGAATTCCAAGGGTTTTCGTCTCTTATCGGCGTAGATCTTTTGTCTATCTCGTGAGGCTTTCAGTCGTTCCCGAATTTGTACGATCCTTTCGGTTGTCTCTCGGATGATTTCAGGACCAGTGAGAGTGCTGTCGGGGACTTGACCCTTGGGCTAGCTGCGTGTCACCCACCTCAGCCCAGCACAGAGGGGATCTGCACTTACGGCCATAGAGGGCTTCAAACGGCGCAACCTTGATGCTGGTATGGTAGCTGTTGTTGTAGGAAAATTCGACCAAAGGAATATGAGTGTCCCATGACGTGCCGAAGTCGATGACGCAGGCTCTCAACATATCTTCCAATGCCTGAATTGTTCTCTCACTCTGTCCATCTGTCTGTGGATGATAAGCCGTGCTTATATCCAACTTAGTTCCAAGAGCCTTCTGCAGTGATTGCCAAAATCTCGAGGTAAACTTGCTATCTCAGTCGTAGATAATGGATACAGGTACCCATTGGAGGCGAATTATTTCTCGAATGTAAATCCGCGTGAGTCCCTCCATCTTGAAGTTTTCTTTGATTGGCAGGAAATGGGCGGATTTTTTCAACCGATCGACAATTACCCATATGGCGTCGTGCCCACTCGGAGATCTGGGTAACTTGGTGATAAAATCCATTGTTATCCTTTCCCACTTCCACTCAGGTATCTCTGGCTGCTGAAGTAAACCTGAGGGCTTTTGATATTCCACCTTCACCTTGGCGCAAGTCAAACACTTGCCCACGAAGGTTGCAATTTTTGATTTCATGTTTGGCCACCAATAGAGCTGTTTGAGATCCAGATACATCTTATCTGAACCTGGGTGAACGGAGTATCTAGACTTGTGAGCCTCATTCATGACAACCTCCCTGTACCCGCCGTACTTTGGGGTCAAGATCCGGTTCATGAAATCGTACACTTTAAGTTCTTGTTCATTCCCCGCATCGCTTCATCTGCCATGTTCTATGGTTTCAAGGCTTCCAGCTGAGCCTCTCTGATTTGTGCGGACAGATGGGAATGGATGGTCATTGTTAGTGCCTTCACCTTACGCCCTGAATACTTCTTTCGGCTGAGGGCATCTGCTACCACATTGGCCTTGCTGGGATGGTAGCGAATTTCGCACTCGTAGTCACTGAGTAGCTCTACCCATCGACGTTGTCTCATGTTTAACTCCTTCTGATCAAAGATATGTTGCAAGATCTTATGGTCGGTGAAAATGGTGCACTTGGTTCCGTAGAGATAGTGTCTCCAGATCTTTAATGCGAAGACCACCTCTCCCAACTCTAGGTCATGAGTCGTGTAATTGACCTCATGTGTTTTCAACTGCCTCGAGGCATATGCGATAACCTTTCCTCGTTGCATGAGCACAAAACCTAGGCCCTGATTGGATGCATCACAATAGACAACGAAGTCTTCCGTCCCTTCGGGCAGGGACAAGATAGGTGCGCTGCAGAGAGCCTGCTTCAATTTTTGAAACACAGTGTCTTGCTTGACTCCCCAACTTCGGAAAGATGTCTTGGGCACATCATTCTCGTGAACTCGCAACTGATGGTACCCTAATCTTAGATCTATCTTTAAAAAATAACTGGCTCCTTGAAGTTGGTCGAAGAGATCGTCGATTCTGGGTAAGGGATAGCGGTTCTTGATGGTCAGCTTGTTTAGTTCTCGGTAGTCAATGCACATCCGAAAGGATCCATATTTCTTTTTCACGAATAAGATCGGAGCTCCCCAGGGTGAGGAACTCGGCCTTATGAATCCTTTGCTGATCAGCTCATTGAGCTGGCTGGATAACTCTTGCATTTCCGCTGGCGCTAAACGGTAAGGAGACTTAGCTACATGAGTAGCTCCGGGGATCAAGTCGATACGAAACTCGACTTGACGCTTGGGAGGAATTCCTGGGAGATCTTTGGGGAAGACATCAGGAAAGTTGCAGACTTCGGGGGTGCTCTCGAGGTCTTTAACCTTTTGTGTCTCATCAACAACATGAGCTAGAAATGCATGACACTGCTTCCGCAGATATTTCTGGGCTCTGATGCATGAAATGATACGAAGGTTCGAACTAGGCTTATCACCGTAAATCATGAGAGCTTCACCAGAGGGAAGATTGATACAGATCGCTTTCTCGAAGCAAAGGATATCATCACGATTAGGGCTTAACCAATCCATGCCGATAATGACATCGAAACTCTTAATGGACACATGCATAAGATCGATGGGAAAGGAATGATTGTCTAAGGTAAGAGTACAGCCTATGAATATGTCGTTCGTGCTCTCTTTCTTTCCGTTAGCCATCTCGACGGTGAATGTTTCGTTTAAAGGTTGAGATTTACATTTGATTAGGTGTTTGAATGCATGACTAACAAAACTCCTTTCCGCACCAGAATTGAAAAGAATGCATGCATAAGAGTTGTCAAGGAGGAACGTACCCGTAACAACGGTAGGATCAACGACCGCTTCCTCCTGGCCTATCACCAGCACTCTTCCTGTATTTCCGCCCGTTGTCGCCTTGGGGTAGTTTCTTTTGAAGTGCCCAACTTCCCCACATCCATAGCAGGCTTAGCTGGCACCCGCTCCAGGAGTCGGATTAGTTGGTTGGACTGGTGCTCTGCAGTATCGGGTCGTGTGTCCCTTCCTTCCACAGTTGTTGCAATTCAAATCATGGCAGGGTCCGTGATGATGAAAGGTACACTTGTTGCACATAGGTAGTTTCCCTAAATAAACACCGGTAGGAGCTTCGGTGGTTGGAACAACAGTTGGAGCAGCAGTAGGAGTAGTAGCAGTGTGGACTGCCACTGTTTGTTGTTTCTTGGAGGGCTCCTGAAGAGACTGGACCTTACGCTTGTTCCAATACTTCTTCTTCTTCCCACCACTCTCCTTTTATGGCTCGGCGACCGCTACTGTCTCATCTAGATCGACTCCATGATCGACCAGAGTCTGCGCCAGGCACTTGGCGCTATCAAATGTAGTCGGTCTGGCAGCCAAGACATTCCCTTTGGTTGGGGCCGTCAATCCCCATATGTACCTTTCAATCTTTTTGCTTTCCGGGGTGACCATTCCCGGACAAAGGAGAGCCAGATCACAGAATCTAGCAGTATAGGCAGCGATGTCGAAACCCTTCATCTTCAAATTCCAAAGTTCATGCTCCAACTTTTGCACCTCGCCCCTCGGGCAGTATGCAGCAAGCATAAGTTCCTTCAGTCTTTCCCAACCCATGACATTAGCCACTGGCAGAGTTAGGGATTTAGCTCGACCATTCCACCAGGTTAAAGCTCTGTCGGTGAAGGTGCAGGCGGCGAACTTCACCTTGTTGGCTTCGGAACAGGCGTAAATTTCGAAGATGGATTCGATCTTCTCGAACCATCGAGTCAGAGCGATGACGCCTCCATTTCCGTCGAAGGACTTGGGTTTTGCAGTCATGAAGTCCTTGTAGGAACACTCCTTTTGTTGTCCCTGACTTCCGGCTTGTCTTTGAGGGTCGGTTCCACCTCCAGCCCCACCAGAGTTCACTTGTGCCATTGCTGTAGTCACGGCGGCTGTCACAGCTGCCTGGAACATGACGGGGTCGAATTGAGGGGGTGGTGGTGGTGGCGGGGTGTCGTCGTTTCTTCTGTCGGATCTTGTTTGGGGAGGCATCTTGCTCTAGAAACAATCAGGAAAAAGAGGATGGTAAGTCCTCAAGATATATGAAACAAGATATATCTTATCCTGACAATAAAAGTGTTCTACCAAGCGATAAGCAAATAAAGGTTACTAACGCAAGTAATTTATCGCTTAAGGAAGAAGAGGTAGCAACACTTGGAATGAATCTATATACGGAATTTGGCTCTAGCTAAAATACTCCTATAGTATTTTATGTTGAATATTTTTGCTCTCGGTAAGTTTTAGGCTTGCTGTAACACCACAGTGACCCCGAAGCACATGTTGGTCATGTCTCGAATGAATATCGTTGATCAGGCTATATTGACCCTAGACATGATTACATAATTGCCCAGGTTTAACCGCAGTGTCCCAACATCCAAATACTTTTGTTTTGTTCTACCTATGACACGAATTCTGGTACTCGGGTATACTTATATACTTTGTTATAAAAATACTTATATTTTTGAAAGTATACTTTTAGTTTAGAGCACTTAGGCCCCTTAATGTTTCTAGTTGTATACCATGTAAGGTTCGATATACTTAGTTCGCTATAAACAAGGGATCTGATACCAATATGTCACACCCCCAAACCGGAACGGCGGAAACGTTCGGGGGTGGTTGACGTCATGTTTAGCATCACAACCAGTGTATAATAGCAATCATAGTAAACACAACCAAACATTGCATACATGAAAATTAAATAAGTTTACATCGGTTTTAAATCTGATTCGAATACATCAAAAGTATAAGGAAAGTATAAAGACATAATCTTATTCGCTCCGACTTCTTCACAATGCTCGGAAGGTACCTATCTACTGATTCCCTGAGAATACAAGCAGTTTAAAAGAATATCAGCATAAAGCTGGTGAGTTCATAAGCATTTGATTTTTGGTGGAAAATGTTCTTTGATCCTTTTGAAAAGTGTTCCTCTAGAAAATCCCATATTTTCTTATGAAAAGCAGGTTTGAAAACCCGTTCCTTCCATGACTTCCCGGATCGTACTAAATACGCACAATCCAAGGAGTCAAGGAACGAATACAAATATCTATTAGTAGAAAATAAACCATCAGTTTTAGAATTGCCGGTGTTATCCTGGGAAAATCCCATATTTTTCCTAAAAACAGGTTATCCGTCCTAGAGGTAGAGATGCAAGTTTAGAAATCCCTGATTACTATTAGTATATGTGAAAGTAGTTTTATTACTTAAAATAAAACAAATGAAGAGTAGAGTCCGTAAACCAAAGTTAGTTTATACTTATTTGCGAGTCGTATAACCATACGCGATATGACCTAGAGACCTTTTCAACGTTCTTCAGGCGTTTAATTTAATGAAATTTGTTCACCTCAGGCATGCCTGCCTAACTGTAGCTAGCAGTTTAGGTCTGGGATTGTCAGTCCCGAATAGATCTATTCACAAATCTCACGCTCTCCCTCAAGGAGACTCTGGTTATACTGAGATAGGATTTAGCCCTGTACACCTAAGGGTACAGTATTGAAGTAGAGCCTCACAATTCTGTATAATCTAATTTACGAGCTAGAAACAGTATAAAACAATAATTATCCTTGAATAATTATACTTTATACTCCTGAGAAAATATATAACATAAACTAAATCTGCCATAGTTTATATATATTCATCCATGAAATCTGATTTGGTAAAAACTGCCTAGAGGGTTATCCCAAACTATACCCATTATAGTTTATTAGAATTGATATGGAAAATGATTTGTAAAAACCTTTCTGAAAGCTATGAAGTTAGAATTCCAAAATAAAAGTTCCCTTATGCTCAACATATTACAAAAAGGGATAAAATATTCGAATATGTTATTAAACATGGAAATCGTTGGACTGTATTAATGAGTTTAAAACTTAATAAAATACTTTGAGTTTGGCTTGTATTCCCCCCTGAAAACATTAAAAACACGGAAAATGTAGGGGTATGAACTCACCTCGGGCGATTTGAATGAAGGATCGATACGGAATGCGGGATGTTCAAGTGAAGCCTTGAACACGATTTGATCCTAATTAACATGTAATGACACATAAAGGAGTCAAATGAAGGTATTTCCCTACTAGATGTGATGGAGAACCATTCTAAGAACTTGGGACTACTTGCACTAAGTCCTAGGACCTTAAAGGACTGAATGAGGGAGGTGTATGGCCACCTTAAAGGTGTGTGCGGCCATGGGTGTGCGGCCATACACTCATGATGGAGGGTGCCTTTGAGGTGTTTTCAAGGTCCATACTTGCATCCATGAAGTGTTCTAGGTCCATACTTAGTGGTAGTACAAGTTAAGGGTCTTAGAAATGGGTTTGTGGTCCTAGGGTGTGTGTGTGGTCGCACAAAGGTGTGTGCTGCCGCTCAAGGGAGTGTGCTACCACACACAGGAGTGTGCTGCCGAACAAGGGAGTGTGCTGCCACACAAAGGAGTGTGTTGCCGCACAAGGGAGTGTACTGCCGCACAAAGGTGTGTGTGGCCGTACACAGGGGTGTGCGGCCGCACAAGGGAGTGTGCTGCCGCACAAGGGAGTGTGCTGCCGCACAAAGGTGTGTGTGACTGTACACAGGGGTGTACGGTCGTGCACCCTTCAAGTTTGTGTCCAAAATGCCAATTCCAAGGTGTAGCAAGGCTAGGGTCATGTCCAACTCGAATATGGAAGTCAAACTCTCACTTTGGAGGGTCTTTTAAGAGTGTGAGGCCACCTTATGTGGGTGTGCGGCCGCACTCCTTCAAAGAGATGAAGAACATGCTGGGACTCGATGATTCAAGGCTTAGATTAAGTGGTTCTTCAAGCACAACAAGCTAAGGGATGGATTACTCACGTTTTTGAAGCTTTGGAGGGTTTGTGGTTGAAGAAGCTTGAGAGAAATGGTGTTTTGTGCTGCCAAGGTGTTAAAGGAATGAAAGGAAAGGGGTCTTCCCTTTATATAAGAGTGGGTGTGCTGCCTAGAAGTGAGTGTGCGGCCAAGAGATGAGTGTGCGGCCGCACACCCATGTGTACGGCCGTACACTCCCCCTAAGGATGTGCATGGCCCGGTTTTGTCACCCTACGACTTGCTGACTCATTCCTAACCTCAACCTTGGCTATACTCAAGCTTAGAACGCTTAAATGGACCCTTAAACAGTACAAGAGGTCAACAAAACAAGTTTAACATTGATTGGATTGACTAAGTGTACAAGATAGAAGTTCCGGGTTGTCACAACATAGCACATGGCCGGTCGTACTCATAGCATTCAATCTGCCACCCTGGCTTTGTATGAAAGAGTCAACATTCATGTTGACTTTGTTGATTCCCGGCCCGAAAGCTCTTGGTAAAGATATGGATGTTTTCCTTAGGCCGTTGGTGGAAGAGCTTAAACATTTGTGGAACTCAGGCGCACGTATTAAATATGTGGCGACAAACACATTCTTCACGATGACAGCTATGTTGTTGTGGACAATAAACGACTGCTAGCTCGTAGTAGTCTTTCAGGTTGCAGTGGGCAAGGGTATAGAGAATGTGCTACTTGCAATGAAGACACTCCTTCGTACCGTGCAAAAAACAAAGTCGTATATATCAGTCATCGTCGTTTCCTAGATGCTAATGATCCGTTAAGAAAGAGGTTGGACTTTAACGGGATGGAAAAGACTAATGACGACATACAAGAGCAACTAGGTCGTCTACTAACTCGTAAACCAGGTAAACATCCTGAGCATGGAGATGGGGAGCCAAAGCGGCAAGATTACGAGTTGAACTGGTCGAAATGAAGCATTTTCTTCGAACTCGAGTATTGGTCTTCTCTACAGTTGAAGCACAACATAGATCTCATGCATGTCCAGAAAAATGTGGACGGGAGTTTGTTAGGTACTCTTCTAATGAACGATAAAAGTAAAGACACATTAAATGCACAAAAGGACTTGAGAATTCTAAACATTCGGAGAAATGAATGGTTGCAAAAAAATGGTGACAAGTTTCATAGACCCCATGCAAGATACTCTGTCACGAAATCTATTCGACAACTCTTTTGTCAATTTATAAAAGATATTAAACTGCCGGATGGGTTTGGTTCTAACATTAGTAAGAAAGTGAACGATACCAATACTAACATTATTGGGTTGAAAGCGCATGACCACCACATTCTTATGCAACGTTTGATACCGATTGGAGTAAGATGGTTGTTAGACAAAGACACTTATACACCTATTGTAGACCTTTGTACGTTTTTCAAGCAACTTTGTTCCAGGACATTGAAGGTGGAGGATATGAGGAAAGCAAAAGTAGACATTATTGCAATCTTGTGCAAGTTAGAATTGATTTATCCTCCAGCGTTTTTTGACATTATGGTTCATTTACTTTTGCATTTACCTGATGAAGCGATTGCCGGAGGCCCGGTATGTATGAGACAGATGTATCCCTTCGAAAGGTATATGAAAAAACTAAAAAACTATGTCAGAAACAAGGCGAGGCCGGAAGGTTCTATAGCTGAGGGTTATGTTGCGGAAGAAGCTTTATCATTTTTTTCAATGTACCTTTGAGATGTAAAGAATCAATTCAATCGTCCGAAAAGAAATGAAGATGTTGTCATTGAAAAAACAAAGTTTTGGATGTTTGAGTCTAAATGTCAACCGACCAGCACAACTCAAATCAAAACTCTTAATTTAACGGAAATGCGTAACATGGAATGGTTTGTATTGAATAGCTATGAAGAAGTCACACAATATATCAAGTAACTAATCTTATCTCTAACTTTCATCCTTAATTTTTTTTTATCTTTTTAAATCTATATCTTTTGGTCATCAACATAGGAAATTCAAATCTGAACATCCCCAAAATGATGAAAAACGAGAATTTCGTAATTGGTTTCGTGAAAAGGTAATATAAATTAATAAACAAATTTGTTTCATTGATCTAACGGATATATAATACGTATTACTTTATAATTTCTAGGTTCATCAAATGAAAATAGAAAACTCTCCAGAATTCCACAAAGAGTTGTCGGCTCTTGTAATGGGTCTGCAAATGAATGTTTATTCTTACACCGCATGCATAGTCAACGATGTTAGGTTTATGGTACTTAGTTGCGACGCACAACGCACAACATAAAACTATGGGGTTTTAGCGGTGGGTGAGAAAGGCGAGAAATATTATGGCCAGTTAGAAGAGATTATAAAGTTGAGGTATACACATGATTATTCAACTGTACTATTTCGTTGCAAGTGGTTTGATACTCGAACAAGAGTTATTTCTAGTGATAATTTCACCAGTATCGACACACGATGCGAAGCATACAAAGATGATCAACTCATATATGCTTCACAAGCCAAACAAGTGTTCTACATCAGAGAGCCAAACAATAACCATCAGTGTGTTATCGAGCATGTTAATCATCGAAGTATTTCGGATCTACCATCGAACGATGATCGTGTCCAAAATGTTGACAATGGCTTAAACGAAAATGTAGACAATGTCGATGTACTTCAAAATATCTCTTCATCCGATGCTCCACTTTTTATCGATTTCAGCAACTGAAGTTCCTCCGCCAACTGGTAGAGTCAATGATGTTTCTGATTGCGAGACTGATTACGATGAGACCGATTCTGATTATGATACCGAAGAAGACACTGAAGGATATGAGGAAGATTCTGATTAGAATAGTTTTTATGTAATACGTGTTTGTAATATGAACTTTATTTGGATTTCTAGTTAAATAGAAATGTTTATTCCTATGTAAATGTTTATTTCTATATAATATGTATTTGTAATAAAAATTGTATTTGTATATCTTATAATTTTTCAGGAAATGATGTCAATATGACTTTTGTTTGTGTATACCATGGCTGCTGTTATGGGTCGTGGACACGGGGGTGATGGAGCTGAGGACCCACCTCTCCCAGGTGGTAGAGGTGCTGGTCATCACGAGCAGGACCGTAAGTCTTATTTTGAATTTTTATTTACTATTTGTATTCAGTTATTATAAATTAAATATCGTTTCTAATAATTTTTAATTACATTTGTAGTTGTGCAACGTGCACGTAGGAAAGTTCGAGGCAAAGCCAAAAATATAAAGCTTGAAAGAGCGATCATACGGAATCAGTGCAAACCGATTAGCATGGAATATGATAGGGATATAACATTTGATCCCATAGGAGAGCCGAAAGGCATGTTTTAACGAGAAGTTGGAAAAACAATGTGGCAAATGGTCCCTTTTGATAAATGGACTTGGAAAAAAGTTTCCCCTGCAATACAGGACACCGTATTACAACATTTAGGGATAATTATTTATTTAAAAATATTTTATATGGTTAACTATAACTGGTTTTTACTTGGTTAACTTTTTTTTTGTAGACAAAGTTTGATTTGGATTAGATGTACCAGGATGTACAAGCTAATATGTTGACAGAGAGTTTTCAAGCAGCTTTGTTAAAAGGTTATCGAGAACGTAAAGCTGACGCAAAAGAATATTTTATGTTAGTCGGAGGGTATGAAGATATCCCGAGAGCATTAGCCAACCCTCCAGAGGGTATGGAAGTTGATAACTGGAAGAAAGCAATTGAGTATTTCCAAACGGACGAACACAGAATTGCTTCAGAAAGGAACAAAAAAGTATGTGAAAAGAAAACAAATGTGAATCGTGGGGGATGGAGCTCGTATAGCAGTACTTGCTATAAGAAGGTAACGTACGATACATGTAATTATGTATTTAAAATATAATCTTATTTTTAAAGTTAAACAGAACCTTAAGAGAGTGGAAACGTTTCGCAAAGCTCATACCGATAGGGATGTTCTATTTGTTACTGCTGAGGCGTAACAACAATATGTAAGTATTTAATTATAATTTTATCATATAATTAAATGTTTATTTATACTTAATTGTTACTCACTTTTGGGGGTTACAAAATCGGTTAGTCGAAGAGCTCTTAGAACAAACCCAAGGTGAAAGTGAGTTAACACCCGCTCAAGAAAGAGCTGCTTTTGAGAAAGTATTAGGACAGCGACGTGGCCATATCAGAGGCATCAGCCGTAAACCTTCTGGTCTCCCGCCGATTCCACAGCCATCGCAACCATCACCACAACCCTCACAACCATCACAGGTAAAACAATCTACTTTGGTTTTTTGTGGTGATTATTTGCAAAAAGCTTTGGTAATTAAGATTTTGTCCCAAGTGCAAGAAATAGCAATGTAGTTTGGTTTTTTGTCTTAGTTTAAAAATAGCAATCTACTTTTTCATCATAAAATGCATGTTGATTTGGTAATTTTGGTTTTGTGGTGATTATTTGCTAAAAGGTTTGATAATTGTGTTTTTTGTCACACCCCCGAACCAGACGGCGGAAACGTCCGGGGGCTCGTGTGACTAACAATTGAATTATCATCACAATGGATATACATGAAACATAACACATTCATCACCAACACTACATATAACAACCAGCATTGTTCACATCAAGTACATTTTATGAATTACATAAGTTCAAAGTATTAATAGTACGAGGAGCAATGTTACATAAAATAAAACCATGCATACTTGAAAATCTTCCTGCTTAACGACTACCTGAGAATACAAGTTATTTTGAAAATGGTCAACATGTATAATGTTGGTGAGTTCATAAGTATGTTTGAATAAAAGTCTTTGTATCCTTTGTAAAAACCCAGAAAATCCGATATTTTCTGTAAAGTGTCTGAAAATGATGTGAAAATCAAGTATAAATGCATCTGTGAATTTATTAGTTGTAACATATATGAATGTAGTTTTGATATCTTTGTATTGTAAGTAAGTGATAAATTGAATAGTAGTATTTCCCCAGAAAATCCGATATTTTCTGATTTGTTATAATGTCGAGGTTCTTGTATCGTTAAATAAGTTGTTTTGTATTGACACAATCGAAGGGTTAATCTCCGAAATGTTAAATTTGTATTGGAATCTCTTTATGAGCCGTTATAACCATACATGATAATGACTAGGTGTCCTGTCTTGGCATTTTTCCAAATGCCGGTATTTGCTCAAGGTTTTGTCGCCCTAGACTGGCCTAGTCTAGCTGTAGCGAACAGCTAAGGCGTGGAGGGTCACCCCGTATAGATCTATACACAAACTCTTACTCTCCCTCTAGGAGACTCTGATTATAACTACAAGCTACAATTGTACACTCAAAGGTGCCAACCGACACTTCTCAGTAGATTCTCAACCTTTCGTATTATGTTTAATGTTTATGTGTATGGTGTATGTTATCAAATCCAAAGGTACATATATAAGTATACGAAGTTCAATAGTTATGTAAAGGTATAATTTCAATCTACTAAACATGTAAATTTCAGTCCAAGCCCAATTAGCATGTAAATGGGTCACAAAGGCCCAATAACATGTAAGTGGGTAATTTGGGCCCAATAGGCATGTAAATGGACCACAAAGGCCCAACAAACATGTGACCCCTAACTCAGGCCCAAATCAACATGTAAATGGGTCGTTTGGCCCAATAAACATGTCATGGAAAATATTGGGCTCAATATACACTTGAATGGGCCCTTAAGGCCCATTGGTCATGTACGTGAATATTAGGCCCAATAAAATTGTTATCGATGTACTTCGTTCATTTGTTATTATTTCGTTGATTGTTTTAGTTCGAGGTTTACCGAATTGAATATAAAAAGTCCTCTTTTGTAAAAACGATGTTCTTGACCAATAAGCCTCAAATTTTCAATTAAGGCCCAAAGTTTTGTAAAAATAACACTTTAGTCCATAATTTATAAAAATTTGTAATTTCGTCCCAAATGTTCAGAAATTCACGGATTTAATCCAAAAATTTATATTTTTACATTTATGGTCCAGTTTTGCAGAAAGTTACATTTTCAGCCCTTTGTTTTGAAAAATTGACACTTTCGTCCCAATTTTGATAAAAATTGCATTTTTGGTCCAATTTAGAAATAAATGTTATTTTCACCCCTAAATTTGGTTTATTTACATTTATGATTCAAACTTTGGGCAAATAACATTTTTAATCCCAAAACCTCTATTTTTTCGCAAGTTTGGGCCCAAAACCGTGAGGCCCAAATATTTGGCCCATTAAGCCAAAATTTGCATTTTTGGCCCTTTGGAAAGCATGTTTATCATAAAAATCCATTTTTATACAAGTAGGACCTGTTTGATCCCTATAAAAACATAAATGTCACTTTTTACCCTTATCTTTTGTTTTCTTGACAATTTTGACCCTTAACAAAGTTTTTGCCTTAGATTTTTATATCTTAAACATATAACACTTTTAACTTGATAATATGATGTATAAGGTGTCTTAGTTCATGGATCTTAACTCAATGTTATTTAAGATGTCGAGATTTACTAAGATCTAACACATTTTTTACAAAATAAACTAAGAAATCACACAAGACATGCATATAACACATAGATCTACACATTTTACTTGTATTCTCCCCCAAAAATCATGTAAAAATTGAAAACAAGGGGGTATGAACTCACATTTTCTTGATGTTTCGGTTTTTGAAGAAGACGTGGAAGAGATTTTTGGTCCTAACACACCTTTGTTGTAGATCTCGAGCTTATGGAGGTTTTCTAAGAGTATGATCACCAAAATGTTTAGGAGAAGTGATCTAACATGAGAAAGGAGTTATATAGCTTGGATATGTAAAAACTTACCAAGAAATGATGATATTCTTGTGAGAATCCTCTTGAACACAAGTAAAATTTCGATATTTTTGAAGGAAGAAGAAGAAGAATGCTTGAGAGTGATTGAGGAAGTGTTTGAAAGAGTGTGTGTGTGTGTGTTTTTGGCTCTCAGCCGAAAGTAGAAGAAGAGAGGGGAGAGAGTTGGTGAAGTGACTTGCATGGAAGTATGAGAGTCCTTGCATTGATATATGTTAAACAATATGGAGGTGGCACCTCCTAAGTCAACTCTTATTAGATTTCCTTTTTTTTGTTTAATTGATGTTGGGCCGAGATCTTTGGGCCAAAGAGTGGGAATGGAATAGTTTGAGCCCATTAATATTTAGTTAGGATTTTTGGAACCTTAACATGAAATTTTCTGCCCATTGGGCTCATTAGATAGCTCACGGTCCATTTTGAAAGAAAAATGGAGTTTATGGCCCATTAGGGCAAATTAATTCATTAATGGCCCAATCAGGCCCATTAAGGGTAAACTAATTTATTTTGGACCCAAAATGGTACAAAATGCTAAGTTTTATGGAAGTGAGTCCAATTAGACCCCAAATAGGGTTTCCAAGCCCCAAATGGTTGAATTGGATGCTTATTGGTCCATTAGGCCCAATAAGGAAATCCTAGTCCAATATGGACTTAAACCATGGTTCTTAGGGTTTCAGACTCTTTGATGAACATAATTGATGAATCTAAATGAGTATTAAGTGAGATTTACTTAGAGTATATGATTTACAATAGTTGAATGGTTACACAGGAATAGAATTTCCTAGCTAAAATGCTAGTTGTGACATCATCCCCCCGTTAGAGGGAATTTTGTCTCGAAATTCTTTTGAAAACTAGGCTTGTGAAGGGAAGAATAAGTGAGGGTACTTCTGCTTCATCTGGTCTTCACGTTCCCACGTGAATTTTGGTCCACGTTTTGCGCTCCATCGAACCTTCACAATCGGGATGCGACTTTGCTTTGTGCGCTTCACCTCCCTATCCATAATCTCGACTGGTTCTTCGACGAACAGGAGATTCTCGTTTATTTCAATCTGTTCCAAAGGAACGTCAAGGGTTTCATCTGATAGACACTTTTTCAGATTCGAGAAGTGAAACACTGGGTGTACGTTGTTGAGCTCGATAGGTAGTTGCGGCTTATAAGCCACTGGACCAATTCGGGAAAGAATCTCGAACGGCCCAATGTATCGCGGGTTCAACTTTCCTCGTTTCCCAAAGCAAATCATTCCTTTCCAAGGAGAGACCTTTAACAACACGCGATCCCCGACTTGAAATTCTAATGGCTTTCGCCGCTTGTCAGCATAGCTTTTTTGTCGGTCTCGCGATGGTTGAAGTCGAGCTTTGATTTGGACTATCCTTTCGGTCGTCTCACGGATGATTTCGGGTCCGGTAAGAGTACTGGCTGGCGATTGTCCTTTTGCTAGTTGAGTGTCACCCACCTCAGCCCAACATAGGGGCGATCTACACTTACGACCATAAAGAGCCTCGAAGGGAGCAACCTTGATGCTCGTGTGATAATTGTTGTTATAGGAGAACTCGATCAGAGGTAAGTGGGTATCCCATGACTTGCCGAAGTCAATCACGCAAGCTCGGAGCATATCCTCGAGTGTGTGGATGGTACGCTCACTCTGACCATCCGTCTGTGGGTGGTAGGCAGTGCTCATGTCTAGCTGTGTTCCCATTGCCTTCTGAAGAGATTGCCAGAATCTGGAAGTGAATCTGCTATCTCGATCCGAGATAATAGATACTGGCACTCCATGGAGTCTCACAAACTCCTTGAGGTAGATTCGGGTCAGCTTTTCCATCTTGTAGGACTCTTTTATTGGCAGGAAATGAGCGGATTTTGTTAATCTATCGACAATTATCCAGATAACATCCAATCCAGCTGCTTTCTTTGTCAATTTGGTCACGAAGTCCATATTAATCCTTTCCCATTTCCACTCGGGTATCACTGGTTGCTGCAGCAGTCCCGGGGGCTTTTGGTATTCCACTTTCACCTTGGCGCAAGTAAGACACTTGCCAACGAAAGTGGCTATCTCTGCCTTCATATTAGGCCACCAATATTGTTGCTTGATATCCAAATACATTTTGTCTGACCCCGGATGAATAGAATATCGCATCTTGTAGGCTTCATGCATGACTATATCTCTGAATCCCCCAATTTTGGGAACCCAGATTCTATTCATGAAGTAGTGGGTTCCGTTGTCTTTAACTTCGAGCTCCTTCTCCATTCCTCGTAGCGATTCACTAGTGACATTATCTGGATTCAATGCGTTCAATTGAGCTTCCTTGATCTGTGAGGCTAGATGAGATTGGATGGTGATTGACGGGGTTTTCACATGATGACTTGAATACTCCTTTCGGCTCAGGGCATCGGCTACTACGTTAGCCTTGCATGGATGATATTTGATTTCACACTCATAATCGTTTAACAACTCAACCCATCTCCGTTGCCTCATGTTTAGTTCATTTTGATTTAGAATGTGCTGGAGACTCTTGTGGTCTGTAAAGATGGTGCACTTGGTACCATATAGGTAGTGCCTCCAAAATTTTAAGGCGAAGACCACCACCCCCAGTTCGAGATCATGCGTGGTATAATTTACTTCATGAGTTTTCAGTTGTCTGGAGGCGTAAGCAATTACCTTCTCTCGTTGCATGAGGACACAACCTAATCCTTAATTCGAAGCATCACAGTAAACTATGAAGTCTTTGGTTCCCTCCGGTAAGGATAGCACTGGAGCACTACAGAGGGCTTGCTTCAAGGATTGGAAGGCAATTTATTGCTTCACGGTCCAGTTGAAAGGTACGCCTTTCTGAGTCAATGTGGTGAGGGGTTTGGCTATCTTGAAGAAGTTCTGAATGAATCTTCGGTAGTAGTCTGCGAGTCCCAAGAATTGGCGAATTTCTTTTGGCGTTGCCGGAATTGTCCAGTTTTCGATTGCTTTGATCTTGGAGGGGTCCACATGTATTCCTTCCTGACTGACTACATGGCCCAGAAAGTTTACACTGCGGAGCCAGAATTCGCACTTGGAGAGTTTCGCATACAACTTTTCAGCCTGCAGGGTTTCTAAAATCTGTCGGAGGTGTTGGCTATGATCTTCTTCACTTCGAGAGTACACGAGAATATCATCGATGAATACGATTACAAATTTATCAAGGAATGGGCGGCAGACTCGATTCATGAGGTCCATAAATGCAACGGGGGCATTTGTTAGACCGAAGGGCATTACGACGAATTCGTAATGACCGTATCGAGTTCGGAAAGCAGTCTTAGGAATGTCCTCATCTCGGACTTTGACTTGATGATAACCGGATCTCAGATCTATCTTTGAAAAGTAACTAGCTCCTTGAAGCTGGTCAAATAGATCATCAATTCGTGGAAGTGGATACCGGTTTTTGATGGTGAGTTTGTTTAATTCCCTATAGTCGATGCACATCCTGAAGGATCCGTCTTTCTTTGTAACGAAAAGAATCGGAGCTCCCCATGGCGAGAAGTTGGGTCTGATGAATCCTTTATTCAGGAGTTCGCTTAGTTGGCTTGATAATTCTTGCATTTCAGCGGGAGCCAACCTATAGGGTGACTTGGCGATTGGAATGGCTCCAGGCACTAGGTCGATTCGGAATTCGATTTGTCGTTCTGGGGGTATTCCCGGAAGATCTTCTGGAAACACATCCGCAAAATCACACGCTACTGGGATGTTGTGAATGCTTGCTTCCTCTTTGGTTTTATCCACCACGTGAGCAAGGAATGCGTAGTTCTTCTTTTGTAGACACTTTTGCGCCTTGATACTCGAGATAAGGCGAAGGTTTGCGCCGTGTTTATCTCCGTAGATTATTAGGGTTTCGCGATTAGGAAGATGAAGGCGAACGACCTTCTCGTGACACATAATATCAGCATGGTGGGGGCTTAACCAATCCATGCCGATGATCACATCAAAACTCCTAATGTTTACGGGCATCAAGTTTATTTGAAAAGAGTGGTTGTTTAGTGTTAACGTACATCCTATGTAGATATCTTTGGTGGTTTAAGTTTTCCTATTAGCCATTTCCACCGTGAAGGCTTCATTGAGCTTCCGGGATTGTTGATTTAGCAAGTATTTGAATTTATTACTAACGAAGCTTCGTTCCGCCCCACTATCAAATAAGATGCATGCATATGAGTTGTTAAGTAGGAACGTACGGTGACAACTGTTGGGTCCTGCACTGCTTCTCCTTGACCCATTGTCAGCATTCTTCCTGCTGCTCCAGCCCCTTGATTGTTCGTGTTAGGGCAGTTTCGCCTGAAATGCCCGGTTTTCCCACATCCGTAACAGGTATAGCTGGCCCCAACATTGATGTTGTTGTTGTTATTATTATTGTTGTTGTTGTTTGTCATCTGGTTCTGTTGAAGCTGAGTCCTACAATACTTCGTTATGTGGCCCTTTCGGTTGCACCTTGTGCAACTCATCTCTTTGCACTCCCCGTGATGGTGGAAGTTGCATTTGCCACACTTGGGGAGATTTTCCGAGTACTGCTTGGAAGCATTTGGCGTGGATGAGGCTGGAGCATGTGGTGTGGTGGTAGCTTGTGTTGCAGCATGGACAGACACCGTGTGTGTGTGTTTTTTTTGGCTCTCGGCCGAAAGTAGAAGTAGAGAGGGGAGAGAGTTGGTGAAGTGACTTGCATGGAAGTATGAGAGTCCTTGCATTGATATATGTTGAACAATATAGAGGTGGCACCTCCTAAGTCAACTCTTATTACATTTCCTTTTTTTGTTTAATTGATGTTGGGCCGAGATCTTTGGGCCAAAGAGTAGGAATGGAATAGTTTGAGCCCATTAATATCTAGTTAGGATTTTTGGAACCTAAACATGAAATTTTCGGCCCATTGGGCTCATTAGATAACTGACGACCCATTTTGAAAGAAAAAGGGAGTTTATGGCCCATTAGGGCAAATTAATTCATTAATGGCCCAATCAGGCCCATTAAGGGTAAACTAATTTATTTTGGACCCAAAATGGCCCAAAATGCTAAGTTTTATGGAAGTGAGTCCAATTAGACCCCAAATAGGGTTTCCAAGCCCAAAATGGTTGAATTGGATGCTTATTGGTCCATTAGGCCCAATAAGGAAATCATAGTCCAATATGGACTAAACCATGGTTCTTAGGGCTTCAGACTCTTTGATGAACATAATTGATGAATCTAAATGAGCATTGAGTGAGATTTACTTAGAGTATATGATTTACAATAGTTGAATGGTTACACAGGAATAGAATTTCCTAGCTAAAATGCTAGTTGTGACATTTTTGTCCCAAGTGCAAGAAATAGCAATGTACTTTGGCTTTTTTTGTCTTAGTTTAAAAATAGCAGTCTACTTTGGCATCATAAAATGCATGTTGATTTGGTAATTTTGGTTTTTGTGGTGATTATTTGCTAAAAACTTTGGTAATTAGGTTTTTGTCGCAAGTGCAAAAAATAACAACGTACTTTGGTATTTTGTCTTAGTTTAAAAATAGCAATCTACTTTAGCATCATAAAATGCATGTGGATTTGGTAATTTTGGACTGTGGTGATTATTTGCTTAAAACTTTGATAATTGGGTTTTTGTCCCAAGTGCAAGAAATAGCAATGTACTTTGGCTTTTTGTCTTAATTTAAAAATAGCAATGTACTTTGATAGTTTTTGTTTATGTTTGATAATTTAACTTATAAGTTTATATATGTTGTTGTTAATTATGCAGTTGGAAAATCTTCGTGCAATGCTCAACGACCCCGCATGTAGGGATGAGCTTTACTCGTTTTTTCAATCCCAAAATAATCGAGGAAACGATGGAAATGAAGATGATGATATGTAGAGATGAGTTTTATTTGCATATCACACTTGTTGTCACGCTTTGCTACTTGTTAGATTGTAAAATTTTTGGTTATTTTCTGTAATTACCGACGACATTATTACTTTTTATATTTAATCGGATGTTATGTAATTACCGGGCGACACTATTACAGGCGAAATTATTACTTTTTATATTTAATCGGATGTTTGTTTTGTAATTAGCGTCGACACTATTATTTTTGATATTTCATCGGATGTTGTTATGTAATTACCGACGACATTATTACTGGCAACCAAAATCGTTGAATAAAAAAAATTAAAAAATGAAAATAGTTATTACCGGCGACGTCATCATTATCGGTCACGATGTCATTACCGGCGACAATTTGATCAATAGCGACGAAGCAGTAGCGGCGATTTATTACCGGCGACGTTTTTTCGCCGCTATTACTATTACCGGCGACAATTGGAAAGTCGCCGCTGATTCTCTTTTTCCTTATAGTGATATCTTCTACACCCCAACACCCCGATGACCATCCACTACCATTTTACCCTAGTAGCGATGAAAAAAAGAATCAGGAGAAGCATAAAGATTGAATAATCAAGGAGTATTGTCTATTCGATTCCAACAACCACTCGAAGAATATAGCATCAAGATTAAATAATCAAGGATTAATATGATAATCTCCATTAGTACGTTCTCCATTCTAACAAAAAAATCTTCTCCAGTCCAATTGTCCAATGACCATCAATCTGCACTCAGTTTCTACAAATTAATTTAATCCAATTTCGTGAATCTGGTATAAATCTCATGAATTTGTTTTGAATGCTTTGTATATGTGGTTTAGTCTCATAATGTTCACTTGAATGTGTGCTTTAATTGGGTATCATGTTATTGAATGCCTGCTTTAATTTTGATTTCATGTTTTTGCGTTATGGTTCTAGTAATCTGACTATTTCAGTTTACACCCATTTATGTGTATTTTTAATTCTACCGAGAGACAAGTTTAATGGAAAATAGGAATTCACATATTCTCTATACAAATGCAAATAAGTGAAAAATGGGGAAATATAATAAATTTTAATTTCCATCGGTTTTTGAATGGTGATGATCTTCCACCGAGGAATTAAAAACTTTTTCTTTGTTCTTTATTTTCTATCTTTAATGAAATCAATTGGAATATGAACATGTTCTTATGTTCTTTTTGGAAATAAATGCTAAGGTGCAGTTTTGCAGCATTGTTATTTGGACTTGGGAGACCGTTTGTGAAATTCTACTATTTTATTGCAATTAACGTTATGTAGAAGCTTTTATTTCATATTGGTAAGAAACTAAATAAACTTAACAAGGTCGTTAGATTTAGTGGCTACAAATTTTTGTTGGAAATGAGTTATGCTTATTTGCAGGCAAGTGAATGTGTAAATTTGCCATTGGAGCTTTGAAACACTAGCCTTGGCACTATTTGTTTCTAGAATTAGAGATGAGATGTAATCAAACATATGATATTTCCTTCTTTTTATCTTTATATGTTTTATGTAGATAACGATGTTTAGTTATTGATTTGAAAAATGGAAGAAATAATTACAAATTCCTACTAAACGGTTATCAATCGGTTTCACGTACTGATTATTGAATGGAGAAGCAAATAAAGAATGAACTGCATAATGAAAAATGATTATTGAATGTAGATGCAAATCAAGCATGTGCACAACAAAATGTTTCATGTTTTTGTAATTTTTTTTTCTTTATTTTTCATGTATTGTTTTTAAAGTATATTTTTTTATTTCTCCAAGTAATATTATTCTTTAAAAATATAAATTATACATTTGAATCATGCTTATTCTTCATGATTGTCATTTATGAACTTGTAATTCATATCTTATGCAACACATTCTTAAGGAATTAACTATAATTCTAAGAGAATGAATTATGATTCTTTAAGAATGTCTTATGAGAATGTCAATATTAACTATTCTCATGTATTCTCGTATTTTTACAAAAGGATATATGTATTTTATAAAATATGTATTCTTAGAGAATACGTTTCACCATTTTGTAAAGAATACATATACTTCCCAGACGCTGAATTTTCAAGAATATCATTAATTATCATATACACATAAATTTAATATTATGTAAAAATATTGATAATAATCAGTTTGTTAAAGTTTTGATGAACAGATTCTGTAACTGGTTTAATTTTAAAAAATATTAATTTGGATATTTAATTGTTTGATTGTTTATTATTTAATTTGAATTAGTTAACTAAAATATAAGTAATTTTAATTCATCTCTCTTGATAAAATGTCATATTTTCCTTATAATTAATTAAGGATATTTATATTGTACATATTATCCTATGTTAATATCATATACCATATGACCACAAACATTTTTTTTAATCCAATGGACAATAATTGGTTATACAATCATACAATACTTGTGATTCACATTTGATCATAACCATATATATATATATATATATATATATATATATATATATATATTGTATATATAAATATACTTTATATCTATACTCTGTTAAACTCTTAGGATATAAAATTGTCCCGTGGATACTCTGCCCAATCTTCATAAATAATTATATTGTTATTTCATTCTCTCTCTCTCTCTCTCTCTCTCTCTCTCTCTTACAATATTATATTGCCCAATCTTCATAAATAAGATTGGGCAAGCAAGTACCTAGAGCTGGCCAAATCTAAAGAACAAGATAATATTGTATTTATATCATAAATGAGTTGAAAATTTTACACCAGACCTATTTCATCGATATTTAACCGTTTGCAGTTGTCGATTGTTGACCTGAAATTGACGGTTGTTACAACGGGTCATAGGTTGGCGGGTTGGAAACATCAACCCACATAACCTGTTTACGTATATGAGTTTACGGGTTCACAGAATACTGAGTCGATTCTGGGCAAAGAGTCGGGTCATTTTCGGTTACCTTTTCACATGTTAAATTTACACGAATTATACACGTTTCTAAATTGATTGAAAATTAACATTTTACATTGACTAGAATGAGCGACAGACAATTCTCTAAGGCCTCAACCTCTCACGTCTAGATTGAGAATTGAATTTGGGGTTAGGAGTGTTAGGACTTAAGGCACACGGTATATTCCATCAATTTATAAATATATATTTTTTAAATATAATATATATAATTGGGTTAACCCGCGAACCCAAACATGTAATTCAATCCAACCCATAAAATAAACGAGTTGACATGTCAAAAATCTCAACTCAATTCTGTTTATTTTCGTATCGGATTATTGGTTGTGTTAAGAATTGCCACTAGGGGTGTTCAAAACCGGATATCCGAAAATTCGGATAGTTGATTTTTGATATCCGAATCCGTATCCGAAATTTCGGATATCCGAAATTTCGGATACGGATTCGGATATTAAGCCGGATATCTGAATTTCATTAGTTTAAATAAAGAAAATAAATCTTCCAAGAACAAGAACGTTTCCGTGCATTTGTTAGGTATAATAAGACTTCATTTGGTCCGGTTAAATGCAAGTTACCTCATGATACCTGAAGATCTTGAGAAATCAAACTCAAATTACTAAAATCAACATAAAAAAGGTAACATATATACCATCCTCACTTTGCGTACCAAGTAAAAATGTTAATAATTTATCTTTTTGAATTTCAAATGAAAAAACCCAATGCATTAAAACTATTTTTAATAATTTTTTATATTATATGTTTCGGATTTCGGATATCCGAAATATCCGAAATTTTCACATTTTAATATCCGTATCCGAATCCGAAAAACCGGATATCCGAATTTTCGGATATCCGATTTTCCGGGCATTTTCGGATCGGATTTTCGGAATTTTCGGATCGGATGTTCGGATGCGGATATTTTTGACCACCCCTAATTGCCACCCTAATGTTTTGTTATATTCTTCCTCCCTAAAATATCTAAAATCCCCCTTTTTATCATATATTTCGGGCATTAGGGTTCTCTGGTTGGTTCCATTCTTTTGCTAATGATTCCATGTCATTGTCACCAAGTAGAAAGTTCAAATATACCCAACTAAAAAGCTCATCTGTATTTTTCTGTTTTTGTTAAGAATTATGTTCAAACTAATGTGAACTGCCAAAAATGACACTTTTTGGATATATAGTTGTATCACTGAAAGTTAGATCTTGTTGATATCTCCCGTATGAATCTTTCAATTTTTTTTTTTTTCAAGTGAATGTGAATAAGTTTTTGGGCTACTGATTAGTGATTATAAGTGAAAAACTTAGAACAAATATATATAGAGGCGGACGCAGGATCTCACAGTAGGGGTGTCACGGGAAAGTTAAGTTTGCACGATAGTAGAAAAAATAAAATTTTCAAAAAATTTGCCACTGCGTCCGGAAAAGTCAGGGGTTGTCGGTGCCACTAGTGACCCACCCTAAAACCGCCCTTGAATATATAATGAACTACTTTTAAAATTGTAAAATTTTATACTCAGAAATACAAAACGGAAGTAGAGCGGAATAATAATAGAATTCTATTAAATTGAAGACATTTTGTTGGTCTTTTACTATTTTGGTGAAATTTGTCAAATTAGGAAAAACCTTTAGGGTATGATTAGTTACGGAAAAATAAGTCGTTTTTCGGAAAAATTTTCCACAAAAAATAAGAATTTTAAAAAAGCATTTAGTTCAACTATTTTTCTAAAATTTTCACGGAAAATTTTTGTTTTACGTTTTTCAAAATTACAAAGAACTTAAAAATTTTAAAAAACTGATAATCATTGTTTTCTATATTTTTCTGATTCCAAAAAATTTTAAAAATATAAACACACACCCACCCCAACCCCACCAACCTCTACATACCCATATCCTAACACTTCAATCCACCCAATTCCAAACCCTACCAACAAATACACACACCACCACCACCATTACCTCCAACAAACACACAAGCATCCTTCACAAACACACACGTGCACACACACAACTACAAACACCCCACCCTTTTTGTAGCAATAACTAAACTTGGGATCTAATTTTATTATTTTAATATTAAATCTAATTAAAATTATTAATAATTTTATATTTTGAATTTATTAATTCGGTAACATGTTTAATGCAATCAACTAATCATTAACAATTTTAATTTATAAATAAACGAGTACACCATCGTCCACTGCTCACTGCGACTCCATTATATTGCAAGGTCTTGGAGAGAAAATTTGTCTTTGGTGATGATACTAAGTAGCCCTATTCAGGTTGTGACGCAGACCCTTCTCTTGATCAATCCTTAATTGAAACCCCAAAATTTGAACATGAGGTCTCCAAATATTACCCGATGAGCCACCAAAATATTGGTTTATAATTTTAATTTATAACGGTTGTTAAACATATGATCTTCTTTATTTATTATTTCTTAAATCTTAATATGAAGATAAAACTATCATTTATTTATATTGAGACAATATATTTAGTTTGACAAAAAAGGTCATTATATATATTTAGTTTGACAAAACTATCATTTAGTCTTTAGATATACAACATTTAATCGGATTGAGACATATATGGTCTTCTTTATTTATAATTTTAAATTTTCAATATGAAGATAAGATTATCATTTATTTAGATTGAGACAATATATTTAGTTCGACAAAAAAAAGTCTTTATATATACAACATTTTACCTGTAATAAAGAAAAAAAGTCTTTGTATATGCAGTTCGGTAAAAAGGTCTTTATATATACAACATTTTACATGTAATAAAGAAAAAAGTCTTTATATATACCAAAAAAGTCTTTATATATGCATTTTGGTTTGAATGATCTGAAGCCCAATACACATGGTCAAACACTCAAACCTTTTAGAGTTTTAGATAATAAAGGGTTTGTCGTTTGCGGGCTCAAATTAGCCGAATATGGTGGGACAATGTATGATCATGTTGTCAATATTGTCCTATATTAACTTTCTTCATAATTTAGAACCCTAAAATTTTATTTTGCAACATTCAAAGAAATATAGTAAACTGTTTACTAAAAAAATATAACAACAGCTTATGAAACTCTGTTTTTCTTCAAACAAAGTCATTTCATAAATGAAAATAATTTTCAAAGTATCTAACTATGAAATGTATACTTATTTCATTGATAAATGTTAAAAACTAGGGCTCCGACCCCATGTTATAAGGGAAATCCTGGATAAAGTTGTGTAAGGTGTTGTTTGTTTTTCCGAAGCGAAAACTCATGAAGTCTGCGGACCACCTCTGCAATCCTCTGTAGCAGAAGAGGTGGAACAAACGGCTGCAGCCGATAATATGAAGCATGTTTGTTTTTTAACATCTGCAGTAAACTGAAATTTAAATAAACTAATTTTATAAACTGAAAATAGTTCTCTAACACCGAAATTTTAATAATTCTACTCTTAAAACATTGAAAGAGTACTAAAAAGAACATGTAAAAAAATAAGAATATAAAACTTTTTAAAAAAAACTTACAAAAATATAAAAGAAGCTAACAGCTTTATTCTAGAAAAAACTAATTTTAAAAAACATAAAAAGGAAAATAATAAAAAAAAATTAAGAAAGTATTGCAAACGATGTCTACAAAGTTCGTAAAAAATTACACACGATAAAAAAGATGAAACTGAAACTGAAAATATTATTAACAGAAACGGTAAAAAATTAAAAAAAAAATCAAAGTTTTTTTTTTTTAATCAAGTTAAAAAATGTGGAAACTATAATAAGAAATTGTATCAAATCTGTAAATAAAAGTTTAAAAAAAATAAGTTATACCAAAATTCTAAAAAAAACACTTCAAAAAATTGAAAGCTGAAGAGGTTTGAAGAGGCAAGTCAAGTGCTGCGCCACGCAGCACACGCGCAGAAGTTTTGCAGTCTGAAGTCTTCCAAAAACAAACTGCTGCGAGAGGGAAAGTGTTGCGCGTGTGCTGCGCCGCGCAGCAAAAAGTGGTTTGAAGAGGTTTTTTGTAAAAAACAAACAACACCTAACTAATTTGAAATTGGACAATATATAAAATATCATGTTCAATGAAAAATTAAAAATCAATTTATTTAAATTATAGGTTCGAACGTATATATAGAACTTCATATTTCATAAAGAAAATGTACTCTGAGACCAAAAATATATTATGTCTATTTTATTTCGGATCAAGATAAATTTGTATTATTACGTAGATAAATTGTTAATGATAACTTTGATTTTACAATAGCTTAAATGAATTATAAAATTAAAAGTTATTTAAAATATAATAATAACAAACTATTAAAAAAATAATAAAAGTATGTTCATGGATTCTATTTATTATGTAATACCCAGTTCCAATAAATATTTATTTTGTTGTTGTGTTATTCAAGCTCAAAAAGAAAGAATTTCGATGACCACATTGTGGTGATAATAGTACCACAACGAGGCGTTCACCGATGAAAACGTATAGTTAGAGTGTGCGCCATGACGTGGCAATATGTTGGTCACAACATGGTGACCATTTTGTGCTAAACCTTAATTTCGGGGTTTGCGCCCCTATTCAAGGGGACTGAGGGTTAGGGTTTGCACACCCTCAGTATTTATCACCTTCTTCCACTCTCAAGAAAACTCTAGCCTCTATCTTGACATTTATGAGTTTATGGGGTGATTTTGGTGTCTTAAAGGAGAAGAAATAGCTTTTGCTGCATAAATCCAGCTTACAAGTCTCGTTATCATCTTCTAGCACATACTTTGTGAAACATCCAAAAATATGGTCCCAAAAATTTCATTTTAATAATAGATAAAATAGTATTTTTCCAATAACATCCAACCATTTTAAATAGAACCCAATGTATCATTTTGTCATAAAATCAGAGTAAACGTCACAAGTGGAATCCCAACGGTGTGTGCAATGCAGTCATCCCGAGCTCTTCCCTTTACAACCGGAAGTACCTGAAACATGAACTAAAAATGGTAAGCACGAAGCTTAACGAGTCTCCCCAAAATACAACATAACAATCATACAATAAACATATAGTGGGCCCCACCCTATCATCGGGCCCTGCATGGCATCGGACCCCGTCCGACATCGGGTCCGGCTTGGTATCGAGCTGAGCTCGGTAAATGGGCCCCACCCAACATACAATAGCATATATCAAATAACCACATATACATACAATAATCACATAACATATAGATATCCATCAGGCCCCGCCCGACATCGGGCCCTAGCTCGGAAAAAGACATAAACACAGGCACATACAAGAGTCACAAAGACAGTTAGCATACTAACAACATAACATTAACATAGGCCGACATTGGTGCCTTCGACCCGCTAAACCCGGTAAGGAAACTCACCTCGAATACAGAAAGGTAGTTAAACGGATCCCGACTCTGAATATCGACTCTACTCAACCCCTAAACATAAAAGATTTCCTTAAGTCCAAAACAAAATGCCCAAAAGCCCCTCACAAGTCAAACTTGGTCAAAGACTAAAGTCAAAGTCAAATTCAACGGCCTGAGTTGACCCAACTCGCCGAGTTGCCTTTCAACTCGTCGAGTTTCTCCATCAGTCTGCATAGTCGGGAAGAAACCGATCCAACTCGTCGAGTTCATCCATAAACTCGTCGAGTTCACCAGAAATCCAACATCTTAATTCATTAAGCCGAACTTATCGAAACTAAGAGCTTCATAACTCAGATCTCAATTGAAATGGCCTCAAGAAGGGTAAAGTTTCCAACTTTACCCCTAAGTACCACCAAAACCGGTTCAAAACCCAAAGCATAGGCTTAAAAGGGTAAGGACTTAATTATTAAGCACTAAATCACCAAAGGCATAGCCCCAAACTGCAGATCTGGCCCTATAAGTTGAATGACTACCTAAAGTTTCTAACTTTACACACATGCAAGACTAGGAGAGGCTCAAATGCTCAAAAGAGGCCAAAAGAAGGAATTAATGAATGCATGAAGCCCTTAAGACCATAAAGTTGGTACCTTTATGCCAAAAGAGCTCATGAAGACTATCGATCTGAAAGAATAAACACTTGGGACTTCTATTTCCCCAACAACCACCCATCCAAGGCTAAAAGCATATAACTAACCCCCAAGAAGATATCTAAGCAATCATTAAGCAATGTTAGAAATTTATACCCGAAAAGTGATGGAAATGGAGCAGAGAATCAAGATCTAAAATATCCTACTTGAACCACCACCTTGCACCAAGCTTTTCCTCCTTCAATGAGCGTCAAACACACCAAAACACACCTACAATGAGCTCACAATACTCAAGGAGGCTCGAGGGTTTCGAGATTAGGGTTAAGGGCTATGGAGGATGGAAATGAGACCAACACCTGGGACTTAAGGTGTTTAAGTAAGGTGCAAAACCCTAAAATTAGGGTTTCCTTCCTAGCTGCCAACTCGCCGAGTTGAGGCACCTCAACTCGTCGAGTCGACTCATTAAACTTCGCCGCCAAAACAACTTCTACATGTCGAGTTGAGGCTTCCAACTCGACAAGTCCTGCAAAAAAATGCAAATCATTGGAAATAAATTTGTACCAGAAACCAGGCGTTACAATTCTCCCCCACTTTAATCAGACTTCGTCCTCGAAGTCGACTGTCTCGAACAATCCTGGGTAATGCTCCCTCATTTCCTCCTCATGTAACGTCCATAAATTTTACGCCAAATTCAAACTTTTTCAACCATAAATAAAAGTCAAATAGTATTGTTTACAAAATGTTTTCAAATCAATATCCATCAGAGTGTCCCAAAATCATATCATAAGGATGAGGAGCGGTACGGTCACGCCTTCGCCTTGCCACGATCTCCTGAAGTACCTGAAACAATAAACTGAAACTGTAAGCCCGAGGGCTTAGTGAGCTACCCCCAAAATACCAATACCACACTGACAATACCATATCAGTAACAACCAATCAATCAATCATGCATACTGGGCCATCGGCCTGACTGGTCCGCCCTACCGGGCCTACAGTCTAACTGAATCTATTCATGCATACTGGGCCATCGCCCTAACTGGACCGCCCTACTAGGCCTACAGTCTATCTGAATCTATCCCGAGCCTTCGGCATGACTGGTCCGCCTCGTGACCTGCAGTCTCCCCAGACCGCTCATAGGGTATGTTGGCCTTCAGCACAAAGCATGACCGCCTCAACCTAACCAATAAGCAAATAACCAAGTTCACATAACTATCATATACTGGCATATACAACATCAAACATATCTATCATACTGATCATCAACCATAGAATCCTCTCGTAACGAGAGTACCGACCTAGCAGGTCACTAACATGCAAATCCTTACGGATCATAAAGCATAACATACTGTCTACCCTGATTCCGATCTAGCAGACCAAACCATATGTAGCATACCATAACAATAACAACAAAAGGGCCGGCCTTGGTGCCGTAGACCCTATCGATATAGTGAGGATGACTCACCTCGCAGATGCCGACTCGAAAGGTAAACTCCAATTCTCAGATCACTTGTCACAGGCTCCACCACCTATGACCATAGTACAATATACTCATAAGTCCTTAACTCTATAAGGTACTCCATAACCCACCAGTCAACCCCTGGTCAAAGTCAAAGTCCTCAGTCAAGGTAAACAGTCCATGTTGACCCCCAACTCGCCGAGTACCCTTGGCTACTCGCTGAGTTCCTCGAAGCACATTCCACTCGCCGAGTCATCGGGGTGACTCGTCGAGTTCCTTCGATTCCCGATCAAACTCTAAGGCCACCCGTCGAGTTCCCTCCTTGCCACTCGACGGGCACACACACATACATATCCTAGGGAAAACTCATCCGACTCGCCGAGTTGTTCTTCAACTCGTCGAGTCTTATGGTGATCTTCATCGGACTTGCCGAGTTGTTCATCCAACTCGTCGAGTTCACGGCCATCTTCATGTGACTCGCCGAGTCAACCTTGCGACTCGCCGAGTCCATTCAGTCCTTTTTCCATACAGACTTGTTTTGAGCCATGCAGCGGCTCCAAATCACAGATCCAAGCTTCTAGGGCATGCTTTTCACGTAAAGTTGCAAACTTTACGTGCATGCATGACTAATAAGGCTCTTTCAGCCGAGCTCAGCCAGATTCATTGCACATTCCTTGTCTCTTAGTTGCGGAAGTGTTTGGTGGATGATTCCGCAGTTGTACCCTTGGAGGATATTCAGGTGGATGACCGCCTAAATTATATTGAGAAACCAGTGGCAATATTACATAGGGAGACGAAAACCTTGAGGAACAAGGTATTGGAGCTAGTGAAGGTGTATTGGCTGCATCACAAAGGGTCGGAGCCGCACTCGGAATCAAATCAATCCTAAACTCGACCTGCCTCTCTGGAGGTACCCTAGGCAAATCCTCTGGAAATACATCCGGATACTCCCACACAATCGGCACATTGCCCAAGGTATCCTTACCCAAATCTTGGGTATCAATGACATAAGCGACAAAACCCGAACATCCCTAATGAAGATAATGTTGGATTAGGTGTCTAAGCCCATAACTATAATTGGTATGTACTTGACCCGAGAGTAGCATGGTCCATTATGAGTGGCATTCACCAGAGAAATTTGATAGGATGGGTACTTGAGAAAGAGGTTATTTGTGATTTATTGATATATTATAAGTATAATATATTAATTGTGAAATCATATTATTTAATTAGTATTGATCAAGAATTAATTTAGTGATCAAAAGAGACTAACTAAATTAACGGGGAATGATTTTGTAAATCAGTAATGCATATGGTTTGGGCTATTGATCCATGATGGACTAAGTTTATGTGAGAGTCCATGAAGAGTTAGTCCATAAGAGGTATTGGATCATAAGCCTAAGTGTAAGAATTAGGGTTTGCATATGACTCTTGGAACTCTACACTATATATGTATTCCTCTAAGCCTAAAATCGGACCTATGAGTTCAAAGGAAAGACCTATCCAATTTTGTGTCTCCAAACCTCTCTCTCATATTCATCCAATTTTTCATGGTGTGTTGTGAACCGTTTGAGGCATCACACTTGAGGTGTTAAGCTCTTGAAAGGCCAAATTCAACAAAGTACAACAAGAGGTAACATTCTAACTAGTTTTTATGATTCAAATATCAATTGTATGCTAGTTATAGGCTTCATGCTTTGGATAATTTTTATTGCATGTATAACTAGAGAAAACTTAGATCCAAAGCATTAGGGTTGTATGTGCACCATATGAGTGTTATAGTACATAAAACCCAACAGTGGTATCAGAGCCATGAGTGTTTTCTGTTATTTGATGCAATTGTTGTTTGTTCAAAGCTGAAAAAATCATTTTTTTGGACTCTGCCTGATCACCACGAGGTGGTCAAAATTACCACGAGGTGGTGATGGGTCTGGCAGATTTTTCGGATTTCTTGGCTTAATTTGGATTTTGATAATTACTATAAGTTGTTTTGTTGATCATAATTAAAATTTTATGTTATGAAAATAATTATCCTCATCCAATTAAAAGATATTTGTCAAATTGTAAGATAATTACTAGTTTATATGATAAAGCTAATTATTTATAATTTTTTATTTGAAATTATCTTGCTATAAGAGTTGCATTAGGTCAAATTGGTAAAATATAAAGAATATATGATTATTTATATTAGTTTTAGATTTGATCTAAATGTTTTAAGAGGTTACAAAACTTGTCATCAAGTTTTGGAACTCAAAAGGTTTTAAGGAGTTACAAAACTAAGTCTATAAGTTATGGAATCCAAAAGTTTTCAAGAGTTTCATAACTTTCCATCAAGTTATGGAATATGAAAAGTCTCATTCATGAAAACATTAACTCTTGTAATTGAAAGGTTTGAAAAGATGCAACTCTTAGGTTCATAACTTAAAAATTAATTAAATAGTTTTAATTTTGAATTTTTATATTTAGCACATTGATGTTTTGAATAGTTCAAATTACATCTTTATGAATTTCATTAAATTAATTAAATGTTTAATTAAAAGAGAAGATTAATAAATCCATAATCACATGGTTCAAGTTTAATTAAATTAAGAGTATAGTTTAATTAATAGATTAAACCACAAAGTATTTAAAAAGTTTAAAATACACTCTTATACTATATAAAATTAAAAGTTTAATATATTATATGTATAAGTAAAAAGCCAGTCTTACTGTTAGTAGGCCTCATTCACGAAGCTGGTCTATAATGGGTGTTTAAGGAAGCGGCCTGTAAAATGACCTCCATTAGGTATCCACTCTTACCCACCGCACCATTGACCAGTGGAGGGTTGTTACCCGAACGAGTTTGATGGGACACTTAAATCCTCATTAAAAGTATAATGAAATACAAAGTAAGTAAACATTTTATAAATTCCAAATCTTAGTTACTTTAGGAAAAATGTGAATTTGATGCTAGCCCATGAAATTGCACATTGCACCTTATTGGTCAGTTAGTGGAGCGTGTGTGGTTAACCAGCACACTAATGTGGACTAATGAAGGATGGCAATGGGTTTCTCGTAAATTATCATTGATCAATAGAGCATGTGTGGTTAGCCGGCACATTGATTAGGTGATTAATGACATCGAGAGTACCAAGCTAATTAGCATGGTTATTCACACCTTGTTTGTGATCCTCGGTATCCCAGTCACAAACTTGAAGGGCGTAATCGAGATTAAACATGCCATTGAAAAGTTCAATGACTCTCAAAAGAGTCTAAGAATTTCATTTCATTTAAAACCTAATATTCATTTTCGTTTTTCATGGTGGAAATTGGTAAATCGTCATTTACCTACCTTCAAATATTTTACAATTGGATTACGACATCCCTCTTCTGAATTGTAGAATATTGTGTTGTGTCATAGCCGTAATATTTCATTTTGGGTGTTATATTAAGGACTTAGATCAACTAACTTGAATTTCTCCCTTGTAGATGTTTAGTTCAGACAACTATGGTCTTCCCGAATCTTTTGGAAAAAGCTTTCTACATGAAGATGATATTCCTCAATATCATACTTCATTTCCTCCACCTCCTCTAATAATTCTCCCTGACCCACACGTTCGTCGACTTGAAAAGTTCAAGGTCACTCAAGCCCTATTGGCTAGCAAACACCAAGATGGAAGGTTTGTGTGTGCACATGTCTTGGATTTGAAGTCACACATTGATAGGCTGGGAATGTTGGGTATCGTTTTCCCAAGGAAGTTGGCTGTTGACTGGGTTCTTCTGTCACTTCCCAAGTCGTATAGTCAGGTTGTTAAAGACTACTATATGACAGATCACGACGTGACCCTTATCGATCTTACCTATTTGCTAATTTCTGCTGAATCAACAATGAGTTGGCGTACTGGTTAAGCAAATTTGATTGGAAGATCTACTTCCCAAGCTGCCATGGACATAGGCAATGACATAGGTAGTCCATAAAAAATCCCTTCTCCTATGGGAAGGGAATTGGCTATGGTTAAAAGATTTGACCATAAGAGAAAAGCTAGTTCTGAGATAGTTCCATGTGCAAATGCCAAAGAGTCCACTTGTTTCTATTGCCATTTGAAGGGGCATTGGAAGCAAAGCTGCCCTGACTACCTGAAAGATCTAAGAGAGGGTAAAATCAAATTGTATGATTCTACTTCATGTAAGTCCACTATCTAACTCTATTAAGTTCCTATTTGTAGATTCTTAATACATGATGTGATAAGATTACATTTTGATGTTTTGTAGAATCGAAGGAAGCTTAAAGGAAGAGCGAGCTGATTCTGATCGCAAAGAGATGGATTTCGATCGCATGGTTCGATGATCAGATTTTGAGCTGCTGCTTAAGAGTTATGATAGATTGCTTAGAAATATTTAGTAACATAGTTTTCATTTATATTTGCATTGTAAGGACATGGTTTTCTGCAATTGTTATGAATAAATAAAGTTTTGATTTTATCTTATTTTATATTTCCTTACAATGGCGTTTGTGAAAATTGATGTTTGTATGTTTCTATTGTTAGCAATATTGAAAAATGGATTTGATTCTTTTGTTTATGGTAGTGTCGGAAATTTACCAAATAAGGAAAGATTCTCATCACCCTAGTTTCAATTGGACAGAAACTTGGAATCATGCAACTTGTATTGTATGATGAATGAGAACTTTCGTCTTTGGGAAATTAAGACTAATTCCTTGTTCACATGTATATGTGAGTCAAGTGAAGGACTTGGGGATCAAGTACATTTTGTTGTGCACTGGTCAGATCCACCACAAAGAACGATAAGACTATTCGTCATGATTTACTAAAAGATTAGTGAATATGATTATGCTTACAAGGTTAAGTATAATTCTGAATCATTGAAAAGCTTCAATGTATATGGTTTATACAGAAAGATAAAAGTTTCTGTGAGAGTCCATGAAAAGAGACTAATTAAATTAACGGAGACTGATTATGTAAATCAGTAATACATATGGTTTGGGCTATTGATCCATGATGGACTAAGTTTCTGTGAGAGTCCATGAAGAGTTAGTCCATAAGAGTTATTGGATCGTAAACCTAAGTGAACGAATTAGGGTTTGCATATGACTCTTGGAATTCTACACTATATATGTATTCCCCTAAGCCTAAAATCGGACCTATTGTTGGAGCCTGAAAGTGAACCACTAGCAATCCTGAAGTCTTTTGTCAAAACCGAAGTCAGCTGAAGTTCCAAAGTGAAGACTGCTCCGGAATATGTCTGTGTCCGAAACCTAATGAGTAGTTGGTGATGCGAAGAGAGTGAAGGCATTCTGGAATGGACTTTGTGTCTAGAATGTGTGTTTCCGGAATCAGTATTTTTTCTTGTCTTATTAAATGTATTTGTCTTTTATTTAATTTAACTTGTCATAGGACTTAACTTTATTTGTCAACACGATATTCAGAGTGTCAGATGTAACTCTTTTATCCAGTCTTATGTTTGTAATCAGTTAGTACCATGTTTCATGAACTCCTATTTATAGTTGCATTCAATGTTAAATCAAAGACGGATTTGTTCAAACCTTTTAGCAATATCTCATTCACTTCTCTCACTTTTCAACATTTTCTTTGTTCTTCATTTATTAACCTTACTTTGATCATTATTCTCATTCTTCATTTATGGCTTGAATATTTGTTGAATGCATTAACTCAGACTTGACTGGTCTATCCATACTTGAATATAATATTCATTAGCAAGCAGACATTGATCTTAAAGTATTAACTCAAGGTTTGAGTTTTCAAACCTTGTCCATGCGCATTAGATCTATTTGTTCTCTCAATTGGTATCAGAGCTTGAGTGGTTGTCCTTTGAATCCATAAGATCAGATTATAGTTGGTTTGAAATTACCCTGGTATTTCAACCATTTCTATGTTAAGGATAAAAGTTCTTCTATATACCACTTTTTCTTGAAGATATCTTAACTTCAATGGCTGCTTCTAATCCTCAACAAATGATTTCAATGCAAATCGCAAATAGTGTGGGTGGCCCTACACGTGCCCCATTGCTAGTTGTGGAAGAATACGATCACTGGAAAGTTAGAATGAAAAGATTTTTACTAGCTAAAGAGAAAGGTGAAGAGATTTGGAGATCCGTCAAAGAAGGTCCTCATGTTCCTGTAAGAACGGTTGTGAGAGATACTGCTGCTCAACTTATGGGTCAAGATGAGACTCGTCCAGCTCCTCTAACTGCAGATGATATTGAGAAGTTGCATGCTGATCAAGTTGCTTTCTCAGAAATGGTGTTTGGTGTTCCTCCTTCACTCTTTAAGCACATTAAGTTGTGTAAATCAGCAAAAGAGATTTGGGACACTCTTCAAGACCTGATTGAAGGTTCGGAAAACATGAAAGACAAGCGTCTCACCTCAGTTGTCAATGATTTTGACACCTTCACTACCACTCCTGGTGAATCAGTGGCCTCAGCCTCAAACCGTTATCAAATCGTGGTCAACAACATGACTGCTCATGGGATTGTCCGAACTCCTTTGGAGTACAATCTCAAATTCATAAACAGTCCCGGAAAAGGATGGGGAAATGTGAAATCTTATCTCCAAAGTATTGGTTCTTTGAAAAAGTTAAAGCTTTATCAACTTTTTGATGAACTTCAAGGACACGAATCTAATGTCGCTCAGACCATAAGAGAACTCTCAGGAGGTCCTCTTGCTCTTGTCAGTTCCTTTGAACCAAACATTCCAAACACATCCACTTCGGACCTTTTCAAACCCATTGTTCCATCTGTTCAATCCTCCTTACCTATCTTACCCACACAAAACTATCTTGTTGATGATTCCGTAGCCATGAACTCTGAACTCCGTTTCCAACAGGAGTTTGCTCTTCTTTCCATGAAATACAAACGTCCTTTCAATCCCTCTTACAAACCTTACCAAAATCGATTCCATGCTCCTCACCAACAATACTCAGCTCCGGAACCACAACCAACTACAGAAAATCCTCCCACATACAAACCAAACATCACTAAGCCAAACTCTACTCCGGAACCACCGCAGAATCCAAAATCCGACAAAGCAAAAATTATGTGTCACAAGTGTGGACATGCAAACCACTTTGCTAAAGATTTCCTGGCTTTAGCTCCGCAAAAACCAAAGATCAAGGACTCTGCTTACCACGCCCGAAGAGCTCAAGAGATGGCAGAGAGTGAAAAAGCCTTCATAACAACTGTATCGAGAGATGTTGAAGGATATTGGTCATTCGAAGATGATGATGGCATGGTGACTGGAAGAAACATGTGCTTGATGGCAAGACAAACTGTTGAATGTGATGAAGGGTATTGGTCATCTGGGTCAGAAGATGAATATGATGTTGCTGAACCACACTACTGCTACATGGCCACTAACGATCCACCTGGTAGAAGCGTCGTTCAGCAGGTAAAATCTATGATTACAGATAATAATTTTAATTTGTCTCTTTGTGATCCTTATCTAACCCAGATCATAACAGATATGAGCACCATTTATAAAGCCTATGAGTTTACCATAGAAGCAAGTGAGAAGAAGGAGTGTGAACTAAATCGTCTTAGGTTACGTTTTGAGGATAAAAAATTGAAAATCGAGTCTTTAGAGAATGAGCTTGTAATGTCAAAAGATGAATGTGTCATTTTAAGATCTAACTACTATATGGAACTAGTAAAGCATAGTTCTAATCCTAGGATTACATATCGCTCATCGGCCCAGAACTCGCAACTACGAAGCTATTTTCTCGAGCGTGGCAACAATTCGTGGATCCATGGTTTGGATGAAGCTATGTAAGACAAATGTGAAATCACCTATTCTGAAAGAAATTTCTTGATTTCTGATAAAAAAAACGTCTCAATGCTAAGATAGATGCTTTGCATAATTCTATAGACATGATTGAAGCAAACAAACGGATGAATCATAATTTTCGTCATCCATGGTCAAAAGCACCTGGTCTCGGAAGAAAGTTTGCGAAACCAATTGCTCGTACCTTGAAGGAATTGAAAATTTTGACATTCATGGGAGCGGTTCCGAACATCAAACATTTGGACACCCCTGTTTCTCCCTTGTCACCTCTTCTTGAGACCGCAGAGCACTTTGCGTCCTTAATTCCTAAGTATCAACAAATTGTTGTCAAGTGTACTGATTCCACGCCTCTGATAAACCAGGACCTGAATCGGACCACAAAATCTCATCACAGTGTTTCAAACTACGTAGATTACTTTCCTAAGCATAACCCTCCTAACAACTGTGTTGTTGAAGAAATTATTTCGGTGACAACTGGAACTGTTACCTCTGAGTTTGTATGGGCATCCTTAGATGATAATGTTGAAACATCAAGCTGCGTCTCCTCTGATTCTTACGAATCGGATTCCTTAGTCATCTCAAAAACAAATTTGGTTCCCATTAACCCCGAGTTTAGTAATCCATCTGCAGGACAAACATCAAAATCCTCGTCTCACCCTAAGAGAAAACCAATGTTGAATATGAAGGATATTGTAGATCCTAAAGTGGAAGCCCAAAATGCTCATAAAAAGGAAGTTAAGACTAGACAAAACTCTAGGTTCCTTGAGAACTCCAAAAAGAGTGTATCTCGGAATTCGCAGTCATCAACCCATAGTAAAAAATCCTTCACACCCACTAATATCCTCAAGAGACCTTCTAATTCTCTCAGCCCTATAGAACCCAAGAAAGTAGTCAGTAATACTCAGCCTAAATCTTGTGTGAATACCATGACTGTCCAAAACACCTCTCGTCGGACTGTTTCATCTGTTTTCGTTGCTAAATCTGATGGCATAATTTTTCAAACCCAATGTTTCAAAAACCAATGTGTCATAAAGTAAATCAAAAATTGCTAAGAAAACAAAATTTTCAAAATCTTCAAAGAAAAATCTTGTGTGGAAAGTCAAATCTCACATTGATGAAACAACAGTTCCGGAGGTTACAATTGTTTCCACCACTCCGGAAGTCAATGGTCCGAAGAAAACGGTTTGTAACCCTCAAGTCATTGAATATGACTACTGGATATATGAAAAGACATTATCCTTCTGTCTGTTTTCTAAGAACTCAAAAAGTACTCCTAAGAAACACAAAGGTGTTCCAAAGTCACAATCAAAGTCCAAAGCCAGTGCCTATGTCCCTAAACCTAACTCAGAGCCTAAAAACTCCATCACTCACTAATTTTGCAGGCACTTTGTGCTTTGGAGCTAGAAACAATATGGTATATTGATAGTGCTCAAGGTTCTAAATAACGTAAGGCGTGACTTGGCCGCAATGACAAGCCTCGAGTTTTTTCGAGCCTTGGCGAGTCACGTCGTTTGTAAGGCGTGACTTAAGGTGGCAATTTTGTATATAATTCATATTTTTATATGTATTTTCTACTATTATTCGTTTTTATACACATATATAAGTCAAGGCGGCATTTTGGTAAAACTTGGCGGCACATACAAGCCTTGGAGTCATGGCGCGCCATGGTGGAGCCATGGCGAGCTTTTTAGAACCTTGATAGTGCTTGCTCCATGCACATGACGAGGCAGAAAGACTTTCGACGGGATCTCAAGCTTTCTCCAAACGCTGGTTATGTGACATATGACAACAACTCCAACTCTCAAATTCGTGGTTACGAAATTCTCACCAATGGAAACTTCTGTATCTCAAATATGGCTTATGTAGCTGATCTGAAACATAATTTGATAAGTGTAGCTCATCTCACTGATTCAAATCGACGTGTGGAATTCTGCAAGAAGTACAACTATGTAATGACTGAAGACAGAAAAGAGTGCTTAATCAAGTCAAATTGCAACAAGAACATGTACCCACTCGACATCAACATGATTATTGGCAAACCGCAACTCTGCCTTCTCTCCAAAGCTGTTCCTGACGTCAGTTGGTTATGGCACCGAATGCTCGCTCATCTGAACTTTCGGTAGATGAATGATCTCGTATCTAGTGAAATGGTGAGAGGTCTACCTCTTCTCAAATTTGAAAATGATCATTTGTGTGCTACTTGTTAGTGTGGAAAGCAATCGAAGAAGGGTCATCCAGTTATCATCAAAAAATTAATCTCAGAACCATTAGAGCTTCTACACATTGATCTTTGTGGACCATCCAATGTAGAGAGTCTTCATCATAAGAAATACATTCTTGTGATTGGTGATGACTTTACAAGGTTCACTTGGTTCTTTTTCCTAAGGCTGAAATCCGAAATAGCCTCTGAGCTCATAAATTTTATCAAGGGAATAGAAGTTCTCATCAAACTCCCAGTTAGGAGAATCCAAAGTGACAATGGCTCGGAATTCACTAACTCAACCATTGAAAAATTCCTCACTGAGAAAGGAATTGACCATAACTTCTCAACACCATACACTCCACAATAGAACGGTGTAGTTGAAATACAAAATAGAACTCTTGTTGAAGTTGCTCGATCCATGCTTAACTTCGCAAATATACCACTCTACCTCTGGGTTGAAGCCGTATCGACTGCCTGCTTCACTCAAAATTGGAGTATCATCAATCGACGCCTCAACATGACACCGTACGAAGCAATGAATGGTCGAAAGCCAACAATCTCGCTTCTTCATGTTTTCGGATGCAGATGCTTCATCAAGAACAACCGTGATTAGCTTACCAAGTTCCAACCTAAAGCTGATGAAGCCATCTTCCTTGGGTACTCTTCTAAATCAAAGGCTTACCGAGTTCTTAATCGGAGAACTCGTGTTCTGGAAGAAAGCTTTGATGTTACATTCGATGATAACTTTGTTCGGAATTCTGGCCCAACCCATGTTACAACTCACATTATGGAGACCGATGCTCCACCGCCAGGATGTCTGAACCCGAAAACAATTCTTGAAGTTGACTTTGAAACTCTCTTTGGTCCTTCTGAAACCGCCCTTGATTCGGAATCTCGAACAAGGCAAATCTCTCCTTCGGAAGCTCCTGTTTCTCAAAATGTCTCCGGTCCAATCCCAAGTCTCTCTCCATTTGATTCCGAACCGTTTCAACCTTCTCAGGTTGAGGGGGAGAATGGTCATCCCTCTCTTGAATAAAATGTGGATGGTTTTCTAGATGCAACTGCTGATTTCGACGACTCCAATCCTATCAACATTGACGACAACGAAAACAAAATTTTCTTTGAGTTCCCTTCTGATGATGACGTCAACCTCTCCGGTTCAGAAGTTCAGGGGGAGCATCACCCTCAAATTCAAACCATTCAGGGGGAGCAACTTGTGACAACCCGAAATTTCTATTCTGTACAACCATTCACTTCAATAGAAGTCAGTCTAGTTTCTGCTAACTTTTAAGCTGTTTGGTGTCAGTTTGAGTGTTCTAAAGCCTAGTACTTCAAGAGATCATTATAGGAAGTATACTTTAGGGTTAATTGTACAACATTTAAGTCCCAAAACTCCAAGAGTTTGGAGTTTACGGCTCAAAATAGTGTTAGGGCCGTAAACCCTAAAGGGTATATAAATGACACTTAGTCATTTTTAGCCATTTTTCCCATTTCCAAGTCAAGAACAATTCTCTCTCAAGTATCATCCGAATTTTTGTCAAGATCTTCAAGATTGTAAGTGTTTCCTTCCTTTTTTAGTTGATACCTTCCACTATCTAGTGATCTTACATGATTTCATCCATGAAATCATTCCATTTTCTTAGATCTTCAAGTGTTCTTCATTTCACCAAGAACACCAAGAACACATACTAGTGTTCTTGGGCCGTGAACCCACTTACAAGCTCCTATATTGTAAGTATTCTTACCTTGGCTTGATATAGTCTTGTTTCACTTCTTATTCAACTAGAAAACATCAAGAAACACAAGATCATAAGGTGTTTTCGGCCAAGACATGTTCTTGAGCCGTAAACCCTAATGAAGGGGGCATAGTGAGCCCTAGTCCCTTCCTAAGCCTTGGATACAAGTCTAGATCACTTCCTTGAAGAGTTTAAGACCTTAAACATCAAAAAGATCAAGAACACATGGAGTTTACGGCCGTAAACTCATGGGGAAATGTCCATGGGCTGTAAACTCTATGAAGTGGTGAAATTGTGCCACCATGACTTCCTAAGGCTTGGGCTTGATCATAGGATACCAAACCTTGACTTATAAGACCTTTACACACAAAATGGTACATAATACCATGAGTTTACGGCCGTAAACTCATGGGGAAATGACCATGGGCCGTAAACTCAAGTGTTATGACCATTATGGCCATAAGCTCAAATGTAAGGCCATACTCCCTTTAGATGTAACCCTTTGGTACTACTAGCACTTGAATCAAAGTGTTATCCATGTTTTAGGGTGTCTTTACTTGATAAATTAGTTATTAATTGACTAATTGGATACATATATGTATCATTATATGTTAAATAGGATCCGTGTGTGTGCTCAAGTCTTCACTTGACACTTTGCATCCTATACCACCCGTTCATCCAAACCACTCACTACAGGTGAGTTCATACCCCTTAATCAACCTTTTAAATGATTTTAAATGCTTTTATGGGGGGGGGGGGGGTAATACAAGTAGATACATTATAGTTATTATATCAATCACATGTGATTAATAACTATCAAACATATGGATTTCTTACTTTTCAAACTGTATTATCAAACAAACTACTTCAGAATGATTATCAAACTCTTTTACATGTTAAACTCTTTATCAAACGTGTTTCTTTATGCCAAACTGCTTTCAAATCGTTTTATGAAATGACATCAATTCATCAATGTTTATTTAAACTCTTCAAAAGGTTTTACAAAACTTCTTTGTCTTTTAAACTAATATATTTTGTTAAATGTGTATCTATTTAGATATAGTTATATAAGTAGGATTCAAAGGACTTAGGAATCATAACTTACCCTACCTCCTGTTCCTTGTTTGGTTGTGGTCTTAGGGTATCGGTTGTTTGTCCGAAGGTCGTTTGAATCTTAGTTATATATTATGTATATGTATATAGATACAAAAGTTCCTTCTTCAGTTCAATACCTTTGGGTAGCAAAGGTATACAAACATGTTTATTTTTACAAACAACATTGCTAGTAAACTATAATAGGAATAGTTTAGGAAGTTACAAATACTATTACTAGAACAATGAAACATACAACGAGTCAGTTCATTCATGAGTCATAACAGATAGTGATGAGAAACAAACATAACAGATAGTGATCAGAAACAAACATAACAGATAGTGATGAGAAACAAACATAACATGTAGTGATGAGAAACAAACATAACATACATTGATGAGAAACAAACATAACATGCTAGACAGAGAGAGAGCATATATTACACTAGTACATACATTACATATACAAGTACATTACAACAGTTATGTGAGCCACGTAACGGGGCATGGCATCACCTGTCATGGCTCGTTTTGTATCCAGAATCTCCTTAAATGGGGAGCGTTGAGTTTGTGTATAGGTCTATACTGGATTGACTATCCTACACCTTGCTGCTAGCTACAGTGGGACTTGCAAGTCTACGGGTGCCAAATGTCATTTCTTCCGACGTCTTTCATCGTCGTGTTTTTAGTCGGTAGTATGGTATAGGCATATCACATGGTACTTTAAATAACAATTGGTTTAAGGTAGTTAGTACAACAGTAGTTACTTAATACAACACTACAGTACTATTTTATTTCCACATTACATTCACTTTGTGATCTTCTCACAATGAACAGTAATGTAAAAACTATATTTTTGGTTAGTGATAGTCAGAATTGGGAAAATACATACTCTTACAAGAGATACACATACAAACATTTGATGCCTTGGTAGAAGGCTACTTTTAGTAGAAAACATAGGGTTTTCTAGGAGATACAAACATTTACAAACATTTACAAACATTTACAAACTTATACATCAAGTACTTACAAACACTTTCATACAAACAATGCCACTAAATTACTTATGATCTCACCAGCTTTAAAGCTGATAAACTCTTTCAAAATAACTTGTATTCTCAGGTCACCAGTAGACAGGTACCGGTGCCAAGTTTTGAGAATATGGAGCTCGTTCAAGACTCATCTTTTATTTTGATTTACATTTTTAGTGTCTTATACACTTCACAGAACACACTTGTATTAAATTATAATATTAATGCAATGGATGATGTTGTTGCTTGTTTACTACTATTCATTTTTGTGATACTATACATGACGTCCTCCACCCCCGAACGTTTCCGCCATTCTGGTTTTGGGGTGTGACAGATTGGTATCAGAGCATTGTTTATAGTGAATCGAGTATATCAACCCATAAAAGATATACAAACTATAAACACAGCGGGATTTAAAAATACTCTGACAAAGAGTTTATACTTTTAAATAATAAAATATTTAACCAAGTATACTCACCTGCATTCATGCTAAAATCAGTGTCACTAGGACAAAACAAAAGTATTACGATTGTTGGGCAACACAAGTAGACTTAGAGACATATAGTCAAATCTGGGAAGATATAGCCTGATAAACTATATTATCCGAGGAGTGACTAGCATGTGCCTAAGAGTGGTTGTGAGGTTGCAACAAGTCTAAAAACTTACCAACAATACCACAACGAAAACCTTAGAACAAAACATAAACTTAAAATACTATAGCAGTATTTTGTGTTACTATAATTTACTTATGTGCAAACTAAAAAGGTCTTATAACTACCTAATTAGTACTTTGATTTAGTTATTTCTTATACCCCTTTTCTCGCGTAGATAACATGGCTGGATTCCATCCCCACGGCGACCTGTACTTCCTTAACCAAGGTAATGGAGGAGGGTTTGAAGCAGAGCCAAAAAATGATCACCCAATCCCTATGGATGATCACCAGGCTGAAGGCTTTGCAGATGGTTCTGACTCCGAGCCTGAAGTTGAGAACCTACCCCCGGTGGCTCCTGTCCCAAATCCTAACCCTCGTCCGGCTTTTCAAGGCCCGACGCCTCCGTGGGTGGAAAGCTTGGAAACATGGAGCCAAGAGCAGGATCAGCCCATGCCATTCAATGGAGACCGAAGCTTTTATGACCTGGGCGAAGGAGGCTCAGCAGACAGAGTCTTGCCAATACTGGTCCGCAGAGTTGCCCGAAACGACATTCAGGGCAGGACAACACTCCATCGAATCACGGAAGTTGACGCCAATGCGAGAATGCATACCATCCGCACTATTCAACTGGAAGATGCTCGTGAGAGATCTAGGGTAGACCATGAGGCCCTGTAGCAAGCGCTAGCTGAAACACGAGCTGAAGTCATACAGCTCCGAGTACGCTAAAGGGTGTACGAAAGGCACCTACTTGATGTGGAGCGTCAGCTGGTTGAGCTAAGGGCTCACCCAAGGGATAACCGTCACCAGTAGGAGATATTCTACCTTTCTTTCATTGGTTGAAAGAGTAGTCTTCCTATCTATGCTCCAAGCAGCACTTTTCTATGTAACTAACTCTGTACTGTAAGTACTTTCTAGTTAGGCCAGTATGCCGTCAAAACTTTTCTACTTCGGATATGATGTAAGACCTACTCCAAGGTCATTTTTCCCAAACGTATTACATCTTAAATATCAATGATATTAACAGTCGGCAAATTTCTGTGCCAATCCTTGTTCAAATACTTTCGCTCTGCTATCGTTAGAATCCTATCTAAACCTCACTTCGTCAAATAATTGAGCTGTGGTGAATTAGCTCAAGGATCGCTTCCAATTCTTGTCAAAGGTTGGATCCGGTTATCCTCCAACCAATGATAGTCTAGTTAAAAATAGCAATTGTCTAGTGAACATTCTACGAACTTACTTCAACTCTTTTCCAGTACTGCATCATAGGTATGTAGGTCAAACCATCGAGAACAGTTTAACAAAACAAAAACTTTACATTTACATGAATGAGTAGAATACATCTAGGACCGACCATAATCACTCACAAAATCCTTTTCTTATCAAATAGCAGAATCACGTCTTCATCTAGAGGTAATCAGCCGAACGACAAAACCCCGATCCTTCAAATAGACGCTGCCACCTTCCAATCAGCGGTAACAGCTGCCGTGGCAGCTGTCCTTGCACACCTCAACACTAGTAACGAAAGCAAGGCTGTAAAAGGTGTTGACAGTTCAAATTGTTGTAACCACCCGGGAAATCAACAAATGATAACTGTTACGAACACCCAAATCCGCAAAGCAGAGGGTAAGAAACGAAGGCGTCAAGCCTACAAGGAGCGCAAACGATCTCAAAAGATTGCCAAGCAACAGCAACCAGTGGCGACCCCAGCCACTTCAACACCGTTCAGACCATATGAGGGAAAACTCCCGAAGTGTATAAAGTGTAATTTTCATCATACAGGAGTTTGCAGTGATCCGCAATGCATAAATGGCAATCAAATGGGGCACACTATCGGTGTCTGTAGGGCGCCGGCAATAACCGTCTTCCAAATCACTAACATCGGGGTCAGCCTGGCTTGCTATGGTTGTGGTGAGACCGGACACTATAAAAGGAATTGTACAAAGGGGAAGAGCAATGCAAGCGCTCTTGTCCACATAACTCCGACTCGACACTTCACTTCCACCACCAATGCTGGGGTAAGCCAGATTTGTTATTTATGCGGTGAGATAGGACATCTCAAGAAGGATTGTCCAATAACAAAGAACTCTGGCGCAGACGGGAAGATTCTAAGGATCACTGCTGAAGGAGAGACTACTCCGGACCCACGTTGAAATTCTAGGGCGTTTTCATTATATTAGACTTATAAGCTGTTAAAAACTAGTGCAACCCGAGTCGTATCTTTTGCGAGATCCTGTCAGTCAAGGGACTCTCGTGCTGCGTGTACTTGCTTTTGTAGTATACCTTGTTCACAGCAGCAGTCTTGTAAGATAAGCTAAAATACTGAAACTCTGTAAAGTTGCACCATTATGTTTTTGTAACACCTTTATAATCTAATCTAACGTCTTTTATTTCGAGTAGTCCGACATTATCATGTAACATGAGTCGATTCGACCCTCCCAATGCTAGTCTCATGCGAAAATCCTTTTCCCCATAGTCTCCTTTCTAGCAAAACCGTCATTCCCGAACTCCGACATACTCATGCGAAGGGTATCTTATGTTTCGTACCCTTCCCGAAGAAACCTACCCGGAATACCACTCGTGCAGTACGTCAAGTTCAATCCGAAGACCCATACGGTTAATCTATCGCTGAGGAATGTATACGCAAGGGTGGTATATAATCAAGGTTCTACAGGCTTAGAATTGATGATCCCGCTTTAACTTCTTTTCCTTGTTTGGATGTGAGCTTTGAGAAGAATCATTTATTCGACGGCCTTTTCAATCTTAATTATATACGACTCGTGTACGCGAAGCCGTGATTGAGGAAGCAATTATGACTTCCAGAAAAGAACTTCAGGACGAAGACTGCTCCAGAATACGAGGGATCGCACTGCCATGCGAATAAACTTAGGAGCCAATCAAATGCCTTTCCCACCGACCGAGACAAGAGATTCAGATAGAATAGAAAGCTCCCAGGATTACCTCCACAACGTCAAGTCGAGTTCAGGATCGACTTAGTTCCAGGGGCTACCCCAGTAGCCAAATATCCCTATCGTCTAGCACCTGCATAGATGCAAGAACTGTCTGATCAACTTAACGAACTGCTCGGCAAAGGCTTTATAAGGCCAAGCTTCTCACCCTAGGGAACTCCGGTTTTGTTCGTCAAGAAGAAAGACAGATCATTTCGTATGTGCATCGACTACAGGGAGCTCATCAAGCTAACCATCAAAAATCGTTACCCTTTGCCTCGCATAGACGATTTAGTTGATCAACTACAAGGGGCGAACTTCTTTTCAAAAGTCGATCCAAGATCCGGGTATCACCACCTACGAGTATTAAGGGAGGATGTTCCGAAGACAGCCTTCCGAACTCGTTATGGACACTACGAATTCGTAGTGATACCATCCGGATTAACAAACGCGCCCGCAGTATTCATAGATTTTATGAATAGGGTGTGTCGTCCTTACTTGGATCAGTTCGTCATCGTCTTCATCGATGACATACTTATCTACTCTCGTAGTAAGGAGGAAGATAGTCAACATCTTCAGCAGGTCTTGGAAACATTTCGATCAGAGAAACTCTACGCGAAATTCTCTTAAATGTGAGTTTGGATTCGAAGGGTCAAATTCCTGTGTCACGTGGTTAGTGAAGAGGGAATTCATGTAGACACTTCCAAAATCCAGGCCATTGAGAATGGTCGGATCCGAAGACACCTACAGAAATTCTTAAATTTCTAGGTCTCGCAGACTACTATAGTAGGTTCTTTCAGAACTTCTCACGATTCGCGAAGCCCTTACAACTTTGACCCATAAGGGCGTGGCCTTTGACTGGGAAGAGAAGCAGGAGAGAGCGTTCCAAACGCTAAAACGAGCCTTGTGCACCGCGCCGATACTATCCCTCCCAAAAAGGAATAGAAGACTTTGTAGTCTATTGCGATGCGTCCAAATCCAGGGCTCAGTTGCATTTGGATGCAACGAGGTAAGGTCATTGCCTAAGCCTCCCGTCAGCTTGAGACACTCAAAGCTAGCTATGAAATACACGATATAGAGTTAGAGGGAATCGATAGAGAGGATCGTTCAGATTAGTGGACGATTGAAAGCCTCTAGAGACGGATAGAAAAGTTACGCAGGGCTTTTCGAGATTCTCACTAGAATCGGCCCTGTAGCTTACAGACTCAACCTACCCCCGCAAACTTAGTAACGTACATTCTACTTTCCACGTCTCGAACTTGAAAAAGTGTCTCTCCGACGAGACTCTTGTATTCTCACTCGACGAGATCGAGATCAACGAGAGCCTCAATTTCGTGGAAGAACCTGTGGAGATCAGGGACCGAGAGGTCAAGAAAATGAAACAAAGCCAAATCCCGATAGTGAAGGTTTGCTGGAACGCCAAGCGAGGACTTGAATTCACTTGGGAGCGCGAGGGTCAGTTAAAACTGAAATACCCTCATCTTTTTATTTGTAACTACTTATTTGCTTAAACTTTAATTTCGGGACGAAATTCCCTCTAACGGGGGGATGATGTGACAACCCGAAATTTCTATTCTGTACAACCATTCACTTCAATAGAAGTCAGTCTAGTTTCTGCTAACTTTTAAGCTGTTTGGTGTTAGTTTGAGTGTTCTAAAGCCTAGTACTTCAAGAGATAATTATAAGAAGTATACTTTAGGGTTAATAGTACAACATTTAAGTCCCAAAACTCCAAGAGTTTGGAGTTTATGGCCCAAAATAGTGTTAGGGCCGTAAACCCTAAAGGGTATATAAATGACACTTAGTCATTTTTAGCCATTTTTCCCATTTCCAAGTCAAGAACAATTCTCTCTCAAGTATCATCAGAATTTTTGTCAAGATCTTCAAGATTGTAAGTGTTTCCTTCCTTGTTTAGTTGATACCTTCCACTATCTAGTGATCTTACATGATTTCATCCATGAAATCATTCCATTTTCTTAGATCTTCAAGTGTTCTTCATTTCACCAAGAACACCAAGAACACACACTAGTGTTCTTGGGCCGTGAACCCACTTACAAGCTCCTATATTGTAAGTATTCTTACCTTGGCTTGATATAGGCTTGTTTCACTTCTTATTCAACTAGAAAACATCAAGAAACACAAGATCATAATGTGTTTACGGCCAAGACATGTTCTTGAGCCGTAAACCCTAATGAAGGGGGCATAGTGAGCCCTAGTCCCTTCCTAAGCCTTGGATACAAGTCTAGATCACTTCCTTGAAGAGTTTAGGACCTTAAACATCAAAAAGATCAAGAACACATGGAGTTTACGTCCGTAAACTCATGGGGAAATGTCCATGGGCCGTAAACTCTATGAAGTGGTGAAATTGTGCCACCATGACTTCCTAAGGCTTGGGCTTGATCATAGGATACCAAACCTTGACTTATAAGACCTTTACACACAAAATGGTACATAATACCATGAGTTTATGGCCGTAAACTCATGGGGAAATGACCATGGGCCGTAAACTCAAGTGTTATGACCATTATGGCCATAAGCTCAAATGTAAGGCCATACTCCCTTTAGATGTAACCCTTTGGTACTACTAGCACTTGAATCAAAGTGTTATCCATGTTTTAGGGTGTCTTTACTTGATAAATTAGTTATTAATTGACTAATTGGATACATATATGTATCATTATATGTTAAATAGGATCCGTGTGTGTGCTCAAGTCTTCACTTGACACTTTGCATCCTATACCACCCGTTCATCCAAACCACTCACTACAGGTGAGTTCATACCCCTTAATCAAGTTTTTAAATGATTTTAAATGCTTTTATGGGGGGGGGGGGTAATACAAGTAGATACATTATAGTTATTATATCAATCACATGTGATTAATAACTATCAAACATATGGATTTCTTACTTTTCAAACTGTATTATCAAACAAACTACTTCAGAATGATTATCAAACTCTTTTACATGTTAAACTCTTTATCAAACTTGTTTCTATATGCCAAACTACTTTCAAATCGTTTTATGAAATGACATCAAGTCATCAATGTTTATTTAAACTCTTCAAAAGGTTTTACAAAACTTCTTTGTCTTTTAAACTAATATATTTTGTTAAATGTGTATCTATTTAGATATAGTTATATAAGTAGGATTCAAAGGACTTAGGAATCATAACTCACCCTACCTCATGTTCCTTGTTTGGTTGTGGTCTTAGGGTATCGGTTGTTTGTCCGAAGGTCGTTTGAATCTTAGTTATATATTATGTATATGTATATAGATACAAAAGTTCCTTCTTCAGTTCAATACCTTTGGGTAGAAAAGGTATACAAACATGTTTATTTTTACAAACAACATTGCTAGTAAACTATAATAGGTATAGTTTAGGAAGTTACAAATACTATTACTAGAACAATGAAACATACAACGAGTCAGTTCATTCATGAGTCATAACAGATAGTGATGAGAAACAAACATAACAGATAGTGATCAGAAACAAACATAACAGATAGTGATGAGAAACAAACATAACATGTAGTGATGAGAAACAAACATAACATACATTGATGAGAAACAAACATAACATGCTAGACAGAGAGAGAGCATACATTACACTAGTACATACATTACATATACAAGTACATTACAACAGTTATGTGAGCCACGTAACGGGGCATGGCATCACCTGTCATGGCTCGTTTTGTATCCAGAATCTCCTTAAATGGGGAGCGTTAAGTTTGTGTATAGATCTATACTGGATTGACTATCCTACACCTTGTTGCTAGCTACAGTGGGACTTGCAAGTCTACGGGTGCCAAATGTCATTTCTTCCGATGTCTTTCATCGTCGTGTTTTTAGTCGGTAGTATGGTATAGGCATATCACATGGTACTTTAAATAACAATTGGTTTAAGGTAGTTAGTACAACAGTAGTTACTTAATACAACACTACAGTACTATTTTATTTCCACATTACATTCACTTTGTGATCTTCTCACAATGAACAGTAATGTAAAAACTATATTTTTGGTTAGTGATAGTCAGAATTGGAAAAATACATACTCTTACAAGAGATACACATACAAACATTTGATGCCTTGGTAGAAGGCTACTTTTAGTAGAAAACATAAGGTTTTCTAGGAGATACAAACATTTACAAACTTATACATCAAGTACTTACAAACACTTTCATACAAACAATGCCACTAAATTACTTATGATCTCACCAGCTTTAAAGCTGATAAACTCTTTCAAAATAACTTATATTCTCAGGTCACCAGTAGACAGGTACCGGTGCCAAGTTTTGAGAATATGGAGCTCGTTCGAGACTCATCTTTTATTTTAATTTACATTTTTAGTGTCTTATACACTTCACAGAACACACTTGTATTAAATTATATTATTAATGCAATGGATGATGTTGTTGCTTGTTTACTACTATTCATTGTTGTGATACTATACATGACATCCTCCACCCTCGAACGTTTCCGCCGTTCTGGTTTTGGGCCACTCGCGCATGATACAAGACCCTCACTGACTTCCTCAAGTGCTCCGGTTTCCAAAGAGGTATTCTAGATCCTACCCTATTCTGAAGATCGAATGGTAAGCATCTCATGCTGGTTCAAATTTATGTGGACGATATCATTTTTGGATCTATGGATTCATCTATGGTTGCTGACTTTGATAAACTTATGATCAATCGATTCCAAATGAGCATGAATCGGGAGTTAAGCTTCTTTCTTGGTCTTCAAGTAAAACATACTAACAGAGGAATTTTCATTCACCAAGAGAAGTTCATTTCGGAACTCCTCAAAAAGTACTCAATGGACACCTGTGCCTCAGCCAAGGTACCAATAGGCTTCGGACGCAAGATCTTTGCCGACCCTTCAGGTGTAGCTGTTAATGAAAAGAAGTACAGAGGAATGATTGGATCCCTGCTCTATCTCACAGCAAGTCGTCCGGATATCATGTTTTCCACATGTTTGTGTGCCAGATTTCAAGTCAATCCAAAGATGTCCCATATCCTGGCTATGAAACAAATTTTCCGATACCTCAAAGGTACAAAGAGTCTCGGAATTTGGAACCCAAAAAATGAGAGCTTTCTACTTCAAGCATATTCAGATTCAAACTATGGTGGTCTTTAACTTGATAGAAAAAGCACATCAGGTGCCTGTCAATTCTTAGGTGGTCGTTTGGTTAGTTGGTCATCCAAGAAACAGAACTGCATTGCACTCTCTACAACCGAAGCAGAATACATTGTTGCTGCCAGCTGTACCTCTCAAATTCTATGGATGAAATCTCAACTTTTGGATTATGGTTACCGCTTTCAGCGCATTCCTATATATTGTAATTCTCAAAGTGCCATTGCGATTTCACACAATCCAATTCAGCACTCCATGACTAAGCACATTGATATACGGTACCATTTTATAGATCATGTTTTAAATGGTAACATTGAACTCATTTTTGTTCCATTTGATGATGAGATTGCTGATGTCTTTACTAAGGCATTAGATGAAACCAAATTCAACGGTTTTCTGAACAAGATGGGCATGATGATGCCAGATCCTCAGTTCTTTCAAGAGACTTGTTCTCTTTGATGGAAGTATTCGGAAGAAAATTGGTTCTGATCTCAAAAATTTTCATCTCTGAACTATTCTCTCTCGGAATACATAGGATCATTTCACTTGTCTTTTTTTCTGACCATCACCCGAGTTTAAGCTGTACAGTTCATCCTGATTATTTGTTGTTCAAAGTCCACATAGTCACTGTAATCACATTTGGTATCTCAGAATCTACTTCATAAAATCATCCCGGAATTCAAATCCGGAAAGGTATTGCATTCTTTACTTCGGAATTTTCAAAATTTCACTCCGGAAGTTTTTCAAACCTTATTCCGGAATGTCTTGAAAATCTTTTTGGAAAGTCTCTCAATTTTCACTCCGGATTTTTCAAAATTTTACTCCGAAATCTCAAGTAATTTTTGACTCCGAAATTTCACAGTTTTACTCCGGACTGATCATATTCCGGACCATTTCTAAAATTTTCAATCCGAAACTCAACTTTTTGCCTTCCGGATTTCAAACTGTCCGGAATCGATCTTTCGGAAACCCAAAAGTCCATAAGATGAAACGCTTTTTTGTAACGGTAACTTTAAGGATCCTTATCTTCCTAGAAACTCGTGCCACAATCGCACGTCTCCAAAAGCAACCATCAAATCGCCATTTAGGGGTTCCTTTCTAAGTTATACGCCATCCGTACCTTTCCCTTCCCAAGTCAATTCACCCCCAAAAACGGTTATTCATTTAATGCTACCCGATTGCGTTTCGGATCCTCATCATTACTTTTTTTTAACCCGACCCATTTCACTTACCTATATATACTCTCAAAAAACCCCTTTTACCTCTTTACGCGCTCAAACCTCGAAAACTTCAAAATTCTCTGTGTTCATCGTGTTCTTGAAGCTCTCATAACAACTCTTCAATGCCGTCTCAATCTTCAACTCAACAACCACCTGCTACTGATTCACCACCAAAGAAGGCTGCCACCAAGAAGAAATCATCCAAAGGTTCATCGTCTTCTCAATCTGCTGAACCGTTTCTTAGGGATACCACTCAATTGTTTTCGATTGATCCCATGGATTTTTTTGATGAGCCTATTCGAGTGATGATCGAGTTCATCGCTCATCATCCCATTGCCATCCCACTTGCCAAAGTTCCAGAACCACCACTTCCACTCAGTCTCTTACACACTGCTTTCACGATAATCAAAATCAACAATGGTGTTCTCGAAACCAAAATCACGGGTGATAGGATTGTGCCCATACACAAATAAAATTTTCTTAGGGCGATTGGTGTGAAAGAAAACCCCAAGGGTTTTAAGGTACAAGAACCCACTGCAGAAGAATTTCAACTGTTCTTGAACCATATTGGGTACAATCAGGATTACAAAGCCAAAGACTTCAAGAAATCAACCGTTTCCGGACTATGGACCGTGCTGATGCACTTCATCATTCGAGGGTTGTTTGGAAAGCATGAAGGAACAGACACCCTTAGCAAAGACTGGCTGTATGTGGTGTACAATATCTTCTTCGGACGTGACAATGATGTTGATCTTCCGGAGGTGTTATGGCAAGACTTTCGGAAGTTTTCCATCAAGAGAAAAGTCAACGAAATTTCAAGTCCTCGATTTTGGGCTTTGACGATTTAGGAACTCTACAAAGAAAGATCTGAACCCATTCCTATTTCAACAATTCTGAAAGAGGTATGTGTTCCTTTCAGAGCAATTAAGCACTATCGCATTCCGGACCAATCATCTTTTGGTCCTGTTAGAAGACTTCTGGACCATATGTTGGCCCTCATTCCTTCCGAATGCATTCACTTGAAAAATCATTTAGAGAATTCAGTTGTGTTTGACCCAACACAACCTGCCCCAGTCTCTGTTGAGCCCACTCCGGAAGAGGCCAATCCTTCTGTGTCCGGACGAAAAATCAAAAAGTCGGCCAAAAGGAAGACTTCTCCTTCGAAGCCAAAGCCTAAAAAGAAAACCAAAGTCAGTTCCTCTTCTCAAAAGGATGGAGCTCATGAAATTTAGGCTGATTCTGGCCTTCCGAACACCCCTCCTACCCACTCATCCGAGGTACTCCTCGATGTTTCAAAAACACATGCACCCACTCACGGGGAGTCTGCACATAATCCACCCTCACCTTCTCAAAAAAGTGATGTTGGTGTTGAACAAAGTTCCTTGCCCCCCCCCCCCCCCTCGAACAAACCCACGTGTCCAATTTGATATCCCATTCATTTCATCACGCACACACTCCGGAACCCCTGTTCCGGACCTTAAGCATTCTAAGGTTGGAGTTGTCCCTCCAACCTCCGGTGCCGCAACTGGTCTGATACCCGAAAAGGGTACAGGGCGACCAGGAGTTAACGATCCATTGTGGGAAGACTATGTGAAAAGGGCACACTCTCGGCATCCGGAGCTCACCAGATCGCAAGTGGAGTCCACTCTTATCGCCATGAAGAAGAGAGCCATGCAAAGCAACTTACCCTATGTCTCTCCTATAGATGAATTAGTAGATCTTAAGTTCACATCCGGAGAAACTCCAAAGTCTCCTCCTCATGCTTCAAATCCTTCAGTTTCGGATGATGAAATTTCCGAAGAGGTACTGCTGACAACCGATGTTGCGCATGTTGTTGATTCTAACATGTTTTCCTCAGTTCAACTTCACCTAAAGCCATCTTCATCAAAGCCAGCATTTGATTTCAGATCTTCCTCCTCTACTCAACATGAATCGGAATCAACACAAATGCTCCATGATGATGCAACTACCAACAAACCCGGGCCTTCTGTCACTCAAATCACTCCGGCATCTCCGAAACACAATCCTCAACCTTCCAGTTTAGACAACGGATTCTCAGCAGGAAATCATATTGATCCGTTTGCTCTTTTGGATATCCAATCCAATGATTCGGACATAATGAAGAAGGTTACCACTCTTGAGACTTCCGTGGCTGAGCTCAACACCAAGATCGATACAAAGGTTTCCGGACTGGACTCCAAGCTAGATGCCATTCTCCAGTCCTTGTCTAATCAGTCTGGACCTTCTGTGGCTAAAAGAGAAGCTCAATTAGATCAACTGATCTCCATCCGGCTCAAACACTCCATTGAAGAAGTTGAAGCCAAATATGATGCTTCAGTTGAGCAATATCTCGACACCATCACCACCATGCTGAAGGTCCATGATGACTTGGTTGCTGCTACCAATGATCTCATCAAGCTGACCCATGTTCGTCATGAGAAACAGATTCAAAGGTTAGAGAAGGAGATTAAGAAGAAGGACGAAATGAACTTGATCATACAACAAGTTCTCATCAAATTGCTTCGATCCACTTGGAACCTTGTTGATGTTCCGAATCCCAAGTTTGATGAGATGCTTGATATTGATATGTGCATAGTTAGCTATATATTTCGATTAGAATTTTATTATTTTCTAGCTAATTTATTGCAATTTATGGACAAAAGGTACTTAATTATTTTTAAATTGTATTTTCAGTCTAAAAGATGAGCTCGGAAGCAAAAGGAAGCAGGAAATGCGATTGGAAACTCGAGAATTGAAGAAAGAAGAAAAAAGAAGAAAAGAGTCAAAATCCGGAAGGACTCGACGAGTTGCATCGACTACTCGACGAGTTCCCACGAATGTTCGCGAAGCAAAACACAAAGTCCTTGCCGTATACGGATTCCTAAAGGGGACTCGGCGAGTCGGTTATCTACTCGGCGAGTAGTCCCTGTTTTCTGAAGACTATAAATAGAAGCCAAATTGCTGAATTAAAGGCTCTCTCTGGAACCCTTGGGGATTACTTTGCGATTAAGGTACTATTGAAGCTTTGGAGTTCGTGAAAACAACCCTATACTTCAATTTTAAGGAGATTAAAGGCAAATTTAGTATACTCTCTACTTTATCTTTTATTTGAACCATGTTTGAGTTATTAGACATTGTTTGTGAGCTACTATCTGCTGTGATTATGAGCTAACCTTTTCATCTTCTGTTTAGGGTATATAAATTTGCAATTATGGATTGATTTATAGTTGGATTAATTTTTTATTGGTGAATTATGTTTTATTGAGCTTGTTAAAGAATCTTATGCATTAACCACAACTATTTTCTGTTAATTAGCAAGTAATTAAGCTGCATGAACATCTCTTAATTTCTTATCTCATAGGATTTGTGTGAAAACATTGTTATGTGCCTAGGAATAGCGAATGTGAACCTAATCACTTTAATCGGTAACCAATAACAGTTAATCCATTGCACTTGCCATAAAATCAACCATATGAGTAAATGAATCGAACCTAAACAGAAGCCTTCTTATCATTGAATTTAGTTGGTCTTTACTTGCTTTAGCTGTTAGTTATTTAATTAGCATATTAGTTAGTTGCGTAAGTTTCTAGTCTTGCAAAACTAGAGAAAACCCTTACTTTTATTACTTGTTTTAGTTAATTCTAGTTATTAGTTTAATTACCATTCCATGTGTTCAATACCCTGCTTATTCAACTATACCACCAATTGACAGGTCCACTGCCTTTGTGTGTCTAAGTTATATCTTAAAAGTAGGACTAAAACTAGTGCATTTATATACACATCAAGTTTTTGGCGCCGTTGTCGGGGAACGGTTCAAAAATTAATTCTAATTTCTAGTGTTATCGATCCTTTGTGTGAGATTTATCTTGCACAAAGTTACTGCTTTAGTAATTTAGTTATTAGGATTAAGTATTAGGTTTTGCTGTTTTTTTAGTATTTGTTAAAAAAAATTTATGTCTTAACCTTGAACTCGCCAAGTGCAGTCGATGCTACTCGACGAGTCCAGGGCGAATTACCAGTTTCGTTTTTAGTTCATTTTTTTCTTTTTACGCGTGTTTTCTGTTTTGCTTGCAGTACGTTTATGACCAGAGGAGGAGGTACACCTTTGATTCCACCACTTGAAGACCCGAAAGAAACTTTAAGGAAAAACAAAGGCAAAACTGTAGGAGAAACCGCAACATCGAAGAATTCGCCGTTGAAGAATCTCAAATCTGTTTTTAGCAAGAAAAAGGGCAAGAAAGTGGGAGAATCCAGCGTCTCTTCATTGGCGGACGAAGACCCGAAGAAGGAGGATATCGAGTACAAAACTGAAAAGGAAGAAAGCGAGTTTGAAGAAGGAAGCGACATAGAAGGTGAACTAGCTAACATCATGGCTAACATCGATGAAGTTCCCATGGGTGAATGGAAGAAAAGGATGCGTGACGACACCGGCCCAGGACTCGTGCGACCGGCGATTCCCGGAACTGCCGCCTTTGAACTTAAGGGCCACATACTTTCTCAACCTAAGGAAATCCCATTCTTCGGGAAAGATCATGAAGACACATACAAGCATCTAGACGAGGTCAACGATATAGCCGACTACTTCAATGTCCCTAATGTGGCTCGCGACACTGTTTTGCTTCGTATGCTACCAGTCACATTCAAGGGAGCCATGAAAGATTGGCTGAAATCACTCCCTCCAGGATCTATCACTACTTGGGCTAAAATGAAAGAGGAATTTATAGACCAATTTTGCCCTCCCTCAAAGATAGCCAAGTTGAAGAAAGTAATAGCAAATTTTGAACAACAAGCTGGAGAGTCACTTTATAAAGCACGGGAAAGATACAAAGGCTTACTAAGGAATTGCCCACACCATGATTTAAATAGTCAACAAGGAGTCTCCATTTTCTATGATGGAGTAAACGTGACAACTAGGCAGCTCCTTGATTCGCAAGGACCACTCACAAAGAAGGCACCCCCGGTGATAAAGGCTCTAATTGAAGAATTCTCTAAGCATTCTAGAGAATATCATAACCCAAGGAACGACTTGACACGAGGGGCAGTGAATTCTATTACTGATGACATGGCAGCAATGATGGAAAAATTGGAAAGCATGGACCGGGGGTGCCATTCATCGAGGCGGTTGCACAAATGCCTAAATATGCCAAATTCCTCATGGAGCTTTTAAATATTAGAAAGAAGACGGAAGAGGTGAAGAAAGTGGTCCTAAATGAGAATTGTTCAGCTGCCATGTTGAACAAATTACCTAAGAAGAAGGGTGATCCAGGAAGCTTAACCTTGCCTTGTCAATTTGGAAACTTAGCTACTATTTATGAATTGGCTTATTTGGGGCAAGTGTAAATCTCATGCCGTACTCATTCTTCAATAAATTAGATCTTCCGGAGCCAAGGCCAATTCGAATGGCAATTCACTTAGCAAATAAAATGGTCACATTTCCAAGGGGAATATGCGAAGATTTATTGGTAAAAGTTGATAAGTTTGTATTCCCGCGGATTTCATTGTACTAGACATGGAAGCAGATCCTCAAGTTCCGATCATACTTGGAAGACCTTTCCTCAATATCGCAAGTGTTATAGTTGACATGCGAGATTCTAAACTTACTCTCCGGGTAGGAGACGAATCAGTTACATTTGGAGTTGATCAAGCTATGAAGCATGCAAGGAATAGTGATGACACGACATTCTCGGTTGATATGTTGGAAGAGTTAATGGAGGAATGGAAAGAAGACGAGGCAAACAATTCCACCGTCACATTTGAAGAAGAATTTGATGCTGAAAGAGACCTGATGGAGATAGAGAGAATGCTCGAGGAAGCTGAATATAATGATCTAATTAGGAGTGCAGAAAGCCCGACTCGCCGAGTAGCATCGACCGACTCGACGAGTCCATTCGAAAAAACCCGATCAGTCGCGAATTTAGGCCGGGACTCGACGAGTCCACTCACTGGACTCGACGTGTTCAACATTCAGAACTCAACATCTGAACTAAATATTATACCGGATCACTTGGAGTATGCATTTCTTGAAGATGACCAACAAAAACCAGTAATTATAGCTGCTGATCTAGCCAAACACGAAAAAGAAAGCCTTGTAGGAGTACTAAAGAAAAGGCAAGGAGCCATAGCATGGAAGATAACTGATATCAAGGGTATTAGTCCAGCTTATTGTTCTCACAAGATTAACTTAGAAGATGGAGCTAAACCTATAGTTCAACGCCAAAGAAGACTTAACCCAAACATGCAAGAAGTTGTGAAAAAGGAGGTGGTTAAACTATTAGATGCTGGGATCATTTACTCAATCTCCGATAGGCCATGGGTAAGTCTGATGCAAGTAGTACCGAAGAAGGGAGGAATGAAGGTGGTTACCAATGAGGACATTAGTTAATTCTAACTAGAACAGTAACCGAGTGGCACATTTGCATCGACTACAGATCACTAAATGATGTTACTTTCAAGGATCAGTTCCTGTTGCCATTTATTGATCAAATGCTAGAAAGGCTTTCCGGTCATCAATTTTATTGTTTTCTCGATGGATTTTCGGGGTATTTTCAAATTCCAATCGACCCACAAGACCAAGAGAAGACCACTTTTACATGCCCAAGTGGAACATTCGCATATAGACGCATGCCTTTTGGGTTATGTAATGCACCATCTACTTTCCAAAGGTGCATGATGGCCATCTTTCACGACATGATCGAGAAATTTGTGGAGGTCTTTATGGATGACTTCTCGGTTTTTGGGTCATCTTTTGAAGATTGTTTATCTGATTTGGATTTGATGCTAGCTAGATGTGAGAAGACCAACCTTGTCCTTAATTGGGAAAAGTGCCACTTCATACTAAAAGAAGGAATTGTGTTGGGACACAAAGTTTCATGGAAGGGGATTGAAGTGGATAGAGAAAAAGTGGAGATAATAGCTAAGTTACCCCCTCCAACAAATGTAAAAAGGGTAAGGAGTTTTCTTGGCCATGTGGGATTTTATCGTCGCTTCATTAAAGATTTCTCAAAAATCACTAGGCCTTGACTCAACTACTCTTGAAGGACGCTCCATTCGATTTTTCTAAAGAATGTCATGAAGCATTTCATTTATTAAAGGAAAGATTGAGCACTACTCCCATCATGATAGTCCCAAATTGGGATCTTCCTTTCGAGCTAATGGGTGATGCTAGTGACTATGCAGTGGGAGCTGTTTTAGGGCAAAGGGTTGATAAACATTTTCAACCTATCTACTATGCAAGTAAAACTTTGAACCCAACTCAAGAAAAATACACTACTACCGAGAAGGAGCTACTAGCAGTGGTATATGCTTTTGATAAATTCCGACCATATTTAGTCTTATCCAAGACAATAGCTTTTACCGACCATTCTGCCCTTAAGTATCTTTTTGCTAAACAAGATGCTAAGCCAAGATTGATACGTTGGGTCTTGCTTCTACAAGAATTTGATATTGAAATAAGAGATAAAAAGGGAATGGAGAATGTGGCTGCCGACCATTTATCAAGATTAGAAAACCCGCATTTGGAGGAATCGGAAGAAAACAAGATTGGAGATGATTTTCATGATGAATATCTTTTGGTAATAGCAGGAGAGGTGCCATGGTTTGCGGATATAGCTAATTATTTAGCAACCGAATATATTCCAAAAGACTTAACCCGCTAGCAAAAGAAGAAATTCTTTTCAGAAATCAAGTACTACTTTGGGACGAGCCATACCTTTTCCGAAGCGGTGCAGACGGGATGATACGAAGATGTGTGTTCGGGAAAGAGTGTCGGGAAATCTTTGAACATTGCCATAGCGGGCCCACCGGAGGACATCATGGAGCACAATATACAGCTAAGAAGATTTTTGATATTGGTTTCTATTGGCCTACAATTTTCAAAGATGTTGCTCAATATGTCAATGAATGTGATTCGTGCCAACGGACGGGAAACATATCATCCTGAAACGAGATGCTCCAACATAATATTCAAGTTTGTGAAATATTTGATATTTGGGGGGATTGACTTTATGGGACCTTTCCCAATGTAACCCCCCGATTCTCAGGTATTGTTTAAATAAGATTTATTGGGTTAAGCTCTACTCGACGAGTTGGTTGACCTACTCGTCGAGTAGCAGCGGGGTGGGATCGCGTGTCAAGTGACCTACTCGACGAGTCCATATTGGGACTCGGCGAGTAGGAGCTGGCAGATGAAACCTTAATTCCCAGGGTTGCACCTCTATTTAAAGGAACCTCAGCCTCCTTTGGCCTCTTTGCAGTCTTTGAGAGCCGCTTAAAACCCTAATACGTGTGTGTGTGTGCCCCTTTGTGTGTTTGAAGCTTGAAGAGAGGATCCTTGGAGGGAGAAGGCTTAGAGGAGAAGGAGATTGGAGCAAGTAGAGTGTGGGAATCAACTCTTATCTCAGTTATCATCTTCTGGAGGTAACCAAATCGCCTTTTTCCTTGTGAATCTCTTTTATTGGTTGAGTTTTAGGGTTTTTGGTGAGATATTAAGTTGGAAAAATGAGCTATGGGCTAGATCTGAGGTTGTAACTTCAGATCTGGACCCTCCTTGGATTCTATAAGCATAAAGTTTCAGTTTTGGTCATGATTAAGGTCCCTCTTGAGCATGAAGTTCCATTAAGAACTTAAAATAGGCATTTAGAGCCTTTATAGCCATGCATGCACGTAAAGTTTGCAACTTTACGTGATAAGCATGCCCTAGAAGCTTGGATCTGTGATTTAGAGCCGCTGCATGGCTCAAAACAAGTCTTTAAGGAAAAAGGACTGAATGGACTCGGCGAGTCGCAAGGTTGACTCGGCGAGTCACATGAAGATGGTCGTGGACTCGACGAGTTGGATGAACAACTCGGCGAGTCCGATGAAGATTACCATAAGACTCGGCGAGTTGAAGAACAACTCGGCGAGTCAGATGAGTTTTCCCTAGGATATGTATGCGTGTGTATCCGTCGAGTTGCAAGGAGGGAACTCGACGGGTGGCCTTAAAGTTTGAACGAGAATCGAAGCAACTCGACGAGTCACCCCGATAACTTGGAGAGTTGGATTGTGCTTCAAGGAACTCGGCGAGTAGCCGAGGGTACTCGGCGAGTTGGGGTCAACATGGACTGTTGACCTTGACTGAGGACTTTGACTTTGACCAGGGGTTGACTGGTGGGTTATGGAGTACCTTATAAGGTTAAGGACTTATGAGTATATTGTACTATGATCATAGGTGGTGGAGCCTGTGTCAAGTGATCCGAGATTTGGGGTTTATCTTCCGAGTCGACATTTTCAAGGTGAGTTATCCTCACTATATCGATAGGGTCTACGGCACCAAGGCCAACCCTTTAGTTGTTATTGCTATAGTATGCTACATGTGGTTATGATCTGCTAGATCGGAATCAAGGTAGACAGTATGTTATGCTCTTATGATCCGTAAGGATTGGTATGTTAGTGACCTGCTAGATCGGTACTCTAGTTACGAGAGGATTCTATGATTGATGATCAGTGTGATAGATATGTTTGATGTTTGTATATGCCAGTATATGATAGTTATGCGCACATGGTTATTTGTTTGTTGGTTGGGTTGATGCGGTCCTGCTTTGTGCTGAAGGCCAACATACCCTATGAGCGGTCCGGGGACACTGCAGGCCCACGAGGAGGACCAGTCATGCCGAAGGATCGGGATAGATTCAGATAGACTGTAGGCCCAATAGGGCGGTCCAGTCAGGCCGATGGCCAGTATGCATGTTGATTGATTGATTGTTACTGATATAGCATTGTCAGTGTGGTATTGCTATTTTGGGGATAGCTCACTAAGCCCTCGGGCTTACAGTTTTTAGTTTATGGTTTCAGGTACTTCAGGAGATCATGGCAAGGCGAAGGCGTAACCGTACCGCTCCTCATCCTTATGTTATATTTTTGGGACACTCTGATGGATATTGATTTGAAAACATTTTTGTAAACGATACTATTTGACTTTTATTTATTATTTTAAAAGTTTAAATTTGGCGTAAAATTTATGGATGTTACAAGTTGGTATCAGAGCCTTGGTTTGAGTGAATTGGAGGAACACTCGTGTGAATCCAGTCTCAAATCAAGGGGATTTTTGGAAAGAAAGTTTTAAAAAAAATGGTTTTCATAATAAAGGATGGAGGATGCAGAGGGTACGATCAGCCGGAGCCTGTAAGTAAACCCCAAAATACCACACAGTTATTTGATATTCTGATATGTTAGAACAGCATGCTAGTGCTAGGCTAGGGATCTTCAGGAATCGCATGATAGATTTGCCTGATTATATGATACCTATTAGCCTAGGGTTTCTTGTATATGGAATTGACATCATAATTGTAGATGTTTAGTATATGCATCACGGCTGTGTATAGTTAAGATCTTATAGCCTGAGAATGTCTGATTCGACTTTAGGGTAGGATTGGATATTCGAAAGTCTATCGGGTCCAGCGTTATGTGCGGCTAGCATACACTAGCGCTGCAGGGGCTGATGGAAGTTCCATGGAGGTGTGAGTTGTGCAGAGCTGTGGGATCAGTTGGGAGATAGGCGATGTTCCCTAGTAGTGAGGGTTGAGTGCACATTATGTTGAGTATAGTTTTAGGGCATTGTGGTGATACTTGAGACAAATATGGGTAGGTGCGGAAGGTAGTATGGGCCCATACTACTGAAAGCACAGGACCCATACGCGTAGCAAGGAAGTCACAACCCCTAGGATTTGTGGGTTTTGGTCTTCCGATATTATATTGTTTATCTGATGTCTTGAATGTACCTTTCAGTATGGTGATGACGAGACGTTTTGCTGCTGGGTCCGGATCAGGATCGGGATCCGGATCAGGGTCAGGGTCGGGGGACGGAGGGTCAGAGGTGCCGGTAGCACCTGAGCCCGTGGTTCAGATGGGGACTGAGGAGCTGGATGCCAGGATCCGGGAGATTCTGCACGATGAGGTCGCTGCGGCTTTCCGATCGCAGCTACCGGAGATGTTTGGGTCGATCAAGACCGCGATGGTTGAGTATTTTGATGAGCTATATGCAGCTCTGGCAGAGACAGCAGCCGCTGCAGCCACTTCGACTGTAACTGCGGCGGGGGTTGGAGGAGGAGCCGGCAGGGCTTTTCAGTACCGGGACTTCGATAATACGAAGCCCCCGACATTTGATGGTACTCAGGATGCGATCAGAGCTATGCGCTGGTTGTCTGACGTGGAGGACTGTTTCTTCACGTGCTCGTGTCCTGCTGACCAGAAGGTCAGGTGTGCTCTGAACCTGCTTAGGCTCGGGGCAAAGGACTGGTGGAGATTGACGACAGGTTCATATTCTGATGATCAGCGTGATGCTGTTACTTCGGAGCAGTTCCGGGATATGTTTCGCACCCGCTACGTTCCGCGCGTGGAACGGGAGCGGCTTGCTCAGGAGTTTTTGACATTGAGACAGGATGGGGAGTCTGTGATGGAGATTACCCGGATGTTCACTGAGAGGCCTATGTTTTGCCCGGAGTTTGCGTCAGAGCAGTCTCAGATGACTCGTTATCTGAGTATGCTCAAGACGGATATACGGCAGTTTGTGGCTACACAGCGTTGTGAGACCCTCCTGGATCTACAAGAAGCCGCGAGGCGGCGTGAGTTGGAGATAGAGCTGCAGCTGAAGGAGCAGCGTCAGGCACCGGCACAGCCTCAGTCGGCGCCTAAGCGGTCTAAGACTGCTGACACACGGTCTGGGGGTCAGCAGAGCCGCACTTGTGGAAGGTGTGGCAGGGTTCATTCGGGAGCTTTTAGAGCAGGAGGTGGGTGCCACAAATGTGGCAAGGAGGGGCACTATGCCAGGGACTGCCATCAGTCCGCCCCTCCCGCAGAGATGAGGATTTGTTACCATTGTCATCAGGTTGGTCATGTGAAGACCAACTGTCCGCAGCTCGCCGCCAAGTCGGCGCAGTGTTCCGCGCCAGCTACTGTGAGGATTGGAGATGGGAGGCCAGTCAAGGTGGAGCCTCCGAAGGCTCAGGGTCGCGCCTTCCAGCTCACGGCCGAGGAGGCCAAGGCAGCACCGGATGTGGTTGCTGGTACGTTTCTATTCTCTGTCTCAGTTATTGTATTGGTGTTATGCTTATTGATTGTACCTGTGGTTAGGTACGTTTTTAGTAAATTCTTTGCCCGCTTTGGTATTATTTGACTCGGGGGCGAGTCGGTCGTTTGTATCTCAGACCTTCTCTAGAGGGTTCAGTGTGCCGATAGATGATCTTGAGTGTCAGTTGCGAGTTTCGATCGCCAACGAGCACGGGGTTTCTGATTCTTCGGTCTACCGGGGATGCGAGTTGGAGATTTTAGGGGTGTCCTTCCCTATATATTTGATTCCTATCCCCATGGGGGATGTATGCGTGATTGTAGAGATGGATTGGCTTAGCCGTTTTGGCGCCTTGATCGACTGTGAGGGACAGCGGGTGGTGGTTCGAACCCCAAGTGGGGGAGAACTGGTAGTATATGGTGAGGGCACCAGGTCGGGATCAGGGTTTTGTTTGGCAGCCAGGGCTCGACAGTATATTCAGCACGGGTGTGCCGGTTATTTGGCGTATGTGGTAGACACGCGGGTTAGAGAGCAGCTCTCAGTTTCAGAGGTCCCGGTGGTTAGAGAGTTTGCTGATGTGTTTCCGGAGGAGTTACCCGGAGTGCCTCCGATGAGGCAGGTTGAGTTCAGGATTGATCTAGTGCCAGGTGCGGCCCCTATCGCCAAGGCACCATACCGTTTGGCACCGCCGGAGATGCAGGAGCTATCATCTCAGTTGCAGGAGCTAATGGGTAAGCAGTTTATTCGTCCGAGTAGTTCACCCTGGGGAGCACCGATCCTTTTCGTCAGGAAGAAGGACGGTTCGCACAGGATGTGTATTGACTATAGGGAGCTGAACAAGTTAACGGTGAAGAACCGTTACCCGCTTCCGAGGATAGACGATCTTTTCGATCAGCTGCAGGGTGCATCTTCGTTTTCCAAGATTGATTTGAGATCAGGATACCACCAGGTCAGGGTGAGGGAGGAAGACGTGGAGAAGACAGCGTTTCAGACTCGTTATGGTCATTACGAGTTCGTGGTGATGCCGTTTGGGCTCACCAACGCGCCAACGGTGTTCATGGATCTGATGAACCGAGTATGTAGACCGATGCTCGATCGCTCGGTCATTGTGTTCATAGATGATATCTTGGTATATTCCAAGACCCGAGAGCAGCATGAGGAGCATCTCAGGGAGCTGGTGGAGGTTCTGCGGCGAGAACGGCTGTATGCCAAGTTCTCGAAGTGTGAGTTTTGGTTGTGAGAGGTTCAGTTCCTCGGACATCTCGTTAACCAGGAGGGGATTTTGGTCGATCCGGCCAAGGTGGAGGCGGTTATGCAGTGGGAGACTCTGAGATCTCCCTCACACATCAGGAGTTTCTTGGGTTTAGCAAGGTATTATCGGAGATTCATTCGTGATTTCTCCAAGATTGTCGTACCCCTCACTCGTCTAACGAGGAAGGGGGTGGATTTCCGGTGGGGCCCTGAGCAGCAGAGGGCATTTGAGACCCTTCGTCGATGTTTATGCGAGGCGCCGGTGTTGACACTCCCCGAGGGAGTTGAGGATTTTGTGGTATTTTGTGATGCGTCCATCACAGGCTTAGGGGCAATCCTCATGCAGAGGGGACGAGTGATAGCCTATGCGTCGAGGCAGTTGAAGCCGCATGAGAAGAGATACCCCACACACGATCTTGAGTTGGGAGCGGTGGTCTTCGCTCTCATGATGTGGAGGCACTATCTGTACGGGGTCCGTTGCACTATATACACGGATCACAAGAGTTTGAGACACATCATGGATCAGCCGAACCTGAACATGAAGCAGTGCAGGTGGCTGGATGTGGTCAAGGACTATGATTGCGAGATCCTTTACCATCCTGGTAAAGCGAACGTGGTTGCGGATGCTCTGAGCAGCAAGTCAGCTGGGTCCTCGACCCCAGCCAGGTGTGTGAGGATAGCGGTGGATTCCCCGCTGGTGGGTTTGGTCAGGGATGCTCAGATTGAGGGTATGAGACCAGAGAACTGGAAGTTGGAGAAGATTAAGGGCGAAAGCGCCCGGTTTGTTCAGGATAGCCACGGATTGTTGACCCGCTACGGTCGGGTTTGGGTTCCGATGTCCGGAGGGGTCCGGCAGACAGTGATGGAGGTGGCTCATAAGTCTCACTTTTCTATTCACCCGGGAGCCACCAAGATGTACCGTGATTTGAGTTCGAGTTATTGGTGGCCTGGCATGAAGCGAGATATCGCTTGGTTTGTTGAGAGGTGCTTGACCTGCAGGATGGTCAAGGCCGAGCATCAGAGGCCGCATGGTAAGCTGCAGCCTCTATAGATTCCCATGTGGAAATGGGAACGGATCGCGATGGATTTCATCATGAAGTTGCCAAAGACGGCAAGGGGGTACGATGCTATATGGGTCATCGTGGATCGATTGACCAAGAGTGCCCATTTCCTAGCCATACGAGAGAGTTCGTCGGCAGAGAAGTTGGCCGACCTGTACGTCCGCGAGATTGTCTCTCGCCATGGGGTTCCAGTTTCCACTGTTTCCGATCGGGATGTCCAATTTACTTCCCGTTTTTGGCAGAAGTTCCACGAGGAACTGGGTACAAGACTGCATTTTAGTACGGCGTTTCATCCGCAGACTGATGGACAGAGTGAGCGGACCATCCATACCCTCGAGGATATGTTGAGGGCGTGCGTCATTGATTTCGGTGGGAGTTGGGATTCCCACCTACCGCTTGTAGAGTTCGCCTACAACAACAGCTATCATTCCAGTATTGGTGCCCCGCCTTTCGAGCTGTTGTATGGGCGGAAGTGTAGGACCCCAGTCTGCTGGGGCGAGGTTGGGCACAGGGTGATGGGTCGGACAGAGGTAGTTCTGCAAACTACCGAGATGATACAGCAAATTAGACAGCGGCTGCAGACCGCTCAGAGTCGGCAGAAAAGTTATGCCGACCGACGCCGATCTGAGCTGGAATTTCAGGTGGGTGACATGGTTCTTCTGAAGGTCTCACCCTGGAAGGGAGTGATCCGCTTCAGGAAGAGGGGAAAATTGGGTCCCCGTTACATTGGGCCGTTCAGGATTGTTGCCAGGGTTGGTAGGGTGGCTTATAGGATAGAGCTTCCGGAGGAGCTTAGCCGGATCCACAACACATTTCATGTTTCGCAATTGTGAAAATGCATTATGGACCAGGAGGCAGTGGTATCGTTGGATGACATTCAGGTCGATGAGCGCCTGAACTATGTGGAGAGGCCTGTGGCTATTTTGGAAAGGAAGAAGAAGATTCTACGGAACAAGGAAATACCTTTAGTAAAGGTACAGTGGGAGCATCGGAGGGGATCCGAGTGGACATGGGAGCCGGAGGCGGAGATGCGCGAGCATTACCCGACATTGTTTATTCCAACGGACTTCGAGGGCGAAGTCTAGTTCAAGTGGGGGAGAGTTGTAACGCCCCGATTCTCAGGTATTGTTTAAATAAGATTTATTGGTTTAAGCTCTACTCGACGAGTTGGTTGACCTACTCGTCGAGTAGCAGCGGGGTGGGATCACGTGTCAAGTGACCTACTCGACGAGTCCATATTGGGACTCGGCGAGTAGGAGCTGGCAGATGAAACCCTAATTCCCGGGGTTGCACCTCTATTTAAAGGAACCTCAGCCTCCTTTGGCCTCTTTGCAATCTTTGAGAGCCCCTTAAAACCCTAATACGTGTGTGTGTGCCCCTTTTTGTCTTTGAAGCTTGAAGAGAGGATCCTTGGAGGGAGAAGGCTTAGAGGAGAAGGAGATTGGAGCAAGTAGAGTGTGGGAATCAACTCTTATCTCAGTTATCATCTTCTGGAGGTAACCAAATCACCTTTTTCCTTGTGAATCTCTTCTATTGGTTGAGTTTTAGGGTTTTTGGTGAGATATTAAGTTGGAAAGATGATCAATGGGCTAGATCTGAGGTTGTAACTTCAGATCTGGACCCTCCTTGGATTCTATAAGCATAAAGTTTCAGTTTTGGTCATGATTAAGGTCCCTCTTGAGCATGAAGTTCCATTAAGAACTTAAAATAGGCATTTAGAGCCTTTATAGCCATGCATGCACGTAAAGTTTGCAACTTTACGTGATAAGCATGCCCTAGAAGCTTGGATCTGTGATTTGGAGCCGCTGTATGGCTCAAAATAAGTCTATATGGAAAAAGGATTGAATGGACTCGGCGAGTCGCAAGGTTGACTCGACGAGTCACATGAAGATGGTCGTGGACTCGACGAGTTGGATGAACAACTCGGCGAGTTCGATGAAGATTACCATAAGACTCGGCGAGTTGAAGAACAACTCGGCAAGTCGGATGAGTTTTCCCTAGGATATGTATGCGTGTGTATCCGTCGAGTTGCAAGGAGGGAACTCGACGGGTGGCCTTAAAGTTTGAACGAGAATCAAAGCAACTCGACGAGTCACCCCGATGACTCGGCGAGTTGGATTGTGCTTCAAGGAACTCGGCAAGTAGCCGAGGGTACTCGGCGAGTTGGGGTCAACATGGACTGTTGACCTTGACTGAGGACTTTGACTTTGACCAGGGGTTGACTGGTGGGTTATGGAGTACCTTATAAGGTTAAGGACTTATGAGTATATTGTACTATGATCATAGGTGGTGGAGCCTGTGTCAAGTGATCCGAGAGTTGGGGTTTATCTTCCGAGTCGACATTTGCAAGGTGAGTTATCCTCACTATATCGATAAGGTCTACGGCACCAAGGCCGACCCTTTAGTTGTTATTGCTATGGTATTCTACATGTGGTTATGATCTGCTAGATCGGAATCAAGGTAGACAGTATGTTATGCTCTTATGATCCGTAAGGATTGGTATGTTAGTGACCTGCTAGGTCGGTACTCTAGTTACGAGAGGATTCTATGATTGATGATTAGTATGATAGATATGTTTGATGTTTGTATATGCCAGTATATGATAGTTATGCGCACATGGTTATTTGCTTGTTGGTTGGGTTGAGGCGATCCTGCTTTGTGCTGAAGGCCAACATACCCTATGAGCGGTCCGGGGAGACTGCAGGCCCACGAGGCGGACCAGTCATGCCGAAGGATCGGGATAGATTCAGATAGACTATAGGCCCAATAGGGCGGTCCAGTTAGGCCGATGGCCAGTATGCATGTTGATTGATTGATTGTTACTGATATAGCATTGTCAGTGTGGTATTGGTATTTTGGGGATAGCTCACTAAGCCCTCGGGCTTACAGTTTTTGATTTATGGTTTCAGGTACTTCAGGAGATCATGGCAAGGCGAAGGCATGACCGTACAGCTCCTCATCCCTATGTTATATTTTTGGGACACTCTGATGGATATTGATTTGAAAACATTTTTGTAAACGATACTATTTGACTTTTATTTATGATTTTAAAAGTTTAAATTTGGCATAAAATTTATGGATGTTACACCCAACGTCAAAAGGGAATAAATATATCTTGGTGGAAGTCGACTATGTATCAAAATGGGCGGAGGCACAAGCATTACCTACTAATGATGCTCGAGTGGTGGTGCATTTTCTCAAAATATATCTTGATATTGGTTTCTATTGGCCTACAATTTTCAAAGATGCTGCTCAATATGTCAAAGAATGTGATTCATGCCAACAGACGAGAAACATATCATCCCGAAACGAGATGCTCCAACATAATATTCAAGTTTGTGAAATATTTGATATTTGGGGGATTGACTTTATGGGACCTTTGCCAATGTCAAAAGGGAATAAATATATCTTGGTGGCAGTCGACTATGGATCAAAATGGGCAGAGGCACAAGCATTACCCACTAATGATGCTCGAGTGGTGGTGCGTTTTCTCAAAAAGTTATTTTCAAGATTTGGAGTTCCTAAAGCTGTTATTAGTGACCGGGGCACTCACTTTGCAAATGATCAATTAGCTAATGTGTTAAAAAGATATAGTGTACACCATGGGTTTTAAACATCCTATCACCCACAAACAAGTGGACAAACTGAAGTGATGAATTGGGCATTAAAAAGAATTTTGGAGAGATCGGTTGGAGGAAATCGAAAGGAGTGGTCGGATAAACTTGATGATGCACTTTAGGCTTTTCGAGCAGCTTTCAAAACACCTATTGGTACTACACCATATAGGTTAGTTTGTGGAAAGAATTGTTATTTGCCGGTTGAAATAGAGCATAAAGCATATTGGGCTTTAAAGATGTGTAATTTTGAGTTAGCTGAACTTCGTCACAACCGGTTAATGCAAATGAATTCCCTTGAAGAACTTAGAAATGAAGCCTACACAAATTCCTTGATATACAAAGAGAAGACTAAGAATTGGCATGACAAGAGACTAAAGGGTAATAATGACTTTCATGAAGGACAAAAGGTGTTACTCTCCAATTCAAGATTAAAGCTTTTCCTAGGTAAGCTAAAGATAAGGTGGGATGGGCCTTTTGTGGTTAAACAAGTTTTCCCACATGGAGCTATTGAGCTTATATCAAAAGATGGAACCCCTTTCGAGGTTAATGGGCATAGGGTGAAGAAAAAAAGAAGAAGGAATCCCAAAAGATGAAGGACTTGAAGAAGGGTTGCATTTGGAAGAAACCACTGAGACGTAAAGCGTGAAGGAGTCCAGCTAACGACTCCTCAAAAAGAAGCGCTTCCGGGAGGCAACCCGAGTTTAGAGTTTGCTTTCTTTTTACCTTTCTTTTTCATTTTATTTTTGTTTTTTAGGATTTGCTTTTATCAATCTTCATCTGTCATTAAAATGATTGCTTGAGGGCAAGCAATACTCAAGTGTTGGGTATGGTGGCATAAAATTTAAGAACTCAAAATTTTTTCAAACAGAATGAAAAACTTGTCGAGTCCACTCCTCTACTCGGCAAGTCCATTTGAAAAATCCCAAAAAATCGCGGATTCGCGAATCTGCTCGACGAGTAGGTACCCCTACTCGGCGAGTCCACGTATTAATTCGAAAAAAAAATCATTTTTACATTCTGTAAATTAGGGTTTTCACCCTAATTGGTAAAACACAATCACAAGTGCAGCCACCAGCCGCTCGACGAGAAAAGTCTCTCTCAAGCTCTCATCTCCAATTTCATGTGATTTCTTCCAATCTCACCAAAAAGGTAACATTTTTCACTTATAATCTAGTTAAAGTTTCCATCTTTGGAAGACTCATGACCCTAAATTGTGGAAATCCCGATTTTGAACTTGATTTGGATTTCTAGGGTTTCAATTTTGGTCAAATTAGGTTGTTAAGGACGAAATTTTTTATGGATTAATGTTTAATAGATATGCTGAAACAAACCCCTGGACTAATTTATGGCTTTGGATGGATAATTTTGTCCGATTCAGAATGGCGACTCGCACAGTTCATGCGACTCGCCGAGTCGGTTATTGTACTCGGCGAGTCCATGTTTCAGATACCCATAATCTTTACATTGTTAATTTTTCTGTGTTTTGTTTGTTGTGTTCTGGGTTTTTTTTGCAGGAAACATGTCTAGGCGTGGGCAGAGCTCAAGAGGAGGTGGTCATGGGGACATCCCATGGCTAAACTTCCCACAAAACACTTCCAAATCTACACTAGCTCGTGCTAAGAACAAGCTAGAAGCACTTAAGTGCAAGGAGATCTATGTTCCCAACGAGATAGATTGGCATTGGATGGGCCAATCGGGATTGGAGAAGGAATTGACCCCATATTTGATCAAGTCCTTTGAAAACAATGGGGTGACGATAATTTGTGATGGGTGGAGCCGGTTATTCAGAATTCAAGAACCCTTCTACCAAGAATTATGCTGGGAATTCTTCTCTACATCTCCTTCAGAGGCTGTATTGATTACTATAATCCGGGTATTATTACCTTTTGTCTTGGAGGGGAATTGCACCAATGCAGCATAGCGGAGCTTGCATGGAGACTAGGGATCTATGATCAACATATAATCATGTCCGAGAATTTTGAGTCATTCCTTTGACACTGCCACAAAGAGTTGACCGAGGAGGTGGTTGCTTCTAACTTGTAGAATACTATTGCCAACTGGGTCTATATTCCTTCCTCTGCTCAAGAGGGAAACATCCGTTCCCCCATCTATCATTTGATCCACCGTCTTATCGCAAGCACCATCAACATGCGAAAGGACGATGACAAGGTCCCACTCTCGAGATCTTTTACATGTGGAGCATCATTACCCCTGATACTTTTTGCAATTTGACGTATTGTTTGGCAAAATAGTTAGCAGAGGGGCGGTTAAGGAGAGGATTACCTCCAAAATTAACGGTGGAATGTTTGTTACAAAGTTGGCTAGGACATATGGGATTTTGGAGTAAGGGGCGGCAAGGGTGTTGACAATGATTCCTGCTCCTCCTTTTAGCATCACTTATTTCGAAGGGCATGAATCATTGAGGATTATGGTGGGGGGCACATTGGAATTCCAAATGCGGATGAGGTGTTGGTACCCGAGGAGCCGGGAAGGAGGGTGAGGCAGCGAAGGGAACATGTCCGAGAAGACCCACCGGTCATTCCGGTGGATGATGAGCTACTAACGGACTGGTACAATGTAGAGATGAGGAGGTATCAAGATGATCTTGGACGGAGCATGAATTACCACAATGAGTCATTTGCTTATTTGTTTGAACAAATGAATATTTCTCCAAGACCCGGGCCCGAATATCCTTATGTTCCAAGTTGAAAGAGAGAGTGAATCAAAGGAGGAATCAAGCCGGTGGTAGTGGAGCTGGGGGAAACGAAGAAGATGATGAAGATTGATACCTTATGGTTTTTATTTATTTGGTTGTTTAAAGACTACTTTTATTTGTTTTTGTGTTTTGTGTGGTTTTTGAACTTTTAGTAACTAGGTTTAAGTAGGAGTTTTTTATTTTTATCTATCACTTGTGGTTGTGTTTATCTTTTCAGTTGAAGCTTAGGATGCATGCACGAGTCTAGAGTCTAAGCTAACCAAGTGAGAGTCGAGTCTAGACAAGGACGTGGAATTTTTGAGTTTAAGATCGAGTCCGGTAAAGAAAGGGGTTAAAGAGTGTTATTTACTGAAGAAAATGAAGGAGGAATACTAATTTTTCATTACCAAAAACCTCATAAACGGATTCAAAGCAGAAGATTTTTTTTCCACTCAGCGTTGTACTCGCCGAGTGCACACCCGGGACTCGACGAGTCCGTTCTCAAGATTACGATTTGACCACATTTGATACGGGCTTTACTCATATTCTTTGAAGATTAATTCCTGAAGATTTTCAAGACTATTTTCCTACATATTTGGAGGTATACCACACGAGATTTGACACCCAAGGCTGGATGAGCTGTTCCCATGTCTAAAGTCAATTGAAGCTGGAGCTTTTCATGAAGAAATGTCGACCTCGCCACTACTATCCTAGGGGAGTTTGTTCCAATTCCCTCTTTATTTTGTCATTTTGTTTGTCATGCATAACATTCAATGGGGACATTGCATAAATTAAGTGTGGGGTAGGGGGTTGATTATATTAGTTACATTAGAATCCTAATTTAGGTATTATTTTGAAATTTTTGCATTAAAATTACTAGGATTAATTTAGAAAATTTTGGTAAAACAATTAGGATTCCATGCTAGTGTTATGTTTGATGATTGCATGAAGACCCAAGTGTTTAGTTGAGCCTATATACGTTCTAGTGCATTTGTGGCCTCCTTTATTCTAGTGAACTCATGGGACAAAAACATAACCTCGCTTATTTTGAGGGATGCAATATGTTTAACATCGTGTACTTGAAATGTATCCAGGAAGACTAATACTTTAACCAATAAAGGTTCAAGTTGGGCGCCCTTACTTAAGCATGTAGGTTTTGAGTGAAAAAAAAAGTGATATACATGTTAAAAAAAAGATAGAGAATTACAAGAAAAGTTGTAAGAATTTTGGAGCAATCAAAGTGAAGATCAAAAGATCAAAGTTCTGAAGAAATTCAAAAAGTTGAAGATACCAAAAAACCAAACAACAAGGTGGTGAATTCAAAGAAATCAAAGATCAAATATCAAAGAAGTGAAGAATTTCAAATAAGCTCTATAGTGGTATCAAAAAGTTGTAATTTTCTAGATTATGTATGCTTGGGTTGCTCAACCAAAAATACCTTGAGGTTAGGAAGTTTTCTGCAGATGGATTCGGAGGGATGCATAACATGAGCATTGTTCAAAAAAAGTGGGCGAGGGTTTATGATGATTGTTAGTATTTATAATTGAAGGGGGGTCCTTAGGAAAATTTTTAGACACAAATGCATGCGTTGCGGTCTTGGCATAATGGTTGGGTTGGATTGGGATTGTTTTATGTGATGCTAGTATGATTAAAATTCAGTTTTGCTTGGGGGCAAGCAAAAGTCAAGTGTGGGGTATTTTGATATGTGCATAGTTAGCTATATATTTCGATTAGAATTTTATTATTTTCTAGCTAATTTATTGCAATTTGTGGACAAAAGGTACTTAATTATGTTTAAATTGTATTTTCAGTCTAAAAGATGAGCTCGGAAGCAAAAGGAAGCAGGAAATGCGATTGGAAACTCGAGAATTGAAGAAAGAAGAAAAAAGAAGAAAAGAGTCAAAATCCTGAAGGACTCGACGAGTTGCATCGACTACTCGACGAGTTCCCACGAATGTTCGCGAAGCAAAATACAAAGTCCTTGCCGTATACGGATTCCTAAAGGGGACTCGGCGAGTCGGTTATCTACTCGGTGAGTAGCCCCTGTTTTCTGAAGACTATAAATAGAAGCCAAATTGCCAAATTAAAGGCTTTCTCTAGAACCCTTGGGGATTACTCTGCAATTAAGGTGCTGCTGAAGCTTTGGAGTTCGTGAAGACAACCCTGTACTTCAATTTTAAGGAGATTAAAGGCAAATTTAGTATACTCTCTACTTTATCTTTTATTTGAACCATGTTTTAGTTATTATACATTGTTTGTGAGCTACTATCTTCTGTGATTATGAGCTAAACTTTTCATCTTCTGTTTAGGGTAGATAAATTTACAATTAAGGATTGATTTATGGTTGGATTAATTGTTTATTGGTGAATTATGTTTTATTGAGCTTGTTAAAGAACCTTATGCATTAACCACAACTATTTTCTGTTAATTAGCAAGTAGTTAAGCTGCATGAACATCTCTTAATTGCTTATCTCATATGATTTGTATAAAAACATTTGTATGTGCCTAGGAATAGTAAATGTGAAACTAGGATTAACTAGAAAATGGGTAAATTAATGTGTGAGCTTGTGTGATAAACCATCAATAAGAAGTTAATTTAATTATTAATTTGATTAACTAATTACAAGTTTTATTTAACCCGAATAAATAAACTAGGATATTCATTAGTTTAATCACTTGATCACTGCTTAAATTAATTAGCTTTCTAAGGATTGGTAATAGCGAATGTGAACCTAATCACTTTAACCGGTAACCAATAACAATTAATCCATTGCACTTGCCATAAAATCAACCATAGGAGTAAATAAATCGAACCTAAATAGAAGTCTTCTTATCATTGAATTTAGTTGGTCTTTACTTGCTTTAGCTGTTAGTTATTTAATTAGCATATTAGTTAGTTGTGTAAGTTTCTAGTCTTGCCAAACTAGAGAAAACCCTTACTTTTATTACTTGTTTTAGTTAATTCTAGTTATTAGTTTAATTACCGTTCCCTGTGTTCGATACCCTTCTTATTCAACTATACCACCAATTGACAGGTCCACTGCCTTTGTGTGTCTAAATTATATCTTAAAAGTAGGACTAAAACTAGTGCATTTATATACACATCACTATCCTTGGACATCTGTTTGATCATCTCTCCTCCCAAGCTCCCATTTTCGAAGCTTACGATGCGCTCACTCGCCAACTCAACACCGGTCTTCAAAAGGTATTTACCAAGTTTAATGATCTGAAGGACTCATTGTTGCTTGCACCGGTCCCTAAGGCCACCGATGCAAGAGGGGGAAAAGGTCCAAGTCAACTGTGGAAGCCTGCCTCGGTTTTTTAACTCCAAGATGAAGATCTCAGTTCCGATGAAGAAGCTCATGTCCTTTTCGGAATTCTAGGAAAAGATGATGATGAAGATAGTGATGAAGAAAAATATGTCACAAAGGGAGTACTTGCTCTTGAGGCTCCATAGAAGCTTTTCCCAAAGCCAATCACTGAGGAAGAGCAAAGAATTTGGTCCGCAGTTTCGTGGCCATCTTCTTTGCCTGATGTGCTTCGAAGAGGAATTCAAATGGCCAAGGCCAAATCCTTCCTTACTGCTCAAGCCTTTCGAGCCACGCCTTCCATGTTGCCACTCTGGAGCCCAAGATTTCTCAGATAGATGAAGAAAAATATGTCACAAAGGGAGTACTTGCTCTTGAGGCTCCACAGAAGCTTTTCCCAAAGCCAATCACTGAGGAAGAGCAAAGAATTTGGTCCGCAGTTTCGTGGCCATCTTCTTTGCATGATGTGCTTCGAAGAGGAATTCAAATGGCCAAGGCCAAATCCTTCCTTACTGCTCAAGCCTTTCGAGCCACGCCTTCCATGTTGCCACCAATTCTGGAGCCCAAGATTTCTCAGATAGATGAAGGTTCTCCTCTCCGGACCCCCGATGATATTCCGGAAGAACCTCTTCAATCTTCCCCTCCCAAGATCACTGTGGACGAGAACATGTTGCATGTGATCTCCGTCCTTAACAAAAGCAGAGACAAAGGCAAGAAGACTTTCACGGAATCCGGACCTCCACCAAAGCGAAAACATGGATGGTCTCAGGAGGAAATTAACAAAGGTTTAGAGGATAGCATCCGGATCCAAGTGCTCAAAGACAATCCTGATCCAATGCGTGGCATTTCTCCTCTCTACTGTGTAGGTATTCTTAAGGACGTCGATTTAGTACATGCTATGTACTATGACATTCCTTCCGATGATTCCGAACAGCTCGATCTTCCTCTCTCTCCTTTTAGCAAATTTTACATCAAATTTGCTCCTATCCACCCCAATGACAATCCGGAGGTCACCATCCGGACTGAGCGCGAAAGGTTAAAAACCTTCTATGACAAGAATGCACTTCCCCTAAAGGAAGTATGGACGAGGAAAATTATTACAAAGATTTCTGGGTACGGAAGAAAGGTCCTCACCAAGTTTGAACTCAACCGTCCACTCTTCCGGTACCATGTTATCCGAAACAAGCCATCTTACAAAACCATCACCGATGCTGACTTTCCAGCGATGAATCTAAATGATATTCTCACCTTGGCTGCTCACTTCCAAGGACTTCAAAAAGATGATATCAGTATGGGTGCTTACCATGCTGCTCTGAGCTTCCTCAAAGATTATGTCGCAGAATTTTGTCGACGCGATTATGAGTTGGCTCATTGAAGGGTTTTGAGCATTCTAACACTCCTATGGTGTACATGCAACCCTAGAAACCTTGGATCTATGTTTGACTAAGATACATGCAAATAATTATTTTTCCAAGGTTCTTATCCTAACTAGCATGGCATGGGATACTTGAATCAAATAAAACTAGTAGAATTACTTACCTTGTAGTAGTAGTTGATTGCTTGGAGTTTGAGAGCCTAGCACCAATAATGTGGATGCCTCAAATGGAAGTCACAAATCACCACAAACTTGGAAACTTGAGAGAATAGTCACAAACTTCTTGAAATCGGCCCTCTTAGTTTACACACATCAACTCGTGCTATTTCAAGAACCAAAGCCTCCTTTATATAGTGTGGTGGATTAGGGTTACATCCATGTAAACCCTAATACCCATGTCTTTTCATTTCCATGAGATCCATGGGTTAAAGCTCCATGGAGTATCCATGGACTTTCCATGCAAGCCTAGCCCATTCCAAATAAGCATTAGCCCACACTATATAAATACAAGAGCCCATATTTAATTAGTCATACTTTTGATCTCTAAATTAATTATAGATCAACACTAATTAAATAATATGATTTTATATTAATATATTAGAACTTATAATATATTAATAAATCATAACTTATACTATTCTCAAAAGATTATCCGTAAATTGTTCGGGTGAAGTGCAACCCAAATGGACCATGCCGGGTCGGGTCAAGTACATACCAAATATAGTTATGGACTTAGACACTATCTCCAACAGTCTCCCACTTGGATAAGTCTAATAACTATAGTTGCAAGTATGGCTTCAGGAACCGATCAACAATCGTAGCTCCTAAAACTCTGTTGAACTATGAAGCGCCATTTTAGATAAGTGATCATATAATCCTCTGTTCTAGATATCAGCCGGACAAATACATGGAACATGGTCTTGCTTATTGTCCAGCATTTGTTTCCCGATTTCCGATTTGTTTGACATAGAACTTAACTGAACACATCAATTTAGTTCTGACCGGGCCCGGTACATAGGTCAAAACAAAATCATCGAGGGGCCCAGATATCGCTTCTAATCCTAGAAGGAACAGATAAACTTCGACTCATATGTTTGCTCTACTACTTGTTGAATTACACACAAAAGCACGGTTTATAACATCGAGTTACCAATGCGTTTTCGTGCAATCAATGCATAACCAACTCATAGGCAACAAATCATATCTCTAAGTTTGAAGACTTATATGATATTACCGTCTCACGATCACTCGAGATAAATTCCATGAAGTGATACAAGTGAGCGTGGGTTGAATCCAATACTCAGAACTTATGGGGACTCATGAGTGATGTAGCCCCACTTTGTCTAACATCCTAGACCTCTACAAGCCAACCCATGACAGTCTTGATTCATATCTACTTCCAACATATGATCGACTGTGGAGAGTTTGAATAATATGATATAAACCATAACATAATTATTCTGGAAGTCAAAACATGCAAAAAGAAATAATAGTAAACGATTGACAAGAGATAGCAACACTTTACTCATAAATAACAGATTTTATTTATCATCAAATGTCAATTACATTTTACAAATTTCAAGATTATCTAACTACTAAAACTAATATCATCCTTCAGCCCTATGCTCCGAGCATGCTGGAGATGCTTAGCCCGAGTCAGTCCCTTCGTGAGGGGATCTGCTAGGTTCTCATCCGATGATACCCTCTTTGCCACGAGGATTCCTTATTCTATTCGATGTCTGATGAAGTAATATTTTCTATCAATGTGTCTGGATCTCCCATGATCTCTTGGTTCCTTGGCTAAGGCAACCGCACTATTGTTGTCACAGAAAATCTCCATTGGCTCCTTTATAGCTGGTACAACTCCAAGGTCTCCGATGAAGTTCTTTAGCCATATAGCCTCCTTTGCTGCCTCGCTTGCTGCTATATACTCTGATTCACAAGTGGAATCAGCCACTGTCTCCTGCTTGGAACTTTTCCAAGTAATTGCCCCTCCGTTTAGAGTAAAGACCCAGCCCGACTGAGAGCGGAAATTATCCCTGTCAGTCTGAAAGCTAGCGTCACTGTACCCTACAACTCTCAAGTCCTCACTGCCACCGAGGGTAAGGACTCAGTCCTTAGTCCTCTGTAGGTACTTGAGGATATTCTTTACCGCAGTCCAGTGCGCCTTGCCAGGGTTCCCCTGATACCTGCTAACCATGCTCAAAGCAAAGGCTACATCAGGTCGAGTACACGTCATAGCATACATGATTGGTCCTACAGCTGAAGCATAAGGTATTCGACTCATTTCTGCTATCTCAGCCTCAGTACTAGGGCTTTGTGTCTTACTCAATCTGGCGTTATTCTGGATGGGTAACTCTCCTTTCTTGTAGTTATGCATGTTGAACCTTTTCAACACTTTGTCCACATAGGTGCTTTGACTAAGTCCAATTAGTCTTTTACTCCTGTTTCTCAAAATCTTTATCCCTAGGATATAGGCAGCTTCTCCAAGGTCCTTCATATCGAAACACTTCCCAGGCCAGGACTTTACTTTCTGCAGGGTTAGGATGTCATTTCCTATGAGTAGTATGTCATCCACATACAGTACCAAAAATCTGACTATACTCCCACTAGCCTTGATATAGACACAAGATTCATCTTCACTCCTTGAAAAGCCAAATTCTTTGACTTTCTCATCAAAGCAAAGATTCCATCTGCGAGGTGCCTGTTTTAATCCATAAATGGATTTCTCGAGCTTACACACTCTACTGGGGTACTCCGTACTGACAAAACCCTCTGGCTGAACCATGTAAACATCTTCAGCCAACTTTCCATTAAGGAAAGCGGTTTTGACATCCATTTGCCATATTTCATAATCATGAAATGCAGCAATGGCTAACAGAACCCTAATAGACTTAATCTTGGCCACTGGTGAAAAGGTCTCATCATAATCAACTCCCGGAGTTTGAGAATAACCCTTTGCAACCAGTCGTGCCTTATAAGTGTGTACATTACCATCCATGTCGGTCTTCTTCTTGAAGATCCATTTGCACCCAACTATCTTACGATCAGGTACATTGTCAACCAAGTTCCAAACTTGATTGTCATACATGGACTGTATCTCGCTATCCATAGCCTCTTTCCATTTAGCAGCCTTAGGGCCTGCCATGGCTTCCGTGTAGCTGTTAGGCTCATCCAGATTTACCAGTGTGTTATCACTGATAAGTGTCTCACCTTCTGCAGTAATATGAAAACCATAATAATGCTCAGGTGCATTTCTAACTCTGGTGGAACGCCTCAGAGGTATAGATTCTTCAGTCGGCTCAACAGGAGTTTCCTCCTCAGGTTGAGGGCTAGGGTTTGAGGTTCCTTCACCACTTGACTCTTGAATTTCCTCAAGGTCAATTTGCCTCCCACTGTCTCCTTGGCTCATGAATTCTCTCTCTTGAAAGAATCCTCTTCTTGCTACAAAGACCACATTATCACTGGTTCTGTAGAAGATGTAACCAAAGGATTTCTGTGGGTAGCCGATGAAAATACACCTTTCGCTTTGGGGTTCGAGCTTATCGTGAGTCTTGCGTCTCACGAAAGCCTCGCAACCCCAAATCTTGATGTGGTCTAGATTGGGAACTTTTCCAGTCCACACCTCGTGAGGTGTTTTGGCAACCTTCTTTATAGAGACTAGATTAAGGATATGGGCGGCAGTCTCTAAGGCATACCCCCAAAATGAGATTGGTAGCGAAGCTCGACTCATCATGGAACGAACCATGTCCAACAAGGTCCGATTGCGCCTCTCAGCTACACCATTCAACTGTGGCGTCCTAGGAGGTGTCAATTGTGAGACAATCCCACATTCCTTAAGATAGTCAAGGAACTCAGTACTAAGATACTCACCACCACGATCGGATCGAAGCATCTTAATGTTCCTGCCCAACTGATTCTCCACTTCTTGCTTAAACTCTTTGAATTTCTCAAAGGTTTATGACTTATGCTTGATTAGGTAGATATATCTATATCTACTAAAATCATCAGTAAAAGTCACATAGAACCGATTAGCATCTCTTGTGGCGGTTCTGAAGGGTCCACACACATCCGTGTGTATGAGGTCCAACAAACCTTCACCCCTAGCACAAGTGCCAGTAAAAGGTGACTTTGTCATTTTACCAAGCAAACAAGATTCACAACTATCATCTGATTTTAGGTCAAATGACTCCAAGACTCCATCCTTTTGGAGTTGGCCTATGCGTTTCTTGCTTACGTGTCCAAGACGACAATGCCATAAGGATGCTTTATCTAAGCTAGTGGAAGAGTTAATACACAATACATTATTTCCTGGATTATCTACAACAGATACAGTTTCATACATGCCATCACAAGGTAATGCTTTAAAATAAAGAACATTATTAAAGAAAGCATCAATATTACCACTATTATTATCAAAATAAAAGGTAAAACCTTGTTTATACAATGCATGAAAGGAAATAACATTTCTTGCCATTTCTGGCGAATAATAACATTTATTCAAATCTAATGTAAACCCACTATTTAGCACTAAGGAATAAACTCCTATCTTGGTGACAGGTGAAGCTTTCCTATTTCCCATGATCAGGTTTATCTTTCCCTGCTCCATATTCTCACTTCTTTTTAGTCCCTGCAAATCACAACATATGTGAATACCACAACCTGTATCAAGGACCCAAGACTTAGAATGAGGTGAGTTATTAGACAATATAGTGTATATACCTGCATGGTTGGGTTTTACTTTCCCATCCTTCAAATCTTGCTGGTACTTTGGGCAGTTTCGCTTCCAGTGCGACTTTTCATGGCAATAGAAGCATTCAGCCTCATTAGGGTTAGCAGAAGGAGTGACAAAACCTTTCTTGGTTTTGCTTGAAGAGGAGCCTTCAAGGGTCTTACCCTTGGTACCCTTAGAAGCGTTCTTTCTCTTCTTCCCTTTGCCATGCCCGATTGCCAAGACATTGACCGCATTTGGAGTAGGAGTAGGAGTAGTAACAACCGACTTACCCTTTAGACCACTTTCGGCGGTCTTCAAGAGTCCTTGAAGTTTGCTGAGGGTGACTTATTCCTTGTTCATGTGATATGTCATGCGGAATTGATCATAACACGATGGCAAGGAGTGCAAAATGATGTCTATTGCTAACTCCTCAGGGAAGTTCACATTCAGCTTCAGTAAACGGTCCACATACCTTTGCATTTTCTGCATGTGGCCCGTGATGGGTTCACCATCCTTCATTCGGGTTGTTATCATGGAGGAGATTATTTCATATCACTCTTGACGAGCACTTTGATGGTAGCGGTCCATCAAGTCCTGGTGCATCTCAAAAGGATAATAGTCCTCATAGGAGTTTTGGAGCTAGGCTGTCATGGTGGCCATCATGATGCATGCCACTTTTGTAGCATCTCTTTCATGTACCTCATATTCAGCAAGCTCTTTAGGAGTAGCAGTTGGCTCGGGTACCTTCAGCTTCTTGTCGAGAACATATTCTTTGTTCTCATACCGAGTGACCATCCTGATGTTTCTGATCCAATCTTTAAAGTTGGACCCATCAAAGATGACTCTCCCACAAAGATTTATGAGAGAGAAGGAGCTAGTAGGGTTTGAGCCAGAAGCATTGTTATTGGAAGACATCTGAAAAGAAGAGGGAATAGATTAGATTAGATATAGAGATAGTCCTTAACAAAACACTCAAATGTAATATTAAGGCTATGACCCAACATAATATTTTATAACTTAGAAGAGGGATGCCGTAATCTAAGCTATAAGATATTTGAAGGTAGGTGAATGACCATTCACCAATTTCCACCATGAAAAACGAAATATTTAATTAGGTTTTAATTGGTTTAGAAACTCCTAGATTCTTTGAGATTCATTGAACTTTCTTCAATGGCATGTTTCAATCTCGAGTGTGCCCTTCAAGTTTTGTAACTGGGATGCCGGGGATCACAAAACAAGGTGTGAAGTAACCATGCAAATTACTTGGTACCCTTAATGTATTACCCCTCAATCGATGTGCCGGTTAACCACACACGCTCCATCGATACTATGATAAACATTAAGTCACCCTTTACCTACCTTGTTAAGTTCAAGTTAGTGTGCCGGTTAACCACACACGCTCCACTAACGACTTAAACAAAGTGTAAAGTGTAATTTCATCGATTAGCACCTTATTCACATTTTCCTAAAATAACTAAGATTGGGAATTCAATAAAGTTTAGTTACTTTAGTATTATCATTATACTTTTAATGAGAATTTATAAGTCCTTGTCCTACCCGTTCGGCTAACGACCCTCCACCGATCAAGGAAGCGGTGGGTGAGAGTGGACACCCATTAAGTTGCCATTTTATAGGCAACAACCTTATACCCCCCTTATAGACCGGCTTCGTGAATGAGGCGTACTAGCAGTAAGACGACTTGATCTTATACATATATAAATATTATTAAACTTATAATATTATAAAGTATAAGGGTTGAATTTTAACTTTTAAAATTCTAGGGGTTGGAACTAAAGTTTTTAATATGACTTTACATGTTCCAAAACTTGAGGGCAAGTTTTGTAAACTTTCAAAACTTTTCATTTCTCATAACTTATGAGTTAATGGTTATTAAAAATGAAGACTCTTCATTTTTTGTAACCTATGTGTTCTTTTAATGGTTATTTATAAATGTGACTTTTGGTTATCCAGAACTTAAGAACTAGCTATGGACTCCATTAAAACACATAAAGATCAAGAATTAATCTAATCAATTATTAGCACATAATTTCTATGATCTTCTAAACTCATATGTTTATGAATGTTCATATCAAAAATTTCAAGAATCGTAAGTACATATACAAAACTTGAAATTTTGATACGACCTTTTGAACAAAACTTCGATTTTCAAGTTTTTTTTGCATCAAGTATCAAATAAACAAACCAGACTTTGATACCACTGAAGGGTTTTGAGCATTCTAACACTCCTATGGTGTACATGCAACCCTAGAAACCTTGGATCTATGTTTGACTAAGATACATGCAAATAATTATTTTTTCAAGGTTCTTATCCTAACTAGCATGGCATGGGGTACTTGAATCAAATAAAACTAGTAGAATTACTTACCTTGTAGTAGTAGTTGATTGCTTGGAGTTTGAGAGCCTAGCACCAATAATGTGGATGCCTCAAATGGAAGTCACAAATCACCACAAACTTGGAAACTTGAGAGAATAGTCACAAACTTCTTGAAATCGGCCCTCTTAGTTTACACACATCAACTCGTGCTATTTCAAGAACCAAAGCCTCCTTTATATAGTGTGGTGGATTAGGGTTACATCCATGTAAACCCTAATACCCATGTCTTTTCATTTCCATGAGATCCATGGGTTAAAGCTCCATGGAGTATCCATGGACTTTCCATGCAAGCCTAGCCCATTCCAAATAAGCATTAGCCCACACTATATAAATACAAGAGCCCATATTTAATTAGTCATACTTTTGATCTCTAAATTAATTATAGATCAACACTAATTAAATAATATGATTTTATATTAATATATTAGAACTTATAATATATTAATAAATCATAACTTATACTATTCTCAAAAGATTATCCGTAAATTGTTCGGGGGAAGTGCAACCCAAATGGACCATGCCGGGTCGGGTCAAGTACATACCAAATATAGTTATGGACTTAGACACTATCTCCAACACTCATCTCTTCAGAACTGAAGATTTTGTTGCCAAGATTGATTTTGTGCTTCCGGAAGCTGAACTTCTAGCAGAAGGCCCTATTGATGATCCGGTTCTAGGGTTTGTGTACAAGACGAAGAAGACAAACAAAAAGGTCTTTTTCCGAGTCCTTAACAAACACCTGGTTCCAACCAAAGCCCTCAAGAAATTTATCAATAGAACTTCCAAATCTGAAGCTACGGAACAAGTGAAAGCAAAGTTTGTGAGTCAGCTGGCTTGGTACATCGAAGTCCGAGAATGGTTGTTCTGAGCCTACACTTTCATCAAGGAAGAAGCGATCTAAGTTGACTTGATTGCTAAGTTCACTTAGGGGGAGATTGTTGGAACCTGAAAGTGAACCTCTAGCAATCCTGAAGTCTTTTGTCAAAACCGAAGTCAGCTGAAGTTCCGAAGTGAAGATTGCTCCGGAATAGGTTTGTGTTCGAAACCTGATGAGAAGTTGGTGATGCGAAGAGAGTGAAGTTATTCTGGAATGGACTTTGTGTCCGGAATGCGTGTTATTCCAGAATCAGTATTTTTTCTTGTCTCATTAAATGTATTTGTCTTTTATTTGATTTAACTTGTCGTAGGACTTAGCTTTATTTGTCAACACAGATATTCAGAGTGTCAGATGTAACTCTTTTATCCAGTCCTATGTTTGTAATCGGTTAGTACCATGTTTCATGAACTCCTATTTATAGGAGCATTCAATGTTAAATCAAAGACGGATTTGTTCAAACCTTTTAGCAATATCTCATTCAGTTGTCTCACTTTTCAACATTCTCTTTGTTCTTCATTTATTAACCTTACTTTGATCATTATTCTCATTCTTCATTTATGGATTGAATATTTGTTGAATGCATTAACTCAGGCTTGACTGGCCTATCCAGACTTGACTAGAATATTCATTAGCAAGCAGACATTGATCTTAAAGTATTAACTCAAGGTTTGAGTTTTCAAACCTTGTCCCTGCGCATTAGATCTATTTGTTCTCTCACCTATGAGTTCAAAGGAAAGACCTAGCCGATTTTGTGTATCCAAATCTCTCTCTCATATTCATCCAATTGTTCATGGTGTGTTGTGAACCATTTGAGGCATCACACATGAGGTGCTAAGCTCTTGAAAGGCCAAATTCAACAAGCTACAACAAGAGGTAATATTCTAACTAGTTTTTATGATTCAAATATCAATTGTATGCTAGTTATAGGCTTCATGCTTTGGATAACTTTTATTGCATGTATAACTAGAGAAAACTTCGATCCAAAGCATTAGGTTTTTATGTGCACCATAGGAGTGTTATAGTACATAAAACCCAACAGATAACGTGTGGCTCTCGCTGCTGAACACATAATCGGCCCACGTTGCGATCTCTCACCCTGAATCACCAACTCTCCCCCACTTGGAGTCCGAACCCGCTGGTATTACTGGTATGTTTCAACCTACATAACTCATATGCATGCATACCTTACGATAGCGATGAGGAGAGAAGTTTCGTGAGCCATAAATTTGAACATTTCCTCAAACACTTAATGAAACATTTATCGTAGAAATGGCTAACGGGAAGACCGAAACCACACAACACAAATACATAGGATACTCTCTAAACACTAAAACAACCAACTTTTATCAAATCAACCTAATTCCGGTTACAATAGGAAACTTCGAGGTGACCACCGGCACGTTTGGTTAAGTCCACACCATACCAATACCAGGTGTTACAAAAAGGCCGTTCAATTTAACTTACCAAATAACGAAAACCCATGAAATCTATGATGACAAACCCGACACAAACCTCTGAATCACCTCTCGATTCAAGGCTTAGAGGTACCTACACGAGAGGCCCCGCGTCTTCCTAGCCCACGCTGTGGATGAGAAATAAAAAACGAAAGACATTAAGGATGTTCCAAAAGCTTGTAACCTTCCCGATGTGTTTCCCAGAAGACCTTCCGGGAATACCACCCGTACGAAAAGTCAAGATTAAATTCGACTTAAACACAGTAGCTATGGAAAAAGTAGTTGTAAATACTGTCTCACCCAAACTAATCACTTCACTCACGTAGAAACTAAGGACCCATACTGGTAATCTACGATTACTAAGTGTATACGTTATAGTTATATATAGTTAAGATTCTACAGGCGTAAGAATTGTGATTCCGTTTTAACTTCTATTCCTTGTTTGGTTGTGGGCTTAGGGTATAATCGCTTATTCGACTGTCTTTTCAAGCTTGATTTTATACGAATTTTATACACGAAACGATTATGGAAGGATTAGGGTGGAAACGCTACCACTTGGGTGATCGTAAACAAATTAACCATACCCACACATTTCCTACCGACCAAAGCCATAGAGAGAATAGAAAAGTTGAAAGGAACGTATCACAAGGAGATTGTGAAACTGCACAGTGTGCCACTATCTATCATCTTGGATAAGGATCAATCGATTCGCCTTGCGTTTTCGACAGTCGTTACAGACGTCTCTGGAAACCCAAATCGTCTGGAGTACAGCTTACCATCCCTAACCAAACAGTCAGAATGAGCAAAAAATTCAAGCATTAGAAGGTATGCTTTGTACCTTCATGATAAACTTTGGCAAAACATGGGACGCTTTTATAAACTATAATAGGTATAGTTTATGGGACATACACTCTATTTTAACATTTCGAGATACAATACAAAAATAATTTATAAAGGTATAATTATTTTACACCACGTAACTACTATGGAAGGATAATACTTCCACATTACAAAATGGCTTTTCATTATACTACACGTAAACCGTTAATGCGGCTTTGTGAGACATTCCTTCACCATACTTACCAAAGTACATACTAAAGTTCTTGTATTATAACCAGAATCTCCCGTAAGAGAGCGTGACACGTGTGTATAGATCTATACGGGACTGACAATCCCGCATCTAAACTGTTAGCTATAGTTGGACCGGCAGGTCTGGGGTGACAAATGTCGTACCATTCCGATGTCTGAAGAACGTTGTACAAGCCATCTAGGTCATTAGCATGGTTATAATAAATGACAAGGGGTATTAACAATACGTTTGGTTTACGAATACATACATACCTTCAAATGGTTTTATTTAGATAAAACTACATTACTCTATTTTCCAGTACAATACAGTTTACATTTATGGAAACATGCATTCAAATGGTTTTATTTAGATAAAACTACATTGCTCTATTTTGCAGTACAACACAGTTTACATTTCTGGAAACATGCATTCAAATGGTTTTATAAAGATATAAAACTACATTACATTATTTTCCAGTACAATATAGTTTACATTTCTAGAAACATGCATTCAAATGGTTTTATAAAGATATAAAACTACATTATATTACATCAGAGTACAACAATACTTATATATTTTCAGTCTTAGGGTTCCTAAGACTACAATTTACTTTAAAAGAAAATATTGGATTTTCTGGAAGAACACACTATCATTTTCAAGGAACAATGGCATATCTTTCTCATACAAAATGCTTATGAACTCACCAACTTAAATGTTGACACTTTTTCAAAACCAATTGTATTCTCAGGAAATCAGTAGACAGGTATCCACATAGGTTTTTTGAAGATGGAGCGTAGCAATGTCACGTTTTATATTTTTTTCGTATGTTTTAGAGTCAAACAAACAATGAATCGAACTCAATGTAAATATTAAATTATCAGTATGATGGTTGTAATGCTTTGATCTCTATTATTCAATTGTTATGATATTGTACATGAAATTTATCCACCCCCAGATGTTTCTGTCGTTTTCTTAGTTTGGGGGTGTAACATCATGCATCTTGTCGCACTTGCCACAATGGCTACAACCCTGCTGGCTTCTCGGTCTAGAATCAGATACCCTGGGCCTCTTGCTCGAACCCTTAACACTCATAGTAGAATCTGGCTTCCTCTTATTTTCCATCTCTAAGTCGATATCCCTCTCTCTAGCCCTCGTTATCATGTCTTCTAGCGTCTTCCAGCTGGATCGACTAACGAATTGCCGAATATCGCTACTGAGCATCTCATGGTAACGGGCCTTCTTCACCTCCTTATCTGTCACATACTGTGGAACTAGAAGTGCCCTCTCCCTGAACATAGCGGTGATCTCAGTCACCGTCTCAGTAGTCCGACAGAGATCTTGAAACTCTCGCGTCAGCTGCTGCACCTCAATCACTGGAGCAAACTCGGCTCGGAACCTAGTCAAGAAATCACTCCAGGTCATCGAATCAGTGGCATCACCTCCTATAGCATTCCCTATCTCCTCCCAATAATCATGCGCCCTGTCCTTCAGGAGGCAGGATGCTAGTCTGACCTTGTCCCCCTCGAGACAACGGTTGGTATGAAAGACATTGGCAACATCTGTCAACCACATGCTGCTCGCAATGGGGTCCCTAGCCCCATGATAGTATGTCGCTCCACATGCCCGAAACTCCCTGAAGGTCAGAGAGCACGTCCCGATCAATGCCACAATCTCAGCGCGAAAGGCACTCAATCTCTCATCAAGAATCTCCAGAATACCCTCATTCACCGTGCTAAAGATCACATGAGTCTGATCAAGGATGCTACGAGTAATCTCAGATGAGATGAACTCCCTTGTCTGGTCATCAAGCTGCCCGACTCCAGAACTTGATCCTGAACCCTCCCGGACACCGAAACTACCCACTGGCCTGCCTCATAATAACACCATACTGAAAATAGACCATAAAACTATCAGAATAAGCATCAATGCGCACATCGGGGAAATCATACTACACAAGCTCCGTGACTTCATTACAACCCTCCTTGAATCGAGTACGGATCCTCTGATTCCAATAATACGAGCCCATACTACCTTCCACATCTATCTGTACTTTCCTCAAGAAGTGCCTTCACTCAGTCAAGTTACTCTATAACCAACAGAACCCTCACAGCTAGGGCTCCTAACACTAAATATCATCCTAGGTTTTCCTAGGGCAATCCCCACACCACTATCCGCCATCAGCTGCAGGAGGAACTCATGCTAACTTTCTCTAACTAGATCACGAATACAATCACAGATTATAGAGACTAGATAATTCTTCGAATGAGAGATCTCTCCTTATAACGGTTAGAGTCAAACAAGAGTTGTGCAATAGAGCTAAACCTAACCTTCTGAAATTATTTAGTTTTCAGAATATGTAACGTAGCATATTCGCTTACTAACTAGCTAATATTAGCAATAACTCCTAAAAGCACAAAGCAAGCAACATTCGAGCATCAAGTAATCAGAACAGAGCATAACCTAATCAGGCCATCCTATCACTGACTGATCAGTACTAGCATGCAATTCTATAAGCTCAAAAAAAACAGGCATACAAAGGCATCTGTCCTAGATCCTTAGCCCTAATCTAGCATGCGATTCACAAATTCACAATTCAAAACATATCATAACATTTATGGGTATTTTGGGATAACTTGAGCTCGGCTGATTGCATGCATCACACCCTTTTCTTTTTCTTTATATATAAAAATCTTTTTCTTTTGAAAATTTCTACCAAGTCCTCAGTTTGAGTTCAGACACACCCGAGAGTGTGCCCGAGTCCCTCAAACCAAGGCTATGATACCAACTTGAAACATCCAAAAATATGGTCCAAAATATTTCATTTTAATAATAGATAAAATAGTATTTTTCCAATAACATCCAACTATTTAAATAAAACCCAATGTATCATTTTGTCATAAAATCAGAGTAAAAATCACAAGCGGAATCCCAATGGTGTGTGCAATGCATTCATCCCGAGCACTTCCCTTTACCACCAGAAGTACCTGAAACATGAACTAAAAACGGTAAGCACGAAGCTTAGTGAGTCTCCCCAAAATACCACATAACAATCATACAGTAAACATATAGCGGGACCCACCCTGTCATCGGTCCCCATCCGACATCTGGCTAAGCTCGGTAAACGAGCCTCGCCCAACATACAATAGCATATACCAAATAACCATATATACATAAAATAATCACATAGCATATAGATATTCATCAGGCCCCACGCGGCACCGGGCCCTAGCCCGGAAAAGGACATAAACACAAGCACATGCAAGAGTCACAAAGAAGCTAGCATACTAACAACATAACATTAACATGGGACGATATTGGTTCCTTCGACCCGCTAAACTCGGTAAGGAAACTCACCTCGAATACAGAAAGGTATATGAATGGATCTTGACTCCGAATATCGACTCTACTCAACCCCTAAACATAAAAGATTTCCTTAAGTATAACACAAAATGCCCAAAAGCCCTCATAGGTCAAACTTGGTCAAAGACTAAAGTCAAAGTCAAAGTCAATGACCCGAGTTGACCCAACTCGCCGAGTTGCCCTTCAACTCGCCGAGTTTCTCCATCGGTTTACAAAGATAGGAAGAAACCGATCCAACTCGCCGAGTTCATCCATAAACTCGTCGAGTTCACCAGAAATCCAATATCTTAATTCATTAAGCCGACCTTATCGAAACTAAGAGCTTTATAACTTACATCTTAACTGAAATGGCCTTAAGAAGGGTATAGTTTCCAACTTTACCCCTAAGAACCGCCAAAATGGGTTCCAAAGCCTAAGCTTAAAATGGTAAGGACTTAATTATTAAGCACAAAATCACCAAAGGCATAGCCCCAAACTGCAGATCTGGCCCTAGAAGCTGAATGACTACCTAAAGTTTCTAACTTTACACACATGGAAGACTAGGAGAGGCTCAAATGCTCAAAAGAGGCCAAAAGAAGGACTTAATGAATGCATGAATCCCCTAAAACCATAAAGTTGGAACGTTTATGCCAAAAGAGCTCATGAAGACTATAGATTTGAAGGAATAAACACTTGGGACTTCTATTTCCCCAACAATCACTCATCCAAGGCTAAATGCATACAACTAACCCCCAAGAAGAGATCTAAGCAATCATGAAGCAAGTTTAGAACTTTATACCCGAAAAGTGTTTGAAATGGAGCAGAGAATCAAGATTTGAAAGCTCCTACTTGAACCACCACCTTGCACTAAGCTTTTCTTCCTTCAAAGAGCTTCAAACACACCAAAACACACCCACAATGAGTTCACAACACTCAAGGAGGCTCTAGGGTTTCGAGATTAGGGTTAAGGGCTATGGAGACTGGGAATGAGGCCTACACCTGGGACTTAAGGTGTTTAAATAAGGTGCAAAATCCTAAAATTAAGGTTTCCTTCCCAGCTGCCAACTCGCTGAGTTGAGGCACCTCAACTCGTCGAGTTGACTCATTAAACTTCACGGACAAAACAACTTCGACACGTCGAGTTGAGGCTTCCAACTCGAAGAGTCCTCCAAGAAAATGCAAATAATTGGAAATAAATTCATACCAGCAACCAGGCGTTACACTTTGGGCCTCTGTGAGTATTAAAGCTCCAAGATTTATGATTCTATGTGCCTAGATCTAGACGTTCATGTAGTTTTCTCCATGTTTAGACTAGTTGGAGTGATGAGATTCCATAAAGTTGGCAACTTTATAGATCTTTAGTCTCTTTGTGCTTAGAGATGCTAGATCTGAAGTGTTGGGTTTTGAGCATTCTAACACTCTTAAGGTGTTCATGCAACCCTAAATACCTTGGATCTATGTTTTCACTAATTATACATGCAATGGTGTTTCCAAGGTATTAAGCTTATAACTAGCATACAAAGATGTAAACTATACAAGATACTAGTTAGTGTAACATACCTTTTAATATGGCTGGAAGTCTTGATGCATTTGGCCTTAAGAGCTTAGCCCCAATAGTGTGGAAGCCTCAAGTGGAATCACAACACATCAAGGACAAAGGTAGGACTTGAGAGAGAATCTCCATGCACCCAAAACCACCATGAACTCCAAGAATCCTCAAGTATCTTTCAAGTGGCGATTTTGGCTATGAATGGATGTATTTATATGTGGGATTTCTAGGGTCATGGGTATAATCCAAATCCATACCCATGGGTTTTATGATCCATGGTTCAAGTGGCCCAACTCTTTATGTATCCATACATAAACTTGGTCCAACATGGATCATAAGCCCAACACATAAAAATATAACTAATTAACATAATTAGTCCCCATAGATTTAATTAGTCTCTTTTGATCACCAAATTAAGCTCCAAATTAATTCTTGATCAATACTAATTAACTCATATGATTTCATATTAATATATTATATCTTATAATATATTAATAAATCATATATAACACCTTCTCTCAAAAGTCCATCCTAACAAATTGTCCTGATGAAATGCAGCCCAAATGGACCATGCTACTCTCGGGTCAAGTACATACGAATAATAGTTATGGGCTTAGACATCTAATCCAACTTTCTCCCACTTGGATAAGTCTAAAACTATTATTGCAAGTATTATTCCAAAATCCCGACTAGCAATCGTAGCTCTTAAAGCCGCTGTCGAACTCTGAACAAATCAAATGACGTGTCCATTAGATAAGTGATCATATATTCCTCCATTCTAGATATCATATGGACTGAGACATGGATTATAATCATTCTCTCTGTCCATTTGTTGTTTCCCGATTTGCGATTTATGACGACTGACTAATTGAACAAATCAAATCAGTCCAGGCTTGGCCAAGCACTTAGGGGTGTCATCACTAAATCATCGAGGGGCCCACAAATATCGCTTTTATCCCTTTAAGGGTAAAAGGAATGGATAAACTTCGACTCATATGGCTTGTTCTACTACTTGTTGAATCATACACAAAGGCACGTTTTATAACCTCGAGTTACCAATGCGTTTTCATGCAATCAATGTATAACTAACTCATAATAACAACTCACATCTCTAGGTTTGAAGAATATAGGATATTATCGTCTCATGATCACTCGTGATAAAATCTATGAAGTGATTCAAATGAGCGTGGGTTGAATCCAATACTCAGAACTTATGAGCACCCATGAATGTTGCAGCTAAGTCTAGCCATCTAGACAGACTACAGACCCATTCATGACAGTCTTGCTTCATACCTACTTCCAACGTATGACTGACTGTGAATGTTTGAATAACCTAGTTATTCGGGAAGTCAAAACATGCAAAGTGAAACACAAGAATAATACTAATCATATATGGCCCCAACACTTTGAGTGTAAATAAAAAAACACCTTATATCTAAGCACCATATTGATTACTCATTATTTATGTTTCGATTAATCAACTTAATACTTGAATTAAAACAATAGTCATGCGATGCTCCAAGCATGCATACTATGTTTATCTATGATCCTTACTTTGTGAAATAGATCGATTGATAATATTTCAACGATGCTCATTTCACAATCCCAATCCTTATTGTAAATGTAAGAATACCAAACTCTTGCCATTTACTGTAATCTGTTAGATTCTAAACTTATATGCAATGATCCTCTTGTAATGAATATGCACAAAAGTCACAGAGACTTGGCAACAGACATTACAAAGTATTCCAATGGAGAGCAATTCCATGGAAACGAAGTCTCACATTCAAAGTACATTCCTTTGAACATCCTTCTTTGCATTAAGTTTTCTAACCTTACACAGATTCAAAGAATAATTTCCACCTATGGAAACATTTCCATATTTCCATTTTAACTATCACTTCTGAACAAGAGTTGCCCCTTTTCAAAATATGTCAGTATGGACCTTACTCTATACTTCCAACTATCCATGAGCAACCAATATTTGGTAAACCTTAGATTGTCCTCGACAATTGCTTAATCATTAATAGTCATATCCAATACTAGACCTTTTCCCCTCTCAATGCCCCCAGGCATTTGGAAAATTTAGAATGGATGAATATTATATCACAGGTAATCGATCCTATACCCGAAGCATATGGGACACGATTTATGCTATAATTTTTTTTTATTTTCCATGTTCTCATTCGAACGATGAAGAGGGATGCCGTAGTCATAAACGAATTTTGAGAACACAACATATATAGAATTTCCTTATGTTGAACCATTCCAGCATAACATTCATATATATATTCTTGACTAAAGTTGATTAAAATCTCAATCTAAGCTTGTAGAATTGAAATGAGGTATAAAATCCTCTCCCTTAATTATAGCAAAACAACTTTTCAAAGCAATTTGAAACTTTGTTTTCTATAATTAACATTGCTAACTTGCAACACTTAACATAATAATCATGCTCCCACTAGCATAATGATTATTATCTTACTAGCATAACTCTTATGCTCCCACTAGCTTTGACATGTACCCAGAAATCGGCTGGACTTCTAGATTTCTGATTTCTGATACGAGATTGCTTTGATAAGACTTTATCAAAAACATACACCTTTCCTTAGATAGCTCACATGTGTGTCGAAACAATTATGAAGAGGGATGTCATAATCATAATGTTTAGATCTTTTGCCATTCTCACAAGTCCATTAGTGTGCCGGTTAACCACACACGCTCCACTAACGACTTTGAGAATGCAAATATCACAATTGCTATCTACTTAAAATCTACTTAGTGAAAGAGTTTCCTCACCATCATTTTCATGAATCGGAGAGAAACCTTATGACACTCAGATTTTTAATGGTGTAAGTGTTCATATCCATGTGAATCTGTCATAACCTTAATCACAAGACAAGGTTAGTGAAAATCCAAATTCATATGGACTGAACTTGTTCAATCTTAATTTCGTGCCTCCTGGTAGCACAAGGGTCTACCATTGCTTCCAAGTTGTTATGCAAACAATTGAGAACTCATAGAACTCGTATGCAAAGTCAAATTTAACCGGAATGGGCACGGAAACAAGAAAATATCAACACGATAGGTTACAAACCTCAATTCGTGGGCTAGTGATTAACAATACTCTTGATTAGTTCTTGAAATTCTTTCAAGATCCTTAAGGCTCCCACTGTCCTCTTGACATATAAGATTCTCTTTGTCAAGAACCATTCCTTGACAAAACAAATATTCAAGAGTTGGTGAGAAGTATCAAGACTAACACTTCACACAATTGGTCTTAGTTAGTCTTTGTCTTATCCAAAACATTACAACCTACCAATCCCAAATGTACAAGAGTAAGAAACATGTTACTCTAAATCGTTGGACCCTCCGGTCCGGTCTATTCGAGGACCCTCTGGCCTCGTAAGTCGTTGGACCCTCCGGTCCGGTCTATATACCACATAGCATACATATATCACAATGCACATAAACTCAACCATACACATAACACATAAGACCCTCCGGTCTGCACATAGTTACCACTCTAGGTAATGTATAGTGAGAAGACTCACCTGACAAGCAGCAAGTAAATACCCTCGCACCCGAAACTCGAACTGGCCTCCGCCTAGCACAAAAGATGAATATCTCTAATCAATACTCTTTACACGACCCTAATAAATGAGGGCTATTCTTCTCTCTCTAACTCTTGAATTGGGTAAAAGACCATTTTACCCCTCCATGGTCTCCATTACTCACGTTGACCAAACCCCAGAGTCAACAGAAGTCAAACTCGAGTCAACAGTCCATGTCTGACCCGACTCGTCGAGTGCACTCATGCAACTCGTCGAGTCCACTCACATCCTCAAAAGTCTCGTGAAGGTCCAGCTCAGCTCGTCGAGTTGACCCCCAACTCGTCGAGCTATCGCATGCTCAAGCTCATCGGGACAAACCCTCACTGACTCGTCGAGTCAACTCATGGACTCGACGAGTCCCCTCGGTCTGATTCCTCCTTCAGACGTCCAAAGTCAGATCTCTCATTCCAAACCCTAGATCTAGCCCTTTAAGACACCAGAGACACATAAAGTCTCGACCTTTACGTTCATGCATGGCATAAATGCCTCAAAATGCCAAAACAAGACCTTCATAAGGTGTTAAGCACAACAACCCTCATTTTGATGAATAAAGTTGGGACCTTTGGACTCTAGGGACCTCACAAGGTCCAGATCTGAGGACTAGGCTTCTAGCTAATCCATTTTACTCAAAATCCCAAACCAAAGGTGGTAAAAGCCCTAGAACTCCAAACACATGAGATCTAACCAAAATAATGAGAAAGGTGCAGACTTTTACCTTCCTCAGAAGTTCTGGACGATCTATCACTGGATCCAACTTTCCCTTCTTGATCCTTGCTTGATCTCCTTCTCTTCTTCTCAAATGATGCACCAAAAATCCCAAGATAGCTTCTCTCTCACTTTCTAGCTCAAATGACCTTTAGGGTTTGCTTCCATGGAAAGGGTGGCCGCAAATGAGGCTATAAGTGCCTTTAAATAGGTCCCAAACCCCGGAATTTAGGGTTTCTCTAATCAGCGCCTACTCGGCGAGTCCCTCCTCTGACTCGTCGAGTCCACTCATTAAGTCCACGGGAAAAACCCGACTCGACTCGGCGAGTTGGTCCCTCAACTCGTCGAGTCCCTCCTTAAATCTCAAGATTAACATACACAATAATGTCCCTGAAAATCCGGATGTTACAATTCTTCCCCACTTGAATTAGATTTCACCCTCGAAATCGCTCCTTCACAACATATAGATCTAATCAAATAACCAAGCAGCTCCATCGAAAGGGTCTCATACCACACAACTATCTTCCTTTCTGGACACCTGAATCCAAACAGGAACTCCTCCCTGGAAAAAGGACAGACCCATTTGCCATTATGCTACCCCTTCTGACTCTCAAGAATCTGGAACTCTAGTAGTCTGACACACAGCCAGACCGCCATCTCCACATGTCACCACGTTATTCGCTCCTCGAATAACAAACCCCTACAGCTCACTGCCCCTCTGATTCTCTAGTGGGGACCGATAAAACAAGTCCATGCCCAAAACTGGCTACCGATCACACGTCCCAGACATGATAAACAATTCAGGTCATATACCAAGGAATGGAAAGATCACATCACACCAGGGACTCATCCACTGAACTGTAGTCAAACCCCAACTCCCTTCTCCAAATCCCTTTCAACACCGAGCACCAGGTCATCTCCCGACCTAGCAGTTTAACCTCCAAGGGTTACCCATTGCACACCTCAACATGTCTCACTGACTTCCTTCCCACACTAGCTATCTCGGCCCAATGTGACACACAAGTCACGAATGCCATTGTAAGGATACTTAAAATAAATTAATAATTTTTTTTTCTCTTTCTTTTATTTTAAAACTTGCGGAAAAATCTTATCCTTACAATGCAAATACATATGAAAACTATGTTGATATCTATTCCTAAGCAATCTATTGTAACTCTTAAGCAGTTGATCAAAATGCTGATCATCGAACCATCTTAGCGATCAGAATCAGCATACTCTTTCTTTAAGCTTCCTTTGATTCTCTAAAACATCAAAATGTAATTAGATTACATTATGTATTAAGAATCTCCAAAAGATACTTAATAGAGTTAGATAATGGACTTTACCTGAAGTAGAGTCAAACTTTTGACTTTACCATATCTTTCAGGTAAATCTGACAGCTTTGCAACCAATGCCCCTTCTTTTGGCAAAAGAAACATATGGACTCTTTTTGAAATGGTACATGAGACTATCTCAGACTTATCCTTTCTCTTAACCATTAGGCCAAATGACTTGACCATGGCTGATCCCTTTCCATTGGGAAGAGAAAGCTTTTCTGGACTTCTAATGTTACCATTGTCAATGTCCATGGAAGTTTGGGAAGTTGATCTTCCAATCAAATTTTGCTTTACCAGTGCCCCAAATCATTGATGATTTAGCATCATCAAGCAAATATGTAAGATCATTAAGGGTCATGTCTTGATCTATCATCAGGGTGTGACTGAAGAACCAAGTCAACAGCCAGCTACCTCGAGACTTCGACACCCGACTCTCCCGGCTTGCCAATAGGGATTGAGTGACCTTGAACTTTTCAAGTATTTGAACTTGTGGGATGGGGAGAATAATTGGAGGAGGTAGAGGAAGTGAAGCATGATTTCCAGTCCCATTAATGCACAACAAAGGGATTAATCTTTCACCTTGATTGCCATGTGGGATACCATCTTCAATAGGAAAGCTTGTTCCTAAAGATTTGGGAAGACCATAGTTGTCTTAACTAGACATCTATAATGGGAGAAATTCAAGTTTAGTGGATTTAAAGTCCTTAATATAACACCCAATATGAAATATTAAGGCTAGGACCCAACAAACTATTTTATAACTTGGAAGAGGGATGCCGTAATCCAAGCTAGAAAATATTTGAAGGTAGGTAAATGACAATTTACCAATTTCCACCATGAAAAACAAAATAAATTATTAAGTTTTAATTGGATTGAAACTCCTAGATCTTTTGAGATTCATTGAACTTTCAATGGCATGTTTAAATCTCGATTGTGCCCTCTCAAGTTTGTGACTGGGATGCCGAGGATCACAAACAAGGTGTGAATAACCATGCAAATTGACTTGGTACCCTTAATTTTATCACCTAATCGATGTGCCGGTTAACCACATGCGCTCCACCGATCCATGATAAAACTTAAGTCACCATTTGCCACACATTGTCAGTCCCATGTTAGTGTGCCGGTTAACCACACACGTTCCACTAACGACTTAACAAAGGTGCAAAGTGTAATTTCATGGGTTAGCACCATTTCACATTTTCCTAAGTAACTAAGATTGGGAATTTATAAGTGTTTAGTTACTTAGTATTTATCATTATACTTTTAATGAAGGGAGAATTATAGTATTTATCCTACCCGTTCGGCTAACGACCCTCCACCAGTCAAGGAAGCGGTGGGTGAGAGTGGACACCCATTAAACTGCCATTTTATAGGCAGTAACCTTATACCCCCCTTAGAGACCGGCTTCGTGAATGAGGCCTACTAACGGTAAGATTGACTTTATCTTATACATATATATAACCATTAACTTTTAATATTATAATAGTATAAGGTTGAATTTTAAACTTTTAAAATTCTAATGTTTAATTTGGAATTATAGTATACATGGGGAGGTAACTTTGCAAATTCCAAAACTTGAGGGCAAGTATTGAAACTTTTCAAAACTCTTGGATTTTCATAACTTATGAGTTTAATTAAAGTTTTAAAACCTTTAATGAAGAGACTCTTGAACATCCATAACTTGAGGACAAGTTATGGAGTTCATAAAACTATTTATGACAAAGATGACTCTTCATTTTGTAACCAATTGCACTTTTATGAGTTTTAAGATTCATAAATGTGACTTTTCATATAACTTGAGTACAAGTTACAAAAACACATTTTATGAACAACTTGTAGATTAATTTGGATTGAAAACAACTAACACATAATTTTTTCATTAATCTAAATTAACTCATAAAACAAGGTAACACAAAAAAACTTTTGGTAATCCATTCAATGTCACTAAGATCAAGAATGACACTAACAAACAATTTGCACATAATTCCTATGATCTACCAAAACTCATAAGCATGAACATTCATAATCAACAATTTTCAAGAATCATATAAACTTATATAAAACTTTGAATCTTTGATTATAACTTTGAAATTGGTTTACCATAATCATTACCACATATAAAAACAGGTTTATAAGTTCAAAACAGCTTAGGGTAATCATTCTAGTCCAATTCCAGCCTTAAAACTCGAAGATATGCTGCCTGGGGGTCCAACTCGTCGAGTGCATGAACCAACTCGACGAGTTGGATGAATTTATGATGTTTTTAGGCATGGACTCGTCGAGTCCCTCCCTGGACTCGTCGAGTCAGTTGTCCAGACAGCAAAAAACTTCGATTTTCAGCCTTAAAAAACAAGTAGCATCAAGTATAATTGAAAATAGCCCTAGGCTCTGATACCACTGTTGGGTTTTGAGCATTCTAACATACCTAAGGTGTTCATGCAACCCTAAATACCTTGGATCTATGTTTTCACTAATTATACATGCAATGGTGTTTCCAAGGTATTAAGCCTATAACTAGCATACAAAGATGTAAACTATACAAGATACTAGTTAGTGTAACATACCTTTTAATATGGCTGGAAGTCTTGATGCATTTGGCCTTAAGAGCTTAGCCCCAATAGTGTGGAAGCCTCAAGTGGAATCACAACACATCAAGGACAAAGGTAGGACTTGAGAGAGAATCTCCATGCACCCAAAACCACCATGAACTCCAAGAATCCTCAAGTATCTTTCAAGTGGCGATTTTGGCTATGAATGGATGTATTTATATGTGGGATTTCTAGGGTCATGGGTATAACCCAAATCCATACCCATGGGTTTTATGATCCATGGTTCAAGTGGCCCAACTCTTTATGTATCCATACATAAACTTGGTCCAACATGGATCATAAGCCCAACACATAAAAATATAACTAATTAACATAATTAGTCCCCATAGATTTAATTAGTCTCTTTTGATCACCAAATTAATCTCCAAATTAATTCTTGATCAATACTAATTAACTCATATGATTTCATATTAATATATTATATCTTATATATATTAATAAATCATATATAACACCTTCTCTCAAAAGTCCATCCTAACAAATTGTCCTGATGATATGCAACCCAAATGGACCATTCTACTCTCGGGTCAAGTACATACCAATAATAGTTATGGGGTTAGACATCTAATCCAACATGAAGTTTAGTGGAGTTTTGAACTCATGCATGAGGCCTTGACCTCCTTCTCACCATATGTGCCCTAACTTGAGTTCAGGACGTGCATAGTACATGCATGTCTTTAAAACATCGATTTTATGGTCCTTTAGGGTGTAAGAAAGCCTTTAGGAAAGTATGGATGAGTGGGTTAAAGGATCAAGAGCTTAATGAATTAAGTTGGCGAGAGCATCTCCCATGATGTGGAGGACTGGCCTTCACGACGTGGCGAGAGGCGGCCTCGTGATTGTTTTGTCCCGAGGTCACCACGACGTGGTAGAAGCATGGCCACATCATGTCGATTGGCTGTGAGACCCTTGGCTGTTAACTTTGACTTTGATCATTAACTTTTTGACCAAGTTTGACTTTAGGTGAATTTAGGGGTTTTGGGTTATAGTTTGAGATTTGGTCCCTGTTGGTTGTATAAGTGACATATAGTGCCAGTTATTGGATCTGTGAGCAGTGTTGTTATCTGCTAGACTGCGATGTGAGTTTTCTCGCTATACTTTGTACCAAGGTTGTCAAAATTGGGATCCTATATAGGATTGTTTTTGGGTTTGCAAGATCGGGATTAGAATCCTAAGATCCCATAAATAAAACATAATATTAATTTATAATTTTAAAACATGAAAAATATTTCAAACATTCAATTTTTCATTCAAAAGTTATAAAAACTTCAAAATATTAGTCATAAGTCACAATACAAAATGATAAATAGTAAATTAGTAAAGGGTAAAAGACATAAAGTAGTAAAAAAAAATCCAATTTCAAAAAAAAAAAAAAAAAGAGAAGGTAATGTGGGATCCCGGTCCTACGATCATACCTGTGATTCTACCACAAATACGATTTATTTACGATCCGAGCCTCGTTTTTCATACTTATGATTGTAGGATTGTACGGTCCTACGATGAGGATCGCGATTTTGATAGTCATGCTTTGTACTGTAGTATGTATCCTTGTGTATAGGATGTTGGTATGTTGTAGTGATCTGTTAGATTGGTAGATCTGTATGATTAATGTCTTTTCTAGTTATTGTTTATTTGTTTGCATATGTCGACATAATATGGTTGAGTTGAGATGATACTGCTTTGTGTTGTAAGCCAACAAACCAGGGAGAGATCCAACTATATGTTGTAGGCCCGGGAGCGGTCCAACTTTCTGCCATAGGCTCAGGAGGCGGCCAACCCTGTGTTGTAGGCATGGTGTGTATGCATTGTATGTGTATTGTTGTGTGGGATATTTTGCGGGGAATTCACTAAGCTTTGGCTTACGGTTCTGAATTCCAATGTTTTCAGGTACTTTAGATGATCGGGGCAAGACGAAGGCGTGTTCGTACACATTCTCCTGCTGATTTATGTTTCGAGAGATGATTTTGATACTTTGACTTCTATGATTTTGTCTTGAAAACAATGTTTGATTACTTCTGAATTTTATAATGGTTTTTGAGATGTTATATATATATATATATATATATATATATATATATATATATATATATATATATATATATATATATATATATATATATATATATATACGATAAATGGTATGTTTACACACAACTGGTTTATTTTTTTGGTTTCTTAAATTGTTATTAAATTTTGTTTTTAAATTCTTTAAAATATATCATTTATTAATTATATAAAAAATACAATCTTTTACGTGCATTTATATATTATTTTATATATCTCAAACTAGTTTTTGTCAAATATTATGGACTAACAACTAATCGGTTATTTCGCCAAATAAAGACTCTGATTTTGGTCACTTGCTGACCAACCCTTGCAAAATGTAATCTATTGCAAATATTTATGTCATGCTTCACAACTTAAATATAAAAGTGCTTAATTTTGATGCTTTTTAAAACATTGTCTTCTAGATTCGACTAGGTTCTAGAATGAAAATAACTGCGTTTTCTATTTTAAAATAATAAATAATAGACATAAATTTATTTATCGAATATATAAATCATGCGTTTTAAGTAAGAAATGTTTTCACAACATCATTTTAATAGCAAAACTATTTTAATAAAAATTAGCAAATTAAACATGTTGGATCCTACGTAGCCAAACAATATTTGAGGTTCACGTTTTTACTCAACAAAATATAGTGCAATCTGTTCAATTACCTTATTACCCTTGTAGGATATTCCCGCCAAATTGTTTCCCTTAAATATTACAAGCTTCCACTCCCACTTTGTTTCAAAATAAACCAGTACACCAACCGTTGCCGGCGAAGTCAAATCCCTCTTGCTCAACTACACGCCTACAGTAGTAGCTTTATCGGAAAATGCATTCCATTTTTCCGACGATAACTAGATTCTCCGACCACCACAATATCCATCTCCGCCGCTACAACCGCCACCGTCTTTCACATCCTCTTCCACCGCCGTTGCCACCTCATCACCAGAGCACAAAAATCCTACACCTCCCGCATAATTTCGGAATCTCCGCCATAGAAGCCGCTCAACCCTTGGACTACAAATCCAAAATCTTCGAACGTATCACCAAATACAAAACTCTGAAAATTGGCATTGTAGGGTTCGGCAACTTCGGGCAGTTCCTTGCGAAAACCCTAGTCCGTCAAGGCCACACCATCCTTGCACACTCCCGCTCAGATTACTCCGCCATTGCTGCTGAGCTTGGCGTTTCATTCTACTTTAACGCCGATGACCTCTGTGAAGAACACCCGGATGTAATCATTCTCTGCACATCAGTCCTCTCAACTGAAAAAGTACTCCGCTCATTACCATTACAAAGGTTGAAACGCAGCACATTATTTGTTGATGTTTTATCTGTTAAAGAGTTTGCTAAAGATTTGCTCATGCAAATATTACCATTAGATTTCGATATTCTATGTACACATCCGATGTTTGGGCCTGAAAGTGGTAAAGATAGCTGGAAAGGTCTTCCATTTATGTATGACAAAGTCAGAATTGGCCATGATGAATCTAGAGTTTTGCGTTGTGAGAAGTTTCTTGATGCATTTGTAAAAGAAGGGTGTTTAATGAAGGAAATGACATGTGTTGACCATGATCAACATGCAGCTGAGTCTCAATTCATAACTCATACAATAGGGAGGATCTTGGAAAAGCTAGATTTGGATAGTACTCCGATTAACACAAAAGGGTATGAAAGTTTGTTGGATTTAGTTCAGAATACATCGAGTGATAGTTTTGAGTTGTATTATGGATTGTTTATGTACAATAAGAATGCAATGCAACAGTTGGAAAGGTTGGATTTGGCTTTTGAATCGTTGAAGAAAGAGCTGTTTGGTCAATTACACGAGGTTTTGAGAAAACAATTGTTTCGGACAAGGGAACGACATTTGGGAGTTTTACAAGAACCACGAGCTTTATTGAAGCTACCTCCGAATGGGAATGGACATGCACTTCCACAACGATCAGGTTCTGCTATTAGTTGAGAACAACAAAAGATTTTCAAAATCATTGTTTATGTTAATTCTTGTTCTAGTGTTTGATTATATGTTAAATGTCTTAAATACCATTTGGTAGAGAAAAACAAAGGAATCTTGTGGGTTCAATTAATTGTAACATCCCATGATAATGATATGTTCGAAGATGGGTGGATCAAGGGAAGTCCACATATTGAGTTGCCTAAAGCAGAAAATATCTTCTGCTCATTGTGTATTACCCACAAACTTGTAAGTAATGTGTTGTAAGTTTCCTTTATGATGGTTATGTAAGAATTGTGAAACAAAAGGGACAGGTTGCTAGCTATCTAATTCTTGAACATTTGTGAAGCAAAAAAGGAGAGGGATATTGGTGTGTTGTTTGGTAGGAAATTTTTTAGAAATGTCCAAATCTTGAGTTGCAGCGAAGTTAATTAAGTATCTACCAAGTGCTTCTGTTGAAGAAATTCTCAAAGTGATTAGTGCATAGGGGTCACTGGAAAATTCCTATAAATGCAAGCACATTTTGAATATATTTAATAATTATCATGTTGTAGCTAGTGTGATATATAAGAAGTATATATAAGTGGAATAGCAGTTTTGGGCAATCACGCAAAAGTTGGTTGGAACACTTTTTGACAACGAGTAATGCATGGTTATAAGCAGCTCGGTTCTGTTGGAATATTAATCTAGAATTGTAATCTCTGTGGCATTTATTAGTTATTAGTTACTTAACAGATGTTAGTTTTTTATGGAAGTTAAAGTTAGTTATCAGTTTTTTTTGGAACCGAAAGTTAGTTATCATTTAACCATTAATAGTTATGACAGTTAATTAACAAATAGATCTATATATACCATGGTTTAGAAATGATTATATAGCGCCGTCTGCTCCTGTCTCCTCCGCCACCATCCCCACCACCACAAGCGCTACCACCACCACCTTTGACACCAGCCGACCCCATCTTTGCCATCTCCGTTGCACTTATACCACCGCCACCTCTGCCACCACCACCTATTCTGCCACCAACTGTCATAATCATATATGATTACTCAATTTGTGAACAAATATATATATGTATAATCATTTATGATTAGGCATATACGTATAAACATGTATAATCATATATGATCAGACCTCTTTGCCATATAATCATTTATGATTAGGCATACCTCGCTACTGTCAGTACGCTGGAGCGTTAGAGCGTCAAATGAGAAATATGTGGCTAAGGTTGAATCTCAAGATCTCTATATTTTTTAATCTCAAGTGAATCGTTCCTTATATATATATATATATATATATATATATATATATATATATATATATATATATATATATATATATATATATATATAGTAACATCTCGACGATGAGGTATTTCCAAAATTAACCCTTAAGTATGAAGGATTATGATTTTTAGCCATTGTGTATGAGAAATCTTGCAAAACGGCCCATAGTGGCATTTTTTGTAATTTCAGGCCAAAGTTTAGTACGTTGGGCGTACATGTGCGGGTCTAGTACGTTGGGCGTATGTAACATCCCGTTTCCCATCATTTCTTATTTTAGGGTCGTGGGCTGGAAGTCGATTGTCTAAAATCTTTGGGCCTTAAGGAGGTAAATATTAGACCTTGTGGAAGGAGGTAATGATGGTTGAGAGATCTAAACCTTGAATTGTGTTTTGGGCCGAAGGGTAAAAAGGGAAAAGTCTTAGGTCGGGTTCATGCATGAAATATGGATTTTTGTCTGAGAAGTTTTTAGCCCAAGATATTTAGATAATATTGTAGAGCTCTTCAACACTTTTCCGTGGATATAAAGAACGTTAAAAACGGAGTTGGAACGAAGAAGTAACGACCGTTTGAATTTATGATGATTTTTGTGTTAGCCGTCTACGTTGGGCATACTAGGGCTGTAACACCGTAAATTTTCAAACAAATTTTTCGTTTCAAACACAATAAAACACATGACGTTTTTCCTCAAAACCACAAGTAACAATTTATTAATACATTTTTATTTTTATGATTGTTTATCACAAATCCAGGATCCTCCAAACGTAACTCTTTCTCTCGTGTGTACAATCGAGCCGGCGCCTTCCCAATATCATGAAAAGTACCTGAAACACATATAACATAACACGGTAAGCACGAAGCTTAGTGAGTTCCCCAAAATACCACATACAACTCTTTAGCCACTCAAGGATATAACTCTGTATGACCCTCCGGTCAATGTGTCTCAGTGGGACCCTCCAGTCCCACAACTCTGATGGACCCTCCGGTCCTAACTCTGTAAACTCTGAATAACACATAGCATAAATCACACAGACATAATGCAGTAATATCACAGTGCTCAAACAAACACATAAGACCCTCTGGTCACACATAGATACCACTCTAGGTAAAGTATAGTGAGAAGACTCACCTCGCAAGCATGTGAGCAAATAACCTCGCGCTCGAATCTCGAACTAACCTCCGCCTACCACAAAGGATGAATATATCTAATTAATACTCTCTTCACGACTCAAATAACTGAAGGCTATTCTTTCTCTCTCTAACTCTTTGAAGTGGATAAAAGACCATTTTACCCCTCCATGGCCTCTATTACTCATGTTGACCAAAACCCCAAAGTCAACAGAAGTCAAACTCAAGTCAACAGTCCATGTTTGACCCGACTCGTCGAGTGCACTCTTGTGACTCGTCGAGTCCCCTCGTTTCCTCAGAAGTCTCAAGAAAGTCCAGCTCAACTCGTCGAGTTGACCCCCAACTCGCCGAGTTATCGCACAATCAACCCATCGGGACAAACCCTCACCGACTCGTCGAGTCAAGCCATGTACTCGGCGAGTCCCTTCGATCAGATTCCTCATTCAGGTGATTTAAGGCAAATCCATTACTCCAAACACTAGATCTACCATCCTAAGGGTCGATTATCACGTAAAGTTGCAAGCTTTACGTTTAAACCTAGCATATAAGACTCATAATGCCAATACATGCTCCCACAAGGGCTAGATGCACAAAAGCTAGACTCTAGCTCAATAAAGCTTGGATATTTGGTCTCTCAAGTCCTTCTACAGTCCAGATCTGAGGTTTCAACCTCATGATATGCTCAAATAACTCATTGCCAATAATGGATAGGAGAAAACCCTCAAAATCTCCCTAAACTAAGATCTCACGAAGGAAAGGTAAAGATAGGAGCTTTTTACCTTTGCACTGAAGCTCACCACTGAAGAACTCTGGATCTACAGCCCCTCCTTGATCAAACACACCAAGCTCTCCAAATCTCCTTCAAAGGATGCACAAAACCACTCAAATTAGCTCCTCACTCACTCTCTAGCTCTAATGGCGATTAGGGTTTGCTCTCAGGGGTGTAGGGTAACTGGTGAGGCGTAAATGGGGCATAAGTTCCCTTATATAGGCCCTAGCCTCGGGAAATTAGGGTTTCTCTGCCCAGAACCTACTCGGCGAGTCGGTTCTCTGACTCGTCGACTCCACTCATTAATTCCACGCGAGCAACTCGACTCGACTCGGCGAGTTGGACCCTCAACTCGTCGAGTCTCTCCATAAATCTCAAGATTAAAATACACAATAATGTACCTGAAAATCTGGATGTTACAAGGGCATCCCTAGTACGCTGGGCATACACAATCAGTGCCCAAACTCTATTTTTGTAGTTTGAGCCCTATTTAAGCTCTTTAACTTCCCCAAACGTACTCCATTCTCAGCCTCTACCTCTCCAACATCCTCTCTTGAAACCCTAACCCTAGTTTGAGCCTTGTGAGCAAAAAGAATGTGTTTTAAAGTGCTTTGTAGTGTTCTTGGTGCACCTTGGAGAAGAAGGAACTCATTGAAGAAACGTTGGTTACATTGGAGCTTGTAGATCTACACCTTGTTCAACTTGATCTTTCTTCTGGAGGTATAAAGTTTGAATCTTGATGATGAAATTGTTAGCTCTAGCTAGTTTTGGGTGTTATGAGCTTTTGGTCACTTTAATTGCATAAAGCTTAGATCTTTAAAGTTTGTGACCTTGTTATTGATAAAGTTAGAAACTTTATCCATCTAAACATCATATTGATTCAAATCTAAAGGTTGGAGACTTGGACTTAATGGATTAAGTTGAAAAAAATGCACTTTTGGTCCCTTTGAGACTTAAAGACTAGATCTTATTTGTTAGGACCATTCTAATGGAAAGGATGCAACTAGCTCGAGTACGTTGGGCGTAATTTTCGTATGCTGGGTGTACTAAGCAATCCCATGTATGCGGGGCGTAAGTTAAGTACGCAAGGCGTACTCAACCAGCCTTGGACTTTGACTTTTGTTGACTCCGTTCACCGTTGACTTTTTGACCAAGTTTGACTTTAGGTCAAACTTGAGGATTTTGATTGGTGATTAATATTTTATATGGTTCTGATGTTAGTGGATCCGCAGGAGCAAGCATTGTAGTACGGAGCGTATCATTGTGTTCTCGGGTTTCTTCATTTCAAGTAAGTTTTACCTCACTATACCCGTGGATCGAAGGCACAATGCCGGCCTACTAGTTTTGGTTATCTGTTAGTAGAGGGAAGCCTTAAGGACTGTGTATAGTCATGTAGGATAGACTGGAGACTCTTGATCTAGGATCTTTTACATGTTCCTCATTTGGTTGTGGTTCTAGAGTAGGATCACTTGTTCAGGTGTCTATCTCATCTATGAGTATATACGGTCATGCATTACTTGGATTGTTGATATTTAGTATGTGGTTATGTTTTAGTAATCTGTTAGATCTGTATCCTGGTATTGATTATGCCGCTATGTTGTACTGATCTGTTAGATCTGTATCCCGGTATCGATTATGTTGCTATGATGTGGTGATTCGTTAGATATGTATCATGGTATCGAGTATGTTGCTTTGCTATAGTGATCGGTAGAACTATATGTTATCTATACTTGTTGGTTATCATCTGGTGCAGTGCCCTATGGATTGTCTATGGTAATGTAGGATAGCCTGAGAACTCTTGATCTAGGCTTTCTTGCATGTTCCTCATTTGGTTGTGGCTCTAAAGTAGGATCATCTATTCGGGTGGCTATCTCACCTCTGATTACTTATGGTTACACATTTCATGGAGGTTAGCTGGTAGCATGACTGTATATTGTGAGAGTACTAGTAGGCGGTAATGAGCTGTCTGATTGATGTTTTCCTGTATTATGTGCCTACTTGATCCTTGATTGTTTATATGTCGATATATAGTAGTGGTGGGATGAGGCGGTCCAACTTTGTGCTATAGGCCAAGATACCCGATGCAGGCCGGCCGTAAGTCAAAGGCATGGAGGCTGATTATGAGTGGTTGGGTTGAGGCAGTAGGCCAACAAATCCTGGTATTTTGGCCCGGATATACTGAAGGCTTGCGAGGCATTCTAGTTAGGTCGAAGGCTTGAAGAGCAGCCGTTATGCATGCTTGTATTATTTTGGGGGAAACTCACTAAGCCTTGTGTTTACCCAGTTGTTTATTGTTTCAGATATTATTGATCATCATAGGAAGGCGAAGGCGTGACTGTACACATTCATCAACAACAATGAAGATTCCGCGCTTTAATATTACTCTTATTTTTATAAAAATATTTGGAATAAACGGTTTTCCCCATAACGGATTTATAATTGGGAAGATTTACTTAAAAAAATGAAAATTTTTGGTTTTGAAAATGGGACGTTACAAGTTGGTATCAGAGCCCTGGTTTGAGCGAATTGGAGGAACACTTGTGTGAATCCAGTCTCAAACTAGGATCCGAGAATTTTTGAAAAAAGGTTTTTGATAAATAATTTATAATAAAAGGGTTGGATTAAGGATATGAGCTCAGTTTCTTGTCATTTTCTTGTTTGATTGCTGGCTTGGGATCCGGAACGTGGACCTTGATCTAATTTTGGTTTTACAGGAAGATGAGGTGTGTACAGTCTGCCAGAGCCTGAACATAAGAGTGGTTCCCAAAATACTTATACTTGTTATATGCACTGAGTTCTTGATTTTGTTGATATGATGTTTATGATAGAACAACATGTGAGTGATAGGATAGGGATCTTCAGGAATTGCATGATAGAATTGTCTGATGTATGATGCCTGATAGCCTAGGAGTGCCTCTTGTATGAAATTGACATCACTACTGTAGTTTCTTAGTGTATGCATCATAGTCATACATAGCAAAGATTTTATATCCTGAGAATTTTTTGTTTTGTCTTATTTTTTGTTCTTTGTTTGGTTGTGGGCTTAGGGTAGAATCAAGTATTCAACTATCTATAAGATCTAGTGTTATGTATGATTAGCATACACGAGTGTTGCAGGGTTGGTGTAAGTTTCATGGATGAGTATATGCGTGAGTAGCCGTCCAAATGATGAGTGTTTAGCCACTATCGAGAGAGTGAGGATAGTATGTGTGTGCATCCTAGTTGTGGTATTTGTATTGGGTGGTTGTGGTGATCCTTGAAACAAAAACAGGTAGGTGTGGAAGGTAGTATGGGGCCGTACTACTGAAAGCACAGGACCCGTACGCGTAGCAAGGAAGTCACAAACCCCGAGGAATCGAGTCTATTCTTGTGATTATAGCAATGTGTAACGTGGAATTATGATATATTTGTTGGATTATGTGTCTAAGCCCATAACTATAATTGGTATATATTTCAATTGATAGTAGCACAGTCCTTTTGGGTTGCCCTCAAAACTAGCAACTGGACAGGATGACTTTTGGAGAGAGGTTGAATTTATTATTTGATTAATTAATTGAAATAAATTATTTATTAATGTATTATGAAAATAATATATTAATTATAAATCATATTATTTAATTAATATTTAATCAGAAATTAATTTTGAATTAATTTTGGGATTAAATGAATTAGTTAAAAGTACAGGGGCTGTTTTGCAATTTATTGATAGTTGAGGAATTGGGCTCTTGGACCTCCTAGATGGGTTGGACGAAATCTTCTAGGAATACCCTAGAAGTTTCGTCCAAGGGCCTCTTGGATGGAGTCTATGAGTTGCTTAGGCCTTAAGCTAATGGATTAGGGTTTCCTCCAACAAACTCTAGCTTTGGCTCTAAGCTACCTCAGCTATATAAGGAGCTGTAACCGCTCATGATTTCAGCCACTCCAACCCTAAGAAGGATAGCCAAAATTCCCAAGTCTTCTCCTCCTCTCTCCTCTCTTATCCTCTTGCTTAGTTTGGGTGTGAACCATTAGAGGCACGACATTTGTGGTGCTTGCTCTCGAAGCTTCAACAACTCTAAGGATTTGGATTGTTATTACTATATAACAATCAAAGGTATGTTTACTAACCCTAGATGAAAATTTTCAATTATAATATAGTGTTCCTAGGTTTTTTCCTTTTGATGTTCAATACTTATATGTTCAATTAGAGAAAACATAGACCGGGAATATTAGGAATGCATGCACATATAGGATTGTTTGTTATGCTCAAAAACCCATCAATATTATGGTTTATTTTTACTATGGTGATTATGAGAGGATCTAGTTCTAGTTCTAGAGCGAGTGGCCAGGATAGGCCAGGGTTGACTGATGATCAGATTCAGGCGATCATCACCACTGATCAGGCTGCTGCTGTTCGGAGCTCTATGTCGGAGATGTTTGGGTCTATCAAGGCTGCCATGATTGAGCTTTTTGAAGATCGATATGCTGTTCTTTTGGATGTTGTTGTTGCTACAACCACCGCGGTGGTTTCTACGGCAAGGATTCGACGGTAGAGATCTTTCCAGTACCGGGACTTCGATAATACGAAGCCCCCATAGTTTGATGGGGTCGGGGACCCGATTGTAGTGATGAGATGGATTTCTGATGTGGAGGGTTATTTCTTCACATGCTCTTGCCCTGCTGAACAAAATGCCAAGTGCACCTGAACCTTCTCAGGTTGGGGGCAAAGGATTGGTGGAGATTGGTGACTAGTGCTTACACTTATGAGCAGAGAGCTGCTGTTACCTGGGAGAAGTTCTCGAAGATGTTCCATGTGAGGTATGTTCCCTTGGTGGAGAGGGAGAAGTTGGCTTAGGAGTATTTAGATTTGAGGCAGACTATTGATACAGTGACAGAGATCACCAAGATGTTTATAAAGAGGTCTTTTCTGCCAGTAGTTTGCTGCCTATGAGCAGGCTCAGATGACTTGTTACTTGAGTATACTCAAGACGAATATTCGACAGTTTGTGTCTACCCAACGATACAGTACCCTCACTGAGTTTCAGGATGCCTCGAGCAGGCGAGATATTGAGATAGAAACCCAGGCAAAGGAGCAGTGCCAGGCTCCGATTCAGTCCCAGCCTACATCAAAGTGGTTCAAGTCCGTCGGCCGAGTTCGGGATCAGCTGAAGGGAGGTGCAGTTCTTTTGTATGTCCCCGCTGTAGCTAGGAGGACCATTTTGGTAGAAATTGCAGAAGAAGTACGCGGGTTTGTTTCCATTGTGGTCAAGAAGGCCACATCAGAATTCATTGTCCTTTTCTCGTTTTCGGTGAGGTGTTGGATCCCTCACCCCTAACTTGACAGTTACCTGATGGTCGTCTTAGGACGGTCGGAGTCCCGCAGACCGAGATTTGAGTTAGCAGTTCTTCTATTTAACAATTGCTACGGTATTGGTATTTATCTATAATTCATGTTTATGTTTGGAAGTTCGGTTGTAACCTAGGATGATCAATTGAATGAAATTGCCTTGTTCGCTCTGTTTTAATTGAATTATTATTATGAATGGATTAATTATCTTGTCCTCAATTATATGTGTGATGGAATTTGTGAATGTTGTGTGGGTTTAGATTATCCTATGTATGTAGATATCATTGGTTGGGATCAAGTGGTAGGGAACCAAAGGACTGCAAAGTTGTCATATTCCAGTATATTTCAAGTGGGGGAGAGTGGAACCTCGTAGCAGGAAGACCTTATGCCAAGGTTCGGTTCTCAATCAGATTTCTCCAAGTTTAAGACTATCGCGCAGCTGCTGAATCTTTCAGTTTCGCGTCAAGATCATCGTCAGCTATTGGATTTCCCATCAAGCCGTAATAGTTTTAGTTGTGGCATCATATGTAGGGCATGATTTTGCTATAGACTCTAAGGTGTTAGGAGACCAGGTTGAGGGATATGATGAGGGCTTCCTTGTCTGTTCTTGTTTGATTGGGGCTCGAATGTCTGAGTCACGACCTGAAGACCTGGTAGGATCAGTTAATTTGTGTTGGCCCGAGTTTCATTGTTGGTTAGTGAATCGGGGGTAGGCCCGAGTGTCATTGTCAATTAGTGGATTAAGGTTAAGCCTGAGTGTTATCAGTAGATAGCTAAGCATGGTTGTCGAAGCCAAGTAGGAGCATGGCCTAGTTTGGTATGTGACCAATTGGTTGTCGTCACGATGGTGCAATTATGTGCAGAATTAGCATGACGACGTTTGGCAGAGGAGGTTTTGAGCCAATCAAATCTGCAGTTTTTCGATTAGTTTTCTTGATGTGAGGAATTACATCATGAAGTGGAAGCGAAAGCTGATTTTGAGGACAAAATCTAATTCAAGTGGGGGAAAATTGTAACATCCTATTTCCTGTCATTTCTTATTTTAGGGTTGTGGGTCAGAATTCGATTGTGTAAAAGCTTTGGGCCTTAAGGAGGTAAATATTAGACCTTGTGGAAGGAGGTAATGATGGTTGAGAGATCTAACCCTTGAATTATGTTTTGGGCCAAAGGGTAAAACGGAAAAAGTCATAGGCTGGGTTCTTGAATGAAATATGGATTTTTGTTCAAAAAGTTTATAGCCCAATATATTTAGATAATATTGTAGAGCTCTTTAACACCTTTCCATGGATAAAAAGAATGTTTAAAACGGAGTTGGAACGAAGAAGTTACGGCCGTTTGAAGTTATGATGGTTTTTGGGTTAGTCATGTACATTGGGCGTACGAAGGCATACCTAGTACGTTGGGCATACCAGGAGTATGTTGGGCGTACGCAATCAGTGCCCAAACCCTATTTCCATGGTTTGATCCCTATCTAAGATCCTTATCTTCCCCATACCCACTCCACCTCTCCAACCTCCTCTCTTGAAACCCTAACCCTAGTTTGTGTTGAGAGAAAAACTTTTGAGAAACACTTGTACAGACGTTAGTACAAGATAATAGTTGCGAAATAAGTTAATCTCAAAGGATCAAGTTAGCTCAACAATAATATGTTAGAAATGTTATATAGTTAGTTGCGGAAATGTAAATGACAACAAGTTATGTCAAGTAAACATCAAACTGATTCTTAACAAGGTTTGCATTCAAACACAAGTTAGTAAGTGTGATCAGTTTAAGATGAAGAGGATCTCGGATATTAGATAAGATAGAGAAATGAGAGAATGATCTTTGTATTTCAGTGAAAGTTCAATAGATCGTGAAAGAGATGTGTAAAATACATGAAGAAATGAGACTCTATTTATAGAGTTCCATAAAGTTACATCTAAAATAAAAACCTAATATTCTACTGACTTAAGTGACCATGCAAGGTTTACTGGACAAAGTAATGCTAATACGCTAAGTCAGATAACAAAAGTCTTCATCAATCTTCACTGCGGTAGTGACTGCGGATCACTACGGTTCTCAGAGTAACTTCTTAAACATTAATTGCGGTATACACACATCAATTGCGGTAGCAACTCCAACTGTGGTAGACACAAAATACGACTGCGGATCCTTAAAGTTAAGGGGGTCACTTTATGTAACAACATTTTCCCCCAAAGTGACCTCTTCAACTTTATTCTTTACTTGTTGAGCTTCAGTAATTTGATAAGGATCCACTAGAATTTCCTTACTTCGCCTAGCCAATGGATTCTTCTAGTTATCTCAAAGTTGACTTCATATGTTGTGTTCTTGGATCTTTGAACCAAAGCCAGAGTTGTTTCCAGTTCCTTCTTGGTCAATCTATGCATTGCGGTAACTGGAATGAAGTATTTGAGATCATTGTTGGCTTTCTTATACACAACTCCTAACTCCGGAAAGTTTGTTGCACCGAGAGACATTTCTTGATAACCTTCCGTGATGCTTGGTGCAGACTCAAACTCTGGAAAGTTGAGTTTCTTGGCAAGGACAGGATGAATATCCACATCTTTTTTCCCAAAATCACAGCCCAATGCCTTAAGAAACTCACAAGCTTTCTCATTGGCAATCTTCATTTTCGGGTGCTTTTCAGCTTTGATCTGGAAAACCCTTGCAATCAGGAAAACTTCTTCGGGGTTCATGCAAGGAAAATCAGCCTGCGTCCTGATATAATCATCTCCTCTCCTAGTAAGGGTATACTGAACAAAGTCAGTCTTCATGAATTTCCTCACTTTATAATTCTTCACACTTGATGGTCTGTCATTAGACCAAATCTTTTCAAAGTCAGTTCCATGATTGGCAAGAAACAAGTTTAGGCATTCAAATTCAAGAGGAAGCCTTTGATCATCTGGGAGATTGAGGTCAAATGGCTCGAACACAACGAAGAACTTGGAGTTTGGAAAGATTGGAATGTCCTAATACCCATCGGATGGAGGTTCAACATAGGTCAAGATAGGCCTATAATCATCATCGAGAAGCCTTCGGGTAGGATTTACCCAAGAGTTGATCAAGGACTCATCCATGGTTGTATCGAAACCATGTGCCCGCTATATCTGTTCGGCAAATTTCGCTGCTCTCCAATCTCTTTTTCTTTGAAGTGTGGAAGGGGAGTCTTGAGAATGATCCGAGGACATTGTTGGTTCCAAGTTTATGAACTGTGGAGGAGTCTGATGAGGAGATTGTTGTGGATCCTGTTGCGGTGGAGTTTGTTTTGGAGATGGCACCGGAGTTGATTGTTTTGGAGATGGTTGCAGATTTGGAATTCTTGGAGGAGTTTGATGAATAGAAGGAGTCTTGGAATCAGAATGACCTTGATGAGAATGCGGAGGGGACTCACTTCCCCCTTTTGAGGAAGTAACAAATTGTTGCTCCTCAAACCATTGTTTAAGTCCATCAATTTTTGAAAAAGCTTTATTAAATTGATACTTCATTGCTTCACAAAGTTGCTGGTTGTTGGAGATTTCTTGATTGAACAGGAGTTTATAGATCTCCTTGGTGAGCACCAAAATCTCATCAATGCTTGAATTTTCAGTTAGAGATCTCTGTATGCCATTAATTGTTGTTTGGTAGAACTGCAATGTTGGATTCATATGCATTGTGGGTTTCATCTACCAGTTGCTTCAAATAAGAGAAGCATTGAATTCATCCTCTAGTGTTGAGATTTCCTTGATGATTCGATCAGCAGTGGATAGGAAATCTTTATTATCTGAGGTTCGGAGATTATCCAAGTGCCTGATTCCCATTTCTATTGCAAGACTAACTCGTTGAGCAATTAACCTTTCCCTTGTCTCAAGAGTTTCCACTCTTTCAGCTAAAGACTGCGGTATAGGAACTTCGGTATTAGTTGGTTCCTTGGTTGTGACTGCGGCCAGAATTTGATCAACCTTGGCCTGGAGACTTAGAAACTCCTTTCTTGACACTGCAATCTTTTTCTTTTTCTTTTTTTTTGGCTTCGAGGTGGAGTGTTGGGATCCACTCGATTCTTCATCTTCAAATAACATCATAAACTCTTCTGAATGAGGGGGCCGTTGAACATCTTCCAAATCAATATCATCAAGGCCAAACATTGGGCATGAGCTTATCTCTATTGCGGTTCCATCGTCATTAGAATCATGGATTTCATCATTTTGAGGAGGTTTTGATGGACCAACACCACCTTCCATGACTTTGGCTTGTTGAACTGTTGCTTCCATCTGAGACATCCATTGCTGAATCTTCAAGATTTCGTGAACAGTTTTCGCGTTGTTGAAGGAGTCTGCCCAATACTTTGCAACTGTTTGAATGTCCTTCTCTTTTTATTGTTGTTGCTGAACTTGTTGAGCTTTCCTGGCCTGCACTGCCCTTTTGAACGCTTCGAACTTTCTGATTCCATACTCAGTACTTGGACGGTATCGAGTCCAAGAATCATCAGATTGGTTACCTGTCACACCCCCAAACCAAGGATGGAGGAAACGTCCGGGGGTGGAGGACTTCATGTATAGTATCACAACAACGAGTATAATAGTGCTCAAAGTAAATACAACCATCATAGATATATTTGAAAAAGTTACACCATAGTATGTGTTTACATGTTCTAAATCAATTACACTATGATGACAAAATAAGATGTTTGACGACTTAACGTCCCATCCTCAAAGCTGTTGATTTCTTGTTTCACTGCTTTCCTGAGAATACAAGTGGTTTTGAAAGAGTGTCAACAATTAAGTTGGTGAGTTCATAAGAGTTTTATTTGAGAAAGAAGCCGTTTTCCTTGTAAAAGCGATAGAGTATGATTCCAGAAAATTCAATATTTTCTTTATTAAGTGTGTGAAATGAACGCTCCTATGTTATGCAATAATGTACCCTAGAAATACCTGTAGATTCCTTCTATAATCACCCAGTGTATATAAGTTATATAAAATTTAAGTTAAATAAACTGTCGAATATAATGGGTCTGCCCTAGGTCCACAACCAAACAAGGAACAGGAAGTAAGGCAGGCCCACCAATTCCAAGTCGATTGCGACTAAATTCTTGTATAACTCTAACATGCACACTTAGCAAATTATAGCTGAAGTCTAACAATTCTAGATGAAACGTAGTTTTAATATCATGAAAGTCATTTAGTGTAAACCTAATACTTTGTCATGTATACTTCAAGAAAAATCCCTTATTTTCCTTATAAAAAGTTATGTAGCCTTAAATCCCAAGATCGAGAATATGTGTGTGTGTGTGTTTTGTACTTATACTGTTTATAATAGTAATGCATTTCCAAAGGAAATCCAATATTTTCCTTATAAAAATTTATGTGGCCTTAAATCCCAAGACCGAGAATATGTGTGTGTGTTTTGTACTTATAATGTTTGTGGTTTTAAATTGATAAAACCCCTTTTCAAAGTAGAATTTTCCCTGTAAACTTGAAAGATTGTTAACTCCCTATGTGAGTCGTTATAACCATACTACAACGAGAATTAACCTGCAACAACGTTTTCCAGACGTCAAGATCCTATGACTCTTGTCACCCGCAGACCTGCAGGTCCGGCTGTAGCTAGCAGCGAGGTGTGGGGGTGTCAATCCCAATATAGATCTATACAAAATTATCACGCTCTCCCTACAAGAGACTCTGGTTATAACTTACAGGAATTTGAACCCGTACTCTAAGAGTACGATGGAAGGATTGTCTCATAACTTACGTTAACTAGTTTACATATAGTTTGAGTATAAAACCTCTTCCGTGGTGGAAGTGAAATCACATTTTATTCAAATAGATTAGTGATATGAAATCCATAAACTATTACTATTATAGTTTATCATGTAGTATATGGAAAACCCATTTGTGTTGAGAGTAAAAGCTTTTTCATGTAGTATGCTTTTATCGTAAAATTCATAAACTATACTCATTTTAGTTTATTGTATGTGTTCGAAAATGAAATGAAAAATCCTTATCATGAATGGCTAAATTTCTGTTTATGATGATAAACTAACAAGGAATACATTCAACATTTAGAAACTTATTGTTATGCACTTTGCTCAACATACTACAAAGTGTTGTTAATATTGTAAGCTATGTAACTAGTTTTTAACCCTTCTACACTGTTTTAAAAATATCATAGAAAAATCATACGAGGTCGAAAACTAAATCCGTAAACTCTGAGAGTTTAGAAAATGTGTCTAGTTTATTCATAATTTTTATTATGATTTTTAGAAGTCTCTAACGTGTGTGAAAATGTTCATATTCACAGACTGATCCGAATTCGTTTCTGAAATGATAGGCAGTTTTGTAAAACTCACCATAAATTGTAGAAAAATCGTATGGAGATGTGCAAGTAGTCATTTTAAAGGTATGAATCTGAAATATTTGCATATTAAACAGTTTTGAAAGATATTAAGCTTAAGATGGTCAAAACAGTCCATGAATAAGACTCAACTTTTCTGATGAAGACTGTTGTTTGAGTTTAGTTAAGTTTTTGGTATTATTAACTTGTATTCTCCCCCTAAAACTTGAAGAAAACATGAAAATGTAGGGGTATGAACTCACCTTGAGTGATTTCCTTAGATGTATGCTGAAGAGAAAGGGTTTCCAAGTCAAGAACACTTAGGAGATGCTTGAAGATTCGAAGATTCTAGGCACAAATATGACGATATTTGTGTAAGAGATTCATGGTTTGAGTGAAGAAGTAAAGAGTATTCAAATTTAGGATGAAGATACTTACCAAAACTGGAGGGAATGCTCAAGAATAACCTTGTAATCTCGAGTTCTTAGAGAGGGAAATGAGAGAGAAGTGTTTGTTTCTTGGTGAGAGAGTGAGTAAAGTGGAAGGAGAGATGGGGGTTTCCAATTTTTGATCAAGATTCCAGCTGCAGGAGAGGTGTGAGAGGACAAATAGTTGACTAGGTATGGATGAATAGTGACTGAGGTTTGTCCTATGTGGGTATGGGGGTTAACTTGAGTCATACTTCATGGAAAGATCAACACTCTATCTCAATATCTCACCCACTCGATATTGTTCTTAAGTTGAGCTTTCCCCCAAAATGTGATTAAAATATGAATATATATCATCTTATATGTCAAAATATAAGTTTGGGTGAAAATCCCACGCGAAAATCATGAAAAACGAGCTTAAAACGCAAAAGTGGTCGAAAACCGGGAGAAGGAGGCGAACCTGCGAGGGTTCCGGAGTCAAAATCACACTTCCGGAGCCAAAAGTGAAAATTCCGAAGTTCTTTCATGGTTTCCGAAGTTGGGAGTCCGAAGCTAAGGCATTCCGAAGCTGAGATGCGAAATTGTCCGGTTCCGGACTAAGAGGGTTCCGGACCAAGAGGAGTCCGGACCAAGAGGGTCCTTTTGGGTTTTCTCCTTCGGTTTTGGGTTGTTTTCGACTGAGGAAGGTACATAGAGAGATTTGGGAGAGATTTCACATACTTGGAGAGATTTGGGAGAGATTTCACATACTTGGAGAGATTTAGGAGAGATTTCACATATTTGGAGAGATTTGGGAGAGATTTCACATACTTGGAGAGATTTGTGAGAGATTTCACATACTTGGAGAGATTTAGGAGAGATTTCACATACTTGGAGAGATTTATCATACTTAGAGAGATTTGGGAGAGATTTCACATACTTTGAGAGATTTGGGAGAGATTTCACATACTTGGAGAGATTTGGGAGAGATTTCACATACTTGGAGAGATTTGGAAGAGATTTCACATACTTGGAGAGATTTGGGAGAGATTTCACATACTTGGAGAGATTTCTCATACTTAGAGGGATTTGAGATAGAGAGAGATAGAGCGAGAGAGATTGAGAGAGACTTTGTTTGTGACTTTTGCGAGTGTTTAACTTCGAAATGCAAGGTTTGTAAACCCTGTTTTGCCTTGTTATGAGCGTCATACGCCCCCGAAGGGTATGTATTAATGTTTTATTGAGTAGTTTCACCACTTATCTTGATTAGGGTTTAGATTTACCGAACACGTGAAGACTCAAAGTGATACTTTTCATTAAGATAATGTGTTGTACAATAGTAAGCACGATGTAAACCCTAATATACAAGGGTTAAATGAGTTGACCGGTTTGACTTGTTGACTTTATTTGACTTTGACTTGACCATAAATTGACGGTTGTCACATGACCGTCAAATCCTTGATTTCGCACCGAGGTGTACCTTGGGTTCGTGGTTCCTTGCACGATTGTGTTCCCCACGCCTAGACCACTTGTGAGTAATGGTGGCGGAATAGGATTTCCTGAGCTTCCTCGGTCTCCTTGAACTGAAGTGAAATTTGGCATCGGCTCAGTTCTTGCAAGGGCTGAAGAAGTGCCCTGCGGTGCAACATGTGTTTGCAGTGTTTGTGCGACACGAAGGAATATGGAGTTCAACTCCTCAAGTTCAAAGTAGTGTAAGTGTGATGCCCTGGAGACCTTATGGCGACTCGAACCAATTGGATCCACTTGGGATCCGACAGGGGGAGTGTCTCCATGGTGGGATGAAATAGATACACTCATTGTATCTGAGTGGTGAGATGGGGTATGAATAGGTGAGCCTGCGGTAGCTCCAATGACTACCAGAGTCTTTTGAGAGACTGCGGTATTAGTCGTGGTACGCATATAGCTTTAACTGGGGGTAAGCTTGAGTTTCTTCCATCTAAACACATCTCCTGAGTTCAAGGACTCATGATGTGAATCATATGTAACATTGATTGGGGGATCCTGAGTTTTAGAGGGAGAGTGATGAACCGCAGCAGAGGTTTATGCGGTCTTGTACTTACGTTTCTTTTGAATGCCATCACCCTTTTTCACCGTATTGATTGGGCCTTTCCTTGATGTCACAATGGACTTAACTTTTTTGACTTTGGGTTGAGCTACATGGTCTGCGATTGAAGGGGGAACCTGTGTTTCGGTATGGACTGCGGTACTAGGAGGAGCCTGTGTTGCGGTAGGGACTACGGTAGACTAACTTGGTCTAGGCGGGGAAGAGTGGTATGGGTCAATAAAAATCATAGCCATAATATGGCAGCTACATCAAGAGTTGTGAGTCCAATGGACTCCAAAATATACATAGGTAATCTCCTAAGGGGTCCAAAAATAGTTTGATCTTTAGAGGCTATGTACCTTTTCAGAAAGCGAGTGGAAAATAAGTTCGTGTCGTTGCCCATATCATGATTGGCATCCTTGTGCAAATCCGAGATGTGTAGCGACTAGAATCGAGCAAAAGTGAGCTCGGTTGCATCTTCTCTTGGAGCTTCCTTGGGAATGTACTGCAAGAAGTCATCCAATAGAATTTGACCGTAATTCACAGCATTTCCGGTGTAGATGCTCCAAACAAGTTCCAGGAGCTTGATCCCCATGTTGCCAGTTCCACCTGTTCTTCCGGAGAGACTTCTGATGACGAAGTGCCACACAAACTGCCACATAGTTGGAAGTTGATTCTTCTTGAACTCGCCGATTCCTTTGAGTTTCTTCTGGTAGCCCATTTGGTAGAGAGTTGATACAACGCCATTAGGGCTTGGAGAGTAAAATCTTGTAGAAGGAAGAACCCTAAGGTTGATTGCATTCAAGAACTGTTCTATCATGAGAACCACCAGTGAATCATCCACCAAGTTGAGATGCACCTCTTGAAGTTTGTGGCTTGGACGGAATGCAGAGAAAGCACACTTGAAGAAGACTGCCATTGGAACTGCTTCTGTGAATGCATTGAAAGCACCATACAGTGGATGTTTTGGAAGGAATTTGATCATCAGTCTGATTGCTTCGTTGTATGACGGATGATCTTCGAAGATGGATCTGAAATTGCTCGATGCGATGGAAGGAGTGTTATCCTAAACGGTGGATTCAGAACCAGTTGGGCGAGCAGAGCCGGAAGCTTTTGTTTGCTTCATTGAGATACCAGATTTCACCATTTTCGTTAAAAGGTTTTTAGAACTTGCAGAAAGCTGTTTGAGCAAGAAGATGGAGAAGAAAGAGTTCGTCGAAGGATTCAAATAGCGTAAAAGCTATCTTGGGAGAAATTGGGGGTTTTTATACCTCCGTATTTCAAATTTTATTGTAATTAATTTAACTACAGTTTTTAAAGTTAAAAACCTTTGGGTTTTTACCATTATCAGCCACAATTAAATAAGTCAAAAAGATAAAGCGATTTCGGGAAAAGAGGAGCATTTATTGTAACACAGTACCATGATCACACACCGCCTGAACGTGGGGTTGAAATTTGTTTTAACCGTTGTGAAAAATGGGGAAGTGGAACCGGATTTGACAACTAACGGCCGGGTGATATGACTGGTTGAGGAAAAGACTTCTTGAAGATTTCGTTTATGAGAAAAACGATTCTTTGTTTTTATCCGAAAAATGAACCTGTCGAAGGAAAGGTTGTTTGAAAAAGGACTGGAACTGTCATGTGCGACATAGTGAATGCTTGAAAGAATGTTTTTATTTAAAGTCCATTAAATAGCACACAACATTCTTCACAACTTTTATGAAGGTATGATTGCGGGGTCATTTATTGCAACTGCGGTTGGATTCAGATGACTGCGGTGGTATGCAGTTTGACTGCGGTAGCATTAGCTGAAAGAACACTTGATCATGAAGTTAGAAATAAAAGAAATAAAAGGACCCAAAGAATATATTGATCATATATGATGGCGGTATACTGGGTATACTGAAAATAAATATGATGAACATATTATTTTAGAACCGCAGTGAAGAGAATGATTCAAGAGTTTTTATTTTGAAAAGAAAAGAAATAATTCCTTCACACTTGGAAACCAAATGAGGTCTACGGTGGCTATCAATTCAAGAAGAATTGTGGGTCTGGATTCATCATTCCTAGCATTTCCAAAAAGCCATTTAATTTTGTAGCATCAAGTTCCTTAGTAAAAACATCAGCTATTTCTTCGTGAGTGGGAACAAAAATGAGTTCGATGTTACCTTTGAGGATGTGATCCTTGATGAAGTGGTACCGTAGTTCAATGTGCTTCGTCTTAGAATGTTGAATAGGATTATGAGAAATCGCTATAGCACTCTCTGAATCACAGTAAATTGGTACTCGTAGCATTCTGTAACCGTAGTCCATGAGTTGAGTTTTCATCCAAAGAACTTGGGAACAGTAGTTGGCTGCGGCCACATATTCCGCCTTTGCGGTAGACAACGAGACACAATTCTGCTTCCTTGAAGACCAGCTAACTAGTCTTCCTCCTAAGAATTGGCATCCACCTAAAGTACTTTTTCGATCTAATATGCATCCTACATGATCCGCATCTGTGAACGCTTAAAGGCTGAAGTCATTTCCCGCAGGGTACCAGAGGCCTAACGCTTTACTTCCCTTTAGATATCTGAGAATTTGCTTGACTACGGTCAAGTGAGATATTTTAGGGTCATCTTGGTACCTAGCACATAAGCCTGTTGCAAAGACAATATCCGGTCTACTTGCAGTGAGGTACATCAATGACCCAATCATTCCACGATAGGTTTTGTGGTCAACTGATTCTCTGGTAGGATCAGCTGAAATCTTGTATTCGAAGGCCATCGGGACCTTGGCTGAGGAGCAATTGTCCATTGACAATTTCTTAAGTAGCTCAGAGGTATACTTCTCTTGATGAATGAATATCCCTTGGGGGACTTGTTTCACTTGAAGCCCTAGAAAAAAATTGATCTCTCTATTCATGCTCATTTGGGATTTACTAGTCATGAGCTTTGCAAATTCATTCACTATACCCCGATCTGTTGAGCCAAAAATGATATCATCCACATATATTTGGACAAGCATCAAGTGATTACCATTTTCCCTTCTAAAAAACGTGGGATCAATCACACCTCTTTTGTATCCATACATGACAAGAAACTCTAAAAGAGTCTCATACCATGCCCTTGGTGCTTGTTTAAGACCGTATACTGCTTTCTCTAGCTTGTAGCAATGATTTGGAAATTCTAGACTCTCAAATCCTGGAGGTTGTTGCAAGTAAAATTCTTCCTTCAGTTCTCCATTCAGAAAGGCACTTTTTACATCCATTTGATGTACTTTGATGTTCTTGTGTGCCGCATACGCTAAGAAAATGCATATTGCTTCCATTCTGGCTACGAGGGCATATGTTTCATCGTAGTCAATGCCTTCTAGTTGACTGTACCCCTTAGCAACTAGCCTTGCTTTGTTTCTCACTACCGCACCGGACTCATCAAGCTTGTTTTTATATACCCATCTAGCACTGACGATTGTGTGGCCTTTTGGCTTCGGTACCAGTTTCCACACTTTGTTTCTTTCAAACTCAGCTAACTCCTCTTGCATTGCGGTGATCCAGTCGGGTTCAATGAGTGCTTCTTTTATGGTTCGAGGCTCGACTGAGGACATGAAAGCTGCATAGTGGCAGTGGTACGTTAAATCACTAGAGGATCGAGTTTGTATACATGCGGATGGGTTTCCAATGATTTGACCCTGTGGGTGATCCTTCGTCCAAATGTGAAGATGAGGTTGTAGGTTATCAGCGGCTGCGGTAGAGGGAATATCTTCAGCGTCAGAAGATTCAGCGGTTGGAGAAGGTAGTTCCCCCTTGACTTCGGAGTAGCCCGTAAAAGTATCTTGGACTGTAGGGTTTTGAACAGCAGCAGTTGAAGGAGGTTCCCCCTGAACTGAGGATGGGCGTTCCCCTTGAACCGAAGACAGTTCCCCCTGGATTGATGAATGAGTGATAACCCTTGGATCTGTTCTTGTGTCGATGTTCTCAACCTCTTCATCCTCAGAATCTGAGGAAACATTTGATTAGAGTGTGACTCTACGGGTAGACACCGGAGCTGCATCTTCTAGTACTGGAACCTCGATGGTTGTCATTTGAACCGAAGTTGAACTTTCCCCTTCAACCGGCAAGGTGGAAGTATTGAGTGATAAATCTTCAGATAAAGTTGGACCAGATACTTCAAGATGTTGTTGTTGAGCTACCGGAGACACTAGGATTTCAGAGAGATGAGTTGTCTCTGTGGGATCAAAAAGATCATCATAGTTGATTTCAACTATGTTTAGGGGACCCGAAGAGGCTAGGATATCAATTTCTAGGATAGCTTTTATTTCACTTGATGGAGCAGTGTTGCGGACATAATAGTCATCAAATTTGACATTGAAGCTTTTGACTATCAGTCTGGTACGTCTAATGAGAACCCTGCAGGCCACTTTATTAGTTGAGTACCCAAGAAAAATGCCTTCATCTGATTTTGGTGCAAATTTGTTAAGGTGATCCTTGTTGTTGATCACAGAACATCTGCATCCAAAAATATGGAAGAAATGAACATTGGGTTTGCGGTTGTTGAGGCCCTCATACGGAGTCTTGTTAAGACGCTTGCAAATGATGCTTCGGTTTTGAAAAAAGCATGTAGTTGCCACTGCTTCGGCCCAAAAGTAGAGAGGAAGGTTGGAAAAGTTTAACATCGATCTAGCTGCTTCGACCAATGTGTGATTTCTTCGTTCTAGTACTCCATTTTGTTGCGGTGTGTAGAGAGCTGAAAAATTGTGATTGATGCCCTTGGAAACCAAGAAACTATTCAAAAGTTGATTAGTGAATTCGGTTCCATTGTCACTTCTTATCCTTCTGACTGGTAGCTTGATATGGAGCTCTATTTCTTTTATGAAGTTGATCATGACCTGCGGTGTGTTAGATTTGAGTCTCAAGAAGAAGACCCAAGTGAAACGAGTAAAGTCATAAACTATAACCAGAATGTATTTCTTGTGATGAAGACTGGCTATGGTAGATGGACCGTAGAGATCAATATGAAGTAGCTCTAAAGGTTCAACAATTGAAGAATCGATAATCAGAGGATGACTTCCCTTGGTTTGTTTTCCACACTCACAAGCTGGGCACAACGTATCGTTACTGTACTTTAAGATTGGAAGACCACGAACTAGTTTTTCGGTGACCAGGTTGTTGATATAACTGAAGTTGAGATGAGCTAGTTTGCGGTGCCACAACCAGCTACCTTTGGATACTGCTTTTCACAAAAAACACAACTGCGGTTTGCCAATGATCAATGAGACATCCAACAGATACATTGTCCCTTCGGCTTTGGATTTGATCAAGCAGGTGTTTCTATCATTCGTCATTATGTAGCAATATTCACTATCAAATTCAACCCGATGACCAACTTTACATAGTTGGCCCACACTGATCAAGTTATGCTTGAGGCCTTCTACGTAAGCAATCTTTTGAATTGAGAAATTTCCCGTGGTCAATACACCGTAACCCTTGATGATTCCATTTGCATAATTTCCAAACGTGACATGTCCACCGTTACAGATTGGACTGAAGTCGCGAAGGTATTCTAACCTTCCGGTCTTGTGCAAGGAGCAGACACTATCAATTAACCACTCATATTCTTGTTCCTCCTTGCACGTTTCCTGAAAAACTAATGGGATAGTTTGGGCACCCAAACAATTTTGGAGCCCGGAGTCACATGAGAAACATTCCTACTGGATGCATCTACGTGAATCTTAGGAACAGATTTCGTGTCAGTTTTTAGACCTAGTCCTGGGTGTTTCGCAACTTTTGGGATGTTACGAGGTTGGATTGGACGAGACGTTTTAGCAGATAAAATCCAAAGGAAAGATTTTTCTCGTTTATCCAGACACCGTACTTGGTCAACGGTTCGAAGGTTGTGATTGGAGTCTTGTGACCGGTCCGTGGTGAGATTTGACTGCAGTGCCCTTGGGATTTGAAAAACTTTTGGCACGTGAATTACTCCTAGGTTTTGACCTGATGACGGATTGATGTGACTTTTAGGGTTCAGGATTTGGTAAGATACCTTTCTACTTTGGATCGTTTAAGGAATAATTTTTGAAAAGACGTGACTTTCTTTTGTAATTTTGCAGGAGTGTTTGAAAAAGTTTTTGTTACTGTACATTCCTTTTTGTTTGATCCTTTGACTGCCATGATTTTTTGAAAGATTTTTGGCAGCAGTGGATTTTTTCAAAATTCTTCTGATTTGAAAACTTGGCTTGTTTGAAAATTTTGTTTTTGTAGTCAGTATCCCGCTTTTTACCTCGGGACTTGAGCTCTTCTTTAAAAGCCAATTTTGCTTGAGTTTTTGGAGAACCGCAATCAAAAATATTTAACTACGGTTTCTTGAAAGCCTTTGAACGAGTTGAAAAACAAGGACTTGAGTCAACATTGGTCAAATTCAAAATTTTCAATTGGTAACTCATGAAGATTGGGTTGAATAGTCACTGAGCTTTTGACGAATGTCTGGGATGCGGATGACTGGACTACCACAGAGTAAGTCAATGATGGTTTATTGTTTGGACACATTATGGAAGCCAAGGATGGACATTTTTCAACAGATTCTGGTCCTTCCACAATTATTTCTTCATCTACATCTGAAGAGGATTGAGAGTCGGGACAGATTATGCCAATGATGGGTAATTGATCACTTGGATTACTCGAGGATTCAAGAAGAATTTCCTCGATGACAAAATTGTTTCTTAGTTCATAAAGTCTACCAAAGTGGCATTTTATGTCTTTGGGAAACGTTTTGTTATTGACAAGATAATGAAACTCACGATCCAGTGGGACATATGGTCGATCAGCATTGAATCGGGGAGTTGAGTTCTCATCGGTTGAGTACCCATTGGAACATCCCCAATTATAGGTGTTGTCTACAGTCCCATTGTTAACTTAGTTTTCAATTGCTTCAGATTCATTAAAGAGCTTTCCTATTAATTGATTCAAACGTACAATTTCTTTCTGGGCTAAATCCCTTTCATTTAAAGCAATATCTAACTGAGCTTCATTCAACATCCTAGCATCTTTTTCTAACAACAGATCCTTTTCTAGCATAGCAACCTTAAGTCTCTTATCCTCAATTCTTCCTCTCACGTGATATAGCTCTTGGGACGCTATATTCTTTTCATCTAGTGCTTTGTTGTAGTCTGAAAGGACGACAACACATGTGTCATTAAGTCTTTCTAAGTATGGTTCACAATCATGCATGCTGAAATTATTAGAATGGGTCATGATTTTTACCTGTTCGACGATGCCGAGGGTGCCATCTTTGGCCATGTAGCAGTAATTTCTCTCCAACTTCATCGATCCGTCCTCTTCAGCAGCTGGAACAATGCATATCTTCCCTTTTCCCTTGATGTTGTCAAAATATTCATCTTCATCTCTGGATGACCATACTTGATGATCCCTCTTCACTTGAGCAACATATGCTCTTGTATTTTCCTTTTCTTCCATTTATTGGGCCATTCTAAGATAGAATGCCTTATCCTTAACCACATTTGCTTTGCAATCTTTGGCAAAATGATTTTCTTTATGGCACTTGTGGCAGATAATGACTTCATTTTTTTCTTCACTTGAGGTACCGAAGTTTGATGGTTTGTTGGGCTGCGGTGCCTCTTTGGAATGATGTGCATTTTGTGGTTGCGGTGGATGGTGAGGGTTTCGAGGATATCGTGAGTGGTTGTTCTGCGGATTGAAGTTGTGGTTGAAAGGTGGTTTGGTAAACTGCTGATTTTTACGAAATGATGTTGGTGGTAGACGGTTGAATTGTTGGCTAACCAAGGCTATGGCATTTTGAAATTATTCTTCGTCATCCATTTCAGCATCAGCTTCATATGACTGCGGTGGGTTGTCATATGAAAGTGGATAAGATGATTCAGTGGGATATGAGTATTGTGAGGTTTTGACTTGTGGAGTTTAAGCTATCAGGGCAAGTGGTCCACCTAGGTCAGCACAATCTTTCATCACCGTTGATTCTTGTGCCTGAAGTTCTTCATACAGCTTGAACAAGGACAACGTATGGATCTTTCTATCTCCTTGTACAATCATCTTTGCAGTAGACCAATGGCTTCCCAAACCGTTGAGAAACTGTAGGTTTGTTTCATCATTGTTACGAACTATACCGACATTTGATAACTTCGTGATGATGATATTGAATCGTTTGAATGAATCGTCAAGACTTTCACCAAGAAGAGCTTTAAAGTTGTTAAACTCATTGAGAGCTGTGGTGAGTTTCTTATCCTGAGCCTGTTCAGAACCTTGACAGAGGTTCTTGAGCACATCCCAAATTTCCTTAGCAGATTTGCAATTGATGATGATGTCAAAGTTATCTGGAGCCACGCCGCAAGAGATTTCATAGAAGGCTATGGCATCATTTTTCATTTTGTCAAGATCATCTTTGGTTGGTCGATTCATTACAGTCGGACCTCCACCTAGTCTGGCTTGAGTACCATCTGCTTGAACAGGAGTAAGAACAGGGACATGGGGTCCTTCTTCCACAGATCTCCACACATCTCTTCTGAGCCTCTTAAGGTACCTCTCCATTCTTCGGGACCAATGGTGGTATTCATTTGCAACAAGTATTGGTGCTCTGTTCGAGCCTCCAACACTGTTGGAAACGTTCATTGATAAAGTTTGTGCCATATTTCCTTTGTTTTTTTTTTGTTTGTTTTTTAAGAATGAGCCAAAGTGGTTGCTTTTTAAACAAAACTCTGATTTTGAAAAGCTTGAAACCCATTTTGACGATCGGTGGATGCGGAATAATAATATCTCGAGATTTAACGATCATCAAAATATAATTGAAGAACATGAAGATGAGTAGTTCCATAAAATACTAGAAAATATAAATAAGATAATGCATGAAGAACATGGTTGGGAGAGATAAATCTCCCTTGGTGGAAGAAATCCCACCACACTTTCTCTCTCTAAAAACTACATTGTGAGTGCACTCTCTTACATATTACATAACCAACCCTCTTTATATATAGGAGAGAGAAAAACCAACAATACAATAAAGGGAAATAATAAACCTAACTATCACTCATAATTTGTAGAGCATTTACATGCTCCAACATTCTCTCCCTAAATGCTTGAAAATAATGAGGGATACGAATGAAGTGATAAAAGGCTAAAATATAGTAACCGACTAGCAAGTGTGGTAATAAAATGAAACATAATAAGAACCAAATGTTGAAATGTCTCTGAAACTCTGAAGTGTCTGTGATCTCTGATGTTGGCCATGAGTCTCTAAACAGTAAAGGTCTTCGACTTCAAAGCACTACCAATGAAGAAGAAAAATAAGATCCAAATCTTCAAACTAGTCATCAGCCCCATGATCAAGTAGAAGATCAAATCAGAAAAACACTTCGACTTCAAGAAGTCTGAAAAACATCTCTAGTTCTCGAATAATAATACACCCAAAATTCTTCAAAGAATAACCTACTAAAAATGTGAAGCATCCAAGAGTAAAGTCTGAATAATAAATAATGTGAATCCAAAGACATGGTCTAGCAATGTCAAAATTTTGATCGGATGATCAAAAATAAGTACCACGTCACATCGCCAAAAATAGTCTTCGTCTTCAAAATATCACAAATCCAAACTCGATAAATCATAAGATCTGAAGCGGATGCAAACACAAAAGAATCATCTTGTGGTAGAGTCTGAATAATAAATAATCTCGAACCGGGAAACATCTAGTAATGCCAAAAATTTGATCCGTAAAGACCAAAAATCAGTGCCACATCGCATCACTAAATAAATCATCGTCTTCAGAAGTCTTCAAAAATCCAAACACAAACAATCATAAAATCACATATGGATGATATTCTCTCCCTATTTTTGATAACCAATGACCGGATATCAAAATCAACAAATCATCGGGATGGAGAGTGTCGGATACCAAGAGCTAAGAAATCTCTCCCTAAATATATGAAGGCTCTCGATAAAACACGAGAATGAGAGTAAAATAAATACTTTGCGGTCATATGCAGCTGGCCGATTCAGTCGCTGAAAACTACTCGATCAAATACCAAAGTAATAATAATAACTCTGCGTGAAAAAATCTTTGTTGTGCTGAAAGAATACCGATATACGCAAACTGCGGTGTCGGAACTCCCGAAGTGGTCTTCAAAAGGAAATAAAGTCCACATGCTCAAGATACATGGTTCGTCAACCGTAGATCAAAAGCGACAAGTCATAAAAATCCCATAAAGCGAAGAATGTGAAACAACTGTGTTGATCAGAAACCGTTGCGGTGCAAACATTGCGAAGAATAATATGATGTCCGACTGCGGTATGGAGGAATCCTCATGGAAAGAATAAAATTATTCCAATATAATCAGTAGGAAGTAAACCAATGTGACTATCATAGGTTAGGTTGTGGCAAAAATTGGTATTAAAAAAAATAATTGGTTTTAGAAAAAAAGTTGCTCTTAATAAAAAAATTGGTTTTAATAAAAAAATGGTTTTAATAAAAAAATGGTGTTAAAAAATTGGTTAAAATAAAAAAAATGGCTGAAAAAAAAGAAAAAAAATGGTGTTAAAAAAAATAAATGGTGTTAATAAAAAAAAATAAGCTAAAAAATAAAGAAAAAGAGGGGAGGGGCTGATGAGAAGGGGGAAGGAAGAAGTAGGAAGGAGGAAGGCTGAAGAGAAAGGAAGAGGATGAAAGGGGGGAAGGGGCCGAAGAGAAATGAGGAGGAGGAAGGAGGCTGAAGGTTGGGAGGTACCGCAGTGAGAGGAGGTTGCGGGTCGAGAGGAGTTACGGGTGAGAGGGGTTGCAGATGAGAAGGGTTGGGGTGAGAGGGGTTGCGGATGAGAGGATTTGCGGGTGAGAGGAGTTTCGGTCAGAGGCAAGAAGAGAGAAGGTTGCAATCAGAAGCTGAGAGGGACTCCGGGTACAAGGCCTGAGAGGAGTACCGCAGATGAGAAGACTTCGGTAGCAAGTCTGAGAGGGGTACCGCAGCTGAGAGGACTTTGGTAGCAAGTCTGAGAAGGGTACCGCAGCTGAGAAGGGCTCCGGTACCATGACTGAGAGGGGTACCGCAAAGGCTTCTCAGGAGGCTCCGGTAGGGCAGTTTTTGGACTGCGGTTCAGGGAACCGAGGAGGGCAAAGCTGATGACGAAAAATGCTATTTTTCATGAAAAATGATACCGAAGAGGCCATTTCGGCACATTTTAACAAGGAGAATCTTTTCTAGAGCATTTTGGGTCAAAAAGATGTATTAGGAAGGCAAAAAGGTGAGGGGACAAGGCTTTGGTTAAGGAAAAAGGTGGAGTGTGCAGGGGGTTTAAGGGACAAAAGTTGATGGGATTGGTCCAGTCACATGGTTTTTTGTATTTTGAGGGAATAATAAATGGAGTAGACTCTTTCCAAATAGAGTAAAGAGGACAAGTGACTTTTTGCAAACCACTTAACACGTCCAAATACACTAAATTGAAGATTCACAGCAACAATTTAAAGATGAAAGGCATGAACACCATACCTTTTTATGATGAACATAAGAAGTTGTTGGGAAAAAAACTTCACAAAAAATCTCCACTTTCTTCAATAATAAGCCCAAAATTTATGTCTCATTTCCAAGGCATAAACAAAATGCCTGGAGCAAATCTTCAACAATTTTTTAAAGACCACAAAAATTTTCTTCTCCCTTGTTCTTCTTATTTTCTTCAACAGCATAATAAAAAATTTGTAAACTTGGATCTTCCAGCAGAAAAATGAACAAGACAGCAGCAACTTTTTTATTCTTCTAAGCTTGAATCAACACATAAAAATAGAAAAAACTCATCATAAAAATTTCCGGTTTGAACCCGAAAGTTTTTGCAAAAATCCAAAAAATCTTCAAGATAAACACCGAACGGGAGTCGTTCCCTTGAACTAGTTACTTGAACCTTCAAGGTACGGCTCTTATACCAATTGTTGAGAGAAAAACTTTTGAGAAACACTTGAACAAACGTTAGTACAATATATAGTTGCGGAATAAGTTAATCTCAAAGGATCAAGTTAGCTCAACAATAATATGTTAGAAATGTTAGATAGTTAGTTGCGGAAATGTAAAGGAAATGTAAATGACAACAAGTTATATCAAGTAAACATCAAACTGATTCTTAACAAGGTTTGCATTCAAACACAAGTTAGTAAGTGTGATCAGTTTAAGATGAAGAGGATTTCAGATATTAGATAAGATAGAGAAACGAGAGAATGATCTTTGTATTTCAGTGAAAGCTCAATAGATCGTGAAAGAGATGTGTAAAATACATGAAGAAAGGAGACTCTATTTATAGAGTTCCATAAAGTTACATTTGAAATAAAAAAAACTAATATTCTACTAACTGACCATGCATGGTTCACTGGACAAAGTAATGCTAATACGCTAAGTCAGATAACAAAAGTCTTCATCAATCTTCAATGTGGTAGTGACTGCGGATCACTACGGTTCTCAGAGTAACTTCTTCAACATTAACTACGGTAGACACACATCAATTGCGGTAGCAACTCCAACTGCGGTTGAAACAAAATACAATTGCGGATCCTTAAAGTTAAGTAGGTCACTTTATGTAACAACAGTTTGCGCCTTGGGAGCAAAAAGAAGGTGTTTTTAAGTGCTTTGGAGTGTTCTTGGTGCACCTTGGAGAAGAAGGAACTCACTGAAGAACCGTTGGTTGGATTGGAGCTTGTAGATCTAGACCTTTTTCACCTTGATCTTTCTTCTGGAGGTATAAAGTTTGAATCTTGATAATGAAATTGTTATATCTAGCTAGTTTTGGGTGTTATGAGCTTTTGGTCACTTTAAGTGCATAAAGTTTAGATCTTGAAAGTTTGTGACCTTGTTATGGATAAAGTCAGAAAACTTTATACATCTAAACATCATATTGATTCAGATCTAAAGGTTGGAGACTTGGACTTAATGGATTAAGTTGAAAAAGATGCACTTTTGGTCTCTTTGAGACTTAAATACTAGATCTTGTTTGTTGGGACCATTCTAATGGATAAAGTTGGAAACTTTATCCATTATGGAGCTATTAGGAACCATTAAAATGTTATCTTTGTCCTTCTATCCCTTCCATACAAGAGTTGTGATGTCTCAATGGATTAATAAGTTAGGGTTTTTAGCTTTTGGACCTTCCCTAGCCATGGAAGGTCATAAATGTGGAAATTTTATGACTTAAGACAATGTTTTGAGGCTAGATCTGAGTTTTAATGAAAAGTCCTTAAGAGATTAAGTGCTTAATGGAAAGGATGGAACCAACTCGAGTATGATGGGCGTAATTTTTGTACGTTGGGCGTACTAAGCCATCCAATGTACATAGGGCGTACTTTACCAGCCTTGGACTTTGACTTTTGTTGACTCCATTGACAGTTGACTTTTTGACTAAGTTTGACTTTAGGTCAAACTTGAGGGTTTTGATTGGTGATTAAGATTTTATATGGTTATGATGTTAGTGGATCCGTGGGAGCAAGCAATGTAGTAGTGAGCGTATCACAATGTTCTCGGGTTTTTTCATTTCAGGTGAGTTTTGCCTCACTCTACCCATGGGTCAAAGGTACCAATGTCGGCCCACTAGTTTTGGTTATCTGTTAGTAGAGGGATGCCTTAGGGACTGTATATAGTCATGTAGGATAGACTGCGGACTCTTTATCTTGGTTCTTTTACATGTTCCTCGTTTGGTTGTGGTTGTAGAGTAGGATCACCTGTCTGGATGTCTATCTCAACTCTGAGTATATACGGTCATGCATTACTTGGATTCTTGATATTAAGTATGTTGCTATGCTATAGTGATCCGTAATATCGGTATCCTGGTATCGATTATGTTGTAATGTTGTAGTGATCTGTTAGATCTGTATCCTGGTATCGATTATGCTACTATGTTGTGGTGATCCTTTAGTTCTGCATCCTTGTATCAAGTATGTTGCTTTGTTGTAGTGATCGGTAAAACTGTATGTTATACGTACTTGCTGTTTATCATTTGGTAGAGTGTTCTAGGAACTGTCTGTGGACATGTAGGATAGCTTGAGAACTCTTGATCTAGGCTTTCTTGCATGTTTCTCGTTTGGTTGTGGCTATAGATTAGGATCATCTGTTCGGGTAGCTATCTCACCTCTGATTACTTATGGTTACACATTTCATGGAGGTTAGCTGGTAATAATATTGTGTGATATGAGAGGACTAGTAGGTATTATTGAGTTGTATGATTGATGTTTGCCTGTATTATATGCCTACTTGATCTTTGATTGTTTAGATGTCGACATATGGTAATGGTGGGTTGAGGCGGTCCTGCTTTCCGTTGTAGGTAAAGATACCCGGTGCGGGCCGACTATAAGCTAAAGGCATGGAGGCTCGGGAGGAGCGGTTGGATTGAGGGGGTAGGCCAACAAACCCTGGTATTCCAGCCCGGATAGACTGAAGACTTGCGAGGCGGTCCAGTCAGGCCGAAGGACCGAAGAGAGGTTGTTATGAATGCTTGTATGTGTATCGTATGGGGTATTTTAGGAGAAACTCAATAAGCCTTGTTCTTACCTATTTGTTTATTGTTTAAGATATTATTGGCCATCATAGGAAGGTGAAGGTGTGACTGTACACATCAACAACAATGAATATTCTGCGCTTTAATATTACTTTGATTTTTATAAATGTATTTGGAATAAACAGTTTTCTCGAAACGAATTTATTATTGGGAAGATTTACTTAAATAAAATGAAAATTTTTTGTTGTGTAAATGGGTCGTTATAGCGTACATCGCGTACGCAGGGCGTACGTGCGAGGTTTTCAAACCCTAAAATTTAGGGTTTTGACCCTATTTAACCATCATTATGGCCTCCAACCTCATCTCTCATCAGCCTCCAACATCTCCTTTCGATTTTAGCAAACCCTAACCACTTGCTTCAACATTCTTGACCCTTGTGTGTGTTTTTGGTGGTCTTGAAGCAGAAAGAAGGAAGTAGAACCAACTTGGAAGCTTGAAGGAGCTTTGGATTTGGTATCTTCACCTCTCTAACAACCTCTAAGAGGTATAAATTTTCAAACTTGGCTTATATTTCCTTAGATCTAGCCAAGTTCTTGATTCATGAGCATTTTGTCCCAAGTATTGACCTTTTTGGACTATGTCACACCCTCAACCGTCGGCGGAAATGCAGACATGCGCGACGTAAATCAGTAATCACAATTATTAAATATACATTGAACAGTACAAATATAATCTTTTATTATAACCGAAATATAATTTACATTGATAATGGCTATTACTAAATCGTGACACACGCCTAACAATCCGGCGTTTACAAATGTATAATACAATTAATGGAGAGTCTTCTGAGCGAATACTTCATATCTGTTAAATAACCTGACAATACATGCATTTAAAATACGTCAACAAAATTGTTGGTGGGTTCTATAGGGTTTGACACGAAGTATTTTTATAACCAAAAGTGTTTTGTAAAAGTTCTCTGGTTGGCTATCTTTTGCAAATGTGTACCTTTCTATCAAGAGTATAAGGTATTAGAGTTATAAAAATGTATTTGTTCTCATTTGGAAACATCATGCGTTCCAAAATTCAAAAGTACAAAATTTGGTAAAATACATATAAGTAAGTCAAACTTATATCAAAATTTTATATGGTTCTCATGACCAAAATGTTTTTATGTAAGAATTTTGAATGTCAATTTATATAAAATAAAGTCATCTCGCATATTGTGAAAACATAAAATGGTCAACTTTACTATAGAAATATTGTACAAGCGTTTGTATAGTTTACATGTAAAACTCATAAGTTTGAAATTTATAAACTTTGAAAATATGTGTCGTAGTATTAATTAAGTATTATCTTACTTAATTTGGAAACCGACACTTAAACAGTGGGGAAAACTCCTCTCACATAAATATTGTGTTTTCGTACAAAAACAAAAGGTTTATATAAATAACTTAATAGCTGCAAGTTATTAAATCTTAATCACTCGTGTCACGATATTATTAAGTGTCATATGACTTAATTTTTGGTATTGACACTTATTGTTTGGGGCCACAAACTATCACACTACATACAGTCTCTTTCAACTAGTATCATCGACTCCATAATAGGGCATGCTAAGTCATTCACCTCGTTATAGCACGTAGTAATGTTCAATGTAACTAGTGTCATCTTACACATCTTAATTTTTTAACCAAATTGCGGTGGCAATTAATCCCTGAGTGGATACTATTCTGATTTCTTTTACAATGTTGGGAATTTACAGGATTATATAATATGTTATAACCAAACTCATGACATTGTACTTTATTATTGCACCGGCAACATAATAGGGCATGCTAAAGTCATTCACCTCATTGTAACACGTGGTAATGTTCAATAATGCTAACGCAAGCGCCAAAATCCATCTCGTCAGACGTAGTTGTAGCTAGCAACTCCAGGCGGGCGGTCGTACCGTATAAGATCAATATTATGACACTTACACATGACGTTAGACGTTCCCTTGTGGATTAACGGTTATAAAATGGAGAGTTTCCCATTAAGACACACAGTCTTAGTATACTCAACAACATAGCTCAAAATGGCTTAGGAAATGAACGTAACTCATATGGCTCTAAAAACTTTTGATCCTCGGTAACGAAAGACACCCCATTATAAAACTCCCTCTTTCACCCCTTTCGTAGTTTCTCACACATACACACACGGTATCTAAGGCCCAAACACCATGACCCATAGCTTAGGAAATGATCCTAGCTCATAAGGCTTTTACAAACAAACATAGCTCACATAGAGCGTCCCGTGGGTGTAATGGATCCTAATAATATGTCTAGGCATCTTAATCCTAAACTTCCCGTTATAATATTGTTGAATATTTATGATTTTGTTGTTTAGGAATAATATTTGATTGAGGTCTTTTAGTATTGGGATACGCAAGACTTAATGGATTTCCAAATTTCTATTGTCTGTTATGACGAAATTTGGGCAGCATAACGGCTACTTTTATAATATTTTCCAGGTTTCAACTAACGTGAAACCAACAATTTCCATGATATTTATAATTCACGTGATTGATACTATACAATATCTCGCAAATAACAACTCTTAAGTCGTGAAGTCGATCATGTTATTTATTGCAATAAAATCCATAGCTTAGTAAACTACTTATATTTTTATAATTGATATAAAAATATATTAATAGGTTTTTCCATTCATTTTTACATAACCTTATATATTAAAAGTTAAATTTTATAATTTTAACTAATAATTATATAATTTCATAAACTTGGTCTTTCCATCAGATATGACAATGTATTTTCGCTTTATACGCGAATAATATTTTTGGTCGTTTTTATATCTTTCCATGCTTCCATGAGATGCTTTAACTTATACATATACAATCACCATTCATGTGACGTATAATATCAACATGTGTTATTACAACAATCTACTTATAATCTTATAAATTTTCTTAATATCTATATTTATATTTCACGTAAAGTATAAATATATCATCTTTTAACAATCTATTTTAACTTAATAGATTTATTGGTGATTTATCATATTTTTAGATTGCTATATCATAAACTTTTGACCAATAATAAAGTATGATGCTATTTTGTATATAAAACTTGAAAATCATCAAACATTAATAGACACGAATATATTGTGACAACTGGAAAAATTGGAGTCAAGCAAAGCCTAAAGATGTACCATGTACAAGTGAATTCACAACGCAACTTGATGCAATAAAACTTTGAAAACCAAGAAGGCATGTTTATATAAAATAGTACACATATATATGTTAAAAACCATGACGTAATAAACTTTCCCAAAATTAAATAAATAAGTCAAAGGTCAAAATAATCAAACCACATGGGATTTCGGTTGGCACTAGGCCGAAATCACAAAGTGATTTTGGTGGGTGCGGACCGAAATCTCATTTGATTTGGTATTACTTTGGCCGAAATCTCAATAGATAATGGGATAACTCTTGAATTGATTGGCTGATTTAATTTCCCAAGATGATTAATTACACAAACCAATACAAACCTCACATCACCTTATCCTTTCCTTCCATATATATATATATATATATATATATATATATATATATATATATATATATATATATATATATATATACACACACGAATTGGGATCCATTTCAAACATTCACACTTCACAAATTCTCTCTCAAATATCAAGCCTCGTTTCCTTCCAAACTCAAAGATCAAACACCCACTAGAGCTTTATTCTTCAAGCTATTTCCTTAAGAATCATTGTAAGTTCTTATGATCTAGTGTTTATATAAACATTTTCATATTAGCCCGTCTTATTTACACACATTGGTGTGTGTTAAAACGTTTAGGATACGATCATTCTCGCATATTCGTAGCTTAAAGATCGTCATCATCATCTCGTTATCTAGCCGCAAACACACATAAGGTGAGTTCATACTCCTACATTTTCCAAAGTTTCTCTATGTTTTGAAGGGGGGGGGGGGGGAAATACAAGTGAAACACAAGGAAACTTGTGTTAAATTACAAACCGTTACTTATGTTTTCTTACATTTTATATATATACATTTTATACGTAAAATAACGTTTCTATCAAAATTACAAACTTTTACATGCAAAGTCGATAATACACAAAGGTTTTCATTTCAACGGAACATACTTTTACAAACTATAATAGGAATAGTTTATGGAATATTCACACTATTTTTACACTATGAAAGGGTAATACATATATTTACAAGAAAAAAGGGATTTTTCATACGTAAACTCGTTGATACAAATTTTGTGAGGCATTTGGCTTCACCGTACTTTTAAGTACATAACATAAGTCATGTATTATAAACCAGAATCCGGCACCTAAACTGTTAGCTACAGTTAGACCGACAGGTCTGGGGTGACAAATGTCATAACATTCCGACGCCTGAAAAACGTCGACACGGGCCAACTAGTCGCTAACATGGTTATAATAACTCGAATGGGGTATTAACAACACATTTTGGTTTACGGAGATAACGTACAATAAAAATGTTTTATGCAAATTAAAACTACATATTACAAACTTTAAGTACGAAAAACTTATAAATTTCGGTCTTTGAACATTCTAAGACTACAATTCATTTTATAGAAAATATCGTATTTTCTGGAGAATAAACACGATTACTTTACATGGAAAGTTTTACATTCATACAAACTTTTATGAACCCACCAACTTAATTGTTGACACTTTTTCAAAACAACTTGTATTCTCAGGGAACCAGTGAAATAGGTAATCACCTCAAAAAATAGGTAATCACCAACTTTTGAGGACGGGTCGCTACGGCGTCAGTACGAAACTGATTTTGTCATCATATTGTAATTTATTTGGAAAAACTCATTTTGTCATCATATTTGTACTGATTTTGTCATCATATTGTAATTTATTTGGAAAAACTCATTTTGTCATCATATTGTAATTTATTTGGAAACATGTAACTCATACAACAATTTAACCTTTTAAATTATATTTATGATGCTTGTGTTTGCTTTCTTTACTATTACTCAATTGTTATGATATTGTACATGACATCATCCGCCCCTGAACATTTCCGTCGTTCTCGTTTGAAGGTGTGACATATATTCTCCCCCAAATATTAAAACCATAAAAGAGGGGTCGTGGAAACTCATATTCGATGTGTGATCTTGATCTCGGTTCGGTTTTGATGAAGCTTTTCGTGAATGTCTGCGAGGTCACCTTTCTTGGACTTTAAAACATTTTTGGGTTCGTTTTGGAAATAATTTATCAAAAGAGAAAAATTTTGGTCTTTTATAATTTGTGGAGGGACTGGTTTTGATCAAGTATTACAAATGAGGGGTTGTTTGGTCATTTTAACACAGAGGGAATGATTTGATATATATATCACAAAAGGGGTTGATTTGGAATAATTAATACCAATGGGGGCTATCTTTGTTAAGTAAACAAACATCACATAAGGGGTACAGATATTCATCTTCGTTCCTTCAACACATCGGGATGGGGAAACAATGGAGGACGAAATCAAAAGGGATCCGACGATGGTTGATCAATTCACGAGAAGGAGCGGAGGGATAGATCTTCGGCGACCCTCTAAGGGTTTAATCTGCGTTGCCGGCGGCGGGAAGGCCAGAGGAACGAAACAACAGCATCGGTCGATGTTTAGAGAGGTGTTGGGTAGTTCCGACTGACTGAAAACAAGCATGATGAGGGTTTTCCGGTGGCGATTGGGAAATCACGAGAGGGGCGCCGGCAAAAGGCTATCGCCGGCGTCTTCATTCTTCTTCTGATCCGACCGGTCAGCAACACACGAAGAAGGAAGAAGGACTTCGGTCCTCTGCCTTTGAATGATCGAGAAGAGGGACGCACGAGCGGAGGCGGCATCTGGAGGCGATGACTGCCCCTTGGGTCGCCGGTGGGGTTGTGGTGGTCACGAGGGATGGAAGCAGTCGATGAGGGTGTTTGGTGATGCTTTTGGACGGGAAGAAGAAGAATACGGGTTGTTACCCTTTTCTTGGTGGTCACCGGTAATTCACCCACCACTGGTGGTTCTTGGAAACTATCAACATAGGTACGGGTTCGTCTCTCTCTGTTCCCTTCATTTTGATTGTAGATCAATGGAGTTTAATCCATAAACTTAGGTGGTTGTTTGGGTGTGACTGCTTGATAGAAATCATTGGTGTTTGGGTTGAGGTTGTGAAATCAGTGGGCAAGAAGAAAAGGAACAAAGGGTTGTTGGAGGTTGGGACTGCCAAGGACGACGGAGAGGGGCTGAAGATGGTGGTGGCAATACGGTTGTTCCTTAGCTCACCAGAGAAACCACAAGAACACCACCTCCAATGGAGGTGTTCTTGACTGTGCTTGGAAACAAGAAGAAGGAAGAGAAGAAGTGAGAGGGATGCTTCCTGTGAGGGTTGTGCAAACGTGTTTTTAAAAATAAAATCTTCCAAATTCAGATTTTCGCAAGCATCGATGAAGATTGCAATTGATTGTGGTCGTACACCAAAATCAGATTTTTTGGATATTTTGTGTAAAGTAAATTGTTGGGTTATAAATTTGTATAATATATTTTGTGATAAAATTTCTGATTCTCGGTTTTCATGCCATCGATTCTGACTCTATAAAATTTTTATGAAATTGTCTGCCGATAGTCCTAATCAAGGTGATTTCAAAAACGCAGACGGATTTACATTTCGATATACCGAACTCCGGAAATCAATGTTTAAATTTTCGCGATTAATTGTTTCGGATTCGACAGATTTTACGAATCTGATTTTGGTCGATGTTAAAAATATTATAAAAATATAATAAAATAATATATCATAACCTGAATTCAAAAACGTGCTCAGAAATAATTTACGAGGCCTGTAGCTAATGCAAACGTAACAGTGCACGGTTTGTTTTAGAAAAATCAGATAAATACTGATTTTTGGTAACTTTAAATAGGCGTAACTTTCTCATACGGCCTCCGTTTTGGGCGTTCTTTATATCTACGAAATCAGGATAACATAATCTATTCAAATTTGTTATCCATAACTCTTAAGTATAATTAATGTAAAAAAAGTTATTTTTAACGCCACAAATAGATTTAATTTTTGTTGATTTTTTATTCAATCTTCAACGATGAACGGTTTAAGCAGATTGGGATGTTCTAAAGGAGATCATAACTATAATATATTTAATATACATATTAAACATAAAATTACACACAATTGGTGTAACATCCAAAAACTTAAGACCAAAAATTTCATTTTTAATTTAATAATTATAAAACCATTTGTTTGAAAACGTCCATAGTATCAACTCATATCAAAACCAAAGTATCAATAGTCAAAACATGTCATGATAAAACATCAGAGTATAACTCCCAAATATCTCATGTGCGGAAATGATGATGTGATGCGCTACAATCATGCCGACTCCTTTCCTTTCGAAGAAAAAGTACCTGAAACCAAAACTGAAAACTGTAAGCATAAAGCTTAGTGAGTTCCCCCATCATACCATATAATCACATACTGTCAGACATATCTGGGTGCCCGACCTACCATGTCAGGCATATCTGGGTGCCCGACCTACCCTGTCAAGCATATTTGGGTGCTTGACCTACCCTGCTAGGCATATCTGCGTGTCCGACCTACCCTCCGGTTTATTTCAACCAGTTACGGGGACTATTTCACCCCTACCACTACCACACAATAACATAGCATAAATATACTGTCAGGCATATCTAGGTGCCCGACCTACCCTTCGGTTTATTTCAACCGGTTCCGGGGACTATTTCATCCCTCCTACCACTATCACATAATATCATAGCATACTAGCACATAAAGCATAACAGATATTGGCATACCAGAAAATTATCACAAAGACAATCATCTCTACTATAATCAGCTACTAGTGAGCCGACATTGGTGCCTTCGACCCACTTCTACCGGAAGGTAACTCACCTCAAATGCTATAAAGTAGCTGAACGGTCCTCGGCTCTGAAATCAACCCCACTCAAACTCCTACACATAAACCCTTTCATACTCATAACCCTTTAAGGGTCAACTTTGGTCAAAGTCACAGTCAACATTCTGGTCAAAGTCACAGTCAACATTCTGGTCAAAGACAACATTCTGGGTTGACTCAACTCGCCGAGTTAGCCCTTCAACTCGCCGAGTTCCATAAATCATAAAACCCTAGAATCGCGATCCAACTCGTTGAGTTCCTCCCTATCAACATAATCGGGTGTCACACCCCCAAACCAGAACGGCGGAAACGTTCGGGGGCGGATGACGTCATGTTCAGTATCATAACGATGCACAATAGTAAAACAAGCAACAACATCATCCATTGCATTAATAATATAATTTAATACAAGTGTGTTCTGAATGTATTTGTAAGACACCAAAAATACATATCAAAATAAAAGACGAGTCTTGAACATGCTCCGTCTTCTCAAAACCTGGTCCAGTGTACCTGTCTACTGGTGACCTGAGAATACAAGTTATTTTGAAAGAGTAGATCAGCATTTAAGCTGGTGAGTTCATAAGTATTTTAGTGTCCAATGTTTGCATAAGTTTGATGAAAAGTTTGTAAGTGTTTGATGTAAATGTTTGTAAGTGTGTGATGTAAATGTTTGTATACTTCCTAGAAAATCCTATATTTTCTACTAAAGTGGAAAGTAGTCTTCTACCAAGACCCGACTGTTTTGTGTGTTTGTTCTTTTGTAAAAATGTATGTTTTCCCAAGTTTATGACTATTATTACCAGAAAATAGTTTGCATTACCTTTTATGTGAGAATATCACTATATGAATGTAATGGGAAAACTGAAAGTGTACAATAGTATTGTATAAAGTAACTACAGTTGTACTAACTACCTTAAAACCAATTTGTTTAATTAAGGTAAAATGTGATGAGGTTATAACCATGCTCGATTGACTAGTATAAAACACGACGATCAAAAGACGTCGAAATAGTATGACATTTGTCACCCGTAGACCTGCAGGTCCCACTGTAGCTAGCAGCAAGGTGTAGGATGGTCAATCCCGTATAGATCTATACATAAACTCATACTCTCCCTCCAGGAGACTCTGGTTACAAAACGTGACACAGCAGTATATTTCCATGTCATGAAGTAGTGGCTCACATTAATGTTATCTTGTTCTCGTATTAGTATGTATGTTCCTTCCTGTTCTAGTGTATAGTATGTTCCTTCTTGTTCTAGTTATAGTATGTTCCTTATGTTCTTGTTATAGTATGTTCCTTTCTGTTCTTGTATTAGTATGTTTGAACTGACTCATGTATGAATTGACTCTTGTAAGTTTCATTGTTCTAGAAATAGTAAATAGTAATCCTCTAAACTATACCTATTATAGTTAGTACTGTTGTTTGACTGTTATTGATGTATAGAAAAGACTCAATTACTTACCAAGCAACTAAGTTAAGTATAATCCTTAAAATGGGTTTAATATTCATATATTTATTCAATAAGTATAAACTATTATTTAACCGACATTCGGACTAGTGATCCTACCCCGAGCCCACAACCAAACAAGGAACAAGAGTCAAGGTATCTAGCAATAGTCCTAAGTCTGTTAAAGCATACTTATACGTAAATAGATAGACGAATATGATTTGATATAAAAGAAGTTTATAAAAGCTTTAAAAGTGTTTTCAACAAGTTTGAGTATAAGAAATCCTTTTGAATGTAGTTTCACATGTAAATGATTAACACAATATCATTGTGTTATACTTGTATTCCCCCCTAAAATCATTTAAAAGCATTTAAAAGTGTAGTTGTATGGGTATGAACTCACCTGTAGTGAGTGCTTCGAATGAAAGATCGATATAGGATGCTAAGTATGCCAAGTGAAGTCTCGAGCACAAACGGATCCTATTAAGCATATAATGACACATATATGTATACAATTAGTGTATATAACAACTAATCATGTAAGGGAAACAACCTTAGGTACTAGGAAACACTTGCAATGAAGTGTTACAATCACATATGATTGTATGAAAGGATTTCACGGCCAAACAAAGGGATGTTCACGGCCTTAGGAGGGTTCACGGCCAATGAACACATGATGTGTTCACGGCCCAACCTTGATTCTATGAAGTGTTCACGGCCATGGATGAAGTGATCACGGCCAAACCTTACATCTAAGAAGGGTTCACGGCCTCACCAAGATCTTATGAAGGGTTCACGGCCCAATGAAGGGTTCACGGCCGTGAACTCTTGAAGATCTTGCAATTTGGTGCTTGTTTCATGGGTGGAATCAAGTTATTTAATGGACAACAAGTTTATGGAAGAGATACTTACGTTTTGATAGCTTTGAGTAGTGTTCACGGTTGAAGAAGTTGAGAGAGAATGAGGAGGTGTTCACGGATAGAGTTGAAGCAATGAAGAAATAATGAACCAACTTTATATATATGGAGGATGTTCACGGCCAAGGATGGGTTCACGACCGTGAACTCCTTTTTGATGATTTTTCCGGCTCAAATGCAACTCAAAGAACTCGAGCTAACACTTCCTAACACACAAACCTTGAGTGTACTAGGCTTAGAACTCTCAAACAGACCCTTAACAATGCTAAAAGATAACAGAACAAGTCTGACTTTTGATTGAATTGATTGGCTTTACAAGATAGAAATTTCAGATTGTCACATCATCCGCCCGTTAGAGCGAATTTCGTCCCGAAATTAGAGTTTAAGCAAATATAGATAAACTAAGGGAAAAGATGAGGATATTTAAGTTTCATTTGATCCTCGTGCTCTCAAGTGAATTCAGGTCCCCGCTTTGCATTCCAGGGAACCTTCACTATCGGGATACGGCTTTGCTTCGTTTGCTTGACCTCTCGGTCCATGATATCTACTGGTTCTTCCACGAAGTTGAGGCTCTCGTTGATCTCGATTTCATCGAGTGGGATAACAAGATTCTCATCGGATAGACACTTTTTAAGGTTCGAAACGTGGAAAGTAGGGTGTATGTTACTAAGTTCGTGAGGTAGTTTGAGTTTGTAAGCTATAGGGCCGATTCTAGCGAGAATCTCAAAAGGCCCTATGTATCTTGGATTTAGCTTCCCACGCTTTTCGAAGTGTATCAAGCCCTTCCAGGGTGAGACCTTCAATAGAACACGGTCACCAACCTGGAATTCCAAAGGTTTCCTTCTCTTGTCTGCGTAGCTTTTCTGTCGGTCTCTAGAGGCTTTCAATCGTTCACGAATCTGAACGATCTTCTCTGTCGTTTCCCGAATGATTTCCGGACCCGTGAGAGTGCTGTCAGGAACTCGTCCTTTAGCTAACTGTGTGTCATCCACTTCAGCCCAGCACAGAGGGGATCTGCACTTTCGGCCATAGAGGGCTTCAAATGGAGCTGCCTTTATGCTTGTGCGATAACTGTTATTGTAGGAGAACTCGACAAGGGGTAAATGAGTATCCCATGCCTTTCCAAAGTCTATCACACAGGCTCGCAACATATCTTTCAGAGTTTGAATAGTCCTCTCACTTTGTCCGTCGATTTGCGGATGGTAGGCTGTGCTCATCTTCAGCCTAGTTCCCAGGGAACTTTGTAGCGACTGCCAGAATCTTGAAGTGAATCTACTGTCTCTATCAGAGATAATAGATATGGGAACACCATGCAGTCGTACAATCTCCCTAATGTAGGTTCTTGTTAGTTTCTCCATCTTGTCGGATTCTTTGATAGGCAGGAAGTGTGCGGACTTTTTTAACCTGTCTACGATCACCCAAATGGTATCGAGACCACCCGTTGTCCTGGGCAACTTGGTTATGAAGTCCATTGTGATCAGCTCCCACTTCCACTCAGGTATTTCCGGTTGTTGCAGTAAACCTGAGGGTTTCTGGTATTCGACCTTAACCTTGGGGCAAGTAAGACACTTAATCACGAAGGTAGCAATCTATGCTTTCATGTTAGGCCACCAGTATAACTTTTTGAGATCCAGATACATCTTATCTGAACCTGGGTAGACGGAATATCGAGTATTGTGCGCTTCGGTCATGACCAAGTCTCTGAAACCACCGTGCCTCGGTGTCCAAATCCGATCCATGAGATACAAGGCTCCGCCACCCTTGACTTCCAAGTTCTTATCCATCCCTCTAAGGGATTCACCTGCCACATTTTCAGGCTTCAAGGCTTCTAGCCGAGCCTCCTTAATTTGTGTGGAGAGATGTGAATGGATAGTCATAGTCAATGATTTGACTCTACGACCAGAGTATTCCTTCCGACTTAAGGCGTCAGCTACTACGTTGGATTTACCGAGATGATAACAAATTTCACATGCGTAGTCATTGAGTAGCTCGACCGACCATCGTTGTCTCATGTTGAGCTCCTTCTGGTCGAATATATGTTGAAGGCTTTTGTGGTTCATAAAGATAATGCTTTTTATACCAAACAGGTAGCGTCTCCAGATCTTCAAAGCAAATACCACTGCTCCTAGCTCAAGATCATGTGTGGTGTAGTTGACTTCGTGTGTCTTTACCTGTCTTGAGGCATAGGCGATGACCTTTCCTCGTTGCATAAGAACACAGCCAAGCCCTTGGTTGGATGCATCGCAATAAACCACGAAGTCTTCTATCCCTTCTGGGAGGGATAGTATCGGTGCGCTGCATAAGGCTCGCTTCAGCGTTTGGAACGCCTTCTCTTGTTTCTCTTCCCAGTCAAAGGTCACACCTTTCGGGTTCAATGTAGTAAGCGGTTTCGCGATCCTAGAGAAGTTCTGAATAAACCTGCGATAGTAGCCAGCGAGGCCTAGTAATTGACGAATTTATGTAGGTGTCTTCGGTGCTGACCAGTTCTCAATGGCCTTTATTTTGGAAGGATCCATGTGAATTCCCTCTTCGCTAACCACGTGACCCAAGAATTTGACTCTTCGAATCCAAAATTCGCATTTAGAGAACTTCGCATAAAGCTTCTCTGCTCGTAGGGTTTCTAAGATCTGACATAGGTGTTGACTATGTTCCTCCTTACTACAAGAGTAGATAAGTATGCCGTCGATGAATACAATAACGAACTGATCTAAGTAAGGACGGCACACTCGGTTCATTAAGTCCATGAACACTGTGGGTGCATTGGTTAATCCGAAAGGCATCACTACAAACTCGTAGTGACCATAACGAGTTCGGAAGGCTGTCTTGGGAACATCTTCCTCTAACACTCGTAACTGGTGATACCCGGATCTCAGATCAATCTTTGAAAAGTAATTCGCCCCTTGAAGTTGGTCAAACAAGTCCTCTACGTGAGGTAGAGGGTATCGGTTCTTGACAGTCAGTTTGTTCAGTTCTCGGTAGTCGATGCACATACGAAACGATCCGTCTTTCTTCTTCACGAACAAGACCGGTGCTCCCCAGGGTGAGAAGCTTGGTGTAATAAAGCCCTTGACGAGCAGTTCGTTTAGTTGACCGGATAGCTCCTGCATCTCGGCTGGTGCTAGACGATAGGGCGATTTGGCTACTGGGGTAGCTCCTGGAACTAAGTCGATTCTGAACTCAACTTGACGCTGTGGTGGTAATTGTCACACCCCGCTAAAGCGGAAACGCAAGATATGACAGCGATAACGGTTTCATTGCAAAAGATAAAGATACATCACCATAGCAATATTCAAAAGTTTACAACCCATAGCTTAGTAGAAACAAGTACAAGTTTTTCCAAAATAACATTGTTCAAAATATAACTTCATAAATAACTTCAACACGATGCAGCATGCTCTATGATGATGAATCTTTATATCCACTTACTAATTATTTCCTGAAAAAGCATGTAAAACGAGCGTCAACTATGAAAATAGTTGGTGAGTTCACAAGTTTATAAAATCAAGATTTGGAATAAGGCTTTTCATAAATACAAGTACATTGCTTTAATAAGAAACAAAGTTGATTGCTATGATTGATAACAAGTTTATTGCTATAACGAGAAACGAGTTTGTATGTGTATGAGCAAACAATGAGTCTCAACCAAACCTATGACTGAAGCCCTATCAAGATCTATGCTTATCGTTCCATAGATGAATATGGTATCATGCACTCCAGCAATAGGGCGAGTGAGGAGTTGTCAATTCCTAATAGCGCTATCCATAATGACCATTGGCTCAAAGAGTTAATGGTTAGAGATAAGGGAAGGGCCTTAGTACGATAAGTTCTCATGTTCCGTGTTGCATAGACATACATAGAGAGACATAGCAATAAAATAGCAATCATGTTTGATACAAATCAATTTAAATACAACATTCAAATAATAGTTTTTCGGGACATGCTTTTCCACCCCAAAACATAAAAACTGAAAAATATGGGAGTACGTGAATACTCACAATGTTTCGAGTAGGTACAAGTAGTGCCTCGGAATACACCAACGCCTTACTACCGGGATCCTACGACATCAAACACACACTAGTGAGTTTCCATGTCGAAATCTAATGCTAATATACTAAACTCTACATATAGAGAAATGCCGAATTTATGTTCTAATATCGGTTTTATATTAATTGGTTACGATTTTTCTGAAATGGTGAAATTTTATAAGTCATGTGATTAAGAAAATTTTGGATATTAATTTTCCAGATTTAGTAATATAATTTGAGGGTATTTCAAAACATTTAAAGGTGTTTTAAATTCCTAAAAACGCAAAATATTATCAAATAGTTTCCAAAAATTGTCAAACCTTGTATTTTCATTCTAAATACAATAGAGGTTTTCCAGAAAATTTTCCTTGAATTTTTTTGATATGGTTAACTATTTTTCCAAGTTTTTAAGCCTTCATAACAAAATAAATTCACAAAAAATAGCATTCAAAGGATGAAAATTCTCAAACTTTTTATTTAACTGTTATTATACATTACTAAGCTAGGAAAAATATAAAAATGGATTTCCAAGCTGTTTAATTATATTTTATGATTTTTGAGCATTTATTCTAATAAAAATTGAAATAAATAGAAAACAGTTTCCAAAATTATTCAAACTTTTTATTTAACTGTTATTATACATAACTAGGCTGGGAAAAATATAAAAGATATTTTTCAGTGGTTATTTCTATTTTTCCTTGTTTTATCCCCTTAAATAATTATTAATTGAAGAATAAATAACAAACAGTTAAAATAAATTACCAAAATTTTTTGTAACATCATTTACAGTGTAAGTAATCTGGGAAAAATACCAAAAGTGGTTTTCATATTGTATACTCCGGTTTTGGGTATTTATGTGTATTTAAGTGTATTTAACTTTAGAAAATAGGAGAAAAATAGTACACAGTAGAGGAAAATCATCAAATTTTTTATGTAACCTCCTAATGTACAACATGATGTTCTGGTAGGCCATTATAACTACCAGAACTTTTTTTAAAGTGGAGAAAAATAGCGCTATCCATAATGACCAACATGATGTTCTGGTAGGCCATTATAACTACCAGAAAATAGGAGAAAAATAGTACACAGTAGAGGAAAATCATGAATTTTGGATAATCAGAACTATTTTTCCTATTTTTAGGCCATTATAACTACCAAAAATTGGGAAAAATAGAATGGCATGATGAAAAATTCGGAAATTATTTTTCTGAGTCTCCCACCACAGGTAAGAGCTGCGAAAATTGTTAGATACAATTTTCACACTATTTAAAGTGGTTTTGTGATTTATTGCACCCAAACAAAAAGAAAATCGAAAATCATACTAAACAGCAACATAAATCGATGAAATTTAATGAGAGGTCATTATTCACCATAGTGGTCATCCACGAATTTATTCCGGATTTATAGACCTCTGGAAGTATTTTATGTGATTTATGCCCTTGTTTTCTTGCAACAATTTTAATAAATCAAGGAAACGATAAAAACTGTTGGGATTTTCCAGATATTCATATTACCTTAATGGGAATCTGGAAAAATTTTGATTTGAGTAGAAAAGAACTTTTAGATATTTTTCTAGACAAAATCATTTACATGCACTATTAACAATGTACTTCGATCATCAAGCTCTTTAGCTTGGTGTTCTTCACATGCATCACGGTTTGAAGACCATGCATGGACATATGTTTGTCATAGTGATGTTTTTAAAGGAAATACTTGAATGCATAAGGTGTATGAGCCTTTAAAACTTGTAAAAATCCGAACTTTAGTGTTTGACATAGGTTTTGGTCCTTGGATTTCACCATTAAACAACATGCATGTTGTTCTTGGGTGAAACCCTACCACCATCATCATCAAACTCGACATTCATGGATATGTTCATGAATGTTCATTAAGAATGGTGTAGAAGAATGAGAAATGCAAGAAAACTCTTTAAAACAAGAAAGAAAAGTAAGGGAAAATGAAGGATTTTCGTGAATACCTTGAAGAACAACCTTAGAAGATGAAGATTTGAGTGTGGAGAGGTGTTCTTGGCTGATGATTTTCGTGGGTTTGGAGAGAGAGGAGGAGAGTTTGAGAGTTGAAATGCTGGAGTGTGAGAGAGAGTGAAGAGAGAAGTGGAAGAGTGGGGATTGTGTTTTAATAATTGAAGTTTTGGGAAGAGAGAGGGCATGGGGGAGAGGATGCACGAATTTTATGAGTGAGAGAGGCTCCCTCTCTCCTAAAATTCAAATTATATAATTCTCCCTTCAATTTTTATAAAACCTAAATTTTTATAAAAATGTCTCTTTAAGTAATTTTTGATTTATTTAAAAATCTTGTTTTTTTTAACTAATAAATTATGATTAATGTATGATAATTTAAATTTCTATTTCATTGATTATAATCTATAATTTGACTAATAAAAATTTTATATTAGGAAGTTTATAGAAATTTTATAAAGTTTTTAAGCTTTAAAGTTTATAAATTTGGATTTTTGGGCTCTTTAGAGTTTTTGGAACATTGTTTGATATTCACCATCATATTGGGATGAAATTAGAATATTTTAATTTATTTTTAGGGTTTTATACCCTTTTTTAATTGTAACAAGGTTTGAAGTTTCATTCTAATTATGGTATTGGCATTTCCTATTGTAGTTAAACAACTTACTAGAATCGTAAGAGTCAAGTATATTAGTCCTAGATCTTAGTTTGATCCTAGTTTATGCAAGATTTTGACCTAATTTATACTACTAGGCCATGGCATGTTGTGCATGAATGGTTTTTATAAAGATGCATGAGTCCGAGAATGACCTGAATTGACAGTTGTCACAGTATCCCCCACTTAAAAAGAATTTCGTCCCGAAATTCATTCTATGTCATCGTTTGTCATCGCATGGGAAAAGTTGTGGATACTTTTCCTTCATGAAGTCCTCACGCTCCCAGGTGTACTCCGGCCCGCGTTTTGAGTTCCATCGAACTTTCACAATCGGAATCTTACTCCGCTTAAGTTGTTTCACCTCTCTGTCAAGGATTTCTATCGGTTCCTCAACAAAGGTTAGCTTATCATTGATCTTGATTTCCTCCAGAGGTACCATTAATGCTTCGTCGACTAAACATTTCTTACGATTGGAGACGTGGAATGTGTCGTGAATGGCGCTTAAATCTTGGGGTAATTGGAGTTTTCCCACTTCTTGATTGCCTCAATCTTAACCGGATCTACATGGATTCCTTTTTCGCCGACTACATGGCCAAGGAAATGTACTTCTCGAATCTAGAATTCACACTTAGTGAACTTGGCATACAATTTCTGCTCCTTCAATAGCTCCAACACTAGCTTCATATGTCTCTCATGATCTTCTTTGGTTTGCGAGTAAACAAGTATGTCATCGATAAATACAATTACAAACTTGTCTAGGTATGGTCTACAGACCCTATTCATCAAATCCATGAAAACAGCGGGTGCGTTCGTTAGTCCAAAAGGCATGACTAAGAACTCATAATGTCCATAACGGGTTCTAAATGTTGTTTTGTGAATGTCTCCTTCGTGAACTCTTAGTTGATGGTATCCTGATCGGAGGTCGATCTTTGAGAAGTATGAAGCGCCCTGCAACTGATCGAACAAGTCATCAATTCGAGGAAGAGGATATCGATTCTTGATTGTCAACTTGTTCAGTTCTCTGTAATCAATGCACATTCGGAACGACCCATCTTTCTTTTTGACGAATAACACTGGGGCTCCCCAAGGTGAAGAGCTTGGTCGAATAAACCCTTTGTCTAGAAGTTCTTGAAGTTGTCCGGACAGTTCTTGCATCTCGGATGGCGCGAGGCGATATGGTGCTTTTGCTACCGGTGCCGCTCCGGGAATTAAGTCTATCCGAAATTCGACCTGTCTGTGAGGGGGTAGACCGGGTAATTCCTCCGGAAACACTTCGGGATAGTTTTGAACCACCGGGATCTCCTTGAGTTGCTTAGCTTCAGGTTCTCTTTCTATCACGTGGGCCATGAATGCGATACAATCCTTTTTCAGGTACTTATGAATCTTTATGCTCGATACAATGTTTAAACTTCTTCCTGGCTTCTCACCGTGTATGATAAGGGTTTCTCCATTAGGGAGAGGTATCCTAATGACTTTCTCGTAACAACCAATGTCCGCTCTATTATTGGATAACCAATCCATTCCTACTATTACATCAAAACTACCTAGCTCGATAGGAATTAGGTCAATGCTAAAGAGTTTATCAGCTAAATTCAGAGTGCAGCCAGGAATTATTTCATTGGCCCTAATTTCATACCCATCAGCAAGTTCAATAGTATAAGTATTCCTCATCTTTCTTGATTTCAAGTCAATTAACGGTCTAAATGCTAAAGAAACGAAACTCCTTTCTGCTCCCGCATCGAATATTACTGATGCAAAATGGTTGTTCAGGAGAAACGTACCTGTTATCACCTCAGGGTTCTGACGAGCTTCTTCTGCACCAATCACAAAGGCTACACCTCTTGGCCGCCCACCTTGATTTCCTTGGAAATTTTGCCTAGCTTGGCCTTGTCCATTGTTACCAGGCCCCTTGTTCAGTTTGGGACAAGCACTACGCAGATGATCAGTACTCCCGCACTCGTAACATGCCCTTTTTCCATCCTTATTCAGCTTACAATACTTCGGGTAATGGCCTGTCTGTTTACAGTTTTGGCACACTGGGCAAGCTCCCTTGTGATGGAAGTTACACTTATTGCACTTCGGGTGCGGTCCCGTGTACTGCTTTCGCTCCTGCACTTCCATGACTTTCTGTTCCTGAGTTTTCACTGGTTCTTGCTCCTGGGCTCTTACCATAAAGTTTCTTGAGACTTTCTGCTTCCTCCCCGACTTGTCTCCATACTTCTTCTCTCCCTGATCTGCTGGCTTCCTCTTGCTACTAGAGTTTTCCTTTGCCGATGCTCCCGTCCTTATCACATCATTGGTTAGTCGATTTGCTAGACTTACTGCACTTTGAATGGTAGTTGGGTTTGTTGAAGTAACCATTCTCCGAATCTCTGGTGCCAGACCCCAGATGTAACGGTCTATCCGTTTCTCCTCAGGAGTAACCATGTGAGGTACCAGTTTTGCTAGTTCATGAAATTGGACTGTGTACTTCTCTATTTGTGTTCCAACCATAGAATGGTTCCAGAACTCAGATTCAAGCTTCTGAATTTCATCCTTGGGACAATACTCCTCTATCAGCAGCTTCTTTAGGTCTTCCCAAGTTAGCTGATATGCCGCTGCACGACCTCGGGTTTGCACTAAAGTATTCCACCAGGTCAATGCCCTAAGTAGACAAGTTGCATACTCCACTTTGTTGCGTTCGAGACATTTGCTAATGTGAAGGACCGACTCCATACTGTCAATCCATTTCAGCAACCCGACCGCACCTTCCTTTCCATGGAATTCCTTAGGTTTACAGGCCATAAAGGACTTGTAGTTGCATTCTCTTTCATTGTTTCCCCGGTTTCCTCCACTACTTCCTTGGTTAGCATTAAGACCCGCAGTTACTTGAGTGACAATGTTTGGGATTGCTGCCATGAGTTGTTGTGCTACCACTTGAGCAACATCGGGTGTTTCGTTCTATGGGCGCCCGCGATTAGGCCTTCCTGACATGGTTCTAAGACACAAGAGAAGAAATACGTATGAATACATAAAATAATGTATAATTTTTTTTTGTTCACTACTATTTTGAAAACCATAAGTGTTGTCAAATTAATGGTTTGCATTAATACTATGCACATAGATTTGAGAAAGGAAAGAAAAAGAAAAATCTTTTTATTCAACTATTGACTAAATAAGTTCTAGGGTTTGACCTCATAGTAAAAGTTTTCAAACATAAAATAAACTTCTTCATTACCATTTGAAATAGTCTTAAAACCAAAACAATACATCAATCCAAAAATAAAGTTTTAATGTCTTTCCCCAAAAGATACCCAACATGGGTTTTCATTTCATGACACAATAAATACTAAAATCAGAACCAAGTACGAATCGCTATCCCAACAAGAAACATCCACACCACAATCAGTAACAGCCCTCCAAACACATAACATGCGGTCATCGCACGACCTGCCACTCGTCTAGCAGCACTAGTAGTGTCAGCAGTCTCCATCGAATGCTGAAACAGGATTTCCATCCTTGTCAACACTTCATCCAAAACTTCCCGATGCTCAGCTATCACAGCAAGACTGTGATGTAGGCCCGCTGCCATCGAATGCATCCTCCGGGACTCCTCCGGGGTCATACCTGACCGCCTGACAGGTATCCCTATAACTCGCTGAGGTGGGGGTGCTCTCGGTCCTGCCATGCTGGGTCCTACCCGACTGGTTCCTGCCGTGCCAAGTCCTGCTGTACTGGTTGCTATCCTTCCCGGGATAGGGACACTCTTCCTTGCTGTCCTCCGAATACGAAGCCCATAAAGTGGTGGTTGTGGCAACACCGATGCAGGCGATGCCTCACGTTGCTGACTCGGGGCGTTGTCATTGCTGATCTCCACCGAGTTTCCTGTATCTTCTGTGTCTTCCGAGGGGTCTTCCTCCACCGAGGCGGGGGGATCACGTCGAGGAATAACAGTGACGTAGCCGGACTCATCAGCTGAGGCGGTAGCGTGAGAAGATGACGATGTCGACATAGTGGACTGAGACATAGATTCAATGAGATATGAAATAAATGACAATGCATGCCTATAATATGCAATGCTTACACACACCAAAATTAACCTTTTTGAATTTTTGAAATAAAGTTTTCTCAAAAATTTTGTTGAACATATTCCTATTATAATTAGCTCAAGCTTTGTATAAATCTTTCCTTAATTAAACATAGGTGATCAGGCTATGTTTAATTGAGGTCCAACGATACAATTCCCGACCTAATTATATTAGTAATATGTTTGATGTAAAAAGAATTTTTATAAGTTATGGTTATAGGTTGTGTTTTCTTAAAGGAAAGCTGATGTTCTCTATAACTTTAGCTCTGATACCACTTCTGTCACACCCCGCTAAAGCGGAAACGCAAGATATGACAGCGATAACGGTTTCATTGCAAAAGATAAAGATACATCACCATAGCAATATTCAAAAGTTTACAACCCATAGCTTAGTAGAAACAAGTACAAGTTTTTCCAAAATAACATTGTTCAAAATATAACTTCATAAATAACTTCAACACGATGCAGCATGCTCTATGATGATGAATCTTTATATCCACTTACTAATTATTTCCTGAAAAAGCATGTAAAACGAGCGTCAACTATGAAAATAGTTGGTGAGTTCACAAGTTTATAAAATCAAGATTTGGAATAAGGCTTTTCATAAATACAAGTACATTGCTTTAATAAGAAACAAAGTTGATTGCTATGATTGATAACAAGTTTATTGCTATAACGAGAAACGAGTTTGTATGTGTATGAGCAAACAATGAGTCTCAACCAAACCTATGACTGAAGCCCTATCAAGATCTATGCTTATCGTTCCATAGATGAATATGGTATCATGCACTCCAGCAATAGGGCGAGTGAGGAGTTGTCAACTCCTAATAGCGCTATCCATAATGACCATTGGCTCAAAGAGTTAATGGTTAGAGATAAGGGAAGGGCCTTAGTACGATAAGTTCTCATATTCCGTGTTGCATAGACATACATAGAGAGACATAGCAATAAAATAGCAATCATGTTTGATACAAATCAATTTAAATACAACATTCAAATAATAGTTTTTCGGGACATGCTTTTCCACCCCAAAACATAAAAACTGAAAATAAGGGAGTACGTGAATACTCACAATGTCTCGAGTAGGTACAAGTAGTGCCTCGGAATACACCAACGCCTTACTACCGGGATCCTACGACATCAAACACACACTAGTGAGTTTCCATGTCGAAATCTAATGCTAATATACTAAACTCTACATATAGAGAAATGTCGAATTTATGTTCTAATATCGGTTTTATATTAATTGGTTACGATTTTTCTGAAATGGTGAAATTCTATAAGTCATGTGATTAAGAAAATTTTGGATATTAATTTTCCAGATTTAGTAATATAATTTGAGGGTATTTCAACACATTTAAAGGTGTTTTAAATTCCTAAAAACGCAAAATATTATCAAATAGTTTCCAAAAACTGTCAAACCTTGTATTTTCATTCTAAATACAATAGAGGTTTTCCAGAAAATTTTCCTTGAATTTTTTTGATATGGTTAACTATTTTTCCAAGTTTTTAAGCCTTCATAACAAAATAAATTCACGAAAAATAGCATTCAAAGGATGAAAATTCTCAAACTTTTTATTTAACTGTTATTATACATTACTAAGGTAGGAAAAATATAAAAATGGATTTCCAAGCTGTTTAATTATATTTTATGATTTTTGAGCATTTATTCTAATAAAAATTGAAATAAATAGAAAACAGTTTCCAAAATTATTCAAACTTTTTATTTAACTGTTATTATACATAACTAGGCTGGGAAAAATATAAAAGATATTTTTCAGTGGTTATTTCTATTTTTCCTTGTTTTATCCCCTTAAATAATCATTAATTGAAGAATAAATAACAAACAGTTAAAATAAATTACCAAAAACTTTTGTAACATCATTTACAGTGTAAGTAATCTGGGAAAAATACCAAAAGTGATTTTCATATTGTATAATCCGGTTTTGGGTATTTATGTGTATTTAAGTGTATTTAACTTTAGAAAATAGGAGAAAAATAGTACACAGTAGAGGAAAATCATCAAAATTTTTATGTAACCTCCTAATGTACAACATGATGTTCTGGTACATTTTCATGAATTTTGGATAATCAGAACTATTTTTCCTATTTTTAGGCCATTATAACTACCAAAAATTGGGAAAAATAGAATGGCATGATGAAAAATTCTGAAATTATTTTTCTGAGTCTCCCACCACAGGTAAGAGCTGCGAAAATTGTTAGATACAATTTTCACACTCTTTAAAGTGGTTTTGTGATTTATTGCACCCAAACAAAAAGAAAATCGAAAATCATACTAAACAGAAACACAAATCGATGAAATTTAATGAGAGGTCATTATTCACCATAGTGGTCATCCACGAATTTATTCCGGATTTATAGACCTCTGGAAGTATTTTATGTGATTTATGCCCTTGTATTCTTGCAACAATTTTAATAAATCAAGGAAACGATAAAAACTCTTGGGATTTTCCAGATATTCATATTACCTTAATGGGAATCTGTAAAAATTTTGATTTGAGCAGAAAAGAACTTTTAGATATTTTTCTAGACAAAATCATTTACATGCACTATTAACAATGTACTTCGATCATCAAGCTCTTTAGCTTGGTGTTCTTCACATGCATCACGGTTTGAAGACCATGCATGGACATATGTTTGTCATAGTGATATTTTTAAAGGAAATACTTGAATGCATAAGGTGTATGAGCCTTTAAAACTTGTAAAAATCCGAACTTTAGTGTTTGACATAGGTTTTGGTCCTTGGATTTCACCATTAAACAACATGCATGTTGTTATTGGGTGAAACCCTACCACCATCATCATCAAACTCGACATTCATGGATATGTTCATGAATGTTCATTAAGAATGGTGTAGAAGAATGAGAAATGCAAGAAAACTCTTTAAAACAAGAAAGAAAAGTAAGGGAAAATGAAGGATTTTCGTGAATACCTTGAAGAACAACCTTAGAAGATGAAGATTTGAGTGTGGAGAGGTGTTCTTGGCTGATGATTTTCGTGGGTTTGGAGAGAGAGGAGGAGAGTTTGAGAGTTGAAAGGGTGGAGTGCGAGAGAGAGTGAAGAGAGAAGTGGAAGAGTGGGGATTGTGTTTTAATGATTGAAGTTTTGGGAAGAGAGAGGGCATGGGGGAGAGGATGCACGAATTTTATGAGTGAGAGAGGCTCCTTCTCTCCTAAAATTCAAATTATATAATTCTCCCTTCAATTTTTATAAAACCTAAATTTTTATAAAAATGTCTCTTTAAGCAATTTTTGATTTATTTAAAAATCTTGTTTTTTTTAACTAATAAATTATGATTAATGTATGATAATTTAAATTTCTATTTCATTGATTATAATCTATAATTTGACTAATAAAAAATTTATATTAGGAAGTTTATAGAAATTTTATAAAGTTTTTAAGCTTTAAAGTTTATAAATTTGGATTTTTGGGCTCTTTAGAGTTTTTGGAACATTGTTTGATATTCACCATCATATTGGGATGAAATTAGAATATTTTAATTTATTTTTAGGGTTTTATACCCTTTTTTAATTGTAACAAGGTTTGAAGTTTCATTCTAATTATGGTATTGGCATTTCCTATTGTAGTTAAACAACTTACTAGAATCGTAAGAGTCAAGTATATTAGTCCTAGATCTTAGTTGGATCCTAGTTTATGCAAGATTTTGACCTAATTTATACTACTAGGCCATGGCATGTTGTGCATGAATGGTTTTTATAAAGATGCATGAGTCCGAGAATGACCTGAATTGACAGTTGTCACGGTATCCCCCACTTAAAAAGAATTTCGTCCCGAAATTCATTCTATGTCATCGTTTGTCATCGCATGGGAAAAGTTGTGGATACTTTTCCTTCATGAAGTCCTCACGCTCCCAGGTGTACTCCGGCCCGCGTTTTGAGTTCCATCGAACTTTCACAATCGGAATCTTACTCCGCTTAAGTTGTTTCACCTCTCTGTCAAGGATTTCTATCGGTTCCTCAACAAAGGTTAGCTTATCATTGATCTTGATTTCCTCCAGAGGTACTATTAATGCTTCGTCGACTAAACATTTCTTACGATTGGAGACGTGGAATGTGTCGTGAATGGCGCTTAAATCTTGGGGTAATTGGAGTTTTCCCACTTCTTGATTGCCTCAATCTTAACCGGATCTACATGGATTCCTTTTTCGCCGACTACATGGCCAAGGAAATGTACTTCTCGAATCCAGAATTCACACTTAGTGAACTTGGCATACAATTTCTGCTCCTTCAATAGCTCCAACACTAGCTTCATATGTCTCTCATGATCTTTTTTGGTTTGCGAGTAAACAAGTATGTCATCGATAAATACAATTACAAACTTGTCTAGGTATGGTCTACAGACCCTATTCATCAAATCCATGAAAACAGTGGGTGCGTTCGTTAGTCCAAAAGGCATGACTAAGAACTCATAATGTCCATAACGGGTTCTAAATGCTGTTTTGTGAATGTCTCCTTCGTGAACTCTTAGTTGATGGTATCCTGATCGGAGGTCGATCTTTGAGAAGTATGAAGCGCCCTGCAACTGATCGAACAAGTCATCAATTCGAGGAAGAGGATATCGATTCTTGATTGTCAACTTGTTCAGTTCTCTGTAATCAATGCACATTCGGAACGACCCATCTTTCTTTTTGACGAATAACACTGGGGCTCCCCAAGGTGAAGAGCTTGGTCGAATAAACCCTTTGTCTAGAAGTTCTTGAAGTTGTCCGGACAGTTCTTGCATCTCGGATGGCGCGAGGAGATATGGTGCTTTTGCTACCGGTGCCGCTCCGGGAATTAAGTCTATCCGAAATTCGACCTGTCTGTGAGGGGGTAGACCGGGTAATTCCTCCGGAAACACTTCGGGATAGTTTTGAACCACCGGGATCTCCTTGAGTTGCTTAGCTTCAGGTTCTCTTTCTATCACGTGGGCCATGAATGCGATACAATCCTTTTTCAGGTACTTATGAATCTTTATGCTCGATACAATGTTTAAACTTCTTCCTGGCTTCTCACCGTGTATGATAAGGGTTTCTCCATTAGGGAGAGGTATCCTAATGACTTTCTCGTAACAACCAATGTCCGCTCTATTATTAGATAACCAATCCATTCCTACTATTACATCAAAACTACCTAGCTCGATAGGAATTAGGTCAATGCTAAAGAGTTTATCAGCTAATTCAGAGTACAGCCAGGAATTATTTCATTGGCCCTAATTTCATACCCATCAGCAAGTTCAATAGTATAAGTATTCCTCATCTTTCTTGATTTCAAGTCAATTAACGGTCTAAATGCTAAAGAAACGAAACTCCTTTCTGCTCCCGCATCGAATATTACTGATGCAAAATGGTTGTTCAGGAGAAACGTACCTGTTATCACCTCAGGGTTCTGACGAGCTTCTTCTGCACCAATCACAAAGGCTACACCTCTTGGCTGCCCACCTTGATTTCCTTGGAAATTTTGCCTAGCTTGGCCTTGTCCATTGTTACCAGGCCCCTTGTTCAGTTTGGGACAAGCACTATGCAGATGATCAGTACTCCCGCACTCGTAACATGCCCTTTTTCCATCCTTATTCAGCTTACAATACTTCGGGTAATGGCCTGTCTGTTTACAGTTTTGGCACACTGGGCAAGCTCCCTTGTGATGGAAGTTACACTTATTGCACTTCGGGTGCGGTCCCGTGAACTGCTTTCGCTCCTGCACTTCCATGACTTTCTGTTCCTGAGTTTTCACTGGTTCTTGCTCCTGGGCTCTTACCATAAAGTTTCTTGAGACTTTCTGCTTCCTCCCTGACTTGTCTCCATACTTCTTCTCTCCCTGATCTGCTGGCTTCCTCTTGCTACTAGAGTTTTCCTTTGCCGATGCTCCCGTCCTTATCACATCATTGGTTAGTCGATTTGCTAGATTTACTGCACTTTGAATGGTAGTTGGGTTTGCTGAAGTAACCATTCTCCGAATCTCTGGTGCCAGACCCCAGATGTAACGGTCTATCCGTTTCTCCTCAGGAGTAACCATGTGAGGTACCAGTTTTGCTAGTTCATGAAATCGGACTGTGTACTTCTCTATTTGTGTTCCAACCATAGAATGGTTCCAGAACTCAGATTCAAGCTTCTGAATTTCATCCTTGGGATAATACTCCTCTCTCAGCAGCTTCTTTAGGTCTTCCCAAGTTAGCTTATATGCCGCTGCACGACCTCGGGTTTGCACTAAAGTATTCCACCAGGTCAATGCCCTAAGTAGACAAGTTGCATACTCCACTTTGTTGCGTTCGAGACATTTGCTAATGTGAAGGACCGACTCCATACTGTCAATCCATTTCAGCAACCCGACCGCACCTTCCTTTCCATGGAATTCCTTAGGTTTACAGGCCATAAAGGACTTGTAGTTGCATTCTCTTTCATTGTTTCCCCGGTTTCCTCCACTACTTCCTTGGTTAGCATTAAGACCCGCAGTTACTTGAGTGACAATGTTTGGGATTGCTGCCATGAGTTGTTGTGCTACCACTTGAGCAACATCGGGTGTTTCCTTCTGTGGGCGCCCGCGATTAGGCCTTCCTGACATGGTTCTAAGACACAAGAGAAGAAATACGTATGAATACATAAAATAATGTATAATTTTTTTTTGTTCACTACTATTTTGAAAACCATAAGTGTTGTCAAATTAATGGTTTGCATTAATACTATGCACATAGATTTGAGAAAGGAAAGAAAAAGAAAAATCTTTTTATTCAACTATTGACTAAATAAGTTCTAGGGTTTGACCTCATAGTAAAAGTTTTCAAACATAAAATAAACTTCTTCATTACCATTTGAAATAGTCTTAAAACCAAAACAATACATCAATCCAAAAATAAAGTTTTAATGTCTTTCCCCAAAAGATACCCAACATGGGTTTTCATTTCATGACACAATAAATACTAAAATCAGAACCAAGTACGAATCGCTATCCCAACAAGAAACATCCACACCACAATCAGTAACAGCCCTCCAAACACATAACATGCGGTCATCGCACGACCTGCCACTCGTCTAGCAGCACTAGTAGTGTCAGCAGTCTCCATCGAATGTTGAAACAGGATTTCCATCCTTGTCAACACTTCATCCAAAACTTCCCGATGCTCAGCTATCACAGCAAGACTGTGATGTAGGCCCGCTGCCATCGAATGCATCCTCCGGGACTCCTCCGGGGTCATACCTGACCGCCTGACAGGTATCCCTATAACTCGCTGAGGTGGGGGTGCTCTCGGTCCTGCCATGCTGGGTCCTACCCGACTGGTTCCTGCCGTGCCAAGTCCTGCTGTACTGGTTGCTATCCTTCCCGGGATAGGGACACTCTTCCTTGCTGTCCTCCGAATACGAAGCCCATAAAGTGGTGGTTGTGGCAACACCGATGCAGGCGATGCCTCACGTTGCTGACTCGGGGCGTTGTCATTGCTGATCTCCACCGAGTTTCCTGTATCTTCTGTGTCTTCCGAGGGGTCTTCCTCCACCGAGGCGGGGGGATCACGTCGAGGAATAACAGTGACGTAGCCGGACTCATCAGCTGAGGCGGTAGCGTGAGAAGATGACGATGTCGACATAGTGGACTGAGACATAGATTCAATGAGATATGAAATAAATGACAATGCATGCCTATAATATGCAATGCTTACACACACCAAAATTAACCTTTTTGAATTTTTGAAATAAAGTTTTCTCAAAAATTTTGTTGAACATATTCCTATTATAATTAGCTCAAGCTTTGTATAAATCTTTCCTTAATTAAACATAGGTGATCAGGCTATGTTTAATTGAGGTCCAACGATACAATTCCCGACCTAATTATATTAGTAATATGTTTGATGTAAAAAGAATTTTTATAAGTTATGGTTATAGGTTGTGTTTTCTTAAAGGAAAACTGATGTTCTCTATAACTTTAGCTCTGATACCACTTCTGTCACACCCCGCTAAAGCGGAAACGCAAGATATGACAGTGATAACGGTTTCATTGCAAAAGATAAAGATACATCACCATAGCAATATTCAAAAGTTTACAACCCATAGCTTAGTAGAAACAAGTACAAGTTTTTCCAAAATAACATTGTTCAAAATATAACTTCATAAATAACTTCAACACGATGCAGCATGCTCTATGATGATGAATCTTTATATCCACTTACTAATTATTTCCTGAAAAAGCATGTAAAACGAGCGTCAACTATGAAAATAGTTGGTGAGTTCACAAGTTTATAAAATCAAGATTTGGAATAAGGCTTTTCATAAATACAAGTACATTGCTTTAATAAGAAACAAAGTTGATTGCTATGATTGATAACAAGTTTATTGCTATAACGAGAAACGAGTTTGTATGTGTATGAGCAAACAATGAGTCTCAACCAAACCTATGACTGAAGCCCTATCAAGATCTATGCTTATCGTTCCATAGATGAATATGGTATCATGCACTCCAGCAATAGGGCGAGTGAGGAGTTGTCAACTCCTAATAGCGCTATCCATAATGACCATTGGCTCAAAGAGTTAATGGTTAGAGATAAGGGAAGGGCCTTAGTACGATAAGTTCTCATATTCCGTGTTGCATAGACATACATAGAGAGACATAGCAATAAAATAGCAATCATGTTTGATACAAATCAATTTAAATACAACATTCAAATAATAGTTTTTCGGGACATGCTTTTCCACCCCAAAACATAAAAACTGAAAATAAGGGAGTACGTGAATACTCACAATGTCTCGAGTAGGTACAAGTAGTGCCTCGGAATACACCAACGCCTTACTACCGGGATCCTACGACATCAAACACACACTAGTGAGTTTCCATGTCGAAATCTAATGCTAATATACTAAACTCTACATATAGAGAAATGTCGAATTTATGTTCTAATATCGGTTTTATATTAATTGGTTACGATTTTTCTGAAATGGTGAAATTCTATAAGTCATGTGATTAAGAAAATTTTGGATATTAATTTTCCAGATTTAGTAATATAATTTGAGGGTATTTCAACACATTTAAAGGTGTTTTAAATTCCTAAAAACGCAAAATATTATCAAATAGTTTCCAAAAATTGTCAAACCTTGTATTTTCATTCTAAATACAATAGAGGTTTTCCAGAAAATTTTCCTTGAATTTTTTTGATATGGTTAACTATTTTTCCAAGTTTTTAAGCCTTCATAACAAAATAAATTCACGAAAAATAGCATTCAAAGGATGAAAATTCTCAAACTTTTTATTTAACTGTTATTATACATTACTAAGGTAGGAAAAATATAAAAATGGATTTCCAAGCTGTTTAATTATATTTTATGATTTTTGAGCATTTATTCTAATAAAAATTGAAATAAATAGAAAACAGTTTCCAAAATTATTCAAACTTTTTATTTAACTGTTATTATACATAACTAGGCTGGGAAAAATATAAAAGATATTTTTCAGTGGTTATTTCTATTTTTCCTTGTTTTATCCCCTTAAATAATCATTAATTGAAGAATAAATAACAAACAGTTAAAATAAATTACCAAAAACTTTTGTAACATCATTTACAGTGTAAGTAATCTGGGAAAAATACCAAAAGTGATTTTCATATTGTATAATCCGGTTTTGGGTATTTATGTGTATTTAAGTGTATTTAACTTTAGAAAATAGGAGAAAAATAGTACACAGTAGAGGAAAATCATCAAAATTTTTATGTAACCTCCTAATGTACAACATGATGTTCTGGTACATTTTCATGAATTTTGGATAATCAGAACTATTTTTCCTATTTTTAGGCCATTATAACTACCAAAAATTGGGAAAAATAGAATGGCATGATGAAAAATTCTGAAATTATTTTTCTGAGTCTCCCACCACAGGTAAGAGCTGCGAAAATTGTTAGATACAATTTTCACACTCTTTAAAGTGGTTTTGTGATTTATTGCACCCAAACAAAAAGAAAATCGAAAATCATACTAAACAGAAACATAAATCGATGAAATTTAATGAGAGGTCATTATTCACCATAGTGGTCATCCACGAATTTATTCCGGATTTATAGACCTCTGGAAGTATTTTATGTGATTTATGCCCTTGTTTTCTTGCAACAATTTTAATAAATCAAGGAAACGATAAAAACTCTTGGGATTTTCCAGATATTCATATTACCTTAATGGGAATCTGGGAAAATTTTGATTTGAGCAGAAAAGAACTTTTAGATATTTTTCTAGACAAAATCATTTACATGCACTATTAACAATGTACTTCGATCATCAAGCTCTTTAGCTTGGTGTTCTTCACATGCATCACGGTTTGAAGACCATGCATGGACATATGTTTGTCATAGTGATGTTTTTAAAAGAAATACTTGAATTCATAAGGTGTATGATCCTTTAAAACTTGTAAAAATCCGAACTTTAGTGTTTGACATAGGTTTTGGTCCTTGGATTTCACCATTAAACAACATGCATGTTGTTATTGGGTGAAACCCTACCACCATCATCATCAAACTCGACATTCATGGATATGTTCATGAATGTTCATTAAGAATGGTGTAGAAGAATGAGAAATGCAAGAAAACTCTTTAAAACAAGAAAGAAAAGTAAGGGAAAATGAAGGATTTTCGTGAATACCTTGAAGAACAACCTTAGAAGATGAAGATTTGAGTGTGGAGAGGTGTTCTTGGCTGATGATTTTCGTGGGTTTGGAGAGAGAGGAGGAGAGTTTGAGAGTTGAAAGGGTGGAGTGTGAGAGAGAGTGAAGAGAGAAGTGGAAGAGTGGGGATTGTGTTTTAATGATTGAAGTTTCGGGAAGAGAGAGGGCATGGGGGAGAGGATGCACGAATTTTATGAGTGAGAGAGGCTCCCTCTCTCCTAAAATTCAATTTATATAATTCTCCCTTCAATTTTTATAAAACCTAAATTTTTATAAAAATGTCTCTTTAAGCAATTTTTGATTTATTTAAAAATCTTGTTTTTTTTAACTAATAAATTATGATTAATGTATGATAATTTAAATTTCTATTTCATTGATTATAATCTATAATTTGATTAATAAAAATTTTATATTAGGAAGTTTATAGAAATTTTATAAAGTTTTTAAGCTTTAAAGTTTATAAATTTGGATTTTTGGGCTCTTTAGAGTTTTTGGAACATTGTTTGATATTCACCATCATATTGGGATGAAATTAGAATATTTTAATTTATTTTTAGGGTTTTATACCCTTTTTCAATTGTAACAAGGTTTGAAGTTTCATTCTAATTATGGTATTGGCATTTCCTATTGTAGTTAAACAACTTACTAGAATCGTAAGAGTCAAGTATATTAGTCCTAGATCTTAGTTGGATCCTAGTTTATGCAAGATTTTGACCTAATTTATACTACTAGGCCATGGCATGTTGTGCATGAATGGTTTTTATAAAGATGCATGAGTCCGAGAATGACCTGAATTGACAGTTGTCACAGTATCCCCCACTTAAAAAGAATTTCGTCCCGAAATTCATTCTATGTCATCGTTTGTCATCGCATGGGAAAAGTTGTGGATACTTTTCCTTCATGAAGTCCTCACGCTCCCAGGTGTACTCCGGCCCGCGTTTTGAGTTCCATCGAACTTTCACAATCGGAATCTTACTCCGCTTAAGTTGTTTCACCTCTCTGTCAAGGATTTGTATCGGTTCCTCAACAAAGGTTAGCTTATCATTGATCTTGATTTCCTCCAGAGGTACTATTAATGCTTCGTCGACTAAACATTTCTTACGATTGGAGACGTGGAATGTGTCGTGAATGGCGCTTAAATCTTGGGGTAATTGGAGTTTTCCCACTTCTTGATTTCCTCAATCTTAACCGGATCTACATGGATTCCTTTTTCGCCGACTACATGGCCAAGGAAATGTACTTCTCGAATCCAGAATTCACACTTAGTGAACTTGGCATACAATTTCTGCTCCTTCAATAGCTCCAACACTAGGTTCATATGTCTCTCATGATCTTCTTTGGTTTGCGAGTAAACAAGTATGTCATCGATAAATACAATTACAATGGTCACTGGTACGTTTCTCCCCACTCCATTATCAAACAGTATGCATGCATAAGAGTTATCGAGGAGAAACGTACCAGTGACCATGGTAGGGTCTGCTACCGCTTCCTCATGGCGTATCGCCAAAACCCTTCCCACTCCGCCAGCGTTCCCTGCCTTCGGGCAGTTCCTCTTGTAGTGACCCACCTCACCACATCCGTAGCAAACCTGGCCCACACCAACGCCGCGGACCTGGGTGATTGGCCTAGCCAGAGATTTGCAGAAACGGGCAGTGTGCCCCTTCCTGTTGCAGTTAGAGCACTGCATTTTCCGACAGGGTCCGTTGTGGTGGAATTTGCACTTGTAGCACTTTGTCAAGCTTCCCGCATACTGCTTCACCAGTGTAACGCCCGCAGATTCGGGCTAGTCAATTTAGAGACAATGAGCGTCAAAAATGACTTTTTGATGGAAGATTATTTAGAAGGATTAATCTTAACCAAGTTATAGTGTATGTCATAAGGGTTCCGTACATATAAAGAACGCCGAAATCCGAGTTATAACGAAGAAGTTATGACCCGTCGAAGTTTTACGACAAAACCGGCACGACACCGGGAATCGTAAAAAGTGAATTTACGATAAAATACTTTCTAGCCTTAGCGATCTAAACGAAAGTCGTAGTATATGTTAAACCGACAGTTTGAATAAAAAGAACGTCCAAATCTGACTTCGTATGAGGAAGTTATGATTTTTTTAAGATTTAGCACAGCAGTACACAACCCGAATTTCGAATTTTAGATCGGTCGATTTTTAACCAAAAATGTCTAAAAGAGAAATTCAGATATCATTAATAGGAGTTCAACGATAAAAAGACAGTCGAAAACGGTGCTCGTATGCGAAAGATATGAACGAAACTTAGTCCCTACTCTCTGAGCGCGATAAATTCGATACAGTTTTGCAAATCGGGGATAGAATGAGAATTAGCCGACGAGGTCTAAATGAAAGTTGTAGTAGTCATAAATACCAACGTGTGGATATAAAGAACGTTGATAATAGAGATCGTCTGCGAAAGATATGAACGAAACTTAGTCCCTACTCTTCGAGCGCGATAAATTCGATACAGTTTTGCAAATCGGAGATAGAATGAGAATTAGCCGACGAGGTCTAAATGAAAGTTGTAGTACTCCTAAATACCAACGTGTGGATATAAAGAACGTAGAAAACGTAGCTCGTACGCGGAAGATACGGACGAAACTTAGGGCCTACTCTACGAGAAAGCCCCTATAAATAAGAGATGAACTCTTCATATTTTCTTCACACCATAAGCCTTTCTTTCTCTCTAGACTCCCTAAACCCCCCTAAAGCCTAGGAAACTTCCCTACCGCTATAAGAAAGCCCCGTAGCGCTCGACGGCTCCGAGAAAAAGAGCTTTTTGGCTCAGAAGCTCTGCTCCATCGGAGCCCGGTTTTTAATAAACCCCCCTGTAAGTGAAATAAGCGTACCATACTTTAAATATAGCTTATATTTAAATATAATATCATTATTATGAACCTAGAAATAAGATTTATCAGTGATTCAAATTCGTTATATTGATTGATCTACTTACGGGAATGATGTCTAGGCTGTGATTTAGTGAGGTGTTTAAAGTGAGATTTCCAAACAGTATACTTCATATACCAAACGGACCCTACCTCCGATATGATCCTACCTGGTTGTTCCTTACTTGATAGATCATGAAATTAGACTTTGAGTTAATGATGAATCTAGACGAATAATTAGTCGCAATGAATATTAGACTAAAATCTAGTGGTAATGATACTAGGTTTCGTCGAAAGAAAATAAATTAATAGAAGCGAATCGCTGTCTGAGTTCGGAATCACCACCTTAACAAGTGAGTGCATAGTTACTTTCATCTTACACATAGATATGAAGTATTTTATATAAATTACGTGCTATGTGTGTATACTGTCTGAATACTTGCTGTCTATGATGGATGAAACGTTTTATACATGTTTTAAATGATCTAAATTGTATATGTATTTTATATCTACAAAATGTGTTGGGTAAAACATGGGTAGATTAGAGGTGAGATAAATGATGAGCGATGAAAGATGAGCTAAATGATGAGCGATAATATATGAGTGATAAAATATGGTGCGAAGCGATGACCTAAGCGATGAGCCAAAGTGATGAGCCAAAGCGATGAGCCCAGGCGATGAACCAAAATGATGAGCCAAAGCGATGAGCCAAAACGATGAGCCAAAACGATGAGCCAAACGATGACCCAAGGAATATGGATGACAACCACATACTATTCTACACAGTCCAGTGGAACACTAACAGGCTCGCAACCTGTAGGTGTTGTGAACGATGTGTTCACCGGTGTACTCCAAAAAACCCATTGACATGTATTGCGAGTGGACCCTCGAAAATGATACTGTTAATAGACGAGATAACCCTGGCAGCTGTGCCCGAAGGACAAAACCGGCAGCTGTGCCTCGTAGAGAATGTCCCAATTCTGGCAGCTGCGCCTAAGTGATAGAACTAGCAGATGTGCTTGACAGCTGTTTCATAGGCAACGATGGACTTCGTGCCTACTCCTTAGGAATGAATTAACGAAGAATAGTCGATTCTTGGGGTAGATCCTTAAGAGTAAAGAAGATAACGGGGATGGGTAATTGAGTTGATTGTTTGATGTTTAAACATAATAATTATATTATTGTAGGTTGAAAACCCTATGTACTCACCAGGTTTCCCACCATGACCCAGTCAAGCTTATTTGAATCACATGTGCCGATACGAAGTTACATTATACTGAGAGACTAAGGAGATGTAGATCACTAGTGTAAATGAATGTAAGGTCTGTTTATGCTTATGTTTCTGTATTGACGATGACATCTCAATGTTTTTAAAAGGAATACATTTCTTCGGAAATGCTTTGATAATATATTTATCATGTTTTTCTGGGAACAAATTCCGCAACATATTTCTTTAAAAGATACTCTGATTTTCAAAATAAAGCATAAACAAATAGGTCTTTTCTTGCCGTGAAAATGGGGATGTCACAGTTGGTATCAGAGCATTAGTTTAAGCGAACTAGGAATAAGGATTTATTTCTAGACTTAAACTTAGAATGCTAAGCGATGATCGTGAGGAGTGTGTCTAATATATTTTAGGAAGTACGTCTGAATAGACATAAGCACTAGCTTAATTAGGGAAAATGCCTAAGATGCTTTTATGTGCTTAATAATTTGTGATGCTTTATGCTATCGTTTGATCGGATCTATGGTCTGTTGCCGACCGGATCTGGAAATTTTATGTGTTCAGATTTCAAAACGTTTAATTACGATATTAGAGCTGGCATATAATTTTCCGAGGTAATAAGGAGGAATACGCGTATAAACCTTCCTTTATCTTTATTTTCGTCTCGAGACACCAAACGACTGCTTTGGTGTGCAGACCATCATGGTGAAGACTCGTAGTGAATTGAGTAAATGGAGTAAATGAGAAGGCTTACGATACTGAATGGTACCTATCGGAAGATATCGTAAGAGTGATATCTTGCCTTTAGAATGCGTTTAATAAATAATACGTCTAGTACGGGAGAAGTACACTTTCGATTAGCAGAAAGAAAGAACTTTTGGTATAATCCATGAAGTTATCCCATCGTCTGACATTTCCATCACCAACCGAGTTGAAGCAGAATTGATGATTGAAGATACGCATGGAAGAAGTCCTAGTAGAGTCTAGGGAAAATTATATGATTGTTTGGACACATTTGTATGTGTTAAAATTGTTTTTGTGATAATGACTTGGAGAACTGCGAGACAATACTTGGGACGAGTATGAGTAGGTGTGAAAGGTAGTAGATGCCTATACTACCGGAAGCACGGGAATCGCACTTGGATCAGGGAAAGTCACAAGGTTACCAAGGCGCTACTAATTATTTCCGTTTTGTTCATGTATGTCGTTACCATCGTTTCGGTAATGACTAAGAAGATGATTATTATTCCGACCCTAGTGGTCATATCATGTCGAGTCCGACTAAGATGAGTATGTTACATGGTTCAGAGAACCAAGATCGATGTAGCATCTGACATAAGTCAGAAGATTGAAGTGAAAGATAATCGAAGCGATCAATAGAAGTATCGCAACCGTTGTTAAGATTAGAAGCATGTACCTAGAAGTGCTACATGCTAGAATGTGAATATATCACATTAGAACATGAAGGATTGTATATTCCGTTCTATAATTTGACTCTAAAAGACCTGAGTCTAAGCATTGCATCATACGACGAGATGTCATTAGAACATGTCCCATCCGTCTGTTATGGTAATCGAAGTAAAGACTGTTTCCGGAGGAGCAAGAGTCTCCAATAAGTATCGAGATTGTGACTTGAAGGTCACGATTGAAAGTCCAACGTGAGATAGAGAGCGGGTGCAAGATCGAGGACCGCCTGTAGTCCAGAAGTCCAAGAGTTAGATACTCATTCGAAGGAACATAAGAGTTACGGTTATTACCTAGGATAAAAATATAACATATGGAGTCATTATACAAGCCCTATTTCGTTGATGATTCCGGGACGTAATCATCGTAAGGGGAAGATAATTGTAACGCCCGCAGATTCGGGCTAGTCAATTTAGAGACAATGAGCGTCAAAAATGACTTTTTGATGGAAGATTATTTAGAAGGATTAATCTTAACCAAGTTATAGTATATGTCACAAGGGTTCCGTACATATAAAGAACGCCGAAATCCGAGTTATAACGAAGAAGTTATGACCCGTCGAAGTTTTACGGCAAAACCGACACGACATCGGGAATCGTAAAAAGTGAATTTACGATAAAAAAAACTTTCTAGCCTTAGCGATCTAAACGAAAGTCATAGTATATGTTAAACCGAGAGTTTGCATAAAAAGAACGTCCAAATCCGACTTCGTATGAGGAAGTTATGATTTTTTTAAGATTTAGCATACCAGTACACAGCCCGAATTTTGAATTTTAGATCGGTCGATTTTTTACCAAAAAGGTCTAAAAGGGAAATGCAGATATCATTAATAGGAGTTCAACGATAAAAAGACAGTCGAAAATGGAGCTCGTATGCGAAAGATATGAACGAAACTTAGTCCCTACTCTCTGAGCGCGATAAATTCGATACAGTTTTGCAAATCGGAGATAGAATGAGAATTAGCCGACGAGGTCTAAATGAAAGTTGTATTAGTCATAAATACCAACGTGTAGATATAAAGAACGTTGATAATAGAGCTCGTATGCGAAAGATATGAACGAAACTTAGTCCCTACTCTTCGAGCGCGATAAATTCGATACAGTTTTGCAAATCGGAGATAGAATGAGAATTAGCCAACGAGGTCTAAATGAAAGTTGTAGTACTCGTAAATACCAACGTGTAGATATAAAGAACGTAGAAAACGTAGCTCGTACGCGGAAGATACGGACGAAACTTAGGGCCTACTCTACGAGAAAACCCCTATAAATAAGAGATGAACTCTTCATATTTTCTTCACACCATAAGCCTTTCTTTCTCTCTCTAACTTCTCTCTAGACTCCCTAAACCCCCCTAAAGCCTAGGAAACTTCCCTACCGCTAGAAGAAAGCCCCGTAGCGCTCGACGGCTCCGAGAAAAAGAGCTTTTTGGCTCAGAAGCTCTACTCCATCGGAGCCCGGTTTTTAATAAAACCCGCTGTAAGTGAAATAAGCGTACCATACTTTAAATATAGCTTATATTTAAATATAATATCGTTATTATGAACCTAGAAATAAGATTTATCAGTGATTCAAAGTCGTTATACTGATTGATCTACTTACGGGAATGATGTCTAGGCTGTGATTTAGTGAGGTGTTTAAAGTGAGATTTCCAAACAGTATACTTCATATACCAAACGGACCCTACCTCCGATATGATCCTACCTGGTTGTTCCTTACTTGATAGATCATGAAATTAGACTTTGAGTTAATGATGAATCTAGACGAATAATTAGTCACAATGAATATTAGACTAAAATCTAGTGGTAATGATACTAGGTTTCGTCAAAAGAAAATAAATTAATAGAAGCGAATCGCTGTCTGAGTTCGGAATCACCACCTTAACAAGTGAGTGCATAGTGACTTTCATCTTACACATAGATATGAAGTATTTTATATAAATTACGTGCTATGTGTGTATACTGTCTGAATACTTGCTGTCTATGCTGGAAGAAACGTTTTATACATGTTTTAAATGATCTAAATTGTATATGTATTTTATATCTACAAAATGTGTTGGGTAAAACATGGGTGGATTAGAGGTGAGATAAATGATGAGCGATGAAAGATGAGATAAATGATGAGCGATGAAAGATGGGATGAATGATGAGCGATAATATATGAGTGATAAAATATGGTGCGAAGCGATGACCTAAGCGATGAGCCAAAGTGATGAGCCAAAACGATGAGCCAAAACGATGAGCCAAAACGATGAGCCAAAGCGATGAGCCAAAGCGATGAGCCAAAACGATGAGCCAAAGCGATGAGCGAAAACGATAAGCCAAAGTGATGAGCCAAACGATGACCCAAGGAGTATGGATGACAACCACAGACTATTCTAGACAGTCCAGTGGAACACTAACAGGATCGCAAGCTGTAGGTGTTGTGAACGATGTGTTCATCGGTGTACTCTACAAACCCATTGACATGTATTGCGAGTGGAACCTCGAAAATGATACTGTCAATAAACGAGATAACCCTGGCAGTTGTGCCCGAAGGACAATACCGGCAGCTGCGCCTCATAGAGAATGTCACAATTCTGGCAGCTGCGCCTAAGTGATAGAACTAACAGATGTGCTTAACAGCTGTGTCATAGGCAACGATGGACTTCGTGCCTACTCCTTAGGACAATCCTTAGGAGTGAATTAACGAGGAATAGTCGATTCTTAGGGTAGATCCTTAAGAGTAAAGAAGATAATGGGGATGGGTAATTGGGTTGATTGTTTGATGTTTAAACATAATAATTATATTATTGTGGGTTGAAAACCCTATGTACTCACTAGGTTTCCCAACTTGACCCACTCAAGCTTATTTGAATCACAGGTGCCGATACGAAGTTATATTATGCTGAGAGACTAAGGAGATGTAGATCACTAGTGTAAATGAATGTAAGGTCTGTTTATGCTTATGTTTCTGTATTGACGATGACATCCCAATGTTTTTAAAAGGAATACATTTCTTTGGAAATGCTTTGATAATATATTTATCATGTTTTTCTGGGAACAAATTCCGCAACATATTTCTTTAAAAGATACTCTGTTTTTCAAAATAAAGCATAAACAAATCGGTCTTTTCTGGCCGTGAAAATGGGGATGTCACAACCGGCGCAGTGGCAGTAGGTGCTATTGCGGCATGAACAGCCACGACCTGCTGCTTCTTGGTAGAGTTCTGTGTCGCGTTGTTCTTCTTCTTGTTGTCCTAAAACTTCCGCTTGTTGTCAGCGGCTTTGGAAGGTTCTGGGATGGCAAGAATTGTTGTTGTCGGTGTGCGGACTCCGTGATCGATGAGCCGTTGTGCCAATCGCTTGGCACTGTAGAAGGTAGTGGGGCTTGAAGCTAAGACATTCCCCTGAAATGGAGTCACCAGTCCCCAAATATACCTCTCGACTTTATTTCCCTCAGTAGGGATCATTCCTGGACATAGAGCCACCAGATCATTGAACCTGGCGGTGTAGGCAACTATGTCGGAGCCCTTCATGGTTAGGCTCCAGAGTTCTTGTTCAAGTTTCAGAACCTCGCCCCTCGGGCAGTACTCCTCAATCATGAGCTCCTTCAGAGCTTCCCAGCCCATTGCAATAGCCACTATCAGGGTTAGTGACTTGACGTGGTTATTCCACCATGTCAGGGCTCTGTCCGCGAAGGTGCAGGCATCAAATTTTACTTTGATCCCTTCCGGACAGGAGCAGGTCTCAAATATCGACTCAGTATTTTCGAACCATTACGAGAGAGCAATGATCCCACCGCTGCCGTTGAAGGCTCTGGGTTTGCAGTTGGTGAAGTCTTTGTACGAACACTCCCTAGGGTGCCCGTGACTACCACCTTGGGTGGAGTTAACAGTCGTCCCACCTCCGCTAGAACCGGTGGTGTTGAATTGAGCTAGGGCTGCCGTAACAGCCGCAGCCACTGCAGCTTGGATAGCTGTTAGATCGTATTGTGGAGGAGGTAGTGGTGGTTGATTTGGAGTTATTGGAGTAGTGCGTCTGTTTAACCTACGAGGAGGTATCTTGTAGCTATAAGTTCACAAAGATGAAGGAAATTATAAGCATTCAATAGTGAGAATAATGAGAGTGATCCATGGGCTAAATCACCATAGCCCAACAAATAGATGAGAGTATGATTGTAATGGAGATCTAACAATAGAAGGATGAAAGCATTTGGATAAAGATTTCCCATGAGATTAGATGTCTGTCAATATCACTGGCATTAAAGATGTAACGAGTTCGGGAAAAATGACCTTGGAGTAGGTCTTATATCAAACCAGAAATGAGAAAATTTTGACAGCACTAAGACCTAACAGACTGAAAGTTCAAGGTCTTAACATAAGAAGGAAATTTATACTAGATTCTATACATTGACCTAAATTATATCCAAAAGAGAGAGTAGAGTAGGCGAGGGGAGTTGTTCTGGTTGGTACTTGACTCAGCCCTGGACTCAGCCACCTGCTGTTCCGTTTCCCATACACGCCTTTGCAGTGACACCTGGTTTTGACGAAGATCCCTAACTTTAGATTGGCGGGCATCAAGCTCTACCTGTAGGGCATCAGTGCGAGTCCTTTCTAAGTTCTGGTCATCGGTCAGATGACGTAGACGAACTTTGTTGACTCTGGAGTTTGCACGGATCTCCATGACTTGGTCGAAGTTTTCTCTTCCCTGCTCAGCATTGCGAGCAACTCGACGCACCAAGATAGGAAGGACTCTGTCTGCTGAGCCTCCCTCATTGAGATTGTAGAATCTTTGGTCGCCATTGTAGGGAGGTGGTTGTCCCTGCTCATTGCTCCACCTTCCTAAGTTCACCGCCCACAGAGGCATCGGGCCTTGAAAAGTCAGACGAGGGTTAGGACCTTGAGCAACTTGGGGTGGATTATAGACCTCGGGGTCTGAGTCGAAGTCTTCATGATCATCCTCGTTCTCCTCATCATAATTCTGCTAGGGGTCTTCTTCAGCTGGGACCACCGGGTTCTCTTCTTCAGGTTCAGCCTCAAGCCATCCATCGTGCCCTTGATCGGGAAAGTACGGGTCTCCAAGGAGATGAAATCCAGCCATGTTATCTAAGTTAGAAAGGGGTGTAAGAAACATATAGTAGACGTATTACTTAAGATTGTTGGATTAGTGTCTAAGTCCATAACTATAATTGGTATGTACTTGACCCGACTCGGCATGGTCCATTTGGGTTGCATGGCATCGGAACATTTGGATAGACCGTTTATGAGGAAAAGACATTTTGTGACATATTAATATATTATAAGTTCTAATATATTAATATGAAATCATGTTATTTAATTAGTATTGATCAAGAATTAATTTGGACTTAATTTAGTGATCAAAAAGAGACTAATTAAATATATGGGGATTGATTGTGTAAATCATTCATTCTTATATATGTGGGCTTATGATCCAAGATTCCTTTATGTTGGGTTTAACCCATGTGGTGATCCATGGATACTCCATGGAGGTTAAAACCCATGGAGCATAAGGAATGGGTAAAGTCATGAGTTACATGGTGTAACCCTAATAGCCACACTATATAAGAACCCCTTTAGTTCAAGAAATTGGCACTAGTGATACATATTTTGAGGGCTAGCCGATTTGAACATGTATGTCTTCTTCTCATGGTTATTCCAAGAGTTCATGATGTTGTGTGAACCATTTGAGGTGTCACACTTGGGGCACTAGGCTCTCAAGCTTCATGGAGTCAAGCAACAACAACAAGGTATGTATTCTATCTATTTTAGTATCCTAGTATCAATGTTTTGGTATGCTAGTTAGGATAATACCTTGGATAATCATATTTGCATGTATAATAGAGAAAACATGGATCCAAGGTATTTAGGGTTGCATGTACACTTAGGAGTGTTAGAATGCTCAAAACCCATCAGTGGTATCAGAGCCTAGGCTTGTTTTCAATTATACTTGATGCAAATTGCTGAAAAATGTTGAAAAAGTCGAATTTCGGGCATTCTGGGCACTGGACTCGCCGAGTCCACTGATGAACTCGCCGAGTCCATGAAGAAAATCATCCTACTCGGCGAGTAGGTTGATACACTCGACGAGTAGGAGCCCCTGACAGCATATCTTCGAGTTTTTTGGCTAGAAATGGACTAGGAACATTACCATAAGCTGTTTTTGAACCTATAATCCTGTTTTTGATGTGGTAATGTTCATACTAATCCAATTTCAAAGATAATTGTCAATAGATTCATGTTTTGTATTAGTTTAGTGATTAGGCTAATTACATGAAAAAGTTTGATTAAATTATCTTGTTCTTATGAGTTGCTTAGATTAATAGAAAAGTTAATTGATTATGTGTTTTCAATCCATTTTAATCTAAGAGTTGATTCTAAAATGTGTTTTTGTAACTTGTCCTCAAGTTATATGAAAAGTCACATTTAAGTTTCATAAAACTCATAAAAGTTGGTAATGGTTACAAAAATGAAGAGTCTTGTCCTCAAGTTATGGAGGTTCAAGAGTCACTTCATTAAGTAATAAAATGTGTAACCTTAATTAATTCCATAAATTACAAAATAAAGAAAAGTTACATTCTTTTATTAGTTTAAAGTCTTCCATAACTTGTCCTCAAGTTATGGAACTTGAAGAGTTTTTTTTAATTAAAACTACTTTAAACACATAAGTTATGGAATTAATTAGTTTTGAATAGTTTCAAAACTTGCCCTCAAGTTTTGGAATTTGAAAAGTTTTCTCTTATGAATACTTTAATTCCAAGTTAGCCCTTAGAATTTTAAAAGTTAAAATTCAAACCCTTATACTATTATTATAATTTTAATTATATAGATATGTATAAGATAAAGTCAATCTTATCGTTAGTAGGCCTCATTCACGAAGCCGGTCTATAAGGGGGGTATAAGGTTACTGCCTATAAAATGGCAGTTTAATGGGTGTCCACTCTCACCCACCGCTTCCTTGACTGGTGGAGGGTCGTTAGACGAACGGGTAGGAAATGACTATAATTCTCCCTTCATTAAAAGTATTAATGATAAAGACTAAGTAACTAAACACTTGTACATTCCCAATCTTAGTTACTTAGGAAAATGTGAAAAGGTGCTAACCCATGAAATTACACTTTGTACCTTACCAAGTCATTAGTGGAGCGTGTGTGGTTAACCGGCACACTAATAAGGACTAGTAAGAGTGGCAAAGGGTAACTTGAATCTATTATAGATCGGTGGAGCGTGTGTGGTTAACCGGCACATCGATTAGGTGATAAAGTTAAGGGTACCAAGTCAATTTGCATGGTTATTCACACCTTGTTTGTGATCCTCGGCATCCCAGTCACAAACTTGAGAGGGCACAATCGAGATTCAAACATGCCATTGAAAGTTCAATGTATCTCAAAAGATCTAGGAGTTTCAAATCCAATTAAAACTTAATTATATTTCGTTTTTCATGGTGGAAATTGGTAAATCGTCATTTACCTACCTTCAACTATTTTATAACTTGGATTACGACATCCCTCTTCCAGTTATAAATAGGTTGTTGGGTCCTAGCCTTAATATTTCATATTGGGTGTTATATTAAGGACTTTAAATCAACTCTCTTGAATATCTCCCAAAAGATGATCTTCCCAAATCTCTTGAAACAAGCTTTCCTAAATGAAGATGATGTCCCATGGAAATCATACTTCTTTCACCTCCTCCAATTATTCTCCCTAACCCACAAGTTCCTGAAAATGTTTAAGGTCACTCAAGCAAAGGTCTATATATGATCACATCTTGGAGATGTAGTCAGATATTGACAAGCCGGGAGAGTTGGGTGTCAAAGTCTTGAGAAAGTTGGTGACTCAACTATTTTCTAAGTCACATAGTGAGTTCCTTTGGGACTCCTATGAAACAGACAAGACCCTTAATGATCTTATCTATTTGCTAAGATCAACTTCCTAAAACTTTATGGACATTGACAATGATGACATTGGATATCCAGTAAAGCTCTCTCTTCCCAATTGAAAGGGATCGGCCATAGTCAACTCGGTTGACCAAATGGTAAAGAGAACGACTAAGTCTGAGATAGTCCCATTATCAAGGGTCTATTGCCAAAGAAAGGGGCATTGGTTGCGAAGCTGCCAAATTTACCTAAGGATATTAAAGTCAATAAGTTTGACTCTACTTCGGGTAAAGTCCACTATCTAACTCTGCTAAGTTTCTATTCTGAGATTCTTGATACATGATGTGACTGGGTCACATGTTGATGTTTTAAGAATCAAAGAAAAAGTGAAGAAACTTAAAGAAAGAATATGCTGAATCTGATGGCATAGATGGATTTCTATCGCATAGTTTGAAGATCGGATTCTTGAGCTACTTCTTAAGAGTTATGATATATTGCTTAGGAATAAATAACAACAAAGTTTTCATGTGCTTTTGCATTGTAAGGATAGTTTTTCCGCAAAGTTTTAAAATATAAGAAATTTTTTTTTTGATTTTATTTATTTTAAAATATCCTTACAATGGCATTTGTGAAAACTTTTGTTGCTTATAAGATTCCATTAAGAGCAAGAGTGGAAATATGAATTTGATTCTTTCATTTGTGGTAGTGTCTAAATTTACCAAATAAGGAAAGATTCTCATCACCTAAGTTTCAGTTGGATAGAAACTTGGAATCATGCAAGTTGTATAGCATGATGAATAAGAACTTTCAAGCATTGGAAAAATTAAGACTAACTACTTGTTCACATGGATGTGTGAGTCAAGTAAATGATCGAGTACACATTCTTGTGCACTGATCAAGCCCACCACAAATAATCGTTAAGACTATTCGTCATTATTTACTAAAATTCAGTAAATATGGTTATACTTACAAGCTTAAGTGTAATTATGAGACATTGGAAAAGGTTTCAATGTATGGCAGAGCGAATAAGAAGAATCAACTTAGGCAGAAAGATAAAAGTTTCTCAAATCTGAAAAGATGGGAGAGTACTTTAGTATCATGTTATATAATCATCTTAATGATTAAGAGACCTTATCACAATTCATCCTCTAAGTGCATTCTGGTAGCTAAGAAGAGGAGTTATGAATTGTTGAAGTGGTTAAATCAAGAAGATGATTTATACTTCGTTCCAAAAACAATTCTTAGAGTTATACTCTAAGATTGTAACTTGAGTGACATGTCTTAAAGAAAGTTTAAAACACTTGTCAAATGTAAGAGTAAAAGTTTTCTACTCTTGTACATTTGAAATTGGTAAGTTGTGATGTTTTGGATAAAACAAAGACCAACTAAGGCCAATTGTGTGAAGTGTTTGTCTTGATTAGAATCCACACTATCTCTTGAATATCTGACAAGAAAGTCTTATATGTCAAGAGGACAGTGGGAGTCTTAAAGGTCTTGAAAGTCTCAAGAACTAATCAAGAATAAAACCTGAAGTTCTTCACTAGCACACGACTTGAGGTTTATAACCTATCGTGTCGACATGTCTGTGCCTATTCAAGTTGGCTTTGCATAGGAGTTCTGAGAGTTCTCAATTGGTTGCACAGCTACTTGGAAGCAATGGCAGGCCCTTGAGCTGCCAAATGGCAAGAATTTAAGATTGCACAAGTTTAATCCATATAAGTGTGGATTTGTCAGTAACCTTGTCTTGTGATTATGGTTTTGACAAAATTCATATGGATAGGAACTCATACACCATAAAATCTAAGTGTCATAAGGTTTCTCTCCGATTCATGAAAATGATGGTGAGAAAACACTTTCACTAAGTAGATTTTAGCTAGATAGCAATTGTGATATTTGCATTCTCAAAGTCGTTAGTGGAGCGTGTGTGGTTAACCAGCACACTAACATGGACTTGTGAGAAGTGGTAAAGGTCTAAACAATCGAGACTATGATTACGACATCCCTTTTCATAGTTCTTAAAATTGTTTAGACACACCTGTGAGCTATCTAAGATAAGGTGTATGATATTGATAAAGTTTTATCAAAGCAATCTAGTATCAGAAATCTGAACTTTGGTAAGAAAGTCAATAAAGTATTGATTTCTAGAAGTCCAGCTGATTTCTGATTACATGTCAAAGCTAGTGGGAGCATGAGTGTTATGCTAATAATCATCATGTTAGTGGGAGCATGATAATTATGATAAAGATTGCAAGTTAGCAATGTTAATTATAGAAAACAAAAGTTTCAATTCGTGAGGCTGCAGGGGTTGAAAAAGTTGTTTTGCTATAATTAAGGGAGAGGAAATTATACTTCATTTCAATTCTAAAAGCTTAGATTGAGGTTTTAAGTCGTATTTAGTCAAGGATATATATATGAATTTCATGTTGGAATGACTCAACATAAGGAAATTCTATATATGGGTCCATTATTTGCGTTCTAAAATTCGATTATGATTACGACATCCCTTTTCATAATCTGAATTATGAGAACTTGGAAAATAGAAATGGAAATGTTATAGCAAAAGACTAGTTTAGTCTTTATGTGAGACATCATGACTCGTGTCCCATATGCTTCGGATATAGGATCGATTACATGTGCTATATTTATCCTTTCTAAAATTTTCCAAATGCCTGGGGCATTAAGAAGGGAAAAGGTCTAGAACTGGATATGACTAAAAGGATTAAGCAATTGTCGAGGACAATCTAAGGTTTACCAAAGATTGGTTGCTCAAGGACAGTTGGAAGTATAGTGTTAATTCTGGAAGGACCATATTGACATAATCTGTAAGGAGGCAACTCTTGTTCAGAAGTGATAGTCAAAATGGAATATGGAAATGTTTCAAAGTTGGAAATTATTCAATCTGTGTAAGATTAGGAAACTTAATGCAAGAAGGATGTTTCCAAGGAGTTGATCTCCTTGGAATGCTCTGTAATGTTTGTTGTCAAGTCCTTGTGACTCTGTGCATAATCATTACAGGAGGATCAATGCATATAAGTTTAGAATCTAACAGATTTCAGTAAATGGCATGAATTTGGAATTCTTGCATTTGCAGTAAGGATTTGGGACTGTGAAAGAGGATCATTGGAGTTATGTTCAATTGATCTAATTCACAAAGTGAAGATCATAGACAAACATAGTATGCATACTTGGTGTATGGCATGACTAGTGTTTAGAAAACATAGTGTACATGCTTGGAGCATGGGACAACTATTGTTTTAAATTCAAGAATAAAGTTGATAGCTGAAACAGTATACAATGAATAATGTGTAATCATATGGTGATAAATAAAAGGTGTTTTATTTATGTTCATAGGTTTTGATACCATATTAGATTCTATTATTATTGTGTTTCATTTTGCATGTTTTGACTTCCAGAATAACTAGGTCGTTCTTCCTAATTGACTAAGTTATTCAAACTATCCACAGTCGGTCATATGTTGGAAGTGGATATGAATCAAGACTGTCATGGGTTGGCTTGTAGAGGTCTAAGATGTTGGACAAGGGGCTACAACACTCATGAGTGCTCATAAGTTCTGAGTATTGAATTCAACCCGCGCTCATTGGAATCACTTCATGGATTTTATCACGAGTGATCATGAGACGATAATATCTTATATTCTTCAAACCTAGAGATATGAGTTGTTACTATGAGTTGGTTGTACATTGATTGCACGAAAACGCATTCGGTAACTCGGTGTTATAAAACGTGCCTTTGTGTATGATTCAACAAGTAGTAGAACAAGCCATATGAGTCGAAGTTTATCCATTCCTTTTACCTTCGGGATAAAAGGTATATCTGTGGGCCCCTCGATGATTTGATGATGACAAATGGAAGTGCTCGGCCGAGCCAGGATTGATTTGATTTGTTCAATTAGTCATTCGTCATAAATCGGAAATCGGGAAACAACAAATGGACATAGAGAATGATTATAATCCATGTCTCAGTCCATATGATATCTAGAATGGAGGAATATATGATCCCTTATCTAATGGACAAGTCATTGACAAAGGTCAGAGTTCATCTACAAGGTCAGAGTTCGACAGCGGCTTTTGAGAGCTACGATGCCAGTTGGTTCCTGAAGTCATACGCAATAATAGTTTTAGACTTATCCAAGTGGGAGACTGTTGGATTAGTGTCTAAGTCCATAACTATAATTGGTATGTACTTGACCCGACTCGGTATGGTCCATTTGGGTTGCATGGCATCGGAACATTTGGATAGACCATTTATGAGGAAAAGACATTTTGTGACATATTAATATATTATAAGTTCTAATATATTAATATGAAATCATGTTATTTAATTAGTATTGATCAAGAATTAATTTGGACTTAATTTAGTGATAAAAAAGAGACTAATTAAATATATGGGGATTGATTGTGTAAATCATTCATTCTTATATATGTGGGCTTATGATCCAAGATTCCTTTATGTTGGGTTTAACCCATGTGGTGATCCATGGATACTCCATGGAGGTTAAAACCCATGGAGCATAAGGAATGGGTAAAGTCATGAGTTACATGGTGTAACCCTAATAGCCACACTATATAAGAACCCCTTTAGTTCAAGAAATTGGCACTAGTGATACATATTTTGAGGGCTAGCCGATTTGAACATGTATGTCTTCTTCTCATGGTTATTCCAAGAGTTCATGATGTTGTGTGAACCATTTGAGGTGTCACACTTGGGGCACTAGGCTCTCAAGCTTCATGGAGTCAAGCAACAACAACAAGGTATGTATTCTATCTATTTTAGTATCCTAGTATCAATGTTTTGGTATGCTAGTTAGGATAATACATTGGATAATCATATTTGCATGTATAATAGAGAAAACATAGATCCAAGGTATTTAGGGTTGCATGTACACTTAGGAGTGTTAGAATGCTCAAAACCCATCAAAGATAATTATAGGATGATCCTTACCAGTTACTTCAATATTTGCGTAGTGCATACAAGTCATATGTAACCAAGATAGAATAGACCTTCGAATAAGTGACCCTAACTCTAAGTCCACAACCAAACAAGGAGCAGGAAGTAAAGCAAAGATCACAGATTCTAAGTCTATGACACCTTAGTCTCATATAACCTTAGCGTATCCACTCAGCAACTATTGACCTACTAGTAAAGACCTTTTAGTTTTCACATAAGTAATTATGGTACCACAAAATACTCCTATAGTATTTTAAGTTTATGTTATGTTCTAAAGTTTTCATTTTAGTAGTGTTGGTAAGTTTTTAAACTTGCTGCGACACCACAACCATTCCTAGGCACATGCTAATCACTTCTCGGAAAGATATAGTTGATCAGGCTATATCACTCCCAAAACTGATTATATGTCCCCAGGCCTACTTGTGTTGTCCAACAACCGCAATACTTTTGTTCTGTTCTAGTATGACACTGATCCTAGTATGAATGCATGTATGTATGCTTTGGTTAAATGCTTTATTATTTAAAAAGTATAAACTCTAGGTCAGAGTGTTTTAATCCCGATGTGTTTATAGTTGTACATCTTTTATGGGTTGATATACTCAATTCACTATAAACAAAGCTCTGATACCAATCTGTCACACCCCCAAACTAGAACGGCGGAAACGTTCGGTGGCGGAGGACGTCATGTTTAGTATCATAACAATGCACAATAGTAAAACAAGCAACAACATCATCCATTGCATTAATAATATAGTTAATACAAGTATTCTGAATGTATTTGTAAGACACCAAAAATACATATCAAAATAAAAGACGAGTCTTGAACATGCTCCGTCTTCTCAAAACCTGGTCTAGTGTACCTGTCTACTGGTGACCTGAGAATACAAGTTATTTTGAAAGAGTAGATAAGCATTTAAGCTGGTGAGTTCATAAGTATTTTAGTGTCAAATGTTTGTATAAGTTTGATGAAAATGTTTGTAAGTGTTTGATGTAAAGTTTGTAAGTGTTTGATGTAAAGTTTGTATACTTCCTAGAAAATCATATATTTTCTACTAAAATGGAAAGTAGTCTTCTACCAAGACCCGACTTTTTTGTGTGTTTGTTCTTTTGTAAAAATGTATGTTTTCCCAAGTTTATGACTATCATTACCAGAAAATAGTTTGCATTACCTTTTATGTGAGAATATCACTATATAAATGTAATAGGAAAAATGAAAGTGTACAGTAGTATTGTATAAAGTAACTACAGGTATACTAACTACCTTAAAACCAATTTGTTTAATTAAGGTAAAATGTGATGAGGTTATAACCATGCTCGATTGACTAGTATAAAACACGACGATCAAAAGACGTCGAAATGGTATGACATTTGTCACCCGTAGACCTGCAGGTCCCACTGTAGCTAGCAGCAAGGTGTAGGATGGTCAATCCCGTATAGATCTATACATAAACTCACGCTCTCCCTCCAGGAGACTCTGGTTACAAAACGTGACACAGAAGTATATTGTCATGCCATGAAGTAGTGGCTCACATTAATGTTATCTTGTTCTCGTATTAGTATGTATGTTCCTTCCTGTTCTAGTGTATAATATGTTCCTTCTTGTTCTAGTTATAGTATGTTCCTTATGTTCTTGTTATAGTATGTTCCTTTCTGTTCTTGTATTAGTATGTTTGAACTGACTCATGTATGAACTGACTCTTGTAAGTTTCATTGTTCTAGAAATAGTAAATAGTAATCCTCTAAACTATACCTATTATAGTTTACTAGTACTGTTGTTTGACTGTTATTGATGTATAGAAAAGACTCAACTACTTACCAAGCAACTAAGTTAAGTATAATCCTTAAAATGGGTTTAATATTCATATATCTATTCAATAAGTATAACTATGATTTAACCGACATTCGGACAAGTGATCCTACCCCGAGCCCACAACCAAACAAGGAACATGAGTCACGGTATCTAGCAATAGTCATAAGTCTGTTAAAGCATACTTATACGTAAATAGATAGACGAATATGATTTGATATAAAAGAAGTTTATAAAATCTTTAAAAGTGTTTTCAACAAGTTTGAGTATAAGAAATCCTTTTGAATGTAGTTTTCACATGTAAATGATTAACACAATATCATTGTGTTATACTTGCATTCCCCCCCCCCTCCGAAAATCATTTAAAAGCATTTAAAAGTGTAGTTGTAGGGGTATGAACTCACCTGTAGTGAGTGATTCGAATGAAAGATCGATATAGGATGCTAAGTATGCCAAGTGAAGTCTTGAGCACAAACGGATCCTATTAAGCATATAATGACACATATATGTATACAATTAGTGTATATAACAACTAATCATGTAAGGGAAACAATCTTAGGTACTAGGAAACACTTGCAATGAAGTGTTACAATCACATATGATTGTATGAATGGAGTTCACGGCCAAACAAAGGGATGTTCACGGCCTTAGGAGGGTTCACGGCCAATGCACATGATGTGTTCACGGCCCAACCTTGATTCTATGAAGTGTTCATGGCCATGGATGAAGTGATCACGGCCAAACCTTGCATATAAGAAGGATTCACGGCCTCACCAAGATCTTATGAAGGGTTCACGGCCCAATGAAGGGTTCACGGCCGTGAACTCTTGAAGATCTTGCAATTTGGTGCTTGTTTCATAGGTGGAATCAAGTGCTTTAATGGACAACAAGTTTATGGAAGAGATACTTACTTTTTGATAGCTTTGAGTAGTGTTCACGGTTGAAGAAGTTGAGAGAGAATGGGGAGGTGTTCACGGATAGAGTTGAAGTAATGAAGATATATTGAACCAACTTTATATATATGGAGGATGTTCACGGCCAAGGATGGGTTCACGGCCGTGAACTCCTTTTTGATGATTTTCCGGCTCAAATGCAACTCAAAGAACTCGAGCTAACACTTCCTAACACACAAACCTTGAGTGTACTAGGCTTAGAACTCTCAAACAGACCCTTAACAATGCTAAAAGATAACATAACAAGTCTGACTTTTGATTGAATTGATTGGCTTTACAAGATAGAAATTTCGGGTTGTCATATCAGGACTTCTCAAAATCAACTCGCAGAGTCCGTCCTTGAACTCGTCAAGTTCTTCTTTTTAACAGAATCGGGACACTTCGACCCAAATCTTTGAGTTCCTCTATGAACTCATCGAGTTCTTCAGTCTGTTAAGCCTTTTTAATGTATTAAGCCATCATTCTTTGAATCTAAGTCCCATATTCCAGATCTGGGCCGAATACACATCTAGGAGGGTAAAGTTTCCGACTTTACCCATTAAGACCCATCCTAGAAGAAATGAGCCCTAACCCTAAATCAAAATGGCTTAGATCCAACTCCAAAAGCCATCAAAACTTCAACATAAGCCATGGGGTCAAAGATGTGGACTCTAGGGACTATTTGGTCACGTAAAGTTCCTATCTTCACTTGCATGCATGACCTACTTGTCTCAAAAAGGCTAAAAATATGGTCCACAAGTTGCATGGGACTTCCATGGCCATAAAGTTGGCACCTTTATGCCGTGAAGTCCCCTAAAGACCCTAGATTTGAAGGGTTGTCTCACATGGGACATCCAAATCCCCAAAAACCATCATTCTTGGACCAAAACATGGAGAAAACATCCTAAAACTAAATCTAAGCACACAATAGGCAAGATAGGAGCTTTATACCTCAGATGAACCAGAAATGAAGCTCAACTTCTGGATCTACTCTCCTCCTACACGTCCTTGCTCCTTCTTCAAGTATCTCCTTCTTCAAAATCACAAAGAATGCACAAAAATGGCTCAAAACTCTCAAAAGTGAATTAGGGTTTCGTGGCTAGGGTTTGGGACAATGGAGGCTGTAAACGAGGCCAACTTATGGAGGTTAATATGTTTAAATAGGGTGCAAAACCCTTAAAATTAGGGTTTCATTCTGCCAGCCTACTCTTCGAGTTGAGGCTTCTCAACTCGTCGAGTAGACTTCTTAACCCGCGTCCCAATCTATCACTACTCGACGAGTTTGAGGCCTCCAACTCGTCGGGTTTCTATACAAAAATGAATAAATTATGATTTTAAATACGTACCAGAAACCAGGCGTTACAAATCTCCCCCACTTATCTCAGACTTCGTCCTCGAAGTCTGCTGCGTCTAGAAATATCTCTGGGTAGTGCTCCATCATCTCATCCTCCGGCTACCATGTCCATTCTGAGGCCTTGCGGTGCTGCCACTGCACCTTCGCCAACTCTACCCTTTTGTTCCTCCGATCCTTCGTCTTCCTGTCGAGGATGGCTACTGGTCGCTCAATGTAGTTCAGGCTGTCATCCACCTGAATATCCTCTAAAGGCACAATTTCAGAGTCATCCACTAAGCACTTCCGCAACTAGGAGACATGAAATGTGTTGTGGATCTGACTAAGCTCGGCTGGCTGATCCAGTCGATACGCAACCCGGCCCACCCGGGCCAATACCCTGAACGGACCAATGTATCTGGGGCCCAACTTGCCCCACTTCTTGAACCGGATGACACCTTTCCAAGGTGACATCTTCTGGAGGACCATATCCCCTACCTGAAACTCTAGGTCTGATCGACATCTGTCGGCGTAGCTCTTCTGCCGAGTCTGGGCCGTCTAGAGTCTACTCCGGACCTGCTGGATCTTCTCTCTCGTCTTGAGTACCACTTCGGTACTCCCCATGACCCATTGTCCATCCTCACCCCAACATATCAGGGTTCTGCACTTCCTCCCATAAAGCATCTCGAAGCGAGGACGGTCGATGCTGGTGTGGTAGCTATTATTATAGGAAAACTCTGCCAAGGGAAGGTAGGTATCCCAGCTACCACCGAAGTCTAGAACGCATGCCCGCAACATATCCTCCAAGATCTGGATGGTCCGATCGCTCTGACCATCCGTCTGTGGGTGAAAAGTCATGCTAAGGTGCAGACGAGTTCCCAACTCGTCATGAAATTTCTTCCAAAATCTGGAAGTGAACCGTACATCTCGGTCAAAAATCACGGATACTGGCACCCTGTGCCGAGCTACTACCTCCCTGATGTAGATGTCAGCCAGCTTCTCGGCCAAAATTCTATCCTGAATCGGAATAAAATGAGCACTCTTGGTCAACCGATTCACGATGACCGAAATTGAATCCACTCCCCGTGTGGTCCTGGGAAGCTTCGTGATGAAATCCATAGTAATATCCTCTCATTTCCACACAGGGATGTCCAATGGTTGCGTCTTTCCGTGAGGTCTCTAGTGTTCGGCCTTGACCCTCCTGCAGGTCAAGCACCACTCGACATACCAGGCTACATCTCGCTTCATGCAGGGCCACCAGTAATCAGGACGAAGATCTCTATACATCTTCGTCGCCCCGGGATGGATGGAAAATATGGATTTGTGCACCTCCTCCATCAGGATTTGGCGCACACTGCCGGCGTACGGAACCCACACTCTGCGATGGAGTGTCAACAGCCTGCGACTATCATAGTCGAAGGAGGAAATCTAACCCACGATACGCTCACTCTTCCGGTGTACCTCCTTCATAGCCTACTGCTGGGCATCTCGGATCTGCTCCAAAAGCGGAGTCACTACTGTTATCCTCAGGCAGATGCCTCTGATCGGGGCTGCGAATGCCTTGCGGCTAAGTGCATCGGCCACAACGTTAGCCTTCCCCGGGTGGTAGAGGATCTCACAATCAAAATCCATCACCACATCCAACCACCATCACTGTCTCATGTATAGATTTGGTTGATCCATCAGATACCTCAGGCTCTTGTGGTCCGTGTAATGGTACAACGGACCCCATAAAGGTAGTGTTGCCAAATATTGAGGGCAAAAATAACGGCCCCCAACTCCACGTCGTGCGTTGGGTAATTCGCCCCGTGAGGCTTCAACTGCCTCAAGGCGTAGGCGATGACGTGCCCTCTCTGCATTAACACTGCGCCCACACCCGAGATGGACACATCGCAGTATACTACAAAATCCTCAATGCCCTTTGGCAAGGCTAATATCGGCGCCTCGCACAACCTTTGCCTCAAAGTCTCGAACGCTGCCTGCTGCTCAGGCCCCCAACGAAAGACAACAACCTTCTTCGTCAGCCAGGTCAGGGGTACCGCTATCTTGGAGAAATCCTGAATGAATCTCCGATAATAGCCTGCTAAATCGAGGAAGCTCCGAATATCAGATGGAGACTTCGGAACCTCCCATCTCTTTACGGCCTCCACCTTGGCCGGGTCGACCAGAATACCGTTCTAGTTGACAAGGTGCCCCAAGAACTGCACCTCGCGCAACCAAAACTCACACTTGGAGAACTTGGCGTACAAGCTTTACCTCCTCAGGGTATCCAACACCTCTCGTAAGTGCTCCTCGTGCTGCTCCTGCGTCTTGGAGTATACCAAGATGTCATCAATAAAGACTATCACATACCGATCCAACATCGGTCTGCATACGTGGTTCATGAGGTCCATGAACGCGGCAGGGGCATTGATGAGCCCAAAGGGCATCACCACGAACTAGTAATAACCGTAGCGAGTCCGGAAAGCAGTCTTCTGTACATCCTCATCTTTGACTCGCATCTGGTGATTACCTGAACTCAAATCAATCTTGTAAAACCAATATGCTCCCTGAAGCTGGTCGAAGAGATCGTCAATCCTCCGGAGTGGGTAACAGTTCTTCACCGCGACCTTATTCAGCTCCCGGTAGTCTATACACATCCGATGTGATCCGTCCTTCTTCTTCACAAACAGAATCGGGGATCCCCAAGGCGAACTGCTCGGCCTGATGAATCCCTTGTCTAACAGCTCCTACAGCTGTGTAGACAACTCCTGCATCTCGGGAGGAGCCAACCGATATGGTGCCTTTGCTATCGGAGCCGCACCAGGAACTAGGTCAATCCTGAACTCCACCTGTCTCTCCGGAGGTATCCCAGACAACTCCTCCGGGAACACATCTGGATACTCCCACACAACTGGTACATCGATCATGGTCGCCTTACCCCCCCTCCCAGGTATCCATAACATAGGCGAAATAACATGTGCAGCCCTACTGAAGGTAGTACCTAGCTCTCGCTGCTGAACACAAAGTCGGCCCGATCTGCGACCTCTAGCCGTGAATCACCAACTCTACCCCACTTGGGGTCCTGATACGAACCAACTGCTGCTCACAGTCGATCACTGCCCCATTAGGGCTCAACCAATCCATGCCTTTGATGACCTTATTCCCATGCAAAGGAATGAGAACCAAATCCACGAGGTAACGCTCGTCATACATCCTCATGACACAATCTATGTAAACCTCTGATGCTCGGATGGATCGATCGTCCACAATCTCGACCTATAGTGGACAATCCAACGTACCTAAAGACTCAGCAAACCTCTTGCTGAGTGCAAGAGATACGAATGATCGAGTAGCTCCCGAGTCAAATAATACATGTAATGGGATGTCGTTCACATGGAACGATCCTAAACAAAACACATAGAATGTAAATATCAAAACTGACATATAATAAAAGTTAGGGAGAAGAAAACATACTCGTCACTACATCCGGTGTGGCACGTGCCTCCTCGACAGTCAGCTGGAAGGCTCGACTCCTCACCACAGGAGCATATGTCTTTCCCTGGCGGCCATCTGTGATCCGCAGGGTCGCTGGAGCTGGCGCCGCCACTGGCGCTCCTGATGTCAGTCTCGGGTAGTTGGCCTTTTTATGGCCCCTCTGATTGCAATGAAAGCAAATCAGGTTTGATGTCTGAATGGTGGGGGTAGGGGTTGTGTATTCCTTGCTAAAGTGCCCGGTCTTGCCGCACATGTAGCAGCCCGATCCCGCAGCTCTGCAAACTCCCTCGTGTGGCCTGCCGTATTTCCCACAGCGGCTTCGGCCCTGCTGGCACTTCGACCTCGAGTCGTATCCCTTTGGTTTCTTCCTAGAAACCCCATTCGCCTGCCCAGTCTCCACCTTCCTCTTCCTGATGTGCTCTGTATCAATCTCCCTCTCCCTCGCCCTGACTATCATGTCATCCAAAGTCGGTCATGCCGAGTAGCTGGCATATTTCCGAATGTCAGCTCTTAAAATTTCATGGTACCAGGTTTTCTTCATCTCCTCATCACCCGCATATTGAGGCACCATTTAGGCCCTCTCCCTGAACTTGGTGGTAATCTCCACCACTGAATCAGTAGTCTGTCTTATATCCAAGAACTCCCTGGCTAGGTGCTAGATCTTCACAACTGGCGCAAACTCGGCCCGGAATCTGGTCACAAAGTTTGACCAGGTCATAACCTCAATGGCTGGGGCTCTCAACGTGTCACTGACTGCCTCCCACCAGTCTCTGGCCCGCTCTCTCAAACAACCAGCAAAAAACCTGACCTTCGACCCCTCAGGCCAGAAGCTCGTCACCTGCGCAGACTCAATGTCCGCGATCCATCGTCTCGCCACAATGGGGTCCTTCACCCCGCTGAAGTCTGGCGCTCCGCATCCCCTAAAATCCTTGAAGGAGAGCATGCGAGTCCCTAACTGGCCAGGTGCCATGTCACTCCTGAATTCCCTAAGGCGATCCTCCATCAACTCAATGATACCCTCCTTTATTGACCCGAAAATCACCGGGGTCGCCTCAAGGATGCCTCTCGTAATCTCAGATGCAATGAACTCACGCAATCCGTCATCAACTGGCTTGGAACTTGTACCCGAACCTGACACAGACACTGAACCTCCTGCTCCGTGACGTGTTTCATCACCATTATGAAACAAACCACACAATCATCAGAGTCATACATAATATCGATAGACCTCATACTCACTACAAGTTCCTTGGTTTAATCTCAGCTCTCCTTGATTCGAGTATGGATCCTCTGCTTTCAGTAGTACGGGCCCATACTACCTTCCACATTTATCCGTACTTTCCTCAAGAACTGCCTTGACTCCACTAAGTCCCTTTTCACTACTACTGCTTCACGCGCTAATCTCATCCTAGGATTGCCGTAGGGTAATCTCCGAACCACTCTCCGCCATCAGCTGCATAAGAAGTCCCTGCTACCTTTCCCTAACTAGCTCCCGAATACCATTACATAATACTAAGATCAGATAATTCTTCGAATGAGAGGTCTCTCCCTACAACGGTTAGACTCAGACGAGAGCTGTGAAATAGGGCTAAGCCTAACCTTCTGAAACTATTTAGTCCTCATAATATGTAACTTAACATATTCGTTTACTAGTTAGTAAAAGATAACTAGAACTCCTGAAAGCACAAAGAAAGCAGCATTCGAGCATCGAGTAAACCAACTCAAGCATATCCTATTCAGGCCATCATATTACTGACTAATCAGTACTAGCATACAGTTCAATAAGCTCATACAGTAGGCATACAAGGCATCCTTCCTAGATCCTCAGCCCTAATCTATCATGCAGTTCTCATACACATATAACATGCATACAAGGCATCCTTCCTAGATCCTTAGCCCTGATCTAGCATGCAGTTCTCATAATCATATCATATATCATAGAAAACATGTATGAGTATCTTGGGGAAAACTTACTTGAGCTCGGCCGATTGCACGCATCACACTCCTTGTTCTTTCTCAAAACCCTTAATTTTAATTTTTAGAAAAATGGTTTTCATTGTAAAAATTTCTCAAACCCTCGATTTGAGTCCAGACACCTCCGAAGGTGTGTCTGAATCCCTCAAACCAAGGCTTTGATACCAACTTGTAACATCCCAAAATTTAAGACCAAAAATTTCATTTTTAATTTAATAATTATAAAACCATTTGTCTGAAAACACCCATAGTATCAACTCATATCAAAACCAAAGTATCAATAGTCAAAACATATCATGATAAAACAACATCAGAGTATACCTCCCAAAGATCTCATGTGCAGAAATCATAGTGTGATGCACTACAATCATGTCGGCTCTTTTCCTTTCGAAGAAGAAGTACCAGAAACCAAAACTGAAAACCATAAGCAAAAAGCTTAGTGATTTCCCCCATCATACCATGTAATCACATACTGCCAGGCATATCTGGGTGCCCGGCCTACCATGTCAGGCATATCTGGGTTCCCGACCTACCTTGCCAAGCATATATGGGTGCTTGACCTACCCTGCCAGGCATATATGGGTGCCCGACCTACACTCCGGTTTATTTTAACCAGTTACAGGAACTATTTCACCCCTACCGCTACCACATAATAACATAGCATAAACATACTAGCATGCATATCAGGGTGCCCGACCTACCCTCCGATTTATTTCAACCGGTTCCAGGGACTATTTCACCCCTCCTACCACTATCACATAATATCATAGCATACTAGCACATAAATCATAACATATAGTGGCATACCAGACAATTATCACAAATACAATCATCTCTACTATAATCAGCTACTAGCGGGCCGACATTGGTGCCTTCGACCCACTTCTATTGGAAGGTAACTCACCTCAAATGCTATAAAGTAGTTGAACAGTCCTCGGCTCTGAAATCAACCCCACTCAAACTCCTACACATAAAATATTTCCTTTAATTACCCTTTCATACTCATAACCCCTTAATGGTCAACTTTGGTCAAAATCAAATTCAAAGTCAACATTCTGGGTTGACTCAACTCGTCGAGTTTCATAAATCATAAAACCCTTGAATCGCGATCCAACTCGTCAAGTTATTTCATGAACTCGTCGAGTTCCTCCCTATCAACAAAATCGGGACTTCTCAAAATCAACTCATCGAGTCTGTCCTTGAACTCGTCGAGTTCTTCCTTTTAACAGAATCGGGACACTTCGACCCAACTCGTCGAGTTCCTCTATGAACTCGTCGAGTTCTTCAGTCTGTTAAGCCTTTTTAATGTATTAAGCCATCATTCTTCGAATCTAAGTCCCATATTCCAGATCTGGGCCGAATACACATCTAGGAGGGTAAAGTTTCCGACTTTACCCATTAAGACCCATCCTAGAAGAAATGAGCCCTAACCCTAAATCAAAATGGCTTAGATCCATCTCCAAAAGCCATCAAAACTTCAACATAAGCCATGGGGTCAAAGATGTGGACTCTAGGGACGATTTGGTCACGTAAAGTTCCTATCTTCACTTGCATGCATGACCTACTTGTCTCAAAAAGGCTAAAAATATGGTCCACAAGTTGCATGGGACTTCCATGGCCATAAAGTTGGCACCTTTATGCCGTGAAGTCCCCTAAAGACCCTAGATCTGAAGGGTTTGCTCACATGGGACATCCAAATCCCCAAAAACCATCATTCTTGGACCAAAACATGGAGAAAACATCCTAAAACTAAATCTAAGCACACAATAGGCAAGATAGGAGCTTTATACCTCAGATGAACCAGAAATGAAGCTCAACTTCTGGATCTCCTCTCCTCCTACACGTCCTTGCTCCTTCTTCAAGTATCTTCTTCTTCAAAATCACAAAGAATGCACAAAAATGGCTCAAAACTCTCAAAAGTGAATTAGGGTTTCGTGGCTAGGGTTTGGGACAATGGAGGCTGTAAATGAGTCCAAGTTATGGAGGTTAAGGTGTATAAATAGGGTGCAAAACCCTTAAAATTAGGGTTTCATTCTGCCAGCCTACTCGTCGAGTTGAGGCTTCTCAACTCGTCGAGTAGACTTCTTAACTCGCGTCCCAATCCATCCCTACTCGACGAGTTTGGGGCCTCCAACTCGTCAAGTTTCTATACAAAAATGAATAAATTATGATTTTAAATACATACCAAAAACCTGGCGTTACAATTAGTCAATAATACATAGCGGTTCGCGGTGGTTTGACCGCCGAACTCTAATCGATTTTTACCAATTGTTACAGACTATGGCATGCTCTAGACCATTCTAGCTGTCCTTTCAGATGTTTTGTGTAACACCCGGAATTTAGAAGGTTAATTGTGGAATTAGTCTAATTTCAAGTTGAACTTGGCGAGTTGAAGATGAAGAATCATAGGATTTAATGGGTCTACTCGACGAGTTGAGGAGCCTCAACTCGGCCAGTAGAAGTTGGCTTGACCGCGAAGTTTAATGAGGTAACTCGACGAGTTGAGGAGCCTCAACTCGACGAGTTGGCCACTCAGAAGAAAACCCTAATTTTAGGATCTTGTACCCTATTTAAAGGCCTTAAACTTCCTTATCAACATCCTTATCCTCCTGAAACACTAAATCGAGTTGTGAGCCTCTTGTTGGGAATCTTGCGGTCTTTAGTGGATTTTTGTAGGCTTTTGGTGCGTGGTGAAGGTTTGGAAGAGCTTGAAGTTGTTTAGCTTGGAGTGAAGCTTTGGGATCCAGAATCTATCACACTTTTGGTTCCCATTTGAGGTAAAAAGTCTAGAACTTGGTGATTAATAGTTTCGATCTTGTCATTTGGGTTTTATTATGTTTTTGGTCTCCTTTTTGAGTTTATGGATAAGATTGGTGGTGTAAAGGTTCATCATTTCAGATCTGAGTTTGTTTTGCTACCCTTGGGCTTAAAGGTGCAAACTTTAGGAGGATATTGATGTCATGCATGCATTAAGTCGAGTATTAAGTGCATTTGAAGCTTAAGAGCTTCATCTAGACATGCATGGACATAAAGTTTGCAACTTTACGTGATTTTCCAGCTCAAGGAAGTCAGATCTATGCTTTGTGACCATGCGTTTATGGATTAGGTGCTTAATGAATTAAGTTGTTGGACTTTGAGCGAACTCGACGAGTTTATGGATAAAATCGACGAGTTGGCTCGGTTTTCCCCGACATTTTCAGACGAATAGAGAAACGCGACGAGTTGGTGGGTAAACTTAGTGAGTTGACTTGGGTTTTCTCGATCTATGCAGATTGATGGAGAAACTCGACGAGTTGAAGGACAACTCAGCGAGTTGGGTCAACTTGGACCGTTGACTTTGACTTTTGACTTATGTATTTGATCAATTTTGTCTCAAGGGGTGTTTGTGGTAATCTGATTTGTATTTAAGGAAATTATGGGCTTAGGATAAGACCCATATGGGGTTGGGCCCAATTTGGAAAATTGGGCCATTAGTGGGCCTTTGAGGATCTTTTGGTTTTGGACCTCAGTTTTTGTATATGTTGGGCCAGGGGTAAAATGGTCATTTTACCCCAAGTATGGATATTGGTTTATGGCATGGAACCCAATTGCTAATTGGATGTGTTGTTGGTATTGATAGCTCGAGAAGCCGGCAGGGCCGCGTCTAGGGATTTCTTTCGAGGAGCTTCTGCATTCGAGGTGAGTTTTCCTCACTGTACTTAAGGGTTGAAGGCACCAATGCCGACCCTTTTGGATTGTTATCCTGGTTTATCGTATGCTTGTATGTTGTAGTGATCTGTTAGATTGGTATCCTGGTAGATAAGATGTTGCCCTGTTGTGGTGATCTGTTAGATCTGTATCCTAGTAGATAGGATGTTGCTAAGTTGTTATGATCTGTTATATCTGTATCCTGGTAGATAGGATGATGCTATGCTTAGTGATCTGTAAGATCCGCCTGTTTGTATGTTGACTAGTTATATGTTAGTTGTTATGTATATGTCGACATATGTGTGTATGGTTGGGTTGAGGCGGTCCTGATTTGTGCTGAAGGCCAACAGACCCAGGGCGGCCCGGATAGACCAAAGGCCCGGAGGACGTTCCAGACAGGCTGTAGGCCCGGTGAGGCGGTCCAAACATGTTGAAGGTCCTATGAGTGGTCCAGACAGGTTGTAGGCCAGGGGAGGCGGTTCAGACATGCTGAAGGCTCTGTGTACATGTTGTTATTTGTATATGTTATCTGTTTGGTGGGTGTTGGTACTTTGGGGGATCTCACTAAGCTTCCTGTTTAAAGTTTTAGTTTATGGTTTTAGGTACTTCAGTGGATCGTGGCAAGGTGAAGGCGTGACCGTACACATCCTCATGTTTTAGACTTATGATTTCTGGGAAACTCTGATAATGTGAATGTTTTGAAAACTATGTTGAAAGAGATTTTGATTTTTAAATAATGTTTTGGGAACAACGGTTTTTGTAAACACTTCTATAGAAAAAGGGTTGTTTTGAAAGGTTTAAATTTTATGAAATTTTTGGGATGTTACATTTTGAGGGGTTTTGAAGCATAAACATAGGGTTTTGGCTCTTAATCCTTCTCCATGCATGTGTTTGATTTTCTTAATGGGTTAAGAGGATGGAGTTTCAAGCATTTAACACTTATTGGCCATGAAAGACCATAAAGTTTCCAACTTTATGGTCTAGGATGATATTTTGGACTTGGATATGTATTTTGGCCTTTATAGATTAAGTATTAAGTGCTTAACTCATTAAGTTGAGACTAGTTGTGTACGTTGGGCGTACTAAATGGTATGTTGCATGTACGCAGTTCAAGCCCCGATCCCTCGGACAGTGAATACGCTCCACATACATCTGAAGTACGCCCCACGTACGAGCTTTGGTTCGACTCAGCTGAGTTGACTTGGCTGATTTTGTTCATTTTGACCGATTTTGACCAAGGGTATTTTGGTAAATTGTTCTTAATTTAGAATAGAAAATATTTTGATTATTAGGAGTTGGGTAGAGCCGGTTGTCAGAGCAGGGTTTCATTCAGAATGTATTCGGACTGAGAGGTGAATGTTTCTCACTGTACTTATGGCTCGAAGGCACCAAGGCCGTCCCATTGGATAAGATATCCTATTTTGTTGTATGTTGTTATGCGAAGTTATGTTGTACTGGCGATGTGATTAGACTGGAAGATCTGTAGGACTACCTGTGTTAGTTGTTATTGATTGATAATGATATTTATCGATATGTTATGGTTTACTGGGTTGAGGCAGACTAGTTGATACTGAATGCCAAGATACCCAAGGCGGTCCGGATAGACTGAAGGCCTGCGAGGCGGTCTAGTTAGGCCGAAGGCCCAGAGAGCGGTCCAGTCATGCTGAAGGCTCTGTATGTATGCTGTTGTTTGTTATGTTATGTGGTGGTACTTTGGGGGAACTTTCTAAGCGTTAGCTTACAGTTTTAGTTTTGTTTCAGGTACTTCTGAGGATCGTGGCAAGATGAAGGCGTGATCGTGCACATCCTTCGGTTTTTATGTTATCTGGATTTTTGGGACACTCTGATTATTGGAAACACTTTCGAAATAATGGTTTTGTAAACATTATGGATTGAGTTGTTGTTTTTGAAAAGTTAAAATTTATTGTGATTATTGAGATGTTATATATATATATATATATATATATATATATATATATATATATATATATATATATGGTCAGGTTCACCAATAAACTATTTTTAAACCTTAGAAGCAAGAAACCAACTTTTTCTCAACTTTTAAAGCTTATTTTTTATCAAAAAAACCTAAAATATAGAAATTTATAACTCTTTGTCATCTTTCAATTATATATATATATATATATATATATATATATATATATATATATATATATATATATATATATATATATATAACTTTTTTGATCTGTTCAGATTCACACTGTGAATCTGTGCAGATTCACAGTATGAACCTGAACAGATTAAAAAAGTAAAAAATAATTATAATGAATTTGATATCAATGGAAAGAGGATAAAATATTATGAATTTAGATATATTTTTCGATAAAGATTAAGCTCTAAAACTTGAAAATATAATGGTTCAATGGTTCTAAATTTTAAAATTGTTCCCTGTTGAACTTATATATATATATATATATATATATATATATATATATATATATATATATATATATATATATATATATATATATATATATATATATATATATGGGACGATTCATTTAAAATTCAAAAAAATAAAGACCTTGAGATCCAACCTCGTCCATATATTTTTCATTTGTCACTCTAACGCTTCAACATACCGACAACAGCTGTGTTTGCCGAATCACAAATGATTATACGGTAGAGACGTATAATCATATATAATTATACATGTTTATATGTATATGTTTTATCAAAAATGATTATACATATATGTCTGTTCACAGATTCAGTAATCATATATGATTATAACGGTTGGTAGCAGGAAATGTGGTGGTGGGAGAGGTGGTAGTGGTATAAGTGATAGTGGTGGCAGTAGTGAGGTAGGTTGGTGACAGAGGTGGTGGTAGGGGTGGTGGCGGTGGTGGTTGTTGTGGTGGGGAAGGTAGCGGAGGTTAAAGGAACGAACAATATTACATAATCATTTATGATTATAACTGACTCGCCATATCGGTACGCCGAAGGGTTCGGGCGGCAAAACGGTGAGGATTGTGATGACAATTCTCCACCACCCATTTCATTAAGGGCACAAACGTCAAACTCAAATATTTGGCCGCAGTACGTTCGCAAGCGACCCACGTCCGTGATAAGTAATACAGACTCGATGATTTACTCATGTACAGAGAACGTCCATGGAACGTCATTTAAGTGAGTTTTATTATTTATTTTCTTTTATTTTGTTATTTTCTTTTTTTTTATTTTTTTATTTTTCCTTAAAAAAAATTCAATAAAATAAAAAATTTAAACATATATATGCTCGGTTTTAACGTTTTTATTTTATTTTCTTGTTTTTTAATATATATATATATATATATATATATATATATATATATATATATATATATATATATATATACTACATATTTGAAAATACTAGTGTTTTTCTTTATATTTGATTTTTTTTATTTATTTTTATTTTTTAAACTAAATATCGGTTTGAGTTTTTAATGGTTAATAATTATAAAATTTTAATTAAGAAGAATATTATGGTTCATAATATTTTCCGTTCATACTATTGTTGAATTATATTATTTTTAGATCATAAAATTTTGAATCAAATTATTTTGAATTATAGTATTTTAAATCAAATCATTTTTGAATCATATGATTTTGGATCAATAATATATTCAATTCAATATAACTTTTGTTCAAAAAAAATTATGGATCATTATATATTTTGAATCATTTAATTTTGATTCATAAAAGATATGATTAAGGATTATAAAATATTTTAGTCTAAATATTTTTAGATTATAACAAATTAAAGATCATAAGCAAGTTGAATTAAAAGTTTTTTTTTGAATCATCACATTTTGGATCCTGTTCAATATTTTTTTAAAAAAAATTAATATTTCTTAAAATTAAAAATAAATACTTCAAAAACTTATTTTTGAAAAATCTTTTTTACAAAGTCAATAGTATATAATTACAGACTGGAGGTGGTTTTTTTTTTTTTTCCTTTTTACCCATTTAACCTCCAAATAATTAACCTTGCCGGAAAATGTTAAAATATCGCATATAATTACAAAAGCGTCATATCATCTTGTGTGAGATATTAATCATAAATAAAATAAAATCTCCACTTTTTATTTTTTTCAATCATACGGCAAAAATTTGTCATCACGGTCCTCACTTATTTTTGAGTCATCATTCGATCTAACTTTTATATATATAATTATCAAAGTTTAATGTTGAAATAGGACCAAAATCTATTACACGCAAAACACATACACAAACGCAGCACACACATCAACAACGTAAGATTAAATTCCAGCAAAAAGTTTCATAAAAAGGAATTGTCGTTACATGAATCATCATTGTTACCCTTTTATGTAAAAAAAGGGTTTCATAAAAGATCAAATTTTAGTAAAAAACCAAAAATATATGAACACGACATACACACAGACATCAACAATGTAAGAGTTCAAATTTCAAAATAAAAAAAGTTTCAAAAAAACAAATCATACATGTTACTCGTTTATTGAAATATTTAAAGAAAAAGCTCATAACCTCTTATTTTGCACCAAAATATCCTTATGCTACAAAACCATTCTAGAAACACTTTAATCTTATTCGAATTTTCAAAATAAGTCCCCAAATATTTCCATAGTAATACAAACCTATTTTAGTTTCAAAAAATAAGTTTTACAAAATATATTCCAATGTTATATAGGTTTATCAGTTGGAAAAATATAGATATTTTCTCCTAAGTGGACACTTTTATATAAGCATATTCCAACGTTATATATATTTCTTAGTTGGAAAGTTTCCCGATGCATGTTCCAAAATACCCTTATACTCCAAAAAGGAAAAAATCCAGAACAACTTCTTGTACTTCGCTCATTAGGATGTGTTTAATACATTAGTAATTACTTTGAGTTCATTCACTATTTGATGTTTGTGTTCTAGTTGTAGTCTATTTTTACCAAAGCTATATTTGACGTACTACCTGAAAAGTTAACTCATAGCTGAAAAACTAGCTGTTAAATAAAAAGCTAGCTGATAGCTAACTGATAAAAAATAACTTTTGATAAACTAGCAGAAAAGCTAGCTGAAATATATAAAATTACATAAAATGACATTTAAGAGTATTTGTTTCTATAATTAATTAAGGGGTATATTTGGAAAAATTTTAAAAAAGCTTCTAAAAAGCTAGTCTAAGTAGCTTTTCAAAAAGCTAGCTTATAAGCTACTTTTTGGCTTCCTAACACAACAACATAAAAAAGCTCGAAAAATAAGCTAGTTGTGGCGCGCCAAACACAGTCTAAGTGGATACTTTTATAGCCTAATAGTACTGTAGATTAGTGTTACCTAATTTTCATATTAAACTTAAAGAGATATCAATAAGTCTATTTTATAGAAACAACATATCCAATAATTTTAAATAACTAGTGTTAGACCCATTTGGTAGACGGTTGACCGGTGTAATAAAAAAATATTGATTTTACTTTGTTCTATATAGAAATGCACTTCCATTGCTCATTCTTGTAATCAGCCCAAATAGGCAAATATGGTAGTTTTCATAAAAATTATATCTAGCAATACACACACAACATGAAATAACATTGTATTTTTGTTTCTTTGATAATATTAGCATCCTACTTTGCTATCTTTTAAAATAAACAACAGTAAAAGTACATTGCTATTTAGGCACACAACAACACACCAAGTACGTAATAGAGAAAAACAACTAACATTTGATAAGGTGGAAAAAAATACATTCATGAAAATTCATTTTTTGATATCTTTAATTAAGCACACACTTCAAATCGCAGGTGTACTTTCAAAGCCACTGTAAGTCCATAAACCACCAACTGGGGGTGCATTTCAGTGCTAAAACATGAGGATCAATAGGACCTACAAAATTAAATCAATTTAATCCTGTAACTTAGTTTTCAAAGCTTTTTCTTTTATTGCATCAGTTTCCACCATTTTTTTGTTAAAATATTCTCAATTAAAATTTTTAAGCAAAGAGCTTTTTAATATACCTTTTACTCGAATAAAAAAAAGCTTTACAATTATTTTTCATTCGGCAACATACTTATGTTTTTTGTTTCTTTTGACATCATGCAAAAAAGGGAAACTTGCTTTTTTTTGCACTAAAAGGCAACGCTTTAATAGGAAACATATTTAAAGTATAATACTATAATTATATAGATAATGCCTTAATTAGAAAAATATTTAAAATACAAATTTTATAATTACATAGATTTTTCAAAGTACAATACCCTAAATAGAAAAAAAAATCATTAGGACCCAAATTAGCAACTTCTTTTACAATCACATAGGATTTAAGAATAAATTCCCTAACACAAAGCTTATTAAATAAATGAAATTAACAAATTAGCTAATGCTAGACTAACTAACTAATATAGAATAAAAACTTGGTAAATAAAACCAATAGTTTAACATAGAGGTGCACATTCAAACCAATGAAAAAAATCAACTGAATTGTTTAGGTTAAAACCGAACCTCCAGTTAGTAATAGTTTTTCATAAATATACAAAATCAAAATTTTCCACGTTTGTTGACAAATTTTTCTGCTATAACCAGGTTTTAACCAAATAAAACTGGATAAACTGATAACTAATGTGTGTAATTACGTATCACACATGGATAAAAAAGAGTTGCGAGTCATTAACAAATAAACGATAGTGAAATTGTAGCCATAAGATGCTACAGTCAATGTAGTTTTTATAGATGAATCAAATAGCCTAACCCATTGAGTCGCCAAATACAATAGCTATAATAACACAAATAAAGAAAGTTAACAATAATGGATTACACTTTGAATTGTTTTTCCCTTGTATGATATCTTCGATTTTGGATACTGGTGATTCTTTAGCATCCACGTGAAGCAAATCCTGCATTCATGAGAAAATAAAATGTTTTTATTTCCAGAAATTACAGCATAAAGATGAGAAGATTAATAGAATTAACAAAAAGTTCGAAAGGGCAAGAGTTAAAGACTGTTACACACCAAAAACATTATTAATTTGCAGTTTCTTAAGTTTAGCTTCAAGTTAAATCACACATTTCTGCTTAATATGCATGGAAAACACTAATACAAAGAAATGAATGTATGATGCTATAATAAAAACAAACCGTTTTTTCTTTTTCCTTCTGTTTAGTTTGGTCTTCCTTTAAAGGAGAAGAAGAAACTTCAACTCCATGTAACAGAAACAACTGTTAATCTCCACCACCTTACAAAAAAAAGCATCACAATTCACAACATGTTATAACATAAATAAATTAAAGTAAAATGATATAATAAATAAATCACAGAAAAAAAACAACATTATACATACGATATAAACAATCACAGAGCTTTTACATGTAAAATCAAAGGATAAAGAGAACGAAATCAAGAACTGTTCATTAAAACTGGAAACCAAGACCCAAAATTGTTTCTTCATCTTCATTAAAACTGGAAAATTGCACCACCACCATAATTAGATAGCGAGTTTATGTGGTGAGGATGGCATTTGAAGAAGCATCGGACGGTTGAAAACCATAGAGCAGTTTTTCACGCCCCGGTGTTAGTAATACTATTAATTTTAATGGAATTAAATAAGAGATGTAAAGTTATTGGGACCTATTAATTATAATGGATATATATAAAGGATGTAAAATTATTGGGATTAACTGTTCTAACAAAATGTGTTAGCATTTAATCGTTTATATTAGACCGGAGGGAGTGGGAGGGAAGCTTCCCTCACTTTTTGTGGGCCATACCCCCCTTTCCCTCATATTTCTTTCCCTCACCTAAAACCAAGGAATGGGTGGGAAGCCCTTCCCTCACTTTTTTTTTTAAATAAGTTTTTTTTTGTGATTTATAATTTTTAAATTAATATTAAACATAAAATTTAATTAAAAATAAAAAGCATTTTATTAATTAAAATAAAACTTACATTAAACCTAAAATTTAAAAAACTAGAAAATTAAAAAAAAAAAAAACACAAACTAAAAATCAAACAAACCAATGACCTACGGAAAATATTTTTTCATAATTTTTTCCCTCTTCTTCATCACGAGATCGAGAGCCGGTCCCGAGAGATGATCAATGTTTTCCATCAAAAACTTCATATCCTCCATTTCTTGTCTCTCCGCCCGCTCTTTTTTCCTTGTTTCTTCTTTTTCTTTGTCGAAAGCCAAACGTTCGGAGAAATTAAGATTATATCGATCAAACGACGATGTTATTTTCCGCATTTCATCAATGTCCACGCTGAAATCAGATGCACCCGAAGAAGTCCCTTTTCCCTTTCTCTTCGCTTTATCCCTACCCATTAGGCGGACAATTTCTTCTAGCTCGAGTTCGTCATCCTGATTTAAATCTAGACCGACCCGGGCATCGGAGGAGGTTGTGTAACCACTAGAGCCCGTTTTCGTTCGCTTTGATTGTTGGACTCCAAAAATAAAATCTTGCTCGTATTTTTTCCACCTAGGACATCGAACCAATAATTTCCAACAATCGTGCCACTTGAATGGTTTTCCGACATCTTCAAGGTAAAACTGCAAAGCTTCTTGAAGCACTACAAATAAAATTACATTTAGTGGCACAGAAAAAATGTCACTAAAAACCGAAAAAGTGTCACTAAAGACCCCCTGAGCAATCAGCGGCACAAAAAAAAGTGTCACTAAAAGCGTTGCCACTAAAGACCTTTAGTGGCACTTTTTGGTTGTGTCGCTGCAACCATATTGAGTTTTAGTGGCACTTTTCTACTATGCCACTAAATACTTGTAGGTTTTAGTGGCAGTTTTCTACTATGCCACTAAATATTTGTAGGTTTTAGTGGCACTATTTTTATGCCACTATTTAGCTGCTAAAATAAATATTATTTTCATGCTTTTAATAACTAGTTTTTTTAACACAAAAAAAAATGTATTAGTAAATTATATTGGATTTTTTTAAAAATTTAAATGGAATATAAAATAATAATAAATCATTAAGATGATAAATAGAAAACACATTATCATTAAATCAATTCAAACTTCTCTAACAAAAATATTTTCGATATTTAAAATACAAATGTCTTCAAAAATATTTAATAAACATACATGTTGTGCTAGTACTTAAACATAATATTATCGAACTAAATAGATGTTGGGGAAGAAGCACGAAACTTGAAGAAGCACCAAACTTGATTGACCTCAAATTTTGTATAGTTGCGTCTCTTGTTGTTAATGGCATAAATGATCTTTGTATGTGTGCTTTTCTTTTTATTTGTAGTGTCCTTTTTATGAGTCAAAGAAGAAATGGTTTTCATCTCAGCTAGTCGATAGTGACACGTTTAATTGTAGGAACTATATCACCATGATCACGATCAAGATACAAGTATGGTGGGGCCATGCACCATGTATTTTCCATTTAGTTTCATTTTTGGGTCAACTCCATTTGAACACTACAAGAAAAGGTTACTCATGATAAATATGTGCACGAAAATTAGATTACTGCATTTCCTTTAGCCATGGAAACTTTTCTGTTACTGTTACTTTTATGAAATATATAAAATAGATTAAGAATAATCTTATATAGAACAATAAACACTCTTTGTAATTAAAAAAAAAGGTATGAAAGGAAAAATCTATTAATTTTACTTCTTGCAAGCTTGCATATATATGTTTAACAACAACAATATAAAATATATGTTTTTTTCACAATATGATATGGTTTGACCTTGAAAGTATTTGTCAAACTTAGGAGAATTATATTACCAATAAGACCAATGTTCCCATAAACATGCTTGGAAGTGTTGAAGAGACGATTGTGAAAGCTATGTAGCAAAGTGAAGATCTTGAGAATCTTGTTTTGGTGTGCTAAAGTCTTTAAAAAGCCTTTTGTTCCTCCTACAAATCATCCATGAAAGAGACAATGTGATTAAGTTGATAAAAAGATTCTAAAATGTCAAAATATTATTTCTTCTTGAACTTTTTTATAAATGTTTTTAATGGTAATTTTTTTGTCTTTTATATGTTTGACATATATGTAATTCATTGAAAAAATGATTGGGGGTCTAGAAAAAACAGCTACACATACCCCATTAGCACAAAGTCATAAACCAACATTAATACAAGTAAAGACTAGATTAATACAAATTTGAGCAAACCTTATATTTCCAAGTTAGCTAAAAACACAACCAATCCATTTGGATGGTGTGGTTGAGGGATTTAAATCTTTTTTATGATCTTTACTTCCCCGTGTGCTTTCTGTTGAAATAACCATTTCAGATTCCAACTCTTAACCAACAACTTTCCCCCATGTTCTCAATATGGTCTGTATCCCTGTTATAATGGAAAAAATTACAGTTTGACCCCTCCCCTTCTCCACTTTGACATCCATCATGGCAGCCTCATCAATTTCCAAACCTATCAGCCTATGTTTTAGGCCTGAAGCAAATGAACTTAAAATCCAATAAAAGACTTGTAAAATGAATTTTATACTTGAAGGATCCCACTATCCGAATTACACACACTCTCCTCCCAGGAATAAGTGGTTGCAAATAAGCTATGTTATATAACATCTCCAAGATAATGTTTAAGAAAGTATTATCAATAAAATCCAGAAAACAAAAATAGTTATCTGAGTCTATTAGGTTTCAAGAAAAAGAAATTTTATTGCCTTAAATCAACCAATTCTTCGATTTATTTTTCTATAGCAGCAAGATATTCGGTAGATGAAAATTCAAACCATATTTTCATACCTGCCCTTTATATGAAAATAGAAGAAAGAACTATCTCTACTTTACAATACACAATTGAATTCAAAATTTCATGCCAACAAAAGAGAAAAAAATGAAAAGATGGAGAGGTACAGTGATACCTTTATAACTCAGATGACTTCAAACCCAAAACTAGGGTTTCGCCGCACACTTCAAAATCCCATAATTTGGGCAACTATTTAAGTGAATGGAAATCAAAATCAGAAATTTCTCTTGCTATCGACATACTCATGCTTTGATATTTGTAACCCCTTTCCCTCTGATGGTACATATCATACATATCCCTCTCATGCTGTAGATTCATCCAAGTGGTCACCAACGTTGGAGGCAACAACCACGACGAGGGGCCGACGGTGATTGAGAGACGAAGAGGCTTGACGAAGAATGAACGATACAGATGGAGTGATGACCAGGGGTTGAGAGAAGAGGGGGTAGGGCAGACGATAGATGAAGTGAGGGAGAGATTATCAGTTTTGCCCTAAATATTTTGCATTGTTTAATTTTTTTTCGCTAAAAGAGTATAGAATTTGAAGTAGCCGCGTTTTTTTTTGCCTCTTTGAAAAGTGGGACGTAAAAGCAAAAATAGGAGGGAACCAAAAATTGAATCGCTAAATTATCCAGTGGCACAAAAACTATTATGTGTCACTAAAAACATTCTATAGTGACATAAAAAAATTTATGCCACTAAAAACTTGTGCCACTAAATGTAATTTTGTTTGTAGTGAAGTATTTGTTCGTCCCCTTGGCCGCTTTTCCATTGGGTTTTTAGGTTGTTGTACAACCCGTTTATTTTTTGTTGGGTCTAAGTGTTGCGTCTTTGGGCTCGGTTAATAGTCCATTTTATTTACCCGGTTTGGGCCTGTCCAACCGTGGATTACTATTAGGGTTAGCATATATATTGTGCATGCATGTATAGCTTTAAAGTGATCGTTCTCATTAATTACTTTGCATTGTAACCCTAGCACACCTCTACAGTCGAAGTTCTTCATCGAGCTCTTCTGAGGTGTAAGTTATTAATCATTCGACATCATTTGATCCATTCCTATGTTCTTTACTTGATTGGTATTGTTTTTCTGCTTGGAATCTATCGATCTATAGTACAATATTCTCAACAATTGGTATCAGAGCAGGAGATTGTGTAATACATACGCATCTCTTCTGTTTGAAGAATCCTTTAGGGTTTCCGCTTTTATCAATATATAGAAGCTGTCCTCCTCTTGTCGAAGTCATCTCTTGTGTTTGATAAAACCCTAAGTTCATCTTTACAAGTCTGATTCTAACAGTTCATCATGTCTCACGATGACTCTCAAATCAATCCGATCAACATCACTAACAGTATAGGATCAACTACAAGGATTCCCATTCTCTATACTCAAGATTATGAAGTGTGGGCGCATCACGTTGAAGACTATGTAGTTGGATCTGAAGACAATGGCTACTTAATCTGGGAAGCAATAACATTGGGTCCGTTTGTTCACTCTGGAACAAACCGAACGGTCAAGACTCAGAAAGAGTATAACCAACTCTTGGCGGACATAGATAAGATCCCTTAAGACGAAAAAGACAAGGTGTTTATGCAACGTTAAAGTCATGAGGATGATCCGATTCGCATTGCAATCCGATACTTTTCGTCTGGTGAGTTCATGCACAACAGTTAAAGAAATATGGGATAGGTTGAAAGAATTGTATTCAACCGATGAAGATCTAGAGCACTAGATCCAAACCCTTTTGCTCTCTGAGTTCGGTGCTTTCGAACAAAAACCTGAAGAGAAGCTTGTTCAGACATTCGATCGCTTCAATCATCTGCTCAGTAAGATGATGAATCATGGCATTGAAAGGAAGGTGATTGAACAAAAGGTTACCTTCATGAATGGATTAAGGCCCGAATGGATGGCGGTGGTTTTGACTGCGAAGGCTCATGAGCAATTTAAATCATTTTCACTGGCGAAACTGATGGGTATTCTCAAATCTCATGAAAGCGTGGTGACAAAGGAAGCAAAGGTAGTTTTGGGTGTGGGTTCACTGACCCTTGTTTCTAAAAGTAAGAATGTAGCAGACGAATAGGAGGAATCTGATATGTCAGAGTGTGATCTATCCAACGAAGAAAATGCTATGATGGTCACAAACCCAAGGAAGTTTACTCGCAGAAAGTTCCCGGTCAACAAGAACCGAAACTGACAGGGAAGCTATAGTTCTGAAAAGGTGAAAGAAGAACCGATGAACACCACTCAAAAGGCCGACAAAAAGAAGGAGAGTAAGCTTGTGGGAGACTCTGGGTACGATTGCAACTACTGTCATGGCAAGAACCACTTTGCCAAGGATTGCATGCTAAGGAAGATGGCCGAGAAGAAGGATGGTGAAGATGACGAAGCTTACTACATGAGAAAGCTGGAGGAGATAAAGAAGAAGAAAGCTACTAACGTCTCTATAAATGCTTTGATTGTGCAGGAAAACGTTATTGATGATGAGTTCGGTGGAGTGGAAGTGTGGTCTACAGATTCTGAGGATGAAGAGGTACGAAGACCTTCGCATGGAAGAGCATATGTGGCGAGAGAAGGAGTTGCTGAGTCGGCTGGGAGATGCTTAATGGTTACAACCGAAAGTAAGCATGAGGAAGCAAAGGTCATGGAAGACAAATGTTTCGATGCCAAGCCCATGAGTGAAAAGATCAGCGATTGCGATCAGTTGATCAAGAAGGTACAAACTATCCTAGAATCTCATAAAGTACCAATAACAAACTACGAAAAAGACTTAAATGAATTAAAATTCAAGTTTTCTAATTTAAGTGGCAGTCTTATGCAAACTCGCCTAACTAATTCTAACCTAACTGACCAACTCAGCAGGGAGTCTTCCAAGAGTGAGGAGAGAAGGATGTGGATTCAACAGAAGGAGTTAGAGTTAAGTAGGGCTAGGGATGAACTTATTTATGTGCAAAGAGACAATTTGAAAATTTTGAAACAAAGAAATGTTTTCTGTTTGATTGCTAAATGCCTATATACTAATATCACTCAGTTACATTTAGATTGTGAGATAGGAAAACAGATTTATAAAATGATTTTGCCTTTCCTTGAATTTAAGGAGGACGAAGTCATTGCTGAATGTGAATCTATAATGTCCTCGGATGAAATTTCAGTCACCTACAAATATGGACTGGACAAAATTGAATCTTTCATTGAGTCTAAAGAACATAAAAGCATGCTTAAGAATTTACTAGACGAAAACGATAAATTAAAAATCAAGACCGAGACCATACAGAAATTTGACTCATCTAACGCCAAATTAAGTTCAGAAAATAAAATAAATTTAGAAACCACTTCTGAATTTGATGAGGAGAGTGAGATGAGTGAAATATCTGTAGAAGATGAGGTCGATTGTTCAGAATTTCTTAAGAGCGAACCCGAAGCAGCAAAACCACTAATATCTGAAAATTCGGTTGAATACGCTCGGATGTCAAAGGACAAATCGAAGAAACTCAAAGAAAAGGCCGTTGTTTATCAGAAGGTGCAAACTACTCCAAACCAAGTGTATTCAGTCACTGGAGTAACTAAGAAACAAACAGTGGAATTGACGTCCTTGGTTGACAAAGATAATGTTGAAGGTTGTGATCACTACTTCTGGTCTGCTCCCATCAATAATGCAGACGAAACAGTTGGTCTGTCTGAGCAAACCTCATGGAGAGTTAAGGGACGATACATACCCGAACCCCTCAACAAGCCCTCAAGCTTTGATAAACCCAGTACAAGTGGTACAAAAGAAATACCAGATGAACCACTAAAAGCTACCAGCGATTCATCAACAACAACCGAAGCTCTTGAGAAGAAAACGAAGCCTAAGGCCAACATTCACTTGACTCAAGAGCAACTTGCTGAACAGAAACGACAGAGGAACAAAAGATACATGAAGAATCTCAATGAGAGAAAGGAGTTTTGGAAATCCCAAAACCCCACTTATGTTCGCTCTGAAAAAGCTTCTAATCTCAAGATGAAAAAGGAAGCACAGGTCAATTACCGTCAGTCGTACAGTCAGGCGAACCGAACGACCCGTTTCGGTCCTAATACTTGTGGTCACAAGAGCCGAAAGATAAGTTTTGGTCCCAACTCCTACTACGCCGAGAACCGAAGGTCCAGTTTCGGTCCCAACACAAGTGCTCAAAACCAAAAGTCAAGTTTCGGTCCCAAATCCCATCCTCCTCACTCTCAACCAAAGCCCAATTCTGTGAAGGATGTCAAGGGAAAGGGAAAGCTGTATTCAGATACTGAAGTCCAAAACACCAAAAAGTCAGCTAATCTTAGAACTTCCAAGAAAACCTCTACTGTGAAACCAACTAACAATAACACACACCAGTTAAAACAAGATAAAAATAAAATCAAAGTTTATACCATCAAACGCAAAGATGAAACCACGTTAATAAAAAGAACATATATGGTTGATCTCTCGGTAGCAATTGCCTATTCTGTAAAAGACTCACCAGGGCCCAAGAAACTTTGGGTTTCTAAATCTGCTTAATTTTTGCAGGTTATCAGTGACGAGCAGTTTGACGAAGAATCGTATATTGACAGTGGCTGCTCTCGTCACATGACTGGAAGGAGGGAAGAGCCTAGGGAGTTTCGGTCCCTTAAGGATGGTGGATGTGTGAAATACGGAAACAACTCTTACGACACGATTAAAGGGTACGGAATGATCACCAATGGAGAATTCTCAATACGAAAGTAGCCTATGTGGAAGGATTACAGCACAACCTCATCAGTGTTTCTCAACTAGTTGTGGGAACCGGTTTGAAAGTCTCGTTTGAGCATGAGGGCTCAGAGATAATTGAGAAGCAAACGAAGAAAGTTCTGTTGAAATCTGAGCGCAAAGGGGAAATGTATCCTCTAAATCTCAATCCGATAAAAGGAAAGCCAGCAATATGCTTGCTGTCGAAGGCGAACTCAGATGAAAGCTGGTTGTGGCACCGAAGACTATCGCACCTGAACTTCAAAGATATTAATAAACTGGTGCTCGGTGATCACGTGCGTGGACTTCCTGTTCTTAAATTCGACAAAGAACATCTGTGCGCAGCATGCGAGATGGGCAAGAAAAGCCGAAAGAGTCACCCTTCTCGTATTAATACAAAGATCATCGAACCTCTTGAACTACTCCGCATCGATCTATGTGGCCCTTAGGCTATCGAAAGCTTCGGTGGTAGTAAGTTTATACTTGTAATTGTGGATGATTTTTATCGCTTCACCTGGGTTTTCTTTCTTAAACAGAAATCAGAGGCGACTCCCAAGCTGAAGGTCTTTATCAAGCAAGTGGAATTGCAGCTGCGAAAAGTGGTAAGAAATATAAGAGCGATAATGGACTAGAGTTAAAAAACAAAGACTTTGAAGAATTTCTGGCAGAAAAGGGAGTAACTCACAACTTCTCTGCTCCCTATACTCCACAACAGAATGGGATCATTGAAAGACGAAACTGTTCTTTATGTGAAGCAGCCAGAACCATGCTTAGCTTCGCTTCTCTTCCACTATACTTTTGGGCTGATGCAATTGCTGCTACATGTTACACTCAGAACCGATCCTTCCTAAACAAGCGATTCTCCATCACTCCATACGAGATTTTGAATAATCGTAAGCCTAATGTGAAGTTTTTCCACGTGTTCGGTTCACGATGCTTTATTTTCAATTCCAAAGAGAACCGAAACAAATTTGATGTCAAGGCAGACGAAGGGATCTTTCTTGGTTATTCGCTTACTTCAAAAGCATATAGGGTTCTGAATAAACGCTCGAAGAAGATTGAAGAAACCTATTACTTATGTGAAGAAAATACAAACAACCAAGAGTCCAACAGAGGAAATCTTTCCAGAATCAAGTCAAGTCTCGGTTCCTATTTCCAATATGTTTGAAGAGTACATGTTGCGCTTTGATGAACCAGAGAAGGCGATCCACTCAGAAGCGAAAGCAGCAGATAACAAAATCGATACCTTGAAGAAAATCATCGATGAAGCCTCTAAAGACATGGAAAGCGAACCTCGACAACCAACCGAAAAGCAGTCTCAAAGCAAACCTACTGCATCAGGTGATCATCTAGCTACTAATGACCCTACAAGAGAAAGCACTATACTCCAGGGGGAGGGTTCGTCTACACCAAAAACAAACGACATGCCTTTCCAGGGGGAGAATCCAGCAAAAACCTCAACTCATGAAAATCCATTTGAGGGGGAGAGCACTGAAACTGACATAGGATTCGGTTCGCCATTTGAGGGGGAGAATGAAAATACAAATGACAAAGGCGATATGTCAGAACTGGAAGAAGAAGTCAATGCTGAGCTGGATCCTGCCTATGATCCAAATTATCCTCCTCTCATAAAATGGACAAAGGATCATCCTAAAACTCAAATTATTGGTGAATCATCTGAGGGTGTTCTCACACGCTCACAAATGAAAGCGAAGCAAACTGCTTTATTCTCTCAAGTAGAATTCTGCATGTTTAATTCGTTTGTCTCTAAAGTTGAACCGAAGACGGTAAATGCTGCTCTTGATCACTCTGATTGGGTGCAAGCTATGCAAGACGAACTCCATGAGTTTGAACGAAATCGTGTTTGGAGACTGATTCCCACACCAAAAGATGCATCTGTAGTCGGTTTAAAGTGGGTTTTTAGAAATAAGTTAGATAAAGAGGGTAATGTCATTCGCAACAAAGCGAGGCTGGTGGTGAAAGGGTATTGCCAGGAAGAAGGAATAGACTATGAAGAGACGTTCGGTCTAGTAGCAAGATTGGAATCTATAAGAATCTTCTTGGTATATGCTGCATATAAAAACTTCGGAGTTTTCCAAATGGACGTAAAATGTGCTTTCTTGAATAGAGAACTAGAAGAAACGGTATACGTTGAGCAACCACCTGGATTTGTGAACGAGAAGTATCCTGATCACTGCTACATTTTGGATAAAGCAGTCTATGGATTAAAGCAAGCCCCGAGAGCCTGGTATGAAACTCTAACTCGTTTTCTCAAAATGTCAAAATTCAAGCAAGGTTCAGTCGACCCAACCTTCTTTCGCAAGAAAGGAGGCGAACACTTAATGATTGTTCAAATTTACGTCGATAACAGCATCTTCGGCTCCACGAATCCTAGCTTAACTGCTGAATTCAGGAAGTTGATGGAGACTAAATTTGAAATGAACGCAAGGGGTCCGATTAACCTTTTCCTCAGATTGAATATAAGACAGGGACCAGAAGGCATCTTCATCAATCAGGAGGCATACACAAAGACATTGTTAACAAAGTTCGGCATGACGGGAGATTCTAAAGTAAAGATTCCAATGGCATTTGGCATGAAGTTGACTCCATCTCTTGAGAAACCGGCTGTTGATATGACTCTTTATCGTCAAATGATAGGATCTCTTATGTATCTAACAGCGAGTAGACCGGACATTATGTTTTCTGTCTGCTACTGTGCCAGGTTTCAAGCAAATCCTAGAGAACCTCATATGGTCGCAGTGAAAAATATCTTTCGTTATTTGAAGCGAACCTCGTCTCTCGGTCTTTGGTATCCTGCAAAATCCGGCTTCTTTGTTCAAGCCTTCTCTGACGCTGATCTTGGTGGATGTGGATTGGATCGAAAGAGCACAACCGGCGGATGCCAGTTCCTTGATGGCAAACTTGTCAGCTGACAGTCAAAGAAACAAACTTGCGTGTCCCTTTCCACAGCCAAAGCTGAGTACATCGCTGCAGCGTCCTGTACATCACAGGTCATATGGATACAAAGCCAACTTAGAGATTATGGATTAAGCATGAAGAAGATCCCTCTCTACTGTGACTCTGAAAGTTCGATTCGAATATGTCACAATCCAATGCAACACTCCAAGACAAAGCATATCGCACTGAGATACCACTTCATCAAGGATCACGTTGAAGATGGAAATGTTGAAATTCACTTCGTTCGGTCCTCAGATCAACTGGCTGACATCTTCACCAAGGCCTTACCAGAAGCAAGCTTTAACAAGATACTCCAAGGCTTGGGAATGATGGAAGCTGAGTCAGCACCGAAACCCCTTTCTTCTCACTAAAATTAAATAAGCGAAATAGAGCGAATGCTCGGTCTATTTCGGCTCCTGAATTTTCGGGAACCGAAATGAACCGAACGCTCAGTCTATTTCGGTTCTTGAATTTTTGGGAACCGAAATGAACCGAACGCTCGGTCTATTTCGGCTCTTGAATTTTTGGGAACCGAAATGAATCGAACGCTCGGTCTATTTCGGCTCTTGAATTTTTTTTTAGGGAACCGAAATGAACCGAACGCTCGGTCTATTTCGGCTCTTGAATTTTTTTGGGGGAACCGAAATGAACCGAACGCTCGGTCTATTTTGGCTCTAGAATTTTTCGGGAACCGAAATGAACCGAACGTTCGGTCTATTTCGCTTCATCTTTTCTAAGGTATAGTTTCGGTTGTATAATTTTGTAAAGCTCTCTTATTCTTTCGAGTGTTTATATTTTGTATCTTTTCTGTTTTTATTATTTTTCAGAAAATCCAAAAATCCAAAAATATTTTCTTTTCTGTTTTATTATTTTTCAGAAAATCCAAAAACTTCAAAAATATTTTTATGTCTTATATCTCTATTCTAAACATCAATTCAAGTTCACAGATGCAAAACACGATGATGATGGGGCAGGTATAACATTCTTATCTATGTACTAGTTAAGAGTCCCTAGAAGCATGTTGTTGCATGTAGACCGAAGCCTCCATGACTCTGAGTGAAGCCTTAATGATTCGATAAAACCAATAGTTTCTTCTCAATCAGGCTGTTAAATCACTCAAGTCACGAGCTACCTAACTCTTCTCATAGTGAGTTAAGAGTTTTCTGCTTTGTCCTTCTTATATAGCAGAGGTACTTTCGGTTCCTTAACCACCTCACATTTCTCCATTAAGTTTCGTTTCACAATCGTAACCCTTGAGACTCTCAGAAATTACCACTGTGGTTTATGGTTACTCAATTTCTGCGTTGATGATCTTAGTTTCGTTTACCACGAGCTAAGTGAAACCCAAAATCCAACACCTTGAATGAATTGACGGTGAACGCTCTAATGTTCAAGCTATTACTTGTCACCTCACGAAATCTCTTTTTATTTTTTGCGTGATCTTTATGAAATTGTCTAACACCAGGACGTTTCTTCCCCTAAGATCCAGTTTATTTTTGTTTTGAGATTTCTAAAATACATCCAGTCACTAAATAATTTATCAAACCTACTTGTTCAACATGCCACATCGGTCTCACAAGTACTTCTTCCAACTTTCAGTCTTATTTTAAGTATCGATGTTCGGTTGAAGGTAAACTGCCCACTACAGCCCATAATTGAAAAGATGTGTTTCAATGTTTCTTTACAAACATTTGATCGTAATTCACGGGAAACCACACAGACACTTCTCAGTCTCTCTTGACTTTGGAGGAAGAGATTCGTGCCCGGGATCCATAGTTTCGTGTCTAAATAAGACATCACTTAAATCCCACAAATATTTTGCTTTATTTCCTTTTCATTGACACCCTCTAGCATGAAGATCTTTATGATTTTCTAAATTCTTATTTGTGATACTAATGGCACTTTTCCAGATTTGTGTTTTCGGCTCTAACTACAATGGCTGTTCACTGTAATATGGAGCGAAGGTTCCTTAATATAAAGAGAAAGGATGCGTCACGATTTATTTTAAGAATAAAAATTAAATCAGGATGAGTCAACATGATGTTGAAACAGTTCAAAATTTCAACAGGAGATAAGGTTGAAAAGGCGCGTGATTTTGAAACGGCACCTAATTTCACGCCGGCTGACGTAAACAGGCTATCAAATCCCGCTTTTTCTGGCGACGTTTCAGAGATCGAATCATCATCACAAACAGATTTTTCTCTCTCTTAGCGACGGTATAAAAGGTTTTCTCACACCTCTTGGGCTACTTTACCAAATCTCCTCTCTCTCTCAAGAACAAATCGGCGATTTTTTTACTCATCATCTTTTTCTTCTTCACTACAACAATGGCAGAATCATCCTCTTTCCAGGATTAAACAGTTTCATCATCTTTGCTCACGATAAAACCCAATCAGAACCTCATCATCCAACTGAACCCTTTTCTTTACGATTCGTACATGCTTCACGTAGTAGAGTGTCTCAAGTATTCTCCCTTGGTGATTGCTTTCACTCAAGTCGAATCAGTTCCAATGTCTCTATTGTCACAGGTTTATTTCACCGCTTCATACGACAAACGTAAGGAACGGATCTTCTTCGATATATTTAATCAAAAGACATCGGTTTCCAAAGCACGCTTTTGCTCATTAATAGGGCTTGCTGCAGATGCTTCTGTCATCTCACCGGATTTCATAACAACGACTCAGTTGTTTTCGATGCTTTGTGACATGGGATATACAGACGTTCTAACGACGGTGACGAAGTTCAAGAAGTCCTGTTTGCCACCTCAATGGAATGGTCTTCTTACCCTTCTCTACAAGGGGTTAGCAGAACGTGTTGCGGGGTCGGATGGAGCTAGTAAAGGATTCTTGACCATTCTTTATGGTCTCTACAACGGCATCAATTTGGATTACGGGTCACTTCTCTGGGCACAACTGGTGCAGAGTCTCAACTCCTCAATCAAACATTCTGAAAATTCCTGTGGTCGTTTTTGGACTTTGGTCACTAACAGAGCTATTCAGACTTTTCAGATTCCTGTCATGGAAGGTGCTCTAAGGTCTTCAATTGCGACTTTTCACACGGTCAAAATTATTGTGACTGGCCCAACGAAGTTCATATACAACGGTTCTATTCCTGAATCAATGAGCGGATGTGTCTCCAGTGAAAGTAATGTTATGGCTGATTACAGGAAGTTGACTCCTTCGGGTCCACGCCAACTCACTCCCGAGATGCAAAGCTCGTTGGACGCTGCAGACAAGCTAGAAAAATGAGGAAAGAAGTCTGATAACAAAAGGGAAAAGGTCGGTCAATCCTCCAAAGTTTCGACCCCTAAGAAACGCAAGTCAGAGGAAGCAGAGCCTACTCCTCCAAGGAAATGCCAGACCAAGAAGCAAGATCGCAGACCGAAGTCTCCTTCCCCATCTACCAGTGACCCAGAGTATGTTCCTTCTGATGGCCAGCCTGACCCTGAGTCAACTGACGACGAAGCCACTGAATCCGAGAATCCACCTAGAGGTAATTCGCCTCCACCCTCACCCACTAATGATAGCAACCGAAACTCCCCTCCTCCACATTCGGTTCCTATTACTATCGCTCCTTGTCCTCCACCTATCTCATCTACAACTACAACCTCCATCCCAATTCCAAACCCACTATTCACTACAGTTACTACCACCACCACTCATCCAACCGAACCTATTGTTCGTGTCAACGTATCTGATATGGGGGCATCTACTTTCGGTTCTGATCCTCATGTTACCTCAGCACCTTTATCCCCACATGACTCTGATCCTGTTCTTGGCGGTGAAGACATGGAATTTGAATCCACTTACTTCAGTTTGTATCGAGTACAGAGCGATGACGACGATGACGCTCTTGTGTCCAAAAAGCATCTCAAGGCAATGAATGACAAACTTGACCGCTTGATCTTTTCCTCTTCTTCCAGTGCATACTCGGAAGCGGCACTTAAGGCACTATTCGAATCCATTGTCAAGGAGCATGACAACTATCTCCAGTGCTGCTAAAGCAATTGAAGCCTCAACCTCCGCTTGACAGAAAGCTTCACTTGTCGTTGAAGCTTCTACCAAGGATTGCAAGCAGGTGACCGCAAATGTCGAAAAACTAATTTCTGAGGCACAGATATTTCTAGATTCTCTTCAAGCTGCTGCCAAGAAGAATGCTGAAACAGTGAACGCTTCGGTTGATCATCTTACGCGTTCACTGGCAGCCGAAAATAAACATCGCGAGGAAGCTCGCAAATCCATTCAGGCTGCTAACCAAGAGTTTCATACTTCGATTGATGCTCGGCTAACTCAACTTGAAGCTGAGCTTGCTGTTGAAAACAAGATTATGGATGAGCTGGATAAGCGCACTTCACAGCTTAAAATTCAGAATCTCAAGCTCAAGACAGCCAACCAGGAGATTGCAAACTTAAAGACCGAGCGAGAAATAATTAAGATTTCGGTTGGTGATGTCCACTCTATTCTCCTACACCTCATGGATGCCCATGACTCCATTCTCACCATCTCAATTTGACGCCATTTGGCTGAGAAGTTGAGACCTGCTCTGGACGTTTTGAGCTGGATTGAAGGTGTTCCGGAGACTGTTGTCCCTCCGAAACAAGGGGGAGATAAGGTTACTCAGGGCAAGGGCCAACCTCATCCACCTCACAAACCGAAAGTCACTACTGAGCCGAAGGATAATGAAGCTTCGGGCAGTATGAAGGACAAAAGAAAGAAGAAAATTGGAGACGATGATGTGGATGAAAATGACGATGATGATGATACAGAAGGGAATGCTTCAAAAACTGAAAGTTTGAAAGTCAAGCCCACTGATCAAGAGATTTGGGAGAGGATTCAGAGAGAGAAGGAACTTCATGACAAGGAGTTGAAAGCGAACGAATTGCTAGAGCAAAAGAAGTCCATGTTTCCTGAATGGACTATGGAATCGCTTCTAAGAGAGGTAATCGATGCACCGAGCACTCATTGGTTCGAACCGGTTTCTTCGTTCGGGCTTGAGAACTCCAAGGACTCACAGTTTGACATGCCCATCACCCGAAAGGCGTTGATTTTCCACTGTTTTGAGTCGACGGCTGGCATTCCTTCCCCAGACCTGAAGGTCGATCGGGATTTTCTTGAGTATTATCTAGAGTTTTCTCAGCAACAATACCTGACCTGGAGTAATCAGAAAATCACAACGGTCAAGGTGTTGAAACCCACTTCGGCAGGGAAATTCATCAACATCAAATTCAAAGTAACCCGAGGCTCTGATAGCTCGGTTCATATGATTTCCCTTGCTGACCTGCCAAACATGAATCCTCATGATTGGATACTTCTGAATTTCATTTTGTTGACCAATCCACATGAGTATCAGCCTATTATCGATCACATCAAGCGAATGCCCGTATGTTATATTCATGAAGTCGCGAAGATGGATCAAGAGATCGCTTCTGCTATTCATAAGAGAACCACTGTGAAGGCGATAGGAATGGCAGACGATGTGAATGCGATGATTAAGGGAAAAATTGATCCCAAGTTTCACACTGTCATGTTCATGAGGGGCGAAGGTCAAAAATGCTTGTTCGCTCTGATTGACAAACACCTATTCTCCACCGTCTGTTTGGAGCATGTTTTGGAGATTATTCATAGGTGTAATCAGAACAGTGAAGTCGATAAAAAGTTGTTTACTGATATGCTTCGATGGTATATTTTGTTTCGTCAAACTCTTCTTGCCATCATTCCTAGGCTGTTCAAGGTTGTAAAGAAGACCAAAGTCACTCAGCCGAAGTAGTCTCTCGCCTCAATTGACGCAAAGGGGGAGATTGTTGGGTCTAAGTGTTGCGTCTTTGGGCTCGGTTAATAGTCCATTTTATTTACCCGGTTTGGGCCTGTCCAACCGTGGATTACTATTAGGGTTAGCATATATATTGTGCATGCATGTATAGATTTAAAGTGATCGTTCTCATTAATTACTTTGCATTGTAACCCTAGCACACCTCTACAGTCAAAGTTCTTCATCGAGCTCTTCTGAGGTGTGAGTTATTAATCATTCGACATCATTTGATCCATTCCTGTGTTCTTTACTTGATTGGTATTGTTTTTCTGCTTGGAATCTATCGATCAATAGTACAATATTCTCAACATTTTTGAAACCCCATTTGCTATTTCTCGAAACTTCGAATTTAGTTGATGTTTCGTACGGTAGTCGTCACCTTTTTCTAGCTCCTCTCGAAACCGTTCTAAAATGTGAATCCAAAAATGGTCTCCCGGTTGTGCGTTTCCTTGAATCGAATCTTCAGAAATGTCAGCCCAAGATTTGACCAAAACTAGCTCTTCGTGTGGAAGCCATGCAGTCGGCTTTTGTCTTCTCGGTTGTGCGACACCCTCGCGCGCTTGTTTTTTCCCTTTACGTCTTTGTGGGGGTGGTGTGGGTTGAGTTTCGGGAACCATCTCTTCTTCTTCCGAGTCATCCAACTCGTCGACAAGTTGGCGTTGTTGGTGGGTTTGGGTTTGAGTTTGAGTTTGAGTTTGATTTGGCGATTGTTGATCCGGAAACACAACAAAGTTTGAAAACATTTGCAGCGGAACATTTGGAACTTGCATCGGGTAATATTGTCCAACATTTTGGTATTGGAATTGTAGTGGGGATTGAATGGGAGCATCGAGTTGGGGACAAAAAACTTCTTGTGGTGATGAATCGATAGCAAAAATGTTTCGAGAAGGGATGTTTATACTCGAAGCATGGCTTTTTTTCCTTCGATCGGAAGTTGGGGTTTGATTGTCGGGATTCATTTTTTTTTGAGAAGAAATTAGAGAGAGTAGAGGGTTTGTCTGAATTTTGTTTGATGGTAAATAGTTATGTATTTATAGGTGTGTAAAAAGGTTTAAAAAAAACAAAAAAATGGATTTAAATCCATTTAGCCGTTGCAGCTAAAAATATATATATATATATTTTTTTTTTTTTACCGTTGAATAACGGTTGTATTTCAAAGAAAAAAAACCATCCAATCACAGCAGGAGAGAGAACGCGGGAGAGGTTTCCCTCACACATTCCCGCACCACCCTTCCCCCCACCGACGGTGCGGTGTTCCGTCGGGCGGGAACCTCCTCGCGACCGTTCCCCGCTCCCACTCCGTCCGGCCTTAGACAAACAGTTTGTATTAGACAAATAGCCACAACGACATACTTATCAAACACCTATAATGTAATATATAGGGAGAAAATAAAAACACAATATTTGACCCACACACAACAACACTAACATAGAAACAGTCACAATGGCATACACACGAGCACAATAACAAAACAGTTTTACACACATAACACTCTCATTACCTATTACTTGAAAGATTAATATGATTTACTCATGAAGTCGTTTATGACTAATAGTTTCTAATCGCAATTAAAACAGATAAAATCAATAGATCAAATTACTAACATGTTGTCGATAAACATTATGACTACAGTTTCCAATAGCAAGACGAATACTTGTTGGAGGAGGCGCAATTGATGAAGATATCGAATAAACCAATAACTAAGTAGGAGATGGACTTGCAATCTTATAAACGGTGACATTGAACAATCAAGTTATTCCTCAAATTTTGGGATATTGGTAATCAACTCACAATTTTTTTGTTGTTTTGTCGCTGGGAAGTCGCATAATATGCTAATGTTTCATCCTTGAATTTTATCACATGAAAAGTTTGAAATACTTTATTGTGGTTATCAAGTTTCCCAAAATTCATGATTTGCCTGCTGATATTTAGCCTCCAATTCAAAAACTATGATTATATGCGAATTTATTTGGGATAAGAAATTAATTTAAAATTTGAGAGAATTTTGCATAATACGGATTGCATAGCTAATTTTTAGCTTTATTTCAATTTCATCGCCATCGATTCCACTTTTCATCGTCTCCTAATTGATTAGGGATTAACAATCAATCATAGTTAATCAAGACTTTGATTTGTTTTGTAATTCCAGATTTCCCGATCTTGCAACGGATGTAGAAACACGGCGTGCTGAAGAACGTCACGGCGTGTTGGGTTAACTCGGACCGTTGACCTTGACTTTTGACTTTAGTCTATAACCAAGTTTGACCTATAAGGGGTTTTGGGGCATTTTGAGTTGTATTTAAGGAATTGTTTATGTTTAGGGGTTGAGTAGAAACGATATTCGGAGTCGGGACCTATTCAACTATCGTTTTGTAATCGAGGTGTGTTTCCTCACTGGTTTAGCGGGTCTAAGGCACCAAGGCCGACCCTCGTTTAATTAGGTTATTATACTTGTTGTCTGTGTGATACTTCTATGTGCTTGTATATGTATGTCTATTAGGCAGGGCCCGTTATGTGAGTGTAGGCAGGGCCCGTATCTAATTATTATCTAAGTGTGGGCGAGGCCCGTATCTCATTGCCCGTTATTCGAGTGTGGGCGGGGCCCGTATCTCACTGTTATCTGAGTGTGGGCGGGGCATGTATCTCATTATTTCATGATAAGTAAGGTATGTGGTAGTTTGGGGAACTCACTAAGCTTTGTGCTTACTGTTTTTAGTTTATGTTTCAGGTACTTCCGGTTGCAAAGGGAAGATCTCGGTTGACTGCATCGCACACACCATTGGGATTCCGCATATGAAGTTTTACTCTAATTTTATGGCAATTGATACATTGGTTTTTATTTGAAATGTTTGGATGATATTGGAAAACACGATTTATCTATTATTAAACATGAAATTTTTGGGACCATATTTTTGGATGTTACATCTCATGATGTGAGCCTCTTATTCCTCACGTCGTGAGGCTCTTTTTTCTCCAAAAATCCAACCTTTTGACCCTTGAAACCCTAATTCGATTTGTCCAGGAAAACGGGTGTTACAACTCTCCCCCATTTAAATTATATTTCGTCCTCGAAATTAGTCCTTACCACCCTCCATAAATGTCAAGCATCATGGGCAATTCTTTCACAAACCCCGATACGGACTGAGGAATCAACTCATGCATAAATCAACCTTCCAAAACTGTAACCAACCCCAGCCTTAGCATGGCTCCTATATCCCGACTACGAATGGATCCTTACCCCTCTAGTGTTAATCAATGAAAATAATAACCATCACTATCCTACCCGAACCCATATCCTAAATCCTTGTCTGACTCCTTGGCAGACCGCCCATTCAGAATCACCGCCAATTCATCTCCACTTCACAATCCTAAGTGGGAATAAACCCTTCCATTCCTAGGTTGTATTGTTGTTTCCACTGGGAAACAGAGTCTCTGACTATTCATCGCTACCAAAAACATGTCATTCGATGACCAGGCGACTCCTAACACGAGCCTCGATCGTTGGTCTTGTACTTACCTACTTGGTCTCGTACTTACCTACCAATTAACCGATATATCGGGTTTCCCAACCGGTTTCTGAGGCTGGTAGACTCACACAATCGCACCTCGTGACTCGTGAACAAGGGTTTATCTGGCAAGAATTGTCCTAGCTCGCTTGCCATAACGGCTCCAACAGCCCTCCTGGTCCAACCAAGGATAACATAACCAACCATTAATCACAACTGAATCCTTCATTTGAGATCCAAGGGTGACTTCCCAACGCAAGTCCCACCCCTAAGTGCCAGACCAAACTAAAACTCACGTTCCGATAATCAAAAGGATTCGTAAATTCTATTTTTCTGAGCTCTCCTGCACCCATGGTGACCCCCCACTGAACTGAGATGTAAACTCCCCAATTATTCGCGAAAATTGACCATCACACGCGTGGTCCCGCTACAAGGCTTCGACAAAAAGTCTACTGATAAGGGCTACCCTAACCTAACCACCACGCGAATACCAACCACTAACCACAGAGTCATTCCACTCTAAATGCAATCCAATACCTTGCTCAATCCGGTCCCACCGGATCTCACCTATACTACACAATCAAACAGGCCCCATATGCCTCAGATCCAACAATCCTCATACTACTCAAGGAGTAGTTCTCCGTCAATAATATCTGCCTCGAGCCAGGCCTGAACTAATCTTTCCTTGGTCCAACTGACCACTCACACAATGGTCTACCCCATGCTGGTGAATGTTATGATCCCATCGCAGACTTACAACACCTCCATAACTGCCTATCGACCTGGTGAATGCTACGGCTACCCACATCGTCTTACAACACTCTTACATTGCCATGGTCCCACCATGGTTTTATCGTCCATCAACTATACCAATCATAATCAAGCATGGGTCAAAACCATATCAACTGAATCCAAACCAAGTGTTCAGGTTGTGCTTCGAACCCTAAAGCCTCAATCAGACAAGAACATGCAGAGAGGCTCTAATACAAATCCCTCCACCTGTAGCTGCTTACCTTTTCTCAATGTGTCATGACTAATGATTCACATATTCGGATAAGATAACCTGAATTCTTCCACATACCCACCATGTGTCACTACTGAGCGCAATGTAACCTGAATACCCATTCTTGTGCAACCTTTAGACCAAATGATTTCCCCTACTTGGATTCTACTACGCTCTTCCAATCTACCAAAATTGATGGATTCCTTATCCATCTCACAACCTTACAATTAAAACTCGTCATCAACTATGGCTTGCAAGAACTAGCATTCCATTATTAGCCAACCTTAGCAACCATACATATTCCAAAACCATATAAACACTTCCCGAAATCTCAACGAGCTCAATAATCCCAAGTACTTCCCATAACACAACTCCAAATCCTTAAGCCAAATCAGATCATGGCATATAACTAGGACCCTTGACTGGAACAGAAGGATTACCAATCCCACTATCCCCTTATAGCAAAATCGAGGCACTCTATACATCTCCATCAATGTCCATTAAAATTCTTCCGATAATCAAAGTATCCAAACAACCCCGAGTGATTAATTCATCACTCACAATCTGGAGTGATGGTTTTCCTCTACTCTTACCCTGTTATTAGAAGTAATTGATTCGCAGTCTGTCACCAATCAGTTGACATCCCTCTGGTGCAATACAAGCGTCCCTGACTTCTGAATTCGTTGTCCCAAATGGGGACAACCAGTTTCTACTAGATCTTTTCCTTAAATCCCCTTATGCGAGTGCTACACTTGCATCCTGAAGACATGAATCTTGGCAGGTACTCACCCGACACTTGCATTCTGAACAATCCTCTACACCTATTAATTGTGATAGATCTTCTCCATCTTGAGTTCCGATAATCTTATAAACTTACTCTGCAACTCCCGCCAACCTATTGTGTTGAAACCAATCCAATCATTCCATACGCTGATCCTCCGAGCAGGATACTCAGTTTACTCAAGGGTCCACCCTATTGATGGCTAACGACATAAATCTAGCTCCATAAGATGTGTTTCTAATCATGACTCCTGGTATGCAACATGGCATATGACAACTTTCGGATAAAATAACTATATCACTCATAGAGATACTTTCATCATTAGATAACATAGCATAACATATTATACATATTAATACAGTATCATGAGCATAATGATTAAAGCATGAAAGAGAAGAACATGATGCATACCCGTAGCATCTCTAGGTTTTGCTCCCCGTCCCGCCGAAGCACCTGCAATGGATCTTGAGTCGCCCCAACCACTAAACATGGGTAATTTACCCTAATATAACCAGGCTGATGACAACAATGACACAGTTCTACTTCCAGGGTGCATTCTTTGCGAAGGTGGCCCTTCCATCCGCACCTTCCACACTTAGACCTGTCGCACACCCGCTGATGGGTTCTTTCATCCTCAACATAGAATTCGTGGCCCCTAAGGCCTCTAGCACTAGGTATGGCAACATCCAATTGCTTATATGTTGATAGAAAAGTCGGATCATGAGTCCACTTTCTTTTCCCCAGTTTCTCCTCCAAACCAAGCTCCCGTTCCCGAGTCACCTCAATCATCCCAGTAATTGCATGCATAACCGAGGTCTGATCCTCGAACTTGGCGACCAACCTACCAGTGATATGACCAATAATATCAATTAACTCCTTGTGTAAAATTCCCAAAAGTTCAGTGTAAATCCAACCACAGAATTGATCCTCCTGAATACATGATGCATGACCCACCTTTGATCCCTCCTGACAAGTTCTAGCAATAGGGTCCTTCTCCCCGAAAAATTCCAAGGCTCCACAAGCCTTGAGCTCCCGATGAGCATCCAACTCTCATATTATAATCTCGACCCGGAAATCCCTAAGACGATCATCCAAGAGTTCCATGATCCCTTCCTTAATGGTACCAAACATCACAAGAGTTTGTTCCAAAATACCATGGGTGATCTTCGATGCGATAAATTCCCGTATCCGCTCATTCATCAGCTCACTACCAGCACCTGAGCCTGAATCAGATTCTCCTCCACGAGTGCTCATCACCATAATGAAAAGCAACCATACACATGATCAAAACATACCCAAATAATCCTCATCCCACTGGCTTCCTATATTTTCTATGACTCTTTTTGAGTCAAGTATGGATCTTGTGCTTCCAGTAGTACAGGGCCAATACTATCTTCCACACCTATCCATACTTTCCTCAAGAATTGTATCGAATCCTCTAGGTCACCTTCTCAACTAGTGCTCCAAGTATTCTCTAAACTGTTGGATTAGATGTCAAAGCCCATAACTATTATTGGTATGTACTCGACCCGAGAGTAGCATGGTCCATTTGGGTTGCATAACATCAGGACAATTTGTTAGGATGGACTTTTGAGAAGAGGTTACATATGATTTATTAATATGTTATAATTTATAATATATTAATATGAAATCATATGATTTAATTAGTATTGATCAAGAATTAGTTTGGAATTAATTCAGTGATCAAAATAGACTAATTAAATCTATGGGGACTAATTATGGTAATTGGTTATATTTATATGTGTTGGGATTATGATCCATATTGGTCTAAGTTTATGTATGGATACATAAAGAGTTGGGCCACATGAACCATGGATCATAAAACCCATGGGTATGGATTTGGGTTATACCCATGACTCCTTGAATCCTACATATAAATATGAGCTCCATAACCGAAAAACGCCACTTCTAGTTCTTGGAGTTCATGAAGGCGTTTTTGGTGCATGGAAATTCTCTCTCAAGAGTCACCTTTGTCCTAGGTGAGTTGTGATTCCATTTGACGTGCAACACTTGGGGCACTAAGTTCTTAAAGGGCAAAGTCTCCCTAGCAACATCAACAACATCAAGAGGTATGTCTAAAACTTGTCTTATTATACATATGTTATTTGTATGCTAGTTGTAGGCTTAAAGATTTGGAAACCATGTGCATGTATAATTAGAGAAAACATAGATCCAAAGATTTTAGGGTTGTATGTGCACCATAGGATGTTGTAGTATACAAAACCCAACAGTGGTATCAGAGCCATGGGTTGTTTTCTATTATATTTGATGCATGGCCAAATGTTCAAAGCTGAAAAAACTAAAAAACTAGACACTGTACAGGGGACTCGACGAGTCCATACACAGACTCGACGAGTCCATGTGCAAAATCAACCAACTCGTTGAGTTGGATAGTGCGCTCGTCGAGTTGGGCTCCCAGTGTGCAGATTTTCGAGTTTTTTTGGCCTGTTTTGGATTAGAATCATTACCACAAAGTGTTTTTTGTTTATAAAATTTGATTTTGGTGCTATGGTAATGTTTATTCTCATCCAAATAAAGGATAATTGTCAAAGTTTCAAGATTTGTGTTAGTTTATGTGTTTAGCTAAGTTCTTGAAAATTGTTGATATGAATTATCTTTGCTTATGAGTTTGATCTTGTTCATAGAAAAATTATTTGATTATTGTGTTAATTGAAATAATTGATCTTAATGGTTTTTATGAACTCCATAACTTATCCTCAAGTTATGGAAAAATGAAGAGTTTTTCATTTAAAAGCACGTTAAGTCTCATAGGTTATGAAAATGGAAGAGTCTCTAATTTTAATGTCATCATAAAATGATTTTATGTCTTCCATAACTTGTCCTCAAGTTATGGAACTTGAAAAGTCTTTCATAAAAACCATATTACACTCATACGTTATGGAAACCAAAAGTTTTTTGAATTGTTCAAAACTTTCCCTCAAGTTTTGGAATTTGTAAAGTTACCCCCCCCCCCAATGTATACTTTAATTCCAAATTAAATCCTATAATTTTAAAAGTTAAAATTTAACTCTTATACTATTAAAATATTAAAAGTTAATATTTATATATATGTATAAGAATAAATTCAGTCTTACTGTTAGTAGGCCTCATTCACGAAGTCGGTCTATAAGGGGGTATATGGTTACTGCCTATAAAATGACAGTTTAATGGGTGTCCACTCTCACCCACCTCTTCCTTGACTGGTGGATGGTCGTTAGTCGAACGGGTAGGACAGGACATTAATTCTCCCTTCATTAAAAGTATAATGATAAATATAAAGTAACTAAACTTTATTAATTCTCAATTTTAGTTACTTTAGGAAAATGTGAATTTGGTGCTAACCCATGAAATTGCACTTTGCACCTTGTTAAGTCGTTAGTGTAGCGTGTGTGGTTAACCGGCACACTAATCTGGGACTGACAATGTGTGGCAAAGGGTAGGTTGATGTTAATCATAGATCAATGGAGTGTGTGTGGTTAACCGGCACATTGATTAGGTGGTTGTAACATTAAGTGTACCAAGTTAATTTGCATTGTTATTCACTCCTTGTTTGTGATCCTCGGCATCCCAGTCACAAACTTGAAGGGCACAATCGAGATTTAAACATGTCATTGAATAGTTCAATGAATCTCAAAAGATCTAAGAGTTTCAATTCATTTAAAAACTATGTTAAATTTCGTTTTTCATGGTGGAATTTGGTAAATCGTCATTTACCTACCTTCAAATATTTTGTAGCTTGGATTACGGCATCCCTCTTCCAAGTTATAAAATATTGTGTTGGGTCCTAGCCTTAATATTTCATATTGGGTGTTATATTAAGGACTTAAATCAACTAAACTTGAATTTCTCCCTCATAGATGTCTAGTTATGACAACTATGGTCTTCCATATCCTTTTGGATAAAGCTTTCCTAATGAAGATGATATCCCAAATGGAGATCAAGGTGAAAGATTAATCCCTTTGTTGTGCGTTAATGCGACTGGAAATCATACTTCACTTCCTCCATCTCCTCCAATTATTCTCCCTAACCCACAAGTTCTTGAAAAGTTCAAGGTCACTCAATCCCTATTGGCAAGCAATGTCTATATGTGCTCACATCTTGGAGATGAAGTCACATATTGACAAGTTTGGAGAGTTGGGTGTCGAAGTATCAAGGAAGTTGGCTTTTGACTGGGTTCTTCAATCACTTCCTAAGTCATATAGCCGGTTCTTTAAAGGACTACTATGTGACAGATCACGACATGACCCTTATCGATCTTACCTATCTTCTTGTTGCTACTGAATCAGATTTGGAGCACTTGTAAAGCAAATTTGATTGGAAGACCTACTTCCCAAACTTTCATGGACATTGACAATGGAAACATTGGAAGTCCAGAAAAGTCTTCTCTTCCAAATGGAAAGGGATCGGCCATAGTCAACCCGGTTGACCAAATGGTAAAGAGAAAGGCTAAGTCTGAAATAGTCCCATGTACCATTACTAAAGAGTCCATATGTTTCTATTGCCAAAGGAAGAGGCATTGGTTGCGAACCTGCCTTATTTACCTGAAAGTTCACTAGGATGGGAAAAGTAAAAAATTTGACTATGCTTCAGGTAAAGTCCACTATTTAACTCTATTAAGTTCCTATTTGGAGATTCTTATTACATGATGTGACTAGGTCGAATTTTGATGTTTTGTAGAATCGGAAAAGGAGAGGAAGCTTAGAAGAAGAGTATGTTGAATATGATCGCGAAGATGGATTTCGATCGCATGATTCGAAGATCAGAATTTTGAGCTGCTACTTAAGAGTTATGATATGTTGCTTAGGAATAGATAACAACATAGTTTTCATATGTATTTTCATTGTAAGGATAAGTTTTTCCGCAATTTTAAAATAAAAAGAAAATTTTTGATTTTATTTATTTTAAGTATCCTTACAATGGTATTTGTGAAAATTGTTGTTTATATGATTCCATTGATAACAATATTGGAAAATGGATTTGATTCTTTCGTTTGTGGTAGTGTCATAATTTACCAAATAAGGAAAGATTTTCATCACCCAAGTTTCAGTTGAATAGAAACTTGGAATCATGCAACTTGTATTGTATGATGAATGAGAATTTTCATCTTTGGGAAATTAAGACTAATTCCTTGTTCACATATATATGTGAGTCAAGTGAAGGACTAGGAGATCGGGTACACTTGGTTGTGCGCTGATCAGGTCCACCACAGAGAACGATAAGGCCATTCGCCATGATTTACTAAAGTTTAGTAAATATGGTTGTGCTTACAAGTTTAAGTATAATTCTGAAACATTGGAAAAGTTTCAATGTTTGGCAGGACGAATGAGAAGAATCAAATTAGGCAGAAGGATAAAAGTTTCTCCAATCTGAAAAGATGGGAGAGTACTTCAGTATCATGTTTTATGATCATCTTAATGATTAGGAAAAACCATATCACAACTGATCCTCTAAGGACATCTTAGTGCAATTGTTTGACTAAGAAGAGGAATCGTGAATTGTTGAAATGGTTAAATCGAAAGATGAATCATACTTCGTTCCAAAATTGAGTCTTAGAGTAATACTCCAAGATCGAGCCTTGAGTAACATAATTTTAAGAAGGTTTAAAACACTTATCAAATGTAGAGTAAAATGTTTTCTACTCTTGTACATTTGAAATTGGTGAGTTGTGATGTTTTGGATAAAACAAAGACCAACTAAGGCCAATTGTGTGAAGTGTTTGTCTTGATAAGAATCCGTACTAACTCTTGAATATTTGCTTTGTCAAGGAATGGTTCTTGACAAGAGAATATTATATGTCAAGAGGTTAGTGGGAGTCTTAAAGATCTTGAAAAGTTTCAAGAACTAATCAAGGGTATTGTTTATCACTAGCACACGACTTGAGGTTTATATCCTATCGTGTTGACATATTCTTGTTTATGTGCCCATTCCAGTTAAAGTTGACTATGCATGTGAGTTCTATGAGTTCTCAGTTGTTTGCATAACTACTTGGAAGCAATGGTAGGCCCTTGTGCTGTCAGGTGGCAAGAAGTTAAGATTGAACGAGTTCAGTCCATATGAGTTTGGATTTGTCACTAACCTCCTCTTGTGGTTATGTTTTTTACAAATTCATATGGATAGGAACACATACACCATAAAATCTAAGTGTCATAAGGTTTCTCTTCGATTCATGAAAATGATGGCGAGGAAACGCTTTCACTAAGAAGATTTTAAGGAGATAGAAATTGTGATATTTGCATTCTCAAATTCAAATATGATTACGGAATCCCTTTTCATAATTCGAATTGTGAGCAATGGCAAAGGTCTAAACATTTGAGACTATGATTACGGCATCCCTTTTCATTGTTCTAAAATTGTTTAGACACACATGTGAGTTATCTAAGGAAAGGTGTATGATTTTGGGAAGCTTAGATAAAGTCTTATCGAAGCATCTCGTATCAGAAACCTGAACTTTGGTAATGAAAGTCAATAAAGTATTGATTTCTAGAAGTCCAGTTGATTTCTGGATACATGTCAAAGCTAGTGGGAGCATAAGTGTTATGCTGATAAGAATATAATTATCATGTTAGTGGGAGCATGATTATTATATTAAGTGTTGCAAGTTAGCAATGTTAGTTATAGAATACAAAAGTTTCAATTTGCAAAGTTGCAGGGTTTGAAAAGTTGTTTTGCTATAATTAAGGGAGAGGAAATTGTAACACCCGTGTTTTGGGGCTAAGCATTAGTAGATGATGTAATAGTCTAGGTCAACTATTGTAACTCTTTTTGGAAGTAATAAAGATGAAATATTTGAGTATTATGTGAATTATGTGCTTATATATTTGTTTATAAAGAAATAATAAAAATAAGCTTCAAAATTTAATTTTTGAATAAACCCGATATCGATATATAAAGTGGTAGTGGTCGTGACAAGGATTCCGGACACATAAAGAGCACCGAAATCCGAGGTATAACGAAGAAGTTATGACCTGTCGAAGTTTCACGACAAAACCGGCACAACGTTGTGTGATGTAAATAGTGAATTTACGATAGAGGACTTTTTGGCCTTAGTAATCTAAACCAAAGTTGTAGTATACGTTAAACCGAGAGCGTGCATAAAAAGAACGCCCAAATCTGACTTCGTATGAGGAAGTCATGAATTTTCTAAGATTTGGCTTAGCAGTGCACAGCCCGAAACTCGATTTTAGATCGGTCGGTTTTTAGACTACGCGACCTAAATGAGAATTGAAGATCTCATTAATAGGAACTCAACGGTAAAAAGACAGATGAAAACGGAGTCTGTATGTAGAAGTTATGAATTTTACGCGAACATTTAACAGTATAATCTCCTCGTACTGTTAAATTTAAGATCGGTCGAGAATTAGCCGTCGGAGTCAAAATGAAAGTTGTAGATCTTATTTTTACCTACGCGTGGATATAAAGAAGGTCAAAAACGGAGCTCATATGTGAAAGTTATAGATTTTAGAAGTCGGAAGTGTGTTATGCGAAAATGGGTGACGTGGCACAATCTTGGCCATTGCTTTCTCCCCAAGTCTTGCCACCAGATGGTGACATGCGGCACCAAGTTCATCCATATTTCACCCTATAAATAGAACCTCTCCCACCCTCATTTTCTTCACACCTTTCCCATTCTTTTTTCTCTCTCTACTCTCTCTCTAAACCTCCTAAACCCCCCCCCCCTAAGCCCTAGGGAACTCCCAAGCGAAGCCCGGTTTTTGAGAAAACCCGCTGTAAGTGAGCTACGCCTACACAATTTTTAATATAGATTTTAATTAATTATAGTAACGTTATTAGGACCTTATAATAATTATTTGGGCTATTAGTATGAGTTATATAAGTGTCATTATAATATCTTTTTAACTACTCGCGGTACGGGGAATCTGGTTAAAGGGTCGCATAGGGTTGTTGGCTTTCATAAGTGCTATATGCCAAAATGGTCATGCCCTCCGGTGTTTTATGTATGGCCCATGTCTGTACATAATGGTTGGAAAATATTGTTTAAACGCTTATATAATAGTAATAATAGCTAGACTATTAATTAGTCGCGGTTAACGTTAGACTAAACCCTAGTGGTATTAATACTAGATTTTGTCAAGGGAAAATTGTTTTGAGATAACGAAGCGCTCTCTGAGTTCGGAATCACCACCTTAACAGGTGAGTGCATAGTCACTTTCATCCTACACATAGATATGATGTATTTAATATAAACTACGTGCTATGTGTGCATATTGTCTGAATACTTGCGGTCTCTGATGATGAAAGATTTTTATACATGTTTTAAATGATTTAAAGTGTATATGTATTTTATATATACAAAAATGTTGGGGTAAAATATGGGTAGATGTAATAGACGATGTGTGATAAAATGATGAGAGGCCTCGATGTTGTTGTTGTTGATTCTGTCATCTAGTGGAGTATAGATGACGACCACATACTCTTCTAGACAGTCCAGTAGAACGATAGCGGGCTCGCAACCTATAGGTGTTTGTGAACGATGTGTTCACCGGTGTACTCCATCCCCCTCATGGTTTCCTTAAGGACATTTATTGCTGAGGAATCCCCTTAGCAGTAGTGTCCATCCCGATGATGATCCTTAGGCTAGGTCCCTTATGATAGGTGTTTAGGGACGTAAAGTGAGGATAACGGGAACGGGTAATCGGGTTATTGTTGGTTGATGAAATTAAATAACTTATTTATTGTGGGCTGAAAACCCTATGTGCTCACCAGGCTCCCAAGCCTGACCTACTCAGTTTCATGTATTACAGGTAGTGGCGCTCGAGCATAGATGTGATGTTTTGGATGAGGGACTACGGATATAGGCCTGTAGATATGAATAAATGTAGTAAGGCTTATATTGTACTGTTTATGCTTTTTATCTGTATCGAACATGACATCCCGAGGTTTTTTTTTTATGAAATACATTTCTACGGAAATGCTTTCATAAATCTTTATCATATTTTATTTTGGGAACAAATTCCGGAACACTTTTATTTAAAATGTTACTCTGATTTTTAAACAAATCATAAACAAAATCGATCTTTTCTATCCGTGAAAATGGGGATGTCACAGTTGGTATCAGAGCATTAGTTTAAGCGAACTAGGAATTTGTAGGATTTCTAGACTTAAACTTAGAATGCTAAGCGATGATTGTGAGATGTGAGCGCTAGCTTATTTAGGAAAGTATGCCTAACATGCTTAATGTGCTAAATGATTTATGCCTTATATGTTGTTATTTGTTCGGATCTATGGTCTGTTGCCGACCAGATCTGGAAACCTTATGTGTTAGGATTCTAAACGTATGAGTACGATATTAGAACTAGCATCTAATCGTTTCGGTGCGATAAGGATGATTTAAACGTCTATCCTAAATAAAGATCTAAATTCACCTTATTCGGTGTATAGATCAAAATGGCAAGAACCTGCAGTGGAGCTGGGAATGCAAATGGGAATAGGAATCAACCCCCAGTGATTCAGCAAATACCGGTTGTAGCAGATGCTCCTGAGCCAATCACGATGGCCGGAGTACAAGCGATGATCCAAATGATGTTGGATCGTCAAATGGAGGAAACAGACGTTTGCTTCAACAGAATCGAGAAGAAGCTATAATACTGGTCGAACAGCCCGAGTTGAATGATGGGCAGTCAGAAGGAGGGAACTACAGTGGGACTGTTGGTCAAGCCAACCCATCGATAGTTAGACGAAACAACCAGGATAGAGGAAATGACGGACGTGGATGCAAGTACAAGGATTTCATGGCATCCAAACCACCGTGTCTATCTGGAAACCCGACACCGGTGGAAGTCATGAACTGGATCTCCGAGATGGAGACAATGTTTGAGAGTTGCGAGTGTAGCAACATACAGAAGACCGCTCTCGCGGTTCCTCTATTAAAATATGGAGTACTAAGCTGGTGGAAGCTACTAGCTGATTCAATGCCCAAGGGTGACGCAAGCAAGATGTCTTGGGAGGATTTTCTGGTGCAACTGAAGATGCAATACTGCTCGGAGCAGCATCTTCTGGAAATCAACAATGAGTTCCAGAATCTGAAGAAGGGAAGAATGAGCATCGCTGAATACGCTGCAAGTTTTACAGAGAAAATGAAGCTTGTTCCGTACCTAGTTCCAACCGAACTCTCCAAAGTTAACAAGTTTGCCCACGGATTACCAGCAGACTTTGGTCCGATGGTCAAGCAAGCAACCACTCTGAAAGCCGCCATCTGGGCTGCTAAGAATGTGTAGACCCATATTCGAGAGAAGGGTCTGGAGAGAGCGGAGGTTGGTGAGAAAAGGAAATTTGATGGATCCTCGAGGTCCAACAAGAAGAGTAAATTCTCAAAGTTTGGTTCGAGAGGAGGAGGAGCTGAAGCAAATTGGTGCGACAAATGCCAGAAGAAGCACCAAGGAAAATATGACGGAGGGGTTACCTGTTTCAAGTGTGGAAAGCCCGGGCACTATGCCAACGAGTGCACGTTCACTAAGAAGGTATGTTATGAGTGCAACGAGGAAGGGCACATTTCGAGGGACTGCTCGAGGAAGAAGGAGGCAGGAAGACCCAACATTCCACCAAAGCCGAAGGCAAGATCCTTCCAGATGACAATCGAGGCTGCAAAGGAGGCAATAGATGTCACTTCAGGTACCTTTCTTGTAAATGGTTTGCCTGCCAATATACTGTTTGATTCCGGAGCAAACTACTCCTTTGTGTCACATAAGTTTGGTGGGAAACTAGCATTGCCCATAGAAAAACTTGATAATGCCCTGATTGTAGAAGTTGCCAGTGGCAAGTTCGTACCCGTTAGTGATCGTATTAAGAACATAGTCATCGACTTAAACGGAAACAAATTCCACGAAGAGTTGTTACCCATAGAATTGAACGGTTTCAACATCGTTCTGGGAATGGATTGGCTCAGTGCCAATGATGTCGAGATACTATGCCGAAAGAAGATAGTAAGACTAAACCCACCCAGAAAAGAGTCATTGATGGTGTACGGGGACAAACGCAGAGTAAATTCTGGAATCATCTCCCTGATGAAAGCCAGAAAATGTTTGTCCAAAGGATGCACATCATATTTGGCATTCGTAATTGATGCAAAGAAGGAGAAAAAGGAGGTGCAGAGTATACCAGTGGTGTGTGATTATCCAGAAGTCTTTCCCGAAGATCTTCCCGGATTACCGCCTGATAGACAAGTAGAGTTCCGAATAGACTTGTTACCAGGAATGACACCAATAGCAAAAGCACCATATCGATTAGCACTGACGGAGATGAAGGAGCTTATGACGTAACTTCAGGAGTTGTTGGACAACGGTTTCATTCGACCTAGTTCATCACCCTGGGGAGCTCTGGTGCTATTCGTGAAGAAGAAAGACGGAAGCATGAGAATGTGTATAGATTACAGAGAGCTGAACAAGGCAACGGTAAAGAACAAGCACCCATTGCTGAGGATTGATGACCTATTCGATCAGCTGCAAGGTTCGAGCTATTTCTCAAAGATCGATCTCAGGTCAGGATATCATCAGCTAAAGGTAAGAGAGCAGGATATTGAGAAGACTGCATTCAGAACAAGATATGGACACTACGAGTTCTTGGTTATGTCATTTGGACTAACCAATGCTCCAGCAGCGTTCATGGATTTGATGAACAGGGTTTGTAAACCATTCCTCGATAAATTCGTGATAGTGTTCATAAATGACATTCTGATTTACTCGAAAAGTCAAGAGGAGCATGGCAGACACTTGCGGGAAGTGTTAGAAGTATTGAAGAAGGAGAAGTTGTATGCAAAGTTCTCCAAATGTGATTTTTGGATCCGAGAAGTCCAATTCTTGGGTCATGTGGTTAACCAAGAAGGAATAATGGTTGACCCAGCAAAGATCGAAGCTGTGATGAAGCAGGAACGACCGAAAAGTCCCACGGAGATTCGAAGCTTTCTGGGATTAGCTAGATATTACCGAAGGTTTATCCAAGGCTTTTCTTCGATAGCTGCTCCATTGACAGCTTTGACCCACAAAGGAGCTACTTATACATGGAGCGAGAAGCACGAAGAAGCATTCGAGAAGCTAAAGAAGAAATTATGTGAAGCACCGATTCTTTCTCTACCCGATGGAGTTTAAGACTTCGCGGTATATAGCGATGCGTCGGGAGTCGGGTTGGGATGTGTTCTAACTCAAAGAGAAAAGGTGATAGCATATGCATCGCGACAGTTGAAGGAGCATGAAAAGAACTACCCCACTCATGATTTGGAGTTGGCAGCGGTAGTATTTGCTCTAAAGATATGGAGGCATTACCTCTATGGCACGAAGTGCAAGCTTTTCACTGATCATAAGAACCTCCAGTATCTCTTTAATCAGAAGGAATTGAACATGAGACAACGACGCTGGCTAGAGTTACTCAAGGACTACGACTGTGAGATACTTTACCACCCCGATAAAGCAAATGTTGTTGCTGATGCTCTCAGTCGGAAAGTCAACCTTGAAAGAAAAAGGCCAAGAGCGTTGACAATAAAAGTCGTCTTGACAATTGTGGAAAGCATAAAGAAAGCTCAGGAAGAAGCTTCAGAGAAGAATAACCGAAAGGAAGAGCGTTTGGGTAAAACGTTAGTGTTCGGTATAAACAGTCAAGGACTGAAGGTATTCCAAGATCGAATTTGGGTACCTAAGACAGGAGGAGTAAGAGATCTTCTGATGGAAGAAGCTCACAAGACCATGTACTCAATTCATCCCGGCAGCACAAAAATGTATAGGGACCTAAAACCCTACTACTGGTGGCCGACGATGAAGCTCGATGTTGCAAAGTATGTGGGCGAGTACGTAACTTGTGCAAGAATTAAGGCACAACATCAGAAACCGTATGGGAGTTTAGAAACTTTACCTGTACCCATGGGTAAATGGGAAGACATCACCATGGATTTTATGACTAAACTACCCAGGACGAAGAACGGTCACGACATGATTTGGGTAGTCGTTGATCGTTTCACCAAGAGTGCACACTTCATAGCAGCCAACGAGAGGTGGTCTATGGATAAGCTTGTAAATGCTTATGTGAAGGAAGTGGTAAGACTTCACGGTGTTCCTCTGACGATTGTATCGGATCATGATAGTCGTTTCACGTCAAGGTTTTGGAGAAGTCTACAAGAGGAATTGGGTACGAAGTTGTGTTTGTGTACAGCTTACCATCCGTAGACTGATGGTCAGAGCGAAAGAACGACTCAAATACTGGAAGATATGCTGAGAGCATGTACCCTGGAGTTCCAAGGGAACTGGGATGAGCACTTACCTCTGGTATAATTTTCCTACAACAATAGTTTCCACTCGAGCATCAAGATGGCGCATTATCAAGCTTTGTATGGACAGAAGTGTCGTACACCATCTTGTTGGCTTGAGGCTGGAGAAAAGCAGTTTATGGTCCCCGAGATAGTCCATGAGACTGCTGAAAAGTTGAAAGTAATCAGGGAGAGGATGTTAGCAGCTCAGGATCATCAGAAGAGCTATGCTGATAAGAAGAGACGACCGATGACATTCGAAGTTGGGGATTCGGTTTTGCTTAAAGTCTCACCGTGGAAGGGACTTATAAGATTTGGGAAACGAGGAAAGTTGAGTCCAAGGTTTATTGGACCGTTCAAAGTTCTTCAGAAAATTAGGAACCAAGCTTACAAGCTCGAATTACCCGAAGAACTAGATGGTATTCATAACACCTTCCATGTGTGTTATCTAAGGAAGTTCACGGGAGAACTTCCCGACATAATTCCAATCTCATAGTTAAGAATGAATGAGAATAAGAGGCTGATTGAAGAGCTCGAGGCAATTGTTGACCTTAAGACTAAGAAGTTACGACGCAAGATGGTCGACTTAGTGCTAGTCCGTTGGAAACATTCGAATGGGCCGAATCTCACTTGGGAAACAGAGAGTCACATGATGAGTCGTTACCCACATATGTTTGCTAATGCATGATTCCGGGACGGAATCATCCTAATGGGGAGAGAATTGTAACGCCCGTGTTTTGGGGCTAAGCATTAGTAGATGATGTAATAGTCTAGGTCAACTATTGTAACTCTTTTTGGAAGTAATAAAGATGAAATATTTGAGTATTATGTGAATTATGTGCTTATATATTTGTTTATAAAGAAATAATAAAAATAAGCGTCAAAATTTAAGTTTTGAATAAACCCGATATCGTTACATGAAGTGGTAGTGGTCGTGACAAGGATTCCAGACATATAAAGAGCGCCGAAATCCGAGTTATAACGAAGAAGTATGACCTGTCGAAGTTTCACGACAAAACAGGCACGACGCTGTGTGACGTAAAAAGTGAATTTACAATATAGGACTTTTTAGCCTTAGTAATCTAAACCAAAGTTGTAGTATACGTTAAACCGAGAGCGTGCATAAAAAGAACGCCCAAATCTGACTTCGTATGAGGAAGTTATGAATTTTCTAAGATTTGGCTTAGCAGTGCACAACCCGAAGCTCGAATTTTAGATCGAGCGGTTTTTGGCCTACGCGACCTAAATGAGAATTGAAGATCTCATTAATAGGAACTCAACGGTAAAAAGACAGACGAAAACGGAGTCTGTATGTAGAAGTTATGAATTTTACGCGGACATTTAACAGTATAATCTCCTCGTACTGTTAAATTTAAGATCGGTCGAGAATTAGCCGTCGGAGTCAAAATGAAAGTTATAGATCTTATTTTTACCTACGCGTGGATATAAAGAACGTCAAAAACGAAGCTCATATGTGAAAGTTATAGATTTTAGAAGTCGGAAGTGTGTTATGCGAAAATGGGTGACGTGGCACAATCTTGGCCATTGCTTTCTCCCCAAGTCTTGCCACCAGATGGTGACATGGGGCACCAAGTTCACCCATATTTCACCCTATAAATAGAACCTCTCCCACCCTCATTTTCTTCACACCTTTCCCATTCTTTCTTCTCTCTACTCTCTCTCTAAACCTCCCACCCCCCCAAGCCCTAGGGAACTCCCGTAGCGCTAGAAGAAAGCCCCAGAGTGCTCGACAGCTCTGAGAAGAAGAGATTTTCGGCTTAGGAACGCTGCTCCAAGCGAAGCCCGGTTTTCGAGAAAACCTGCTGTAAGTGAGCTACGCATACGATATTTTTAATATAGCTTTTAATTAATTATAGTAACGTTATTAGGACCTTATAATAATTATTTGGGCTATTATTATGAGTTATATAAGTGTCGTTATAATATCTTTTTAACTACTCGCGGTACGGGGAATCTGGTTTAAAGGGCCGCATAGGGTTTTTGGGTTTCAGAAGTGCCATATGCCAAAATGGTCCTGCCCTCCGGTGTTTTATGTCTGGCCCCTGTCTGTACATAGTGGTTGGAAAATATTGTTTAAACGCTTATATAATAGTAATAATAGCTAGACTATTAATTAGTCGCGATTAACGTTAGACTAAACCCTAGTGGTATTGATACTAGGTTTTGTCAAGGGAAATTTGTTTTGAGATAACAAAGCGCTGTCTGAGTTCGGAATCACCACCTTAACAGGTGAGTGCATAGTCACTTTCATCTTACACATAGATATGAAGTATTTAATATAAACTACGTGCTATGTGTGCATATTGTCTGAATACTTGCTGTCTATGCTGATGAAAGATTTTTATACATGTTTTAAATGATTTAAACTGTATATGTATTTTATATCTACAAAAATGTTGGGGTAAAACATGGGTAGATGTAATAGACGATGTGTGATAAAATGATGAGAGGCCTCGATGTTGTTGTTGTTGATTCTGTTATCTAGTGGAGTATAGATGACGACCACAGACTCTTCTAGACAGTCCAGTGGAACGCTAGCGGGCTCGCAACCTATAGGTGTTTGTGAACGATGTGTTCACCGGTGTACTCCATCCCCCTCATGGTTTCCTTAAGGACATTTATTGCTGAGGAATCCCCTTAGCAGTAGTGTCCATCCCGATGATGATCCTTAGGCTAGGTCCCTTATGATAGGTGTTTAGGGACGTAAAGTGAGGATAACAGGAACGGGTAATCGGGTTATTGTTAGTTGATGAAATTAAATAACTTATTTATTGTGGGTTGAAAACCCTATGTGCTCACCAGGCTCCCAAGCCTGACCTACTCAGTTTCATGTATTACAGGTAGTGGCGCTCGAGCATAGATGTGATGTTTTGGATGAGGGACTACGGATATAGGCTTGTAGATATGAATAAATGTAGTAAGGCTTATATTGTACTGTTTATGCTTTTGATCTGTATCGAACATGACATCCCGAGGTTTTTTTTATGAAATACATTTCTACGGAAATGCTTTGATAAATCTTTATCATATTTTATTTTGGGAACAAATTCCGCAACACTTTTATTTAAAATGTTACTCTTATTTTTAAACAAAGCATAAACAAAATCGATCTTTTCTGGCCGTGAAAATGGGGATGTCACAGAAATTATACTTCATTCCAATTATAAAAGCTTAAATTGAGATTTTAATCAAATTTAGTCAAGTATATATATGAATGTTATGTTGGAATGGTTCAACATAAGGAAATTTTATATATGGAAATATTAATTGCGTTCTCAATATTCGATTATGATTACGGTATCCCTCTTCATAGTCCGAATTTTGAGAACATGGCTAATAGGAAAAATTATAGCAAAAGACTGGTCTGGGATCATGTCTTTATGTGAGATATTATGAATTGTATCCCATATGCTTCAGGTATAGGATCGATTGCATATGCTATAATATTTCTATGTGTTCTGAATTTTCCAAATGCCTAGGGCATTAAGAGGGAAAAAGGACCAGAACTGTATATGACTAAAATGATTAAGCAATTGTCGAGGAAAATCTGAGGCTTACCAAAGATTTGTAACTCATGGACAGTTGGAAGTATAGTGTTAATTTTGGAAGGACCATATTGGCATATTCTAAAAAGAGACAACTCTTGTTCAGAAGTGATAGTCAAAATGGGAATATGGAAATGTTTCCATAAGTGGAAATTATTCTTTAAATCTGTGTAAGATTAGAAAACTTAATGCAAGAAGGATGTTCAAAGGAATGTACTTTGAATGTGAGACTTCGTTTCCATGGAATTGCTCTCCATTGGAATACTTTGTAATGTATGTAGCCAAGTCTTTGTGATTTTTTGTGCATAGTCATTACAAGAGGATCATTGCATATAAGTTTAGAATCTAACAAATTTCTGTAAATGGAAAAGAATCTTGTATTCTTACATTTGTCGTAAGGATTTGGAATTGTGAAATGAGCATCATTGAAATGTTTTCAATTGATCTATTCCACAAAGAAAGGATCATAGGTAAACATAGTGTGCATGCTTGAAGCATGGGACAACTATTGTTTTAGTTCAAGTATTAAGTTGATTATTTGAAACATTATACAATGAATAATGAGTAATCAATATGACTCAAAAGTTTTGGGGCCATATAGGATTAGTATTGTTCTTGTGTTTCACTTTGCATGTTTTGACTTCCTGAATAACTAGGTTATTCAAACTGTCCATAGTCGATCATACTTTGGAAGTAGGTATTGAGGCAAGATTGTCATGAATGGGTCTGTAGTATGTCTAGAGGTTTTAGACATAGCTGCAATATTCATGAGTGCTCCTTGAATAAGATTCGAGTATTGGATTAAACCCACGCTCATTTGAATCACTTCATGGATTTTATCACGAGTGATCATGAGATGATAATATCTTATATTCTCCAAACGGGGACGTGTGAGTTGTAGTTGCGAGTCGGTTGCACATTGACATATGTAAACGCACTAGTAACTTGGATGTTATAAAACATATCGTTGTGTGTAATTTGATGAGTGAGTACAAGCAAGCATTTAGGTCGAAGTTTATCCGTTCCTTTTACCCCATGTGGATAAAACCGATATCTATGGGCCCCTCGATGATTTAGTGATGACAACCCTAAGTGCTCGGTCGGGCCTGGACTGGTTTGATTTGTTCAATTAGGAGGTCGTCATAAATCAGAAATCGGGAAACAACAGATGGACAAAGAGAATGATTATAATACACGTCTCAGTCCATATGATATCTAGAATGGAGGAATATATGATTCCTTATCTAACGGACACGTCATTGACTAGGTCAGAGTTCGACTACGGCTTTTAATAGCTACGATTGCTAGTCTGGATTTTGGAGTCATATTTGCAATAATAGTTTTAGACTTTTCCAAGTGGGAGAATATTGGATTAGATGTCTAAGCCCATAACTATTATTGGTATGTACTCGACCCGAGAGTAGCATGGTCCATTTGGGTTGCATAACATCAGGATAATTTGTTAGGATGGACTTTTGAGAAGAGGTTACATATGATTTATTAATATATTATAAGTTCTAATATATTAAAATGAAATCATATGATTTAATTAGTATTGATCAAGAATTAGTTTGGAATTAATTTAGTGATCAAAAGAGACTAATTAAATGGGGACTAATTACGGTAACTGGTTATATATATATATATATATATAAATATATATATATATATATATATATATATATATATATATATATATATATATATATATGTGTGTGTGTGTGTGTGTGTGTGTGTGTGTGTGTGTTGGGCTTATGATCCATATTGGACTAAGTTTATGTATGGATACATAAAGAGTTGGGCCACATGAACCATGGATCATAAAACCCATGGGTATGGATTTGGGTTATACCCATGACTCTTGGAATCCTACATATAAATATGAGCTCCATAACCTAAAAACGCCACTTCTAGTTCTTGGAGTTCATGAGGGCGTTTTTGGTGCATGGAAATTCTCTCTCAAGAGTCACCTTTGTCCTAGGTGAGTTGTGATTCCATTTGAGGTGCAACACTTGGGGCACTAAGTTCTTAAAGGCCAAAGTCTTCCTAGCAACATCAACAACATCAAGAGGTATGTCTAAAACTTGTCTTATTATACATATGTTATTTGTATGCTAGTTGTAGGCTTAAAGCTTTGGAAACCATATGCATGTATAATTAGAGAAAACATAGATCCAAAGCTATTAGGGTTGTATGTGCACCATAGGATGTTGTAGTATACAAAACCCAACATAAACAACGCAACCAACCCACTAAAGCACTTCCTAGGCTCTCCTAAGTTTCCGACCTCACCCTGTCATCAACTGCCACAGAACTCCCAATAATGTCAATTAACCACCTCATGAATACAATCACATGCAACAAAGCTTAGATAATCCTTCAAGTAAAAGTCCCATCCCTACAATGGTTAGACTCGTACGAGAGCTGCGCAATTGGTCCAAATCAATCACTTTGAGATTATTTAACTCGCATCACTAAGAGTTCCATAAACCACCAAGCAAGCAACATTCAGGCACCAGAAAGTCTAACCAATGTACCACCTATTCAGGCCATTCTATCCAATCATCTGAAATCCATACTGGCATATGACACTAAAAGCTCAAACAATAGGCATACAAAGGCATCTATCCTATCATAAAATCTTAAGCAAATCATTAGCCCTATTCTAGCATGCAATTCTCATATAACATAACAAACATGTATGGGTATTATGGGAATCACTTACTTGAACTCGGATGATTGCATACACCACATCCCTTTCTTTTATTAGAAAAATCCTTTAATAAAACATTTATTTTATGATAAATATACCAAACCATCAGTTTGAGTTTAGAGACACCCGAGAGTGTGCCCGAATCCCTCAACCCAAGGCGCTGATACCAACTTGTAACGTCCCAAAAATTATAAGGTAAAAATTTCATTTTTAGTTCAACCATAAACACCATTTAACCATTTCAATCATTCAAAAGTAATCAGAGTAAATAGTTATCAGAGTACAATTCCCAAAATCATAAAGTGCGGAAATATGGGTGGATGCGTTGCGATCAAGTCGGGCTCTTCCCTCACGAACCGGGAGTACTTGAAAAACATTTTAAACATAAACTATAAGCACGAAGCTTCGTGAGTTCCCCAAAAACACCACATACCATACATATAATGGGCCTTGCCCTCCAATCATCGGGCCACGCCCGACATCAGGCCCCGCCCGAAACAGATCTGTCAATAACATACGATGGGCCCCGCCCAACATACTCATCAAGCCCCACCTGGTATTCATACAATACACATAAAACACATACATGAGTCACTAAAATAAGCAGCAAACAATATACTCACCAAGCCCCGCCTGGCATCAGACCCCGTGTGGTATACATATCACTTATCACACATGCAAGAGTTATGCAGAAAATTAGCATCCTAATCATAATAAATCATGGGCCGACATTGGAGCCTTCGAACCGCCAAACATAGGGAGAAGACTCACCTCAAACTGCTGAAGAATCAGATAAAAGCTCAGGCTGCTGATCCAGGAAATCTCCGCACTAACATCATCAAATAATACCCAATTAATAATTGGTCCATAAACCATAACTGAAATTCCTAGTTCACATGTCCAACACCCAGGGTAAAAGACCATTTTACCCTTTCCTTACTTGGCCCAAAACCAAGGCCCAACCCAATGGCACCAAAAAGCCCAATACAGCCCAAACTCCTAAATAATACCTAAAGTCCATTATGGGCCCAATCCAAGAAGGCCCAAATTTAGAAAAGATATTGGCCCAACAAGGCCCAAACCCTAATCGTCCAAAATGGCCCAATTCAACGGTCCAAACTCCAACGGTTGATCCTTACGGTGTGACCAACTCATGGCCACGTTGTGACAATCAACTCGACTCGGTCCCAACTCAGCGGTTCAACTCAGCCCATAAATTTGATTCCAATTATCGTCACGTCGTGACCACTTCCTAAGTCACGTCGTGACCTAATCAGGACAAAACAGTCAGGATGGCAAGCATCCTCACGACGTGACAGGCTTATTCCTCACGTCATGAGCGCTGCCCTGGCCAACTTTTATCATTAAGCTCTTATTCCTTTCAGCCATAACTTGGGACTTTCCAGAGGGTCTTTCCTCACCCAAAGGATGATAAAAAATCATAGCTTCTTATTCATGCATGTCTAATGCATGACTCAAACACTCACTAGCTCAAAAAGAGGGAAAATGAGATCAAGACTCATGCTTGTAGCCCAAAACTACTCCAGAACTCATATCCAAAGCTTATAATTCAAAAGATGTCTCAACGATCCATAAAGTTGCCAACTTTATGGATCTCATGCATGAAATCCCACGCAATCAAGCAAAAAGAAGCTTAAAGTCTAGATCTATAAACTTAAACTCATAAAGGTTGAATCTTGGAAACTTACAAAGGTCCATAATGTGCACAAGATGATGATGATGAAGCCTCCTTGCTGGACCAACACTCTAGAACATCTTCTTCTAGTTACTAAAACACCAAAATGGATCCAAACCCACCAATAGGGACTAGGGTTAGGGTTTTCTGAGTTGGGAGAGGTGGAGGCTGAGAAATGAACCCTAAAACCGAGTTACGGGGGACTAAATACGTGGGCTCTAAAAGTTTGTAGGCTTGGGCTGCAGCAGTTCTCACGTCGTGAGCACACTATGTCTCATGCCGTGAGACCAGTCTCGCATAACTGTTCAACTTAACCTATCTCACGACGTGAGCCTCTTATTCCTCAAATCATGAGGCTCATTTTTCTCCAAAAATCCAACCTTTTGACCATTGAAACCCTAATTCGATTCATCCAAGAAAACAGGTGTTACACCACCCCACCCAACTATCAGCCGCGGAAGAAACTTCTACCGATATCAACTAACTAGCCTACAAATACAATTACATGCAACAAAAATTAAATAGTCTTTCGACTGAAAGATCCTGTACTACAACGGTTAGAATTAAACGAGAGTGCACAATAGAACCAATAAAACATTCTAAAACTATTTAATTGTTATGCCATGCAACCTAACTTATTCACTTAATAGTTATCTAATATCAATATAAGTTTCTCTTAGCACAAAGCAAGAAACATTCAAGTAGTCAGTCTAACAAGCAATTATATCACATCCACTCTATACTAGTATTTGCTACATCTTTCCTAGATCAGTAGGAATCACCCTCACCCTGTTACACTGAATCACATGGAGTCTCCACCCGTCCCGACATGTTGTCTCTTGAATGCACATTCGTATACATTGTAAAACTAGATGGCCATTCGAATAAAAGATTCTACAGTAGAACGGTTGGACTCAAATGAGAGTTACACACCAAGCTAAATAAGGCATTCTAAGTCTATCTAGCTCCTGTTACATACAGCCTAAAACATTCACTTAACAACCTATCATTACTAGCACAAACTCCAAACAACACATAACATGCATACAACATAACATGTAAAATATCAGGATATCTAGCATACATACACCTTATGTCCTAGAAAGCAGTAAACCATATCAAACCATTTAACATTTTCAGATGGCTTCGGCTGACTGTACACACTACGTCCCCGACTTTGTTTCCAAATAATTTATTATTTTTTTTACAAAACCTTTCTTTCAAAATAACTCTCGAGCTGCTAACTTGAGTTCAAAACTCACCGAAGTGAGGCTGATTCTCTCAGCTGTGTTCTGATACCAATTTGTTATGTCCCAAAATTTGCAATAAATTTGAACTTTTTAAAACTACATAAGTATAATCAAAATTGTATCTTTTATTCAAAAAAAAAGTTTCAAAAATGCTCATTTTTGACCCCTCACATAAAAATCTTTAGATTTTGCTAATTGATTATTTTTAATTATTTACTATTACATTTCTTATATTATTATTATTATTAATCATATTTATTCATTTGAATTTATACCTATATTCTTTCATGAAATAATTAAATGGAAAACGAGGCGTTACATCGAACTCTTGAGATCAAATCAACTAAGGTACTGTTTGGTTCGCAGAATGTTTCTAAAGGAATTGAAATTTGAATTGGAAAAGGAATATGTCAGTGGTAAGTGGTGATGGTGGTGGTGGTGGCGGTGGTAAGTGGTGGTGGTGGCGACTGCAGTGGTGGTGGCGAAGGTGGTGAAGTTGGTGGTGGGTGGCGGTGGACGATGGTGATAGAAGTTATGTTGTGAAATAAAACAAGGATAATAAGGTAAAATGTCACTTTCTTTCATAGTAGGAAATTAATTTCATCATCTTTTTGAAGGAAAGTGTTTTCCCCTATTTGATGAAAAAAAAATTCATTTAGGATTTCAATTCTTTCATACAAAGTTGAACCAAACACTACACTGTGGTGGAATTGGATTCTTTTCCCCCAAATTTCATTCCATTCTTGTGAACCAAATACACCCTAATGCAAGTGTGCCCTCCGCACTATCCGAACTCGTGATATAGCCGAATATTGTTCAACACATTTACTCTAATAAATGAAGGTTTTTTTTTTTGCCATACGTCACACTCTCATTCAATTTGTCAAATGTTATTTTGTGGTTATTTTGAATTAATTTCTTTTCCACATGTCATTTTATGAGTTTTTCTATTTTAATAAATTTCACATAATATTTTAAAATAATAATTACAATAAATGTAGTAATAAATGAATATCAATTTCATTAATGGACTTACCTTCTTATTTCAAAATTCCTAAATTAAAGCCCATTAGTTTATTTTGTTTATTTATTTAAATTTAAAAGATAAAAAAATCAATTTTAATAATTCATTATTTTTCTTAGTTTCTTATAAATCAAAAGTTTTTAAATATTTAGACATTTATATTTAATTTTTTTTAATTAACCCATGTAATACATGGGTCTTACATCTAGTATCAAATTAATTTTGATTTCACTAAAAAGTTCTATGACACTAAAATCATCAACATAAACTACAATTGCTTTGAATCAACAAAAATATTGGCAAAACTTATTATACCCGGTCATGTTTTGTTATTTATTAAAAGAAAACTTGCAAAATTCTTGATAATTAAATTAAACAAAAAAAAATACAACTAAGTAATCTTATATGATTTAGTAATTTACCCTAAACTTTTTGCTCGTTTACAAATTATTTCTTTTACTTTGGATCGGATTCAAGCTAATTCTTTTTATTAAAATTTCTGAATTAAAATTAAAATATTTAAATACAATAAGTAGGAACCATCAATGAAGCAAAATGTGATGTCAATTCAAAAGATCCTTAGGAAGTCGTTTTCAATTAAATATGGAAACAAGCGGCAATGGTGCGCACTACGTAAGTACGTAGGTGTCGCAACATGCAACCATTCAATTTATTTTCCTTTCATAATTGAATAAAAAACAAAGGTCAGAATATCGTGCATTGACCTTTTGAAAGTAGTCAGGAAAAAAGAATATCAGTACTCAAAAGGTACTAAAAAATTGTTGAGGCTAAAAAAACTAAAGGTTGAAGAACAAATTCCCTCCATACGATAGAGGCATCACAAGCACCAAAAAGAAAGTTTTTCACAAAAAGTCGATCCCATCCTTTCTCTTCCACCAGAAATTTCTGGATCAAGAACAAATGGAATTCAAACTAGAGGCGACCCTACTCCCTACACCTCTGTCGAATTTTGCTTTCATGATCCCTAAACTATGCTTTCCTGCATTCAATCACACACCTTCTTCTCCTACAAAACCCTTGATCTCTCCATCATTCACTACCGATTCGTTTTGGAACGATAACAACAAGGAGATTTCATATTTGAAGATTGTATCAACTAAAAGGTTAGCTTTTTGTATATGTATTTTGAGTTAGTTATATGTATTTTGTTGTTGTATGTTTGGTTGTAACTGTGTTGATTTGGCATAGAATTACGAATGAAATAAATAAACATTTCTTAAATGCGTGAGGTTTACATTCATGTGTTGTCTACTACTGACTATGTGATTTAGATCGAAATGTTTGCAGAATTAGATACAGTTGCCGATTTTACGTTTTATTTAGAAACTTCATTTTGAATAAAAGGAAATATGATTATCCATTTATGTGTATAAGAGTGTGCCTAGTTATTCATTTTGCGACTTTTCTGTGAATTCACAACAAGGCTATGGTGAAATGGGGGTAACCAGGTTACCTTTAAGATGTTTTAAATTACGATTCTTTGACTTCAATGATGTTTTAAGTTCATTATTTGCCTTTGTTATTTTCACCATAATAGTTTTATAATAATATTAAACCAAAAGTTCATATTCTTATTTTCACCATAATATTTTTTATAATAATATTAAACCAAAAGTTATTATGGTATTTGCCTTTATTTTTATTTATAACTTTAACAACTTAAGTCCTCACAATTTAACATCACCATTTAACTCTCTCCCTAAGCTTTCATTATTCACAACTTTGGCCCATATTTGAAATTGTTTTACAAATTTAATTAGTATCCTTTTATGCTTTCATACTTTGACCACACATGTTTTTTATTTCATATTTTAGCTACAAAAATTCTTTTTTTTTGACATATTTGGTCCCTAAATTATAGTTTTGTGGTTTCGTACTTTGGCCAAAAAACTTTTTTATTTCAGATTTTGACCACGAAAGTTTTTTTTGTTGATAGATTAGATCCCTACACTTTCGTATGTTGGCACTTTCCACCCCTACTTTATAGAATGTCACTTTCGACTCATCTACTTTGTAAAATATCTTTTATTGCCTTCAACTTAAACATCAACATTTTTCCCTTTAACTTTCGTATATTGACATGTTTGCAAGTTTCATCCCTAGACTTTTGTATGTCGGAATAAAGCCATTGTTTTGTAAAAATGAACACAACCCCCCCCCCCCCCCATCTCCTCACAAACCGTGCACACAAAACATAACATAGTAAGCAAAACCGCGCATGCTTTTCCCGCGGAGCGGGAGTGTGCCTAGTTATTCATTTCAACTAGAAGGACATTTTAAACTATATTCATTGACCTTAATGATGTTTTAAATATTCACATAGAAGTTTAAGCACCTAGGAAAAAAAAGTTGGGGACAAGTTAAATCAATTTTAAAATTTTTATAAAGTATCAGCGACATTATCTCTATAGAGACGATCCAAACGCAAAAATAAAATAAAATAATAAATAAATAAATAGAGACGAAACTATCAATTTTGATCAACTACTGAAACAATTTTAATAGTTTACTCGTACTTATTTTTAACAACCAAAATAAATAGTTATACATGTGTTCTTAAACTTAAAGCTTATAAAATCTAAAAAACAAAAATATAAATAGGGGCATCCCAAGCACCAAAAAAAGGTTTTCCACAAAAAAAAGGCATCCCATCCTTTCTCTTCCACTAAAAATTTCTGGATCGAAAACTAGAAAACTACCCGCATAAATAAACTTTCATTTTCTTTCTTTTGTGATTTTCAATCTTCTTTATTTTTAAAAAAGAATATCAACAACCTTTGCTTTTTCTAGAAATCTATATCTTTTAGAGTAAATTACACGAATGGTCTCTATGGTATGGGGTAATTTGCACGTTTGGTCCCTAACTTATTTTTTTAATTCGGAAGGTCCCTATAATTTGTTTTTGTTGCGCTTGGTCCATGTCTTACCTAAAAAGACTATTTTTCCCTTGATTTTTTAATTTATTTAAATAAAATGGGGTAGGTAAGGTAAGGTAAGGTGAGGTGGAAGTGGGGTTGGTGATGTGTTTATTTAAATAAATTAAAAAATTAAGGGCAAAATAGTCTTTTTAGGTAAGACAAAGACCAAACTCGCAACAAAAACAAACAGTAGGGACCTTCCGAGTTAAAAAATAAGTTATGGACCAAACTTGTAAATTACCACAAACCATAAGGACCATTCGTTTAATTTACTCTATCTTTTATAAATATTGATGTTATTTAGAAACACTCGTCCATATTATCAATGATTTTGACATGTATTTTCGTGTTTCCGTTATGAGGTTTTTGTGTTTTGAGTGCTAGATGCTAATGCCAGTGTCTGTTAAAATAATATAATAAAAATTGATGACACATTTGAATTTTTGTTTACATGCGAAAAGACCACGTGGTTGGTAACACAGTGTTCTTCACTTTTGGAGTGAAAGTAAACAAAGAAAAAAAAGTAACTTATCGTTTTATTCATGTTTTTAGATGCAAATCAAAGAAAGGAAATAATATATTCTTATAATTTGTTGCTTTTGACCATCATTATAGATTGTCGTAACATAATACAGTAGTTTTCATTTTTTGAGGAGGCTCTTTTACAAATTTGTATGGTTGTTTAGTGCATTAGTTTAATAGATAAATTTGGATATAATATAGAAGAAAGTGTATGGAGTTTAATTAGGGGTGGGAATGGGTTGGGTTGAGTTATAAATGGGTTGACATGTTTAATTAAATGAATTGAAAATTTTTATCAAACTCAACCTGTTTAAGTAAACGGGTTGGTAATTATCAACCCAACTCATCATTTTTAGTAAATTTGTTGAAATCGGTTTGACATGTTTATTGTTTTTCCAACCCAACCAATTACTAAATAGGTTAAACTTGGATTGACCGTTTAAATTTTCATAAAAAAAACCTCTTAAAAATCAAATAATTCATCAAATAAAATTACATGCAATTTAAAAGCTATAATAATTGTTCAAGTTTGAAAATTATAAACCAATAACTTTATAGGCCCATAACACAAACACAAATAAGTGTTTACACCATAAAATATTATAAATGTTTATTTCTAAATTCTATGTAATTTGACTATCACTTTTATCAACTCGAATTTCAGTAGCGGTTACTAACTCATGGTTTTTGATAAATAGAAAATAATCAAAATATAATGAACATTTAATAATAAAAATAAATAAATATAAATTAAAAAGTATTTAAAAATTTTGAACGGGTTGTAAAGGGGTTCGAAATTTTAACCCAAACCCAACCCATTTAATTAAACGGGTTAGGCGGATTGACCTATTTAATTAAATGGATTCAAAATCTCAACCCAGCTTGTTATTTATTGGGTTGGGTTCGGATTGGATTGGCGGGTTCGAGTTAGGATTGTCACCCCTAAGTTCAATCTTATTGAAGGGTTGAATAGAAATTTTAGTACAAATTTATAAGTTTTTTAAGAATTAAATTGAAAATATACATTCTCTCTCCTATTTAGCACTCTATTTAGCCTATTTCATTCAACCCTTAGGCTACAAGGTATGGGCAACGGGAAGATGAATGTTATAACACCAAAACTTTGCCACATCACCTCCAACATGTTATAACATGGTGTTAAGAGAGAGAAAAAGAAAGAGAGAGAAAGAGAGATCTTCTTATAATATATTATCAGACCCACATCTCTTAACATAACGCTCCTTAACATGAAAATGGATAGTGTTCCCCATGTTATAATGGCATTAAGAGGTGTCATATCACCCATAACACATTTTCCCGTTGCCCACACCGTATAGTCTTATTATGGATGCCCTTAGAATCATTACAAAGTATTTATAAATTAAGTTTGTTTTGCTTCATATTTCTCTTATTATTTAAAAAATTATTATTCATAATTTCTCCTATTATTTAAAAATTATTTTGGAAACGATCAAAGATTTTTATTAAACTATGTTCTAGATTATATATTATAGATAAAATTTCATGATTAGTCCTATAGTTTACAAAAAGCCATACATCTAGTCTTTTATCATTTTGATAAAATTTCATGATTAGTCCTTATAGTTTACAAAAAGTAATACATCTAGTCTTTATCCTTTTTTTATCTGGATGGGCTTAATGTTGGATGATATATTGTATTATAGACAAAATTTCACGTGGTTTTCATGTGATGATTTTGGTTCTTGGTGATGGGATTCTTGCCTGCCATCTACCTTTTTTAACCTTTGATCTTCTTAGTTTCAAAAATATTCTATCATTCGAGACGTGCAACCCATTTAAATCCACAAGTTTCTTAAGATTTTACATTTTATGTGGCTTTGCAATACTTTGGAAATCTGGAAAGCCGAATCCAAGTTTTTGTAGGTCGTAGACATTTTCCCTAACTTTTATGGGTGTTAATAGTGTCCATAATTTTTGTTCTTTTGATTTTGATTTTGATTTTGATACCAATTGTAGTGTTGGAATCTAAAGATACACAAATGACCATAATTTACATTGGATTTTACGACTGTATTGGAATCCAATATAAAGGACCATGGTGGAGATATAGTCATCGATAAGAAATGGTGACTAAGAAGACATTGGAATCCAACATAAAGGACCATGGTGGAGATATAATCATCGATAAGAAAGGGTGACCAAGAAGACAGGAAAATTAGGATGTAGTTAGGGGTAGTGGGGTGAGGTTTATGATGGGGCCTTTATAAATTAATACCAGTGTTGTAGAAATCGGCATTGACGGCCGATTAATTGTTTGGCGGCCTTGAACCGATTACGATTAGGGTGTTTGGCGGAAATTGGTCAAAATCGGGCTTGACGGTCCTCGACGGTTATAGGCGGGAAATATTTAAAAAAATCAAATTTTTTAATTTTCAAATATTACACCAAAATTTTAAAATTTCAAAATTTCAAGTTTTCAAATTTTAAAATATTATACTAGAATTTTCAAATTTTCAAATTTTTAAAATTTAAAATTTTCAAATACTTATTCTTTTAGGATATATTAAATTTTTAAATAATTTTATTAATAATTTAGGGTCCCCGATTAATTACCGCTTAACACGATTAATCGCTTAACGTCAGTCGACCGCCGAACGATTTTTACAACCTTGATTAATACTAATACAAAACTATAAATAAATGTAAGAAAAAAAAAATAATAGAGGCAATGGGTACTATTGAGGTTTGTGAGGGGAGAAATAAAGGGGATAAATAGTGCGAAAATGTTGAGCACATTTAATGCATACAAGGTTACACACAACCATATATATATATATATATATATATATATATATATATATATATATATATATATCCGATAAAAAAATTATAGGAATGTAAGAAATTTTTTTTCGACATATTTTTTTTTCGAAAAACAAATAAATAAGTAGATGAATAAAAAATAACATGATTTACAAAAAAAATTTAGAAAAAACATCTCGCTGATTCTTTTTTTATGATGATATTGTTAATATTCACTAAAATTGTCATAAAAGTGAACTTTTTCTTAATTTACTTAAAAATAAATAATGAAAGTGTTTTTTTTTTGAATTTTTTTTGTGAATCATTTAATGATTCATTTTGTTTGTTTACGAAAAAAATATGTATATAAAAAATTTCTTACATTTCTACCAAAATTTTCCTTCTTATTTGATCTTTGTTATATATATATATATATATATATATATATATATATATATATATATATATATATATATATATATATATATATATATATATATATATATATATATATATATATATATATATATATATATATATATAGGGAGAGGTTATTTAGAAAACAAAAAAAAAGCCTAAAGATCATACAAATGCATAAAAAAAATATTTAGAGATCACAAATCTTTTTTTGACTTTATATTTACAAAAATCGCATCTTTTTTTTAATAAAATCGCTGGAAAAAAAAATTAAAAAATCGATTTTTTTTTTTTTTTGTTTTTTCTCAAAAAAAATTTCAACGATTTTGTTAATAAAGTTACGAATTTTGTACCTATAAAGTCAAAAAAAAGATTTGTGATCTCTAAGTATTTTTTTATGCGTTTTTATGATTTTTAGGTCTTTTTGTTTTCCATAGAACCTCTCTCTCTCTCTCTCTATATATATATATATATATATATATATATATATATATATATATATATATATAGAGAGAGAGAGAGAGAGAGAGAAAGAGAGAGAGAGAGAGGGCAACCCTTCATTAAACAATGTTTATCTTCACATTCACCGCACCGATAGTGTAGTGTTCACAACCGTGGTGAAAGCACCACCTCACCTCCACCACAGTATGCAGGTGAGGTAATCCTTCCAACCTTATGGGTATATAACGCTTTCCTTGCCTACGTGGAGTCCACGTCATCGGTTTATATCCAAGTAATTTAAGGAGTAATAGAGCCAAAAAAAGTGTTTTGGTCGGTTTGATACAATTAAAACTTTAATGATTTAAATAATAATAAAAATGTATTGGCAAACTTTAATGGTTTAAATAACAAAAAAAAATGTATCGGTTGCCATTTTATTTCATTTTCCATTTCGACAAAACAATTGGCTATAAAAAAAGATTACATCTTTATCATCAAAAAACTTTTACAAGTTTGAAGCTAACATAAGATTCAAAAAAGAATTTAACAAACACGTGTTTACACATATGTATACTAGGGGTGTGCGCGGTGCGGTTTAGAGTCAAAACCGCAAACCGCACAGCATATGCGGTTTGAATATTTTAGAAACCGCAAACCGCACCACATATGTTCAAAACCGCGTTATGTGGTGCGGTTTGATGCGGGCGGTTTATGCGGGTTGGTTGCGGTTTGTGCGGTTTGATGAGTTGTTCAACATTAAATTTATCAAAAAACCAAAAAACTGACCCGATTAAAAAAATTGATTGCTTTTATTTTATAAAAACAAATACAATTTTCAAGTTAAATCGTTTTTAATAAATTGTGATTCATGCTACTATAGTTTTGTAAGTGTCACTGTTATTGCTTTATATTGCTGTTATAGTTGTTATATTCTTATAAACCGTGAGATCTTGATCTAATAGTGATTTAATGTTACGTTATAGATATTTGGTTATTGTAAGAAATATATTTAAATACATCGTTTCTAAATCGTGATTTGAAGTTATAACAAAGTAATATATATATATATATATATATATATATATATATATATAACATGCGGTGCAGTGCGGTTTGAACCGCGGTTTTATAAATACAAACCGCAAACCACACCGCATAGTGCGGTTTGATAAAATGACGAACCGCAAACCGCACCACGAAATTCTAAACCGCATTACGCGGTGCGGTTTGTGCGGTTTTTTGCACACCCCTAATGTATACAACATACTCATAACTTCTAGTATGTTTTTTTTTTAATAAACTTTCGGTATTATGAGTATCAAAGTTATTATGGGTATCAAAGTCTGTAATAGACACTTATGAGAAAAATAAGGCTTTATACCTGTTTGTACAAGTTTCATATTAGCGGGGCATTGATATTGTGAATATCGAAGTTAATGATATTAAAGAAGATATACTTTCATTTTTTTATGGAACGACAATCTAATCTACTCTTAATTTTATATATATTTCTAATTAGACTTAACCCTTAACTTCAAATAGAGAAAACAACATTTAATACCGTTGAATTAGAAAAAATATATATATAAAACCAAATATATTAGGTCTTCTTGAAAATATACATTTTTGCAAAATATATTTACTTGCGTCAAAAGAGACCAACAAATAAAAAGGGTTCAAAAAAGTTATGAACAAAAGGATCAATAAAGTTATGAACAAAAGGATCAAAAAAAGAGCGAAAAAGATTTGGTTGTCGTAATCCAAAAGACATTACAAAGTGTATTTCGTATGTGTGTAAATTCATTTTATTATTCGTATAAAGTGAAAAAGAAAAGAAAAACATTCCCAAAGAAATTTATAGTTTTTAGTTATTGTATATATAATAATTTTAAACTTATTTATCAAAAGCGTATTTTTATAAATATCAAGAACAACAATTCCAAATCACATTCAAGTTTTTGAAAGCTTTGCCTTCTACCCGCAATTCTCTTGGAATAGATGCAGCGTCTGTATCTATTGTAGTACAAAAGCTAAAACCAAATTTTCTAGCAGTGTGTTATTTGTTACTTTGTAATGTAGTATGTTTATCACGATGGTAACCAATTTTTTCCTCTTCATCTCAAGCAATTTATCTGACAATTTATTTCTTTAATTTTGTTTTGGTATAAAAAAATTATAGGATTCAAAATATCTTTTGATAAGTAAATTCAAATTATAATTGTTAGTAAAAATACAAATTTCTTTCGAATTACCGTCAATTCATACAAAATTCAAAACTTTCATAGGGTTAAAAAGTAAATGCTAAAAGCTTAATTTTATTTTAACGAGACTGATGGGTTTTGAGCATAACTAAATTCATATGTGATCATGCAACCCTAATTGCTTTGGATCTAAGTTTTCCATTATTGAACATACAAATTTGAACACCAAAGCAATAACCCTAGATCTAGCTCATGCAATTCGAAATTCACAATGAAAATTAGGGTTAGATGTTTACCTCTAATGGAGTCACAGACACCCAATGCAAAAGATGAGAGGGGAGAGGTGGAAAATCGGCTAGGGTTCTTCCAAAGAGCAGGGTTGGCCGAAAATCCAAGGAGAAACCTCCTTCTATACTTGTGGTTTTCAAGTGGAAACCATAATTTCCTTACTTAGGGCCAAAACAACTCATGGACACCCTATAAGAAGCCTTTGGATGAAATTCTATAGGGGTGGAATAATAAATTGGTGGTTAAAATGATTTTATTAATATATTACAAGTTTAATATATTATTTGGAAATCATATTATTAATTGATTATTAATCAGAAATTAATTTAAAATTAATTTTGGGATTAAAAGAACTGATTAATAATGCAAGGGGCTGTTTTGCAAATTTTTAATAGTTGTGAAACTGGGCTCTTGGACCCTTTGGATAGGAATGGACGAAATTATATAAGGTGTCCATGAGTTGCTTTGGCCCTAAGCAAGGAAATTAAGGTTTCCACTTGAAAAACCCTAATACCACAAGTATATAAGGAGGCTTCTCCTTGGATTTTCGGCCAACCCTCCTCTTTGGAAGAACCCTAGCCCATTTTCCACCTCTCTCCTCTCATCCTTTAATAAAAAAAGAATAGTTCTTTTTTGGTTTTTTCCTTGGAATGTCTATTTTATCATAATGTTAGATTGCAACATGCCTAATTAAAAGCAACCTAAATCTTTACTTTTCTATTATTCAAAAAATAGAAAAACGTAATATAACTTGATTACCTTTCCTTGCCTACCGGAACCTAATCATGCACCTTTTTGAAAAGTATTTCTAGACTTTCATGTGAAAAACAACAAAAAAAAGGTATTGAAAGGGATTATAGGAAAAACAAACCAAAATTTAGGTAAAATAATATAACAAATGACTTACTTTTTACACTTAGAAAATTCTCATTTCACCTTTGTCCTTCTTCTTGAAAATTCTCATTTCAACTTTATCTTTCTTCTATTTTCTTTCATATTACTATATTTAAAAATTTGTCTTTTAGTTGTTGAATAGGATCTAGTTGAGTATAACACAATTTTGATTGAGTTAAACACAACCTCTTTCAGACCCAATCTTTTTCAAACCCAATAAAAAACATGTCAAAAAACCCAAATCCTTCTAATTCGAATTATGATATCAAGGATATTAGACTAACTTGATACAACCCCTAATTATTTAAACAAAATCAATTTAAATTAATATAATAATGAATTAATAAATAGAATCCTGATCATCACCAATCATTGATGTTTTTTTACTTGCATGGCTGTGAGACATAGACCTTGTAAAGCTTACACGAGTTTCCATCTGTTCCCTCTTCTTTCTCCCACTATGCCTCTATTCTGCAACCCAAGCGCCTCCTCTCTATCTTTCTCTCTCTCTTAAACCCTCAATTCAACGGCGGGGATTCAAAATCTCCGGCGATCCGACGGCTGATTCACTCCAAGAAAATCATTCGATCTTGGTGAGTCGGTGTTTGATTTCTTGTTTCTTGAATCCATATGAACTGGGTTTTGTTTAATTTCTCGAAAAGCTCACTCTTTTACGATTTTTACCCTGTTTCTATAACAAACTCGACATGCAATGCATTTTTTGTCAAAAAACCTTGAAACTAATTCGAGTCTATGATAAATTAGGATGAATTAAAACGTGGGGTTTTGAAATCTTGGAGTAAAACAATACGACACAAGTGGTAGACCCCATAAATTATATGTGGATCCCATTCGTTCTCCGTATTATCTCTTTCTTTTAAGTTATAATCCCCCTTTTTTTGGGTCATCTGGTTTTCATTCTGTTTACTAACGATAATGAATCAATCCAATATAATTATTACGATCGGTGATTTAACTGTTTGTTACACTTATAATGTAGAAGAAGAAGAAGAAAAAGGGGACATTTTCGAGTTGCGTTAAGGTTATGCCTGGGAATAAGTACAACGGAAACTCATCTGTTCCAACAAGTCGTATCGAGAGGCTTTTGAGAGAAAGAGAATTAAGAAAAAACAGTAAAGCTTCTTATAGTAATGAAGCTAACAATGATGGAATTGGAATCGAGTATGGTGAGAATTTAGTTGAACAGTATCTAGAAGGTGCTTCTTCAGCTGCACGTGATGGGTGGGAAAAGCCCGATGGAGGGTTGTTTACACAGCGGTTGTTGGTGGTTGCTAATAGACTGCCGGTTTCTGCCGTTAGAAGGGGGGAGGAGAGTTGGTCTTTAGAGGTTAGTGCTGGTGGCCTTGTTAGTGCTCTTCTTGGTAAGTTTAATTCTTTTTTTTTTTTTTTTTTTTAATGGAATTGTGTGAAAAGAATGAAATTTTGTAATCTGTTTTTGTTTTGGTTGAATTGAAGGGGTTAAGGAGGTTGAGGCGAAATGGATTGGATGGGCAGGTGTAAATGTCCCTGATGAACCTGGTCAAAGAGCTTTGACCAAAGCATTAGCTGAAAAGGTAGTTTTGTGTTTTTGTTACACATTACATGACATGAATAGTTGTACAATAGATGACATGATACAACAAAAAAGGCTTTTTGGCTTGCATTTGTTACACAGTACATGACATGACTGATTTTAGCATGCATTGATTTGGTACAGAGGACATGACATGACAGAACATGTGGCATTGACATGAAATGAACAAAACATGTTGTCCTGTTTTTGGCATGTGTTTGTATGTTACATATGACATGACATGATAGAACATGTGGTACTACATTGGACTAGGTTAATGGAGCAAAAATGCATTTTTTGTTCCAAAAAGACAGAACAAGATGGGACATGGACTCATTCTCGGTCACTCTTATGTGCAAAAGACATAAATGCCCTTCTTATCTTCATCACTGGAATTTGGAAATACCCTTTGTTCGTCCAATCTAACTAATCTAGCCTTAAGAAACTTGGTTAACACTCTTTAGTATTATTTGAGTATTATTTATGACAAATTATTTATGATGTAGAGATGCATACCGGTGTTTCTTGATGAAGAAGTAGTGCATCAATATTACAACGGTTATTGCAACAACATATTATGGCCTCTTTTCCATTACCTTGGTCTTCCACAAGAAGATCGATTAGCCACAACAAGAAGTTTTCAATCCCAATTTGCAGCATACAAAAAAGCAAATCAAATGTTTGCAGATGTTGTAAACGAGCATTATGAAGAAGGTGATGTTGTTTGGTGCCATGATTATCATCTTATGTTTCTTCCAAAATGCCTTAAAGATCACAATAGCAACATGAAAGTCGGTTGGTTTCTTCATACTCCATTCCCATCTTCTGAAATTCATAGAACATTGCCTTCTCGCTCTGAGCTTCTACGCGCAGTTCTTGCCGCCGATTTGGTTGGGTAATTTCGTAATTTTGTTCCTTATAATTCTATACTTTTGTAGTTTTTTTCCAGTCAGTAAGTTATCTAGCAGGCCACTGTGTATCTGATTTTGCTACAGTGTGAGTGTGGGCCAGCTCAGGGGTTGTTGGAAGAATGACAGTTATGTCTTGTCATTGTACCAAGAATCTTGCTTTATATTTCTTTATTGTGATTTAAAAGAAACTTTTTCACATGTTGAGTATATCTTAATTTACTAGAATCTTTTTTTTTTTTTTTTTTTTCTAGTTTTCATACGTATGATTATGCAAGACACTTTGTTAGTGCTTGTACTCGTATACTTGGACTTGAAGGAACACCTGAAGGAGTAGAGGATCAAGGGAGGCTCACTAGAGTTGCTGCGGTAATTTTAACATTAATTATGTAAAATCTACTTGTGGGCCCCACTGTGTACCTGATTTACATCTGTCATGATTATTCATTATTTCTTTTTTGTATAATATTCATCATTGAACTGGTGGAATTACAGTTTCCAATTGGAATAGATTCAGATCGATTTATTCGTGCACTTGAGAATCCTCAAGTACAAGAACATATTAAAGAATTAAAAGAGAGATTTTCTGGGAGAAAGGTAATGTTACTACTATTAAAAATCCAAATCTTTTAAAAAAATTTGGAATCATAATAAATCTAAATTCCTTATAAAAATTTGTTCTTTGTGGAAGGTTATGTTAGGAGTTGATAGGTTAGATATGATCAAAGGGATTCCTCAAAAGATTCTTGCATTTGAGAAGTTTCTAGAAGAAAATCAATATTGGCGTGATAAAGTGGTTTTATTACAGATTGCAGTTCCAACAAGAACAGATGTTCCTGAGTGTATGTTTCTAAAATATTTATATATATATATTTTTATATTTTTTAATTTCTTATAAAAAAAAATTTACAGATCAGAAACTCACAAGTCAAGTCCATGAAATTGTGGGCCGAATAAATGGAAGATTTGGGACTCTCACAACTGTTCCTATACACCATCTGGTTAGCCTTTTATTTTTTATTCGGTAAATTTACTGGAAATAGCAAACATATTTTACTCTTTTTACTAATATAGACAATTTACTTTATTTTTTTTTACATTTTCTTTACTCATAAAAGCAACATAATACATTTCCTTACTGATTATAACAATATGTAACAAATAAAGTACAATGCCTATATTGGTAGCAAAATGTAAGTACATTTCTATAATATGTAAAAAATAAAGTACATTGTTATTATTGGTATAAAAAAATAAAATACATTGCACATATTAGTATGTTGCTATTCTCTGCAATTTTCCATTTTAATTCATTGGCTTTTCAAATTTCTTTTAGGACTAATCAACTTTATTTTTTTTTCAACTTTTTAACCAATAAAAACACATAGAATTGAGAATAAGTTGACAGAATGTCCATCAAAGTTTTCATCTTTTTTCTTATTAATGTTTGGTTTTTATCAAGTTCTGAACAGCTTTATGTTATGTTTGCAGGATCGATCTCTTGATTTTCAGGCTTTATGTGCACTATATGCTGTTACTGGTATTGATACTGATCCACTCAAATCAATGATTACATGAACTTACTTTATAATGTATTTTTTTTTAAAACTTTTTTACAATGCCAGATATAGCAATTGTCACATCATTGAGGGATGGAATGAATCTTGTTAGTTATGAGTTTGTTGCATGCCAAGATGCTAAAAGAGGGGTGCTGATTTTAAGTGAGGTAAGTATTGCCTATTGCTATTATAAAATTATTCTAGAATAGATTTTATTTAATTAATATTTGTTATCAAAGATTTTATATAAAATTTCTTTTGGTGTACATATAGTTTGCAGGTGCTGCACAATCCCTTGGTGCTGGGGCTATTCTTGTTAACCCTTGGAACATAACTGAAGTTGCAGCTTCAATAGGCCAAGCTTTGAATATGACACCTGAAGAAAGAGAGAAACGTCATCGCCATAATTTTTTACATGTCACAACTCATACAGCTCAAGAATGGGCAGAAACTTTTGTAAGGTATTTACTTCAATTAAATTAAATCCCCTTCTCTTTCCCCATCTGTGGGCCCCGTTTTGTTTTGTCATACAGGACAAAACAGAACAGAACATGACAGTCTTGTACTGTGTCTCTGACATGCATTGGGCTTTGGGCCTAGGACTATTGTGAATGAGACAAAAATTGTAACTTTTTGGCCTACCCAAAAAGACGAAACAAAATGGGACAGGGATGCACTCTCGATCTCTCGTTTGTGTAAAAGACGGAAATGCCCTCCTCATTCTCATCATTAAAAATAGTTGTACAAGTCAGGTCTTGTTGTATCCAAGTTCTATCCCATGTAACAAATGCAGCCGTGATTGGACTGGAATAAACCAGACAATCTTTCTAGGGCTATTTTTGATGATTAAGATGAGGAGGGCGTTTACGTCTTTTGCACAAATGAGAGATCGAGAGTGCATCTCTGTGCCATTTTGTTTCGCCTTTTTGGGTAGGCAAAAGTTGCAATTTTTGTTTCATTCACAATAGTCCTGGGCTCAGAGTCCAATGCATGTCAGAGACACAGTACAATATTGTCATGTTCTATTCTGTTCTATCGTGTATAACAAAAAAGAGCTTAAAGTAACATGTTTGCTTATTAGCAGAGTTTAAGGTTTAATTTGTTATTGTAGCGAACTGAATGATACTGTAGTTGAAGCACAACAAAGAATAAGACAAGTTCCACCACTACTTCCGGTTGAAGAGGCGATCGAGTGCTATTTACAATCAAGTAACCGTTTGGTCATACTGGTATTGCCTCCAAATCTTAAAAAAAAAAAAAATCCAAACACTTGAATTATCTCATAACAATTTTTCTCATGTTCTACAATAATATGAAAATCCACAGGGATTCAGTGCTACATTAACCGAACCAGTTGATACTCCTGATAGGCGTGGAGGCGATCAGATCAGAGAAATGGATCTAAAATTGCATCCTGAATTAAAAGAATCACTAATAAAACTTTGCAATGATCAAAATACAACGGTTGTTGTCTTGAGTGGAAGCGATCGAACCGTATTGGATGAAGTAATATAATAAAAACCGAATTCATTTTTATGTTTTTGAACATGTTATTTTTGACAACTCTGAGGTTTTTTTTTTTTCTTAATTTTTCAGAACTTTGGTGAGTTCAACATGTGGTTGGCTGCTGAGAACGGAATGTTTCTGCGGTCTACTAGAGGAAGCTGGATGACAACAATGCCCGAACATTCAAATATGGAATGGGTCGACAGTGTCAAGGTTATTTTCGTCTTTTTAACATTTGTCTTCCTAGCGTCCCTTTTTGCTACATTACGGTTATTTTTTTATGAGTCGTGGTCCCATTTCAATATATGCCAAACACAGTACAAAAATATCCTGTCTTGTCTTGTCATGTCCTATCCTGACTTTACTGTCTTGTCATGTCCTGTTCTGACTTTACTGTCTTGTCATGTCCTGTTTTGTCCTGACTTTACTGTGTAATCTTTTATGGCAGCATGTGTTTGAGTATTTTACGGAACGAACACCTCGATCACATTTCGAGCTTCGTGAGACATCACTGGTATGGAATTACAAATACGCAGGTATTTTTACGAAAATTCCCACTATCCAAGTTTAGATAAGCCTTCATTAGTATTGTGTTTTCTTTTGTTTTGCTCGTTGTCATGGCAATGGGAAATGCAGATGTTGAATTTGGGAGGCTTCAAGCACGTGACATGCTCCAACATCTGTGGACGGGCCCCATATCCAATGCTTCCGTGGATGTTGTACAAGGTAGCCGCTCTGTAGAGGTCCGAGCAGCCGGTGTAACTAAGGTTTGACTTTTGACTTTTTGACTTTTTTTTTGGTGATTGTGTGATTACAATAGCAATGTTAGTATGTGTATTAGTTTATTATAACATCATATTTTGGAAAATAAGTCTACCCGATTATAGCAAGTATCATCCAAACACAATTCAAGTTTCACTGCTAAAATTATCGAGTAGATTTTTCAAAGTACAATGTCATAATATAAAAGGGAAAGTAGAATGCTATAATTTGGTGGATTGTTTGAGTTACATTGTTATAATGAGAAAAAAGCTGAATGTATATTGTTGTAATAAGAAAAAATATTGAATGTGTACTGATGTAATCAAAAGAAATGAAAGTAATATGTTTTAAACAAAAGTGATAGTAAAGTACAATGCTATAATTGCGTAGATTTTTCAAAGTACGTTGTTTTAATTAGAAAAAAAAAATTAATGAATAATGTTGTAAATTGTAATAGAAAGAAATGAACATAAGATGCTATAATAAACAAATAAATGAAAGTAAAGTACTATGCTATAATAAATTAGATTTTTCAAAGTACATTGTTATAAAAAAAAAAAAAAAAAAAACGTAAGTATAATGTTGTAATAGAAAGAAATGAAAGTAAAGTATAATTCTATGATTGGTTGCTTTTTTAAAATACAGTCTTAATAAGAACAAATAAATAAAAGTACATTGCTATTTCGTATATTTAGCCCTTTATATAATTGGATATTATTCTAATCCATTGGATCAATCTTCTTTTACAGGGTATCACAATTGTTCGTATATTAGGGGAGATAGTTCATAGCAAATCCATTTCATCCCCAATTGATTATGTCCTATGCATTGGCCATTTTCTTGGAAAGGTATGTACCCAATTCTTTAAAAAATCTATCCAATTACAACATTCCACTTTACAAAGTATAATGTTATCATAGGAAGAAATGAAAAAGCAAACAAATTGTAATTTTTTTGTATCTTTGCAGGATGAAGATATATACACCTTTTTTGAGCCAGAGTTACCCTCTAATAGCATGGGTATTCCTAGACCGAAGCAAAGTGATGCTACAAAGCCTCAGGGAAAAAGCGGGTCATCAAAATCTTCTCAAAAACAGAGTCACCAACACCAACGACCTTTTGATAATAAGCGGATGAATAATAATAATAATAATAATAATAATAATAATAATAATAGAAATCATCATGTGTCAGAGAATGGTGGGAAACGATCCTCCGCATCGCCGGATAAGGTATCGTGGAATGTTCTTGATCTAAAAGCGGATAATTATTTCTCGTGTTCCGTGGGAAGGACACATACAAATGCTCGGTATCTGCTTCCAACATCGGATGATGTGGTGTCGTTTCTTAAGGACCTTGCTCAAGCTACTTGAATATTATTATTTATAGGAGTTTTGTTTTGGTATCTTATTGTTAGAGTTAGTTCTATTAAAAAAAAAAAAAAAAAAAAAAAAAAAAGAAACCCAATAGGGTCACAACTTTGTCTCATGAGCATATGTTAGACGTGAATTAGATACATTTGGGTCAATGCACACAAGTAGCTCACTCCACCTTAAAATAAAAGCTCTTGTACTTTGGTTGTTCGATTCATATTTTTGATTTTTTATGCAAATATAACAAACTATGCTAATAAAGGGGGTTTATTATTCAAAGGAAAGTATAATTTCCTTCTACGATTGACATGTGTAATGTACTTTTTTTTTTCTCATCTCTCTCCTTTGATTTTGATACTACTTGTCATGATCTGGTGAGTAGGAGGATATTGAATCTTTTTTATTCAATTTTTTTTCAAAAGAGTTTTTATTCAAATATTGAGTTCAAATATTAATGCATCTGAACAATGTGACATAAATATTCGTTGAATTTTTGTTAAATGTTGTTTTTTATGATGTGCATATGTGCACAACATTATATGCATATGTACATATAACAAAAAAACATCTTTTATGATAATTTCTACATTCTGGCTTATATATGTTTGTCTAGATGCATTAAGTTATTTTCTTGAAAAAGTTATTAAGAAAAAAAAAATTAGGTTCTTATGAAAACTATGAGTTCTTAAAACTAATTGATTTTTTTTGTGAAATTTAGTATTATTTATCTATAGTGTTATGTACCAATTAATATTTGATCAATATAAAAAATAATTTCCCCCTTTCTACTACAACTTCTTGATATCACATAGTTTTAAACACATAACAAACGATATATAAATATCTTAACACTTTCAAATTATGAAAACATATTTGATTTGTTTTTATGGAACATGTATTCGATAATGTTCACCTCAATGTAAGCTAAGCTATTCTACCTTTTTCGCATCTTATACTTTCATTTCACACCGTACTTCACATATTAACATCACCAATCTTTGGTTACAAAATGATTATAATACCCATAGGACATTTGTAAACTCATTTTAATGCTTTAATAGCCTATTTACACTTATATAGGAGTTTTAGAAGTATTGGAATGCTAAACGAGTTATCAAAGTCAAAGTAGCATTCCACATTAGAGTAGACGATTGTGTTTTGCATAGGAAAAATATTACACGGCCATGTATTATACAACATTACACATATGACGAATTTCTTTCTTTTTAGGCTATTTTCTTTATCATCGATGCTTCCTTTCTTCACCAAACTTCACTATAAGGTCCTAATGACCTAAATAAGTGTTATTGGCATTATTTTATCTCAATTAAGTATTTCTGTACTTGTGTCTTAATGGTTAAGACCTTTAGATGTTATAAGAGCTAAAGGAAAGCTTATGTTGACATCTAAACATCCTAGCTAGACATTAAGCTCTTAATAACTCTTGACTCCAATCAACAAACATTCTAATTAATCATTTGAATCTTAATTTACTTTTAGAACATCTTAATACTCATCGGAGTGATCTAGTCCATGGATTCTAGGAGTTGGAATTGATCATTATAATGCAACTCTTTTTCTACCATCTTACTAGTTGCTAGCTTCATTCTTTTTTCATATGTGATTGGTTGTTAAAAAAAAAATCGGTCATCTTTTTCACATTCTAAATAAAATGATCATACTATTGCAAAATAGCAAACTTGTTTTTGAATGGTTCCACCACAAAAAACTTAAAAAAGTTCGTAAAGATTCGTAATGTCGTAATCAATACCTTATTTGAAGTTTTTAGTTTTTACGAAGGTTTTTACCATCAAAAGAACAATTTCACAAATCAAGAACCATTACAAATTGAAATTATTTTGTTTAAAGTATAAAAAAAGATGATCATTTTCTTAAAATAAGCCGTCTATTTTGGTCTATCTATATATTAAAAGATTAAGCATTAATATGAGACGATTGCCAGCTATTTCTGTGGTGCTGTAAGAATATTTATATCTTCATGTGGAAGATCGATGGCGAGGTGGAAGGTATGATTGAGGGCGTAGTGATAATTAATAATCATAAGATGGGATCTTGTTTTTGGGTTCGTGTCAATTGTACATTTAATCACCAAAGTTCATCCAACGTTACAAGAATATATAAATAGTATTAACAAGAAAAAGAGCTTTAAACATGATGGATTTGTTGTTAAGATCATGGATCTTGTATGCTTTATTTTGTACATTCTTGAAATAAATATTATATTTTTTGGTCCATAAAAACTTTTAGTAATAAGTATTTTGGATACCGGATCAGTTGATCATTTTTTTTTGTTGATTGTCGGTATAAGTTGGTATATATTTTATGTTTTTGTGTTTCATAAAATTAATTGTCCGCTTCTTTATTAGTTATATAAATTAGAAAGCGTTATATTTTTTTAAGACAATAATGTTTATGAAAATTATGGAAAATGTGTTAGAGAATGTTAGTGATAAAGCCCATTTTTTTCGGAGGCAATAAGCTATTGTTGCTTATTAAACACTATGTGTGAAACCCGTGTATTAGACGGGTTTATTAAAAAAATATTGTTTTTGATATTATCAATGTAATTGAAGACAAAGATACATTTGGAAATAAATTATTTATTGATATTGGTAAATGTTTCACTCATAAAATTAAAAATCATTTTGCAACAGTTAAACAAAATGGATAAAAACATGAAATATATAAGCACTTGAATATAATTGTGTTTGATAGAAAACTATTTTCATTGTTCTGGATTTTTGGAATTCATTTGTTTTTCGGTTACAATTTGTATGGTTATTGATTTTGTTTGGTTTTGGGAATGACTTTTTTAACTTGGAAAAATTGATGGATGATTGTTTGGTATAATCGATAGATTCTCCATATAAGTCAAACCACATTCCTTTCCATCGATTCTAATCAAATCTCTCCCTAAAACCTCTCGCCACATATCTTTGAATGAATTATAATCAACAAATTCTCCATATAAATATGTTACTTGAACAACCACCCAAATAATTTTGAAATAATTAATTTGGGTAGGAATATTTGTAAAAAAATTGCATTGAACTCAAACACTATCTATTTATTACTAAACTTTTGAATGTCAAATGAGTTGATTTTACTTCAAAACATGACAAAGTTATTATGGGCAACAATTTACAACTTATTAGAGTTGGATCTTCTAGATGAGTCAGAAAAATGAATTTATTAAGTATTGGCATTTCAGTCATTAAAAAAATGAAGTCTTTTTGAGATGGAGGAAGTAGAAATTAATAAAAGTATATAGTTTTGAGGATAATAAGGCATCTACACAACCACATGTTTCATGATTGCCGGTATAACTTTCTAATCTTTTCATGCAATTGTGTACTTGAAGATTCATTTGCTATAAATGCAACATCATTGATAAATAAGACCATACTTCAGATGGACTGTGAATATTATTGGCATAATTCATGTCTTAATGAAGGGAAAGGTTTAACCCCCCAAAAAAACACTTTGCAAATTCATATGACATTTAACTGCACGAAGCCTGAAATGAATACCAGGTTTTGAAATGAAGTACCTGCACAAAACCACCTGAATGAAAACCATACAGTTGCACCAAAAGCCAAAAAACACAAATTTTTTACAAACAAATATGAAACCAAATAGATCAGTTATCAAAAAAATCCCAAAAGAAAGGATTAAATTGTTATTGTGTGAGAGTAGACGGAAATGCCCATCTACCGTTGGCATCAAAAAATTAACAAAAAGACTTTATTTTTATAAAATAATGAAATTAGAATCAGTTTAAAAACACATCCAATTGTAATAAGTGTGTTTGAAAATTGAATATGATATTGAAAGTTTTAAAATAATAGGATAAGACAAAATATTAGTATAGGTTGAGTTTACTTGCAATGAAAGGAAAAAATTCAATCCAAAAATATGTATGTAACCTGTAATAGCAACATACTTACCTTTTTACACTTGTAAAAGAGATGCATGTTCTTTGATTTTCATGTAGTATGTGCTAGTTAGATGTATGTAAATAAGACATACAAATGATTTATACGTTTAGTTCTTAAATTGAAATAGGGAAATTTCAAAATCGAAATAAGAACAAACACATATAAATTAATGAAGTAGCAGCCACCTGATGGCCTGATACCTCTCAACAGGCGCGAATCTTGTTTTCAACAAACAAATAGTATGTTTGACAAATATACCCAAAACAGAACCAAGAGGGAAAAAAACACCAGACTTTGAGAAAAAATGGAGTTTATGTTATGTTAGTATTACCAATGTAAGAAAAGCATGAAAATTCTATTATCATTCTTTTAATAAATTCTAAACTACAAAATATATAATAAAGTGATAACTTATAAAATTTCATCCATAGCATCCGGATTCAACAAAAAATATACATAGAAATAGCATATCGAACGACACATTTTTTAAGAGTATTCAAAACAACATACCGGTAGGGAAATTTGCAAAAAATCGAGCCTGAGAAATCAAAATCCTATTTATGATCTAAAGCGAATCAAATGATTAACACCACAAATTGTTTGCATAGCACTTTCTGGTGTTATTATACACTTATATATTTGAAACTAAACATAATAAAAATGAATAAATAGTGGAATGAAACAAAAACACAACCAAAGTTACATAAGAGTTGTGAAAAGGGCATAAAGAGAAATAGCAGCAGCAAGGGGGCATATCGGGAAAATAAATACATATACACAGATGTTGTTCAATCCTCATTCATCATGTTTATAGTAAGGACATTTAAATAAATTGAACCAAGCAACTTAACGATTAATAAGGATTAATCAACACTTTACAATGACTCAACCAACAGGGAAATTTCAAAATTGAAATAAGAACAAACAGATATAAATTAATCAAATATTAGCCACCTGATGGTTAATATTAAACAGAAATAGCAGCAGTAGCACGCGACAACAGTGGCAGGGGTAGGGGTATATCAGGTAAATCGAACATATACAAAGATTGTCAAACGTGCATAACATCAGTTTTATACATTTTCAATTGACTTTAACAGTCAATATCAATAACATTGATCATAGATACATACATACATACAACAACAAAATTATGAGAAGATAGATATTATAGGGTTTTTTTTGTCTCTTAAGCAATTTATCAATAACACATGCATGCAGTGCAACATATGGCATATTAGCAAAGTAGAAGTAAACATGTATTTGTAGTTCTACTGTACACAACTTACTGAACAATTAGTTTGTCAATATGATTATACGACGCCATGTATAAGAAGAAATAATTAAAAAAATAAATCTGGAAGGAGAATTCATTGAAGTATAATCGTAATGGTATTCTGAATAAAAGCACGAAAATGGTGACAATAAGATGCATAGTAGCAATCGTATTTAAAGGGAAGTCTTAATATAGAAATCCATTATCTTCCTAAAATATTAAAATTGTAGGTGTGAAAAAAATCATTGACTTTTTTAGCCTATAACTTCAGCAAGAATTCAATTCTCTGTCAACGGGCCGTGAGTACTTTTATGGTAAGTTGAAATACCATAAAAGAATAACACCATAAATAAAAGAAATAATTAAGAAAGGATATGGGATTATATGATGAAATGCCTAATACCAGCAAAAGAAACAGAAATATTAAAGGAGAAATTGACATCTGGAATTTTTTTTAATATAAAAAAACAACAAAATTACATGTGTCATATTGAAAGAGAAACTGACAAGTGGCAAAATCATTTTGATTTATTACGAAGGATTTATAATTATGGTAATTTATTGAATAATACAAAGCCTTTATATCTAAACAGAAGACCACTAAAACTGTAAAACATCTCTAAACAAATCCGTGCAAATTGATAGTTCTACTTGTACAAATTATATTTTTGGAAGGAAAAAAATAATGATAGCAAGCTAGAACCTGGAATTGAAAGGGAAAGGTGTAGTTTTTGCTTGAAGCTGGGAAATATAATTTTTAGACAAAATTGCAAGAATGGTCATGTGGCGTCGAAATTGTTATTTTGGGCCACATAGGTTTAGACTAGCACTTATGGTCCAAATGTTTTCATTTTCTTGCCACTTTTTTAAACTTTTTTTGTAATGACGATTTTGTCCTTGGATTTTATTTTTTTCAGTTTTTTATTTATTTAAATACTTTTATAAT